>NC_064925.1:223327615-224577615 GCF_023897955.1 Schistocerca gregaria | reverse complement strand
TTGGTAAAGTTTTACAGAAGTTAGAAACATAGCGCGTACTTCAATGCCAGATGCTTTTAATAATCTCCACAACAAAATTTTGTCTCGAAATCCTGCAGGAAACCCAAAGAGATTCTGGTCACACATAAAGCGCACCAGTGGCAAGACGCAATCAATACCTTCACTGCACGATAACAACGGTGAAGTCACTGATGGCAGTGCACTGAAGCAGAGTAAGTAACCACGGTTTTCCAAAACTCCTTCACCAAAGAAGACGAAGTAAGTATTCTTGAAGTCCAATCAAGAACAACTGCCAAGATGAGAAACATAGAAGAAGATATCCTCAGTGTAACAAAGCAGCTTAAATCACTTAATAAAGGCAAGGCCTCCGGTCCAGATTGTATACCGGTTGGGTTCCTCTCAAAGTACGCTGATAAAAAAGCTCCATATTTAGCATTTATATACAACCACTCGCTCACAGAAAGATCCGTACCTAAAGACTGTAAAATTGCTGGGGTCACACCAATACCCAAAAAGCTATGTAGGACTAATCCGCCGAATTACAGGCCTATATCACTATCGTCGATTTGCGGCAGAGTTTTGGAACATATACTGTATTCGAACATTATGAAGTAACTGGAAGAAACCGACTTATTGACACATAGCACGGATCCAGAAAATATCGTTCTTGTGAAACGCAACTAGCTCTTTATATTCATAAAGTAATTAGTCCTATCGACAGGGGATGTCAAATGGATTCCATATTTTTAGATTTCCAGAAGGCTTTCGACACCGTTCCTCACAAGCGTCTTCTAACCAAACTGCCTGCCTACGGAGTATCGCCTGAGTTGTGTGACTGGATTCGTGATTTCCTGCCAGAAAGGTCACAGTTCGCAGTAATAGACGGAAAGTCATCGATTAAAACAGATGTAGTATCCGGCGTTCCCCAAGGAATTGTTATAGGTCCTCTATTGCTTCTGAGCTATGTTAACGACATAGGAGACGATCTGAGTAGCCGTCTTAGATTGTTTGCAGATGATGCTGTCATTTACCGTCTTGTAAAGTCACAGATGATCAAAACGACTTGCAAAATGATTTAGATAAGATATCTGTATGGTGCGAAATGTGACAATTGACCCTGAATAAAGAAAAGTGTGAAGTTATTCACTTGAGTACTAAAAGGAATCAGCTAAATTTCGTTTACGCGGTAAGTCACACAAATCTGAAGGCTGTTAATGCAGCTAAATACTTAGGGATTACAATTACAAATAACCATAAACTGGAACGATCACATAAATAATATTGTGGGTAGAGCAAACCAAAGACTGCGATTCATTGGCAGAACACTTAGAAGGTGCAACCGGTCTGCCAAAGAGACTGCTTACACCACGCCTGTCCGCCCTACTCTGGAATATTGCTGTGCGGTGTGGGATCATAATCAGGTGAGCCTGACGGATGACATCGAAAAAGTGCACAGAAGAGCAGCTCGTTTTGTATTATCGCGAAATACGGTAGATAGTGTCACAGACATGACACGTGAACAGGAGTGTCAATCATTAAAGCAAACGAGTTTTGCGTTGCGACGGTATCTTCTCGTGAAATTTCACCAGTTTTCTCTTCCGATAGCGAAAACATTCTGTTTCCACCAACCTACATAGGGAGAAATGATCATCACGATAACATAAGAAAAATCAGGGGTCACACAGAAAAATTTAAGGGTTCGTTTTTCCCTCGTGCCGTTCAAGAGTGGAACAGTAAAGATGTAGCTTGAAGGTGGTTCATTGAACCCTCTGCCAGGCACTTTATTGTGGTTAGCAGAGAAATCACGTAGATGTAGATGTAAAAGGAAAGAAGCTACTCACCATATAGCGGAGATGCTGAGTCGCAGATAGGAACAACAAAAAGGTATCGGCCATTGGTCTTCGTCAACAATACACACACACACACACACACACACACACACACACACACACACGCACACGCACACACACACACACACACACATGCAAACGCAACCCAGTCTGGTGTGGGAGTTGTGTTTGGGTCTGTTCGTGTGTGTGTGTGTGTCTGTTGTTGATGAAGGCCAATGGCCGAAAACTTTAAGTGTGACAGTTTTTGTTGTGCCTATCTGTAACTCAGCATCTCCGCTATATGGTGAGTACCTACTTACTTTCTCATATCATTGGTCAAATAATATGATAAGCCTTGCAGCTGTCATTTTTTCTTTATTTGTTGTACTATTGTACAATTTCTGTCTCAGACCGTTTTCAGGCATCTCTAAAAAAGCTGAGCGATGAGTGTTACGACATACCAGTCTCTGTATGTACTATTTTTAATTAGTACGTGCAGAGACTGATAGAACATAATGTTGTTTGGTATATTTGAACAGACATAATGTGCAGACCTAGTTTTCAATCGCTGAATTTTGGCCGAGGTACTTGAAAAATGTCTAACAAGGAATGGTCCACAACAGATGGTAATTGTCTTTTAGAAATATCCTCTACAGCTATGTTCCAGGTATCACACCCCACAGCCATTCATCCGGCAAAGTGTCATTTGCAAGTAATCGGCGAAACAGATTAAGAATGTGATGTGTCTACTAGAGCGTAGGAAATAACATTAACTTTCATAATGGCGCCACAGTGTAATAGTTATTTGACTGGAATGCTAATGGTTATGGGTTTCAGTGCCGTTGTATGCTATCAAAATGCAAACATCATTATTTTTATTCTGTTAATTGCTATAAATATAATATTCTTATAATGTTTGGCTGCATCATTTATTCATCATATTAACATTTTATTTGTTACAAATTTTATTTCTTTTTATGGTTTTTTTCATTTATAATCTTTTTGCATCTGATTTTAATCACTGTCATTTATTCACTGCAATATTTAAACACTTAAAAGTACCGGTACATTGGTCAGAAGCAAATTAGTTTACATTTGATGTCAGTGGAGGTCCCAAACTTATTTTTCGTAACAAGATGAAAATTTTTTGGTTGTTAATCGCAAAAAAACATATAAAATAAAAATAAACATAAATTAATTTTTCAACATGGACAAAAGTCGTAGATGAAGATTTACACGAAACGCAGTTCCATAAATAAAAGGAAATGAGCACACAGGTACCGATTGATACATGGAAGAAAATGTGGTCCATGAAAAGGAAGAAATTAAATCCTAGTAAATACATAAAAATGACTAAAATCATAACACAAAGGTTGCAAAAGGAAAAATAATAAAAGGAAGAAAAAATTTAGAGCAAATAAAAAAAGTTAATAGCATCATGAAAATGACGTGCCAAAGGATCCGAAATGAAACAAAATATTCAGACAATCAATTGTATAAAATAATTATCACTATAATTTTGATCATGCCAATGTGACCAAAAACCACAAACTTGACCTTACTAATCAAGTAACGTACCCTACGCTACAGTGCCGTTTTGAAGTTAAATGCTACATATTTTTAAGATTTTAGTGAACCAAAAAAAATCAGTAATTCTTTCTTGTCGATTACTAGTACACAATGGCCTACTAGGGCTGTAGGGTGTGGTACCTGGTCCAATAACGAGTACCACCGTATCGATTGTTTCAAAAAGTACATCCTCCTGTACCACTCAAATTCACCAAAATTGTACAATAGCGAGAAGTAAAGGAAAATTGACAACTGCTGGCAGTACCAAATTATTTAACCAGTTTATCAGACTTGGGGCCCAGGTCCAATGGGCGTCATCAAATTTAACATTGATGATGCAATGGAGGAGGGAATGTCACAGTGGCACAGTGAACTGATTATCCAGTCGTGTCAAGTGACTGGCGTGGCATCAGCACCTGTACTGTGACAGTAGAGCGTGGGGTAGACAGGACGTGCGATGCACATTTGATAGTTGCGCTAGGATCTGCGCTGCTCTGAGCGTGGGACGGTCCTTCTCCGAGGCCGCCAACGTACTAGGATTTTCCGCGCCGCGTTGACTAGCATGTGTCGTAAGTACACTACTGGCCATTAAAATTGCTACGCCAAGAAGAAATGCAGATGATAAACGGGTATTCATTGGACAAATATATTATACTAGAACTGACATGTGATCACATTTTCACGCAATTTCGGTGCATAGATCCTGAGAAATCAGTACCCAGAACTACCACCTCTGGCCGTAGTAACGGCCTTGATAAACCTGAGCATTGAGTCAAACAGAGCTTGGATCGAGTGTACATGTACAGCTGCTCATGCAGCTTCAACACGATACCACAGTTCATCAAAAGTAGTTGCTCGACCACCATCGACCATTCGTTTTCAATTGGTGAGAGATCTGGAGAATGTGCTGGCCACGGCAGCAATCGAACATTTTCTGTATCCAGAAAGACCCGTACAGGACCTGCAACATGTGGTCGTGCATTATCCTGCTGAAATGAAGGGATTCGCAGGGATCAAATGAAGGGTAGAGCCACGGGTCGTAATACATATGAAAGTTAACGACCGCTGTTCAAAGTGCCTTCAATGCGTAAAAGAGGTGACCAAGATGTGTAACCAATGGCACCCCATACCACCACGCAGGGTGATACGCCAGTATGGCGATGACGAATACACGCTTCCAATGTGCGTTCACCGCGATGTCGCCAACCACAGATGCGACCATCATGATGCTGTAAACAGAACCTGGATTCATCCGAAAAAATGACATTTTGCCATTCGTGCACCCAGGTTCGTGGTTGAGTACACCATCGCAGGCGCTCGCGTCTGTGATGTTAGCGTCAAGGGTAACCGCTCCCATGGTCTCCGAGCTGATAGTCCATGCTGCTGCAAACGTCGTCGATCTGTTCCTGCAGATGGTTGGTGTCTTGCAAACGTCCCCATCTGTTGACTTAGGGATTGAGACGTGGCTGCACGACCGTTACAGCCATGCAGATAAGATGCCTGTCATCTCGACTGATAGTGATACGAGGCCGTTGGGATTCAGCAAGGCGTTCCGAATTATCCTCCTGAACCCACCGACTCCACATTCTGCTAATCGTCATTGGATCGCGACCAACGAGAGCAGCATTGTCGCGATGCGATAAACCGCAATCGCGATAGGCTACAATCGGACCTTTATCAAAGTCGGAAACGTGATGGTACGCTTTTCTCCTCCTTACACAAGGCATCACAACGACGTTTCACCAGGCAACACCTGTCAACTGCTGTTTGTGTATGAGAAAGAGGTTGGAAACTTTCCTCATGTAAGCACGTTGTAGGTGTCGCCACCGATACCAACCTAGTGTGAATGCTCTGAAAAGCTAATCATTTGCATATCAAACCATGTTCTTCCTGTCGGTTAAATTTCGCGTCTGTAACACGTCATCTTCGTGGTGTAGCAATGTTAATGGCCAGTAGTGTAACTCAGTGCTGGACAGCGAGGTCGTCACCGTCGCTTACTGATGGCCATGACGTAACAATCATGAGGAACACTTTTCAACAACGTGAATTGGGTACACAAATCATCGCCTTGGACGAGTATCTCTGCGCAACCCAATTCAAGGTACATTCCGATGTTACTGATGGTAGTAAGTTCGACACTTTTTCTTCGCTAAATGGTATCATTATCGGTATTAAGTATTCAATAATTTCGCGGTATCGTGAGAACATCAAAGTATAATTGTTGGAAGGATGCCTTGTTTAGTAAGAATTAACTGTACACATTATCCATGTATTACAAAGGTGTAGTTATTTGTCTCAGAAGTACCAAGAAAAACAGATATCGAATATAAAGAAAATCAAACCGACATGGACGAAATTCTATAATTTGGCAGTTCATAAACAAAGAAGTTAAAATAGAAGGCTGAAAAGTGCATACAGAACATAAATGGACGTAATGAAATATTCACACTATACACAAGACTTATGCAGACCTCCCCCGATAACCGTGCGCATCAGGTGCCTCTTTCGGGATTAGGAGAGGCGAGCCGGCCCCAGATCGTATCTGCACGGCGGATTAACGACGAAGTCTGGTGTG
Source organism: Schistocerca gregaria (assembly GCF_023897955.1). Taxonomy (NCBI): domain Eukaryota; kingdom Metazoa; phylum Arthropoda; class Insecta; order Orthoptera; family Acrididae; genus Schistocerca; species Schistocerca gregaria. The sequence goes on along the minus strand of NC_064925.1, from coordinate 224,571,642 downwards.
CCGGCCAGCTTGGATGTGCTTTCTAGGCGGTTTCCCACACGTGATTATGTGAACAACGGACTGGTACCCAGGTCCGGCCTATGTTACTCGATTCCCAAACACTTCCAAAACGTTCTCACACTTTCGCGTGGAATAACACTAGACACTAGACACGCGGAAGAAAGAGGGTAATTTTGTCCTGCGTGAGAGGGAGGATGGGGGTGATGACAAAAGGGGTAACACTACCAAATCCAGGATAACGACGACTTGATACTAGGGGATACGGCCAGGAAAGAGAAGAAGGTACATTATTTACACAAGTCGAGCAGTATTCGGTTTCATTGCGTCATAGCTTTTACCCAGTACAAGTTCCTACCCTCCACACTAATCCGGACAATGGCGGCAGTTCATGATACTACTAGAAGTTCGTTCTAAGTTCAGCACAGTTAGTGCCAATAATGGACGATGACCACTTACTTGAAGTTAGTCTTCGATCTTACAAAGCCTGTGAACAGTTTGTTCAAGGTCTTTCAAGGACACCATTCCTCTTCTTAACCAAGCGGCAATTGATGTTTAATTATGATACGTTCCGGCTTATCAGGATACCTCTGTTGCCATAGTTTAACCAGGTCCTCGTCTCTGATTGAAGTGGAGCAAAATGCTATAAGCAACTCCTCCTGGACTTCACACGAGTTGATGGTGGCTGTTATACATGAAAGGGGTGGTCTGCGATATTACAAATCTTTTGCTTCTGTGTATTAGCAGCCACTCCACTCGTGATATCGGGCCGACTGGTGAATACAACTTTGGGAAAGGTTATTCTTTGACATCCGTAGTGGGGAGACGCGGTACCTTTTGATTTAAAACAAGTGTGCATAAGTAGTAGTAGTAGTAGTAGTAGTTGTTGTTGTTGTTGTTGTAGTAGTAGCTTTATTCATCTGTACATCTCTTTTTACAAGGACATAGAACAAGTTAAAGTATTTACAAATTTAGATCAATTTAAAATTAGCTAATTCGTATACACATATATTTAGACTTCTAGTTAGAGACAAACATTAGATTTACTCCTGGTATACAATACCTTTTTTAGGAATAAGTTATTAAATAATGAAATGCCACATTGTTCACTCATATGTCACTATCAGTCACTGCACACACTATACATACATTGTTTCATAACACTTCTCTCACTACACGCCCGCGCACACACACACACACACACACACACACACACACACACACACACACACACACACACACACTGGTGATCTCTGGGCCATTTTCTTTACTTCTCATTTGCTATCCTGAAAAACTGAGGCAGCATCCCTCCATAATGAGTGAGATATTGAGCTCAGAAAGAGGAAGGGGTGTTAGTACTGTGCCTAGCATAGCTTGGGGGTAATTATTTATAGAAAGGAAAAAAAAGAAGGAACGAAATATAAAGTGAACGTGTTATGTGGAATGTTGGATATTTTATAATCATTATTATTATTATTATTATTATTATTATTATTATTATTATTATTATTTGTTTGTATAACATTCTTTATCAATCCCCTACTCTGTTTTAGCTAAGTAATCCCTCAATGTATAAAATGTATTGCGTAACAGGTACATTTTAGCTGCCTAAAAATCGTATTTCTTTATTGATTACACAGGTTTCAGCTCATTGACGGCCATTGAAATGTTGTTCATTGTCTGGCAATCACTTCACATCATCGTATTCTTAGAGTAAGTCGCCCATATATGAAATATTGTAGTTATCAATTTACGTAACCAACTATGATTTTTCATTTTAGGGAGACTTACCTCTAACAATAGGACTGTTTGTAACGATTGTCACACACTGAACACATTTTAGATTGATCTGAAGAGGGTTCGTCAATGGGCCGTAACCGGTAATCAATAAAGAATATTAGCCATATTGACGTAGGATATTTTGTATAGGTACCGGTTTCAAACTGTGGTTAGTCTCAGTTTCCCTCGGTGTTTCCTTAGATCGCTTTCTAACCTTCAAGATACTCCACGTCAATCTCAAGGCGAAAGTTACATCATGTAACTGTTTGCTACTGTTTGCTCTATCTGGATTAGATGCCTGTCCTCAGACAGTAAGGACTGTCCTAGTAAACTGCTACTCCACTGCTGAATATCCTAGTACTGTGTGATACAAATCTTTTCAAGCAGTACTGGGTGATGATATTTACCCGGACAGATAAAGAAATCCATTCTTTCTTAAATGTGTTAGAACGGTATGAACACCACGGAAGGAGTTTGCCTCTTCCATCCCCTTCGTAGGTCGAACATCATCATTCCAAAAAACGTTCTGAGTCTGATTTTATTCCTGGTGTACAAGCGACGTCAACGTAATAAATTTATTAAATTTATTGGCAGCCTTAACAGGCAATTTTAAGCAACGGGTGTGCATTCGGCAACTCATTTGTAAGCTGGCTGTGTTTTATAGAGGACATTCGGCCATAGTGTGTGAACATATTTGTTTCACAAATCGCAATGAAGCGACGGCTTCAAATCACGTTTTCAAGACATTCTGCAAACTGTTTTGAAAAAGGGAAAAGTGTGAGTAAAGAGGACTTCACACATCTTGACTCCAGAACAAAAGCAACGAAGTGTGGTCGCCTGCCACGATTTGACTGAAACGCAAAATGCGGTCAATTCCCTTCTGGAACGCCTTTGAGAACATAAGCGACATTCAGGCCCATGTGGAGCGCGTGTTGAAGAACATACAGGCACCAAAGAACTTCTCTGGAAGTTTCACATGAGTGCGCGAATGTTCTGTGCATGAATCTCAAGTGAGAGGAGACAGCGCTTGAAGCATTAAGACCACCATCAAATCTTATCCCTGTTCTCCACTAATAAGACTCGTATCTCAAATTCTGTTACCTTGGCCGCAGCTCCACCAAATCTTAGGAAATGTAATAACGAAAAGAAATGTCATAATGCTGCTAGTGTGCTCAAAGTTCTTCTGGTAATCACAAGTATTTTTCTACTGCGTCCCAAATCCGAAGTTTTTGGTTGCTCAACCTTTATTTGCCATTTTTCTAGGTGGTTTATATTGCTTTCATGTTTTTCTTCGAGACACTGCTTTGATGTGTTTTGTTTACTCTCTTTGCATGATCATAGTCGATATTTCTTTTACATTGGAGATAAAGTTTTAACTCTTTCTTACCTGATTTCGCAGTGAATACATATAGTAGACACCCGATGGAACTTCTCTTCCTTAATGTGAAAAAGAACCAAGAACACCTGGCGAGTCGGGACCCGCGGTTGAGCATTCATGGTTTGATATTTTTTGTTTATTTATACGTCTAGTTCCGTAGGACCAAATTCAGGAGCAAATCTCAAATGTCATGGAACGTGTCAGTAAATGAAATAAATGGTTTACGAAACAAAAAAACAACATAAGTTTAAGTAAACGCAATCAACAATAAAACATACGAATCAGCTTCATTTCTCAAGGAACTCCTCGACAGAATAGAAGGAGTGAACCATGAGGAAACCCTTGAGTTTCGATTTGCAAGCGCGTGGATTACTCGTAAGATTTTTTAATTCTTCTGGTAGCTTATTGATAATGGGTGCAGCTAAGTTCAAAAAATGGCTCTGAGCACTATGGGACTCAACTTCTGAGGTCATTAGTCCCCTAGAACTTAGAACTAGTTAAACCTAACTAACCTAAGGACGTCACACACATCCATGCCCGAGGCAGGATTCGAACCTGCGACCGTAGCGGTCTCGCGGTTCCAGACTGCAGCGCCTAGAACCGCACGGCCACTTCGGCCGGCGGTGCAGCTAAGTACTGCACACCTTTCTGCTCAGGAGTTAAGGAAGCGCGATCCAAATGCAGACTGTATTAACTGATTGAAAGCTGCTGATATTGATAACAAGAAACGACAGTAAGGAATATATATATTGAGAGGTCAATGTCAGAATACCCACCCTAGGGAACATGGGTGGAGAAGAGGTTTGGGAACTTACACCACTTATTGCCCGAACTGCCCGTTTCTGAGCCAAATCATCCTCTGAGAATAGGAAGAGTTACCCCAAAATATAATACCTTAAGAACTAGGCCAATGAAAATAAGCAAAGTAGACTAATTTTCGTGTGGATACCGTTCGAGTAGTAAAAATGGCAGCATTGAGTCTCTGAACAACATCCTGAAGGGCTTCCTACGACTGTTTACTACCTATCTGAACACTTAGAAATTTGAACTGTTCAGTTTCATTAATCATATGCTCATTCTGTGAAACTAAAACGTCGTGTTTTGTTGAAATATCTCCCCCTCATCTGTATCATAGAGGAGTATTTCAGACATCAATCTCGGAAAGGCATTTTGGAAGAGAGTTATATGATTCCCTGTAGAAACTAAGGCTGCATGTAATTCATCAGCAACGCTCAGAAAACGATTGTTAAACGCTGTATTTATATCTGACTCATCAGTGAGAGAAATATTTTTATTACGAACTAACTTTGTATGATCGCTGACCAGAGACTTCCTTCACAACTGACCATATGGTGTTAATTTTATCTTGTGAATTAGCTATTCTGTTTGCGTACCACATACTTTTTGCCTTCCTAATAACATTTTTAAGAATCTTACAATACTGGTTGTAATAGGCCATTGTAGCTTGATTGTTATAGTTTGGTATCTCTGCACCCTTTTCGTTATCATAGTGTAATCGGGTCCTACAAGCCACTACAGAAATGTCTGTAATTCAAGTGATCATTAGTGTGCCTGACACATAATGCCTGCGATGAAAACCGCTGAGGCGTTATTTACCAGTATATATCTGTTAATGTTACCAGTCGCTGTTTATTTATAACCACAACGCGCTTGATTTATATGCGTTAATACGACATGTGTGACTTTGGGTTAGCCTGTGGCACTGTCTGGTGGAGATTAGATCGTTCTGTGGACGTCTTTGCATAAAAATTAAACTTAAATGTAAATATGAAAATAAAACAACTGGAGTACCTCCACTGGTCACAGACTCCTTTTCCCGTGGTAGCACGTCACATACAAATCGTCTCATTTTGTAAATAATGATGCCATTTGGTAACAATAATAAAATGCAAAGAACAAATAACAAAAACAGAAACACTGTTTCAGAGTACAAAGAACAAACTGCAACACAACACCAACACTCCTTCGTAAGTCTTAAAGCATTGTGGAGATGTTTCGTTGGGTTTGATGAATACATAATACGTCAGAGTAAATATTTCAAGTGGTATAGAAATCCTTTCCTGTCAAGATTATTTAGCATAAATATGGTATTCGTTTACGTAATTAGGTGACGTGTAAACTTTAACTGCAATAATTATGTTGCCCACAGTGATAAAAGTAAAAGTTTTGGCTACGTTTCAGAGACAGAGGATGAAAAGAGTGTGAGAAGAAGAGGAAAGTTTTGGATATGTTAGAGCTACGGATTTGTTAAACTTAAATCTGCTACGTGTCATAAAAAAGAGTAAATGTTGAAGTAAGATATGCAGGTATATATACTCTAATTAATACGAGTAAGTGATATTAGGCTGATGTGCTCTACAAACTGTTGGTTTAATGTGGATGTATCTCTTGAGTTTTGTGAAGTAGTCGTATGAATCCACCTGATGACGGATGTTTAAATGCCTTGTCGTCGTCCCAGATTTTGTTCAGGTCCGGATGCAGGGCAGACGAGTCCAGGAGTGCTATTGTCCACAAACTGTTTCCTCGCAGATACTGCTTCATCTCATGGTGTTCCATACTGATTTTAATCAGTTGTAAAAGTTTGTCACCATCACGCACGTCACGAGGTGGCAGCAAATGCACTTTTGTGCTCCGAGGAACCGAATCGATCGAAGCATTCCGCTGAGTAAATACCCGACAGAACCTGATTTCTGTACGCAGGTCGCGCAAACTGTCCCACTCTTCAGCTTCAGCATTTTATCACCAGCTCACTGTAAATCTCGCTGCCGCCACGGCACAGGGCGAAAAAAGAATGGGGCGCAAATTTGCCGCCACCGCCGGAAATGTGCGAACCGCAGTCACGTCACATTTTTAGGATTGTAACGCAGAAATACGGCGGCGTAATGCGAAAGCGTTACCCACGCGCCCCACTCCACTCCCCTTACCACCAGAACCGCCACACAACTCCTGTTCTGCCTCTTCTATATCCCCTCCCCCCTCTGGTAGCGAAAATTATGCGGCACAAATCTCCAAATCCCGCCGACATTAGAACGCGAAGCTGTTTGTAAAACGCCGCTCGTGTGCCGGGCGATTCGGCCGCTGACAGGGCCATAAAACGAGGTGGAAAAAAAGGTCTCGTTGCAGTAGAACGTGGAAGAGGACAGGGGAGTAGCACAGTGCGTGCGAACAAGAGTGAAATGCAACGGGAGATAAAGCAGTGTTTTTTAATTAAGAGTTGTCGTCCATCGTTGCGGCAAATAGCCCCCGAAGATCGCGGGCGTGACGGTTCGCGGTCCACTGCACCACGCGCAGACTAATGCCAATGAATGAGATTGCACCCACGCGTTATTTGACCAGCCGCGCGGGGCCATTGAGTTATTGTCCGTATAGGCAGCCTGGCGTCGGCAGTTGAACGGCATGACCCGCGAAGCTATGGTCGACATAAATTGCCAGACCGTTCCCCCCCTTCTGGACAGCAGTCAGTCATCAAGCCGCTTGTGGAATGGCGCCAGTTGTTCATCGATATGGAAGCCACCTTCTCCTATATACTAACTAGCTAAAAGAACAACCTTGTCGCATTGGAAGTAATACACTGTAATACAAGATGTCTGAAACCTTGTGAGTCAAACTGAGACGCGATAGCTGGTCCGAAAGCTATTACACTGAGTTAGGGAACGAACTGTTGGGAATATATTTTTATTGTCTTATAGGTATACATAGCGTACACCAAATCACAACAACTTTGCTCTTAGTAATTCTTCAAAGCGACAGTGCACGCAATTCGGCGAAACTCTACTTGAACCCAGGCGTCTGTTGTACACTGAAGGTGGCAGGGCAAATGCTTTCTGCGGCCTGCGTATGCCTTGTGTTACCTATAATCCAGTGAACTACTCCATGTGAGAGGAGGTTGGCGAACATTTTCTTCCACCACAAAGGACCGCTAAAACATGTCTTTAAAAATTTGTTAGTAATTCCTTTGGATAAAACCACTTTGTTCATTAACCAACTTTTCTTGAGTTCTCATCTGGTGGCAGTAAATTTCCAGTTGCTCCAGCACATTTAGAGACAAACTTTTTGGGGTTTACCCTAGGACGTCCATGTGTTCACTTGCTGTGCTAATAACCTCAGATTTGTTATCTTTTACGTGCACTCCAAACACTGTCCTCTTATTGTGGGTATGTCTCCTGTGCTGGATTTCAAAATTTCGCCGAATCTGTCCTGTAGAATATCTATCACAGCCTGCACATTTTATGTCGTACAGCACGGTTTTACCTGAATGGGCTCTAGCAACTGGAAATTTACGTCCAAGAAATGAAAACCCTTCAATACTTTTCAACGAGCAAAGTGACTTTATGTATACTAAATATTAAGAAATTAAAAAAAAATTGTTTTTACTATCAATGGGGAGGGACAAAATGTTCCAGCAAACATCAGCCGCGGAGGCCTTCGGCATTGTGGTGACCGCAAATTGTACACAGCAGAGGAAACTTCAGCTTGGCACCGTATTGGACCTGGCGCAGTGCAAGCTCTCTGTACGATAACCAAACAGAAAAGAGAGGCTACACATTTTTAAATAAATGTTTAAAGCTGTTATAAGCTGTTCAATGATACTAAATTGATCTGTGTTTTATGTGTTATACTCAGAAACATTTTTATGCGTGAATTGCAGGGTGCTTATAATGAAACTCTCGCTACTTGAGCAAGTGTAGAGGGAAAATTATTTACCGTATGCGTATCCAACTTTATAGGGTCGATTTTTAGACGGTGCGCTGCAGAATTTGCGTTGTTAGTAGTGTTAGTGTTTTGATTTGCCGTTAGGCACCGGTAGTGGTACGGCGACGTAGTTCTGAAACACAGGCATCAGTGTACATCACAGTCACTATCAGTCAATGTGCTTCTGGACAAGGTGAGCACAACTTCGCTCATAAAATTGTTTCACCAAAAGAGTAGTGATTGTGCTGCTGCTCTCGATGAGTATCGAAGTACCTCGGTGAGTATGAAAGGAGTACGGAAAGGTCCTCTTTCCGAGCCGGTGTTGAAGAACACGATTTGGAAGTTCAAATAAACTGGCGCTCTGAGAAATGCTTCTGAGAGAGGCCGACGGCGAACTGAGCTACAAACTGTTGAAGAAGTTAATGTTGCTAAGGCTGAGAATACCTGATACATTCTGCTATCTTCAAGCAGTTCTCGAGCTGTGTCACAAAGTTGAACAGTTCATAGTCCACCGTTCGGAAGTGCTGCGAACTATTGTGAAATGGTATCTGTAGAGCGGTTAACAGGGGTAGTGTGGTGTAGGGGTAGCATCTTTGAGTAGTAATTCAAAGGCCCCCCACGCCCGGGTCCAAAAACCGTCACCGCTTAAATTTCCAATAAAAGTCAGCATTGTACTCCGGAAACAGCGGGCATAAGAAGTCACCCTCATTCTTCCAACGACCTTGTCAAACAGAGTGGACGAACGGGCAGAGGTTCAGACCACTCTCATGCCCTTGGGGCCGGAAGCTGCTCTTAAAGGCGGAAAAATCAGCAATGATCAGCGAAATGAGGATACAGGTGGCAATGGAAATCTCGGCATTCCACACACATACGTGCTGTAATTGAAAAAGTGTAGTGATGATCTCTCCATTAGCAAAATATTGTGATCTGGTCCCCTATTCGGATCTCCGGAGGGGACTTGATTGGTTCAAATGGCTCTGAGCACTATGGGACTCAACTGCTGTGGTCATCAGTCCCCTAGAACTTAGAACTACTTAAACCTAACTAACCTAAGGACAACAAACACATCCATGCCCGAGGCAGCATTCGAACCTGCGACCGTAGCAGTCGCACGGTTTCGGACTGCGCGCCTAGTACCACGAGACCAGCGCGGCCGGCTCCGGAGGGGACTGCCAAGGAGGATGGGACCTTGACAAAAAGACTGAATAATCAGCGAAAGTATATGGTCTACGAGTCGGGGCCTGGAATGTAGGAAGATTGAACATGGTGGGGAAGCTATAAAATCTCAAAAGACTTAGTCTAGATATAGTGGGTGTCAGTGAACTGAACTGAAAAGAGGAAAGGATTTCTGGTCAGATGAGTATAGGGTAATATCAAAAGCAGCAGAAAATCGTATACCGACAGTAGGATTCGTTGCCATAGGAAGGTGGGGCAGAGAGTGTGATAATGTGAACAGTTCATTTATAGCGTTGTTATCATCTGAATCCACTTAAATCAACAGCGACGACGACAGTTCAGGTACACAAGCCGACGTCGCAAGCTGAAGATGAAGAGGTAAAGTATATGAGGATACTGAACGGGTAATTCAGTACGTAGCGGAAGATGAAAATTTAATAGTCATCGCTGACTGGAATGCAGGTGTGTGGGAAAGAGTAAAATAAAGTGTTAGGGAGGTTATGGCATTGGTACTACGAATGAGAGGGAAAAAAGATTAACTGAGTTCTGTAATATATTTCGTTTGATAATAGCAAATAATCTGTTGAAGAATCACAAGTGGAAGAGGTATACTTGGATAAGGCCGGCAGATAAGGGAGGATTTCTGTTAGGTTACATCATGGTCAGACAGAGATTCAGAAATCGGATACATCTACATCTACATTTATACTCCGCAAGCCACCCAACGGTGTGTGGCGGAGGGCACTTTACGTGCCACTGTTATTACCTCTGTTTCCTGTTCCAGTCTCGTATGGTTCGCGGGAAGAACGACTGTCTGAAAGCCTCCGTGCGCGCTCTAATCTCTCTAATTTTACATTCGTGATCTCCTCGGGAGGTATAAGTAGAGGGAAGCAATATATTCTATACCTCATCCAGAAACGCACCCTCTCGAAACCTGGCGAGCAAGCTACACCGCGATGCAGAGCGCCTCTCTTTCAGAGTCTGCCACTTGAGTTTGTTAAACATCTCCGTAACGCTATCACGGTTACCAAATAACCCTGTGACGAAACGCGCCGCTCTTCTTTGGATCTTCTCTATCTCTTCCGTCAACCCGATCTGGTACGGATCCCACACTGATGAGCAATACTCAAGTATAGGTCGAACGAGTGTTTTGTAAGCCACCTCCTTTGTTAATAGACTATATTTTCTAAGGACTCTCCGAATGAATCTCAACCTGGTATCCGCCTTACCAACAATTAATTTTATATGATCAGATTCTAAGGCGTACCCAAGAGCAGATACAGAGTCAGAACACAACGTAGCAGTGATGAAGAGTTGGCCGAGGTTTAAGATATTAATCAGGAAGAATCAATAGGAAAAGAAGTGGGATATGGAAGTACTAAGGGAGGAAGAGATACTCTTGAAGTTTTCTAAGGCTATAGATACTGCAATACGGACTACCTCTGTAGGCAGCACTATAGAAGAGGAATGTATGTCTCTAAAAAAGGCAATCACAGAAGTTGGCAAGTGAAACATACGTACAAAAAAGGTAACTGCGAAGTAAACATGGCAACAGAAGAAATACTTCGGTTGATCGATGAGAGAAGAAAGCACAAATATGTTCAGGGAAATTCAGGAATACAGAAATACAAGTCAATGAGGAATGAAATAATAGGGAATGCAGGAAAGATAAGACAGAATGGCTGCATGAGAAGTATGAAGAAATCGAAAAAGAAATTATTGCTAGAAAGAGTGGCTCAGCAAACAGAAAGGTCAAAGCAACCTTGGTGAAGTTAAAAGCAAATTAAGCGCATTGTGGGAATTCTACTGTTGAATGCAGAGGAGAGAGCGAATAGTTGAAAAGAATACATTAAATGGATCGATTAGGGGAATGATTTGCTGATGTGATAGATGAGACAGGAGTAGATATAGGGAATCCCACACTAGGAGCATAATTTAAAAGAGTTATGGAAGAATTAATATCAAATCAGGCAGAAGTGCTAACTAACATTCCACCAGAAGTTCTGGAAACGATGGTGAAAGTGGGAACAAAACTACCATGGTGTGCATAACGTATCAGCCTGGCAACACACCATGTAAGTTTCGAAGTCTCAGACAACTGACAATTAAAAACTTTCAAGAAAAGAAAGAAAAAAACAGATGAAAATAAATACATTGGTGGACAATTTTTTACGATTATGAAAACATTTAAGATGATTTTAAACGTAAAATATAGTCCCTGAAAATAATAATACTACTATAGTACAAAAAGGACAATGGAGCGGATGATAATTATCATGTGCATGGTGAAGGTGGAAATATGGGTATGACTATAGGGCCCACTGGAACAGAAGGTAGTGACTAAAAATCATTGGAAGAAAAGGTAAGGACGTGGAGCTTAGGACTAGAGAGAAGCGTACATCTTTGGACAAGTCTCATCATCAGGTAGTGGGAGTTCGTTGAAAAGAAATCTGATAGGACATAGAGGTTCATAATAGGTGGAAATGGGTATAATGGCGGCGCATGGTACCTGGATTGATGATTAGTGGATAGAATGTTGGGTGCTGGGAGTGGGCACTGTGATTAATTTATTAGATCCGAAGTTGCTCAAAGAAGAGAGTGAGAAAACACGTTCGTTGGAGAACGTAGGCGGATACGGAAGGCGAGGGAGAATGCATGTCTGGCAAAGATTTCAAGGGATTTGTAGGTAGGAGAGGCAGAGACCCACTCAGAATTGACATGTGGTAGAATGTGGTTGATGGGGGACTTATACAGCTGAGGATAATGGCAAAAAGATTTAGATAGTAGGTGCAGCCAATTTTAGTTAGTTTCGAGCTTCGTGTTCTGTGTTAAGTTGGTGTGCATTCAATGTTAGTTTTGTGTCGATGGTTAGTCCCAAATAAATTATTGTATAAGTCAGAGGAGTGTATAGGTGGAGAGACATAAATCTGGCTGAGACCTCATCCTATAGACCTATCAGTGTTACACATACATCTATATCTTACTCCGCAAGCCACCTAATGGTGTGTGGCGGAGGGTACTTTCGGTATCGCTATCTGATCTCTCCAACCCTTTTCAACTCGCGAACAGTGCGTGGGAAGATGATTGTCAGTAAGCCCCTGTATTGGTTCTAATTTCACGAATTTTCTCCTCGTGGTCAATACGAGAGCTGTACGTGGGGGGAAGCAATATGTTGTCTGACTCCTCCTGAAAAGTGCTGTGCCGAAATTCCAATAGTAAATCTCTGTGATGCACCACGCTTCTCTTGTAACGTCTGCCAGTGGAGTTTGTTTAGCATCTCCGTAACGCTCTCTCGCCAGCTAATTAATCCCGTGACAGGGAGCCCAAATAGATGAACAATATTCAAGAATGTGCAAAGAAGCACAAGTTTTTAGCAAAACCCTTACCCAAAAAACCCATCAGGGCCTTCCCATACGTCAACTCATACCCAGCACTCAATGTGGCTTCCGTCCCAGGTGCTCCAGTGAAGACCAGCTGCTTTACATTATCCACCTTATCTCTCAACAACTAAATAAAGGAAGATCTGGAAGATATGGTAACAGACAGGGGATCCAGTATTAGTCAGAATTTAAAAGAGTTTTCGAAGACTTAAGATCGATAAAAACCGGATAGCATTCCAGCAGAATTTCTAAACTTATTGGGGGAAAGGCAACAAAATGGCTATTCATGGTGATGTGTAGAGTCTGGCGATATACTATTTGACATACGGAAAACATCATCCACACAATTCCAATGATTGCAAGAGTTGACATGAGCGGAGAATTGTCGCACAATCTGCTTAACAGTTCATGCATCCAAGCTTCTGCCAAGTGTAATATACAGACGAAGGGAAAAGAAAATTGGAGATGTGTTAGATGACCATCAGTTTGGCACCAGAGATGTAGTTCTGACGTTGTGGTTAATAATGAAAGCAAGACTAAAGAAAAATAAAGACACATTGATAGTCCTGGGAAAAGCGTTCGATAATGTGACATGGTGGAAGGTGATCGAAATTCTGAGAAAAATAGAGGTTAGCTACAGGAAAAGCTAGACAATCTACAATGTGTACAAGAGGTGAAAGGGAATAATACAAGTGGACGACCAAGAAAGAAGATCTCGGATTAAAAAGAGTGTAAGACAGAGATGTAGTCTTTCGTCCCTACTGCTCAATCTATACCTTGAAGAAGGAATGACATATAAAAGAAAGGTTCAAGAGTAGAGATTAAAGTTCCAGGTGGTGGGATATCAATGACTAGATTCGCTGATGACATTGTTACCTTAGGCAAAGTGAAGAAGGGTTACAGGATGTGTTGAATGGAATGTACGGCCTAATCAATACAGAACATGGATAGAGAGTAAATGAAGAAAAACGAAAGTAATGAGAAGTAGCAGAAATGAGAACAGTGAGAAACTTAACATCAGGATTGGTGATGACGAAGTACATGAAGTTAACGAATACTGCCAACTACGCAGAAAAATAACCGTAATCAAAAGTATCCGGACACCCCCAAAAACATACGTTTTTCATATGAGGTGCATTGTGCTGCCACCTACTGCCAGGTACCCCATATTGCGACTTCATTAGAAATGGTGAGAGAGAAGAACGAGGCCCTCCACGGAACTCACGGACTTCGAACGTGGTCAGGTAATTGGGTGTCATTTGTATCATTCGTCTGTATGAGACATTTCCACGTACCTAAACATCCCTAGGTCCAATGTTTCCGATGTGATAGTAAAGTGGAAACGTGGACACTTACAGCAAAAGCCTACAGGCCGACCTCGTCTGTTGACTGACAGAGACCGCCGACTGTTGAAGAGGGTCGTAATGTGTTATAGGCAGACATCTGTCCAGATCATCGCACAGGAATTTCAAACTGCATCAGGATCCACTGCAAGTAATATGACAGTTAGGTGGGAGGAGATAAAACTTGGATTTCATGGTCGAGCGGATACTCATAAGCCACACATCACGCCGGTAAATACCGAACGACGCCTCGCTTGGTGTAAGGAAAGTAAACACTGGTCCAGAATGAGATTTTCACTCTGCAGCGGAGTGTGCGCTGATATGAAACTTCCTGGCAGATTAAAACTGTGTGTCGGACCGAGACTCGAACTCGGGACCTTTGCCTTTCGCGGGCAAGTGCTCTACCAATGGAGCTACCCAAGCACGACTAACGCCCCATACCTGGCAGAAGTAAAGCTGCGAGGACGGGGCGTGAGTCGTTCTTGGGTAGCTCAGTTGGTAGAGCAATTGCCCGAGAAAGACAAAGGTCCCGAGTTCGAGTCTCGGTCCGGCACACAGTTTTAATCTGCCAGGAAGTTCCATAAACACTGGTCTATTGAGCAGTGGGAAAACGTTTTTTGGAGCGATGAATCACAGTACACAATGTGGCGATACGATGGCAGGGTGTGGGTATGGCGAAATGCCCGGTGAACGTCATCTCCCAGCGTGTGTAGTGCCAACAGTAAAATTTCTAAACGGTGGTGTTATGGTGTGGTCGTGTTTTTCATGGAGGGGGCTTGCACTCCTTGTTGCTTTGCGTGGCATAGCAGAGGCCTACATTGATGTTTTAAGCAGTTTCTTGCTTCCGACTGTTGAAGAGCAATTCGGAGATCGTGACTGCTTCTCTCAGCACGAACGACAACCTGATTGAACTGATGACCTCAGATGTTAAGTCCCATAGTGCTCGTAGCCATTTGAATCCATTTGAGAATATAGAACGCAAAAGGTAAAAATGGCTCTGAGCACTATGCGACTCAACTTCTCATGTCATCAGTCGCCTAGAACTTAGAACTAATGAAACCTAACTAACCTAAGGACATCACACACATCCATGCCCGAGGCAGGATTCGAACCTGCTACCGTAGCGGTCACTCGGTACCAGACTACAGCGCCTAGAACCGCACGGCCACTTCGGCCGGCTATAGAACGCATTTCGGACGTTTTGGAACGCCGACTTCGTGCCAGGCCTTACTGATGGACATCGATACCTCTGTCAGTGCAGCACTCGGTGAAGAATGGGCTACCATTCACCAGGAACCATTCCAACACCTGATTGAATTTATGCCTCCGAAGTGGAAGCTGTCACCAAGACTAAGGGTTACACCATATTGATTTTAAGCATTACCGATGGAGGGCGCCACGAACTTGTAAGTCATTTTCAGCCCGGTGTCCGGATACTCATGATCACGTAGTGTATATCTGGCGCATAGCTTGCGCGACAATTGTGAACAATTTTTCAGATTACCCGCAGGGGAACGATATAAGTTTTCATATTTAGAGCACAGCATACGGTGAACTAGACATTCGCGACTGGGAACAGACGAGATAAATCGGTCAGGCCTCTTGGTAGAGAACAGGAAAGTTGCAGACTTTCACGAAACACAAACTGCGTTTTGCATCAGAAGACGAGTCCATGTAGCTGCGATTGTTTGCCCGCACGCGCCGTGACCGACAGAGTAGTGCGGTCAAGGGATCAGTAAGTGCGTCATTGGCGCTGACAGCGGCGCGTTAATAAAACGGCGCCGGCGTGACACCGGCGGCCGCTCGCCGAGGCCTCATTTTCCGCAGTGTCGCCGCCGGGCCGGTGTCACGTCATGCGCGCCGGCAATGAAATACGCAACAGCGCCGGCGAGGATTCGGCCGCTAGCGCGCCAGAGGAGCGCCCGAATAATGGATGCAAGCGGCACCGCGGGTCGGCGGCGCGACGACAAAAAAGAATTTTAAAAAATTGCCCACAGGGGGAAAACGGAAGGATTGCGCGCGGCCATTTGCATTCTTCAAACTTAGATTACGATTAATGTGGCACTTAATGGGTTGGCGTTAAAAAGTAAATTCTTGTGTCGGTGCAAATGAGATGCCCCGTTCCCCAGCCAAAGCCGTGAAAATAGATACCCACCCCCGCATCAACGCTGTCGCCAGAATTAAAGTTTTTTGGCCGCGTATGATTAAATAACACACCGTCCCACGCACCTTTGTCGCCTCCTATACGCCTATACATATACACACTCTCAAGCTGTGTGTGCGATTTAATTACCTGCTCTCGCCAACACACAGGAAGGGCCTTTTCTGCTACTCCACTGCGCAAGGGAGGATGAAATAATAAGTTTAGGTAGGAAGAGAAACAAAAGCTTTGGTATTAATGATACTAACTCCTCTGTAGCTGAGCAAACACTCACGAGGTGGAGATCTCTCTCTCTCTCTCTCTCTCTCTCTCTCTCTCTCTCTCTCTCTCTCTCCCTCCCTCTCTCTCTCTCTCTCTCTCTCTCTCTCTCTCTCTCTCTCTCTACGTCTATCTCACTCTCTACCTTAATAATTTTCCTCCATCCCTCTCATTCCCTGTGAGCCTCGTGTTCTCTCTCACATCTTGTTCCGATTGAGCAAAATGTGCACTGGCGTATTATACGACGTCCTAAACAAACACTCAGTAAACCATTGCGAAGTGCATAGAAGAGTGTATTCGCAAGGAACTGTAGTACGTTCCTAAAGGCTGTAAACATACTTTTGATGATTTACTGGTTTATTCACTGTCTTTGTCACTGGCAACTAAAGATGTACAAATTCAAATGGCTCTAAGCACTATGGGACATCTGAGGTCATCAGCCCCTTAGACTTAGAACTATTTAAACCTAACTAACCTAAGGACATCACACACATCCACGCCCGAGGCAGGATTTGAACCTGCGACCGTATCAGCAGCCCGGTTCCACACTGAAGCGCCTAGAACCGCTCGGCCACAACGGCTTGCAAAGATGTAAATACCGTCACTATTACTATGGTGCTTATATTTGTGCAGCTATATTCAGGAAACATTTTCATTAACATTTTTATTAATTATTTAAAATCTTAACTGAAATCGAAATCAAGATGCGGTGCCCCCAGTTAACAATACAGTACAATACACGACTTACAGTAACTTCTAAACGCGGCCATTAAAATATAGTAGTGTGGTGCGCGTACTGTAAGACCTTCGGTAGACACACCATCAGATTATTTGACTTGTCGCTCTAACAAAGTAGGCGAGTGTTAGCAATATGTCTCGTGGTCTTACCGTGGCGTGTTTATCTTCTGCAGTTAGGTCTGACGATGGAAATGCCACTTGCACGCTTAGAGTAGCAGATTGACGGTGACCAACTTTAAACAGAACTTCATTAATTTTCACATACATTTATTAAAATAGTAAAAAGCATATAAATTACATAACTTGATTCTGGATGCTGTTCACAATTGACAATCTGAAGTTCCTTTGGCCTTGGTACGTTAACCTTATTCTTACATATCTCTGATACTTGACAAAATGTCTTTACATTTATCTTCATGGTTATGGTAATCTTATTAGGTGCTGACTGAAACTTAGCCATAGACTGGTACAGACTAATGCAGACTAATGCAGACTGGTACAGACTGATGCAGACAAATGCAGACTGACTGATCGGAAGTCTGTACACTCGTTAAAATACATCGCGCATTCAGGTATCACTGCGTGAGTGTGATCTATGAGGAGAGAAGGTTCTACGTTAGCAGCAATCTCATTGGCTGCGTTACATATTAATAAGCGGATCGGCGGAAGCAGAATTTGGTCTGTCTCTAAGGCAGCGCCATCTCGTAGTACGGAGACGGACGAGCGCTGCCCTTGCGCTGTTGTGCTTAGCGGGTCGCGCTCTAGTGCGAAAATTGTGTAAGCGCTGACTACGCGGAACTATGTACACAACAAGAACAGAATTAATTTTACAGAAATCTATCATGTTTAGTTCTCACACTAGCCAGTTGCCAATTCCGCAGTTAAATACCCCAAAGAATCTAATGTCTGTGGTCCATTCACATTTTATGTTTAGTTAAATTGTATAACCCACATTGTTATTTCAGAATCGGACAGATCCTTCCAAAAAAGTCCCTGGCAAACGGTGATAACCAGAGGTTCTAAGGAACACAGTATAAGAAACTTCCTGGCAGATTAAAACTGTGTGCCGGACCGAGACTCGAACTCGGGACCTTTGCCTTTCGTGGGCATGTGCTCTACCAGCTGTGAGGGCGGGGCGTGAGTCGTGCTTGGGTAACTCAGTTGGTAGAGCACTTGCCCGCGAAAGGCAAAGGTCCCGAGTTCGACTCCCGGTCCGGCACACAGTTTTAATCTGCCAGGAAGTTTCATTCTAGAAACACAGCGTAGTCAAAATATGGTTACCCAAAAGACTCAGTACTTAAAACATTAGAAATAAAGACGGCTACCAGTTACCACACATGGGGTTGGTGGAAGCAACTATGATTCAAACGGAAAGGTGTGTAACAATGGAACTTATTCCTACCAATCACTAATGAACAGGAAACATTAGTACAAATACGGAAGACAGCTTTTAACTCCTGAATAACGTAACCGAATGCTACCGACAGCTCTCTAGGGAGGAAAAACTACACCACCTCCAGTTCGTACAAGCCAAACTGACCCGACGCCGACCCAACGTAGTATGCCGGTGGCAGGTCTTGTTTGTAACTGGCAGGTAGATTTTAGCTCGACACGAATTCCTCTCCCGTGACATCCTCTTCATCTCAGAGTTCAACTTGCAAACTATGCCCTCAGTTACATTCTTCAGAAAATGTCAATGAGAGTCCATACCGAGACGCCCTGGAGAGCGGTGATGTACCAACCTGGTTGTCGCCCGCCATGCTCCCCGACAACCAGGGGTGATAGTCAGGGCCACCATTTCAATTCGCAGCAGAGCCCGACTGGTTGTCATCCGCAGGACCTTTACAGGACAGCGGTATATCGACGATATTCTGCATCCCGATTTGTTGTCCTTCATGGCAAGTCATCCTGGTCTCCCATTTCTACTGTTTGTCTCTGTGCTTGCCGAACCCTGTCTTGGTCAGCATTTTCTCCGGAACTCTCCCCAAATGATAACGTTTGGAGCTTTATGTTAGGTCCCTCGAACCAGATCGGGAATTAGACGATCTAAAGCGCCAATTGGACAGAATTTGGCAAGATATACCTCAGGAGGACATCCAACTTTAGCAGCCATTTTCATGCTGAACAACTGCTTGCATAACGGCCAGATGTCGACCAACTCGTTACTGACTGCTCATGTTGTGGAGCTTTTTCTCTTGAACAGATCGTCCAATTTCTGTGTAATTGTGATTATAAATTTATCTGCACATGTATATCACATTTAGTGATTTCTGTCCCGTTCGAATAATTCGTTCGTGATGATTTTTTCTTTTCTTTCTGAGAGTGTATTTGCTGTCTCTGTCTTCCTCTACAGCTTTTTCCCTTTATACGTCCCTCTAAGCCCGTGCAAGTTACTCGCTGATATCTTAACAGATATCTATACCACGACTCTACTTCATGTCAGTTTTTCCGTGTATTCCTTTCCTCGTTTGATCATTAGTCCACCTAATTCCCAACATCCTTGAGCAGTACCACATCTCAAAAGCATCGAATCGTGGTTTTCCGAAAATGGTAGAAAGCCGAGAGACACTGCTGGTATCAGTGTACATTTTTTTCTACTAGGATCCGTATACTCTTTGTAAATGCATTCAACAGCTCTTGAGAAGACACCTACATTGATATAGGGTCTATTAATGTTAATTAAGTGGTCGGAATCGGCATTAGCTACGTAAACACCGCGAAGCTGAGCTCACAATGTCAACACGTTTGCCTGTTTATTTGTCTGCACTGCAGGCCGCTGATTTATGCAACAACGTATGTTGTGTGCAGACATGTATACCAATGAGGAAAAGTTGGGTGTACTATTTTTTTGTGGTTGGCAGGAGAGCCAACATCGTGTTACTAGAGGAGGCTGAAAGGCACGGGTTTTAGAACACGCAGGCTGGCGTGAGGTCTGGAACAGGACTAGGGAATTAGAATTTAGAAAAACGGACGTAGCTGGTGGAATACTTAACTTTAATCCATTAATGACGAACGTCGGTCTTGACGGTACATGATTCACAATATCAATAGTAACGGAATATGGCGCCTTGCTAGGTCGTAGCAAATGACGTAGCGGAAGGCTATGCTAAACTATCTTCTCGGTAAATGAGAACGTGGTAGATAGTGAACCATCGCTATCATAGTCGGCTGTACAACTGGGGCGAGTGCTAGGAAGTCTTCCTAGACCTGCCGTGTGGCGGCGCTCTGTCTGCAATCACTGATAGTGGCGACACGCGGGTCCGACGTATTCTACCGGACCGCGGCCGATTTAAAGGCTACCACCTAGCAAGTGTGGTATCTGGGGGTGATACCACACTATTTTTAAATGGTGAATGTAAAAGAAATGCTGTAAAAACAGAACAGCGATACAGGGCTATCTGTCCAGATCGCCAATGTCCGGCGCGCCAGGCAGTTGCATAAATTATTAAGACGGTTGTGCGGATAGGCTGCTTGAACGGCAGAGAGAGAACAAGAAAGAAGACTTCAGCTGACAGAGACCATGAAGAAGCTGTTCTGGCTACGACAGTAACGACTCCACACAGTGGTACGAGACATGTTGGCAAGTAACGTGCAATCAGCCTGACGTGTATCATTCGCATCGTGATCCTGAATCGACAGAATTTCCGTACCTACCATCAGTCGCTACATCAGGCACTCGACAATCTGGATTTCGAACATCGCACCGAATTTTGTCGCTTTGCCCTTCAGCAGTTGAGAGATGACCTTACGTTTTTCCAATATATTCTCTTTACCGACAAATCAACGTTTATTCCCATGCTAATGTAAGTTTGCATAATATGCATTACTAGGCAACCGTAAATCCACACTGGCTTCGTCAGGTGTTACATCAACGGCTGTACAGCGTTAACATACGGTGTGGCATCATGGGAAATTATACTGTGGGACTTTCCTTCATCTCAGGTGTTCTAAATGGACATTTGTACCCACGTTCTCTGAAGATTATACTCTGCCGGTTCTTTTAGAACGGGTACCACTGGATATTCGACAGTGTATGTTGCTGCAACAGGGTGGTTGTCCACCTCAATCGCTCCCTATTGCAACACTAATACTGAACAAGAGCTTTCCTGGACACTGTATACAAGGGAATTCTGTTGTGAAATGGCCTGCGGTGTCCCCCGAGTTGACTCCTCTCATTTGTTTGGAGAGCACTCAAACATGCAGTCTATAACGAACCGCCAGCTACGCCAGACGATAATTCTCGTAGAATCGACAATATATGCCCTACCATATAATCCACTGTAATTACATCCGTTTATCATTCTTTCGAACGACGATTACAAATGTCTCTTTCAGTCCATGGTCAACTGTTTGAACACAGGCTTATATAAAGAAGAAAGTTATTTTTTGGGAGATGAAATTTATGTTATACTATTTGGGTGGTTACTAAATTATTGTCAGTAATTTCCTTATTTCAGCCGGCCGGGGTGGGCAAGCGTTTCTAGGCGCTGCAGCCTGGATCCGCGCGGCCGCTACGGTTGCAGGTTCGAATCCTGCCTCTGGCATGGATGTGTGTGATGTCCTTAGGTTAGTTAGGTTTAAGTAGTTCTATGTTGTAGGGGACTGGTGACCTCAGACGTTCAGTCCCATAGTGCTCAGAGCTATTTGAACCATTTTAAACCTTATTTCGTTCACTAGTGTACGGAATTGCATTGCAGTGTCAAATAAATCGACAGTGTATATTGCACATTGCTAGAAACGGTCATTACGTGCTTACGATCACTATGGAACGACGTTTCGTAAGAATAATATTTATTTTGCAGTACAGGTGGTCGCCAAAGTATTTTTAATAAAATGTTTGGTTCCACGAATGTACTGTATGTGATATAATTCAGAGCAGTGTAGGTAGAGATAGTTGCTCGACAGCATGTACTTTACCTCTGAGAAGCACACAGAGGGGGATAGATAGGGCAAATCTTCCTCCTAAAATGTAGATATTTAATACAGTAGTTGCTTTTTGGAGCGTATAAAACCTCTTTATTTTTTGAAGACTGAACAGCTGATTTCTTTGTTTAGCTCAGGTAAATCTGAGAAGATACACAAATGTTAAATAGTTTCCATAAGCCCTCTGTGATAGGCTAGAATCTAGCGTATGTCGTATTTCTGTATACAACATTCGTTTCTGTATCTAGGTCGTAAGCTGAGCCAAGGAGAAATAAAGCTTTATTGTTCCAGTGCAGGTCCAGATTACGGTATACATCGATGCAGCCTACGTACTTAATGGTGTGACTCTCCTAAGGCGTGAGGGTTTTCTTCATTCCACACATTGCTATTCCTGCTATTCGAAATACCATAACAATCAAATGAGGCATCGATAGCAAACTACGATTTGGAGGAAATCTGCTGGATCAATCCATTGTTGGAGCAACCACTGACACAATGTGACCCTTAGTGCAAAGTCAGTCACAAACATTGCATATTCTCGTTTTGGATGATATGGGTGTAACTGCTGTTCATGGAGTATTCGGCACACACTAGTATGTGCAGCGCTCATTTCACGTACAATATGACGAGTTCTTGTAGTGGGTCAGCTGCAACACATTCCAGCGCCTCCTCTTCAAAATCAGGTGTGCAAGTGGTCCTTATGTTGCCAGATCCTTCTTTTCTTCTTTCCAATGAAACAGTCTCCCGCATTCGTCGATCGCAAGAAGTAAACACTGGTCGTCCCCTTACACAAGATCCATGTCAGTGAGTTGTGAAAAATCGTACAGATACTGCCTCGTCTTATTGTATTACACATCTCCAAATAGTACTCAGGCATGAATGGATCTGTCGATTTTTCACAGCATGGTCTGTCGTAGGACAATGCGGATACTATACAACAGAGCCACCTCATGGACAAGTAAAGTAAACAAAATCTGCATCATGACTTCCTAGTAATCAGGCTCGCCCAAGCTTCCTTACTGGAAATAAAGATTGTCCATGTGAATAATCATCTACATTTACATATACATGGTTATTCCGAAATTCACACTTAAGTGCCTGGCAGAGGGTTCATCGAGCCATTTTCATACTACTTCTCTACCATTCCACTCTCGAATGGCGAGTGGGAAAAAGGTACACTTAAATCTTTCAGTTCGAGCTCTGATTTCTCTTATTTTATTATGATGATCATTTCTCCCTTCGTAGGTGGGTGACAACAAAATATTTTCGCATTGGGAAGAGAAAGTTGATGATTGAAATTTCGTAAAAAGATCTCGCCGCAAAGAAAACCTCCTTTGTTTCAGTGACTGCCACCCAAATTCGCGTATCATATCAGTGACACACTCACCCCTATTGAATGATAACACGAAACGAGCTGCCCTTCTTTGCACTTCTTCGATGTCCTTCGTCAATCCTACCTGGTAAGGATCCCACACCGCGCTTCAATATTCCAGGAGAGGACGGACAAGTGTAATGTAGGCTGTCTCTTTAGTGGGTTTGTTTCATCTTCTTCCCCGCAATATTATCTATGTGGTCTTTCCAATTTAAATTGCTCTTAATTGTAATTCCTAGGTATTGAGTAGAATTGACAGCCCTTAGATTTATGCAATTTATCGTACACCCAATATTTATCGGATTGCTTTTGGTACCCATGTGGATGACCTTGCACTTTTCTTTGGTTAGTGCCAATTGCCACTTTTCACACCATACAGAAATTCTCTCTAGATAATTTTGTAAATGGAATTGATCGTCTGATGATTTTACTAGACAGTAAATTACAGCATCATTTGCAAACAGTCTAAGGGGGCTGCTCAGATTATCACCTAAAATCATTTAAGTAAATCAGGAACAGCAGAGGGCCTATGACACTTCTTTTCTAATCGATGATTTATCGTCTATCACTACGAACTGTTACCTCTCTGAGAGGAAATCACGAATCCAGTCACACAACTGAGACGATACTCCATATGCAATTTGATTAATAGTCGCTTGTGACGAGCGGTATCAAAAGCCTTCTCGAAATCTAGGAATATGTAATCGATCTGAGATCCCCTGTCGACAGCACTCATTATTTCATGGGAATAAAGAGCTAGCTATGTTGCATAAGAACGATATTTTCTGAATCCGTGTTGGTTATGTATAAATAAGTCATTTTATTGAAGGTGATTCATAATGTTCGAGTACAGTATATGTTCCAAAATCCTACTACAAATTGAGTTCAGTGATATGCGTCTGTAATTCAATGGGTTACTCCTATTTCCTTTCTTGAATATTGTGTAACCTGTGCTACTTTCCAGTGTTTAGGAACAGATCTTTCGTCAAGTGAGTGGTTGCATATGATTGCTAAGAAAGGCGTAATTGTGTCTGTATACTCTGAAAGGAAACATCTGGACCGGAAGACTTGCCTCTCTTAAGTGATTTGAGTTGTTTCGCAACACGTAAGATATCTACTTTTATGTCACTCATACTAACAGCTGTTCTGGTTTAGAATTCTGGAATATTTGCTTCGTCTTCTTTCTTGAAGGAATTACAGAAAACTGTATTTAGTAACTCCGCTTTAGTGGCACCATCATCGGTAACATTTCCATAGCCATCGCGCAGTGACGGTATTCACTGTTTTTGCCGCTGGTGTCTTTTACATACGACCAGAATCTCTTTGGGTTTTCTACCATTTTTTGAGACAACGTTTCATTGTGGAAACTATTAAAAGCATCTCGCACTGACGTTCGCATTAAACATAGTCAGTACAGTACGTGTAAACTTGGACATAGGTTAGTTTTAAAAACATGGAAGACAGTAATGTTACACAAAGCAGTACACGAGTTTACTTCCGTATCTCCTTAAACTGGCTTCTCCGACCCCATGTTCCCCCATCTCAAATTATTCAGTGGAGCATTCTCTATGTCCAGTTACACCTTTTCACGCTCGTACGGAAACACTCTATGTATCAGACTCCATATATGCCGCCGGTGTGACGAAGAAAACGGCTCTGAGCACTACGGGACCTAACATCTGAGGTCATCAGTCCCCTAGAACTTCGTACTACTTAAACCTAACCAACCTAAGGACATCACACACATGCATGGCCGAAGCAGGATTCGAACCTGCGACCGTAGCGGTCGCTCGGTTCCAGACTGTAGCGCCTAGACCCACTCGGCCACATGGGCGGCCAGTGTGATGACAGACGATATTTTCTGGCTCATCGCTCGACAGGGAATCCACGCTCGGAAACCCACGACGCCGAACCAGGCCTCGGATTAGCCCTCAGATTTTGCGGCGAGAATGTGCACTTCTTCGGCGGCGCGCGTTATGCGCAAGAGCCGTTCGGCAGGTGTTCAGAATGTCTCGGTGACTTGACGGTATTAAACCGTCACAATTTCCGATATGTGTTTTGTCCCAGCTCAGTGCTAACGTTCAAATTCGTACGTAAACTGCACAACCGGTGTCAAAAGCAGGAACGTGTCCGTTTTTGCGTGACGTCGCTCACAAGTTGAAAACAAACTGTTACTTCAGCTCTCGCACTTCTGCCGCTCGCCGTCGTCAGTCGTAAGGATGGAGTCAGTTGATAACGATTTTAATATGGTTTCATTGTTAATGGGCAGAACTTTTTATCAACATCAGAATGGAGACAAAGCGATCCTAAGAGGAGACAACAGGATATATCTAACCAGTTTGCTAGATTAAGTTGAGGCAGAGAGCCATAACAAGAACTCAAGGCAATTCTTCCAATACATAAAAAATCTGAAACGTGGATTTCCGAGCCCAACTTTTTTCATTAGAGATAAAAGCGGTAACGTGATAAATGACAAGGAAAGAACTGTAGAAAGATAGAAAGAATACTTCTCAGAGCTGTTGAATCGCCCAGGCCAAGATGGTATGTTACCTGAAAACACTGCGGAGGAAAGGAAAGGTGAAGAAGAATGGGATGTTAGTGAAGAAGAGGTGAAAATCGCAATCAGTGGACTTAGAAACAACAAAGCCCCAGGGGAGGACGGAATAACATCAGAATTAATCGAGGAGGGAAGTGAGAGCTTAGAGATTTAGAAACTGATCCTGTTGATATGGGAGAAGGAGACACTGTCAGAAAAATGGAAATTGGCTATAATATGTCCAATATACAAGAAGGGAAGCAAGATGGAACGCGGTAACTAAAGGGGAATCGCTTGTTGAATGTAAAATATATGGTGCTGTTCAACATTATCCTCAAAAAATTACAACCATTCATAGAGAACAACATACAGGAGTATCAAGCTGGATTTCGGCCAGACCGATCGACAATAGATCACATTTTCACACTAAGACAGTTGCTTGAAAAACATTGGGAACATGATAAAGATATCAACAGCCTGTTCGTCGATTTTCAACGTGCGTATGACAGCATGCACAGGAATCACCTATACAAAGCGATGCGGGACTTCAGAATCCCCGAGAAGCTAGAGAGAATGGTGCAAGCCTGTATGGAAGGGTCAGAGCCAGCAGTACGTTTCCGAGGAGCCACATCAGAAACATTCGAGACTGAGACAGGCCTCAGACAAGATCTATTATTCATTGTTAATGGAATCTTATGGCTACACTGTTCAAAGCAATATGAAAAACAAAATACAGGGCAGATACATTCCGTGTTACAAACGTCAACACAAAATTTCATTTCCTGCTTCCATGTCCGTCTACGCAATACTTCCCTCTGCACCGTCCCATCCTCAAACACCTTATTCTTATGACCTCTCAACTCGCTGGGGGTGGGATGTATGTACGGTTCCTTAGGAAATATTGTGTTTCGAATTTGAAAGTACTCGCAGTGGACGTCTCTGTTCATCTGCCAGTTCCAGTTTAGCAGTATTGCCATGACATTGTCCCAGCTAACAAACATGTCTGTCATCATTTGAGCAGGACAAAATCAAAATCCTGTCTGAACAGTTTTGTTTATAGAGGGGTGAAACAACTACCAACAACTCAGTTTCATCATATTATTCCTTTCCATTGTTTCGAATGAAATGATATGTTTTCCATGGTATCCTACATAAAAATTCTAAATGTAAATGAAAATTCTAAGTATGTTCAGTGTAGAAATAACAGAATAAATATTGTGACTCTTCAGCTTCTCATGGTGTGCTTCATGACGATACAGTTCACGGGTGAGCAGCCAGATCTGAGTATCCATTGCGCTCAGTACTTCGCAAGTAGTCAGGTTGCCATCGCCAGGTGCACTAACGAATTGACTCCTCAGGGTCTAGCGCGTCGATTTTATGTTTTACCCCAGCGCCATCATGAGGAGCAGCACCTACGTCGAGCATTGTTTTTGACAGAAACGGTGCCCATATACATTCTCCATTCCCCGATGGGTGTCTGTCTGCTGGTGTTTGTCCTTCCGCAGCGAAGAAAAGAAAAACAGCAGTTGGTACTGCTTCGACGCATTTGCTAATAGCTTTGCAATGGTACACATTTCTGCACTTGATGAGAGCACACAAATGCAAATGGGAAAGACACAAAAGCAGCACTAATTCATCGCTTGCATGTCTGTGCTTATGCGCCTGCATCGGAGTCACTCTATGTTGAACATACGCTGGAGCCACGCACTCAAAAGGAAACTTTTTGGTCACCACTATTATAATATTTAAAAGACACATGCAACTCTGTAATTGTGCCTCATTTACTTTTATGGATGCAATATGTGAAAATTTAGATTAAAGAACCAAAGAATTATGCTGTGACAGTCGGTCACATGTGGTTCTTTGAAAGTCAAGAGTAGTGGAGTCATGACAATTACATGTCACGCTCATTAAAATATAGTCGAGACTCTTATGGCGTGGTCGAATGAATATCTTGGCAACAGCTAAAATTTCTTCAGATGGAGTTATAGCTTCCACAAAAGTTTGATTCGCACCCTGTCTGCAGCAGAAGTTCTTTTCTTCGTGTTCCAACGGGACGCACGAAGATACAGGCGCCACAACAAACCTGTGTCATCATAATACACTACAGGCCATTAAAATTACTACACCACGAACATGACGTGCTACAGACGCGAAATTTAACCGACAGGAAGAAGATGCTGTGATGTGTAAATTATTAGCTTTTCAGAGCATTCACACAAGGTTGGCGCCGTTGGCGACACCTACAACCTACTGACATGAGGAAAGTTTCCAAACGATTTCTCATACACAAACAGAAGTTGACCGGCGTTGCCTGGTGAAACGTTGTTGTGGTGCCCCGTGTAAGGAGGAGAAATGCATACCATCACGTTTCCGACTTTGATAAAGGTCGGATTGTAGCCCACCGCGATGGCGGTTTATCGTATCGCGACATTGCTGCTCGTGTTGGTCGAGATCCAATGACTGTTACCAGAATATGGAATCGGTGGTTGCAGGAGGGTAACACGGAACGCCGTGCTGAATCCCAACGGTCTCGTATCACTAGCAGTCGAGGTGACGGGCATCTTATCGTCATGGCTGTAACGGATCGTGCAGCCACGTCTCGTTCCCTGAGTCAACAGATGGGGACGTTTGCAAGACAGCAACCATCTGCACGAACAGTTCGACGACGTTTGCAGCAGCATGGACTATCAGCTCGGAGACCATGGCTGCAGTTACCCTTGACGCTGCATCACAGACAGGAGCGCCTGCAATGGTGTACTCAACGACGAACCTGGGAGCACGAAAGGCAAAATGCCATTTTTTCGCATGCATCCAGGTTCTGTTTACAGCATCGCCATAGTGGCGTTATCACCAGGCGCGATGGTATGGGGCGCCATTGGTTACACGCCTCGGTCACCTCTTGTTCGCATTGACGACACTTTGAACAGTGGACGTTACATTTCAGATGTGTAACGACCCGTGGCGCCACTCTTCATTCGATCCGTGCATTTCAGCAGGATAATGCACGACCGCATGTTGCAGGTCCTGTACGGGTATTTCTGGATACAGAAAATGTTCGACTGCTGCCCTGGCCAGCACATTCTCCAGATCTCTGACCAATTGAAAACGTCTGGTCAATGGCGGCCGAGCAACTGGCTCCTCACAATACACCAATCATTACTCATGATGAACTGTGGTATCATGTTGAATCTTCATGGGTAGCTGTACCTGTAGACGCAATCCAAGCTCTGTTCGACTCGATGCCCAGGCGAATCAAGGCCGCTATTACTGCCATAAGTGGTTGTTCTGCGTACTGATTTCTCAGGATCTATGCACCCAAATTGCGTGAAAATGTTATCACATGTCAGTTCTGGTATAATATATTTGTCCAATGAATACTCGTTTATCATCTGCATTTCTTCTTGGTGAAGCAATTTTAATGGCCAGTAGTGTAATTGCCTAGATTCCCACTAGAGGTCTTAGCTTTGTCACGTGTTATCGAGAGCGACCTACATGTGCTTAAACGCGCATTGAAGATTTATTAAGCTCATGTGAATGAGTAACTCTCTCCCCGCCGGAACGGTCACTGGAACTCGTAAGACCTGAGCGTGACGCACGCTATATGGCTCGTGTACCTCGTTGGCCGCCGTCGCAGAGGCGTGAAGTCAGATGTTTTATCAAAATTTAAAGAACTGTTGTCGGTGTAGGTAGCTGTCGTCAGCTATTGCTATTACCTCAACACCTCATGGTGGGGGAACACCATCTTCTTCAGCAGCGGCACATTTTGGTTTTTTGAGACGGATCTACAACACCTTTGAAGGTGTCCTCCGCAGCTGAGGATGAAACGTTCGATTTGTCCGAGAAATTCATTCATCCACGGCATAATACCTGGTAATATTGTAATATGTGAAACTTTACATTTTTAAACTGAATTTCATGTTCACATAATTTTGTTCTACCTTTCTGTGCATTGCTAACTTGCGGTGTGATGACGGACTCGACGTTTGTGGTGACACTGATGAATCCTCAGTTCCAACTTTCTCTGAGCGAGCCCGTGGCAATGCATGACAGGTCACGTGTGTGTGTGTGTGTGTGTGTGTGTGTGTGTGTGTGTGTGTGTGTGTGTGTGTGCGGAGGGGAGCGCAGATGCTGGTCGACTGGCAGCTCTTCAGCCATGCAGATGCTATGCACGGGCCGCAGGTTAAACAAGAGAGGTCCGCGCTGAATAATTCATCCCGCCGAATCGTCACCGCGATACGGACGAGATGAGGAGGCCGGCGCACTCTTCGTGATGGAAGGGAGCGCAGGGCCGGGCTGCGCTGGCCCCGAAGCCAGACATCTGTCCCTGCAGGTCGCGGCCGTCTGCGTTCGTTCCGCCGATCCCAGATCCGTTTGCGCTACATTCCGCCTTCTCGACAGTGCTGCGTAATGTAGCAGAGGTGTTGAGCTAGGGATATTCTTTCCTAGCACCAGAATTGCGTATGACAGGAATGTAACTGTTCATTACATTTCATAAAAGGGTCTTAGACCAGAAACAGCAGTGTCAAATAATTGGACAAGCGAATGACAGATTTTCGAGAACAACTCGTTATTGCACACATAACCACAGTTATCCTGGTACACTAGAATGATTGTGAACATGAGTTTTAAAATTACTGTAGGCTACCGTCGACGGTAAGAAAGCGTAGTCCACAGTAATTCGCCTAGTAGCTTTGGACAGTTAAGGATGTTCCCGTGTTACTTGTACGTTAGGTGTGTTGCATACCCATCAGGCGTTACCTCACAAGGATAATTTTTTTATGCGTGTGATCAGTGTCTTACTCTATTCCCCTAGTAACTGGAAGCATACAACCGTTCAAATGGTTCAAATGGCTCTGAGCACTATGGGACTTGACATCTGTGGTCATCAGTCCCCTAGAACTTAGAACTACTTAAACCTAACTAACCTAAGGACACCACACACATCCATGCCCGAGGCAGGATTCGAACCTACGACTGTAGCAGACGCGCGGTTCCGGATTGAGCGCCTAGAGCTGCTCGGCCACCGCGGCCGCCCATTGAACTGACTGAGGTTACATAAAGCACCAGAAACGTCGTCAAAAGGCATATCAAGAACACCTGTCGGCAGCTGAGAGCTTCAATTAATTGTCATTTATTCCAGAGAAGCTGCAAGGTCGTCAGTGGTATCTGTTCTTTCGGGAACAGTTATTATCTACCCGGCCATTGACCTTCATCTGTGCGTACGTGCACAGGTTGCCCGAACCCTTACAGGAATCGTCACCTTAGTGGGCGTGAGTAATGAGTGGATGGGCAAATATCTATTAGAAACATTATGTACGTGGACTGTGGACAGTTGGGAATGTGGGTCTCTCGGGAGACGTGCAAGGGATAAGTCCCTGCAATCGAGCTACTCATCTGTGTCCGCGGACGCTCAGATGAATAGAGCATCTGCCATGAATGCAGGAGATCCCGGGTTCGAGTCCCAGTCGGGACACACATTTTCAGCTGTCCCCACTGAGGTATATCAACAACACCTTCCGGCAGCTGTGGGTTTTAATTAATTATCATTTATTTTAGAGAATCTGCACGGTCATTAACCTGTTCTACATCTACATCTACATTTATACACCGCAAGCAACCGAACGGTGTGTGGCGGAGAACACTTTAACTGCCACTGTCATTTCCTCCCTTTCCTCTTCCAGTCGCGTATGGCTCGCGGGAAGAACGACTGTCTGAAACCCTCCGTGCGCGCTCTAATCTCTCTAATTTTACATTCATGATCTCCTCGGGAGGTATAAGTAGGGGGTAGCAATATATTCGATACCTCATCCAGAAACGCACCCTCTCGAAACCTGGTGGGCAAGCTACACCGCGATGCAGAGCGCCTCTCTTGCAGAGTCTGCCACTTGAGTTTGCTAAAAATCTCCATAATGCTATCACGCTTATCAAATAACCCTGTGACGAAACGCGCCGCTCTTCTTTGGATCTTCTCTATCTCCTCTGTCAACCCGACCTGGTACAGATCCCACACTGATGAGCAATACTCATGTATAGGTCGAAAGAGTGTTTTGTAAGCCACCTCCTTTGTTGATGGACTACATTTTCTGAGGACTTTTCCAATGAATCTCAACCTGGCACCCGCCTTACCAACAATTAATTTTATATGATCATTCCACTTCAAATCGTTCCGTACGCATATTCCCAGATATTTTACAGAGGTAACTGCTACCAGTGTTTGTTTCACTATCATACAATCATACAAAAAAGGATACTTCTTTCTATGTTCAAATGGCTCTGAGCACTATGGGACTAAACTTCTAAGGTCATCAGTCCCCTAGAACTTAGAACTACTTAAACCTAACTAACCTAAGGATATCACACACATCCATGCCCTAGGCAGAATTCAAAACTGCGACCGTAGCGGTCCCACGGTTCCAGACTGTAGCGCCCAGAACCGCACGGCCACTCCGGCCAGCTTTCTTTCTATGTATTCACAATACATTACAATTGTCTATGTTAAGGGTCAGTTGCCACTCCCTGCACCAAGTGCCTATCCGCTGCAGATCTTCCTGCATTTCGCTGCAATTTTCTAATGCTGCAACTTTTATGTATACTACAGCATCATCCGCGAAAAGCAGCATGAAACTTCCGACACTATCTACTAGGTCATTTCTAGGTCTGTTATTTAGAGAACAGTTACTATCTTCACATGTACTGAACACTTTTGCTCAAAATAGTTAACAACCTGTCAATTACTTAATAGTAATCACTGTTTATAGCGAAATTAAAATTGTCAATGATTAATTCAGATTTTATTCCAAAATTGCTGACTTTTAAAATATATCAATTCGTTCAAATGGTTATGAGCACTATGGGACTTAACTTCTGAGGTCAACAGTCCCCTAGAACTTAGAACTACTTAAACCTAGCTAACCTAAGGACATCACACACATCCATGCCCCAGGCAGGATACGAACCTGCGACCGTAGCGGAAGAGCGGTTCCAGACTGTAGCGCCTAGAACCGCTCGGCCACACCGGCCGGCTAAAATGTAACAGAGGAATGCTCTAGTAAAAATAAAGAAATCAGTAGAGATTTTTAACATAATATTAGAAAAAGCAATTTCTTCAACTAAAAGGTAGAATTAATAAAAACACAAAAAATATATCAAACATCACTTCGATACTTTGTCGAATTTCATAAATCCATTTTCGCATTTATCAATAATAACAAAAACTCTTGACTTTGATCGTGATGAAGAACGTTCTATTGAGTAATTTTGCATGTAAATTGCAGTTGCATAAGTAATTTCTTTGGTCGTATAAAGCTGTAGAAGTTCCGTAAGCAACTAATTTTTATTGGTTATGTAATACAATTTATATTCCGTAAGGACATAAAATAAATAACAGAGTAACAATGAACGATGTGCGTTCTAATTATGTGAAAAACAGACAACCAAACATACAAACAAAACAAAGAGAAGCCGTATTTATGTTTGTTTCCTTGCCAGTGGTGCCAATACTACCTGTAGCCCTACCATTTACAGCACGCTTTAATGGAGTTTACCGTAATTACTGAACTGTAGTTCTGGCAGAGCGCAACTAAATTTATGCATTTACCAAGTTCCCCCCCCCCCCCCCCCCCCCCAAGAGAAAAAAGAGTGTCGTCACGCACATTTTCTTTGGTGTTCATGCAGCCTTTTCCAATTTCTCTTTTGCAGTGAGTAATTGCAAGCAGCACGTCTCCC
This sequence comes from Schistocerca gregaria, assembly GCF_023897955.1. Lineage (NCBI taxonomy): Eukaryota > Metazoa > Arthropoda > Insecta > Orthoptera > Acrididae > Schistocerca > Schistocerca gregaria. Next base: position 224,538,160 of record NC_064925.1, on the reverse strand, counting down.
CTTTCGGAAAGCGTCCGTTTCTTTCCAGCAACGACCAAAATGATTTTTAAAGAGGACTTATACGCGCTTGTTCGAAAGAACGGGACAAAATTAGCTGTTACATTCCTTTTATAGATATGTATTAACAGGGAGAGCGTTTCTGCATGGCAGGAGCAGTCAGCGTCGACTAAGGCGGTGCTCTTTCTACTCGAGTACTGATTATACGTCGTGTTTTACTGTCCGTGGTAACACATATAGTGCCGTATGGCGCTTTCCCTGAGTTTTTTCTTTCGCCTTGGCTTCAGTGTTTACTTAAAAGACCCGCTGTTTCAAACTGTTTCATGCTGAGTAAGCGGGCACTGCCCTCCAGCGCTAGCCAGGGGAACGCCGGTGGCTGCCCGGCGAACGGTCAGTAACAGTTACACATACCGAAACGCTATTTTCGGCAAATGTTAGAGCGTCGAGGGGCACATATATATTTTGTTTAACTTTTAAGCGCTTGTATCAATTGTGATACAAAAGTAACTCAGTTCTCTTTAATGAAAAAGCATATCCTTTTTATAACTGATTTCGACAACCCTCGAGAAGACAATTGCGGTGATATAGCATTTGTTAATTCTGACGTTCAAACCTGTCGTAAAACAATTCGAGATATGTCCTATAACTTGACAGAACGGTGGCCGGAACGGCATTTGTAGTGCAAACAATGCTAAGCAGGCGTCTCGGACCAGCCTGCGTACTCGTATACCGTAAGGTAAGCCTGCGCTAAGAGAATAAAGCTTTATTTCCCCCTGAAACATCTTATGACCTAGATGAAGATTCACGTACAGTTGTTGTATATGGAAATACGACATAGGCTAGAATCTAGGGCATCTCAAAGGGTTTATGGAAACTCTTTCATGATTGTGCATCCTCCCACATTTACATGAGGTAAGACATAGACATCAAGTGTAAATTCTTTAAAAATAGAGTTCTTATACGCCGGAAAAAGCAACCACTGTATTAAATATCTAAATGTTACAAATAAAAATTGACCTGTCTTTTCCTGTACATGTCTCTGCGCTTCTTAGAGGTAAAATTCACACATCAGAAAAAGTTTTGCATCAGCTTGGTTCCGAGAGTTCCGGAACCTCTACGGAAAATTGGTTAGAGATCAACGTAAACACCATTTCCGCCCTTTTTACTGCTCATGAAAACCACACATTGCATGTTGTACCACCATACAGCGAGACGTTCAGAGGTGGTGATCCAGATTTCTGTACACACCGGTACCTCTAATACCCAGTAGTACGTCCTCTTGCACTGATGCATGCCTGTATTCGTAGTGGCATACTATCCACAAATTCATCAAGGCACTTTGGTCCAGATTGTCCCACTCCTCAACAACGATTCGGCGTAGACCCCTCAGAGTCGTTGGTGGGTTACCTCGTCCGTAAACAGCCCTTTTCATTCTATCCCAGGCTTGTTCGATACGGTGCATGTATGGGGAACATGTTGACCACTCTTGTCGAGCGATGTCGTTATCCTGAAGGAAGTCATTCACAACATATGCACGATGAGGTCGCGAATTGTCGTCCATGAAGACGAATGCCTCGCAAGTACGCTGCCAACATGGTTGTCCAATCGGTCGGAGGATGGCATTCACGTATCGCACAGCCGTTACGACGCCCTCCATGACCACCAGCGGCGTACGTCGGGCCCTAAACAGCAGAGAACCTCCACCTTGCTGCACTCGCTGGACGGTGTATGTAAGGCGTTCATCCTGACCGGGTTGCCCGCAAACACGTCTCCGGCGATTTTCTGATTGAAGGCATATCGGTGAAGAGAATGTGATGCCAATCTTAAGCCGGCATGTTGTTGGGCCCATCTGTACGGCGCCGCAAGGTGTCGTGGTTGCAAAGATGGACCTCGCCACGGCTGTCGGGAGTGAAGTTGCGCATCATTCAGCCTATTGCGCACAGTTTGAGTCGTAACACGACGTCCTGTAAAGCATTATTCAACATGGTGGCGTTGCTGTCAGGGTTCCTCCGAGCCATAATCCGTAGATAGCAGTCATCCACTGCATTGGGCGGCCTGAGCGAGGCGTGTCATCGACAGATCCTGTCTCTCTGTATCTCCTCCATGCCGGAACAACATCGCTATGGCTCACTCAGAGACATCTGGACACTTCTCTCGTTGAGAGCTCTTCCTGGCACAAAGTAATTGGTTCCAATGGCTCTGAGCACTATAGGACTTAACAGCTAAGGTTATCAGCCCCGTAGAACGTAGAACTACTTAAACCTAACTAGCCTAAGGACATCACACTCATCCATGCCCGAGGCAGGATTCGAACCTGCAACCGTAGCGGTCGCGAGGTTCCAGACTGACGCGCCTAGAACCGCTTGGTGACACCGGCCGGCACAAAGTAATAACGCGGACGCGATCGAACCGCGGCGTTGACCGTCTAGGCACGGTTGAACTACAGACAACACGAGCCGTGTACCTCTTTCCTGTTGGAATGGCTGGAAGTGATAGGCTGTCAGACACCCTCCGTCTAATAGGCGGTGCTCATTCATGGTTGTTTACATCTTTGGGCGGGTTTAATGACATCTCTTAACAGTCAAACGACTGTGTCTGAGATACAATATCCCAGTCAATGTCGGTCTACAGGAGTTCTGAGAATCGGGCTGATGTAATTTTTTTTTTTTTTTTTTTTTTTTTTGATGTGTGTACATGCTGTCGAACAACTGTCTCTGCGTACACAGTTCTCAGTTTATCAAATGAGATACTTTTGTTGAACTAAACACTTTATTAAAAATTGTTTGGTGGCCATCTGTACGCCGTAATATAAAAACTCTTGTTAACGAAAGGTCCATTTATGCTAAACGGAGGTATGAAATGATAGTGTTACCAACTACGTCTGATACACACAGTCGATTTATTTGACATTACAATGCAATTTCATTCTCACGTAAATGGAATAAAGAATGTACTACCAATCATTTGGTAAACATCCAAATTACATAAGATATTTTTTGTCTTCCGAAAATTAACTTTATTTAAACATGTTACCAAATTGTTGACCATGGACTGAAAGGCGCATTCGAAAGGACGATGAACAGATGTAATTACAGTGGATGACATGGTAGAGCATGCACTGTCTAATCGACGACACTTATCGTCTGGCGTAGTTGGGCTTCGTCATAGACTGCATTTTTGAGTGTTCCCTAAAGAAACAAATTAATAGGAGTCAAACCGCGGGGCCTCGCAGGCTATTTGACAAGAGAGTTTCATCCTATCCAACGTCCAGGGAAGTTGTCATTCAGTATCTGCTTTCAAATATGGGACGAGTGAACTGGACCAACGTCATGTTGCAACCACGTAAACTGTCGAATATCCAGTTATACTTCTAGAAGAAGCGGCAGAATATTCGTCATAAATTGTGCGCCCGAATGTCCATTAGAACACCTGAGATGAAGCACAGTCCCACAATATAATTTCCCATGTTGCCACTCCATATTTTTACGCTCTGTAGCCGTTGACGAAGCCAGTGTAGATTTTAGGCTGCCCGTAGTTCACGTTACGCAAATTTATATTAGAGTAACTGACCCTGCATACGGGAAAGTCAAAACAGTTTTTGGTGACTTAAAAGCAAACATGGTAATATTAAGAGTGCAACCGAAGTTCCACTGTTAAATACGGAGGAGAAAGCGGATAGGTCTAAATAATACATGGAAGACCTCTGTGAGGGGGAAGATATGTCTGACGTGATTGAAGAAGAAATGGGATTTAGAAGAGATAGGGGCTCCAGTATTATAAACAGAATTTGAAAGTGCTCTGGCGGACATATGATCAGATAAGGCAGAAGGGATTGCTAACATTCCTTCAGAATTTCTAAAATCATTGGGGGGAAGTGGCAACAAAACTAGCATTCACTTCAGTGTATAGAACGTTTGACTCTGGTGACATATCATCTGACTTTCGGAAAATTCCAAAGACTGCTGAGCTGTGCGAGGCTCGCGGTCATGCCGTTTATACACTCCTGGAAATGGAAAAAAGAACACATTGACACCGGTGTGTCAGACCCACCATACTTGCTCAGGACACTGCGAGAGGGCTGCACAAGCAATGATCACACGCACGCCAAAGCGGACACACCAGGAACCGCGGTGTTGGCCGTCGAATGGCGCTAGCTGCGCACCATTTGTGCACCGCCGCCGTCAGTGTCAGCCAGTTTGCCGTGGCATACGGAGCTCCATCGCAGTCTTTAACACTGGTAGCATGCCGCGACAGCGTGGACGTGAACCGTATGTGCAGTTGACGGACTTTGAGCGAGGGCGTATAGTGGGCATGCGGGAGGCCGGGTGGACGTACCGCCGAATTGCTCAACACGTGGGGCGTTAGGTCTCCACAGTACATCGATGTTGTCGCCAGTGGTCGGCGGAAGGTGCACGTGCCCGTCGACCTGGGACCGGACCGCAGCGACGCACGGATGCACGCCGAGACCATAGGATCCTACGCAGTGCCGTAGGGGACTGCACCGCCACTTCCCAGCAAATTAAGGACACTGTTGCTCCTGGGGTATCGGCGAGGACCATTCGCAACCGTCTCCATGAAGCTGGGCTACGGTCCCGCACACCGTTAGGCCGTCTTCCGCACACGCCCCAACATCGTGCAGCCCGCCTCCAGTGGTGTCGCGACAGGCGTGAATGGAGGGACGAATGGAGACGTGTCGTCTTCAGCGATGAGAGTCGCTTCTGCCTTGGTGCCAATGATGGTCGTATGCGTGTTTGGCGCCGTGCAGGTGAGCGCCACAATCAGGACTGCATACGACCGAGGCACACAGGGCCAACACCCGGCATCATGGTGTGGGGAGCGATCTCCTACACTGGCCGTACACCTCTGGTGATCGTCGAGGGGATACTGAATAGTGCACGGTACATCCAAAGCGTCATCGAACCCATCGTTCTACCATTCCTAGACCGGCAAGGGAACTTGCTGTTCCAACAGGACAATGCACGTCCGCATGTATCCCGTGCCACTCAACGTGCTCTAGAAGGTGTAAGTCAACTACCCTGGCAAGCAAGATCTCCGGATCTGTCCCCCATTGAGCATGTTTGGGACTGGATGAAGCGTCGTCTCACGCGGTCTGCACGTCCAGCACGAACGCTGGTCCAACTGAGGCGCCAGGTGGAAATGGCATGGCAAGCCGTTCCACAGGACTACATCCAGCATCTCTACGATCGTCTCCATGGGAGAATAGCAGCCTGCATTTCTGCGAAATGTGGATATACACTGTACTAGTGCCGACATTGTGCATGCTCTGTTGCCTGTGTCTATGTGCCTGTTGTTCTGTCAGTGTGATCATGTGATGTATCTGACCCCAGGAATGTGTCAATAAAGTTTCCCCTTCCTGGGACAATGAATTCATGGTGTTCTTATTTCAATTTCCTGGAGTGTAGCTCGTCATCTTGTTTTTATGGTTCTGTCGCCTCGTTTTATTTCAACTCGAAATACTGGCCTCACTAGGTTGCTGGTTTGCTTGCCTGTGAGTGGCAGCACCAGCGCTTATCGATAAGTGCATTGTCGTACTATCTCTGGAGCGACCGTGAGAATTTCCGGGCCGTCATCTGTCTGGTGTTCAGTCGGGGACGAAGCAGGAGTCGGGCACGGAGCGCCAGTGAGGCGCGGACAGCCGGTACTTGCCGACCGCTGGCCACACACGTGAACTGTCCGACGGAATGAGATTGGAGCGGGAACGACCGCCGGTTGGTCGTTCGGTTGGTTGTCTCACTGTGCGACGTGTATTTGGTCCTTTGACCGTTTCTGGGCCTTGTCAGTTGGTCATCTTGCCGGGCGTGGGGACGGTTCCTTCCTCGTGCAGAGATGTCATCGCCAATGGGAAAGAGTTACCTCTGCATGGGTTGGTCCGAGCCAGTGTGCCCCGGTCGCAGTGTCACCGAGTTCCGAACGGACATCGAGTTGAGTCGGGATGCAGCTGATTTGCGCTCCTGACAGCCGAGACTCGCCCGACCGTTGCCGCCACACATAATTTGAGTAGGTACCACCTTGGTCGATCGTTCGTTTGGTCGTCTCATCGAACGACGTGTATTTGGTCGCTGACCGCTTATGGAAACTCTCTGTGTGTGTGTAACATGTCATTTGTCCTTGTTGTTAAACGGTGATTGGTTTTAGGATTGTCGGAGTTCTTGGTGCAAGCGTTTACGTGGAACTGTGTGTAGCTTCTGTGATTCTGCTGAGCACATGAACGCTGTCTGTGTACTGGAGTAGCAGTCGGTCGGTTGCGACAGAGGGGAATTGATTAGGTTGTTGGTTGGTTCGTCAGCCGTGCCTAGGTCGTGCTGCCGCCAGCTGATTTAGTGTTACGCTTGGCTGCCTCTCACACCAGAGCTGTTGTTAGAGTTTCGTTCCCAGGTAGACCCTTGGAACACTTCTGAGCACCACTGTTCTGTTGTTTGTCATTGTGATTATCTTTGGTCGCAAGTACTGTGCGAGGCCATTAGCAGTGTATTAATTTAGTTTGTGTCAGTGTTCAGTAGATGGCCTTCAGCCAAACCTTATGTGAAATATTTTAAGATTATGCCTCCAGCCGCGTTTTATTTAAAATTCTTGCTTGCTCTGTATTTAGGCCTTCAGCAGCGTTTGTTTTAAAATCTGTGGCTTTTTAGCTGTAATGTATCAATTCCTGTGTGTAAGGTTTCTCTTTAATTCTCTGTAATTCTTAAAATGACCTTCAGCCGTACTGTGTAAATGTTTATCTTAAGGTTTGTCTTTAATTATTTTGAATAAATGTTAGGGCCTTTAGCCGTGAAGATATTTCAGGTTTTCTTAACATGGCCTTTTGTTGTTCTGTGTAAATGCTGGTCTTCAAAGTTTGCCTTTTATTATGGTGAAAAATTAATAGGCTTTCAGTCGAGGAATTAATTTAAATTTTCCTTAATATGGCTTTTAGCCGAGGTTTGTAAATGTTTGCCTTTTAAGGAATTTCCTTTGCTGATCTGAAATATGATTTGAGCCTTTAGCCGAAAAGATATATTAATTTTACTTAAGTAAGGCTTTCAGCCGTTTGTCTAAATTCTGGTGCCTTAAAAGGAATTATTTAAGGATATTTTAATTTACTCAAGTAAGGCATCAGCCGTTTCTCTAAATCCTTGTGTTTTAAAAGGAATTACTTAAACTTTATTATTCAGAAGTTACTTCGACACTCAACCGTGATCCTTGTTGCTTTAAAGAGAAAACTGTGCATAGTGTTTTCGAGGAATAAAATTCTGTGTTCTTGTGTAACTAACAGTAACTGATCTTGGCCCCTTTCCACAACCTGATCCGCTCTGTCCTGCGATACCGCAGATTTCAACTGCAAAGCTAACAAGTGCTAGAATTATCGCACAATAAGTTTAATAGCTCATGCATACAAGTTCCTGACAAGAATAGCATGTAGTAGAACGGAAAAAAATTGAGGATGTGCAAGACGACCATCAGTTAGGCTTTGGAAAACAATACAAGACCATAGAAAAATCAAGACACGTTCATAGGATTTATCGACCTAGAAAAAGCGTTCGACAATGTAAAATGGTGCAAGATGGTCGAAATTATGAGAAAAAGTAGGGGAAAGCTATAGGGAAAAATAAAAATGGCTCTGAGCACTATGAGACTCAACTTCTGAGGTCATCAGTCCCCTGGAGCTTAGAACTACTTAAACCTAACTAACCTAAGGACAACACACACACCCATGCCCGAGGCAGGATTCGAACCTGCGACCGTAGCGGTTGCGCGGTTCCAGACTATAGCGCCCAGAACCGCTCTGCCACTATAGGGAGAGACTAGTAACATACAAAATGTACAAGAGCCAAGAGGGAATAATAAGAGTGGACGACCAAGAACGAAGTGCTGGGATTAAAAAGTGTGTAAGACAGCGATGCAGTCTTTCCCCCTACTGTTCAATCGGTACGTCGAAGAAGCAATAATGGAAATAAAAGAAAGGGTCAGGAGTGGAATTAAAATTCATGGCGATAGGATATGAATGATACGATTCGCTGAGGACATTGGTATCCTAAATGAAAGTGAACAATTACGTAATCTGCTGAATGGAATGAACAATTTAATGTGTACTGAATAAGGATTAAGAGTAAATCGAAGAATGGCAAAAGTAATGAGAAGTAGCAGAAATGAGAACAGCGAGAAACTTAACATCAGGATTGATGGTCACGAAGTAGATGAAGTTAAAGTGTTCTGCTGCTACCTAAGCAGCAAAATAACCAATGACGGACGGAGCAAGGAGGACATCAAAAGCGGGTTAGCGCTGGCAAAAAGGGCATTCATGACCGAGAGAAGTCTACTAGTATCTATCATAGGCCTTAATTTCAGGAAGAAATTTCTGACCATGTACGTTTGGAGCAAGGGATTGTATGGTAGTGAAATACGAATTGTGGGAAAACCGGATCCGAAGAAAATCGAAGCATTTGAAATGTAGTGCTGCAGGCGAAAGTTGAAAATTAGGTGGACTGAAAAAATACGGAATGAGGAGGTTCCGCTCAGAATCGGTGAATGAAAAAACATGTGGAAAATACTGACAAGTAGAAGGGACAGGATGGCAGGACATCTGTTAAGACATCAGGGAATGACTTCCACAATACTTGGGGGAAGCTGCAGAGGGCAAAAACTGTAGAGGAATTCTAGCAAATAACTGAGGACGTTGGAGGTACGTGCTACTCCGAGATGAAGAATTCTTCACAGGAGAAGAGTTTGTGGGCTGCCGCACCATACCAATCAGACGACTGACGATCCAACAACAAATGTATTGTTAGTAAATATTGCTTCGTCGCTAAAGAGCACAAGTTGGAAAAACGTAGAGTCGTCTCCCGGTGGCGACAAAATTGTGCACGACGTTCGAAATCACGGTCTACGGGTGCTTGATACAGTGACTGATGACAGGGATCGAAATTCTGTCGATGCAGGATGTAGTCTGGGTGATTGCACATTCCTTGGCAACATGTCTCATACCACAGTGCCGATTATTAGCGTCGTAATCCTAACAGCTTTTTCGTGTTCATCAGTTGCAGTCCACTTTCTTCCCGTCTTTTTGGCGTTCAAGCAGCCTGTCCGCACTAGAGCCTTAATAATTCGCGCAGTTGCCTGTCGCGCCGGACATTGGCGATTCGGATAGATAGCCCTATACTGCTGTATTGTTTCTAGAGCATTTGTTTTGCATTCACCAGTGAAAGTAGTACTGGTGTATATGTCTACATGGAGCGGATGTACAAGCAGAAATGAGTAAGCTGCAGAGCAAACAGGCAAATATGTTTACATTCTGGCACAGTGCAGCACCAGAGCTCTACTTGGGGGTGTTTACACTGGAAATGATGATTTTGGCCACCTTGCTCATAAATTATAGTAAATTCCTCGAATTGTTTTACGAAGGGTTTCAACGTCAAGATTAGAAAACGCTAGAGCTCTACTCGGGGGTTGTTTGCACGGGAAATGACGATTGTGGCCACCGTGCTCACATATAGTCCATTCCTCGAATTGTTTTACGACCGGTTTCAACGTCACCATAAAAAAAATGCTATGTAACTGTAATTCCCTTCTCATGATCTATGTAGTGCAGCTATACAAATTATACGGTTCCAGGAAAACCACGTCTCGATAAATGTAACCGTTCACGAAATTATAGATATGTTACACCATAAGTGAATACGAAATTCTTCAAGAGCATCGACCCCAGATATATACAGGGTGAGCACAAGGTCTTGCCCTGAACAGAACAATTTATTACAGAATAACCATTTTCACATAATAATTTACATTTGATGCCGTTACATGGGTTATTGTTACACGTTAGTAAATTTCAATGTATGCTCCCTTGGTAGCTCCCAGAATATCGAGGCGGAATTCCAGTCCCCGCCAGGTGTTTCGTAATATGTGTTCTGTCACAGAACCCACACTAGCTTGTATAATAGCCTTGAGTTCGTCGACGTCAGCAACTGGTGTGACGAAGACTGTCCTTGATACAGCCCCAGGAAAAGAAGTCAAGGGGCGTTATGACTGTAGAGTGGGGTGCCCAGGGTGTTGGACCGTTCCTTTCAATCCACCGATCCGGAAATGTTTCATACAAGAAATCATGCACTATCAAAGTTCAGTTGTGGGGATGCTCCATCTTTCTGGAAAATTATCCATGGTTAATATTTTCTCACTTCGTCTTCTGACGAATTCCTCTCCTACGAAAACCTCCTCATCTCAGAGTAGCACTTGCAGCCTAGGTCCTTAATTATTGCTGGATATATTCCAACCTATGCCTTTCTCTACAGTTTTCGCCCTCTACAGCTCAGTCTAGAACCGTGAAAGTAATTCCATCACGTCTTAACTGATGACCTACCATCCTGTCCATTTTCCTTGTCAGTATTTTCCATGTATTTCTTCCTTCATATTTCTTCCTTCTCCGTGTAGAACCTCAATCCTTGCCTTATCAGTCCACCTAATTTTCAGAATTAGTCTGCAGCACCGCATCTCAAATGTTTCGATTCTCTTCTGTTCCGATTTTCCCAAAGTCCATGCTTCACTGCCATACAATACTGTACTCCAGAAATTTCTTCCCCAAATTAAGTCCTATGTTTGATACTAGGAGACTTCTCTTGGCCAGGAATATCCTCTTTGCCATTGCTAGTCTGCTTTTAATGTCCCCCTTGCTCCGACGGTCATTGGTTATTTTACTGCCTAGGTAGCAGAACTTCTTAACTTCAACCATCAATCCTGATGTTAAGTTTCTCGCTGTTCTCATTTCTGCTATTTCTCATTACTTTTGTATTTCCTCGATTTACTCTCAATCCATATTCTGTACACATTAAATTGTTCATTCCATTCAGCAGATCATGTAATTGTTCACTTTCATTCAGGATAACAATGTCATCAGCGAATCGTATCATTGTTATCCTTTCACCTTGAAGGGCAGTAGGAGGAGTTTACCATACACCCTTGGCCATAAAACTCACAGAAATTAAAAACAATCGAGAATCTGTAGGAGCGTCTTGGTCGAGCTGTTCGTGCCATGGATCCTCACTCAAGAAACGTAGCGCAATCTGCCACAGCACTGGAGTCGGCATGCCCTCTAGTCGGCATGCCCTCTAGGACGTCGCCGATACTTTTCCTGCATGTTTCTCTGCAGTCAACACCACAGAAGGTGGTTACTGAGGCTTTTCAGAGGTGATGACGCTAATGTGACTGGGCACTGTAGTAAGTAAACTTAAATAATGATTTCATTTCGGTATCCTATCTCAAAAAGGAAGAGATGTTACACTTCCTTTATAGCAAATCATGCCACTGAGTGTTTAATTTACAGTTTGACGTGTGATTGTTAGTGTTATCATTGACATAAAAACTCCTATGAGATGCCGAAAATTCGGCAGAGTGCACGTACAATAACGTGGTCAGTAAATGCACTATAAGCGGGGCACAATTGGAGAGAACAGTAGTGATAGCTGTTATGGGCAGGTGCTGTATTGGAAATGGCAAGTGCTGGAGGGAAAGTGCCGTTAGAAAATCAATTCTACACTCACATCTTTTATAAGCATCAAGTGGAGCCACTTCACGTCCATACTTGCACAGGGACCATTCAAAAACATCTGTCATCTCATCTTTGGTTAGTGTCTAAAGAGAATTTCGCTGAACCAGAATTCCGCAGAATTTGCAACAAAAGCAGCAGTTTATTTTAGCCTGGCTTGTTAACTTGTTACTTTCCGAGAAGCGTATGAGTGGCGAGTATTGAATCAAACCTACGTTTCTCTTGTTGCCATGTTAAAATTTGCTTCTCTTGCCAAATCATAGCTGAAATTACACACTGTCACCTCACTAACATCTCGTACAGATGCAACTGCGAGAGAATTATGAGGAGTGGCTTGTTACGTGAGGCACTGAGGTAGAGTAAGGTCAATAGCTTATGAAAAACCACATCCTCTGTACAAAACAAATATACAATGTCTTCACTTACGTTGTTGATAAACCCAGAGCATTCCTCTTTCCACCAGCTATGGATGGCCGTTGAAAACTACATTGTTTCATTGAAAAATCTGTAGATAGTGGAATAGCACGGTAGATAATTAAGTTTTCCGTAATAACCATATGGAAAAATACTCTCCTCTTTGCCAGCTATCATCTGCCAAAACCTCATTTCGACATCTCAAACTGTTTATGAAATACGAGGAATGTTGTGGATATTTCAGTCTGGCTTCATCGTCGGTACACGTGATCGCAAATGAGTGTACTACGATCAGCCAATTTTCTCGAGACTGGTGGTAGAAAATGTTCAAATGTGTTTGTATTCCTAAGGGACCAAACAGCTTAGGTCATTGGTCCCTAGACTTACACACTATATAAGGTGGCATGGTCTTCTGACCGTCATTTCTTACGTATTCCATCCTAACAATCATATTCTGCACATCAAGACGCTTCATTTGAACCCAAATTCAATATGATAGAGTCAATTTTGTATGAATTCATATACGTGATATGGAAATCTAATAAGTAAATTGCAAGTGTGCACCGAGGTTGAAAATTGCCGAGGCTGGCGTACACAACATGACGGCCACAGGAATTTTCGTCCTAAAGAGGAAACCAGCCCGCTGGGAAGACCTCCCTTCAGAGGGTTGGGTCAACAACATATCCACTTCGGCCAAAGAGACCGCCCAGTGAGAAGTCAGCTTTTGCCAGAGCAAATGGATAATGACCTCTGTGTTCGACTTAAAAGCAAATTCCGATACATTGTGTGGGAGCGCCCAGAAGACGCATTTTTTCACGTACCGACTGTTTAGTTACAGAGTTCTCACAGGAGGACAGCATATGCCTAAACGGAGATGCTACAGATTTCTGCATTGGTCGACTCAAACAAAACGTCATTCTCCTGTTTAAAAGACCAACGCTGATAGGCAGAATATTTCTGATTCAAACAGCCAGAGGAGTGATGGAAGACAGCGAATGATATACCCTTTCAACTTTTCCAGAAAAAGGAGCCATTTCGTTGTCGCTCTTGGAGTGGGAACACGTAACAATAGCGAGTGCGATCGTACATGTGCACAAAGAGTGATGAACAAAGTCTCTCCTCAGTACTTCACTGGGAGAGCACCTCTGTCGTTAGCGAATTGGAGTGACACACTATACTGAGTCACTCGTGATTAAGCATTGTTAACTGTGTTGGCCACCACACTTATCGTGTGGTGTGAACACGGACAGAGTACTAGTTAAACGTCTGCGAGCGAGTATTGGTGGCATCGTGGTGGACTGGTTATCTGACTGGTGTACCACGCCAATAGTTAGACTAGGGGCGGACAGGAGTCCTTGACTTCATCAAGGTGTAGGGAGAGTTTGATTGGCGAAGGTCAATCCAGTTGTGTTATTTGTCAGCAGCGAGCGACGCAGGCAGCAGTCATCGCAGCTCACAGTATTGTGCACTACAGCATATGCAAGCCCCATCTGCCCTCCATAACAGTACACTCCATTACATTTCCATGTGACAGCCTTGACTGTACCTAGAAAAGTTATTCAAGTTGTGTAGGCGAGGCTCTCAGACATTCTGCCGAGTAAATAACATTCTTAAAGAAAAGGGAGAAAAGAACCCGTTGTGTACATAGTTCCGCGTAGTCAGCACGTACACAACTTTCCCACTAGAGCGCGCCCCACTAAGCACAACAGCGCAGGCGCAGCGCTCGTCTGTCTCCACACTACGAGATGGCGCTGCCATAGAGACGGGCCAAATTCTGCTTCCGCCGATCCGTGTATTAATACGTAATGCAGCCAATTAGATTGCTGCTAACGTAGAACCTTTTCTCCTCGCAGATCACATTCGCGCAGTGATACCTGAATGTGCGAGGTATTATAACAAGTGTACAGACCTCCATTTGGTCAGTCTGCATTTGTCTGCACCAGTCTGTACCAGTCTGCATTAGTCTGTACCAGTCTGTAGTCAAGTTTCAGTCTGCACCAGAGAAGATTATCATATTCCTGTACATAGCCATGAAGAGAAATGTATAGAGACTTTGTCAAGTATCAGAGATATGTGAGAATAAGATTAACTTACCAAGACCAAAAGGAACTTCAGATTGTCACTTGTAAATATCATCCAGAATCAAGTTACGTAATGTTTATTCTTGTTATTATTTTAATAAATGTGTGTGAAAATTAATTAAGCTCTGTTTAAAGCTGGTCATCGTCAATCTGCTACTCTAAGCGTACAAGTTGCATTTCTATTGTCTGAACTAATGGCAGAAGATAAACAAGCGACGATAAGACCACGAGACATATTGCTGACACACGCCTACTTCGTTAGAGCGACAAGTCAAATAATCTTCTGGTGTGTGTACCGAAGGTCTTACATTATGCACACCAAAGAACCTTTCCATACTTCGTAAAAATAATAACTTTCCTGTCCATAAGAGGCAATCTACTGTTCCGAAAAGAACCCGGAAATTTATTAATTTTTTTATAAGAAAATGTTTCACTAGATTTCTCAGATTTTTTTTGGTAATAAATAATATTTTTCGTTCGTTTAATGTTTTTCTTACACTAACTAGCAATACTCCCATATTTAAGTACCCCACTAGTTACCTAAGAATTTATAGAATATTTTTGTGTCTTTTCCTTACAACAGACGACTCTAGAAGATATTTATTGCTGAATGTTTTTCAAGCAGTTCTTGTTGGTACATTAGGAGCGTCTGTCTGACTTCTGCAGGAGTGTGAGGTGGAAATTGTTTCTTGCTGTAGCCAAAGAGTACTTGTTGGATCGATCCATTGTTCAGCTTGACAAAATTAAACCTACACACTCACAACTACTTAAACTAACTTATGCTAAGAACATCACACACACCGATGCCGGAGGGAGGACTCAAACCTCAGGTGGGAGGAGCCGTGCAGTCAGTGACATAACGCCTCAAACCGCGCAGCCACTACGCGCGACGGTGATAGAGACATCCAGCCAAGTCTAAAGAAAACTTCATTATGTTAGCTAAGTATCATTTGCAGTAGCGTATTACGTAACATGCACCGAACATAGCGAACCCTATTTTTCAATGCAAACTTTTTAGAATGTCTTGGCAGCGTATTAATTCATTGCAAATATCGTAATAACTATGGCCATTAACGAAATGATGGGCTCGTCATTATGAAGCTGCTGTATAAAGCTGTAAGTAACGCAAAAATGAATTTCTTTTACCAAACAGTTTCTGCAATTCGTTGAGAGAGACTGCAGGGAGTGCACCTCGATTCTGTCATCGCAGATTTTCACTGACGTCTGAAAGCGGGTAAATGATGTTGGCTTCCCCTTCCGAACGAACGAATGAAATCGCCCAGCGCTATGGACGGAAATTGGTCATTGCGCATCAGCCACTGTACCCCGCGTGGCCTCTAGTTCGACGGCCCATAGCGGTGGTGGAGCGAACGGATTTGTGTTCGAGCCGACGGTAGGCCACGCTGGAGGGAGAGAGACTGCGTAATTAGGAGCCGAATTCAGCGGCGGTTGATAAAGCAGGCCTAAGGCAATTACGGCGGCTGAGGCGAGGAGGCGTGTCGTCTTGCGACGTCTCCACGGCTCCCATTCCGTTCCTCACAATGCCCCGCCTTGTTCAATGTACAGAGCTCGTCCATTTAACATACGAGACCTGATCACAAGTGTACCACACCCCATAAAATGATCTTCTACACATTCTCCATCGCCTCCCCTAAACCCCCTCCCCCCCTCACACAAATTTAATGGTAATATGGCCTAGCGAAGAGCCAGTCAAAAACTGAGCACAAATTAACCATGAAAACAGGAAGAAGGTATACTATGAAAAAGAAGGCAAAACAGGAGCAGTGACCTATCCAAGCTTAACAAGCGCAACACTGAGTAGAGTTCGAGCACCATGACGTTGTGGTTAAGCGATTGAGGTGTTGGACTCCGATGAGGGTGAGCCAGGTTTTAACCCCCTTGCGCCATTTCCTTTCTTTTTGTTTTTTTTTCACACCTATCATGAACTGTCCACGTCGTCATTGAAATGTTTGTTCTCTTCCTGTAGTTTTTACAGGTGTCATACTGTAGGGAAGCAGCCTACTCACGCCGTATAAAATTCACAGCAGTCCTTCCATTGTGTGCCACCAGTCCGCTGTACCTAGCTCTGACGTCATAAATGTTGCGCAATACTTTAAAAATCAAGTAAATAACCTGACACGTTGCTAGCATGTCAGGAGTAATACTAAATCAGTATGTATTGAATATCACTGCAATAACTTTAACTATTTTCGAAATTTGGACGTTTTTCTGTAAAAATCATTGGCGCAACAGAAAAGAGCTAGAAACTTAAAAATTTATATTTAGATTCCGGTTGCATAATAATTTAGTAGAGACAGTATTCTGGATCTCAAAAATTAAAATTTTAGTTGAAATTCATGATTTTCTGGTTTTTGTCTTAAAAATTAAGGAAGCAAGATAGATTAAGTAGGTGATTAAATAAAGCTAGGATGTTTAAATTTAAGTATAATGGAGATCCACTATAATTATAAACATGTGAGAAGTTTCAACTGAATAATAATTAAACTATAGCGATAGCGTATCTCCAAAGGGCAAGTTCAGCGTCGTCTACTGCGTATAGTGTAATTAAATTAATTCTCTCGCCCAAAATATTGGACTTAGCCACGTCAGACTTTTATTATGATTACTTACCTGTGTATTGATTGCACATTTAAATTGAGAGCTTCATTGGTCATCAGCAGAGGAAGCAATGATTTATTCGATAACTTAAAGTGGTGCATTACCAGCCCAGCGGCTAGTCGGGACAGCGGTTTTAATCAGGCGTTTCCTTAGCCGTCCGCCCCGCAGCTTTATATATAAGAACGCTGCGCGATAAAGAAAGGCTCCAGTTCTTTCCAGACGCTGATCAGCGCACCATCTTTGCCGGGAGTCGCGTCGCGTCCGTATCATTGCTATAAACAGCCTCGGATGCCGTAATAAGTTATTCGGGATACGCATAGCCAAGAAATCATTTTCGAGTGAAGTGTTAATTCTGGGATGACTCAGATGATCTATCTTCAGAATATAGTGAACCTTTTAGAGTGAATCGTTTTTGATTATGAATCCCACACAATCTCCTAATTCCTCAGAGCTATAAGCTATAGCTGTAAGTGTATTTCTCAGATGAAGTGGGCACTAGGAATTCTAATCACAGGCTTCACGTTTTGCTAATCACTTTCTCGTTGCCAATATTGTAGTTTAGAGAGCCAGTGTTGAGAACGGCAAACAACAGCATTAAATAAATCATAGGAACATTTTATTAACAATTATTTCCACCCACCGCACCACATATGTTGCTACTCGGCCGGGAAATGCGTCTTTTCTACATTACAAAACATTTAATATACCAAAAATTCCATAAGCCGCCCCAGAATACCGTACATCAGTTATAGAATATAAGTCATGTGGTAAGAATACATTACTGTCGTAAGTGAATGTGATGAATAAGGAGAGCAGGCTAGATTGCACATACACGTCTCACTGAAATGAAAACAACAAATAAACTATGCGAACTATGGTACAACAAAGTAATTCAAGAGTCAAAACTTCCAAAAACGTAACGCAACTTCAGAAACGTTAAAAAATATGTTCTGACAAAGCACAGAGAAACTGTGTGAGTGTGAAACTGTTGCCTTCATTTATTGACAAACTATTGTGTTTCCATCATTTCCTTGGGAGTGACCACATTCATACAAACATCTAAATCAGGCGAGGAGGCGTATCTCACTCACTCAACAGGCTTAAAAGCTAGGCCTATCATATGACACATGTACTATCACTAGAGCCGTTTATGACACGCCAGATGTGTCTTCCTGTGGAGGATTCGGTTGACTCTTCGCCTTGTCATCAAAGGTTTGCGGTCCCCATTCCAAAGCCACTCCCTTTAGGTTGCTAATAGAGTAGTTGTGCAGCATCAAGTTTCATTATAGATCGCTTCAATAAACCTTACTGTGGCAAACGAATGCTACACCACAACACAGACACAAATGTGAATAAAGCGAACAGTGTTTAAAAGAAAAAGAATGCCATTAGGGAGCTTTGAACACGGTTCGTTCACTTTGCAGTCCAACACAGTGAAGCTTCACTAAGACGCTGTCGCTGCTATTTTTAGCTCAATGTTACATTTGTTAATCTTGGACTGTTCACTGTCGCTGTTTTGCTTTATTTCACAGTTCAGTACATCTTCTTCATGTTTTCATGCTTGATCTGTGATCAGTTTTTGGTCCACTGTGCCCTCTTACCACAAAATCTGAAGGGGGTGCGATGGGGAATTTCCCTTGTTGGTGGCAGCATAGTCGAGTAATTTTCCCTTTTGCGGATCTTGCTAGTATTTTCTAGGTTGATCTTCACTGCTTTCTTCGTATTGTTTGAGAATTTTACATCAGTCTTGTACACAGTATGACATGGTAGGGGCTGTGCTAATTGAGAGCGGACGCAAAGAGAATTTGCTGCTGTCCGTAAAAAAGCTGGAAGCTGCATTGGCTGCGGTCGACAGGCATCTGGCTACTGCTCAAAGCTGTGGCGACATTGGGACACAAATTACAAGATCTGCGACTCCTGTTGTGCTATTGGATTCCCGTGGTGACCTGGTTGTCACTTCGTCTTCCGAACGTAGAATCGGACTGGTCTGTCCTCACTCGAAAGTGAATGGCGGACATTGGAGGGTTCGCGTCTCACTGGCTGGAAGGGAAGGAAGTATCGCGCCACACAGTTGCTCCTTACTCCTTAGCATCGCGCCACACAGTTGCTCCTTACGCCTTAGCAGCAGGTACCAGGTGCTGTCCAGTGTTGGCAAAACTTCTGAGCCAGCGTGGGATGCCTCTCCTGTTGGGCCAATGACCGATCCTTTTGTGCAGTCCGGACAAGGGCGGAGGGTGGATACGCTAGTTATTGGGAACTCCAAAGCTATGCAGGTGATGGCGCACGAGAACGAATATCTCCTCTTTGAAAATCAACAAAGATTTCGCAAACAAATACCTTGTGAAGGTCAGATCGCTCTGTTCATCCGTGAGGTCTACAGCATTGGCTTCAGGAACGCATTTGACACCGTCTTGCACCAGCATTTAGTGAAACAAATGATCTTACCTAGTATCGGACTAGATTTTCGACTGTATTCAAGACTTCCCTGCAGATAGAATTCATGATGTCGCTGGTAACGGAACAAAATCGATAGATGAAGAAAAAATTTCCGGAGTACTCTAAGGAGATGTGGTAGGACCGTTATTGTTTGTGATCAAAAGTATCCGGAAACCCCAAAAAATACGTTTTTCATATTGAGTACATTGTGCTGCCACCTCCTGACAGGAACTCCATATCAGCGACCTCAGAAGTCAAACATCGTGAGAGAGCAGAATTGTGCGCTCCGCGGAATTAAATATTTCAAATGGCGCTGAGCACTATGGGACTTACCTACTAAGGTCATCAGTCCCCTAGAACCTAGAACTACTTGAAAATAACTAACCTACGGACACCATACACATCCATGACCGAGGCAGGGTTCGAACCTGCGACCGTAGCAATCGCTCGGTTCCAGACTGTAGCGCCTAGAACCGCTCGGCCACTCCTGCCGGCTCCGCGGAAATCACGGACTTAGAACGTGGGCGGGTAGTGGGTGTCATTTGTGTAAATGAGATTTTTACGCTCGTAAATATCAATAGGTCCACTGTTTACGATCTGATAGTGAAGTGGAAACATGAAGGGACATGTATAGCACAGAAGTGTACAGGCCGACCTCTTCTGTTGACTGACAGACACAGCCAACAGTTGAAGAGGGCCGTAATACGCAGACATCTATCCAGACCATCACACAAACTGCATCAGGATCCATTGCAAGTACTATCACAGTTAGGCGGGAGGTAAGAAAACTATGATTTCATTGTCGAGCGGCTGCTCATAAGCCACACATCAAGCCGGTAAATGCCAAACGACGCCACGCTTGGTGCGAACGATTGACAAGTGGAAAAACGTTATGTGAAGTGACGAATCACGTTACACAATGTGTCGATCTGATGACGGCGTGGGGTATGACGAAGGCCCGTTTGTAGTGCTAACAGTAAAAATCGGAGGTGGTGGTGTTATGGTGTGGTCCTGTTTTTCATGGATGTGGCTGGCACCCCTTGTTGTTTCACGTGGCACTATCGCAGCACAGGCATACATTGATGTTTTTAGCACCTTCTTGCTTCTCACTGTTGAAGAGCAATTCGGGGATGGTGATTGCCACTTTCAGCACGATCGAACACCTGTTCATAATGCATGGCCTGTGGCGAAGTGGTTACAGGAACAATAACATCCCTGTAATGGACTGACCTGCACAAATTCCTGACCAGAATCCTATAGAACACATTTGGGATGTTTTGTAACGCCGACTTCGTGTCGGGCCTCCCCGTCCGTCATCGATACCTCCCCTCAGAGGAGCACTCCGTGAAGAATGGGCTGTCTTTCCCCAAGAAACCTTCCAGCGCCTGATTGAACGTATGCCTGCGAGTGTGGAAGTTGTCATCAAGGCTAAGCGTGGGCCAACACCATATTGAATTCCAGCATTACCGATGGAGGGTGCTACGAAATTGTAAGTCGTTTTCAGCCAGGTGTCCGGATACGTTTGATCCCATAGTGTTAATTATATAGTAGAAAGCGTAGAATGCTATTTAAAACTGCTCCCAGATGATGCGGTTGTCTATAACAAATTAACAACGCCAGTAAACAGTATCGATTTTTAGAATGACCTGCAGAGGATTGATGAATGGTGCATGCCGTGGCACTTGACTCTGAACGTAAATAATTGTTAATATATTAAAAAACTAAAAACCCGCCTTGATTGCGTAAAGAGCACCTAGTGTTACTTGTTAACCCAGGTTTCGGCGTAGATAACTACACCTTCTTCAGAACAACAATAACACCCACAACTGCCTAGAAGACCTTTGTCAATGATTAAAAGAACACCATAGCTATACATTTATATACGAAAAAGAAAAGGAAAATACAAACAGTATAAAGTCAAATCACTATTTAACTTAATTGTGTACGCTCCACCTCACACCGGCGTATGTTCGATGCGCCATGACCCGCCATAAACTGGTGGATTTTTCTTGAATATTAGTGTGACCTGTGCAACCTTTCATTCTGTGGGTGTCCAGCCAGCGGTTGTACATGAAGTATGGAGCTATTGCATCAGTATACTCTGAAAGGAACCTAATTGGTATAGAATCTGGACCGGAAGACTTGCTTTTCTTCAGTGATTTAAGTCACTTCACTACTCCGAGTACATCTACTTCTAAGTTACTCATGGTGGTAACTATTCTTGATTCCAGTTGAAGGATGTTTATCCGTCTTCTTTGGTGAAGGCATTGCCCAGAATGTTCAGGAACAACTTTTTGTGCTCTGACCAGACCGAGATACGAAACTTATGGACACGACGTTATTGAAATAATCTCTAAGGAAGCCGACGTACCAGGCCGAAGTAAGTCTTCGTAACCACCACGCAAGTAAAACATGCACATCAGTCACACCCTGCGCCGGACCTCCACAACAGAGAAAAAGACACAGTAAGCTTATACGCCATGATAAAATAATCATATACATACATATCTTCCACTATCGTGCCTCACAAGAGAGGCGCCCAAGAAGCGAAATGATTTAGTTTGACCAAGGTAACAAGACAACAGTGCACAGTGTAATACTTAAGTAACTCATGTACACCAAAACTTCTAGAACGTGTCTCACAAGAACTGGTATATAAATAAAAAAAACTTAATTAATTGTAGTTTAGCAGAAAAATTATAGTGCGCAGTTCAGTACCGAATCAAATCACGGGCGCAATAACAGGCCTAACCATCCTGAGCATTCAGTGCGACATTGCAACACAACCTTACGGACGTTAGCTGAATTTTTACATTTCTTGGGAGAATTTAAACGTGAGTGACACCATAGGCGACCGCACATCCTACACAAATGTTCTAACACGGCCTGCACAGCGGCGCTTGAACTCGTTAGGCCGGCCAGGGAGGCCGAGAGGTGCTAGGCGCTTCAGTCTGGAACCGCGGGACCGCTACGGTCGCAGGTTCGAATCCTCCCTCGGGCATGGATGTGTATGATATCCTTAGGTTAGTTAGTTTTAAGTAGTTCTACGCTCTAGGGGACTGATGACCTCAGAAGGTAAGTCCCGTAGTGCACAGAGCCATTTGAACTACCTTTTGTTTTCAACTCGTCTTGTTAGTGGTCCAAGCCACAGCCGGAGACAATGTACTTTTTGCAGGAAACAGAAATATCCGACGGATGCTCACCTATTATGGATCAGCAAAACGGCTTGATGTGGAGACCACGCCCCACACCACACTCTTCCTCGTCCGGAGGCGGTCGGTGTGTTCTGCGGTCCTCGTTCACGGCTAGAAGAGCACGCCCCATCCTCAGCAGGTTCCTCTGCGTCGCACCCCGCTGGCTCAGGGACGGCTGCGTCCGGCGTCTCAGCCATCCGCCACACACTAGCTTCGCGATTACTCCGTCGCGTCGACAGCCATCGGAATCTCTCCACTCCGGGCTTGCACACGGCTTAAGCAGAGCGTCCATACTGCCTCGCGAGACCTCTTGCGACGACAGACAGTCCAAAGAGTCTAACATATCAAAACATACGAGGAACTGTGTATTATGCTCAAGCCTAGAGTCATGAACCAAAATTGTCACAGATGAAATGATACACTTTCAGAGGCTATGCTCATCTATACGGAAATGATTTAAGTTTATAGACTGAAGCGGAGAGTGAGGACAGGAAAGTCTATGAAACTACGTCATTCCATTTGTATAAGTACCTGAACCTGGTTTTCAGGCTGGATCTCCCATTTACGTTGTATGCTGCGGTGCTATTCCAGAACGTGGAGAGCCTCGGAAATTCTGATCGTTTGCGATGGGGAATTTAAAGTAGACTAGGGCGGCAGTGAGAATTAGGATCGAGGAAAGAGGCCAGGGTAAACCG
This sequence comes from Schistocerca gregaria, assembly GCF_023897955.1. Taxonomy (NCBI): domain Eukaryota; kingdom Metazoa; phylum Arthropoda; class Insecta; order Orthoptera; family Acrididae; genus Schistocerca; species Schistocerca gregaria. Next base: position 224,515,188 of record NC_064925.1, on the reverse strand, counting down.
CGCAGTTATCTGAACCGCTGTGCTAAGGTGGCTTAGTGGCTAGCGCACCAGCCTAGTAAGCAGGAGTCCCCTATTCGATTCCCGGCCTCGGTACAAATTTTCACTCGCCCCTTAAATGTATATACATGAAATCATTACCGTTTCCAGGTGTCAGTCAGTTACCAACCATCAACCATGTATACGCAATCAACCGTTTATATATTAAAGTTAACTGTAATCTGCGGCTCACGTACCATTATGACATCACTTACTATTAACTCTACGGAGCAAAAGCGTTGTAGTCACCAGGGATTTGTCAGAAATCAGTCTTGTATGTGGACAGACAGTGAAATATATATGAAAACTGTGTGAAAGAGGAGAGGACACAGTGATAGATATGGAGATTATTAAGATGGATGAGGTGTTTGTGCTTATTACATAGTGAAATGAAATGTCGTGACCATGTAGTTGGGTAGAATGGTCGCCTGGTACAAGTCTATTGATTTGATGCCACTTCGGTGACTTGCTGTCGATGAGAATGTTGTGATAATGAAGACAACACAACACCCAGTCCCCGAGCGGAGAAAATCTCTGACCCAATCGGGAATCGAATCCGGGCCCCTCGCGTCGCATTCTGACGCGCTGGAAACTTAACTATGGAAGTCGCCTATTACATAAGGGGGAGGGGCGGATGGAATCACACAACTTTGAATAATCCTCTTGAAAAACTGGTTCTATGGCCACAAAATTTGTTGGGTTAGATCTTCTCTGTATATTCAACCTTAAATACGGATCACTTTTTTCCGAACGATAGGTGACTTCTCAGTGACCTGTCTCTGCACTTTGTCTGTAACGGGAACGATCCATCTCGAAAATCACTTCGTACACACTCTGCAAGTGCCTCCCATATAGTAGTTTCTTCATGGCAGCGAAGAGGAAGAAATCACTGAATGCTGTCAGGGAAACACGATCGCCGAGAGAAAATTTAATAGCCCAAGGAAGCAGCATGGGTTATTCTACACTTCAATGCCGAATGAGACAAGGCATTATTGAAGTGGAAATTCGCCAATTTAGACAGCTTTCCGCAAAGCGTCGTCTACAAATCATCTTGTAACTTTGCCAGGACATATAGAAATTGTAGGAGGACTGATAAGGCGAGGAATGAGGAGATTCCAAACAGAATCGGCGAAAAAAGAAACATATGGAAAAAACTGACAAGAAGGAAGGAAAGGATGATGGGACATTTGTTAAGGCATCAGGGGACTATGTTGTTGTTGTTGTTGTTGTCTTCAGTCCTGAGACTGGTTTGATGCAGCTCTCCATGCTACTCTATCCTGTGCAAGCTGCTTCATCTCCCAGTACCTACTGCAACCTACATCCTTCTGAATCTGCTTAGTGTACTCATCTCTCGGTCTCCCTCTACGATTTTTACCCTCCACGCTGCCCTCCAAAGCTAAATTTGAGATAACTTGATGCCTCAAAACATGTCCTACCAACCGATCCCTTCTTCTAGTCAAGTTGTGCCACAAACTTCTCTTCTCCCCAATCCTATTCAATACCTCCTCATTAGTTAAGTGATCTATCCACCTTATCTTCAGTATTCTTCTGTAGCACCACATTTCGAAAGCTTCTATTCTCTTCTTGTCCAAACTAGTAATCGTCCATGTTTCACTTCCATACATGGCTACACTCCAAACAAATACTTTCAGAAACGACTTCCTGATACATAAATCTATATTCGATGTTAACAAATTTCTCTTCTTCAGAAACGCTTTCCTTGCCATTGCCAGTCTACATTTTATATCCTCTCTACTTCGACCATCATCAGTTATTTTACTTCCTAAACAGCAAAACTCCTTTACTACTTTAAGTGTCTCATTTCCTAATCTAATTCCCTCAGCATCACCCGATTTAATTTGACTACATTCCATTATCCTCGTTTTGCTTTTGTTAATGTTCATCTTATATCCTCCTTTCAAGACACTGTCCATTCCGTTCAACTGCTCTTCCAAGTCCTTTGCCGTCTCTGACAGAATTACAATGTCATCGGCGAACCTCAAAGTTTTTACTTCGTCTCCATGAATTTTAATACCTACTCCAAATTTTTCTTTTGTTTGCTTTACTGCTTGCTCAATATACAGATTGAATAACATCGGGGAGAGGCTACAACCCTGTCTCACTCCTTTCCCAACCACTGCTTCCCTTTCATGCCCCTCGACTCTTATTACTGCCATCTGGTTTCTGTACAAATTATAAATAGCCTTTCGCTCCCTGTATTTTACCCCTGCCACCTTTAGAATTTGAAAAAGAGTATTCCAGTCAACATTGTCAAAAGCTTTCTCTAAGTCTACAAATGATAGAAACGTAGGTTTGCCTTTTCTTAATCTTTCTTCTAAGATAAGTCGTAAGGTCAGTATTGCCTCACGTGTTCCAACATTTCGACGGAATCCAAACTGATCCTCCCCGAGGTCTGCATCTACCAGTTTTTCCATTCGTCTGTAAAGAATTCGCGTTAGTATTTTGCAGCCGTGGCTTATTAAACTGATAGTTCGGTAATTTTCACATCTGTCAGCACCTGCTTTCTTTGGGATTGGAATTATTATATTCTTCTTGAAGTCTGAGGGTATTTCGCCTGTCTCATACATCTTGCTCACCAGCTGGTAGAGTTTTGTCAGAACTGGTTCTCCCAAGGCCGTCAGTTGTTCTAATGGAATGTTGTCTGCTCCGGGGGCCTTGTTTTTACTCAGGTCTTTCAGTGCTCTGTCAAACTCTTCACGCAGTATCGTATCTCCCATTTCGTCTTCATCTACATCTTCTTCCATTTCCATAATATTGTCCTCAAGTACATCGCCCTTGTATAAACCTTCTATATACTCCTTCCGCCTTTCTGCCTTCCCTTCTTTACTTAGAACTGGGTTGCCATCTGAGTTCTTGATATTCATACACATGGTTCTCTTCTCTCCAAAGGTCTCTTTAATTTTCCTGTAGGCAGTATCTATCTTACCCCTAGTGAGATAAGCTTCTACATCCTTACATTTGTCCTCTAGCCATCCCTGTTTAGCCATTTTGCACTTCCTGTCGATCTCATTTTTGAGACGTTTGTATTCCTTTTTGGGTGCTTCATTTACTGCATTTTTATATTTTCTCCTTTCATCAAATAAATTCAATATTTCTTCTGTTACCCAAGGATTTCTAGCAGCCCTCGTCTTTGTACCTACTTTATCCTCTGCTGCCTTCACTACTTCATCCCTCAGAGGTACCCATTTTTCTTCTACTGTATTTCTTTCTCCTATTCCTGTCAATTGTTCCCTTATGCTCTCCCTGAAACTCTGTACAACCTCTGGTTCTTTCAGTTTATCCAAGTCCCATCTCCTTAATTTCCCACATTTTTGCAGTTTCTTCAGTTTTAATCTACAGGTCATAACCAATAGATTGTGGTCAGAGTCCACATCTGCCCCTGGAAATGTCTTACAACTTAAAACCTGGTTCCTAAATCTCTGTCTTACCATTATATAATCTATCTGATACCTTTTAGTATCTCCAGGGTTCTTCCACGTATACAACCTTCTTTCATGATTCTTAAACCAAGTGTTAGCTATGATTAAGTTGTGCTCTGTGCAAAATTCTACTAGGCGGCTTCCTCTTTCATTTCTTAGCCCCAATCCATATTCACCTACTATGTTTCCTTCTCTCCCTTTTCCTACACTTGAATTCCAGTCACCCATTACTATTAAATTTTCGTCTCCCTTCACTATCTGAATAATTTCTTTTATTTCATCGTACATTTCTTCAATTTCTTCATCATCTGCAGAGCTAGTTGGCATATAAACTTGTACTACTGTAGTAGGTGTGGGCTTCGTATCTATCTTGGCCACAATAATGCGTTCACTATACTGTTTGTAGTAGCTTACCCGCATTCCTATTTTCCTATTCATTATTAAACCTACTCCTGCATTACCCCTATTTGATTTTGTGTTTATAACCCTGTAGTCACCTGACCAGAAGTCTTGTTCCTCCTGCCACCGAACTTCACTAATTCCCACTATATCTAACTTTAACCTATCCATTTCCCTTTTTAAATTTTCTAACCTACCTGCCCGATTAAGGGATCTGACATTCCACGCTCCGATCCGTAGAACGCCAGTTTTCTTTCTCCTGATAACGACATCCTCCTGAGTAGTCCCCGCCCGGAGATCCGAATGGGGGACTATTTTACCTCCGGAATATTTTACCCAAGAGGATGCCATCATCATTTAATCATACAGTAAAGCTGCATGTTCTCGGGAAAAATTACGGCTGTAGTTTCCCCTTGCTTTGAGCCGTTCGCAGTACCAGCACAGCAAGGCTGTTTTGGTTAATGTTGCAAGGCCAGATCAGTCAATCATCCAGACTGTTGCCCCTGCAACTACTGAAAAGGCTGCTGCCCCTCTTCAGGAACCACACGTTTGTCTGGCCTCTCAACAGATACCCCTCCGTTGTGGTTGCACCTACGGTACGGCCATCTGTATCGCTGAGGCACGCAAGCCTCCCCACCAACGGCAAGGTCCATGGTTCATGGGGGGAGGCAGGGGACTATAGAAGTAAAAAACTGTAGAGGAAGATAGAGGCTGGAATACATCCAGAAAATAATTAAGGTTATAGGGTGCAACTGCTACTCTGAGTTGAATAGATTGGCACAGGAGATGGGACATTGTGTCAGCCCCAAAAAACATTCAGAATCATCTTACCAAATGCCAGTTTCAGTTTTCGCCTTTTCCGACGGCAGTCAACCCACGTTTCTGATACATGCTTTGCTATGTTCTCTCGGATATATCGCGGTGCACCAAGCACTCACACATGGTGACTGGGCGGATATAAACGTCAACTGGATTAGATCTACAGCTGCCTTGGTTCGATGGGTTATTGGAATGTGTATGTACAGCTGCGGAAACCAGAGTGGGCGACATAACTTAAGTTCGAAATGTTGTGTAAGGTGTTCAAAACTACACTGAGGTGATATAGCCAAGGGATAGCAACATGCACGTATACATATTGCGGTAGTATCATATACGCAGGGAATAAAAGGGCAGCGCTTTGGCGGAGCTGTCATTTGAACTCAAGTGATTCGTATAAAAATATTTCCGAAGTGATCATAGTTGCACGACGGGAATTAACGGCCTTTGAATCCGGAATGGTTGATAGAACTAGACGCATGGGACATTCCATTCCGAATTCCACAGTGTCAAGAGTGTGTCGAGAATACCAAATTTCAAGCTCTACCTCTCACCACGGACAACGCAGTGGCCGACGGCATTCACTTAACGACTGAGAACAGCGGCGTTTGCGGATAGTTGACTCTGCTAACAGACAACCAACATCGTGTGAAAGAACTGAAGAATCAATGTGGGAAGTCAGATGGAAGTTTCCGGTAAGGACAGTGAGACAAAATTTGGCATTAATGGGCTGTGGCACCTGACGCCCGACGTCGCCTGCATTTCCTGTCCTTGGCTATTGACCTTATCGGTTGGACCCTAGATAACTGGAAATCCGTGACCTGATGAGAGGAGTCTCAATTTCAGTTGTTAAGAGCTGATGGTAGGGTTCGAGTGTGACACAGACTCCACGAAGCCAACCATGGACCCAAGTTGATAACAAGGCATTGTTCAAGCTGATCGTGGCTCCATCTAGCCGGCACGGTAGCTAAGCGTGTTCGGTCAGAGGGTTACGTGCACTCTGTAATAAAATAACTGAGTCAATCGATCAACAACGAACATAAATGGATGTCTCACGACGTCCGCCCCGAGCAGATGCAACGAACACATGCGAACAAAATGAGATTAAAAAAAAATAGGGGTAGCGTCTTTGATTCACAATCAAAACGTCTTCGGTCCCGGGTTCGATCCCCGCCATTGCCTAAATTTTAATAAATAATCCGCATTGGCGGCCGAAGACTTCCGGCATAAGAAGTCAGCCTCGTTCTGCCAACGGCCTTGTCAAAGAGGGCGGAGGAGCGGATAGAGGTTCTGGGCACTCTCTTGTCCTGGGGGTGGGAAATTGCCCCTAAAGACGGAAGAATCAGCAATGATCAACGACATGAGGATGCAGAAGGCAATGGAAACCACTGCATTAAAGACACGTAACGTGTATCCACAGGACATGTGGCCTTGTAGTTGAAGAAGTGTCATGATGATCTCTCCATTGGCAAAAGATTCCGGAATAGCCCCCCCATTCGGATCTCCGAAAGGGGACTGTCAAGGGGAGGTTACCATGAGAAAAAGATTGAATAATCAACGAAAGGATAATGTTCTACGAGTCGGGGCGTGGAATGTCAGAAGCTTGAACGTGGTAGGGAAACTAGAAAATCTGAACAGGGAAATGCAAAGGCTCAATCTAGATACCGTAGGGGTCAGTGAAGTGAAGTGGAAGGAAGACAAGGATTTCTGGTCAGGTTGAGTATAGGGCAATATTAACAGGTGGTATAACAGGTGTAGGATTCGTTATGAATAGGAAGGTAGGGCAGAGGGTGTGTTACTGTGAACAGTTCAGTGACCGGGTTGTTCTAATCAGAACCGACAGCAGACCAACACCGACAACGATAGTTCAGGTATACATGCCGACGTCGCAAGCTGAAGATGAACAGACAGAGAAAGTATATGAGGATATTGAAAGGGTAATGCAGTATGTAAAGGGGGACGAAAATCTAATAGTCATGGGCGACTGGAATGCAGTTGTAGGGGAAGGAGTAGAAGAAAAGGTTACACGAGAATATGGGCTTGGGACAAGGAATGAAAGAGGAGAAAGACTAATTGCGTTCTGTAACAAGTTTCAGGTAGTATTAGCGAATACCCTGTTCAAGAATCACAAGAGGAGGAGGTACACTTGGAAAAGGCCGGGAGATACGGGAAGATTTCAATTAGATTACATCATGGTCAGACAGAGATTCTGAAATCAGATACTGGATTGTAAGGCGTACCCAGGAGCAGACATAGACTCAGATCACAATACAGTAGTGATGAAGAGTAGGCTGAAGTTCAAGACATTAGTCAGGAAAAATCAATACGCAAAAAAGTGGGACACGGAAGTTCTAAGGAATGACGAGATAAGTTTGAAGTTCTCTAACGCTATAGATACAGCAATAAGGAACAGCGCAGTAGGCAGCACAGTTGAAGAGGTATGGACATCTCTAAAAAGGGCCATCACAGAAGTTGGGAAGGAAAACATAGGAACAAAGAAGGTAGCTGCGAAGAAAGCATGGGTTACAGAAGAAATACTTCAGTTGATTGATGAAAGGAGGAAGTACAAACATGTTCCGGGAAAATCAGGAATACAGAAATACAAGTCGCTGAGGAATGAAATAAATAGGAAGTGCAGGGAAGCTAAGACGAAATGGCTGCAGAAAAAATGTGAACACATCGAAAAAGATATGATTGTCGGAAGGACAGACTCATCATACAGGAAAGTCAAAACAACCTTTGGTGACATTAAAAGCAACAGTGGTAACATTAAGAGTACAACGGGAATTCCACTTTTAAATGCAGAGGAGATAGGTGGAAAGAATACATTGAAAGCCTCTATGAGGTTGAACATTTGTCTGATGTGATAGAAGAATAAACAGGAGTAGATTTAGAAGAGATAGGGGATCCAGTGTTAGAATCGGAATTTAAAGAGCTTTAGAGAACTTACGGTCAAATAAGGCAGAAGGAATAGATAACATTCCATCAGAATTTCTAAAATCATTATGGGAAGTGGCAACAAAACGACTATTCACGTTGGTGTGTAGAATATATGAGTCTGGCGACATACCATCTGACTTTCGGAAAAGCATCATCCACACAATTCCGAAGACGGCAAGAGCTGACAAGTGCGAGAATTATCGCACAATCAGCTAAACCATGCATCGAAGCTGCTTAGAAGCATAATATACAGAAGAATGGAAAAGAAAATTGAGAATGCGCTAGGTGACGATCAGTTTGGCTTTAGGAAAAGTAAAGGCACGAGAGAGGCAATTCTGACGTTACGGCTAATAATGGAAGCAAGGCTAAAGAAAAATCAAGACACCTTCATAGGATTTGTCGACCTGGAAAAGGCGTTCGACAATATAAAATGGTGCAAGCTGTTCGAGATTCTGAAAAAAGTAGGGGTAAGCTATAGGGAGAGACGGGTCATATACGATATGTACAACAACCAAGAGGGAATAATAAGAGTGGACGATCAAGAACGAAGTGCTCGTATTAAGAAGGGTCTAAGACAGGGCTGTAGCCTTTCGCCCCTACTCTTCAATCAGTACATCGAGAAAGCAATGATGGAAATAAAAGAAAGGTTCAGGAGTGGAATTAAAATACAAGGTGAAAGGATATCAATGATACGATTCGCTGATGACATTGCTATCCTGAGTGAAAGTGAAGAAGAATTAAATGATCTGCTGAACGGAATGAACAGTCTAATGAGTGCACAGTGTGGTTTGAGAATAAATAGGAGAAAGACGAAGGTAATGAGAAGTAGTAGAAATGAGAACAGCGAGAAACTTAATATCAGGATTGATGGTCACGAAGTCAATGAAGTCAAGGAATTCTGCTACCTAGGCAGTAAAATAACCAATGACGGACGGAGCAAGGAAGACATCAAAAGCAGACTCGCTATGGCAAAAAAGGCATTTCTGGCCAAGAGAAGTCTACTAATATCAAATACCGGCCTTAATTTGAGGAAGAAATTTCTGAAGATGTACGTCTGGAGTACAGCATTGTATGGTAGTGAAACACGGACTGTGGGAAAACCGAAACAGAAGAGAATCGAAGCATTTGAGATGTGGTGCTATAGATGAATGTTGAAAATTAGGTGGACTGATAAGGTAATGAATGAGGAGGTTCTACGCAGAATCGGAGAGGAAAGGAGTATGTGGAAAACACTGATAAGGAGAAGGGACAGTATGATAGGACATCTGCTAGGACATGAGTGAATGACTTCCGTAGTACTAGAGGGAACTGTAGAGGGCAAAAACTGTAGAGGAAGACAGAGATTGGAATACGTCAAGCAAATAATTGAGGACGTAGGTTGCAAGTGCTACTCTGAGATGAAGAGGTTAGCATAGGAAAGGAATTCGTGGCGGGCCGCAATAAACCAGTCAATAGACTGATGACAAAAAGAGAAAAAAAAACTTCATGTTTCCAAATAACGATGGAACTTTCATGGACAACAATGTACTATGCCACAGGGCTCTGTTACTCGCCATTCGTTCGAAGAACATTCTAAACCATTCGAGCGATTGACTTGGCCACCCAGATAGGCTGCCACGAATCTAATCGAATATTTATGGGACATAATCGAGAGGTCAGCTCGTGCACAACATCCTGCACCGACAACACTTTCGCAATTACGAACGGCATAGATGCTGCATGGCTCAATATTTCCGCAGGAGACTTCGAACGACTTGTTGAGTTCATGCCACGTTGAGATGCTGCACTACGCCGGGCAAAGTGACGTTCGACATGATATTAAGGGTATCCTAAGGCTTTTTCACCTCAGTGTATGGTGGTATATTGTTGCTGTACAGTCGTCAACTCAGCAAGGATTGTTGCTGCGTTGTTGCCCGTCGCATGCAGAAAACGAATTACTACACGATTCTGCGCTTTATCAGTGGGCTACTCCATTTTGTTTTCGGTTCTCTAATGGTGAGCTGTGGTACTGCGTCAAGGATACTTCAAGGTATTCCAGGACTGAAGGCAACTATCTGCAAACAACAACTAAAAACCTTGCTTTTTGTATTTCTTAAATAATAGCCTGTGACTACTGTTACACGACCAGCCTTTTTTTTTTTGTAAATGTCATGTACTAGTATAAAATCAGAAAACAAAAACCCATTAGACTGGAACTGTGGCACCCCGTATCGAAACTACTCTATGGACGTCTTTAAGGTTCGATCGTTCACGCTTTAGTACAGAGTCTCTTACTTGTTGATATTGAGAGCTGAACTGTATTTCTTACTGCATTATTTGTAATGAGTCTTCGTACGTTTGGAGAAATAAAAGTTAAGTAAATATTCTATTTACTATGTTAACGTGATCGCTACTCACATCTGTTTCTTTCCTATGACGATGGTGGCCACACCAATAGAAATAATCAACACCGATAAATGTAATGAATATCAGTACCGGTGGTTTAATGAAACTAATTTAGGTTTTTATTGAAAATTGCATGCTTTATACAAGCAAGAGGGTTTTGGAAGTACATTGGGATGAGATGACAGGCGAGCAGCCGGTCACGTAGACAGACAGGTGAATCGCCTTCGAGGGATTTCTCAGGAGGATGTGGTAGGAGAGACGCAGGTCAGTGCCATGGTGTCCATTGGACTTTATTCTGTAGTGCTTCGAGTGGGCACTGAATGCACTATTGGCAACATAGATATGATCACCTGTGGCGAAGACTCTCAGCAGCGACCGTTTTACGACTCGGGAATGAAAGGAGAGGGAACGCTGTTTTAACAAGGTAGAGGAAGACAGTACTGTGCACAAAACGTAGAAATCTGTATTTTTTTTCAGAAAATGGTTCAAATGTCTCTGAGCTCTATGGTACTTAACTTCTGAGGTTAACAGTCCCCAAAAATTTAGAACTACTTAAACCTAACTAACCTAAGGACATCACACACATCCATGCCCGAGGCAGGATTCGAACCTGCGACCGTAGCGGTCGCGCGGTTCCAGATTGTAGCGCCTAGAACTGCTCAGCCACTCCGGCCAGATGTGTTTCTTTAGATCGCACTGGACGCTATAGATAATATCCAGAAAATAAACTCAGAACAACCAGTTCGGGGCCCATTTGAAAGAGTGGGATGCCACCGAATGTTGACTTAAGAAAACTAAATGTTTTTGTGCAACTTCAATGCCCTCGGAGATAGATATAGTTTTCAGCACAGAATTGACGCACATTACGGGTTAACTAGGCAAAGAAAAAAGGAAGGAACCAACATCTTCGAAGGAATATGTTTACCAGTGACAATCAGATCTGTAGCCCAATCAATCTGAATAGAGTAAAGAACGCAAGATGTAGAAATGTGAATTTTCGTTTTTGTAACCATTTGGTATAAAATTACTTTATCTCCTGAGTTCTGGGAGTCCTAATCTCCAGGAGTCTCCACCATCATACTTCACTTACGCCGGCCTACTACGGCACAGAGCACATCATCTAAGGGACTTATACAGATTTCAGGTTGATTTGAAATTACCCGCTGGCGAGGGTCATTGGTGTATCGCCAGTGACTGATTCCGCAGCCGCTTCAGTCCCCACCTACAGTTTAATATAGTGAGATTATGCCAAGATCGCTAGATGATGCGTTGAGAAAGACATTTTTATAGGATTTCAGTAGCTTCAGGTTTGACTCTAAACTTTTGTTTTCAGGCCCACATGACCGGTTTGCTTCCATCTCTGAACACAGATGCAACTCATTCTCTTCTCTAGCGCTGCGTGTCTCTTGTAATGACATCACGACTATCACGGTACTACTTCGTGACTCCAGTTGTTTTACTTTATTCGTATTACTAGATCCGTACCCCACACCTTTTACCACATGTGCCAAGGTTCTAGTTGTGTATTATTATTGTTTGTCAAATGATTTATGAGTCACTTTACTGAAATAAATCCAAGTAATTGTGATTCTTGTTTCATTTAGTAGTCATTGAATTCCTAATTCACTGTTTCTGTTGTAAGTAGGCTGTTTATGTTTTTATATTGGTAACGCCACGTAGCACTCTGTATGAAAATCACGGGCTGTGCTGTGTGCAGTCTAGGGCTGGGTGGCATTGTTGTAATATTCGCTATTGTAGTGTTAGGCTGTTGGCTGTTAGCGGCGCGTAGCGTTGAGCAGTTGGAGGTGTGCCGCCAGCAGTGGTGGATGTGGGGAGAGAGATGGCGGAGGTTTGAGATTTGTAAGACTGGATGTCATGAAGTGCTATATACATTATGACTTTTGAACACTAGTGAGGTAAATACATTGTATGTTTTTTACTTCGTAAAGATGTTTACACATTATTTATTCTGTTTTATTTTAATGCTCATGTGTGAAGTTGATGTTTCAATAATTATTCTGATCTTTTATGTATGTACTTATGTCGTAATTTTTGTAACACTGATGTATTTGTTATTTCGATTCTTTTAAAGCCTGTATTACTGCAAATGTTATCTGTATTTTTATGTTCCTTAATTATGTATTTTGTACCTTTGTTATTGCATTCTTATATTATAAAATTGTAATTGATACCAGTTCATCAAATTAAGTTACTTGTAAGTTACATTTCACTGCACACGTTTCTGTTGGTCATAGTATGTGGACAATAAGTGAGAAGTAGGGACTTATAGTGTTTGCACATGTGTTAATAATTCAGCAAGGGACTGAATAACAGCATTGCTGGTTCTAAGGACATATAAAAAAAATTGTGAGTGCACAAGTGGTGGTTTATGGACTTGCTATATTCTCTGCAAGACTCTTCGATGGTGATTGTGCACCTGCACAGTCGCAACAGATGGCTGCTGGCCATCTCTACAAGGACTACAGTGGGTCTGCATCTTTGATGGCCCACCAATACCATAATCTCTACCAGGACTACAATGGGTGTGCACTGTGATGACCTACCCACCAATAGTCTTCAACTTCGACTGACTCTGCTGTGGGTTTGCTTTGTTGTGGCCCATTACCTGTCTGCATGTCAAGAGTCAGCACTGTCTGTCCGTTGGAAGGACAACACTACTTCTTTAAGACTGCATGGAAATCCACTACTTCCGTGTGCATTTCCTTTTACTGCTCAGACTTTGAGAAACACACTGCAATTTTACTGTGATGAACGATCAGGACTGTCTTTATGGACTGTGAGAAAATTTTAGCTTTTGACCAACATTGTATCAATAAGTGTGTGGATTTGATATCTTTGTTATTGTAATCATAATTTTGAAAAACTATTTCAAATCTGTATTGGCCAGTGCCCAAAACAATTTTTAAAATTTTTTGTGGGTAGCATGGGGGCTATGTAAGTAGGCTGTTTAGGTTTTTTATATTGGTAACGCCACGTAACGCTCTGTATGAAAATCACTGGTTGTGCTGTGTGCAGTCTGTGGCTAGGTGGCATTGTTGAAGTACTCGCTATTGTAGTGTTGGGCAGCTGGATGTTAACAGCACGTAGTGTTGCGCAGTTGGAGGTGAGCCGCCAGCAGTGGTGGATGTGGGGAGATAGATGGCGGAGTTTTGAAATTTGTAAGACTGGATGTCATGAACTGCTATATACTTTATGACTTTTGAACACTATTGAGGTAAATACATTGTTTTTTCTCTATCAAAATCTTTCATTTGCTAACTACGTCTATCAGTAGTTAGTGCCTTCCATAGTTTGAATATTTTATTTAGCTGGCAGTAGTGGCGCTCGCTGTATTGCAGTAGTTCGAGTAACCAAGATTTTTGTGAGGTAAGTGATTTGTGAAATGTATAGATTAATGTTAATCAGGGCCATTTTTTTTGTAGGAATTTTTGAAAGTCAGATTGGCGTTGCTGTAAAAATATTGTGTGTCAGTTTAAGCACAGTTTTGTATAATTGTTCTAAGGGGACGTTTCATAAGGACGTTTCACCGTGGGTGCCTAATTCATGTCAATTCTGAATTTTAAAAATTTCACGGTGAATTGAATGTTCCAACAAATTTCGGACTTGTAGCTGGTCGTCGTTTAATTCGTTGCTCGATATTTCCACTGGGCACCTGCTAGTCATCATCAAGTGAGCCATCAAAAACTCAGGTAGACTTGCTCCGTTCCGCCCTTTATAGGCGCTGCGAGTATTCCGCACGTGCGCCAGAATTGGCAGACAGATCGAACTTCCAGGTGGCAGCGTCCTCGCGGAACTCAGATTCCCTTTGTGTTACCACTCGCCGCGGCCCATGGTGCACTCTGCCGTCTTCGATTAGAAAAAAATCGTGCAGATGGTAGGGTCGCACGCACTGCCAACAAGTAGCCGCTATCACAGTTCATTAGGTTTCCCGCCAGGCCTATTTCCACAGACTCTGTAATAATGGAGACCCAAAGAGATGTTGCTGTGATCAGAATGTCAGTTCTATCATACTCAATTGAATAACCAGTGGAAATGCAGTATTCAGCACTAGCGGACTTGCTTGGTTGCAAAGGAGACGTTGATGTTTAATGCAGTGTTCATTCAAGAATGACGAACACTGTATTCCCAATGAAAAATGCACTTATTTCATCAACTATATCCGTTACTTTCTAGCCAGCAACTTAACTGTCACACAACGCTCCGACTTTACAGAGGAACAACGTCCTATGACGCTCTATGGACGGTCATCTTGGAGGACTACTTGCTACATCAATTTAGAGTCATTACAAACACCTTAAAATCGATTCTTGTGTTTGACACTGGGCACCCCAAGAGGGTGAGAGTTCGGCAACTGCATCCAAACTTAATGTGGAAACTATGCAGGATGCCACACACCCCTTAACGCTCAAACGTCTAACGACTGTTGAAACACTGCGACCCACGACTTGCCACCTGAACTTTGTAGGATCGGTCGCTCCTGCCAGCTGGCACTGAGGATGGGTGCCTAGAGCCAATTATTGATGGACCATTGTAAACTGTTGTATTGTTTATATATTCAACTAAATAAAGTCAAGTAACCAACCACTCAGAAGAACTGAAGGACCAAGCACCCAGAGTCCTTCTAGCATAAACTAAGAGACTTCTACCCGTTTACCTTCAAAGCTTAGGAAGTCCCGCCAGGAGGTGTTAGCACTTCTGCCCCAACCATCCACGTAAAAAAATCGGAACACGTCTAGTGTTCAGCAAACTTCGACGGCTCACCAGTAGACGACTGGCATATGCCAAGGCAAAATATCGTGCAATGAATTAAACGACGACATGTTGCAAGCGTGAAATTTATTTGACCATGCCAGATCACGCGGACAAGTAGCACACCTCCGGCGCAGACAAGCAGTAGTTTATACTCTGCTTCGTGCAGCGGCTTCACTCAGTTAGTGATATGTGTAAATACACTGCCGGGGAAAAAATAGTACAGCCTTTTAGCAATCAAGATTTACTGTTGCAACTGTGAATACGGAGTACATGAAATGATTACATTTACAGATCATTAGAACAGGTGCTTCTGAGGTACGTGGTGTCGATCCATGCTCAAACACCTGTATTGATATGTGTAGCCTCCATGGGTGGGTAGGTGCTGACTCTAACATCCAGTCGAAGATGTGGATGGCTAGTTCTGTCCTGGAAATGAGTAGCACGAGTCATTTTTCGCCTCACCATATCTCACACTTGTTGCATTGGAGGCAAGTCCAGAGATGGTGCTGGCCAGGGGAGTTGCTGCACGTCTTTCAGTGCACGTTGAGTTTCATGGGCACTGTGCAGGCGAGCATTAACCTTCACAAATAAAACGGTAAATGATCCATCTAATAACCCCCAGTTTGGCAATACCTTCGGTGGCACCCATGCACCTTTGCTGAGCATGTTAAAAATGTACCCATGAGAGACTTCATGATATCACCATTTTGTTGTGTTGCAAGATTGGCAAAACAATTACTCTAACAACATTCTGCGTGTACCAAGAGCTGGTTAGCGTCTCGTCCAGAAACACTAAAGGTGAACGAGGCTTGTAGCTTATCGCTTACCAGACCATATGCCCTAGGATGGCGCCAGTGTGTATTGGACAAATGCACTCAATGAGACAGAATTCGCCAGGTCTACGTCATACGCACAAACGACCGTCACTTTCGAGTAGGCAGAATCTGCTTTCGTCGCTGAAGCCCACGGCGCGCCATTTCATCTTCAAAGTGGTCGTCTGATGGCACCAGTCGAGTCGTGCCCATCGATGCTGTGACATAAGTGGAAGACAAGATAAAGCTGTGTGCTCTACAGCCCAACTGCTAATAACCGGTCCGCAACCGTTCAGGCTGACATGTGGGGTCTCACATGCCCTCTATCTGTGCTATGACAGATGTGCGCTCAGCCGCTGCTGCCCTTACTGCACGAGATCTTGGAGGGCGTCTGTGGTCTGTGGGTGTCCGGAACCTCGTGTACAGTTCTGAGAGCATTCACGCGACCAATAATACCAGCACCTTTGTGAACCGTGGTGAAAATTCCTGTTTGGAAGAGCGCGCCGCAGCGCGTAGTGTGAAGCAGTCGCCATCCGTTTCTGGCGGTGGCGCCGCTGTGACAATCGCAGCTTTGGTGTCTCCTTCTGGTGGGAAAGGGGAAAGATTACCTGTTCACGTGCATTTAAGGGGCGTTATGAGCTCGCCAGTTGGTCAGTCTGGGTGAGTCTGGATTCAGTCTGGGTCAGTCTTCGTCTAGAGTGCTAGTATGTCTTTTAAAGCCGGCAAAATGAGAGTCTTTCAACTCCGCCAGTAAGAGAACTCAGTGAGTGGTCGTCCGGTCGGGGCTTAGTTCCTGCATCTGAGTCTGATCGACAGTCTGCTCGAGTTTGCTCAGGCAATGGTCATTGGCGGTTGGATTGATCGGTTGGTCGGTCACGCAGTGAGACACAAGATGACTTGTCCGTCTTGAGCGTCGGCGCATGTGAGGACGCCACGTGAGTCCAGTGGGCCGTGGCGTAAAACGAGGGGTAGTGACTTCGCGGTCGGCACGAGAGCAACTGGAGCTAAACAACGACATCAGTCTGGCTGGTGCGAGCTGCCACGCCGTGGTGTAACTGGTTCTCGGAGCGCTTCTCGGCCCCTTCAGTTAGCATCTTGTGGAGCTTGGCTCGGTCCTTTTCTGGTGCAGGGATGTCGTTTTGTCAGTGGGCGTGTTTCCTCTGAATGGTTGGGTCCGAGCCAGTATTTCCGCCGTCGTGTGTCTGGAAGTGGGTGGGAGGCGCACCAACAGTGCAGTCGCGACGGAGCAGTAGTCGCGGACGGAGCAGCGGGCAGTCGGTCGCTTGGTGCAGACCAGGAAAGACGGGATATCGGCGCTTTTCCTGCGTCCGTTGAAGCGGCTCGCAGCGGACCGTTTTGGAGAGCAATTTGGGGGTGCTGTGTCAGGTCTTCTCCAGAAATCGCACTTTATTAGGAGTTAAGTGATTGGTGACATGTTGTTTCATTTACTTGTTAAATTCTACTTGTTTTCTTGGTCAGTCTCTTGTCCCCAGCTTGCTCGTCTGTTCTCTTCCGCATTTATTAGGCAGTTAGTGTCTGTCTGTCTGTGTGTCTGTCTGCCATACGTTAGTAGCTGCCTCTGTCATGTTTGTCGGATTCGGCGTGTTAACGAATTTATTGCTTGGAGTGTGACGGCCTAATTCCTGAAATTGTTTTTGTCTTGCCTATCATCTTGAGAGGCGGTATATGTGTACTTTAGAGCATGTTAACTCGTTTGGCCAACCTTGTATAATTTTATATAAGATTGCATTTCATTGGTTTTTATTTAATTGGTCATTTTAGTATATAAAGTTGCCATCCTTTCACCGTAAGACTTTTCTTAGAAGATAAAATCAAGTTGCACCTTCGGTGGCAAGTTAATCTTTTAATTTTAGTGTTTGGTACCATTTCCATCCCTCCTACGGAGTGCATAGTTTGTGTGCTTGTGTGAATTGCTAAAACTTTTACTTTAAGGTAATCCGGTGTTTTGCAGATTTGCACCAGTGTAGTCTTGCAGAGGTTGTTGTGAGCGATCGTGACTACGGCCGTGTCAAAAGGGAGCGGCAACGTTCTCAGTCCGAAAGCTCGTACACTCAAAATTTTTTTTCTCTCTGCCTCTGAATAAATTGTTACTTGATATTTAGAGGGTGCCTTCTGCTTATAATTTTAAATCTGCTTCTTTAGAAAAAAGCTTTTTAGGAATAAAATTCCCATTTCTTAAAAGCAATTTGATTTTTATTTCATCAGTTACTCCCTGGCAACTACTTCCGCGCTCACATAGTGTGATTAAATGTGATAATGTTCTTGATGAATCGCTACTAAATAAAATAAATTTTTAAGAATATTCTTTGAAATTAAAACCACAGTTCACTTTGCACAACTGACGCAGCACGTCCAACTTGTGTGGCAGTTCTCCGAAGGCCACAGTCTGGCTTTCCACGTTTGCACCACACTGAGTTTTCTGGCTGTGAGCATTCCCTAATAAAAGACTACGCCACTACGCTGCCTTTTGGCCGACGACATTGAAACCATAAGCAGTACATCTATTATCTACCAGGTGGCGTATGCCATCATCGTCCCAAAATCGATGTTGTCGTCTCTGAGTCTACTTATTCTCTTTCTCGATATTCCATGTATTTAGTGTGTCTGGAGGCAACAAAATCTTAAGGATGCTTTACGACCAATTTGTTGCGTACAACCTAATTTTAAAATAGTGTGTAAATTTAGGTTGTGAGCCAGAGGCTCTCCAGTCTTCAAGAGTTATTAAGTGACTGATCTTGTAACTGTAATACAGCCTTCATGAGTTAAATTTAACAGCTAGCTGGAATTACATCACAATGAAATGTGGAAGAAACGAGGACACTATAATGCATCAGAGAATTATTGATTTTGCCGAGGAGTGCGAGTTTACTACACAGAACGGTGCAATATCACACGCAGTTGGTACCCCTGCTCCCGTGTGTGGGTTGTCACCTCGGTTCCCCAACCAGGTGTCGCCTGCGTCAGCTGCGATTAAGGCGTATCGCAGACGGGTGCGGGGTCGCAGGTTTCTGAGGCACGGATCTGAATAATTCCACCTCGGCAGCCGAGAGAGGACGGTGCGATGTTAATGCGGTATCCTTAATTCATCCTCCGTCGCGAAACCTGCCGCAATCCTGGGAGCAGTCTAGATGCGGTGCCGTCACCGAGTGAGAGCACCTTGCACTCGAGATGGAACCGGCGCCACGCGGCAGAGGAAGGAAGGAAAAATAACAATAATAACAATAAAAATTCCTCACGCCCCACCGCGCATTTCCATACATGTATTATGCAATCAGGGAGGGCGGCGCGGAGCGGCTTGCGGGCGCGACGAATTATTGCGTGGCAAGCGGTAATGCATCACTAAGGCTCGCCGCGGACCTCAACACGGAGCAGGAGCTGTACGCGTAACAAGAAATTCCTTTTCTCCTCTCGCCCGCCGGGAATTATTGCTTTCGGTTTGCATCGCCGAGAGGCGCAGCCGCACAAGAACTGACGGTTCTTCCCCTGCGGGCTCAACAATCAGCGTGTGGGGGAACCCCCGAATGGTCCGTCGGCAAATGCAGCGCAGTGGCGAGAATGATTTCGAAGTTCGAAGCCACAGGATGCTTACACGATAGACCCCGTATGGGCCGACCGAACACAAGGCGCAATGCTGCTGAGACAGTTCAGGAAGAAATGGAGACTGTAGCGGGTTCGTCTATGCACGGGGAAGTCAGCGCTCGTGCAGTCGCACGTCGCACTGGCATTCCGTACAATACTGTTGGCACTTAGGCGTATCCTCCGATGCTATCCGTACAAAATCCATCGGCATCATGAACGGTTACCTGGAGATTTAGTGAAGCGGGGGGCATTTGCGGTGTGGGCGTTTCAAAAGATGGCGCAAGATGACGATTGGTTGAGTAACATGTTGTGGACCGACGAATCTCATTTCACGCTCCGGCGGGCCTGTCCACGCCCACAACTGCAGAATTTGGGCTACCGAGAATCCTAGAACTGTCGTGGAAACTCCATTGCACGACGAGAAAGTCACGGTATGGGTTGGATTTACCACATCTACCGTTGTCGGGTTTTTTTCTTCACGGAAATGCGTGATTCTGGTTTTGTAACTGCTACTGTGGCAGGTGAGAGGTACGCCGATATGTTACAGAATCGCATCATCCCCAGCCTGGCTGATAAACACCTGCTGGAACGTACGATGTTTATGCAGGATGGCGCTCCACCCCATATTGCTAGACGCGTGAAAGATCTCTTGCGCGCGGCGTTCGGTGATGATCGTGTGCTCACCAGCCACTTTCATCATGCTTGGCCTCCCAGGTCCCCAGACCTCAGTCCGTGCGATTATTGGCTTTGGGGTTACTTCAAGTCGCAAGTGTATCGTGATCGACCGACATCTCTACAGATGCTGAAAGACAACAACCGACGCCAATGCCTCACCATAACTCCGGACATGCTTTACAGTGCTGTTGACAATATTATTCCTCGACTACAGCTGTTGTTGAGGAATTATTGTGAACATATTGAGCATTACCTGTAAAGAGCATCATCTTTGCTTTGTCTCAGTTTGTTATGCTAATTATTGCTATTCTGATCAGATAAAGCGACATCTGTCGGACATTTTTTTAACTTTTGTATTTTTTAGGTTCTAATAAAACCCCATGTCATTCCAAGCATGTGTGTCAATTTGTACCCCTCTATCTACATTATTCCACGATTTATTCACTTTTCAAATTTATACTGACTTTTTGATCATCCGGTACAAAAAGTCAGAAAGGGTCTGAAGCGCCTGTAAGTGTGTTCCGAGTTACGTTGCACTGAAAAATACCCGTTAAGAAAAACCATACGTTACGCCATTTTCGTGTAAATTAGCATTGAAGTTACACAGTCAGACCGATACAGAAATTCAACATGGGACGATAGTAAGGATCAATTCCGAACCAGAGACGGAGTAATCTCGAGCTCCGTCATCTACACTATGAGAAATTGTGTCTGGCATGCCGCTTGAATTTTCGCGCTCAACGGCCTAGGTGGCTATCTTCAATCCTAATTTACTCAGAAACAGCAAAACGTACCGAAGTTTTTTTCTTAACAGTTATTTCTCGGCACAACGTACCCTGCTACCCCTTAAAAGAATTTCATATTTTTTCTGACTACCATGTAGAAGAGGGGATCACCAAGTTTCCGTCCAAAATCCGTACAGTCCAGAATCGGTATGCCAATCAGGCAAAATCGCCATGAGCACTGAGGCAATCATCCTGACCACCACCAGTCTAAAAAAAACCGTTTGGTAAAACACTGTGTCCTGCTGTGTGAAGAAGTCAGTAACTCCCTGTAGCACATCCTCGTTCGGCAGGAATCGTCGACATTTCAAGATATTTTTTGCGTAACGGAAGACATGATAATCGCTTCTCCGACGATGAGGAGAGATCAGCACCATAGTCGGCTGCTCGACTTGCTCTCCCTTGACTTGGCCTCCCAAATCAACCGTTGTCTGTATCGACCCGCACGGAACTTGGTGTAACATTCCACAATGGTGTTTTTCAACAGACATGGTGCCTCATACACATTCTTCCTTCGGCAACAAAGAAAATAATAAGAGTGAGATGGTCCTGTTTGGACGCATTTGATAATGTCGTCATCATAGTTTAGGTTTTTGCATTTAACGCACGCGCATTGTAAAGATATGAATCCCACATGTCGACTCAAATACACACATCAAAGAATGTCTTGCATCACCTCGGTTCCGAGAGTTCCGAAACCTGTTCAGAAGATTCGAATAGAGATCAACATAAATATCAAATGGTTCAAATTGCTCTGAGCACTATGGGACTTAACTTCTGAGGTAATCAGTCCCCTAGAACTTAGAACTACTTAAACCTAACTAACCTAAGAACATCACACACATCCATGCCCGATGCAGGATTCGAAACTGCGACCGTAGCGGCCGCACTGTTCCAGAATGTAGCTCGGCCACCCCGGCCGGCCATAAATATCATTTCCGCCCTTTTTATGGCTTACAAAAACCACACACTGCCTGTTCTACCGCCATAGAGCGAGATCTTAAGAGGTGGTGGTCCAGATTGCTGTACACACTGGCACCCCTAATACCCAGTAGCACGTCCTCTTGCACTGATGCGCGCCTGTATTCGTAATGGCTTACTATTCACAAGTTCATCAAGGCACTGTTGGTTCAGATTGTCCCACTGCTGTAAGGCGATTCGGCGTAGATCCCTCAGAGTGGTTGGAGGGAAACGTCGTCCATAAACAGCCCTTTCCAATCTATTCCGGGCACGTTTGATAAGGTTTATGTGTAGAGAACATGCTGGCCGCTCTAGTCGAGCGGTGTCGTTATCCCGAAGGAACACATACACAAAGTGTACATGATAGGTGCAAATTGTCGTCCATGGAGACGAATGTCTCGCCAATATGCTGCTACTATGGTTGGACTTTCGGTCAGAGGATGGCATTCACGTACGGCGCCTGCGTGACCACCAGCGGCGTATGTCGGTCCTACATAATGGCACCCCAAAACAGCAGGGAGCCTCCACCTTACTGCAGTCGCTGGACGGTGTGTCTAAGGCGTTCAGCCTGACCGGGTGTCCTCCAAAGACCTCTCCGACGATTGCCCAGTTGAAGGGATATCCGACACTCATCGGTAAACAGAACGTGATGCAAATCCTGAGCGGTCCATTCGGCGTGTTGTCGGACCCATCTGTGCCGCACTGCATAGTGTAGTGGTTGCAAAGATGGACCTCGCCATGGAAGTCGGAAGTGGAGTTGCGCATCATGCAACCTACTGCGCACAGTCTTGTAAAACAGCAATGGCAAGAGACGTGCAATGTACCACAACAAACTTATGGTGGATATTATGCGGCATTATAATCTCAAATTCCTACAAGACCGTGGGGTACGAGATGCATTTACCATTTCCACCTTCTTTCGGCTCAGCTTTAACAACGCTTCGTTTCCTGTACATCTATATATTGTCTCCATTTACGATTTACGATTTCTCCGCGTGTGTGTGTGATTCTGAGACAGAAGCTGCTGTACGCGACATCTTGTTTTCGTGTTTCAAATCTGCCAATAGTACTACCTCAATCAGCATCATCTATTTTGGTGTATAAGTAGATTCGCCTTTATAAATTGACTATGATTTTACTTAATGTGTGTTTTCATGAAATTGATCAAAAATGTCAATTTTCAGTTTAGTTTTCATTTATTGGTAGAACTTGAGGACACTAATTCTCCAAAAATTCAATGCTAAAATTGCATCCGCAGTGCCCGAAAAATAGTTAAATTGGAGACTCAATCTTCCTGCCACCCCCAGTTATTGTAGCAAAACTGCAATATTTGCAGGTTCAAAGATATAATAACCCCTACATTCACATGGAGAGGTTTATAAATTTGATCCTGAATGTTGTCAAGCCCCCCTTATGGGTTTCTCGCCGGTGCTGAAATTCTAAAGAATGTGTATTTATGACAAAACCCGGATCTCAGTCTCTAATTTCACTCATATGGGAACGATGCGCAAAACCGCATTTGCATCTGCTGCTGTTGTCAGAATTGAAACTTACGATGCAGTTCTTGTGTTTAATGATGGGAGAGTAAGGAATATGAAGGTATTGGAGCAGACGTCAAGAAGTGAAGACACTCTCTGCAGCTGGAAACTCAGTTGAAGACCTGGTAAATGACAAAAAAACAAGAAATCGGAAGAGAATCTTGAAGTGAAAGAGGGCCTTGAGCATCGATCTGGGGTCTTCTGAAGAGGTGACGTAAAATATATCATTGGGCTGTACTTCGAACTGCATTTCCTACAAATTATATTTTTAAAGATTACGTGCCTCTTTTTCAGACTCTACCAACGCTAGAATTATGAAATTTTATAGACTTATTTCTATACATTCAGTAAATCTTGCCTCAGAAGTGAGTTTTTAAATTCCGAGTTAAGCTGAGATATGGAGCAAGCGCTTTGAATTTTGCATGAATTTCATGTTATTCTGGCTGCCGCAAAGGCTAAGCGGAGTCATTTACTTAAGGCGCCAGTAATACCGTCCACACCCCAGAATGCTAAGAAGGAAACTTCACCTTATGTTGTAAGGGGGTCAGAGCACACATGTAAGATATCAGCGTAAGCAGTCGATCCCGCTCGAAAATTAGGGCCATGAGTTTGAAAGCAAGCGCTGTTAAACAGGGAAACAGTAATATTTCGCGGACAGCCATAAGAAATAGATTATTTAACGAGAATGGCCACCCAATGTAGAGTAATAAATTTATTTATGTTGGCTCAAAGCCCAGGTGTGACCCCAAAGTTATAGGAAACCACCATATACACTCCTGGAAATGGAAAAAAGAACACATTGACACCGGTGAGTCAGACCCACCATACTTGCTCCGGACACTGGGAGAGGGCTGTACAAGCAATGATCACATGCACGGCCGTCGAATGGCGCTAGCTCCACAGCATTTGTGCACCGCCGCCGTCAGTGTCAGCCAGTTTGCCGTGGCATACGGAGCTCCATCGCAGTCTTTAACACTGGTAGCATGCCGCGACAGCGTGGACGTGAACCGTATGTGCAGTTGACGGACTTTGAGCGAGGGCGTATAGTGGGCATGCGGGAGGCCAGGTGGACGTACCGCCGGATTCCTCAACACGTGGGGCGTGAGGTCTCCACAGTACATCGATGTTGTCGCCAGTGGTCGGCGGAAGGTGCACGTGCCCGTCGACCTGGGACCGGACAGCAGCGAAGCACGGATGCACGCCAAGACCGTAGGATCCTACGCAGTGCCGTAGGGGACCGCACCGCCACTTCCCAGCAAATTAGGGACACTGTTGCTCCTGGGGTATCGGCGAGGACCACTCTCAACCGTCTCCATGAAGCTGGGCTACGGTTCCGCACACCGTTAGGCCGTCTTCCGCTCACGCCCCTACATCGTGCAGCCCGCCTCCAGTGGTGTCGCAACAGGCGTGAATGGAGGGACGAATGGAGACGTGTCGTCTTCAGCGATGAGAGTCCCTTCTGCCTTGGTGCCAATGATGGTCGTATGCGTGTTTGGCGCCGTGCAGGTGAGCGCCACAATCAGGACTGCATACGACCGAGGCACACAGGGCCAACACCCGGCATCATGGTGTGGGGAGCGATCTCCTACACTGGCCGTACACATCTGCTGATCGTCGAGGGGACACTGAATAGTGCACGGTACATCCAAACCGTCATCCAACCCATCGTTCTACCATTCCTAGACCGGCAAGGGAACTTGCTGTTCCAACAGGACAATGCACGTCCGCATGTATCCCGTGCCACCCAACGTGCTCTAGAAGGTGTAGGTCAACTACCCTGGCCACAAGATCTCCGGATCTGTCCCCCATTGAGCATGTTTGGGACTGGATGAAGCGTCATCTCACGTGGTCTGCACGTCCAGCACGAACGCTGGTCCAACTGAGGCGCCAGGTGGAAATGGCATGGCATGGCAAGCCGTTCCACAGGACTACAACCAGCATCTCTACGGTCGTCTCCATGGGAGAATAGCAGCCTGCATTGCTGCGAAAGGTGGATATACACTGTACTAGTGCCGACATTGTGCATGCTCTGTTGCCTGTGTATATGTGCCTGTGGTTCTGTCAGTGTGATCATGTGATGTATCTGACCCCAGGAATGTGTCAATAAAGTTTCCCCTTCCTGGGACAATGAATTCACGGTGTTTTTATTTCAATTTCCAGGAGTGTACATCCCTCCGCCCTACAACTACTCACACTCCTTATCCTTTCCCAAATGCAATTCCAACCAACTCTCAGTCTCGTACAATGAGCCCCCCGCCCCCCGATTCCTACTCCTTCTACCAGATTTATCTCTTCATCCAAATCAAGGCTCGTCTTTTATTTTACCTCTCCATCCATCCCCAGACCTTTTCTCACGTAACCACTACCCTACACACACTCCACACTAAACCTCACACTCTGTCCCCCTACCCTCTATATTCCCATTTGCCACCTCAAGTCCAATCTGCTATCTCCATAGTTTCATACCTAATCATCCTTTACCTTTTGAATAACACCACTCAACCCTATGAAACATATTCTTACCTTCTAGAATACTTCTCACATAGCAAAGGTCCTTCCGATTTTAAGTTAAAGTGCAGTCTGTCAGCACTTTTTCGTAGAAGAACATCACCGTATACCAACTGTGTTTTACAAATTGCATGTATAGGGCGAATTGAAAAGGACTTTACAATTTTATGATGATTTTGAAATTTAATGAGATAAGATACAGGCTCGGTAGATGTGTCATTTTGTAGCGAACAACCTCAAGTTTTGTTCGCATTGACGAGCAGAGTGGCCACTCGGTTTGAGGTGCAATGTCGCGGACTGAGCGGCCCCTCCCGCCGGAGGTTCGAGTCCTCCATCGATTGCGTGTGTGTTGTCCTTAGCGTAAGTTAATTTAAGTTAGTTTAAGTAGTGTGTAAGTCTAGAGAGCGATGACCTCAGCAGTTTGGTTCCTTAGTAATTCACACACATTTGATTCGCATAAGCCGGCCGGAGTGGCCGTGCGGTTCTAGGCGCTACAGTCTGGAACCGAGCGACCGCTGCGGTCGCAGGTTCGAATCCTGCCTCGGGCGTGGATGTGTGTGATGTCCTTAGGTTAGTTAGGTTTAATTAGTTCTAAGTTCTAGGCGACTGATGACCTCAGAAGTTAAGTCGCATAGTGCTCAGAGCCATTTTTTTTATTCGCATAGTGCAGCAGTACCCCATCACGCCAACAGGAGCGCTAGCGTACTGCACAGTTAAAATGGCTTCTTTCACTGGTGCGCAGCATGCTCGGTGTGTGTTTTGGTTTCATGAAACGAAATCTGCAACAAGTTTTTTAAATCTACAGATCCATGAAGGCGACCGATATGGGATAGTTTACTACCAGTAAGACGGGGCACCGCCTCATTTCCTCAAAGAAGTTTGAAGTTTCCTCAATAATCGCTTCCCAGGTTGGTGGATTGGCCGTGAAGAACCAATCACATTGCCATCCCGCACACAAGACATGACACCATTGGATTTATTTCTCTGGAGTTTCATTAAAGATAGTGTGTATGTCCCTCCCCTACCAAACAATTTAGTCGACTGCGAAACAGAACCTACCCTGTCGTTTGCACAAATAACGCCCGATTTTCTACAACGAGTGTGAGAATAAAAGATTACGGGTGGAGTGTTTGCTACATCATAAATGATAGTCACATTGAACCAAAATAGCTCGTAACACTTTTATGTGAAACTTGACGTTGTTTTCTACAAAATGATCCACCTAACAGTTCTGTTAGTTATCTCAATAAATTTCTATATCATTCCAAAGTTGTAAAGGTCTTTTTGACCCAACCCCGTATTTTTTGTCTTTTAGCTGTCTGTCTTTAATTTTTTTATGTTAAAAACGGAACACAGTCCACATATTTTTTCTCATTTCTGTTATATTTTTGTGACTGCCCTTGGCTGAAGAGTGGAGTATTGTACCGCTGACATGACATCTCCTACCAATATAGGGCGAGGGAGATGAAATAACAATAAAGAAAAAATTTGAGTTCATCACGGAAGGAGTATAAGCTCGCCGTTGGCAGGAACGTGGAAGGAAAGCGGTCATGCGCGTCTTCAAGGAACCATTTATGCTTTATCCTTGAGTCATTTGTGGTTAAGACATATCAGGGTGGTCGCACGGGAATTATTGCCGAATAAGGGTGCATTCGTTCTCTGCGACAGCTCGTTCTGACAGGTTTTGCGGCACACGTCCTGCAGCCTCCTGCCGTCACCAACACGAGAACACAGGGCGCGCGTGCTTCCGCTGGCGAGAAGCGCTCGGAGTAAATCGAAAGCTGAGAAATGCCTGCTGCAGGTCGCGCGCCAGCGGCCGTCATAAATTATTCACAACTGTCGATCCGCGGCGCTCCTAGTCTTTCCCCGCCAAGTTTCGCTATTTCAGGTAGCCACCAGGGCAGAGAGCGGCGTTTGCATTGCAAACCACTAGTTCGCCGGCTGCAGCGTAGGCATATTTTAGGAGAACTGCCTCTCTTGCGAGATTTTCCTTTGCTCTGCCGTTCGTTGTCTGAGAATTTGTTCGACTTGTGCGTGATTAACAAATTGAGCTATTGCTAGGAAATAACGCCTTCTTACATACACTACTAGCCATTATAATTGCTGCAACGTGAAGATGACGTGCTGCAGATGCGAAATTTAACCGACAGGAAGAATATGCTGTGATATGCAAATAATTGACGATATCGATCACTCAACGCAGGAACACGTAGGAGTCGTTTGATGTTGAACTCCATGCTCGACAATGGCCTCTGAAAGGTGTGCGCCGAAACACTTGTGCCTGCACGTGCACTTTATCATCAGATCTCCCACGGATCGGTGTCTGTCCGACGTCTGCGCTTTGTGATGAGACTTGATCGCGCAGTACCATACTCTTATTTAATCGTCCATCAACCACGTTCCGTAGGTCCTCACGGCTGTAGTACGCCAAAAGGCGACCAGCTTCGCCATTTCAGAGATTCTTGTTCCCAGCTGCCCCGCCGAAATAATGTGCCCTTTCTGAAAAACGCCTATATCAGTTGATTTCCACATTTTTCGGGTCGTATCTTCGCTATAATGACCTATAATGACTGCCCATTCGTCTCTCTACAACTTACATTCTTTCGTTAGTGTGTCACGTACCAGCAACGCCATCAGGAGGCATTCAACCACGCGGTGGGTAGTGATCATAACGTTTTGGCTCATCAGTGTACGGTCTCAGGTTCGAATCCTTCCTCGGGCATGGATCTGTGTGATTTCCTTAAGTTAGGTTTAAGTAGTTCTAAATCTAGGGGACTGATGACCTCAGATGTAAAGTCCCATAGTGCTTAGAGCCATTTGAACCATCACCAGTGTATAAGGAATATAGTCTATCATGTGTGAGTAATTCAACAACGTCTGTCTACCACGCAGCAAAGTGCGACCATCTCCCCGCAAGTCATAAAAAACGTTTTGGGTGTTGCTTATGTATGATTGTTGTGTTCAGAATATACAACAAAAGAGAAAATCCTAATGGCAGTGCCTTTAATCACTAGCTTTTGGTCCCCGAATCTTTTGGCTGAAAGACGTCCTCCTTTCTTTTCACAAATAGTTTGTCTCCCTATTTTGTGCATCGCTTAGCTTCTTAACAGCCTTTATCGTCCTCGATAGAGTATCTCTCCTTTTACTTTTCAACAACGCCTAGCAAAAGTATAAATTTAAAGTCCACATTTTATTCGTGGACTATGGTAATGCTTTTGATAATGTTCACACAGTGAATATGCAGTTCTTGGAATGCCGTGTTTCATTGGTGTAGACGTTTTGAGCTGCACTGAGATGACGGATAGGTTTTAGAAAGTATACAAAAGGATTATGTCGTAGTATTCTGCAAACGTGTACTCAGGTATGTTACTTTAACACTCACAGATACAGTGAGAATCGAACCAGATAAGAGAGAGAGAGGACAGACGCCAAATGATATCAGCCGATTCGACGTAACCAGCACCAACCGTGACGACACTATTGTATACCTACATACCAAAGATGATTTCAAACGGCTGTAGCACAGAAGCGGTGCGTTTCCAAACATGCGTTCCAGTTCAAGATATTGTCTGTTGAGTTGCTTCTGCAAGTCCTACAAGTTTGTAAAGGAACTCTAGAGCCCTCCGCATATAGTTCGGATAGGATCATCTTCACTCAAACCTTTCTAGCGCATTCTCACCAAACATGAAAAGACTCAGATGTTCGCAAAGATTTCAACACCATTTGGTAACAGAAGGGGCAATCGTATGGATGCGGTGGCAGATACACATAACAGAAAAGCGAAAAGGTTTCCTTACTGTCGTAGGCTTGGCGCGATGACATTGCCGTCGCAGAACCGCTAAGGTTACCGTCCTCAAAAGGTTAAACAAGAGCTTACTAGGAGAAAAGTAAATCAAGTAACATTACATGATGAAATATCCCTTCTTGGGTACGACCGGTAAACTTCAAACTCCAGCGTGCGCTCTTACACGTAAAGTGGTTACTGCAAAACAATTCAGCAGGTTTATATTTTTTTAACAATATCAACTTGGTAGTTGGAAACCGTGTGTGACAAAACCTCTCGCTACCGAAATAAAAATTTAACCGACAGGAAGAAGATGCAGTGATATGCAAATGATTAACTTTTCAGAGCATTCACACAACGTTGGCGCCGGTGGCGACACCTACTGCGTGCTGATATGAGGAAAGTTTCCAACCGATTTCTCATACACAGACAGCAGGTGACCGGCATAGCCTGGTGAAACGTAGTTGTGATGCCTCCTGTAAGGAGGAGAAATGCGTACCATCACATTTCCGACATTGATGAAGGTCGAATTGTAGCCTACCGCGATTGCTGTTTATCGTATCGCGACATTGCTGCTCGCGTTGGTCGAGATCCAATGACTGTTAGCTGAATATGGAATCGGTGGGTTGAGGAGGGTAATACGGAACTCCGTGCTGGATCCCAACGGCCTCGTATCACTAGCAGGCGAGATGACACGCATCTTATCCGTATGGCTGTAACGGATCGTGCAGCCACGTCTCGATCCCTGAGTCAACAGGTGGGATTCTTTGCAAGACAACAGCCATCTGCACGAACAGTTCGACGTCGTTTGCAGCAGCATGGACTATCAGCTCGGAGACCGTGGCTGTGGTTACCCTCAACGCACCATCACAGACAGGAGCGCCTGCGATGGGGTACTCAACGACGAACCTGGGAGCACGAATGGCAAAACGTCATTTTTCGTATGAATCCAGGTTCTGTTTACAGTATCATGATGGTCGCATCCGTGTTTGGTGACATCACGGTGAACGCACATTGGAAGCGTGTATTCGTCACCGCCATATATGGCGTATCACCCGGCGTGATGGTATGGGATGCCATTGGTTACACGTCTCGGTCACCTCTTGTTCGCATTGACGGCACTTTGAACAGTGGACGTTACATTTCAGATGTGTTACGACCAGTGGCTCTACCCTTCATTCCCTGCAAAACCCTATATTTCAGCAGTATAATGCACGACCGCAAGTTGCAGGTCCTGTACAGGCCTTTCTGGATACAGAAACTGTTCGACTGCTGGCCTGACCAGCACATTCACCAGATCTCTTACCAATTAAAAACTTCTAGTCAATGGTATCCGAGCAACTGGCTCGTCACAAAACGCCAGTTATTACTCTCAACTCAGGTTGCATTTAATCACCAAATCACGTAGCTGTATAACACGTATCATCGAAAGGACGGCTGTAGGTGTTCCATTTTATCACATAAGTGAACGACCGAAGTCCCTCAGAACTTTAATCGGAAGGATGGACATACAGAGGCTTCATTTAAAATGTCTCCCCTGTACGAGAGTATACAGAATGGATGTGCGAGTGCAGGTTGTAGTCACGTGGTTCGCGTTATATGGAAGTTTGGGTTTGGCCGTGAGGTGTAGTCGCATATCCTAATGCTAAAGCGAGCTCTTGCGATAGGCAGGAAATCCGGGTTCGAGGGCTGGTCCGCCACAGACCTTCATTTTCGTCATACGCAGCTGATGTCATTACTCGGCTAGCTCTCGCAACAAATAAAACTCAATGTGTATCTCCTACTTACCCAAGTACATGAAGTGTATTTGTAGTTGAGAATATGGACGACCATCAGCTGGAATAGCAACAATGAAAATTTGTGTCGGACCGTCCGTTGATGTTCGCTGTTGATTCCTTCACTCAGTTTTTTACTACAGAGATCGGGCAGCTCTCTGACCTAACACGCTGAACTAACGTGCCGGCTAATCCTTATGCAATCCGAGCACGCTATACGGTGATCGTTGTCCATATCCACAACTGCGAATACATTTCATACATTTCCTAATGGTTTTAGTCGCCGCAATGCCTGTTCCTTCGAACTTACATGGATAGTGGTAAGCATACTAAACAAAGTGAAATTTCTCGTTATAAGTACACCTTTCAAACAAATTCTGGAACAATAGTGATGTCACGTTTCACCAGAATAGGTCGTTAATCTAAAGAGAAATTAAGCGAGGACCCTCGTATCTCGGCACATACCCAGTGGATTGTGGAAGAGGCAGAGTGCGCAGAACCTCAGCGGGCAGAATGTGCCAAGCCCTCTGTGGAGGAGGTCGCACCCTACATGCTCTTGCCCTGTGCTCGCCTCGCGCCGTGCTAGCAGCTCCGCGCAGTATTTGCTCTGCAGAACGGGATTTCGCTGCGTGTGCAGCCGCTATGTAAATCGCGGCAGCTGCTGCTCGGCGCTCCAGCTTTTACGGCAGGCGCCTGCAAAATGATACCTTTATTCGCCGCGAAACTGCCCCCGGCGTTCCACCCCCTCTGCCGCTACACAGAAACCCCCCGCTGCGGCGGAACGTGTAAGAGTTTACGGTGCAGCGCCGGAAATGAGGCATACTAAACGCGACTCCCCGCGCAGACAGCGCCGTTGGGAGCGCGTCGTCTGTCGCATTACCGTACATTATTTAAAAGATACGACCTCCCATCCCGCCAGACGAGATGTCCCTTTGTATACAGCGACCGCAGATACTCGACGAGTGCCAGATTCTCGACGAAGCGTGTGCAGTGCTCAGCGAACCGGCTTGAAATTGACCTTTTGGTGCACCAGACACGGCTTCTTGCCAACTTTATAAAACGTTGACCATCCATTGCGTGAATTGTTACCTTTTGACTTCCTCTCCCTCTTATGGGAATCTAATAACTCGGCTCATACACTACAATGTATACAATACTGGCCACTAAAATTGCTACACGACGAAGATGACGTGCTACAGACGCGAAATTTAACCGACAGGAAGAAGATGCTGTGATATGCAAATGATTAGCTTTTCAGAGCATTCACACAACGCTGGCGCCGGTGCCGACACCTCATACACAAACAGCAGTTGACTGGTTGACTGGCGTTGCCTGCTGAAATGTTGTTGTGATGCCTCGTGTAAAGAGGAGAAATGCGTACCATCGCGTATCCGACTTTGATAAAGGTCGGATTGTAGCCTATCGCGATTGCAGTTTATCGTATCGCGACTTTGCTGCTCGCGTTGGCCGAGATCCAATGACTGTTACCAGAATATGGAATCGGTGGTTTCAGGAGGGTAACACGGAAAGCCGTGCTGAATCACAACGGCCTCGTATCACTAGCACTAAAGATGACAGGCATCTTATCCGCATGGCTGTAACTTATCGTGCAGCCACATCTCGATTCCTGAGTCAACAGATGGGGACAACAACCATTTGCACGAACAGTTCGACGACTTTTGTAGCAGCATTGACTATCAGCTCGGAGACCATAGCTGCGGTTACCCTTGACGCTGCATCACAGACAGGAGCGCCTGCGATGGTGTACTCAACGACGAAATGGCAAAACGTCATTTTTTCGAATGAATCCAGGTTCTGTTTACAGCATCATGATGGTCGCATCCGTGTTTGGCGACATCGCGGTGGACGCACATTGGAAGTGTGTATTCGTCATCGCTATACTGGCGTATCACCCGGCGTGATGCTATGGGGTGCCATTGGTTCCACGTCTCGGTCACCTCTCGTTCTCATTGACGGCACTTTGAACAGTGGACGGTACATTTCAGATGTGTTACGACCCGTGACTCTGCCCTTCATTCGATCCCTGAGAAACCCTACATTTCACCAGGATAATACACGAGTGCATGTTGCAGATCCTGTACGGGCCTTTATAGATACAGAAAATGTTCGACTGCAGCCCTGGCCAGCACATTCTCCAGATCTCTCACCAATTGGGAAAATTGGCAGTCAAACGATTCTTCATATTGGTTTCTAGAAACTACAAGATTGCACACATATAATCGGACCTTTGAAAAAATACGCCGTTTGACAAAACGATGTGGAACACCCAGAAGTCATTATATCCTCTCCTAGTCCTTGATATCCTAGATATTGTAGTTATGTTCGAGCTGATACCACGTATGTTCCATCGGGGACAGATCTCTAGAACGTGCTGTCCACGGGACTACCTCAACATCACGCAGACATTTCATAGAGATGCATTCCATATGTGGACGGTTCTATCGAAAAATGGAACCACGATACAACAACGACGTAACAAATGAGGACGAAGGATCTCCACAGCGTACCATTGTGACTAGCGGGTTCCGTAAACAATGGCAGGAGTGACCTGAGAAAATACTGCTCCCCTTAGAAAGATGTCAGGAGTAAAACTCATATTCCTCTTCAAACCAAAGAAAGGATCGTACCTCTACCAAAACCATCACCATACACGCCGCCATTTATCCTCTGATGTATTGCAGAACCACGATTCGTAACTGAAAACAATGCTACGTCATTCGTCAGCACTCTGAGCTTCCCTATAAGACAACGATTCCAAATTCTTGGGACGTAGTCGTCTAGTCCTCCCGCTGCTAGTATTAGACCAATGGTGTGGGATGACACAGAATACTTCTTCTTCATATCGGATGGCAGACGAGGCTGTGAAAGAATTACGGTGCGCTCTGTTCACAATACTGCGATCCTTCCATCTGGTCGTCGAACATGGTCGACCGCAACCTTGATGGGGAGTTCCCCTGCCCTCACGTTCCCAGGCTGTCCAGCATCACGTCTAAAGGCCACACAAAAGGCAATATTGCGCGATCCGACTGGCTGGCCAAATGGAGACCCACTCCGCCAAGTGTTCATAGAGGTAACGCCATCCGGGTGTCCTCCATAGATATCACTCAGCATCTGACGCTGTTCACGCCTGTAATGTAAACTACAAGGCCGGGTAACACAAACACTAACTCACTCTGGTGGCCGATCTACCTGTAACATATTCGTGAATAGTGTGTACGTATACGAAATTAAATTGACATCCGACCACCTCTACTACGTTCTTCATACAGGGTGTTTCAAAAATGACCGGTATATTTGAAACGGCAATACAAACTAAACGAGCAGCGATAGAAATACACCGTTCGTTGCAATATGCTTGGGACAACAGTACATTTTCAGGCAGACAAACTTTCGAAATTACAATAGTTACAATTGTCAACAACAGATGGCGCTGCGGTCTGGGAAACTCTATAGTACGATATTTTCCACATATTCACCATGCGTAGCAATAATATGGCGTAGTCTCTGAATGAAATTACCCGAAACCTTTGACAACGTGTCTGGCGGAATGGCTTCACATGCAGATCAGATGTACTGCTTCTGCTGTTCAATTGTTTCTGGATTCTGGCGGTACACCTGGTCTTTCAAGTGTCCCCACAGAAAGAAGTCACAGGGGTTCACGTCTGGCGAATAGGGAGGCCAATCCACGCCGCCTCCTGTATGTTTCAGATAGCCCAAAGCAATCACACAATCATCGAAATATTCATTCAGGAAATTAAAGACGTCGGCTGTGCGATGTGGCCGGGCACCATCTTGCATAAACCACGAGGTGTTCGCAGTGTCGTCTAAGGCAATGTGTACCGCCACAAATTCACGAAGAATGTCCAGATAGCGTGATGCAGTAATCGTTTCGGATCTGAAAAATGGGTCAATGATTCCTTTGGAAGAAATGGCGACCCAGACCAGTACTTTTTGAGGATGCAGGGACGATGGGACTGAAACATCGGGCTTTTCGGTTCCCCATATACGCCAGTTCTGCTTATTGACAAAGCCATCCAGGTAAAAATAAGCTTCGTCAGTAAACCAAATGCTGCCCACATGCATATCGCCGTCATCAATCCTGTGCACTATATCGTTAGCGAATGTCTCTCGTGCAGCAATGGTAGCGGCGCTGACGGGTTGCCACATTTGAATTTTGTATGGATAGAGGTGTAAACTCTGGCGCATGAGACGATACGTGGACGTTGGCGTCATTTGGACCGCAGCTGCAACACGGCGAACGGAAACCCGAGGCCGCTGTTTGATCACCTGCTGCACTAGCTGCGCGTTGCCCTCTGTGGTTGCCGTACGCGGTCGCCCTACCTTTCCAGCACGTTCATCCGTCACGTTCCCAGTCCGTTGAAATTTTTCAAACAGATCCTTTATTGTATCGCTTTTCGGTCCTTTGGTTACATTAAACCTCCATTGAAAACTTCGTCTTGTTGCAGCAACACTGTGTTCTAGGCGGTGGAATTCCAACACCAGAAAAATCCTCTGTTCTAAGGAATAAACCATGTTGTCCACAGCACACTTGCACGTTGTGAACAGCACACGCTTACAGCAGAAAGACGACATGCAGAATGGCGCACCCACAGACTGCGTTGTCTTCTATATCTTTCACATCACTTGCAGCGCCATCTTTTGTTGAAAATTGTAACTACTGTCATTTCGAAAGTTTGTCCGCCTCACAATGTACTGTTGTCCCAAGCATATTGCATCAAACAGTGTATTTCTATCGCTGCTCGTTTAGTTTTTATTGCCGTTTCAAATATACCGGTCATTTTTGAAACACCCTGTATAATTTCGAAGACAGCATGACAAATTAAGCGCAAGAATTATCCAAAAATCAACTTAAGGTTTCAAGTTGCTTACAAGAATAACGTACAGAAGAATCGAAAAAAATGAGGGTCTCTTAGACACCGACAGTGGCTGTTCTGACGTTGCTCTTGATAATGGATGCAAGACTTAAGAACACGTACATTGGATTTGTCGACATACATAAAGTGTTAGATAATGTAAAATGGGTAAGATATTCGAAGTGATGAGAATAATAGGAGTAAGATATAGAGAAAGACGGATAATATATATTACGTACAAGAATGAATAAGAAGCAATAAGACTGGAAGATCAAGAACGAAGCGCTCGAAGTAAAAATGGAGTAAGACAGGGATGAAAACTTTAGCGCCTGAGTTGAACCTATTACATCGAGGAGCAATGAAGAAAATAAAGGTTCAAAAGCGTTATTTAAGTTCGTAGTAAAAGGATATCAGTGATAAGATTCGCTGATGACATAGCTGTCCTCAGTGTAAGGGACGAATAATTGGTTCAAATGGCTCTGAGCACTATGGGACTTAACATCTATGGTCATCAGTCCTCTAGAACGTAGAACTACTTAAACCTAACTAACCTAAGGACATCACACAACACCCAGTCATCACGAGGCAGAGAAAATCCCTGACCCCGCCGGGAATCGAACCCGGGAAACCGGGCGCGGGAAGCAAGAACGCTACCGCACGACCACGAGCTGCGGACGACGAATAATTACATGATCTGTTAATAGGAATTAAGTGTCTAATGGGTACAAAATAAAGATTGAGAGCACACCTAAGAAAGATGGAAGTAATGAGAAATAGCCGAATTGAGAATAGCGAGAAACTTACTAACCGAGTGGATGACCACGAAATTATGGTACCTTTGAAGCATGATAACAAAGGGTAGGCGAAAAAAGGAGGACACTAAGAGAAGACTGTCACATGCAGAGAGTGCATTTATGGTCAAAAGAAAACTACTAATACCAAACAGCGGCCTTGATTTGAGGGCTCTGTTTCTGAGAACGTACATCTGGGCTACAATATTGTATGGCTGTGAAACACTGACTGTGGGTGTTGTGGTTGCCAGGAGAGCCAACACCGTTTTACTAAAGGAGGCCGAAATGCATGCGTTTTAGCTCACGCAGGTTGGCGTGAGGCCTGGAACAGGACAAAGAAATTAGAATTTAGAAGAACGGACGTTGCTGGTGGAATACTTAACTTTAATCCATTAATGATGAACGTCGGTCTTGACGGTACATGATTCACAATATCAATAGTAACTGATAATTGCGCCTTGCTAGCAGA
This sequence comes from Schistocerca gregaria, assembly GCF_023897955.1. NCBI lineage: Eukaryota > Metazoa > Arthropoda > Insecta > Orthoptera > Acrididae > Schistocerca > Schistocerca gregaria. Next base: position 224,477,810 of record NC_064925.1, on the reverse strand, counting down.
GCTGTTGAGCTGGAAAATGTGAACTACAGGCAAACGTGGGATATATACAAAAAAAAGGTAGAAAGATTGGGTTCAACGTCCAGTCGCCATTGAGGTCATTACAGACGGAGCACAAGCTCGGATTGTGTCAAGGATAGGGAAGGAAATCGGCTGTGAACTGTCAAATGAAGCATCCCGGCGTTTGTCAGAGGCGATTTAGGAAAATCTCGGAAAACATAAATCTGGATCGCCGGACGCGGGTTTGAACCATCGTCTTCCCGAATGCGAGTCCATTGTGCTAACCATTGCGCCACCTCGCTCGGTTAGAATAGGCACAAGAACAAGGAATGAAAAATAATAATGGAAGACTAAGAATGAACTAGTCGGATTAAAAAGGATGTAAGAGACCCAGTCTTTCGTCCGTAGTGTTCAGAAGAAGGAAGGTTCGTGAGAGGGTGTGAAATTAAGGGTGTAAGAATGTCAGTGACAAAGATTCGCCGATCATATTTCTAAACATCGTGAAAGTGAGGAAGAATTACAGGTCATACTGAATACAGGTCATACAGAATATGGACTGAGAAGAATACAAAGAAAGAAGAAAGTAATGAGGACTAGCAGAAAGGATGTTAGTGAGAAACTTCTCATCAATATTGGGGACCTCAAATTAGAAGAAGTGAAGGGTTTCTGCTGCTTTTGAAGCATAATAGAAGATAACGGACGAAGCAAAAATGGCATGAAAAGCATATTAGCACAGGCATTTCTGCCCAAAGAAATTACTGGTATGAAACAATGGCCTTAAATTGACGAAAAAATTTCTTTGAATCTACTTTTGGAGCACAGCACTGTACTGAGGTGAATTACGGAGTGTGGGGAGGAAAATAATGAAGAGAATCGAAGCGTTTGAAATGAGTCGCTTGTTAAAAATTAGGAAGAGTGAAAATAGAAGCCGGCCGCAGTGGCCGAGGAGTTCAGTCTGGAACCGTGCGTCCACTACGGTCGCAGGTTCGAACCTTTCCTCGGGCATGGATGTCTGTGGCATCCTTAGGTCAGTTAGGTTTAAGTAGTTCTAAGTTCTAGGGGACTGATAACCTCAGATGTTAAGTCCCATAGCGCTCAGAGCCGTTTGAACCATATCATAATAGAAAAGAGGAGGTACTACGCCGAAACACGGAGTGGAGTAAAATGTGGAGAACATTGATAAGAAAAACGGGCAGCATGATAGAACAAGTGTTAAGACTTCAAACAAGAAACTCCATGGAATTAGAGAGAGCTGTAAGGAATACGCGTTGTACGGAAAGACAGAGGCAGGAAAATATATAGAAACAATTATTGTGGACAACGGGTGCAAGTGCTACTCTGAAACGGAGAGTCACGGGATAGGAAATCATAGTGGGCAGAATCAAACAGGTGAAAAGAGTGATATGACTGATGATAAGAGAATACTGTACTTAAGTGTGATATTGCTCCGAAGTGTACTTGATTCCTGTCAGGTGAGGTGCAACCGGTGGCTTTCGGTGCCTATAAACATAATGGGGAGCTGATTTCAACGACACTTGAAAATTAAGTAATGACATAGCCGGAGGCATGTTAAGGAGGGAATCTAAAGAAAGTATCCTATGTCACCATTAGGTTATCTATGTGTGAAGTGAAATATTTCAGTTCCCTGTAGAATATATTATTTCCCACCATAAACCAGAATACAACATTATTCATGCGGCACTCACGAAAGAAAAGCCACAACACCGACAGTAGGGGGACAACGTGATATGGGGAATAGCTGATTGCACAGACAATGTCGAGCTGCAGCACATGCATGGCCCTTATCAAAAAGAGCCCAAAGTATAGTCAAGTCCAAGGTATGATGATCCAGCGTTTAGTGCGCCCATTATAACAGGTCAACCTACAGAGCAATCTGGAGTTCCGCAGTAACATTTTGGTTCTCATACCAGCTCCAAAAGTGGGGCTGAAGTCCTCGGTGTAGCTGTGCGGTCTCCACTGTGTAATCACTAGATATCACACAGTGGATGGTTTTCCTGTGGCTGTGAGCTAATGTGTCAGAAATCTGCTCAGTTCTTTTATAGGAATTAATTGTCTTTAAGAGAAGAGAATAAATGACGGGAAACAGAGGACATGATAATTCGAATTATTCAGGCAGATATTTGCAGCTATTATTCTTATATTTCACAGCGTGCTGGTCAAACAAGTAAGTGTACCGATCTCCAGCTGGTATGCTAATATTTCTCCAGATACGTTTGCAAAAATACTGCATACGTAGTTCGGGAACAAATAAAGAGAGCTGAACTATTTATTTACATATTTATTTTCTTGCATCCATGACAGATCATTCAGAAGCAATTAATTGTTCTCGTTCTAGACTGTATGTTAACGCTGTGTACAGGCTGTGGACCAATTCATGAAACCTGATGAACAATTATACACAAATGTGCTTAAACTGACATACAATATTTTTAGCGCAACGCAATCTGACTTCCAAAAATCCCTACGAAAGAATGGCCCTGACTAACGTTAACCTATATGTTTCACAAATCACTTACCTCACAAAAATCTTCGTTACTCGAACTACTGCAATACAGCGAGCGCCACTACCGCCAGCTAACTAAAAGATTCAAACTACGGAAGTCACTAACTACTTATAGGGATAGTTAGCAAATGAAAGATTTTAATAGAGAACAAACAATGTATTTACCTTAATAGTCATAATATATATAGCAGTTCATGACATCCAGTCTCACAAATTTCAAAACTCCGCCATCTCTCTCCCCACGTCCACCACTGCTGGCAGCTCACCTCCAACTGCGCAACGCTACGCGCTGTTAGCATCCAGCTGCCCAACACTACAATGGCGAGTATTACAACAATGCCAACCAGCCACTGACTGCACACAGCACAGCCAGTGTTTTTTTATACAGAGCGCTACATGGCGTTACCAATAAGAAAACCTAAACAGCCTACTTACATAGTCCCCATGCTCCCCACAAAAAATTTACAAAATGTTTTGGGCAGTGGCCAATACAGATTTGAATTTTTTTTTCATAATTATGATTACAATAGCAAAGAAATCAAATGCACACACTTATTGATACAATGTTGGTCAAAAGCTAAAATTTTCTCACAGTCCTTATAGACAGTCCTGATCATTCATCACAGTAAAATAGCAGTGTTTTTCTCAAAGACTGAGCAATAAAAGAAAATGCACATGGAAGTAGTGGATTTCCATGCAGTCTTGAAGAAGTAGTGTTGTCCTTCCAACGGAAAGACAGTGCTGACTCTTGACATGCAGACAGGTAATGGGCCACAACAGAGTCAGTCGAAGTTTTAAAGAATATTGGTAGGTAGGTCGTCACAGAGTAGACCCACTGTAGTCCTGGTAGAGATTACGGTATTGGTAGGTCATCACAGGTGCAGACCCACTGCAGTCCTTGTAGAAATAATGGTATTGGTTGGTCATAAAAGGTGTAGACCCACTGTAGTCCTTGTAGAGATGGCCAGCAGCCATCTGTTTGACTGTGCAGGCACACAATCACCACTGAAGAGTCTTGTGGATAATATAGCAAGTCCATAACCACCACTTGTGCACTCACAAAAATTGTTTTTGAAATGTCCTTAGAACCAGCAATGCTGTTAACCAGTCCCTTGCTGAATTATCAACACACTTGCAAACACTATCAGTCCCTACTTCTCACATATTGTGCATATATTATGACCAACAGAAACGTGTGCAGTGAAATGTAATTTACAAGTTACTTAATTTGATGAACTGGTGTCAATTACAATTTTATAACATAAGAATACAATAACAAAGGTACAAAATATATCATTAAAGAACATAACAATATAGATAACATTTGTAGTAGTACAGGCTTTACAAAAGAATCGAAATAGCAAATACATTAGTGTTACAAAAATTACGACAGAAGTACATACATAAAAGATCAGAATAACTTTTGAAACATCAACTTCACACATGAACATAAGAACAAAACAGAGTAAATAATGTGTAAACATCTTTACAAAGTAAATAACATGTTATTAATGCAAATTATATTTGAGGATAACAGTATTCCTCATCATAGTGAATGTAGCTTAGTATTAGAACAGAAAAAATTCTATGAAACAGTACACAGAGACAGGAAGAAAATAAATACACAAGGGTACACAAACACATAGTGGGATAACACAAAAGGAAAGGACAGGATTTGTTTTCAGGGTAACATTTGGTACTGCAATCCAACCCAAAACTTCATACCATAGATCGTCCCTCTTATTTCAACATTTGCTCCAGCCAAAAAAAGTCCTATCCAAGCATGCTTTCTGTATTCTGTTCTCATCCTCTTTCAAAAATAGTTTTTCTCCACTGTATACTACTTTATGGCCAAACCATTTTCTTATAGCTTCTCAATGCTTTTCTTCCAATTCATCATAGTTAGTTTCTTATATAGTCTACCCCCTCTTAAGCTAACTTAAATCTACTGAGCTCAGATGCTAAATTAAGGGACGAGGCAATGCAGCAGCACAAAACAATTAACACAAAAAAATGCAAGTAAGTAAAGGAAGCAGCAATAAATGTAATAACTTATACCTAAACATGACAAACCCACAAGCAGAAAAAATAGTACACTAAAGACAACAACGCAGATAAGGGAAATGTATATTCACATCTTAATGTCTATATAATTAAAGTGGTGCACCAAAAAAAACTAATTTTAGAAAAGATATTACCAAGTAGTTGAAAAGAAAATTAAGTATGCATTAACTGTTATTAATCCCTTCTTATTGTTCTTTCCTTTCCAAGTGCTCCTTTTCCGAAGAACGTGGATCATAAAATGATTATTTAATAGATCTGTTGACAGAAAGTTTTCACAATAGCAAATGCATTTAATTTTATTTTATAAAACCAATGCTGTAACACGACTGGAAAACAGATATCAAATGAAATGTGCAATTATGCAAAGTAAAGAATAAAAACATCATTCAATAGCTATGTGGCATTTCATAAGTCAGTAGAAGTTCTCTCAACTCTCGCAGAAAGACACTTGTCATAATCAGGTGTGCAGATGTAAGAATGTTTCAAGTAATGAGCGTGTCGTATTTGCGGTGCTTTCTCCAAAGGAATGTCAATAGCGAGGATAATGGCCTCTCTTTTTTTTCCACCTGTGCCTCTGAAAGGAACACACTAATGGCTTTTTCCCAGGCAACTGTCGCACAGCTGGGTGCCCATGACGCATTACGTGCAGGTGGCCACTTACCTTTCTTACTGAAAAATTTACGACAGTAGTTTCCCCTACAGTGACAGTCTCATATAAAAAAATTTACAGGTCAAGAATTTGCGTTACAAATATGTAGAAACAAAATCCTTTAAACAGAATAGTGTCCAAAAAATTTTCGTCGGCATTGTAATACATTCACGCATGTACACACATTTAGTATCTCTTAAGGCACGATTCTCGGTTTCCAACATCCTTTTTCACAAACCAGAGTCCCTAACCACTACTCATTATTCCTTACCTTATTCGTCGACACTTCTTCAATATTTCATCATAACAGATATGTAGCATAACCAAATAACTCGTATAGCATCAGCTTAAACATACCTCAGCAGCATAATTCACATCGTCGTCGTAATAATAACATCATAACACCTCAGTCAAATTCTCAAAATCGTCGTAGCTTCCTCCAATAATTTCAAAACCTAAAAAAATTCTCTGCTCATGTCAAAAGTGTCATCTACCTCAAACGTACTTTAAAAATCGTGATCCCATACCAAATACATCATTCAAAGCTATCATAGTATCACAATGGTTCTGAAAAAAATATGAACAGTTCACAAAATACAGAAAAAAATACAATTTCGTAAGTGTGAAGTTATCCAACTGTGTAATTACGTAAACATATGTCACTGATGTAGTATAATAAATGTTTGTTTCTCTCAGTTAAATGATCAGATAGCTGTGTAATTTATGTGTTAGATAAATATGGCACCGATGTGTAGAGTTGTATAAGCAAATACCATATTAGCTAGGACTCGTTGTGCTTGCCAAACACATGGTACACAAAATAAGCGTGTACCCCCCTGACGATTAATGTAATTATATCCTCAGGTGTTACAGATTAGAGCAATGGAATGAAATGTATCACGGAAAACCTTTGTATCGTTGTACTTCAAATATCTTTAAAAATAAATGTTTTAAGTACAAAATTAATCACTCAAATACGTGTACTGTAGCGATAAACTGTGCGTCTTGTTGTTAGATAATTATGTGGAAGTGTCGTAGTTATCGTCCTCTGTAAGCAAAGATCTGCTGAAGTAAATGTACTTACCTCGTAATAAACGAAGTGAATTGCTTTGCGTATAAATATCTTAGTTATTACGCTTATTGCCGTGATGAAGAAAGTACTGTGCTGTAACGTATTGCTGTGCTATGGAAAAGGCTGTCTAATTGTAGCTATACCACAAAAGTTACCACTAAAACATGTTTTACTTTCCAGAATAATTCAGAAAAACTGTGCAGATATAAAACAGATACACCGCAAAAGCACATTGTAAATTGTGTCACACATTAGTAGCGTCGTGATATAATCGTGTAGCTATCAAAGAAACCAAACGCTAAGTCATCTTTAATCTCACAGAAAGTACTTCAAATAAAGAATGTCTTTTCAACTGAACCAAAATGTTGCATTAAAACATCATTAACAGTATATGTTCTATGTATGTAAGCCTTATAGTCGTTACGTAATCGTGCAACAAACAAGCAAGAATGTACAAATAACAACACTGTGTCGTCTGTTCACTATAACAATGCATTCGTAATTTCTGTTTAAAAATGTTCACTAGGTTCTAGACCGTATAGTTAACTTCAAAACATTGTTGCATGTTAACAGTTTCTCAGTGTGACAAAGCATACTAGAAATGTGAAGTGAAAAGTTTTATGGCAAAGACAAAGTTAAAAAGCAGATTATATTTCAATAAACGGTTTTACATGTGAAATTGGTGTAAACCTTTACTCTTCCTAGTACGCAGAGTTTCAACTTCAACGCAATTATCATGTGGTATACGTCGGATTCTGTAAGGTCCATTGTAAACTAGAAAGAATTTGTGACTCAAGTGTTTCTTCTTATGTGACAATGAATGAGCTTTAATGAGAACTTTCTGACCAATATATAATTTCTTTGAATTTGCTATACCGTGTAATTTTCTCCTTTTGTCTGCAGCAGAATTTATATTTTTAATAGCCAAGTCTATAATGTCTTTGTGTCGAAGTTTACGCGTATTCGGAAAAGGTACAAGCTCTCTCATTCTGTTCGGTGGTTCTTTATTCTTCAGTACAAGAACAGGTGGTAAAGCAGTGGAGTCATGAGGCATTTCATTCAGCACGTTTTGAAATAAGTGTAAATATCTGTCCCAATGCTGATGCTTTCTGTGACAATAAAGTCTGCCAAGCTTATTGATTTCTTTCATAATCCGTTCAGACGGTTTACAATGTGGTGAGTACAATGAAATAAAAACAGATTTGATTTTATGGTTACGAAGCGTGCGTGACCAAACAGCAGATCTGAATTGCGGTCCGTTATCTGAAAGGACTTTACTAACGTGTTCAACTTCACGTAAGAAATTTTTAACAAAGGCGATGTATACAGACCGTCCAGTGGCTTTACGTAACGGAGTGAAAGAAACACATTTTGAAGTAAGTTCAACAGCGACTAGAACGTACGAAAATCCATTAGATGTTCTAACAAGCGGTCCCAAGAGATCAACAGCAGCAAATTCTTTTAATTTAGTAGGAATGATAGGAAACAATGGAGCACGATGTGAGACAGTAGATGGTTTCGCCTTTTGACAAAGTTTACAAATAGACAAGACTCTTCGAATTCTATTTTCCATATTGTTAAAATAACAAGTCGTTCGAAGAATATGATAACATTTTCGTGGACCAAAATGTGCATAGCTGAAATGAATGTACCAAATGAGCTTATTAACAAAATCGTCTGGATTGCAAAGTACCCATAGCTTGTCATCAACAGAGCATCGTTTGAACAGTATGTTGTTTCTAACCAGATAATAATGCCGAATCTGTGTGTGTGTCTTTTCATGCCATTTACGTTTGATGTCTTTCCAAATCGGATCTTTATCTTGTTCATGAGCAATGTCCCTTAAAGATGTGGTGATGAAGTTTACAAAGGCGACTTTCTGAATGTAAAGAATACTGAAATTTTTCTCGAGGTTGCTTTCTGTGTTACTTTTCTCAAGCCCAGCCGGTGCGTGTGACAGTGCGTCCGCAACAATGTTCTCCTTGCCGGGAATGTAGACTATTGTGAAGTGGAATTCTTGCAGAAACAATGCCCAACGTTTTAACCTGCCATGATTTAATTTTGAAGACATAAGAAATTGTAATGCACGATGATCACTGTGTACTTTTACGTGCTTACCATAAAGGAAGAAACGGAATTTGTTAAATGCCCAAACGATAGCTAAAGCTTCTAATTCAGTAACGGAATAATTTTTTTCAGATTTTGTTAGCACTCGGCTAGCAAAAGCAATGGTTTTCTGAACGGTAGTGTCATTTTCTATGGCTTCTTGAAATAAATGGGCACCAAGACCGACTTTAGAAGAATCCGTGCTAAGGCAGAAATCTTGTGACAGATCTGGATGAGCTAGTATTGGCGCGATATGTAGCGATTCTTTCAAAGAATTGAATTCCAAGTGTGTTTGTTCGTCCCAGTTCCAAATAGTATTTTTTCCAGTGAGAGAACAAAGTTTTGGTGTAACTAGAACTTGCATATTCAGAAAACGACAAATTTACAAGACCTAGAAAACTGCGGACTTGTTTTTTTGTGGATGGAACTGGAATGGCGCTGATTGCTTCTAACTTTTCAGGATCCGGCTGAATGCCTTCAGAAGAAATAATATGTCCCAAAAACTTCACTTTTGTCCCACCGAATTCAGGCTTTTCCAAGTTAACTGTAATTCCAAATTCTGCAAAAATATGTAACACGCTGTTGAGGATGCGATTATGTTGTTCCCATGAGGCTTCTGCTATCAGAATATCGTCCACATATAAGGTGATGTGACGTTTTAAGAAATCAGGTAATATGGAATTTAGCCCGCGAATGAATGCTGCCGAGGAAATGTTCAAACCAAAAGGAAGTTTCCGAAACTGATAACAAACGCCGAAACAAAGGAAAGCTGTGTATTTTCTACATTCTGGATGAAGTTCGATCTGATAAAAGCTGGATCTGAGATCAATGGAAGACAACACTTTTACACCATTAAAATTTTGAAGAAGTTCTTCCAACGTTTGCGGCCTGTCTGTTTCAGGAATAATGATAGTATTGATTTGTCTCGAATCTAAGACAAGCCTCATCGATCCATTTTTCTTCTCAACAACGTGTAATGGATTGTTGTATGAGGTTACTGCAGGCTCAATAATGCCCTCTCGTCAAGCATGGATTGTATTTCTGTTCTTACACAGTCCCTATAATGTGCTGGAATTACGTATGGTCTAACACAAAATTTAGTATGCTCACGAACACGAAATTGGTATTGAAATCCCTTGATTGTTCCTGTTTTGTGAGTAAAAACTGTGGAATGTGCTTGTAAAATCTCAAAAAGGTCCTGCCTATCAGTGTCATTACAATTCTCAATTGTTTGAATTTTATTCTGAATTAACTCATCAGTTTCAATTGTGCCGTCGATATCATCCCTGTCAGTACTTGCAGAGCGACTGTTAGTGCCTAGTTCCGTAGAAAATTCCGAACTGTTGTCTAACAGAAGGTAAAGCCGATTAATTTCCTCGTCATGGTTTGAGAGCCAATTTTCAAATTTCAAAGCTGTTGACTTACCTTCTTTCTCTAAACTTATTTCAGCATCGTGAAAGTTTAAGATTGCTTTGTATTCATTCAAAAAGTCTACTCTCAGTATAACTTCCGTCGACAATAATGGAACAATAAGAAAGTTCATAGAGAAGCTGTGCCTTTGACAAAAGAATTCTAAGTTGGTTTGTTGGCGTACATCTACACTTTTTCCAATGACTGCACCTTGTAATTTAATCTTGGGTAACGGAAGTGTGGGGCAATCGTTCGATTTGCTGCATTTGCTAAAAGCTGTTTCACTAATTACTGAAATGGGACTGCCTGAGTCAAGTACTGCCGTAATTTTACGTCATTTACAGTAATGTGAATCACAGGACATGCAATGTTGTTATGTTGTACGTCGTGTTCCTGGAGTAATATGTCCCTAATGTCTTCCATTTTAACGTAATTACTAGCTACGGCAGCTGCGTCGTCAGTTTCATAAGTACGTTTTGTGGCTGCTAGCGGTATGAGTCATTGCCTATTGTGTCTTTGTTGGCGCGCGTCGTTATTGGGATTTGGGTACCTAACTTCTACAAATTCACCTTGTCGAGAGGGCCCTGCTTTGTTTGAATCCCACCAGTTCTGCTGCAATTCAGGTCTGTCGTTACGATCATATAGTCTGTCGTCATGTCGGTAGATTCCATAGTTTCTTTCTTGTCGGTCACGTGGTGGAGAATTTCTCTCTGAATCGTAACTGCGCGCTAGACCGTTGCGTCTTCAGTTATTCGGTCTCCCTGGGTCGCCATATGAAACGTCCCCTTAGAACAATTATACAAGACTGGTCTATCTGAAACGTCCTCTTTGAACAATTATACACGAATGTGCTTAAACTGACACACAATATTTTTAGCGCAACGCAATCTGACTTCCAAAAATCCCTACGAAAGAATGGCCCTGACTAACATTAACCTATATGTTTCACAAATCACTTACCTCACAAAAATCTTCGTTACTCGAACTACTGCAATACAGCGAGCGCTACTACCGCCAGCTAACTAAAAGATTAAAACTACGGAAGTCACTAACTACTGAGGCACAGTTAGCAAATGAAAGATTTTAATAGAGAACAAACAATGTATTTACCTTAATAGTCATAATATATATATATATATCAGTTCATGACACCAATTCTTAGAATTTTCAAAACTTCGCCATCTCTCTCCCCACGTCCATCACTGCTGGCGGCTCACCTCCAACTGCGCAACGCTATGCGCTGTTAGCATCCAGCTGCCGCTGCCCGACACTACAATGGCAGACAACAATGCAAACTAGCCACAGACTGCGCACAGCACAGCCAGTGATTTTTCATACAGTGCGCAACATGGCGGCGGCGTTACCAATAAAAAAACCTAAACAGCCTACTTACAAAGTATGTCCAAAAATTTCCTGTGTCAAAGAATTCTTCATCAACGAGAAGAGAGACAAAGCTTTCAATAATTTCCACGGGAGTTCGATTATTGTCATGGAGAATAGAACTCCTTCCAGCAACAGCCGGCCGCTGTGGTCTAGCGGTTCAGGCGCTCAGTCCGGAACCGCGAGACTGCTACGGTCGCAGGTTCGAATCCTGCCTCGGACATGGATATGTGTGATGTCCTTAGGTTAGTTAGGTTTAAGTAGTTCTAAGTTCTAGGTGACTGATGACCACAGATGTTAAGTCTCCTAGTGCTCAGAGCCATTTGAGCCTTCCAGCAACGAAGGTCATGAAAATATAGGGACCATGACATGACCCAAACCTGGGGGCGTTACAGAATACATTAAATCGCCATTCAGTGAAGTTGTTGAGTACGCTTGACAGATGCCACCACTGAAATTTTCTCTCATTTATTCCAAGTGAAGGCGGTACCTTTTGATAAAGAATAACCGTTTATTGATAACTATTAACTTTCACAGGTTTGATCACAATAAATTCTGCATCACAGCATTCTTACCGAAAACACATCTAGAGCAAGACATTGCTGTTAAACATTTCATCACTGTTCCGACGCATTGCTCTCATTCTACAAAAATTTATTTCTTATTGTTTCTGCGGTACACAGTTCTAACAGCTAAGAAGAACAATCTTATTCAAAACAAAATGTTTACTAATACTTAACACTGCAGCAAGTGGTGGTCATAAAATCAAATTTAACAGAAAGAAGTTGAGAACGTAAAAAAAGTCGCTAAAATTATATTTATAGCAGAGAATCTGACGGTATGAAACATTTTATTCCATTATCTGTTCACATGCTAGTCTGATTCTATAATTCCTCTTAACATCTATGTGGGTTTCAAACGTGTACACATCCTAAAACCACTAAATACTTGTTACCTTCTTCTCACATGGTCTACCCATGGCCATTTGTTCCTCAATTCTAATACTTTCTGATATTACAAGCTGCCCCACTTCTTCAAGTACTCACAGTCTCCTTTACCAAGGCAATCTAGCAAGTTTTTTTTCGAACCTAACCAGTCATCTACATTTCTTCTTAAACGTTACTGTTCAAGTTAGACAGTTTCTTCTTAGTGTTCCTTTAGACAATCTGCAATGTCACATGTTTCTAAAATACAGGTTTAAAGTGTTCACCCTCATCTCTTTACTAAACTTTGGCACCAATAGATTTATTTGGTTGAGAGAGTCACTGTCTACTGTTGCTTCTTCCACGTCCTGTTAATCTTTTTCCCAAACAGCAGGATAATTCACTTCTGTCGAAAATGTTCTCGACTCAAATGGGCAGTTCAACTTAAAATAGCATGAAGCACACTAACCAGTAACACATTCTTACTAATTACTGACATTTTCGTTACTCCAAAATGTTGTGCTCCAAACGTACACTCTCAATAATAGCTGACATTTTAGACATTCCAAAATTCTGTGCTCCAAACATACACTCTCAAAAATTACAGCCGACATTTGATACCAGAACACATCTCTTCGCCACGAATGTCCTCTTCCCATGTATTAGTCTGCTTCTTATGTCTTTCTTGCTCCGCCCATCTTGGGATATTTTGTTGCCTCGGTAGCAGAATTTCGTAACTTCGTCTACTTCGTAATCCCCAGTTTTGACGTCAAATTTCTTGAGGTTCTCATTTCCAGTACTTCACTCGATTTACTCCCAACCCGTATTCTCTACTCATTAGACTCAGCATTCCATTCAATAGATCGCGTAGTTCTTCTTCAGTTTCGTCAGCAAATATTATCGTAAGTGCCGTTTCATCTTGAATGTTAATTCCACTCTTGAACCTTTTTTTTTATTTCCATAATTGCTTCTTCGATGTGTAGAGTGAACTGTGGGGCGAAAAACTACACCCCTGTGTAGTCGGCCTATTCTGTGAACGTGTCTTGTTCATCCTTCAGTCTTGCTTGCATCATCAAGAACAACGTCAGAACTGCCTCCCTGCTGCCTTCTCCTTCTCTAAAGCCGAACTGATTGTCATCTAACAGATCCTAAATTTCCTTTGCCATTCTTCTCTATATTATTCTCGTCAGCAACTTGGATGCTTTCGCTGTTATGTGATTTTACGACAATTCTCGCACTTTGGCTCTTGCTATCTGCGAAACTGTGCGCATGACGTTTTTCGGAGAGTCTGACCGTATATCGACAGTCTCATACATTCCATATATCAACGCGAATAATCGCCTTGTTGCCACTAAGCTCAACGTTTCTAGGAAATCTAATGGAATTTTATCTATGCCCTCCACCTTATTTAATACTAAGTCCTCCAACACTAGTTTAAATTCTGATTTTAAAACTGCATTCCCTATCTCTTCACTGTCCTCTTTCTTCTATCACATCATGTTTCTGTAAAATACGGCCTTCAGCGCTATATCTTTGACTGTCCCTTATACAAGGAATTTCCCAAGTCCGTCAGAATGCACAATGGACATGAATGGATTCAGGTCATCAGACAGGATGGTTACGTACGTGTCACCTGCAGAGTTGTATCTAGACGTATCAGGGATCCCATATCACCCCAACTGCACACGCCCCACACCATTACAGAGCCTCCACCAGCTTGAAGAGTCGTAGAGACCTTCAATGTACTGTTTCCAGTTATCCGCTCTCTCCTCTCCATATAGCAGTGGAAATCCACTGTACCAATATTGTTACCGCACTTGATTTTAATTTCCCCGAAAGGTTGTTTTGACTTTTCTATATATTGAGTAGTCTTTCCGACAATCATTTCTTTCCCAATTTCTTCACATTTCTCATGCTGCGTTTTTCGTTAGTTGCCCTGCACTTCCTATTCATTTCATTCTTTAGTGACTTGCAGCGGCGGGGGATGCACACGAAAGTATTGGACGCGTGTGACTAAAGTCTGGGTAGTTGCCGGCGTCCATTAGAGAGCACATTGAACTTTTGTGGAAGATCGAAGAAATCAATTGTCCTAAACGTAATTTACATAGTATCCGACAGTTGTATGTTCACTCAAGTAAAAGATATATCCTTGTATATAACGCTGAAAGCCGTACTTTGCAGAAACATCCCCGTGAGCATTGAGGCAACCGTCCCAACGTTCACACCAGGCTGAAGATACCCGTAGTAACTGCCTTCTGAACATCCTCGTCCGACAATAATCTTCGAACCGAAAGGCCTTTTTTAAGGAACCGAAGTCGCGATAATCGCATGGAGAGAGATCAGAACTACAGGGCGGCTGTTCTAGTGTCGCATTTCAGGTGGTGTAACTTCTGCGATACATTTGAGACGTGGGGACATGCGAAGGAGCAGCACACCTTGGCGCATCATTCCACAACGGCGGTTTTCGACAGACATGCTGCCGCTTACACATTCTTCTTTCTCCGACGGTTATCTACCAGGTTTTTTTCCGACAGCCAAGAAATGAATAGCAACACGTTGGTTCTGTTTTGTGGTGTCACCGCCAGACACCACACTTGCTAGGTGGTAGCTTTTAAATCGGCTGCTGCCCGTTAGTATACGTCGGACCCGCGTGTGGCCACTATCAGTGATTGCAGACCGACCGCCGCCACACGGCAGGTCTAGTCTAGAGAGACTCTCTAGCACTGGCCTCAGTTGTACAGCCGACTTTGCTAGCGATGGTTCACTGACTACATACGCTCTCATTTACCGAGACGACAGTTCGGCCTTCAGCTACGTCATTTGCTACGACCTAGCAAGGCGCCACATTCAGTTACTATTCTGAACAGATAATATTGTGACTCATGTACCATCAAGAGCGAAGTTCATCATTAATGGATTAAAGTTAAGTATCAAAGTAAATACGTCCGCTTTCTGAATTCTAATTCCTTGTCTTGTTCCAGACCTTACTTCAGTATAGTCCTTCCCTCCTCACGCCAGCCTGCGTGAGCTAAAACGCGTGAATTTCGGCCTCCTCTAGTAACGCGGTGTTGGCTCTTCAGCCAACACAACATGTTTCGAAGCATTTGGTAATAACGTCGCCATGGTTCTCGTTTCCGCATTTATCCCACTCACAGCGGAAAGACAAGAGTACCACACTGTAGTCATATGCGTAAACAATAAGTCAACCGAAATTCCTATCTTAATTCATTTAAAAGGTACATTATGTAATCCAATGAATCTTTTTAAAACCGTCTGTATAATTTCACCGAAATAGGTGAAGGCGGCCACCAAACGCATTAACGTTGCGCAGAGTACGGCGCTACGGTCGGCAACGCTTACATAAGACAAGAAGTGCCTGGATCAGTTGTTAGATCGGTTACGGCTGCTGAAATAGCAGGTTATCAAGATTTAGGTGAGTATAAACGCGGTGTTACAGTCGGCGCACGAGCGATGCGACACAGCATCTGCAAGACAGCGATGGAGTCTGGATTTTCCCGTGCAACCATTTCACAATTGTACCGTGAATAGCAGTAATTCGGTAAAACATAAGATTTCTGACATCGCTGCGGCCCAAAAAGATCCTGCAAGAACGGGACCAACGACGACTAAAGAGAGTCGTTCAACGTGACAGAAGTGCAGATTGCTGCAGACTTCAGTGCTGGGTCATCAACAAGTATCAGAGTGCGAACCGTTCCATGAAATATAATTGATATGGGCTTTCGGAGCCGAAGGCCCACTTGCGTACCCTTGATGACTGCACGACGCAAAGTTTTACGCCTCGCCTGGGTCCGTCAACACGGACTGGTGATGACTGGAAACATTTTTCCTGATCGAACTATTCTTGTTTCAAATTGCATCGAGTGGATGGACCTGTACGAGTATGGAGACAACCTACGAGTTTCGTTTCAAGTTGTATCGAACGAATGGACGTGTACGGTTATGGAGAGAACCTCATAAATCTATAGACCCCTCATATCAGCAGGAGACTCTTCAAGCTGGTGGAGGCTCTGTAATGGTGTGGGGCGTGTGCAGTTGGAGTGTTATGGGACCCCTGATACGTCTAGATACCACTCTACAGGTGACACGTACGTAAGCATCCTGTCTGATCACCTGCATCCATTCATGTCCAATGTGCATTCCGACAGACTTGGGCAATTCCAGCAGGACAATGCGACATCCCACACGTCCAGAATTACTATGGATGCCTCCAGGAACATTCTTCTGAGTTTAAATGCTTCCGCTGGTCACCAAACTCCCCAGACGTGAATATCATTGAGCATATCTGGGATGCCTTGCAACATGCTGTTGAGGAGAGATCTCTACCGACTCGCACTCTTTCGGATTTATGGCCTGCAAGATTCATGGTGTCAATTTCCTTCAGTACTACTTCAGAAAATAGTCGAGTCCATTCCACGTCGCGTTGCGGCCCTTCTGCGGGGACCCTGCACGATATTAGGCAGGCGTACCAGTTTCTTTGGCTCTTCAGTTTACGATTATCTCCTTCGATAATGGTGGTTTGGGAAGTGAATCCGTTAACAAAGCCGGAATTTCATTATCTTGGTTTATCCGTATGAGCCCTGTTTTCTCCCATCTCGTCTTTGCAGTCCTAACACGAGATGTACGTTCGTGGCAGTAGAATCATTCTGCAGACAGCTACAAATTCCAGTTCTCTTAAGGTTGTCAAGAGTGTTTCATGAAAAGAATGTTGTATTTCCTAGAGTAATTCACGTTTGAGTTCGTGGAGCATTTTGTTAATACTCACGTTTTGATCGAAGCTGCTGGTAAGAAATATAGCGCACACGTCTAAATTGCTTGGATGTCTTCCTCTAATCCGATTTGATGGGGATGCCAAACACTCGAGCAGTACTCCAGAACGTGTCGCACAAGTGTATGGTACTTCCGTAAACTTAGCCAATAAACCTAAGTCGACCATTCACCTTCCCTACAAGTGATCCATGCGATGGTTCCACTTCATGTCGTCTACAACGTTATTTAAGGTACGCTACTGTGTCAAGCAGAACGCTAATAGTACTTAAGACATTGCATACGATGATGCGAGAAATATTCAAAAAATTGTTCAAATGGCTCTGAACACTATGGGACTCGACTGCTGTGGTCATCAGTCCACTAGAACTTAGAACTACTTAAACCTAACTAACCTAACGACATCACACACATCCAGGCCCGAGGCAAGATTCGAACCTGCGACCGTAGCAGTAACGCGGTTCCTGACTGAGCGCCTAGAACCGCTAGACCACCGCGGCCAGCCGGGAAATATTCGAATATATATAACTGTACATTTATTTTATGTATCACGTATGAACGTAAACTTCAGGGCAATAACTGTATTATATAGTGGCCAGAGACTGTGATTAACGAACTACACCATTCGAAGTATCAATTTCTTTACATATGAAACTAGCCAACTTCTTTTTTTTCTGTCTTTCGCATATTCGCTCCTTCTTTTCTATCTGAATTCAACCTGTGAGCATGTAAGTGGCAGTGTCCTGTATTGGATCGAAATAGATTATACTGTAATCTCGATACAAACTGGATTTCTGTAAATATGCCTTACCTTCTTCGCCGCCTGAGCTATGAATATAACTGTACTTGTCCTTCTCTACTGTTTCACTGCCCACGTCGAGAAGATTGAGAGAGGATTGTTCGGATGTATATCGACCGGACACTTTATGTGTTCTTTCGTTATTTATTACTTGCTATAAAGTAGAACCGCCCTGAGAAATATTCGCAGATCATTTGCTCATTCTTGCGTACATTTTTACGTATGAATTTTGTTGAATTAATCACTCATTTATACCGAATAACGACGTCATGACTCGCCTAAATAGTCTGCTGTATCCGACTTCAAGATTTACTTTTGACTCTGAATTATTTCACATAAGTATACTGAGTAATAGTCAAAAATTGCGGCGTTTTCTCTGAAAGGATACCTCTTTGGACGATGAATTATTTCATAAAAGCGTGCCGAATTATGATCATTAAGGAGGAAAGTACCCGTGGTCTAGGACTAGCCCCGTCGAGTTCCGGCACTCGGCCAGTGCACATCGCGCGGTGACGGGCCGTAGCACGGGCCAGTGTTTACGTCGCGAGCAGTGCTGAGGTGGAGAGCTGAGCAGCGTGTGCGAGCGCTGTTAACGTTTGTTGCTGTATAACTGTTGTAAATAAGATGTCGAAAATTGACAGAGCGAACAAAGTTCAGTGTGTTTTCGATCGCGCTGCCTTGCGACCAACGGCGTTTGAAATTCATGAGTGGATCTTTGAGGATTTGAAATTGCCTGGAGATATAGTCGACACGTTCCAGTTGGACTTTGTGCAGTACTCGTTATTTATCAAATTTATTTCGAGTGACACTTATGAGAAATTCGTTGAGGAGCATGTTGGTGTGAGACCATTCTGTCATAATGATGGCAGTATTAGTAATGTCCAAATCGTGCCTTCGGGATACGGAGTAAGAACCATCAGGGTATTTAATGTGCCACCTGAATGCACTAATGATCTAATTGCACGTTCTCTGTCACTGTACGGCGCTGTTTTGTCAGTTACAAATGAAAAATGGTCGAGTGCCTATGGCTACCAAGTTAACAGCGGGGTGCGAAGTGTACGTGTAGACTTGAAAAAGCATATACCTTCGTATGTCGCCATTGGCGGCTGTCGTGCACAGGTAACTTACATTGGCCAACCCCCTACCTGTTCGATCTTTCAACTGAACATCTGCGGATGAACTGTACACGTCGACGTCCATTTCAACTTCCACGGGAACGTCCTGCAGACGGTAGTGAAAAGCTTGTTCCACTATTGAGTGAGGTGGTCGCGGGGACTGTACCACCACCCCGGCAGCCGAGGCGGAGATGCCAATTCATGTGGAATGCAGTGCCAAAGACATTCGCGATAGGACGGACGTCGATTCGGCACCGTCATCCTCACCGGGGCAGTTACCGCTGGATACCAACGATGCGCCAGCCACCTCTGAAACTAAGCCGTGTGAGATACAGGAGCGGGTGCAGATCAGTTTGCCTGAACCACCCCTATCGGTAGAGACTGTAGCAGACACGAAGAAAGGCCGCCGAAGGAGAAGCAAAGGGAATAGTACAAAGAGGAAAAGTCGAATGATCTGAGACCCGTACACATGTCAGAAAGTGGCAGCTAGACTGAACCTCAATCTTCTTGCTCCATGCGCTGCGAGGACACCGCGAGGCAAGAACGCATTCGTGAACAAACCAAACATCTGAAGTCACTACTGAGCGCTGAGAGGGATCAGAGCACCGTAACGGCTAAGAGGAAGAGCGAACAGTGTAACGAGAAGCTGCAGCAGCGCTCCTGCAGGAACTTGCTGACGTCAGTCGCAGCCCCGCGTGGTGGCCAGGCGGATGCGACCAAGTTGACAGACTCAACCGGCGGTGGCGGGCAGGGCGGCGCGCGCACCGTGCAGCACCCCGACAGCAATGAGCCTTGGAGGCAGCAGAACGAGGAGATGCAGCAGTAGCTGCTCTCGCGCATGACCATCGCGATGCGACCTTCCCCTCTGACCCGTTATTGGTTTTGACATTTCGTTTCGTACTCCAAACGTTACTAACGAGTTATGTTCAAAGCCGGAGAGAAGGACGATCCGAAACTCAGAGCTCATTGTCCTCTGAACCATCATGGGTGACAGCCAAACCTACAACATTACCACACTTAACGTCAATAGAATTCAAAGTGCGGTGAAACTCCGTTCGCTAACTGATTTCTTGTATGGTACCAGCGGTGACATTGTCCTCCTACAGGAGGTGGTCACAGCCTTAGAAGTGCCCGGTTACGTTCTTATTGATGACATCAATCTTCAGGATGCTGTAGGCACTGCCATCCTTCTGCGCGATGGTATACCCTTTACGGATGTGCAGCGGCTGCCCAGTGGTCGTGGCATTTCTCTTCGAGTGAATGGTGTGCAGATTGTTAACGTGTACGCATCCTCAAGTAGCACTCATAAGAGAGATCGTTCAAAATTTTATAAAACCGAGGTTCCCATTCTTCTTAGCGCTTATCGTGATCATCTCATCCTTGGTGGTGACTTCAATTGTGTGCTCAACGACAGAGACCAAACTCCTAACACGAACAGATGTATCGAATTTGAACATTTAATTCATGGCATGCGTCTTCACGATACATGGGAACAAATGCACGGTGAACGGGTAGCGTACACCTTCGTAAGCAGTCATTCTGCCAGTCGGCTGGGTAGGATCTATGTGTCCGATGCCCTCCAGCGACACACTGTGAACTGTGACATAGCTCCTGTCAACATCTCCGACCATTGTGCATATCAGTGTTACCTCAACCTACAACACCAGCAAATTTACCGCAGGAAAGGCTACTGGAAATGGAATGTCAGCCTTCTGCAGGATGCCCAACTTGAAGGGGAGGTGAACTTAACGTGGCAACAGCTCCACCGACGTCGTTACGCTAGCGTGTCACAGTGGTGGATTCAGTGTGCTAAGCCTAAATTACGCCTCACCCTCATGAGCTACGCCCGACAAAAAAGCTTTTGGCAGAAACAGACTATTGAATTTTATTATCGCTGTTTGAGAGAATTGTACAGTCGCACTACCAATCCTTCTCGCGACATCGACGTAAAGATCAAACGATATAAAGCGAAAATCACGGCGATACAACGCCAATGAATGCATGGCATCATCGTGCGAGCCCACCCCGAGGACGTTGCCGCCGAAGAACGGGCCTCTCTGTACCACATCCTGAGAACGACGAAACGGTGTAAAGCCATGTTGATAGAAGCCGTCGTTGATGACGCTGAGAATGCCATCACAAAGCAACGTCTACTACTATTATGGTCAACTTTACAAGAAGCAATCCGTTGACGAACACTCGTGCAACAATTTTCTTAGGACCTTGAGCTGTCGCTTGTCACAACAGGATAATGCAAAGCTGGAATCTGTTTTCACGGAGGACGAAATCCGACTGGCGGTCCACAGAGCAAAGAAAGGGAAATCACCAGGACCCGATGGTCTCAGCGCTGAGTTTTACCAGAGATACTGGAACCTCCTCGGTCCGACACTCCTCGAGATAGCGAATGAACTCTGGCACCTGGAAGTCATACCCAAGGCATTTACGGAAGGTATCATCCTGCCCTTACCGAAAAAAGGGAACAGCAGGAAGGTAGAAAACATGCGACCCATCACACTCCTGAATGCCGACTTCAAAATCATCTCCAGATCGATTAAGATAAGGATGCAAACCGTTATGTACAAGGTTTTAGGCAGTTACCAGTACAGTGCAGTGCAATGTCGAAGTGCAATCTCAGCTGCCTGCGATTTGAGGGACATTATCTGTTCATATGCTGAAACCGAAGGACAGGGCGCTCTGATCTTTCTAGATTTTGAGAAGGGTTATGACCGTGCACGTCATGATTTCCTCTTTCAAAGCATGAAGAAACTAAGATTTGAACCTCATCTCATAGAATTAATTCGCAAACTTACTACAAACGGATTCTCATTAATGGCCATTTTACAAAAGAAGTTTCCATTGAGCAATCCATCCGCCAAGAATGTCCTCTGTCAATGATTTTGTACGCCATTGCAGTAGAGCCGCTACTGAACAACTTAGCGCATAGCGGGATCGGGCTTAGCGTCGAGTCTGTCACTATCCATGCATTGCGTATGCTGACGATATATGCGTAACTGTGTCATCATCGCAACAACTTCTGTCAGCAGCAACTCTTCTACAAACATTTACGTTTCTCTCAGGAGCAATACTCAATAGAACTAAAACCACAGTTTTGCAGATCGTTGGCGGTATCGGAGACATATCCCATGTTACCTGGTGCAAGGTAAAGGATTCTCACACAACCCTCGGTGTTACTTTTGAGGCCGAACCAGACAAATTCCTGACGAAGAACTGGTCACACATGCTTAATAAATTACGTGCTGCTTTGATGCTTCACTCCGACCGTGACTTGAACATACTATAGAAAGTTAAGACTATCGAGATCGCCGTTACGAGCAAGATGAATTATTTGGCGCAAATTCTTCCAATCTCCGACCACCCAGCCAAGAGTATACAACAAGCGTTATGTTGGTTTATTTTTAGGTGGCATATTTTCAAAGTTCAATTCGATACCTTAACCTTACCTTCGTCCAAAGGTGGCCTTAACCTCATTAAAGTACACAAAAAATGTGTCACCCTGCTCCTAAATCGCATCAGGAAGGAGTTTCGTACCCGGAGGACCAGTCTCATCTGAAACCTCATTCAGCGGTGGAAGCCTCATAGCTTTGACCCACCCGTTAATATCGCCGCCATTCCACTTTCTTACCGACATGTGCGACTGTACTATATGGAAATGAGCTACATTCGACACAACATCGTCGATGCCGGAAGCCTGACGAACAGGAAGCTTTATGACCTTCTCATGACAACAAACCACAGGAATCGTCTCGAAGAAAAACATCCACATACACATTGGAGTATAATATGGCAGAATGTGCACAACGACATGTTACCATCACGCGTCATAGCCGACTGGTATCTCACAGTCAACGATAAAGTAGCAACGAATGAAAAGCTACATAAAATAGGCCTTCATCCAACGCCCAACTCTGACGCATGCGGAAGAGTCGATACGCTCCTTCATAGATTCACGTGCGGACATGCAGAAGAAATTACAACATTTCTTCGTCAACGATTGTCAGTGATAGACCGTACGACGCCCAGTGGTGTAGACCTTTTAGAGATCATTCAGCCACAAAAACTGAGGTATCCACGAGCAAAAAACAACGCTACAACGTAGATCATGGGCCACACTGCATCGTTTATAATGCAGAATAGGCATGCTACTTTCCTAGACTATTATTCTTACATAGAAATTGAACACTTTAAAATAAGCCAACATTGTGACTACAGGAGGATACTTGGAAATATGCTGAAAATCATAATTAACAGTTAAATGCTTCAAATACAATATTTGGATAGTAGAGGCGGCCAGTTGCCTGTATGTATGAATCCTATTTGCTTCCTGGGACTTCAGTTCTAGCCGGAATTTTAAAATACTGTTCAGATGCTCACCAATGCAGAAGGCATTTTTTTTCTTTCCCATTTTCCTCTCAACATTTTCCTTCTGTCGCAGAGCAGCGGAGCAATTTTCCTTTCGACAATGAAGTGATAGTCTTTTGTGCACCTCAAGAGGACATTTCCTTTCTTTTCTTATATTGCGCAACGGCAGCCTAGAACTGATATATACTATGTTCATTCTATTCTCATTACAAATCGGAGCACATGTTCATTTTCCGTTCCAAAAAAAAATTTAAAAATTAAAAAAATTAAATAAAAAATAAAATAAAAAAGGCGCTAGATTAAGGCCCCACAAAGAGGGCGGAGGAGCGGATAGAGGTTCAGGGCACTCTCTTGTCCTAGGGGTGGGAAATTGCCCCTAAAGGCGGAAGAATCAGCAATGATCAACGACATGAGGATGCAGAAGGCAATGGAAACCACTGCATTAAAGACACGTAACGTGTATCCACAGGACATGTGGCCTGTAGTTGAAGAAGTGTCATGATGATCTCTCCATTGGCAAAAGATTCCGGAATAGTCCCCCATTCGGATCTCTGGGAGGGGACTGTCAAGGGGGAGGTTACCATGAGAAAAAGATTGAATAATCAACGAAAGGATAACGTTCTATGAGTCGGGGCGTGCAATGTCAGAATCTTGAATGTTGTAGCGAAACTAGAAAATCTGAAAAGGGAAATGCAAAGGCTCAATCTGGATATAGTAGGAGTCAGTGAAGTGAAGTGGACGGAAGACAAGGATTTCTGGCCAGATGAGTATCGGGTAATGTCACCAGCAGCAGAAAATGGTATAACAGGTGTAGGATTCGTTATGAATAGGAAGGTAGGGCAGAGGGTGCGTTACTGTGAACAGTTCAGTGACCGGGTTGTTCTAATCAGAATCGACAGCAGACCAACACCGACAACGATAGTTCAGGTATACATGCCGACGTCGCAAGCTGAAGATGAACAGACAGAGAAAGTATATGAGGATATTGAAAGGGTAATGCAGTATGTAAAGGGGGACGAAAATCTAATAGTCATGGGCGACTGGAATGCAGTTGTAGGGGAAGGAGTAGAAGAAAAGGTTACACGAGAATATGGGCTTGGGACAAGGAATGAAAGAGGAGAAAGACTAATTGCGTTCTGTAACAAGTTTCAGCTAGTAATAGCAAATACCCTGTTCAAGAATCACAAGAGGAGGAGGTACACTTGGAAAAGGCCGGGATATACGGGAAGATTTCAATTAGATTACATCATGGTCAGACAGAGATTCCGAAATCAGATACTGGATTGTAAGGCGTACCCACGAGCAGATATAGACTCAGATCACAATATAGTAGTGATGAAGAGTAGGCTGAAGTTCATGACATTAGTCAGGAAGAATCAATACGCAAAGAAGTGGGATACGGAAGTTCTAAGGAATGACGAGATACGTTTGAAGTTCTCTAACTCTATAGATACAACAATAAGGAATAGCGCAGTAGGCAGTACAGTTGAAGAGGAATGGACATCTCTAAAAAGGGCCATCACAGAAGTTGGGAAGAAAAACATAGGTACAAAGAAAGTAGCTGCGAAGAAACCATGGGTAACAGAAGATTGATGAAAGGAGGAAGTACAAACATGTTCCGGTAAAATCAGGAATACAGAAATACAAGTCGCTGAGGAATGAAATAAATATGAAGTGCAGGGAAGCTAAGACGAAATGGCTGCAGGAAAAATGTGAAGACATCTAAAAAGATATGATTGTCGGAAGGATAGACTCAGCATACAGGAAAGTCAAAACAACTTTTGGTGACATTAAAAAAAGCAACGGTGGTAACATTAAGGGTGCAACGGGAATTCCACTGTTAAATGCAGAGGAGAGAGCAGATAGGTGGAAGGAATGCTTTGAAAGCCTCTATGAGGTTGAATATTTGTCTGATGTGAACGAAGAAGAAACAGGAGTAGATTTAGAAGAGATAGGGGATCCAGTATTAGAATCGGAATTTAAAAGAGCTTTGGAGGACTTACGGTCAAATAAGGCAGAAGGGATGGATAACATTCCATCAGAATTTCTAAAATCATTAGGGGAAGTGGCAACAAAGCGACTATTCACGTTGGTGTGTAGAATATATGAGTCTGGCGACATACCATCTGACTTTCGGAAAAGCATCATCCACCCAATTCCGAAGACGGCAAGAGCTGACAAGTGCGAGAATTATCGCACAATCAGCTTAACAGCTCATGCATCGAAGCTGCTTACAAGAATAATATACAGAAGAATGGAAAAGAAAATTGAGAGTGCGCTAGGTGACGATCAGTTTGGCTTTAGGAAAAGTAAAGGCACGAGAGAGGCAATTCTGACGTTACAGCTAATAATGGAAGCAAAGATAAAGAAAAATCAAGACATGTTCATAGGTTTTGTCGACTTCGAAAAAGCACTCGACAATATAATGATTCAAGCTGTTCCAGATTCTGAAAAAAGTAGGGGTAAGCTACAGGGAGAGACGGGTCATATACAATATGTACAACAACCAAGAGGGAATAATAAGAGTGGACGATCAAGAACGAAGTGCTCGTATTAAGAAGGATGTAAGACAAGGCTGTAGCTTTTCGCCCCTACTCTTCAATCTGTACATCGAGGAAGCAATGATGGAAATGAAAGAAAGCTTCAGGAGTGGAATTAAAATACAAGGTGAAAGGATATCAATGATACGATTCGCTGATGACATTGCTATCCTGAGTGAAAGTGAAGAAGAATTAAATGATCTGCTGAACGGAATGAACAGTCTAATGAGTGCACAGTATGGTTTCAGAGTAAATCGGAGAAAGACGAAGGTAATGAGAAGTAGTAGAAATGAGAACAGCGAGAAACTTAACATCAGGATTGATGGTCACGAAGTCAATGAAGTTAAGGATTTCTGCTAGGTAGGCAGTAAAATAACCAATGACGGACGGAGCAAGGAAGACATCAAAAGCAGGCTCGCTATGGCAAAAAAGGCATTTCTGGCCAAGAGAAGTCTACTAATATCAAATACCGGCCTTAATTTGAGGAAGAAATTTCTGAGGATGTACGTCTGGAGTACAGCATTGTATGGTAGTGAAACATGGACTGTGGGAAAACCGGAACAGAAGAGAATCGAAGCATTTGAGATGTGGTGCTATAGACGAATGTTGAAAATTATGTGAACTGATAAGGTAAGGAATGAGGAGGTTCTACGCAGAATCAGAGTGGAAAGGAATCTGTGGAAAACACTGATAAGGAGAAGGGACAGGATGATAGGACATCTGCTAAGACATGAGGGAATGACTTCCATGGTACTAGAGGGAGCTGTAGACGACAAAAACTGTAGAGGAAGACAGAGATTGGAATATGTCAAGCAAATAATTGAGGACGTAGGTTGCAAGTGCTACTCTGAGATGAAGAGGTTAGCACAGGAAAGAAATTCGTGGAGGGCCGCATCAAACCAGTCAGTAGACTGATGACCAAAAAAAAAAAAAAAAAAAAAAGGATATTGTGGCATTTTTGTCTATAAGAGACCAACTTTTATTCATCTTCATTGGAGCTTTCTCTTTCTCGTCGCGGTATTCAAGTTAATCAGAATTTCTTAGTATTCATAGTCTGTTGATATCGTGACGTACTGGGAAAATGTTTTGTTGGAATATCTCAATCTTTAGCACAGAAGGAGGAACGCTTCGTACTACATTACTGGCCACCAAAATTACTACACCAAGAAGAAATGCAGATGCCAAACGGGTATTCATTGGAGAAATATATTATACTAGAACTGACATGTGATTACATTTTCACCCAATTTGGGTGCATAGATCCTGAGAAATGAGTATCCAGAAAAACCACCTCTGGCCCTAATAACGGCCTTGATACGCCTGGGTATTGAGTCAAACAGAGCTTGGATGGCGTGTACAGGTACAGCTGCCCATGCAGCTTCAACACGATACCACTCATCTGCCTTAACCAACTTTCTTCCACATTTAGAGCAAGCTGCCATTCATCACAGAAACTAGAAATCATCTCTAAGTCATCCTGTATCCTACAACAGTCTGTCGCTCAGTGATCTTTCCCATAGACTGCAGCGTCATTGACGATTTAAGCTTGCCCTATCCGTCAGATCGTTTATGTAAAGGGAGAAGAAGATTGGCCCTATCTCATTTCCCTTGGGCACTCCTGACGGTAACCATGTCTCCAAAAAACATACGCCGCTCAGGACAACGTACTCGGCTCTCTTACTTAAGAAGCCTTCGAGCCATTCACATATCTGAGAGCCTTTTCCGTATGCTCGAACCTTCGTTAATAGTACACAGTGCGTCAGTCTGTCAAATGCTTTCCGAAAATCTTGGAACATGGAATCCACCTCTTACCAGTCATCCATTGTTCGCAGGATACGGTGCGCCAAAAGTTGAGTTTCGCACGAGCGATGTTTTCTGCACTGATTTGCTACAGAAAGAAGCTTTTCTACCCATAGATAATTTATTATATTAATGAGCTCCTCTTCCAGGTTGTGAAGGCCCAAGAGATGTCTACCGGCCACCGTGTCATCCTCCGTCTTGCGGATGCCGTACGAGGCCCACTAGAAAGACAGGCTGCGACGCGTACGTCACAAATGTAGGCCGAGCTTGGTTGCTCGCTCTTTCAACTCAGCAGAAAAATAACATTTCTACACATGGTAACTCGTAACTGGGTGTGTCTGTACAAATGAGAATTGCATCTTGTACTGGAATCCATTGTTATGGAATCTTACTGTTATTTGTCCTAGAGTGATAGTGCGTCGGCCTATCAATAATTTGCTCCGGCTGTACTGCGGCGCAATAAAATTAAAATCATGTCTAAATGATTATCAGCTGCATAAGGTAAAACATCGTGTATGGAATGAGGACTGTTACGCTGAAGAAACTAAATGCTACAAATAAGCCGTTATACCGTTTATATCGGAATTGATCTTAGATTTTGTTGTACGAATAGTAATCAGTAAGATTTCATAATAACACATTCCAGTAGAAGATGCAATACAAGCCTACTTGCAAGTTAACAGGTTTAGAAACGCATTTTGTTGGCTGAGTTGGACGAGCAAGCTCAGGCCTACCTTCGTGACGTACGCGCCGCGCCCTGTCTTTTTCGTGGGCCTGGGATGCGTTATGGAGTGAAATCCGGTCAGCGCGACGCTCTCCAGGCCATGTTGCCGACTTATCAGACCTTGGAGCTTGTTCTCGTTCAGTCTTCAGTTGGCATCATGAGGCTGAGTGTGCCTCGTATCAGTTCTCCCGCCAAGGGAAATTCCGTGGCAATACCTGGAATTCACACCGGGTCCTGTGCATGGCACCCATCTACGCTGACCAGTCAGCTACGGAGACGGAAAAATTTATTATACTAGAATTTAGAATGTGTTCAACAATCCTGCAGAAAACCGATGTTAATTTGCAGATCCGTTCCCTTACCCTTCCTATACAGGGTGGTCAGAAACAGTCTGAAAAGCTTGTAACGGATGTGCGAGGTACGTTGTGCTGAGAACTAACTACTAAGATGCTAATGTGATACGTTCCCGCGTATCCGATTTATTAGCTTTGAAGTTAGCCAATCCGGTCGGGCCCAAATTCAAGCAGAATGCTACAGACACTGTCGTTAAACGTGTTCATCGAATGGTTTCCTCAAACCAAACAAACGTAGATTTTTCTCACGTAGTTTAAATTTACCAGTTCCGAAAGAGGCAAAATTTAACTGGTAATGTAACTCTCGCACCGACAGATGTCTGTGAATTACCGCATTTCGGTAAGTTCAAGTGCTGTAATTTGCACTCACAATGACGTGACTGGCTAACGTCTATGCTAATTAAATCAGAAACGGGGAAGCACATTGATTTTTTCTTCACAATTATTTCTCAGCCCAACCTACCCTGTAATTCCGAGGTTTTCAGACTGTTTCTGACCACCCTGTATAAAGGAATTACCTGCCTCTTTTTTTCCAGTCTCCTGGGACTTCGCGCTGGGCGACAGATTCGAGATAAATGCAAGCTAAGTAAAAGAACAATTTCGAAGAGTGCTCTCTGTAAAACCTAGCTGTTATTCCATCCGGACCTGGCGACATAGTTATTTCTCTTTTCGTTGTTTCTCAACGCCGGGGGTACCTATTTCTATGTCCTCCATACGGAAGAGTATGCAACGGTCATACGATGGTATGTTTGTACGATCTCCCTGCGTGACTGATTTTTCACAAGTGAAATTTAAAACTCCTCGATCCCTTTGGTGTCTTCTGTTTCTATACCATACTAGTCGATTAGTGACATGCAAGTCTTCGATCTGCTTATTGTACTGTGTGTAGGAATCAAAAGCGTTGCTCCTGACATAAGAAAATCCAATATCATCATTGCATTATCGCTGATTGTTATTTATTATTTCTATTGTTGAACGTAATTTTATGGCTACGATTTTGTTCTTGCTGTGATAAAGACGAAGGGGCCTTATATTGTGAATACTACGTATTACAACTCGATAGTAAGAGAAAACGTTGTATTCAGCTTTGATAAATAATTAGGTGAGACTGGAACGTCAGTATTACTCTTGCTAATCATTCTAATTACTACAGGAAGTTTCAGCTACACTACGTCGACGGGTGGTTGGAGAAAAGCTAGGGATATTAGCGAACGAACCTGAAAATAAACAAGGAATTTTCTCTCTCTCGACAAAATCTGTCACTAATGTATCACAATGTAAGTTGTTGAAAGTAACGCGAACCAGTATTTGTTATAGAGGCACTAAGTTCTACTAACCTATAACCGTTGACATTTCTACACTCTTTTTCTTTTCTTTGCCGAGAGGTCAACAATCCCTGTTTTCTCAGCATTTATAGAAATTTTTTATTAAACCACGTTTGGTCTTTTCTGTCAATCTACTTACTTGGCACACACTTCTGCAGCTTGCTGTTTTATCATAGTTAGTTTAAACTTTGCCCATAATTCCTCTACGTCTCTAATATTGAAACTAAATTATAGCCCTTGCCACGCGGGATTAGCCGAGCGGTCTGAGGTGATGCAGTCATGGACTATGCGGCTGGTCGCGGCGGAGGTTCGAATCCTCCCTCGGGCATGGGTGTGTGTGCTTGTCCTTAGGATAATTTAGGTTAAGTAGTGTGTAAGCTTAGGGACTGATGACCTTAGCAGTTAAGTCCCGTAAAATTTCACCTACATTTGAACATTTTTATAGCCCTCAACTGTCTAAGTAGGACTGCTTGTCTACTCTTTTCAGCCTTCTTCGTGGGTCTATTAACATTAGTAGCTATCGTCATTATGATGACATCACGTTCACTATTCCCTCAAAATAAACGGATCATCCTTAGCAAAATTCCAAAAGAACCAGATACACTGTCATCTTTCTTCATACAGCAAAGCCTATCTGCGAAAGGAGTATGAGTTTACGTTTAAGCATCTATCATTTTCAGAGACAGTGATGTACAAGCCCCGACATGGAATGGAAAATTATAATGCGCATTAAAGATTAGTAACGCTATCTGACTAATAAAAATGTTTTAATAATTGTTCAGCACACACATTTTCATATAACTGAGCACAACTGGTAATAATGGGTCTGCATATCTCAGTACGTGATAAAATACCTAAGTAAACAGATTCGTGAAACCAAGAGGTACTACGAATTTGTGTTACTTTCACACTTGTATCGATCTGCAGTGTAATAAGGCTGTTTCCCCAAGTATGTACTCATCTATTCACAGCAAATGCAACATCTGAGCATGTGAATAAGAACCACTTCATAGCACTTCCGCAATGTCACACATCAAATCAAAATGATTCCGTAAAGCGATGTCACCACATGTGACTGCCTGAGGTTCACCAACAGCAACTCACGTCCGCTTACTTTAATTGATAGCTGAAAACACTATCATGTAGAGCTAATGAGACAAAATTTATCCGTTAACGGCCTCGATTCGTGTAACTTCCTTTGCGATAACCACCCTTTGTTCAGCGCGTGTAAGCACAACACGAATTAAGGAAATTATCTAACTAGAAATCATTGGGCAACATGCGCTGTTAAAAAAGAATATATTGCTCTTCTAAACATTAACACAGATTACAAGTTTACAATGCGAACAGTATGAGTATTGAAAGAGACAAAACAAGCTTACTTTGTCGGGAGCATAATCCGATTTTATCTAGCAAACTGACCTCTTTCTCATAAAACTTGGTACGGATCAGTTGAATACAAAATAGAATCAAACGAACTTAGAAATAAGTCAATAACGATCTTTTCAATGCGTGATAAATTCGCACCCTCTCTCAGTTTATACCACTGCATGTGAGTACACGTGACTGAACGTCATCTCGCGAGTGGTTACGAAGTCACGACCTAACTCACGTCAAACGTTAGTACAAAATTCAGAACAATGAAATAACTTGGAATCGTCTTACCACTATTCTGGAGTATGGCTCTACAGCAGACAAATATAATTTCATCAGAACTGTATGCTTCATCAGAATGTAGTTACAAAACAGAGCACGTCTTACCACTCCAAGAAACGGAATCCGACTCCACAACTGAATCGATGCTACTGTCTGCCACGTTGTAATTAGATCTACATCTACAGGGGTATTCTACAAATCACACTTAAGTGCCGGGTAGTGCTTCAGGTAGAGGTTCGCCGAACCATCTTCGTAATAATTCTCTATTATTCCAGTCTCGAACAGCGCGCAGAAAAAACCAATACCTTTATCTTCCAATGCGAGGTCTGATTGCCCTGATCGTATTATGATGAACGTTTCTTCCTGTGTTGGTCGGCGTCAAGAAAGTATTTACGCATTCGGGGAATAAATTTGGTGATGGAAATTACGTGAGAAAATTCCTCCACAAAGTAAAAGCCTTTGTTTTAATGATGTCCATCACAAATCCTGTATTATGTCAATGACACTCTCTCACTTATTTAGTGATAATACAAAACATGCTTTTCTCCTCTGCACTTGGTGTATTCCGTTATTTATATCTGGTAAGGGGTCCCATACCGCACAGCAGTACTCCAAAAGCGGACGGACAACCGTAATGTAGGCAGTCTCTTTAGTACATCTGTTACATTTTCTAAGAGTTCTGCCAATAAAAAAGCAGTCTTTGGTTTGCCTTCCACATTCATTATTTTGGCCTTCTGAAGAGTTTACTAGACAATAAACGATAGAGTTATCTTCAAACAACCTAAGACGGCTGCTCAGGTTGTTTCGTCGTTTATATAGATAAGGAAAAGCAGAGGGCCTATAACCTTACCTTGGGGAACGTCAGAAATCACTTGTTTTTTTGGATGACTTTCCGTTGATTACTACGAACCGTGACCTCTCTGACAGTAAATCACGAATTCAGTCTCATAACTGAGACGTTATTCCATAAGCACGCAATTCCACTACAAGCCGCTTGTGTGGTACAGTCTCAAAAGCCTTCTGGAAATCTAGAAATACGGAATCAATCTGAAATCCCTTGTCAACAGTACCGAACACTCCATGTGAGTAAAGAGCTAGTTGTGTTTCACAAGAATGAAGTTTTCTAAATCGGTGTTGACTGTGTGTCAATAGACGTTCTCTTAGAGGTAATTCATAATGTTCGAACACAAAATATATTCCAGAATCCTGCTACACATCGAAGTTAAGGATATGGCCTGTAATTTAGTGGATGATTCCTACTATCTACCTAGAATATTGGTGTGACCTGAGCAACTTTCCAGTCTTTCGGACCGGATCTATCGTCTAGCGATCGGTTGTATATATCTATTAAGTATGGAGCAATTGCATCAGCATAGTCTGAAAGAAACCAAATTTATATACAGTCAAGACCGGAAAACTTGCTTTTGTTAAGTGATTTAAGTTGCTTAACTACTCCGAGGATATCTACTTCTAAGTTACTCATGTTGGCAGCTGATTTCGATTTCAATTCTGGAATATTTACTTCGTTATCTTTGTTGAAGGAATTTCGGAAGGCTGCTACAACGCAGAGAAGGGATTGATTGTCTCTTGCAGTTAGCATACTTTACCTACTACCAGAATACCTTTAGATTTTCTGCTAGGTTTCGAGACAAAGTTTTTGTGTAGAAACTATGATAAGCATCTCTCTTTGAAGTCCTCGCTAAATTTCGAGCTTCTGTTATCTTAAAGATGTTGTGTTCGTTTAAATTTGGCATGCTTTTTTTCGTTGTTTCTGCAACAGTGCTCTGATGACGTATTGTGTACCAAGCAGCGTCAGTTCCGTCCTATATTAATTTGTTTGATATAAATCTCTCAGTGGTTGTCGATACTATTTCTTTGAATTCAAGCCACAACTGGTCTACGTTTATATTGTTAATTTGCCAGGAATGCAGTTCGTCACTCAGGAGGACGCCAATATCTATCGTTCTGCACGTTATAAAGGAATTCTTTAATTATTTCTGGCGTTGAATTTGATATTAATCTGTGATGAATAGGCTGATATGGGAGCAGTTTCGAAAAGTAGTTCAGCTTTGAATTCTCGAGACCTTTCATGGCAGCCCTGCTGGAATTAGGTAAGAAATAAAATATGAGCATCTTTGGCCGACATGTTCAGACAGTTGGACTTCGACATCCAGATAAAATAGAGACCACTGATTCCGATGAAGTGGTTAAGCAAAGAGTTTCTGAACACACCATAATCGATACGTAGGTAAGCGGATTCGCTTCGTGTACCACAGGTAGTTACAAATTAATTATTATAGTTCTTTAAAAAGATAAAATAGTGAGAAAATGAAAGAGCTAGCAAGAGGCACCTTTCATCTTCTGCAGGTCTCAAAAGTCAACCACACGAAAAATGTTCAGGACTTAACTGGCCTATCAATATTTTTTTTCGGCTGACGTCGCAGAAGATCTCTTTTGTTATATCTTTCATTGTATATCCACCTTAACGCGGATCAAACAACGTCCCTGCAACTGGTTTCATTATGATTACCAAACTTTTCTTGCGTCTCTTGTTTAACAAGCGGGATGGTGGGGGGGAATGTACTATGTCGGTGATTTCCCATGGGTCTAGACAGAGACCTTAAGATTCGGCACTTCTCGAAGATGACTCCTTCCAGATAAAACTGGAAGTTCCGCAATGCTGTAGAAATTGCAGCTTCTGCGACGAGGAAACGACGGAATGACCATAACGCATATAAAAATGAGAAACATGCGAAAAGGTTGAAGATGGACGAAAGAGAAAGAGACACATGTGCACACACATACCCATCCACACACACATACACACACACACACACACACACACACACACAGAAAGAGAGAGAGAGAGAGAGAGAGAGAGAGAGAGAGAGAGAGACGGGGAAGGATGCAATGCTTGTTCCGACGAATACTTCACATCGTTCG
Source organism: Schistocerca gregaria (assembly GCF_023897955.1). Taxonomy (NCBI): domain Eukaryota; kingdom Metazoa; phylum Arthropoda; class Insecta; order Orthoptera; family Acrididae; genus Schistocerca; species Schistocerca gregaria. The sequence goes on along the minus strand of NC_064925.1, from coordinate 224,443,265 downwards.
TAGGCAATCTGTCCATTCATCAAAGCTGAACGATCCCCCCCCCCTTTTTTTTCATCGAGAATCGTTTGCTTTTGCGCACCACATGCATGCTGGGGAGTTTTTTCTTTCATCTAGCCATCTGTTAGTCTAATAATTAGAACTCCACAAACAAAAGAATACTTCGCAACTAACAGAAGCGCAACGTTTTAATGACAGCGTCTCTTAAAGGAAAGATGAAGAATGTGTGGAAACGACAGAATTCTAGCTTCTCTGTAGCCTATTTTCTTAAATTACGAAATTTAAATCTCTTATCCTTTTATTCGAATAAAAACATGAAATATTCTACTAATATATAAGGCGACCACTGTAGAGTGGTTTCTGAAGTCGCAGGTTTGAGCCAATGCAGCGAGTAGCCTGTCATGAGTAAAATAAATGAATTCTCTGTTCGAATCACTCGTTTACAGAGTATTTCTCTTACTGCCACCTATTGACAGAAACTTCTGATCTTTCTGTTTTCTAGTAGCCAGTCGTGAAGTGAGATTATTACTATGTAATTTATGCTTGCAAAATGTTGGGACAACAGTAGTTGATAAAGTCTTTGTAGGAACAGGTGCTGGAGGCGGTCTAAACTGCCCAAAAAGCGCTTTGAACTTTCAGCCTAAAATATATCAGTAATAGTGTGCCGTTCAGTCACAATATTTTATATGCCTATATAGAATTCCAGCGCCCTGCACCGTAGGAGTTCCATTTTTCAAGGACTTAATGACGTTTTTCAGCGCTACTGCAGTTGTCGTATTGCAGCATAGTTGTTAATTTTACGACACGAGTAAGACGAAATTTATGATATACGTGTATTAAAACTAGAAATTTGCAACAGCTGCGCTGTTGGGTAATAAAGTCTCTCATACCAAACGCCTAAAATCAATTTTAAATGCCCTTCCAGCTCCGTAATACGATGAAAGTAAACTGGGAAATAAAAAATTATCGCTGACGACGAAATGTCTTTATAATATTCAGGAATGTAACAAAGATACCTCATTAACACGAAAGTAAATATTATTTCGATTCATATTACCTCTAATATCGCTTTTGTGTAAGTAATGTTCAGCTAAAGGGCTTAAGTTTCTTTCGTGAAATCGCTGCAATGTCCACATAAATCAATGGGTTCAACGTCTGTGCGTCCTTTCGTACTGTGATGCTACCGCATGAACTTCGCATTCCACCATACAAATACTCGCGGTAGTATTTTTAGGAGGATCACTGGTACGACCTTGCCGCGAATGTTGTGTGTTTGTGCATGCGTGGCTCTAAACTTAGTTTCGCAGTAGTAGGAAAAGACGCAAAAGGTAACAATGTCTCTTTTCTTTAAAAAAAATCACTCTTCTATTAACAGATCTGACACCATCCTCTATCTTTTCCCGCCTCTTGCTAACCTTTTCGTTTCTACGTAAACAGGACATACATCAACACTTCAAATTATTATATACGCTCTACACTTTGCCTGAACCTACAATGTTTTCCTCACATTCCAGGACCAGGCTACCTTCAGTCATATCCCATAGAAAATATCCCACCAACGAATCACATTGTCTCCTAAGAGACTTCAATAGAATTCTTTCCTCACATACTCTTTCTATTATGATTTCATTTTGAATCGCTTTTTTTATATATTTTGTAAACATTCTTCGATAGAACAATTGTGTCTTTTTGAATGTTCCACTGTTCTGCAATAACTTTCCAACACTTGCTGCATCTCTTCACTTATAGTACATGCGGAAATCTGATGATGAGTCACATATTACGAATATTTTAGACGTCATTTGAAATAACCTTGCTGCCATACCTCCCGCATTTTACAGTACATCCGAAGGTTTATCACCGACTCTGTTCACCTGTTAGAGTTCAGCTCATTCAAATTTCGGCGTCTCTCTCTCTCACTTTCACGCATTGGGAAAGTTTTCCATCATGTTGTTGTTGTTGTTGTGGTCTTCAGTTTGAAGACTGGTTTGATGCAGCTCTCCATGCTACTCTATCCTGTGCAAGCCTCTTCATCTCTAAATAATTACTGCAACTTACATCCTTCAGAATCTGCTTACTGATTCATCTTTTGTTTACACTCTACAATTTTTATCACACACACTTCCCTCCAGAACTAAACTGGTGATTTCTCTGTCTCTTAGAATGTGTCCTGTCAATCGATCCCTTCTTCTAGTCAGTTTGTGCCACAAATTTCGTTTCTGCCCAGCTCTATTCAGTACTTCCTCATTAGTTACGTGGTTTACCCACCCAACGCTCATCATTCTTCTGTAGCATCACATCTCAGAAGCTTTCATACTCTTCTTGTCTAAACTGTTTATCAACCATGTTTCTCTTCCATACGTACCTACATTAGATACATATACTTTTAGGAAATATTGCCTAATACTTAAATACATATTCGATGTTAACAAATTTCTTTTCTTCAGGAACGCTTTTCTTACGATTGACAGTCCACATTTTATATGGCCTCTGCTTCGACAATCATAAGCTATTCTGCACCACAAATAACAAAACTCATTTACTACTTTCAGTGTCTCGATTCTTAAACTAACCCTACAGCTACGCTTGCTTTAATTCGACTGCATTCCGTCATCCTTGTTCTGGTTTTGTTGATGTTCATCTTATATGCTCCTTTGAAGACACTGTACATTCCGTTCAGCTCCTCTTCCAAATCATTCCCTATCTCTGACAGAATTACAATGTCATCGGCAAACGTAAAAGTTTTTATTTCTTCTCTTTGAAGTTTAATTGACACTCCAAGTTCTCTTTCTTTTCCCCTTACTGCTTGCTCAGCGTATAGACTGAATAACATTGGTGATATTGTAAAACCCTGTCGCACGTACTTGTTAACCACACCTTCTCTTTTATGCCCCTCGACTCTTATCTCTCGCCTTGTTACTGTATAAGTTGTAAATAGCCTTTCGCACAATGTATTTTATCCCTGCTACCTTCAGTACTTCGAATAGTGTATTCCAGTAAGCATCGTCAAAATCTAATTCTACATAGTTTATAAACTTAGGTTGGCCTTTCCTTAACTTGTCTTCTGAGATAAGTCGTAGGGTCAGTATTGCCTCGTCTGTTCCTCCATTTCTCCAGAATCCAAACTGATCTTGCATGAGGTCGGCTTCTGCCAGTTTTTCCATGCTTTTGTAAATAATTCGTGTTAGCATTTTGCCACTATGATTTATTAAACTGGTAATTCGGTAATATTTACGCCTGTCAACTCCTGCTTTCCTTGGAAATGGAATTATTTCATTCTTCTTGAAGTCTAAGGTATTTCACCTGTTTCATACACGAGATGGAAGAATTTTGCATGGCTGGCTTTCCGAAGGCAGTGAGCAGTTCTGTAGGAATGATGTCTACTTCCTGATCCTTGTTTCGACTTAGCTGTCTCAGTGCCCCATTCTTCTCGCATCTTCGTCTACGTCCTCGTCCATTCTATAACATTGCCCTCAAGTTCCGTGTAGAGACCCTCCATATACTGCTTCCACCTTCCAGATTTCCCTTCTTTGCTTAGGACTGGGGGAGACCCAGTCCTAAGCAAAGAAGGGAAAGCAGAGATCCTGATACTCATACCGCTGATTCTCTTTTCTTCAAAGGTACCATTAATTTTCCTGTAGGCGGTATTTACCTTTGCCCTAGTGAAATATGCTTCTAAATCCCTACATTTGTCCTCTAATTGTTCCTGCTTAGCCATTTTTCACTTTCTACCAGTCTCATTTTCTATACGTTTGTATTTCCTTTCGCCTGCTGCATTCGTTGCATTCTCTCAATTAAATTAAATGCTCCTGCGTTGTCTAGGGATTTCTATTAGACCTTGTCATTTTACCTATTTGATCCCATGTTGCATAGACTATTTCGTCTCTCAAAGCTACCGATTCGTCTTCTACTGTATTCCTTTCCCTGTTCCAGTCAATTATTGCCTAACGCTCCCTCTGTTTCGATCAATCTATCCAGGTCCCATCTCCTTAATTTGCCACCTTTTTGTAATTTCTTTAGTTTTAATCTACAGCTCCTAACTAATAAATTATTGTCAGAGTCCATATCTGCCCCTGGAATTGCTTTACAATTTAAAATCTTGTTCCGAAATCTCAGTCAGTCTGAAGCCATTCTGTGTCTCTAGGTCTCTTCCATTTGTACAAACTTTTTTCATGATTTTTGAACCAAGTGTTAGAAATAATTAGATTATGCTTCCTGCAAAATCCTACTAGACGGTTTCCTCTTTCATTCGTTTCCCCCCAATCCATATTCACGTACAATTTTTCCTTCTCTCCTTTTTCCTACTGTCGAATTCCAGTCCCCCATCACAATTAGATTTTCGTTTCCCTTAAAAATCCGAATAATTTTGTTTTATCTCTTCATAAATTTCTTCAATCTCTTCATCTGTTGAGTTAGTTTACATACAAAATTTATACATCACTACTACGGTGGTTGTTGGCTTTGTGTCTGTCTTAGCTACAATGATGCATCCACTATGCTGCTCGTAGCAGGTTACCTGCTTTCTTGTTTACATATTCATTATTAAACCCGCTCGTGAAATACACCTACTTGGTTTTGTAATTATAGCCCTGTATTCATCTTACCAGAAGTCGTGTTCGTCCTGCCACCGAATTTCGCTAATTGTCACTCTATGTAACATCAACCTATCTACTTCACTTTTTTAAATTTTGTAGCCTACCTGTACGTTTGAGGGATCTATCATTCAACGCTCCGATCTGTAGAAGGCGAGTTTTGTTTCTCCTGATTACATCCTCCTAAACCATCTCCACCCCGAAATCTGAATGAGCGGTCATTTACCTTCGGAATATTTTACCCAAAAGGGTGGCACCATCATTTATCCATATAGCAGAGGTGTCTGCTCCCGGAAAAAATTACGGCTGTAGTTTCCCCTTGATTTGAGCCGTTGGAAGTACCAGTACAGGTTTATGTTGTAAAGTCAGATTAGTCAGTCATCCAGAGCGTTGCTGACTCTCTTCAGGAACCACATGTTTGTGCGACCTCTCAACAGATAACTCTCCATTGTGGCTGAACATGCGGTAAGGCAATCTGTATTGCTGAGGCATGCAAATTACCCCACTATCTTCAGGGTCCAAGCTTCGTGGAGGTTGGGTGTCCCGTCTTACAGACCTTCAAGCTAGTCCTGCGCTCTGCCCATTACATGTCTGTGACGATGGCGTATAAAGTATGATGACAGAACCACTCACGAAAATAGTGTCCTCCTCGATAGCTGTGTGGTCAGAGTGACGGATTGCCGTCCTCCAGGCCCGGGTCCGATTCTCAGCTGGGTCGGGGATTTTCTCCGCTCAGGGAATTGGAGTAGTGCTGTCTTCATCATCATTTCACGCAAATCCGGCGTGCAGGTCGCCAAGTGTGACGTCAAATGTAATAAGACCTAAACCAAGGCGGCCGGACCTGCCCCAAGGGACCCAGCCAATGACGCCAAACGCTCATTTCCATTTCCAAGGAAATAGTAACATTGTTACAAGAAATGTCAATGAAAGACAAAGTGTGCAGAGGTCCAGAAGCTGTATCATGAAAAATTTCGCCCATTTTCTGAAATGCTTCTCTGTTATGGAGAGCATAAGTTACCGGAATAGTAACTGCAATACTTTTTTTTTTATTATTATTCGCAATACAGATACATGTAGGGCAGTAATGTGGTACTTTTAACTTAGTAGCATTTATGCCTCTTCTTCATTTGTGCACAATATTATACTCACAAAGACTGTCAAATGAAGATTGACTATATGACTGGTATTTATATCATTTGTGGGAGTATTTGTTTACTGTAAATACCGGAAAACTGACGAGTTACGTTACCCCAGGTACCACGCTGTGCTATAGTACAGGACAGTAAGACAGTTTTGTGTTCTGTTTTTATTAACGTCGTATTTACTGTGATACATTTTGAACCTGTGTAGAGGAGAGTAAATGGAAACCGAATAAAATATATAGGGTGCCATTTAAAAAAGGTGTGTTCATGTTCCTGTCTTTGTTACGAACTAAGTGATAAGACAGGCAGTCCGCCCGTTTAGCTGAGTGGAAACGTGCTTGCCTCCCACGCACCAGGGTTCGATTCCTGGCCGGGCAGGAGATTTTCTCCGCTCATGGACTGGGTATTTCGTTGTCTTGATCATTTCATCCTCATCACCGGCACGCAAGTCGCCCAATGTGGAGCCGACTAAAATAAGACTCGCACTAGGCGGCCGAACTCCCCCGAGTGGGGCCTCCCGGCCAGAGATGCCATATGCTCATTTCATTTTTACAAGAAAGGCATTCACGCATTGGACAGTTTGAAGAGAGGTTGCTATGGTGGGGGTGACTGTACCGTAGCCTGTTGCCTTTTCTACTTCGGTGACTGATTGAAAGGCAATTGGTGACTGGTGGGTAATAGCGCATCAACAGGCATCCGCCACTCTATTAAATGACTGGTCGGTAACTCTCGTTGGTGAGTGGTTGTTGTTGTTGTGGTCTTCAGTCCTGAGACTGGTTTGATGCAGCTCTCCATGCTACTCTATCCTGTGCATGCTCCTTCATCTCCCAGTTCCTACTGCAACCTACATCCTTCTGAATCTGTTTAGTGTATTCGTCTCTTGGTCTCCCTCTACGATTTTTACCCTCCACGCTGCCCTCCAATACTAAGTTGGTGATCCCTCGATGTCTCAGAACATGTCCTACCAACTGATCCCTTCTTTTAGTCAAGTTGTGCCGCAAGCTCCTCTTCTCCCCAATTCTATTCAATACCTCCTCATTAGTTATGTGATCAACCAACCTAATCCTCAGCATTCTTCTGTAGCGCCACATTTCGAAAGCTTATATTCTCTTCTTGTCTAAGCTATTTATCGTCCACTTTTCACTTCCATACATGGCTACACTTCATACAAATACTTTGAGAAACGACTTCCTGACACTTAAATCAATACTCGATGTTAACAACTTTCTCTTCTTAAGAAACGCTTTCCTTGCCATTGCCAGTCTACATTTTATATCCTCTCTACTTCGACCATCATCAGTTATTTTGCTCCTCAAATAGCAAAACTCCTTTACTACTGTAAGTGTCTCATTTCCTAATCTAATTCCCTCAGCATTACCCTACTTAATTCGACTACAGGTGAGTGATAGACGATAGAAAACCAGCAGCTAGCTTCCACGGGGTACCGTTTTCTTGTAGTGAAGCCTTAAGGACTTGTATGGATGCTGCGACGTCTACTTTGCTGGAACTGGGAGATCCATTAGCACTCAAGTGTAGGAGCATGAACGTTATATACAACTGTCTGCTGGCTGACTCGTGTTCGAAATGATCAAAACGTCGCCCTTTCAACTTCATTTTCATTTTACGGAAGAGGAAGAAACAGGAAAGAGCTAGGTCAGGCAAGTAGCGCCTGTGGGGAACACTTGCGGTTTTTCAGGAACTGCCTCACAATGAAGGAGGTCTGTGCTGGTGCGTTATCACTGTGCAGCAAGCAGATGTCCAGTCTCTTAGGGCGTTTGCTCGACATGGAAGAAATTGCTTATGGACAGTTTTATAAAGGAAAAAAGCTTAGCATTGACTTGACATCGCTACTAGAAACTCAGTGCACTTCTTTGGACCACACACAGGACTCTCTCTTCCACTGCGAAGACTGATTTTGTCATAAGTGTACACCCAGCATTCATCGGCAATTATTACCATAGTCAGGAAATTCAAATCATCTCGAATCTTTGTGTGTAGATTAGTGCACACCTGAACCCGATGGTCTAGTTGGCTAGCTTTAAAAGACTACGAACCAAATTAGTTGCTATGTGGCTCTACTTCAGTTCATCAGCCAGAATGCGTTGACACGTTCCATGTGCAGTTCCAACCATCCATTTCCCTAACACTTGACTATTTGCCTTCTGTCGTTGTGGAGCACTTCACGTGCTTCCGCGATCGTTTTCGAAGTTGTGCATTTAGACGAGTTAGCCATAGTTGAACACCGTCGGAAATACGGCCGTTCTACCAATTTTCTAGAACTTCGTGTGTTTGCCTGGGATCCGTAGATGCAAAATGAGAAACAAGAGAGGTTATTGAAATAATCAGCATGAACAAAAAGGATCCTACAAGGTACTTACGGCCTGGCTGCCAATTATTCCATTCTGGGGAACCGCCTGTGTTCCACAGCCAGCAGGTCCACTTGATATCCGTTTAGCAGCGGCCATGGAGAACTGCCTTGTGGCCTCAGCGCTTCGCTGCAGGAAACGCTGCCCCATAGATACTACTTGCCAATTTGCTACTGCTTTACAGTCACCAACAAGAGATTTCCTATCAGTCGCATACTAGAGTGGTATAGGCAATAGCCTGCCGAGGAAAAACAAATTACATGTGATGGACATGGTTCCCAAAGATAAGTGCATACTTACGTTGATCCATTGTGCTTCCACACTGACGAGATCACCAAGGAATGCCACAAAAATATTCTCCAGGTCACAACGTTCCTTCTCTGGCCTGGACACATCTGACGATTGTTGCAGGACCATACGTGCCAAAAGTATTGTATCAGATGGAGCTTAACACGTGATTCATCTGAAAAGGTCCACTGTAGCAACTCCTTGGCCGTCCAACTGCGGTGTTTCACGTGGAAATTCCGTCCAGTGGCGCTGATGAAGTGCAGTCAGCAGTGGTGCATCAACCAGACACCATCTGCAGAGTGATAGTCCAGGTGGGTGTAAAATAATAAACGCTAAAATGAAGATTTGGCCCTGTATGACTACCCCCCTGCAACAGATCTTAGGATCTCTTAATTCTATAAATTACAATCTAAACATAAATGAATGATGAAGGCCACTAATCCTACTAAATGATAAACGTTGCTCTTGCTTATATATTTATTGTAGATTAAAAAATTATATCACAAAGTTTACATTTCCTAAGTAGAATTACTAATCAATTGCCCAACTCCGCCCCTTATTATGACTGCGCGGTCTAATACCAAAAACGCGAAATGACTGACATCATCTACATACCGAACACTAGAAGACACTACTTTCAAAGATGATCTACAGTGGTGTGGAACCTCAGTGGAATTAAACTAACGTGCTCACAGCTCTTCAGCTTTTATAGCCATAGCCGGCCGCGGTGGCCGTGCGGTTCTAGGCACTTCAGGCCGGAACCGAGTGACTGATACGGTCGCAGGTTCAAATCCTAGTTATGTTTAAGTAGTTCTAAGTTCTAGGGGACTGATGACCTCAGATGTTGAGTCCCATAGTGTTCAGAGCCATTTGAACCATTTTATATCCATAATAAGCAAAGCAATTTGCGATATCACTGTATGTACTGCGGCCGGTGCGTTGAAGTGATGGTTCTTCTACTCGTCTGCGATGATGGAAGAACTCCAGCCACAAATAAACTCTTTGAAACGCTAGGACGGCAGAAGGTGGTCCTCTGCCTGATATATTCTAATACTGTCTTCTCCTCTCTGTGTTCTACAGACGAGAGACGCGAACTCCCAGCCACAAGGATGGAGTTCAGGTACGTCTCAATATAAGTATAGGCAGAAGAAGTCCTCTCAATTACTGAACGTTGCGTACTCAACGAGGACTTCCAACGCGCAAGTGAAGTTAAGAATCGTATAGGTTCGCAACAGTATAGTTCCTAACTGTTCTAACTATAAAATCTACTGAGAGCAAAGACAGCAAGTCCGTCTGTACCAACAAAAGCTGATATCGAGCGACTGTCACGTACGGACGCTCACGAACGGAAGACCACGTCTCTCCAGCGCTGGCTTCCCAGCAAGACTAAGCTCCCCACCATCTTAATTTCAAAAGCTAATCATATTTCCGAAACTACGGAATATTCTCCCTCTCTGCAGATTCTTCCGAACGCCCACCAACCAAATTTTAGTCTTTTGCAGTCCAGCGCGGAATGTTTGCGAGGAAAAACCTGTACTCGTACAATGGTACGCTTCTGAGTAAAAATTAAAATTCCTTGGAAATAACCCAGCCTGCGTGGTTTCCGAGGTGCTGCTTCTTCGTTCCTCTCATCTGCTTCCAAGAGTTTCGTAGTTTCCGAAGTATAATCCTTCAGGTTTGGCTACCAAATCGGCCGGTCGCTACTCTATTGTGCTCCAGCACTTAAGTGCTACGATGCCCGTCTTGCTGTTTCCTATGTTGAAGCATGACCAACACACCTGAATGGGCCTTCCACCCAGAGCTTGAGTTCCGCCAGCCGTTTCATTTCCACTGGCTTTACAACCCTTACTAGTATAGGTAACCATTCATTTCGCCGTTTTTTATAATAAAGACACTCGGTCACCTTTCATGCAATAAGCGTTAACAGTTATTTAGAAGGTGTACGTGACAATGTCAGTCTGCTTTATATATTCATATATACGATGTACAACCTATCACATGATACCTAATAGTGTTTGTAGATCACGGAAAAGTATGTGGATGAGTTCTTGTAAGGTGCGAAATTATAACCACTTTACAATAGGCAACAGCAAATCAGCATCTAGAGTCCATGGGATAGCAATTCCCTGCAGTGATGACTTGAGGCCTTATGTAGACAAGTGTAATGTGCTGCGAGTACATAGAAAGAATGATCCTTTATCATTTATCTACAATATAACAGGTCAGCAACTGGAAACAGTTAATTCCTTAAATTATTTGGGAGCAGACATTAGGAGTGATATAAAATGGAATGACCATATATAATTAGTCGTCGGTAAAGCAGATGCGAGACTGAGATTTGTTGGAGGAATCCTAAGGAAATGCAGTCCGAACCAAAGGAAGTAGGTAAGAGTACACTTGTTCGTCCACTGCTTGAATGTTGTTCATCGGTGTGGGCTCCGTACCAGATAGGGTTGATAAAAGAGATAGAGAAGATCCAACGGAGAGCAGCGCGCTTCGTTACAGGATCATTTAGTAATCGCGAAAGCGTTACGGAGATGATAGATAAACTCCAGTGGATGACTCTGCAGGAGAGACGCTCAGTAGCTCGGTAGGGGCTTTTGTTGAAGTTTGCTCCTCCTACGTATATCTCGCGAAGGCACTATGAGGATAAAATCAATGAGATTAGATCCCACAAAGAGGCATACCGGCAATCCGTCTTTCCACCAACAATACAAGACTGGAATAGAAGGGAGAACCGATAGAGGTACTCTTGGTACCCTCCGCCACACACCGTCAGGTGGATTGCGGAGTATGGATGTAGATGTAGATGGAGAAATACGACTCAGTTGTCCATTGCACAAGCAGTTAGGACTTTTTGCCCCTTGGAGGCCGGGTTTCTGTCTTGTTCTTTCGATGAAATGAAATGAAATGATCGTATGGCATTGCTGGCAGGGAGGCCCCAGGCGGGGTACTTCGGCCGCCGTATTGCAAGTCCTTTTTTAGTTGACACCACTTCAGCGACTTGCTCGTCATGATATTGAAATGATGATAAAGAACACACAACACCCAGTCATGTCTAGGCAGAGAAAAACCCAGACCCCGCCGGGAATCGAACCCGCGACCCCATGCGCGGGAAGCATTGTGTTGTGGCGACGGAATACCGTGATGCCAACGAATTTCGGGACACCTTGACCGATTTACCATTCCAAAGACATGTAACTGACGACACTGCAACCTGCAAACCACACCAAATGTTATGTCAACATGTGGCAGGATTCCGGTAACGATCGGTCGACGAAGCATTGGGTCAATTGGCAGTGCATGCAAAAACCCTCGGTTCGAGATGACTTGGTGTTGTGTGATGTCCTTAGGTTAGTTAGATTTAAGTAGTTCTAAGTTCTAGGGGACTGGTGACCATCTCTGTTAAGTTCCATAGTGCTCAGAGCCATTTGAACCTCGGTTCGAGAACGCTGCCGCGCGGGGTAGCTGCACTGTCTCGGGCGCCTTGCCACAGTTCGCTTGGCTCCACCCTGTGGAAGGTTCCAGTCCTCCGTCGGGCATGGGTGTGTGCGTTATCCTTAGCGTAAGTTAGCACATTACATCCACCACATTTCAATACCCTCTGTGACACTGTAGCGAGAAGGAAGAGACTCTGCCTTACTTTTCTGGTTTCTTGCTGCTTCGGTAGTCCGTCCCTTGTCGCACAGTAGTAGCGCTCAGGCGCCAGGTTCAATGTAGGTGATCCTGCTGAAGTGGAGTGTTTCGGGATGCCAGTTGTTAAATGTCAACGATTTGTACTATACTCGTTTAAATAAAGAAAATACTTTGACACACACATAACCGAATTTGCAACATGGCGGCTCTGTGCTACGCCCTTTTTCAACCCTTTATAACACGTTAACACCTTTCTGACTTTCCATAATCGTGATACACACTGCCCACGACACGTGGCGTTCACTGATAACTAATACCTACACTATATACCTTGTTTAACAGCTGAACTATTTACTCGCGACCGTTCTTTTAGCACCGCCACAGTTACTCGACCGTGCGTTTTGAGTGGCGTCTCGCTACTAACTCGCCCTCTCTTCCCGACGGACCTTTCTCCCTCAGGCAATAAGTACACTTCGCTCGTTTCCTACATATATACAAACTTTCAGCCAATGGGCGTTCAGATCGCTGTTGCTAGGCGGATCCAACGTCTTGTTTGCGGACATTGTGATGGAAGTTCGACTCGGAATACTGTCTCAAATTGTAAGATCCTACTCCCGAATAATCAAATCTTGTCCCTACTAAGGCTGGACAACATTGCCCTCCTATGATTTCATCACTAATCCTCCTTGCTGACGCTTAATTGTTAAATGTTCACGTACCCTTGCTGCTACTGAGTATTCACAAACGCATAAATGTGCGTAATACTTGGCTTAAACACGTGAAGGGAATGCACGTATGCATTACAACGTTTCGCTATCATATGATAATTACAGCCCACACTGGATCTCCGTAATTACCTGCACATTAATTATAATCGCACTATAGTTTCTGTGGTTCCTTCCACTGTTACTTGACACTAAAGCAATTATGTTGATGTGACATCAAAAATCAAAAGGGGAGTATTGATGCGTATAGCGGTGAGATGATAGTTGAAATTATCCTACCAGAACCATGTTCATTTTATTGCTGATGGCAGATGGCTGTTTATGTGAAAGATAGGGAAGACACATTAAGACAGAGCATAGAGCACTGCTTATTTCTGGTTTTAGTGCTCTTCAAAGTGGCACCTAAGTATTTATTTGTACTAGTAGATTCTCTATGCAAGCAGTGAAGGAAATAAAAGAAAAATTCGGAGTAGGTATTAAAATCCATGGAGAAGAAATAAAAACTTTGAGGTTCGCCGATGACATCGTAATTTTGTCAGAGACAGCAAAGGACATGGAACAGCAGTTGAACGGAATGGATAGTGTCTTGAAAGGAGGATATAAGATGAACATCAACACAAGCAAAACGAGGATAATGGAATGTAGTCGAATTAAGTCGGGTGATGCTGAGGGTATTAGATTACGAAATGAGACACTTAAAATGGTTAAGGAGTTTTGCTGTTTGGGGAGCAAAATAACTGGTGATGGTTGAAGTAGAGAGGATATAAAATGTAGGCTGGCATTGGAAAGGAAAACGTTTCTGAAGAAGATAAATTTGTTAACATCGAGTATAGATTTAAGTGTCAGGAAGTTGTTTCTGAAAGTATTTGTATGGAGTGTAGCCATGTACGGAAGTGAAACATGGACGATAAATAGTTTAGACAAGAAGAGAATAGAAGCTTTCGAAATGTGGTGCTACAGAAGAATGCTGAAGATTAGATGGGTACATCACATAACTAATGTGGAGGTATTGAAGAGGATTGGGGAGAAGAGAAGTCTGTGGCACAACTTGACAAGAAGAAGGGACAGGTTGGTAGCACATGTTCTGAGGCATCAAGGGATCACCAATTTAGTATTGGAGGGCAGCGTGTAGGGTAAAAATCGAGTAGGGAGACCAAGAGATGAATACACCAAGCAGATTCAGAAGGATGTAGGTTGCAGTAGGTACTGGGAGATGAAGAAGCTTGCACGGGATAGAGTAGCATGGAGAGCTGCATCAAACCAGTCTCAGGACTGAAGACCACACACACACACACACACACACACACACACACACACACACACAACACACACACACAGATTCTCTATACACTCTGTGTCCTGAAGTACTGTCAGACGTTCTGTAGACCACCTCTCTACCTCAATGATGAAGCTGAACTTTGGTGACTGTTATTTAAGAAATCGTAGAGTGTGTGAAACTCTTCTTTAGGTCGCGCTGCTTTTGTGTGTTGCAGGCGCCTGGGGCCTGAAGCTGCTGGAGGCACGCATCCCGTCGTACGTGGTCCGCAACCAGAGCGTGACGCACCAGTGCCTGTTCGACCTGGAGGGCGAGGCGCTCTACTCGGTCAAGTGGTACAAGGACGGGCGCGAGTTCTACCGATACGTGCCCCGGGACGCGCCGCCGGCCCAGCTATTCCCGCTCGCGGGGGTCACCGTAGACGTGAGTACCACACCCTTATCTCCGACTGACAGATCTAGAGAAAGTTGTTCCATTGAGCAGCCGCAAGAATTCCCCTTCTTCTTCTAATATTTCAGCAGTATAACGTTCAGCCATCGTCAGAGCGAGCCGCGAGATTGCCGCTCCCCCCCCCCCCCTTCCCCCGGTGACCGCTTCGTCCCTTTATACTCGTGTACCGCGAAATTGCGCATGCGGCCACAGATGCAAATGCGCCACAGACGTTGGTCGCTGGCAGACTTCGACCATAGATACTAGTAGACTGGCCTTGCTGTGCAGAAGCTATAGGGCTGGTGTGGCTCCAACATAAACCACGTGACTGTTGGCAAAACGTGGCGGGATTTCAAATCAGCGGTCTGCCATCCTATGTTTGTATCGTATTTTACCCACATTTCTCAATTGACTGCCAAACGCTTCCAACAAAAATAACTTTTTTATTTGCGAAAAATTATGTTATAACTACATTTGACCTGGATTTGTTCACAGTACCATTTATAAAATCTAACAAATACATCAAACGCCCCTCAGGTGGGCAGCGGGACGAAATTACTGTAAACTATCACTTAAAGTAAAATGTCGTTAAAATTCTCTTAAACAGTAAGAGTGGGCTCGTGTCAAAACTTTAAACATTGTATTGGCCGCGTTTTGAGCTCTGGTCACATATAAAAGAAAATGGGGTATGGGAATTACGTCAAGTAAAGGTGCCAAAATTGTCGACTTTCGGAGCAGGTCCATTTTAGAGTATCAATTTTAGGTGCACTTCAAAGGTTCAGTTCCTACTATTTTTACAAAAGTTTAAACTATCAGTTTAAAAAATGATATTTTAGATAAAAGGTGAGATTTTGAAGTATCAGAAAATAATTTTGTAGCCTACATTTATTTAATAGTATTAGAAAGTAGAAAAAAATTCTCTTCATGTGTCCACTATAGGTGCTCTTACATTATTATAATTTCACTTGTATATCCAAAAAGGCGCGTATGTGCAGATGGCTTAAAGTTTTTCCCTTTTAGGGCCTGTATCCGAACCTGCCTTCGATTTTCATCCTTAGGGAACCTATGAGGAGGAACGAGAAACAGTTATACTTACTTCTGTAACCGAATTATCACAGATACTTTCCGAAATGTAATATGAGTCTGACTTAACAGGCATCACTTTCAACATTTTAATTTACGTGATACTCTATTTCAAGTGTAAAAAAACATATAAAAGTCATGTCAGCAGATTTCAATAAACGCATCTGCACTATCATAGACGCACTTACACGTGAAGTGTAATGCCATGTCACCCGACGAACGCTGATTACAGCCATAAGCGCAACACGAAACAACCATGTTTTGCCAACATTCACCTGACTTTAGCCCAGAGATGTTGGAGCCACGAAAATGACGTCAGGACCAGTCTATTATATTTATGGTCGAAGGGCAGAGACGTGCACAATGCTCGAGCAACATCTATGACTCCGCAGTCGATCTGTGTTGGCATGTCGATGTATCATTGTGAGCTGCACTGATGATATACCGGCATGCCAATACAGATCGACTGCACGTCTCTGCCGCCGACCAACGTCTCTGGCGCATTTGCATCTGTGGCCGTATGCGCAGTTGCGCGGTACACGAGTATAAAGGGACGAAGCGAGCACTGGAGCGGGAATCTTGCGGCTCACTCTGAAGATGGCTGAACGGTACATCGCCGAAATATTAGAAGAAGGAGAATTCTTGCAGCTGCGCACCCGAAACTTAATGGGACAGTCTTTGCGCCGCCAAAACCTAGAGAAAGTTATCTGCTGTCTCAAGGATGTGAGAGACGATCAGGAGAAAATTTGCCGTACAGACACCCAGAGGAAGTTCAAAAACGACTCGGCAGTATCACTTTCTTTGTGTGAGAGCAATTTATGAATCACTATGACCAAAGGTATGAAATGAGTTCAAGTCACAGGATCGGTTTCTGAGAGTAATCGATCTCTGTAGCAAATCTAATCACAAAGGTAATCATTAAAAATACAAGTAGACAGAATTCACCATATTCTTTGAATTGGCAATGATCGGTTACTAAAACTAGCCGTTCACAACAGATCGATAAACGAAAGCTCTTTGGGCAGGCCAAAGAAGAGGTGGCCTTATATAGTGGAACAGCTCTGCAGACCTATGCCGTGACATAGATGATGAAGATCATTGTTAACGTAATCATTTCCATATGGTATTAGGGACATAAAGCTTATTGAAACCATCATTGAAAACCATTTACGCTATCTGATCAAAATACCTGATCACCTATTAGTGGACATAAATGTGGCGCGCGTCCACCCTTCACCTTTATGACGCCTTATAAACTACTGGGGACGCTTTCAACGATGAGTCTGAGTAATTTTGGAGGAATGGCATCCTATTCTTCTTCAAGGGCCGACATCAGAGAAGGTTGACGTTGATTTGGAGTGTTCTGCCTTATCTAAAAGGCATTCCACCGGGTTGAGCTCAGGACTCTGGGCAGGCTAGTCCATTAGAGGAATGTTATGTCCACAAACCATTCTCTCACATACGCCGCTTTACGAGAGGACGCATTGTCATACAATCATCGTTTCTCAAATGTTTCTCTTCTGTACGCAGTACACAATGGTTTAAAGTGTGTTCAAGTATTTTCTTAATAATGTATCACAGCGATTCGATCATGAATCACAAGTTTAATCAGATAATTAATTTCGCTCGACGATGACCATCTTCAGGCTCGAGTAAATCCAGTATACTGCATAATCAGTGTCAATGCATTCGTGGTACAGTCACATTAATCAGCTTCGGCAAAAAATTTAAAATAAACTGACTACTGTGGGTATCTTTTGTGTGAATACAAGGTGTCTGCTCCTTCGCACATCTCTGAAAGAAAAGGCACCAAGGCATGTGATACGTATTGCGTAAATTGAAGGTGTTGAGAAGGGGGAGGAAAGGAAAGGGAGGGTTCATTACATCAGCTGCACCGAAACTTCATGTGGAGTCAGCGGCAACGACTGAGAACGTGTGCCGGATCGGGATACGATCCTGGAATGTCCCACTTGCTAGGCAGTTGGTTAATAACTGCGCCACCCATATACAGTGTTTATCGCAATGGACTATCTCGGTACGCCCCTAAGCCGACCCACACTCCCACCTACACCAGGTGTCCACAGCCCATTCCGTGTCCCCTTGCCCGCTATTTTGAGATTCCCGCAGGAGGTTGAACTTGATTGTGCATTCGCACTGAAGATACTGAATTCATATCAATCGAGGCGAATCAGTTAAGTGAATGGGTGGTGTTTGTTCTTCCGGACATCGGAAATCTCAAAGTCGCGAGCGAGAAGGACATGGATGGAGACTGGGTAGGTCGCGCTAGATAGTACGTGCAGAGACAGTCCGCGCAGTTGCGATAAACAATGCGTGTGGGTGGAGGAGTGGATAACGCAACTACCTAGGATGCAGGAGATTCCGGGCTCGAATACTGATCCGGCACGCAGCTAAATTCCTTTTGTTTCATTTCTCTCGCCTCCTCCACATTCATTTTACATACTATGGACATCATTAGGCCAGACATGCTGATACTTTAAAGGAAGGAACTATACTTATACCTGCCAACGGCTTTGAACATCTATTTTTGCCAACGTACCAAGGATAGATTGAAGTCATCACTATCTATTATAACTGTATGAGTGGGGTCCCTATTTGAGATGATACTCAGCTCAATTTCAACCATTCAGCAACTGTATCGTCCGAGTCAGGTGGTCCTTAAAAGAAACCAAGTATTATTTCATTCTGGTTGTGAAGTATAACCACCCATAATAACTCACAGGAACTACCTACTTCAGTTTAGCAACAATATAAACTATTTCTTTCAGCAACAAGGAAAGGAAGATCTGAGTTTAACGTCCCGTCAACAGCAAGGTCGTTAGAGACGGTAACAGCAACAAACATGCCGCCACCAACTGTATTTAATATTCCCATTTATGAACACCGACAGGATCTTCCCAAAACTTTCGACTGAACATACCTCCGGCCTTAACCAGATATCGGTACTTATAATGTTTTGACCTTCGGTGTCTTCTCTTAGCACTTGGAGCTCTGGTGATTTCCCTAAAGAGCTACTACAATTTACAACACCTGGATCTAACCTAGTCCTGTTGTTGGTCTGTAATATTTGAGACTGAAGCCCATCTTCTTTTCTTTCCCAACCTGAACCTCACCTAAAAAACTCCCAATTTACTCGATACAGTCCCCACTATTACTACTGCCGCCTCCTGTGTCTGACGGATCCCTAACCTATTAAGCGGGACCCAGTATACCATCACGCTATGAAGCAAGTGAAGGAACGTGTAGCCTATATGGTCACAGAGCCATCTGAGACTCATATGCAGGCCCTCCGCTCGGCTCTGTGCCAAAAGTCTGCAATCGATCCTGTCGATAATGCTACAGATTTCTGACCTCTGCCTTCTTCTCGCAAGCAAGGCTAGCGGTCTTTACCACTTCATCTAGTAGTTCGTATACAGAGAGAATCTTTTCTGATCTAAAATGACACACAGCTTTAGTGCCAACATGATCCACCACCTAGTTCAGTGGCTGAACCCTCTTTCTAACATCCAGAATGATCCGTTCCACATCTGGGACGACTCCACATTTTATGCATGCAGAGTGCACACTGGATTTACTTCCCTCCTTGCCAGCCACATCCTAAGGGGCTGGCCGCCATATGCAAATTTTGCAAATTTTATGTTAAGTTCTATGGGACCAAACTGCTGAGGTCATCGGTCCCTAGGCTTACAGACCACTTAATCTAACTTACGCTAAGGACAACGCACACACACTCACGCCCGAGAGAGGACAGAAATACGGTTGAATGCTACCAGTTATTACCGTCGTAACATTTTTATGCAGAATACATACCAGGAAGAAATAACACCATCATGCAACTGCACAGCCTTTCTGGGTTGCAGGAAGGCATAGCAGTTGGTAAGTTACCACGTGGGGAGTTACAAGAGGAGATATTACCATGTTGTTAGCTCTGTGAGTGTGTGATGGAGCACTAAGAATGAGGCACAGTCCAAAGCTAAGTCAAGTCCTTCTTTGCCAAGGCAAGGATTTATCAGATCTCTGTTGGTCCATTACGGCCAGGGGACTTCAGCTGGTATGTACTTTCCAATTCAATAAAATTTACCAACAGCCGTACACTTTAAGATATTTTATTTTATTCTAAAAGCAACCAGTTTCGACAGTTCATTTTGCCATCTTCAGGCCCCACACGCTTTTTTTTTAAAAAATCAACGAATTTATCGTATAGCGCCATAAAACCGGATATCGTGAATTACAATCTTGGAAAGGAGTATATGGAAAGCACTGACAAGAAGAAGGGCCATCCTGTTAAGACATCACCCCCATGGTACCTGAAGGTGCTGAAGAGGATAAAAACTGTATAGGAAGACAGAGATTGGAATTCATCCAGCACAGTCAAAAGACTGATGACTAAAAAATAATCTAAAATGATGAAGTACCCGTTGGTCTGAACAAATTTATTTATTTCAGTATTTTTTAAAATTTTTTCCCCTACTCAAATTTCATTAGAAATAATTTTCCATATCCGTCGTCAATATGAAACACCCGGCGTTCTAAGAGTTATCCCGGCGTCAGATGTGAAATCCACCAAACACTCGACCAGCTTGGTAGCAACCACGGGACGAAGTCTACAAGTGCTGAGGGTGAAAGACAAACGGAAACAGCTCTCTTGCGTCAATGGTTCACGGGCGTCACGCCGGATTATGTTGAAGAATCTGCACAATATTTCCTCGCGCACAAATCACATAAATTTCTCCATTACCAACCACACGTGTCAGTGGAAACTTCGCAAAGCGAGCCAGATCCACTTTCCCTACATTTGGTGAAGAAAACAGAAGTGTCCGTAATCAGCAACCACACATCTACATCTGCATCTACATCCATACTCCGCAAGCCACCTGACGGTGAGTGGAGGAGGGTACCAAGAGTACCTCTATCGGTTCTCCCTTCTATTCCAGTCTCGTATTGTTCGTGGAAAGAAGGATAGTCGGTGTGCCTCTGTATGGGCTCTAATCTCTCTGATTTTATCCTCACGATCTCTTCACGAGATATACGTAGGAAAGAGCAATATACTGCTTGACTACTCGGTAAAGGTGTGTTCTCGAAACATCAAAAAAAGCCCGTACCGAGCTACTGAGTATCTCTCCTGCAGAGTCTTCCACGGAGTTTATCTGCCATCTCCGTAACGCTTTCGCGTTTACTCAATGATCCTGTAACAAAGCGCGCCGCTCTCCGTTGGATCTTCTCTATCTCTTCTATCAACCCTATCTGGTACGGATCCCACACTGTTGAGCAGAATTCAAGCAGTGGGCGAACAAGTGTACTCTTACCTACTTCCTTTGTTTTCGGACTGCATTTCCTTAGGATTCTTCCAATGAATCGCAGTCTGGCATCTGCTTTACCGACGATTAATAATATATGGTCATTCCATTTTAAATCACTCCTAATGCCTGCTCCCAGATAATTCACTGCTTCCAGTTGCTGACCTGCTATGTTGTAGCTAAATGATAAAGGATCTTTCTTTCTATGTATTCGCGGCATATTACACTTGTCTACATTGAGATTCAATTGCCATTCCTTGCACCATGTGTTTATTCGTTGCAGATCCTCCTGCATTCCAGTACAATTTTCCATTGTTACAACCTCTCGATATACTACAGCATCATCCGCAAAAAGCCTCAGTGAACTTCCGATGTTATCCACAAGATCATTTATGTATATTGTGAATAGCAACGGTCCTACGACACTCACCTGCTGTGCACCTGAAATCACTCTTACTTCAGAAGACTTCTCTCCATTGAGAATGACATGCTGAGTTATGTTATCTAGGAACTCTTCAATCCAATCTCACAATAGGTCTGATAATCCACATGATCTTACTTTGTTCATTAAACGACTGTGGGGAACTGTATCGAAAGCCTTGCGGAAGTCAAGAAACACGGCATCTAATTGGGAACAAGTGTCTACAGCCCTCTGAATCTCGTGGACGAATAGCGCGAGCTGGGTTTCACACGATCGTCTTTTTCGAAACCCATGCTGATTCCTGCAGAGCAGATTTCTAGTCTCCAGAAAAGTCATTATACTCGAACACAATACGTGCTCCAAAATTCTACAACTGATCCACGTTGGGATCTATAGTTCTTTGTGGAAACACAAGCGAGCCAGAACCGGCTTACGACTTCATTATACTCGAACACAATACGTGCTCCAAAATTCTACAACTGATCCACGTTGGGATCTATAGTTCATTGTGGAAACACAAGCGAGCCAGAACCGGCTTACGACTTCGTGATACCAAACTGACTGTGAACACACTCACGCACAATAAACCCACTGTGAAACTACGCAGACATCAGCTTTCCGGTCCATACAACAAGAAACACTAACTAAAGCTTGTAGAGTGCAACAACTCTAGATAGTACATTATGAATTCAGAAGTGAGTAATTACACTATCAAACAGCTAAGCAAAATACAATAAGCAAAAAAATGGCTCTGAGCACTATGGGACTTAACATCTGTGGCCATCAGTCCCCTAGAACTTAGAACTACTTAAACCTAACTAACCTAAGGACATCACACACATCCATGCCCGAGGCAGGATTCGAACCTGCGACCGTAGCAGTCGCACGGCTCCGGACTGAGCGCCTAGAACCCCGAGACCACCGCGGCCGGCTTACAATAAGCACTTTCGCTACTTAGGAGAATACTGTGTAGTATGCAACTCGACTCTGCTGCATATGACGGCGCGATGGGAATCTGTCACAACATGACGTGACTTCACCCCTTACCGATACAAGGAGGGAAACCTATGGGACAATCCCTAGAGGAGGCGCGTACTTCTGTCTCGTTCCGCTCTACTGCACACTGCGAAAGCAAAGACTCCGTCTACGTCACTTCACGTATTACCAGTTCAAGGATGAAAACCTATCATCATACCTCCTAGACGAGGTGCAAGCTTATGGCTAGTTCCATTCTACTGCATACTGCGAGAGCAAAGACTTCGGCTATGGGCACTGCAAGTCTCAGGTCGCGAAAACTGCTGCCAGGGAGCCTCATTTCAACAGACAGACAATGTGCGGTAGGTGGCAGTTTCTTATAACCTACAGATGGCGGGACTATACGGCCCGCAGTGGTGTATCATACAGTCATGAAGCCACGAAACGAACCGATCAATTGGAGAAAGGCACCAGTCAATCACATTTAGAAGAAGGATCATAGGAAAGACGCGCAAAACTGTAAGCTGACACCAGTATCTGCATTTACCCATGATAGGAACTGATGTCATCCCTGTACGCAACTTGACAGCTGAAATGTAGGCTAAACTTCACACATTGCAGAACCACTAATTTAACGCATTCCGGAAATATCAGGCAGTTATAATTAAAGCAACGGTGTTTGAGCGCTGCAGTGTGGACTGTAGACATCGCAGGACACTGAAGCATGGTAGGAATGTTCATTAATCGTCGATCTCGTGTAGCATACTACAAAAAATTATCAGTCCACTGTCTGCCACCAGGCGAGAATATGGCGCTGTAAGGACTCAGAATGTGCAATGTGTTTCCTATTTTGATGACGCGTGTTGTTTTCTTTTCTAAAGTGACTAGTGGTGTGAACGATCAAGAAGGTTGAAGATTTCCTGCACTGCATCGCTGCAGTGAAGGAACAACACAGATTAAACAGCAAAGGAGCCCAATATCAATAAAAGGCCTAAGAAATATGATCAAGAAATTATGAAGAAACAGATAAATTTGTCTGGGCAGCAAACAGAGGGAGGTGATATTCCAATGGCAGCCGATTGTAAAGTGCTGTTAACTACAGCCAACCGTGCAGCACATGCTACAAATTCTGCAGCCAATGCTCGAGCTGTGTCATGGGAATTGTCTGTCACCTGTTCAACAATGGGGCACGCTTTACACCGGTATACCTACACGATTCCAATTGTGCACCAAATGTACCAGAACATAAGTTTTCTTTTAATTCTTTATTTATTTATTTATTTTAGTCATCAGCCTTCTGACTGGTTTGATGCAGCCCACCACAATTTATTCTCCTGTGCCATCCTCTTCATCTCGGAGTAACTCTTGCAATCTGTATCCTCAGTTATGTGCTGGATGTATCCGAATCTCTGTCTCCCTCTACGGTTTTTAAGTTCTACAGTTCCATCTTGTATGAGGGAAGTTATTTCCAAATGTCTTAACAACTGTCCTATCATCCCGTCCCTTCCTCTTCTCAGTTTTTCCATATATTCATTTCCTCGCCAATTGTTCTCCAGAGCCTCCTCATTTCTTACCTTATTAGTCCAGCTAATCATCAGCTTTCTTTTGTAGCTGCACATCGCAGATTCTTGAGTTCTCTTCTTTTCCGGTTTTCCCACAGTCCACCTATCACTAACGTACAGTGCTGTGCTCCAAACGTACCTTCTCAGAATTTTTTTCCTCAAATTAAGAGGTATGTTTTCTGCCTACGTAGTAGAATTCCTTAACTTCATCTACTTCATGATCATCAGTTCATATGTTAAGTTTCTCACTATTCTCGTTGCTACTACTTATTACTTTCGTCTTCCTTCGATTTACGCTAAAAGTGTATTCTGTACTCATCAGACCGTTTCTTTCAGCAAATCCTATAATTCTTCTTCACTTTCACTGAGGATAGCAATTTACTCAGCGAATCTTAACACTGATATCCTTTTACCTTGAATTTTAATCCCACTCTTTAACCTTTCCTTTATTTCCGTCGTTGCCTGTTCAAAGTACAAAGTGAACAGCAGAGGCGAGAGACCACATGCCTGTCTTACACCCCTTTTAATTCGAGCACTTCGTTCTTGATCGTCAGCTCTTATTGCTCCCTCTAGGTTTTTGTCTACTAGCCGTCTTACCCAATAGCTTACCCCTAATTTTCTCAGAATTTCAAACATCTTGCACCATTTTACATTGCAGAACACTTTTTTCAAGCCGACACTTCCTATAAACCGCAACGTCAGCCCTGCTTAAGTTTCCTAATGCCTAACCTATCGTCATCTAACATTTCATCACTTGTCGGCTATTGAAGTCTTTTTAAATGGTGGATGATGTTTTTCCGAAAGTCAACTGGCATATCGCTAGAATCATGTACTCTGCACAGAAACGTCAATAGTCGTTTTGTTGCCACTTCCCCCAACGATTTTACATTTCTGATGGAATGTTATTCTACCCACCTGTCTTATTTGATCTTAGGTATTCAAATCTCTTTAAATTCTGATTCTAATACTAGATGCATTATCTTTTCTCTATCGACTCCGGTTTCCTCTTCTGTCACGTCATCAGACAGGTCATCCCCCACAAAGGCCTTCAATGCACTCTTTCCACCTATCCGCTCTCCCCTCTGCATTTAACAGACGGCTTCCCATTGCACTCTTAATGTTACCTCCCTTGCCATTAGATTCACCGAAAGCTGTTTTCACTTTTCTGTATGCTGAGTCAGTTTCTCAGACAATCGTTTCTTGTTTAGATTTTTTCACATTTTTCATGCAGCAATTTCGTCTTTGCTTCCGTTTATCCCATTTCTAAGGACGAACATATTTCTAGTTCCTTCTTTCGTAGATCAACTGAAGTGTTTCTGTTATCATGGATTCTTCCCAATTACCTTCTTTGTGCCCACCGTTTCCTTTCCAACTTCTGTGACTGTACTTTTTAGATATGTCCATTCATGTTTATCTGAATTGCCTACTGAGCTATTCCTTATCGTCATATCTACAGTCTCAGAAAACTTCAAGCGTACCTCTTCATTCGTTAGTACTTCCGTACCCCACTTCTTTAAGCACTAACTCTTCCTAACTACTCTATTAAACATCATCCTACTCTGCATCACAGCTAAATTGTGATCTGTGTCTACATTTGCTCATGGGTACATCTTACAATTCAATATCTGATTTTGGAAGCTCTGCCTGAACATGTAATCTAAGTGAAATCTTCACGTATGTCCCGGCTTTTTCCTAGTATACCTCCTCCTCTTGTTATTTATGAACACAGTATTCACTATTACTTGCTGGAATTTATTGCAGCACTCAATTAGTCCTTCTTCTCTCTTATTCCTAGTACCAAGCCCATGTTCTCCTTTAACCCTTTCTTCTACGCCTTACCCTACAATCGGTCCAGACCCCATGCATGTATACCGGAACTACCGTTGTCTGTGCTGGTTGGTGTCGATTCTGATGGGAACAACCTATCACTGAACTTTGACAGTAACTCACTCTCCACCCTACCTTTCTATTCATAACGAATCCTAGTCCCGTCATGCCATTTCCTGATGCTGTTGATATTAGTCTACACTCGTCTTACCATAAATCATTGTCTTCTTTCCATATTGAGCCTTAGTATTTCCATTTTCGGATTATCTAGCTTCCCTACCACGTTCAAACTCCTTACATTCCGTGCCCCGACTTGTAAGAACATTATCCTTTCGTTGATTATACAATCTTTTTCTCATTCTCATATCCTCTTTGGCAGCCGCCTCCAGGTGCGAAGGTTGGACTAGTCCGGAATCTTTTGCCAGTGGCGAGATCATCATGGCACTTTTTCAGTTACAATCCACATGTCCTGCGGACATATATTACGTGTCTTTCAGGCAATGGTTTCCATTGCCATCAGCATCCTTCCACCCTTAAGGACAGTTTCCCACCCCAAAGGCACGAATGCCCTGAATCACTGTCCGCTCCTCCCATTTCTTTGACAAGGCCGTTAGCAGAATAAGGGTGACTTCTTACCACGGAAGTCTTTGGCCGCCAATGCAGTTTTTTTTCTTATTTTTTCAAAATTTAAGCGGCCGCGGGGCTCTAACCCGGTACCGAGGACTTTTCTATTTGTACTGCTACCCTTAGAGCACGAGTTTAGCTGCAACGGCGTGTCTAGCCCTTGGTCTTTTGGCATGCATGGAAATGGGTGACATGTGGCCAGGAAATATTCTTTCGACAGGCGAAGCACATTTTAGTCAGTGCGATACTGCGAATGCCCAGAACTGCCGCACATGGGGTTCTGCTCCACCAGATGTTGTGCGGGGACATCCACTGCCGTCACATTAACTGATTCTGTGATGTAGTTTCACCAGGTCTTTCTTTCTAAGTCCGTTTTTCTTCGAGGAGATGTCACCTCTTAGGTGTGCAGTGACCTCTGAACGTTATAAGGACCTCCTCGTGCAAGATAAGGTTGCAGCTTTGCGAGGACGAAACTGTGTCCATATCCGGCTGGGTTGGCCGAGCGGTTCTAGGCGCTACAGTGTGGATCCGCGTTACCGATACGGTCGCAGTTTCGAATATTGCCTCTGTCGTGGGCGTGTGTGATGTCCTTAGATTAGTTACGTTTAAGTAGTTCTAAGTTCTAGGGTACTGATGACCTCAGAAGTTAAGTCCCATAGTGCTCAGAGCCATTTGAACCATTTTTGAACTGTGTCCATACGACTATTTTCATGCAAGGTGGGGAAACACCAAATGTCACTTGGAAGGCGAAAAAATTACTTCGAGAAACCGTCGATAACGACAAAATCACCTCCAGGCAGTTTCAAGATGTGTCGTCTTCCAGATCTCCCGACTTACTGCCTGTGATTTCTAATTGTGGGGATCTCAGATATCGTGCCTGCGAGGAATGTATCCAGACTCTTCCTGTTCTGAATGATAGTATACGACCACATATCGCTCTAATTGCACCGGATAAGCTGCTAGAAATAACCGACTATGCCGTGTCACGGACGCAATATGTTGCTGAGTCAGGAGACAATGTAGCACGCATGGTTTAACTTGTGATCATATCGTAATAAACGTGTCGGGAATACTGTTATCGTAAGTTTCATCATTCCTCCCCTTTTCCTGCACCCATACCACGTTCTGAATGATTAAAGCGCCATATTTTCACTTGGTCACAGAAAGTGGAACTATTAGTTTTCCACCACACTCCTGGAGCACACCGATTACTGAATATACCTACGATATTTCAGCGTCCTGCGATGTATACATCTCGCACTGCAACACCCGGAACACTGCGGCGTAATTATAGCCACCTGGTACTTGCCTTGATGGTCAGAGATATCAACACACAAATATCTTCATAGCATGGGATATATTAACAAGCGTCCATCCACGTATTCTACACAGTAGTGTCCGTGGTGATGGTAGTCGCGACTCCAGAGGGTACCGTGCCACAATGGATAAGCTGCGCTCGCAACACTCGTAGCGCAGTACGAACTATACCGAGGTCCAACAGTGGCCGCAGTTGCCGATCCATGGGCATCACGAGTGAAGATAGTGATTGGTCGATGCCTCGGTACATACCGTAGCAGTGATCTATTCTAGGTGGGCAGTTCCCTTCAGATCGCCGAGTCGTGCACAGCCTCCAGCTACCGCTGAGTCTACAAGCTGCAGTGTTTGTCCGTCGTCTCCGAGACTTAGGCTCCGTAGGCGTCATAGGCCAGCTCTGGACTCTACGTAGGCATCACTTAGAGGCACAGAGGCAGGAATTTATTTTAGAGAACTTAAAATTATTTCAAACCTCTGATTTTGCTGCCCATCGCACAATAAGAAGCGTCATTGAAGCTGAGTATTATTTAATATTTAATGAATATCATTTTATTGTTAATTGTTGGGAATCTTTCTAATTGAATAGAACCTAGGCCGTCCTCCTGCATTCTCAACAGTGTCACAATTGCATAAAAAAGTATCAACACACATAAGTCAATAAAAATTATGTGGTCAGTACCTTTTCAATCACAAACTCTTGTTAAAACGTAGTCCATTAGCATCTCTGCTTCAGAAAAAAATAAGTGACGGGTGAACTTGACAGCTATACGGCATTACAAATTCATGTGCATAGAGACTCCTCCATTACTAACATCCAAATGTACACAAAATCGACAGTGGCTGCTGCTGCTAGAAATACTTTGTGCATCGTAGAGAGGATTACTTTTAAATTTCCGATAACGCACTTTCCACAAAGAGGCAAGCACTGATTTGCTTCCTCCCACTTAACATCTCGTGAGATGGTTATGACCTTACTTTCATAGAAATTCAAGCTGATATGGAAGCTTAGCGACAAGCATTTTTCCTGCACACATTTCTCAAATGGAGCACTCGAAGATGGAAAATACATTAATATACGAAGCTCCCTTTGACATACATCATAAGGTGGCTTGCGGAGTCTGGATTTCGACGTAGATGACCTCTGCACCCAAGTTGCAGCTGAAGTCCAGCGCATTGTATGATAAACATGTCAAACGAGTAACTCGTGGAATACGTTTTTAGTGCTCTGTGGCCCTTATCAGTTAATAACATGTCTAGAATCAGATCAGCAAGCTATGAAATGTGATTAGTGGTCGCCAGCACCTGTGCCCCCCTCAGTCTGACAAATAGATTATCGCATTGATCCTGCGTTCGTACATCACATGAATATAGTAACATGACGCAGAGCACCTTCAGTGGGCTGTATGGGATATTTCGCCCGAAAAACACCTCAAATATCACCGTTAACTTCTTATTGTTAGCGCGAAAGACGTGGCATTACTGGGCCCCTTATTACTGATCTTCATTTCATTCGTACTAGACTGTGGTTTTGAAGGTGGCAATTGTTAATAATATAAAAGACAGATTGAAAGTGTTATCTGTGAGAGATACTTTTATCGTCTTTCACTACGCCTTTCGAGGGCCTATACTCTCATTCTCCGATGTGTCAAAGGTTTACTTGATCATATCCTTTCCTGGATGTAGCCAGTTGCTTATCTGACTCTTCATTTTGCTACAAAGTAGACCTTATGTGTCACTGAGCAATGCAACGCATCATACAGAAATTGGAATCATTAAACAGATAACAGATGCAAATAGTTTACAATCTGGACACACAGACAGTTTGCCCAAGAATGTCATGAAAGGGATGGATAAAAGCAATAATAAGAACAAACAGACAACTGTAGAGGATATATTCCACATTTTGATGTCATTTCGCAGAAAACTGGTAATTTAGTGAAACCACACATGTAAGAACTGTGATTCCCTACAGCAATAATTTTGTAATAGGGTGGCACGAAATATAAAAACTAACAGAGACAAGCTTCCTAACTAGCCCTTCTAATAGATATGCAAAGAGTCTCCCGAATTATATATGGGTCAAAATGACCTAGCTTCGAAATTCGATTTAAGAAACATATGAATATATTTGTGTACAGTACCCCAAATAAATCTACCATCGCTACTTGCATTAACAGCACAAGACTTCCTTTTCTTAAGATGGATAACAGTCTCCTTACATCGCATAAAATAAACAAAAGCCATACAATGACTCTCTTCAAAGAGCTGAAAAGTTCCACCCATAACACTAACTATGGGTAGAGGGTACTCGATGATGGAACTGAGATGGTAGCAATGATCTTTCTTAGAAGCAACTTAAGCATAATGGATGATACATTATAGCCTTTACTGCGAACTTCGTTTTAGTAACTGAAGTTAAGCAGACTAAAAGTAATTGCCGTAGCGCTCAAAGCAATTGATTATCGACTAAATATACTTAAATCTATTAAGCTTTTTTAATGCAGTTTTCGTATGAAATCATGAATTTATCCGTGTTAATGGTGGTTCAGTTGTGCGTCTGTGAATTGAACTACTTGAAGGAAAACTCCACGGCCGCGGAAATATGGCGAAAGCGGCGCTACGTTGGTACACAACTGAACTAAATGTCTGGGAACTAAGCATATTCAGAGGGAAAGAGTCATAAATTATAGCACACTAAACATTTTCAGCGTTCAAAATGCAGTCGATATGAATGTTACACTAAAGGAAAAGTAAATGTATTACGCCAGTTGCAGATGGTTGTAAAATCTCTCGAATTTCCACATATATGATTCAGATCAGCTGTTTTGAAATAAGCAAAGCTATTAGCTGTAATTACCTGCCACTGTCAGATGGAGGGCGAACCATGTACCAATGTAAAAAAAGCTTCCAAAACAAAAGTTTTATTGGCCAGATCGTAGTTATTACCTGTCCTGATTACTACTTCAGCAAAGTTATACTGCCTGCTTCAGGTAATCGGATACGTGAATTATGAAGCCTCTACATGTGACACATTGCAAATCTGGCCTTCAAAAACACATAGTTAAGAGGTGAGCTTACGTCCATGTTTTAAATGGCGAGATTGCAATGTATTACACTAATTCACCTATCCGGTGATATGAATAGGTAACACAACTTTGCTGAAACTAGTAATCAAGATAAGTATCAACAGCGATTTGGCAGTTAAAGCTGTTAGCAGTGTATAAGTACAGTCTACAATTATGTAGGCAGCAGAACATAATACATTTGGCTCTCTCTTTCCGCGGGAAGAGACAATTAGCAATGATTGTGGGTTTTGGTACACTGTGCAAACAATGAGACAAATATCAACTTGTCTCCTTCACAAAGAGTCTAGTGGTAATAACAGATGAAAATCTAAATTGAGCTGAGCACATAACTGCAATCATCAAGATGTCATCAGCATCTCTCCATGCCCTACGAAAATATAAAAAGCTGCTCCCTCTTGACCTGAAAAGGGACCATGCAGAAACACTAATACTTCCAATTATTGGTTACAGCGATGCTATGGCAGTAAAGTTCATGGCGCCTGGGATTGGTTCGTTACATCTGTGATGTTGAACTCTTTGATCGTATTTTACGATCATATACATAGCTATTCCGGATGTGTGCAAACAAGCTCAAACAGTGGGCAGCTCCTCCTGCGTCTGTATAGAGCAGCCACACATCCTATCCATCCTAAGAAATCAACAATTTACTGTAGAGAGTTAAGTAATCAACTTTTAACTCTGTCGATGTTGACCGTCATATCCTTCCTCTACCTTAACGCTCTTGTATGAAAAACGGCAGAAACACCCGTACTCATTAGAGCAAAATCCTTTCTTTCCGACTCCATCGCTCAGCCACTTTCTTGAAGTCCTTCTCAGTAACAGGAACCCGACTCTGGAATAACCTCCAGCGGTTCTAGGCGCTTCAGCCTGGAACTACGCTGCTGCTAGAGTCGCAGGTTCGAATCCTGCCTCGGGCATGGATGTGTGTGATGTCCTTAGGTTAGTTACGTTTAAGTAGTTGTTATCCTATTGGACTGATGACCTCATAGGTTAAGTCCCGTAGTGCTTGGAGCCATTTGAACCATTTTTTTAACCCTCGCGTTACCAAGCTTTTTCACACCTATGTTTTACTAAGCGGGGTATTTGGACTACCCCAAAAAGTTTTGTGTTTTATTGTAATATTTGTTCTCATATTTTGTTATTTCCATTGAATGGGTTTATTTAGTACTGAAAAACAGCTTTTCATGTTATTAGAAGTATTCAATCAGATCACAGATACAAATTACAAAAAAAATATATCTTTCACTAAATTCAGTACTCAACGAACAGAAATTAATAATCTATGAACCTCAACAGTCACTGCAGTAAAATAACACAAGACTTTTATCAACTTTTCAGTGAAGTACATTTTTGCACTGCATTTACTTCACAGTGACAGTTTCTTCTCTGTGTATATTACAAACAGGTTTCTTGCACCTTACACATCTTGTTTTCCGATCTTCGTTTCTCCTGCAATCTTGACATCGTTGTGGCGTTGGTAACTTCTAACACTGGGTCTGGATCACTGCTGTAGGAACTGCAATACCACAAGCTCTCAGTGCATCCCGTAGATCTTTATGAAGACCGTTGATATTTTAGGCTCTTTTTTCCATGTTTCCTTTGCTGAGTCCAAAAGCCAGTTCGGTCGTGAAGAGTGTACGTCTGCTTCGGTTATTCTTCTGCCATTCAGGGAATCTTTGACTGTACAGAATATATACATTCAGTGCTGCAATATCTATCGTTTCCATGGAGATTCTTAGTGGCTACCGCCTCGTTCCACTAACACAACTGTATTCTCTTGTCATTTTGTCCCCGTTATTTACAGCACCTTTGGTTTTGTTGTAGTGCATTATGATTTCGGGTTTGTGTTCACTTTCTTCACCACTCATTTGTCTCTCATAATGCTGAGTAGATAGTAGTATTACTGCCTTTCCCTTCTTTGGAACATAGGAAACTAGGGTCAAGTCATTCGTGAATTCAAACATTGAAGAGTGAACTTCTCTCTTTCTGTTTGGCAAGAATTCCTTCGGAATCTCTTTCTTATTGGAACGCAAGGTACCAACCAATGTCGTGTTTCGTTTTAGTAGTTCAGCAGCCAATGGAAAACTGGTGAAAAAATTATCAGTTGTTACACCATGAACATTATTCAGAAATGGTTCCACCAGATCCAAAGCAACTCTCAGTCCTTGATTCACTTCCCAAGTATTGCCCACCATTCCTGTGTAAATTTAGATCCGTAATAAGTAATATCAATTCACATCAGTACAAACCCAAATTTTAATGCCACATTTGCCAGGCTTGCTCTTCATATAAACCCTAAAAGGACTGTTTCCTCGGTACGTTGCTAATCATTCATTAATAGTCACGTATTCATAAGGATAGAAGTTCTTGCACAAGTTAGATTGAAATTTGTCGAACACTACCCTGATGGCTTGTAGCTTGTCCTTTGTTTCTTCAATTCTCTGTGCTCTTGTGTCTGTTGTCAAATCGCAAGAATTTCAATATAGACAAAAATCGGTTTCTTGACATGGCAGCAAAAAAGAATGTTTGACGAAAGGCAACATTACTTCCCCACAGATCGGAAGCACTTGTGCGATGTCCATGAATTCGACCAGCTCCTATTAGAATTGCTAATACAGCGTACACTTCAGTTGCATTTATATTTCTCCATGTCATTTCGTTCGTAGAATGAGCTGCATTCCACAAAGAAATTGCTCGTTTGGCTTCCCTGTTCGTTTCTTCTACAACGATGCTCACAATTTCCGGTGAGATAAATAATAAAAATGACTCTGTTATTGTTTCGATTGTTTATCCATCATTCACTGGGCCAGGTGTTACGTTCAAAATGTTGCGACGTCGACGCCGCCCTCCTTTTGGTGGTTAACAAGAAAATTTTAGTCCACTTCTAGAAACCAACAAATCCCCAGTGTCTTCGTCTTCTTCTTCTTCTTCTTCTTCTTCTTCTTCTTCTTCTTCTTATTCTTCATCCTCTTCTTCTTCTTCTTCTTCTACTTGTTCACGTGTTCTTCTGATATTTCATCATCAGCTTCATCTGATGTTCTGATAAGGAATTTGGCAAGACGTCCCATATATTCATTTAGTTCATTATCAATGTCCCATTCGTTTTCATCGACATCAGAATTGTATAGAATTTCCATCATCTCTTCGCTAGAAAGTCCTTTGGACATCCTTACTTGCACATGAAATACTGACTCGTGTAATGTCAGCTCAAAAGTGAACGTCAAATTCAACTCAACAATAGTAACCAGCAACAATACCAAACATTGGATCTATGGCAAAACCCAACAAAGTAGATGAATGACAGATATATTTCCCAAAATCTTCTTTTTCTGCAAATAAGAAAATAAGACGTTTCATACCAAGCGGTGTAGTCTCACATTCCCACCAATTAATGACTTGAATAACAATGATAAACCCAATAAAATTAGTCACTCGTGAGTGTGAATTCAACGTTAATCATGTTAGAACAAAGTCATGAAACCACAGGCATGTGGCCCTTCTGATAACATTATTATAGGGAAAAAATCAACCTGGGGTAGTCAGAATATCTCGCTTGGTAATGCGAGGGTTAATAACCTCCATCATTATATTAGAGAACTGAATAATATCTCCAGCTTCACAAGACAGTTAATGTCATAACTACTGAAGCAACAGTAATGACTAAAATTGTAAGTTTTCGTTACCCTGTACGTCTTTCCAACCACATCTTCCTCATTTCTCAGTATTCTTAGCTGGTGCAGCCTCCTTAAATTCGTTAAATCAGAAAACGTCTATTTTGTACCTCTATAGATTACTTTTTATATCTGCCACTATAATTATTACTGTTATTATTATTGCCATTATTATTATTATTATTATTATTACTGGCAGAAATAGCAGTAGTTGAAATACGTTATTAGTTCATATCCGGTATTATTTAGACGTATTTTGTTTATAGATACTCAGATCATTTTAACAGTATTTGCCTTTATTAAATTTTTGTTTCTTAGGTAACTATGAGGTAAAGGAGATATTGTATGTGCGGAACCTTTGTCTGATGTAAGACAAGGCCAGATGGTCCTAATCAGATGACGTCAAATAAAAAATAATACTCTTCTTCTTAATGTAGTTTTTGTGGGAAAATTCAAAAAAATTAAAGGTTTGTATGCATGGTGACAATGTAAGTTGGTATTGCTGTATTATCTAGTAGGATCTGTATTGTATGTACATAACGGCTTGCAATGTGTTTTTTTGCTGGGGCCTACTGTAACTAGCTTTGTTACCGCCTTTAGTGTTCGAATTGAATGCCGTATTATGATAACAAGTGACACAACAAATAATTTGTTCTGAAAAGAAACTTAGGGCAAACTGGCTACATCCAGGAAATGAAACACTCAGGTGAAGTCCTGATGAAACTTAAGATGAAGGTTTCGTGAAAGTGAATGGAAGTTAATGGTACATGTTATTGTTTTGGCTCTGATAACAATTTGCAATATTGATGATGATGATGAATGGTTTGTGGAGCGCTCAACTGCGCGATTGTCAGCGCCAATAGAAATTCCCAACCTTTGCTCAGTCCAGTCTCGGCACATTCAGGGATGATGATGAAATGGCGAGGACAACACAAACCACCCAGTCACCTCGAGGCAGGTGAAAATCCTTGACTCCGCCGGGAATCGAACCTGGGACCCGGTGCTCGGAAAGCGAGAACGCGACCGCGAGACTAAGACACCTGGCTTAGCCACAGCCTAGGGGATGTTTCCAGAATGAAATTTTCACTCTGCAGCGAAGTGCATGAGCACTTGCCCACGAAGGGAAAAGGTCCCGACTTCGAGTCTCGGTCCAGCACACAGTTTTAGTCTGCCAAAAAGTTTCATATCAGCGCACTTTCCGCAATATCCTTTCTTTCAGGAGTGCTAGTTCTGCAAGGTTCATAGAAGAGCTTCTGTGAAGGTTGGAAGGTACGAGACAAGGTACTGGCGGAATTGAAGCTGTGAGGACGGGTTGCGAGTCGTGCTTAGGTGTCTCAGATGGCAGAGCACTTGCCCGCGAAGGACAAAGGTCCCGAGTTCGAGTCTCGGTCCGGCACACAGTTTTAATCTGCCAGGAAGTTTCAGATACGTTAAAGGTATAGAGCAGAAGCAATATTTAAAGACGGACCTCCGTCACAGTCCAATACCGTGATCACGATGACGGCATGACTGTTTGTTTCCTCAATGTTGCACAATTTGAGCTTCTAGCGTTCACTATTTCTTTTTTCGCAGTTCCGTACACCTTCTTCCAGTTTTCATATTTGATCTGTGTTCAGATTTTGGCGGCCTCTCCACTGAGCCACATAACCACTAAATCCAAGGGAGGTGCGACATGGTACTTGCCTAATGAGAGCTGCCGGACAACTGCGGCGCCACGGTATTTACGAACGCTGTCGCGTCAGTGAGAGGAGCACGTGACGTGTCCACAGTTGCAGCAGCGCCCTCCGCACTTACAAGTTTGGCCGTGGTCTGAAATCTCAATATGTTTGACCCTTTTCAAATATCGATATTCAGGCTGGGGTCGGTAAACCCAAATCAGTGTCGGTTAATAAACAGTCATGTCGCTAACCGCCCACACGCTGACACACTTGTCTAATGACAGTTTACAGTACACCTAAAGGAAAATGCATTAGTTTCTGTTCAGAATATGGTAATCCCTGTTTGTTGTTTATACTGTTGCCTTAAACTAAACTGCAATATAAACAGTTGTGTAATGCTGTTAATGTGCACAAATGATGCGTTCCTTAGAGGATATGAAAATCGCTTTCCAATGTCCAGACTAATGTTTTGTACCTCTGTCTCGTCTGTCAGAACGCAGATGGCGGAGGATGAAATACATTTTCTGAAGAAAGAACACATAAACGCGGCAATTCTGGAAACAATTTTTGTTGTCTTTTAATCCTATCACTTACTGTAACTTGACATGCTACGTGAGGATTGCTTAAGTTTATTTTCTTGTATACTTTAGAAACTGCACTTTGCATGCAGGTCCACCGTTTTCTTACGGGTTTCACCAAGTATTGTTTTTATTTTCGTGCCTTATTCCGTTCCCATTAGCCAACTACTTTTTTCATCTCTAATTATTATGCTATTTTTTCTATGTTATCTGAAATGTTCTTTTATTGGCCTGTGTGCACGATCTACATAACCAAGTTTCTATACCATGACACATGTCATCCATGTATTCCTCTTTAACACTTCCGAAGCTGCAAATTATTTCAGTGGAATCGTAAGTCAATATAGATACTCAATCTCATAACTGGCCGGCCGTAGTGGCCGTGCGGTTCTAGGCGCTACAGTCTGGAACCGAGCGACCGCAACGGTCGCAGGTTCGCATCCTGCCTCGGGCATGGATGTTTGTGATGTCCTTAGGTTGGTTAGGTTTAATTAGTTCTAAGTTCTAGGCGACTGATGACCTCAGAAGTTAAGTCGCATAGTGCTCAGAGCCATTTGAACCATTTTGAACCTCACTGCTCCGTCTTCACCCCGCTCTGGTTTATGTATATTTCTTAGAGAATCTTGGTTTACTGGCTCTCATCTGTATAAAAATTGATTGGTTTCTGACTGTCCCAGTATGTTCGCCACCCACTCTCATCTCTGTCCTCCCTTCAACCTTTACCCATCAACCATCAAATAAATCACGTTTTTTGTTAACTATTTTTCAAATTTTCCTTAGAAGTGTTGGCGTCTATTATCTTCACATTTTATCTAGTAACACCAGTTTTTCCTTCTGCTTTTAATGTACTCTTCTAATCCCACTACCGAAAAACAGCTGGCAAGTATAGGTGGTTAGTTTTTAAAAAGAGGGTCTGGTATAGTAGAGCTCCGATTTCGAGAATGTACTTCTGTGGCACAACACTATGTGTTAAGTTATTTGATATGGTGTGTAAACTTATGTGTGAATGTTTTCAAAATTTGGAAAGACTGATTATGATGTTCAGTTACAGGTCATAAGTTGCTTCGAGTGAGTAACTAGTCATCTTCAGACCGGTGGAATATGCATTTTTGTACGTGTCTTTCCAACACCTGGTGCCTATATCGATCCCACTGCGTGTAAATAGGGCATAAACGTTGGTAATAGTGAAATGACTAAAAAAGAAACTGTCTGAAAAATTAAGGAGGAGTTACGGGAATGGCAGGTGGTAACGGTCACGTAAGCGTTTTCGAAATCATAATGTTTTCTGAAGGATTTAATGGAACACACTGCACTCTAAACAATACCATCATACGAAACAATTATAAAACTCAATGTACTAAAGATGTAAGTTACTTTTTCTTCGTTCTATATATTTTTTCCACCCTTTACATTTTGGTTATTTAAATTTCCAGAACCTGTACCGGACATGAAATTTTGTGGCGTTAAAAAGTCATTTTTATTGTAAGAAATCTTTTAATAGGATCGTAAACAGTTATAATCTTGAGCTTGTCCATCAGATCATCTAATTTGTCAAAGTACCTGTCAGACTGTACCTTGCTGAATCCTGCTTCTCGCTTCAAACTCGTGAATTCAGCTGTACACAGTATTATGTTCATGTCTCATAAAAATCATAGGTCGCTCTCCATACTTTTATAATAGATTTACGAACTCATCCTTAGTTAAAGCCTAATTTATTATGTGACTATATTTTTTCTGTTCATCACTGAATATTCTCAAGAAATTACTATAATTATCTAATACAGTTTTCTTGACGACTTCTTTGATTTCCAGTGAAGCTTTGAGTCTATCACCTAATGTGTTTATTGTAACTGAATAGTTCTCATTTGTCTCTATGGCTGGTCATCCAAGAAATCCTTTTCTATGGTTTTGTTCTGACCTCTCCATCTTCGACTATTATAAAATCCATAAAAATTTAAATTTTTATGATTTATGCTTTGCCTGGTACATGGCAAAATTTCTTTGACCTATAAAACGCGAATCCACCTCAGTAGTAGTTTAACATTCCCATTGTTACTACTTGGGCTTAACATTGTTACAGCCTACCATATAGAGAACAGTATCATTTTTATCTCAATAAAAATGTCACATCAGTATCATTTTTATCTTAATAAAAATATATTATTACTTACTTGGAAACAAAACACAATACTGCAAAGTTGGTAGACCGAAAATCGCACTAGGTACAAATAACCTGTTGCCACTCCGAAACGTACTATTGTTTCATTCAGAATGGCATGGGTTGTACTTTTCCTCCATAGCTGGCTGGCACTGCAGTGGCGCAACAGCCGCTAGAGTTTCTTAACAGCTCTTGTCCGATACAATCCGCTGTTGTTGTTTTGGAGTGACTGTACACATAGATGTAGACAGTGCAAAACTAGCAGCATGAATGTGCACGAAATATTTAACCGATATAATGGTGGACTTTCATTATTCCACAAACATTCTTTGCTCCTACAATAATACTCAAACAAGCTTGTAAGTGGCATTGAACGGCACTCAGGGTAACCTTGACTTAGTGCTCATATGTGAAATACACAATGCTTTACCGAGCGAGGTGGCGCAGTGGTTAGTAGACTGGAATCGCATTCGGGAGGACGATGGTTCAGGCCCGCGTCCTGCCACCCTGCGTTTTCCGTGATTTCCCTAAATCACTTTAGGCAAATGCCGGGATGGTTCCTTTGAAAGGGCACCCCCGACTTTCTTACCCATCCTTACCTGATCCGATGGAACCGATGACCTCCCTGTTTGCTCCCACCGCCCAAATCAACCAACCAACCAACAAACACCATGCTTATGTGAAATATAGCATGCTTATAACTCGAAAGTCTGTCTATGAATACACTGTTTCTCGCAAAATAACGCAAATAAGAGGATCACGTGGAAAAATGATCTTCTTCTCAAATATACTTTGCTGTTTACGTATATTACACTAATGGGAGGACGACATAAATTTTGTTTCTGCGAGGATGCTCTTTAGTAACTGGAAATAGGCTTGCTAAAAAATACTGCTTACAGTGTCATACCAGACACTTGCTATCAGGCAAACCGTATAACTGTGCATGTTATGACCACGTGCGGTATTGTGGGTACGATTTGTTCTTGGGCGTGTCACAAATAGCCTTCAGGACCGATGTCGAGTCAGATTTTGAATCATTTGGTTGCATACACAATTTTCAGAAGAGGAAACACTCCATAAGTGAGCACAATGGAGAATAAGACAAGTAATCAACGTTGAAACCTTCCTTTCAGCGAGAACATGTTTATTTATTAATGCCAAATGCATTACTCACTCTTGGTATTGTCTTCATCTTTGATTTTACGAAGTGCGGTGTCTTTCAGTTTTAGTTATTTGCACAGTGCTCTCACTTTGCCATTGTTGCTGTTCTTGTTGATGCTGTGGTCTTCAATTCGAAGATTGGTCTGATGAAGTTCTCCGTGCTACTCTATCCTGTGCAAGCTTCTTTATCTCCTAACAACTGCTGCAAACCTAAATGCTTCTTAATCAACTTATTTCATTCATCTCTCCCTCTACGATTTTTATCCCACACCTTCCTCCAGTACTAAATTGATGGTCCCTTGATGTCTCAGAATGTGTCCTGTCAAACTATCCATTCTTCTACACCTCCCTCCAGTACTAAATTGATGGCCCCTTGATGTCTCAGAATGTGTCCTGTCAAACTATCCATTCTTCTAATCTGAATGCGCCACAAATTTTTTTCTCGGCACTTCTGTTCAGTACCTCCTCATTAGTTATGTGATCTAGTCATCTAATCTTCGGCATTCTTCCGTAGCACCATATTTCAAAAGTTTCTATTCTCTTCTTGCCTAGACTTTATTGCCTATGTATCTCTTCCATACAAGGCTTCGAGCAACACAAATACTTTCAGAAAAGACTTCCTAATACTTAAATATATATTCGACGTTAACAAATTTATTTTCTTTAGAAACGCTTTTCTTACCACTACGCGCATACCTCGGCCATCATGAGTTACTTTTCTGTCCTACTAGCAAACTCAACTGCTATTTTAAGTGCATCGTTCCCTAATCTATTTCTCTGAGCATCACCTATTGTTCATATTTCATTATCCTTATTTTGCTTTTCTTGGTCCTATGCAAGCCTTTCAACACACTGACGATTCGCTTCCGTTCCTCTTCTAAGTCCTTTGCTATCTCAGACTGAAATACAATGTCATCGTCAAACCACAAAGTTTTCATTTCTTCTCCCTGGACTTTATTTCCTTCTCCAAATTTCTCTTTGGTTTCCATTACTACTTTCTTAATGTGCAGATAGAATAACGTCAGGCATAAGCTATAACCGTACTCACCCACTTCTCAATCATTGCGTCCTTTTTTTACTTCTATTCATAACTGCCGTCTGGTTTCCGTACAATATGTAAACAGCCTTTCGCTCCCAGGATTTTACACTTCCTACCTTCAGAATTTCAAAGAGGGTATTACAGTCAACATTGTCAAAAGCTTTCTCTAGGTTTAAAAACGTTATAAATGTAGGTTTGCCTTCCCTTAACGTATCTTCAAAGAGAAGTCGCAGAGTCATTGTTGCCTCACATATGCCTACATTTCTTCGGAGTCTAAAATTGTGTCCCCGATGTCAGCTTCTAGCAATTTTTCCATGCTTCCGTAAAGATAATATGTTCGTATTTTTCAGACATGACTTATACTGATATTATACACGCCTGACAGCAAATGATTTCTATGGAATTTGAATTACTACATTCTTCTTGAAGCATTGGGGTACTTCGTCTGTCTCATGTGTCTTACAGACCGAATGGAAGAGTTTTGTCATGGCTAGCTCTTTCAAGCATCTCAGTAGGCCTGACGGAATGTCGTCTACTTCTAGAGGCTTTCCAGTGCTCTGTCAAATTCTTCTCGCAGTATCATGCTCAATTCCCATCTTCCTCCACGTCATCTTCCGTATCTATAATATTGCATGTAAGTTCCTCTCCCTTGTACAGTCTCTTTATATACTCCTTCCACCTTTCAGCTTTCCATTATTTTCTTAGGACTTGTTTTCCATCTGAGCTCTTGATATCCATACAGCTGCTTCTCTTTTCGCCGAAAGTCTCTTCAACTTGCCTGTAGCCAGTATTTGTCTCTCCACTTGTGATTTATGTTTCTGTATCCTTACATTTGTCCTTGTCCCATTTCTGCTTAGCCATTTTGAACTTTCTGTCATTCTGATTTGTAGACGTTTGTATTTCCTTTCGCCTCCTTCATTTACTGCATTTTGATATTTTGTCTTTCATCAGTTAAATTAAATATGTCCCGGGTTGTCTAAAGATATCTGTTAAGCACTGACTTTCACTGATTCTCTGCTGTCTTCACACTTCCGTCTCCTGTAGCTACGCATTCGTCTTCTATTGTATTTCCTTCCCCTATTTTCGTCTGTCGCTTCGCGCTGCTCCTCTGAAACTTGCAACAATCTCTGTTTCACTCAAATTATCTAGGTCCCATCGCTTTCTCGCATACATGTATACACAAGAGTGGGTTTTAGAATGTTTATCGCTTCGTTTAAGATGAATTGGGGGAGTTTGACAGAAAAGAAAGAGCTAAGTCATGAGCAAAGCCCCGGGAGTAGACAACATTCCATTAGAACTATTGACAGCCTTGGGAGAGCCAGCCCTGACAAGACTCTACCACCTGGTGAGCAAGATGTATGAGACAGACATAATACTGTCAGACATCAAGAATAATATAATAATTCCAATCCCAAAGAAAGCAGGTGTTGACGGATGTGAAAATTACTGAAATATCAATTTCGGTTGCATAATACTAACACGAATTCTTAACAGACGAATGGAAAAACTGGTATAAGCCGACCTCGGGGAAGATATATTTGGATTCCGTAGAAATTTTGGAACACGTAAGGCAATACTGACCCTACGACTTATCTTAGAAGAAAGATTAAGGAAAGGCAAACCTACGTTTCTAGCATTTGTAGACTTAGAGAAAGCTTTTGACAATGTTGACAGGAATATTCTCTTTCAAATTCTGAACGTGGCAGGGGCAAAATACTGGGAGCGAAAGACTATTTACAATTTGAACAGAAACCAGATGGCGGTTATAAGAGTCGAGAGGTATGAAAGGGAAGTAGTGGTTGGGAAGGGAGTGAGACGGGATTGTAGCCTATCCCCAATGTAATTCAATCTGTATATTGAGCAAGCAGTAAAGGAAACAAAAGAAAAATTAGGAGTAGGAATTAAAATCCATGGAAAATAAATAAAAACTTCGAGGTTCGCCGATGACATTGTACTTCTATCAGAGATAGCAAAGGACTTGGAGGAACAGTTGAACGGAATGTACCTAGGAATTAAGATCACGAAGAACATAAAGTGGAACGAGCACGTAGATAATACTGTGGAGAACGCAGACTAAAGATTGCGTTTTATTGGGAAAACACTCAGAAGCTGCAACAGGTCTAGTATGCGTGCACAACGTTTGTGCGTCCTCTGCTAGAGTGCTGCTGTGCGGTATGGGATCCTTACCAAATAGGATTGACGGAGGGCAGCGAAAAAGTCCTACGAACAACAGATCGTTTTGTATTGTCGCGGAATTGGGCACAAAGTGATGCGGATATGATAAGTGAGTTGATGTGGCGGTCCTTAAAACCGTTTTGCGTTGTGGCGAGATCATTTCACGGAATTTCAGTCATTAACTTACGCCTCTAAATATGAGCCCTATGCTTTGTTAATTTTTTCAAATTGTTGCATCGTTGAGCCCCCGATTACCAGACGATTGTCGCCATCTTATGTAGGGAGGAATGAAATAAGGGAAATGAGGGCTCGCTCAAGAAGATTTAAGTGTTCATTTTTCCCAAGCACTGTTAGAGAGTGAAACGGTGGAGAGAAATCTGAAGGTGCTTGGAAGAACCATCTGCCAGGCACTTACGCGTGAATCGCAGAATAGTCATGTAGATTTAGATGTAGATGTTGCCCTTACCGCAGTAGAACAGTGTGTGCAGGAAAGCCGAAACAAGTACTCTCTTCTGACAAAGCTTCGTTCCTGTTGCGCAATGTTTTTAGCTAGGGACGATATGCGTACCTTACTTTCCTAGCAGTCTGGTGTGGCCGTGTGGTTCTAGGCGCTTCAGTCTAGAACCGCTTGACCGCTACGGTCGCAGGTTCGAAACCTGCTTCGGGCATGGGTGCGTGTGATGTACTTAGGTTAGTTCGGTTTAAATAGTTCTAAGTTGTAGGGGACTGATGACCACAGCAAGTAAGTCTCTTAGTGCTCAGAGTTATATGAACCATTTACTTTCCTAAGTTCCTATGCTTTTGACGTTCCTTTCATGCTGACTTCGTTGTACTGCTACTTTAATGGCTAGCAATGTAGTTATTTCCTCATCCCCCTTTTAATTTAACATCACTTGT
This sequence comes from Schistocerca gregaria, assembly GCF_023897955.1. NCBI lineage: Eukaryota > Metazoa > Arthropoda > Insecta > Orthoptera > Acrididae > Schistocerca > Schistocerca gregaria. Next base: position 224,399,270 of record NC_064925.1, on the reverse strand, counting down.
TGAAACTTCAAATTATGCGAGTCAAACCAGAAATTAATTCGAGGTCTCTTGGCTTTTAATTCGCCGGAAATGAAAACTCAGCCAACACAGCGAATTAGCCGAAGGGCAGTAATTGGGCTGGTGTTGGTGGCGGCGGCTTGCACGCTCCCGCGCCGCGGCAATTACAAACACTCCGCGCTGCAGTTCGGCGCGGCGGTCGCAGCAGCCCGCCAGCAGGTAGCAGGTAGCGGCCGCCGCCGCTGCCACGGCCGGGTCCTGCGCCCTGTTTGGCCACGGCAAACGTACGGCGCTGCACTGCTGGAGCGAGGGCGCACCTGTTGCACGGACCACTGGGCTTCGATCAAAGCCTCCGGCGCTGCCTGGCGGCCCGTGACGCGGTGCTCAGCCCTCAGCCCGCAGGGCTCACCGATAGGGCGGCGAGCGGCAGCACGAGCTGCGCCCCGAATAACAGAGTACGCAGCGATGCCGTCTTGGAGCGGATGGTACTGCGACAAGTTGTCTATCACGTGACGTTACCCATAGGTTAAGCTTGTACAGTCGTGGACAAAACGAGCGAGACCCCTTGCTTTTCGATATGCTGATCCGCACGGCTTTAAAGTCTGCTACACAGCATAACAGGCAAGGCGACGGAGTGCTACCAACACACTATGCACAGGCGTGAAATTGAAAAACTATCTGAACTTTTTATACTGTTTTCAATCATTTGTAAGACTATAATAATGCTGATTAGTGTGTTAAATACAATACGTAAATACACTCCTGGAAATGGAAAAAAGAACACATTGACACCGGTGTGTCAGACCCACCATACTTGCTCCGGACACTGCGAGAGGGCTGTACAAGCAATGATCACACGCACGGCACAGCGGACACACCAGGAACCGCGGTGTTGGCCGTCGAATGGCGCTAGCTGCGCAGCATTTGTGCACCGCCGCCGTCAGTGTCAGCCAGTTTGCCGTGGCATACGGAGCTCCATCGCAGTCTTTAACACTGGTAGCATGCCGCGACAGCGTGGACATGATCCGTATGTGCAGTTGACGGACTTTGAGCGAGGGCGTATAGTGGGCATGCGGGAGGCCGGGTGGACGTACCGCCGAATTGCTCAACACGTGGAGCGTGTCTCCACAGTACATCGATGTTGTCGCCAGTGGTCGGCGGAAGGTGCACGTGCCCGTCGACCTGGGACCGGACCGGAGCGACGCACGGATGCACGCCAAGACCGTAGGATCCTACGCAGTGCCGTAGGGGACCGCACCGCCACTTCCCAGAAAATTAGGGACACTGTTGCTCCTGGGGTATCGACGAGGACCATTCGCAACCGTCTCCATGAAGCTGGGCTACGGTCCCGCACACCGTTAGGATGTCTTCCGCTCACGCCCCAACATCGTGCAGCCCGCCTCCAGTGGTGTCGCGACAGGCGTGAATGGAGGGACGAATGGAGACTTGTCGTCTTCAGCGATGAGAGTCGCTTCTGCCTTGGTGCCAATGATGGTCGTATGCGTGTTGGCGCCGTGTAGGTGAGCGCCACAATCAGGACTGCATACGACCGAGGCACACAGGGCCAACACTCGGCATCATGGTGTGGGGAGCGATCTCCTACACTGGCCGTACACCTCTGGTGATCGTCGAGGGGACACTGAATAGTGCACGGTACATCCAAACCGTCATCGAACCCATCCTTCTACCATTCCTAGACCGGCAAGGGAACTTGCTGTTCCAACAGGACAATGCACGTCCGCATGTATCCCGTGCCACCCAACGTGCTCTAGAAGGTGTAAGTCAACTACCCTGGCCAGCAAGATCTCCGGATCTGTCCCCCATTGAGCATGTTTGGGACTGGATAAAGCGTCGTCTCACGCGGTCTGCACGTCCAGCACGAACGCTGGTCAGACTGAGGCGCCAGGTGGAAATGGCATGGCAAGCCGTTCCACAGGACTACATCCAGCATCTCTACGATCGTCTCCATGGGAGAATAGCAGCCTGCATTGCTGCGAAAGGTGGATATACACTGTACTAGTGCCGACATTGTGCATGCTCTGTTGCCTGTGTCTATGTGCCTGTGGTTCTGTCAGTGTGATCATGTGATGTATCTGACCCCAGGAATGTGTCAATAAAGTTTCCCCTTCCTGGGACAATGAATTCACGGTGTTCTTATTTCAATTTCCAGGAGTGTATAAGAACTGAAAGAAGAAACTGAATTTCAACTTATCGAGATAACATAACTGATTTTGTAAGACAAAGAACCCCAGATTGTTACGAATTAGCAAAATATTATCCGGCTTTGGCCGCGAAACGGTCTGTGTCAACGTTCAGACCAGTCATACTGGATTACCGTTGCTGACCTACCATGGAAGTGTGCAAATTTAGCAATGCGCGAAGATTCATAACGAAATTCAGTTAAAAATCATTCAGTGCCACACTTAAGTCAATTCCATTGTCGACAGAAGCGAAAAAAGTAGGCAGTAACATCAGAATGAGATTTTCACTCTGCAGCGGAGTGAGCGCTGATATGAAACTTCCTGGCAGATTAAAACTGTGTGTCCGACCGAGACTGGAACTGGGGACCTTTGCCTTTTGCAGGCAAGTGCTCTACCATCTGAGGTAGGAGACGAGATACTGGCAGACGTAAAGCTGTGAGGACCGGGGTGAGTTGTTCTTCGGTAGCTCAGATGGTAGAGCACTTGCCCGCGAAAGGCAAAGGTCCCCAGTTCGAGTCTCGGACACACAGTTTTAATCTGCCAGGAAGTTTCATAGGCAGTAACTTGTATGAAATTCTACAAGAGTGTCATATTGACATCCACAAGGCGCCAGTACAGAATAAAGGTAGCGATAAAACATATTGGGGGCGCGAGAATTACTTAACATGGCTTTACTGACATTCTACCTGCCTCCATCGCGATTAGAACCGAAAACAAACCAGACCTTCCTTTCACTACCCTAGCAGACAACCCAGGCACACAGCCCTCTATTATTACCCCAGACATGAATAAGCCGGCAATTTCGCAATGAGAATGGCAAAATGATCTGCAGTTTCTGTTGCATAGAGCTTTACGGACTCAAAAACATGAATTTTCTTCCGTTATGTCACCGCTTAAGTGACAATCATTCGGGATGTTTATCGAAATAACAAAATACTGTTATGAGAGAGTAAATTTAGTAGGATAATTCTGCACCACCCCGGGAAATAAACGGCTACATAGCTGCCAACCGTATTATACACCGTTTCGAATTGTCCACTAGACTCGCCACAGCCACAAAACGTTCATTAGCCGAAGTGTTTCTTAAGCTAACTAGCAATGGGAATGTTCGCACTTCTAAAACGCGGTGGCATTAATAATGGGATGTGAATTACCACTTGTATAGGCAAATGGATTCTATTTGCATTCCTGTAAACGTGGTTTGGATCGAAAGCGTAGCTACGATTAATATGCTGATGTATCGACTGCAACTAGCACATTTCGAATAAAGAATAGGGGGTGTTATGTATGCGGCCCTCATCTTTAGTAGCTGTCGTAGCTGTTTTCGTTGTTAAGATTTCGTCACCTAAACCGGTAAAAACGAAACCCTAAAAGTCTCACTTTCTTGACCGTCTATCGGTTTACCCAACTCTTCCGTTTACCTCCAGAACGCATAGACATAATAAGCGGAAATGATCCGCATTTCTTGCGGTAACCGTTCCCTTTGTGGTGTAAAAAAATGAGCTTATATGTCTACGCAATCTAAAGATACGGCCGTTTATGTAAAGAAAATTTACGTGAGAGGTCAAAAAATGGGTCCAAAACTATGCGACCAAACTGCTTAGGTCATCAGCCCCTAGACCTAGAACTACTTAAACCAACCTCACCTAACATACATCGATTCCCGGGGAAGGATTCGAACGGACGGCGCAACCAGCAGTGCGATCCGCCGTATGACGCCGTTGATAGCACGGCTGACCCGCGCCAGCAAGCTGTTAATATCTTCTGATGATGCTAACAAGTTATTTTCTTCTGGTGAATGATTTTTTGTGCAGTTCATTTAAGATACAATAACTAAAATATATTTGATGTTACGGAAGCCGAAGGACGCCTAATTCATATCCCTCTCTTTATGTATGATGCTAGATTCGCAATCTGAGCATACGTATTATCCATAACCACACTTTAGCGCCACAATTGTGAGCAGGTTTAGACATCAAACAGACCGCCGGCCGGCCGCCACAGAGACTAAGTCCGAGTCGTTCACTTACGGTGGCCAATAAAACTGACCGCCCCGGCCATCTGCACAATCTGGCAACACTGTTAGATGCGGAAGTGTATTGGGAGGAAGTGTTGTCTACGTCCGAGCTGTTCTCGGATTGTATGAGCCTGTGGGCTAGTGGCCGGCGCGGTAACTCAGCGTGTTCGGTCAGAGTGTTAGATGCCCTCTATAATAAAAAAAATTGAGTTAATGGATCAACGACGAACTGAAACGGGTGTCTTGCGACGTCCGCACCGAGCAGATACAACGAACAAAAACTAATAATGGTAATCTTTGTGCATTCAAAACTTATGGTCGCCTGTTCGCGTCCAATTGTTGTTTTTTTAACCACATTTCGGTCTAAAGTAATGAGTCTGATTGAGTATCGAAGATAATTCGCTTAACATTCTACCCACCAGCAATAACAATTATTCCAGAAACAACTCCGCAGGACAGCTAGTGGATGCGTCGCGACCATAACAGCTTACGCTCGAGCGTTTCCTCGCGCTGCAGCGTCTACCGGCCACCGGCCAGACGCCACCCGCCGCCTGAAATCCGGCGCCGCCCATGTGAACGCGATGCCACGCTGTCAGTGTATGTAGCAACTGTCATTTTCGAATTTGAAGTTCTAGTTATCATCTTGCAGTTAAGCATTGGATTTTGCATACTTGAAAATCATGAACTACAGCTGAGCATTGTAAAATTGAGACGCAAGTGGAAAAAGGTGTAACATCTGCAACACATCGTTTACTTTTGGTATAACAGATGGGTGAATGAAGAGGAGGCAGCTAGAAAGATTTGAATTGTGTTTGGAGCGAGTGCTTTTGGGAAAAATACGCCAGAAAAAGATATTCGTGTTTCAACAAAGATCGTTCTGGCATAAATGATTTTCCACATTAAGGAAGGCTCGCCTACTGATATATGTCATAGATTACCATGTTACCATCATGTGACATTTGCATCCAACAGGCAAAGTTCAGAAGGCTGGTGTAGGAGTACTGCATGCTCTAATTCGAAACAACAAAAATCAACGGAGTGACTATTATTGAACGTCATCAGGTCACTCATCGAGCATTCCTATGCAGTACAGTTACTGGTGACGTGTTATGATGCCTTTATCGTTTACTTCCTAAGAAGAAATGAAAGGCTGAGCCCCACAAAAAGTCGTAAACTCGAGGAAAGAGTAGTGTGAACATAATACACTCCTGGAAATTGAAATAAGAACACCGTGAATTCATTGTCCCAGGAGGGGGAAACGTTATTGACACATTTCTGGGGTCAGATACATCACATGATCACACTGACAGAACCACAGGCACATAGACACAGGCAACAGAGCATGCACAATGTCGGCACTAGTACAGTGTATATCCACCTTTCGCAGCATTGCAGGCTGCTATTCTCCCATGGACACGATCGTCGAGATGCTGGATGTAGTCCTGTGGAACGGCTTGCCATGCCATTTCCACCTGGCGCCTCAGTTGGACCAGCGTTCGTACTGGACGTGCAGACCGCGTGAGACGACGCTTCATCCAGTCCCAAACATGCTCAATGGGGGACAGATCCGGAGATCTTGCTGGCCAGGGTAGTTGACTTACACCTTCTAGAGCACGTTGGGTGGCACGGGATACATGCGGACGTGCATTGTCCTGTTGGAACAGCAAGTTCCCTTGCCGGTCTAGGAATGGTAGAAGGATGGGTTCGATGACGGTTTGGATGTACCGTGCACTATTCAGTGTCCCCTCGACGATCACCAGAGGTGTACGGCCAGTGTAGGAGATCGCTCCCCACACCATGATGCCGGGTGTTGGCCCTGTGTGCCTCGGTCGTATGCAGTCCTGATTGTGGCGCTCACCTGCACGGCGCCAAACACGCATACGACCATCATTGGCACCAAGGCAGAAGCGACTCTCATCGCTGAAGACGACACGTCTCCATTCGTCCCTCCATTTACGCCTGTCGCGACACCACTGGAGGCGGGCTGCACGATGTTGGGGCGTGAGCGGAAGACGGCCTAACGGTGTGCGGGACCGTAGCCCAGCTTCATGGAGACGGTTGCGAATGGTCCTCGCCGATACCCCAGGAGCAACAGTGTCCCTAATTTGCTGGGAAGTGGCGGTGCGGTCCCCTACGGCACTTCGTAGTATCCTACGGTCTTGGCGTGTATCCGTGCGTCGCTGCGGTCCGGTCCCAGGTCGACGGGCACGTGCACCTTCCGCCGACCACTGGCGACAACATCGATGTACTGTGGAGATCTCACGCTCCACGTGTTGAGCAATTCGGCGGTACGTCCACCCGGCCTCCCGCATGCCCACTATATGCCCTCGCTCAAAGTCCGTCAACTGCACCTACGGTTCCCGTCCACACTGTCGCGGCATGCTACCAGTGTTAAAGACTGCGATGGAGCTCCGTATGCCACGGCAAACTGGCTGACACTGACGGCGGCGGTGCACAAATGCTGAGCAGCTAGCGCCATTCGACGGCCAACACCGCGGTTCCTGGTGTGTTCGCTGTGCCGTGCGTGTGATCATTGCTAGTACAGCAATTTCCAGGAGTGTATTTTACATCTGATAAATCCTAAAGTGTGTTTTGGGCTAGGAATTCTGCCCCCAGGGTGTGTGCAACACAGCTGGAATTTGTTGCCAACAACTGAGACACCTTTCGGTCGCAGTGCAAGAAAATCGAGCAACAAAACTACATCACATGTGCTACTGCATGATAACGCACTATGTTGCTTTGAGAAACAAAACTATCCAGGAGATTGATAGAAAAGTCGTCTCTCAGGCGCTTGTATTGATAGGGAAGTCCTCTCTCACTCAAGCACTTGTCCCTCTCGTCATATATTTGTAAAATTTTAACTTTCCAGCTCTTGATCGATCAACCGTCAAGGCAATTCATTTCTAGACGAAAATACTCTTAAAACTACTCTGGTTTAATGACATAGTTAGAACCAGTAGGTTTCTACAGGCTTAGAATTTGTAAACAACTTCAGCATTGTCAGATCGTTTTAGATATCGTGAAAGAAAATGACGCTGATGATTAATTTCTCTTTAATAATTACTGTTGCGTTTAGTAAACTAATTGAAAATGCAATTAAAATATTCACTGTACTAATACTACAGAAACATCACGACGGCAGTCTATCTTAATAAAGCATTAAGAGTCTGTGAGACGATTGAGCCTATTTTAACACGAATTAGTAGTGTATTACCGACTTTTGACTTCGAAAAGATCTGTATTTATTTCATTTCCTGTACCATTCGTAAGTATTCTGAAAATGTGACATTTCATAGATAAAATCATGTATTCACAACAACAAAAAATATGTCGGCAGAAAACAAAAGTGGCATTATGAATTGTCAGTACCGTAAGGTTTTCGCTCTGAAACTAAGGGTTACTGAAAGTAGCAAGACGAATTTTGCTCGACCGTTGTCTTCCGATTCACTTATTGAGTTTTTATCCGCCTGCTTGTAGCTTGCACCTGGTAGCTAAGCACGTTACCTGGGAACTGTTTATTTCCTAAAGTGGGAAGGCATCCTTTTGTGGTTGAATTGTTGGTAAATGTCAGTCAGACGCGTGCCTTTGGTCTAAGCGTTTGAATTTGTACCAATGATTCTTCTACAGGCTTTTTCTGTCCCAAATTAGAGAGTTGAAGTCCCCCATTAGTATTTTCAAATCATCTTGGTGAATTTTGCTCATAGTATTTTCCAGTGTGTTCCAGAATTTTTCGACATTTTTGGTGTTCTTCTTATTTTCGATGTTGGTGGAGACACGTGCATTGATGAGTGTATAATTTTTAGTGGGGCTCTGAATGAGCATAGTCATAAGTCGCTTGTTGATGGGCCGGCCGCGGTGGCCGAGAGGTTCTAGGCGCTTCAGTCCGAAACCTCGCGACTGCTACGGTCGCTGGTTCGAATCCAGCCTCGGGCATGGATTTGTGTGATGTCCTTACGTTAGTTAGGTTTAAGTAGTTCTACGTTCTAGGGGACTGATGACCTCCGCTGGTAAGTCCGGTAGTGCTCAGATCCATTTCAACCTTCTGATTGTTGATGGGTGTGATTTCTTTGACAGAGTTGATGATAGATCTGTGTTCGAGAAATGCAGTGCCGAAGTTTGGTACGCCTTTCGCTACCTTTTGTTGTATTTAACCCTAGAAGATGCAATGGTTTCCCTAATGCAAGATTTCACTGTCAGTTAGTCGTGGTTCTTGAAGAGCAAGGATGAGAATTTTTTGTCGGTAGATTTCTTTTGTGAGATTCATTATTTTTCGTGTTTGGATCAATGCATCAATGTTTACTTTAAAAGCATGTTTTTTGCTTGTATGGAAATTTACCAGAGATCTTCGATATTCTCTGCCGTGCTAACCTGGACTCCGAAAATCCAACTGCAGCGTGTCGACACCCGGGTTGTGTACCACCTGGGGTAATGTTTGACTTTGCTTGCATAGGTCATGTTCGCTTGTGTTTCATTTGTTTGGTTTGGGTGATACCAGGACCGGACACGACCATATTGTGTTGAAGCCTCTCAAAGCAAATATTTTCAGCAAAGCTCATTGAGTTAACAGCGGTGGTTTTCACTCAGACGTGTCTGGATTTTAGGTCAATGGATTGAGTAGCCGTTTAGGATTGTGTTAGTATTTGCTTCACCCCTAGTATTTGATTTCCACGGTACCACCCATATGGGGGAGGGTTGCCCCTATCCACCACACGCGATTATAATTATTATTATTATTATTGTCATTATGTCATCAGCAAATCCGATCTTCCCACCACTGAAATAGATGTGTATTGTTCGACTCAGTATTTCCATCCCATAAATGTGTGTTATAATTACGTTACATTGCTGCCAGTAGACATATATGTCACTTTTCCTTAGACAGTTGCTACCTGTTCCTCCATGATAGGAATTTATGTGCGCAGCATTGTTGCATTACAGACGTTCAAATTATACGATTTCTGTAATTCCGTTTCGATACAAGGTCGTTCTAATCGGATTCAGCCAGGTAGTCTTAATGTGTATATCCGACTACGACTCTCATCATATGATAGACTGGGTAAACCACATTCTTAATCAGACTGTTGAATATAGATCAGTTATCTATGACAGGGCCTGAATTCTTAAACACTGTGGAAAATAATAATCCAATGTGCTTATTACATATACGTTATTTAAATATAAATATATGAACTAACGAGATAACAGCTTATTTACAGGTTCAAAAATGGCTCTGCGCACTATGGGACTTAACATCTTAGGTCATCAGTCGCCTAAAACTTAGAACTACTTAAACCTAACTAACCTAAGGAAATCACACACATCCATGCCCGAGGCAGGATTGGAACATGCGACCGTAGCAGTCGTGCGGTTCCGGACTGAGCGCCTAGAACCGCGAGACCACCGCAAGCGGCCTTATTTACAGGAGCAGAGCACTATTCATCATAGCAGAGCAGTGCGAGATTGGTTTCAGGCCGCGAGAGGGTAAAGCTGTTGCCGTTTGTTCCACGATGACCAAACATCAACCAGATAGAGAATATGTGAGCTGAGGAACAAGGCCAGTGCCACGTGGATCTAAAAAGCCAGCGACCTTTGGACATATATAGAAAACATATGTTGGGAAGTAAACCATCACGCTACACTGTCGACGACTTAATGAAATTAATTCCCCTACGCATTCAAGAAATCTTAAGTAATGATCGTGGGCGGGTTGGTTACTAAAAGTAAAAAAAAAATGTTCAAATGTGTGTAAAATATTATGGGACTTAGCTGCTAAGGTCATCAGTACCTAAGCTTACACACTACTTAACCTAAATTATCCTAAGGACAAACACACACACTCATGCCTGAGGGAGGACTCGAACCTCCGCTGGGATCAGCCACGCAGCCCATGACTGCAGAGCCCCAGACCGCACGGCTAATCCAGGGCGGCTACTATAAGTATACTCGCCATAAAACCCACGTGGACAATTATCTGATAATCGTTCAAGCTTTGCTTTGTCTCAGCTCTTTAGCATACAAGTCCATTTACTTTCAGGCTCCACCTTACAATTCTTGTAATGCAAGGTAATTGAGAAAACACATCCACTCGACGCCAACTCAGGAACTGACTGGTGCATGTGTTGTTGAAGAAACAGTAGTTGTCACCCTCTCTGGAATCAATGACTGTGTGTGTGATTTTGTGTGTGTGTGTGTGTGTGTGTGTGTGTGTGTGTGTGTGTGTGTGTGTGTTTTAGCGTTCATGCACAATCTGAAGCAATACTATTAACATTAGAGAGACAACCAACAATAAATATTGCATCAAATATGACTGTAAAGTATTTTAATGCTATGGGAAGTTAAAAACTGTGTTTTCACCCAACCCAATTCCTGCATATTACGTTAAGTAAGATGTATTAACTCCATAGTATCGTTAGCAGAGACAGTGCGCTCTTGTTGTCGAGGCTCGCGACAAGCGCAGCGATCAGCAGTGCCCAATGCCTCGGGGATTTGTTTATGTTGGCTGAGCGTGGACACTGCAGCAGACGCTTCGCCATAAACAGAAAGAAATCACCTTGGCTCTGACTGCAGTGAGCGGATATCACTGCCTGCGTGTTCTGATAGTAACCAACGTGGGACTTTACTCACAGGTGCCATGGAGCAATTGCAAATGGTATCATGTCATTAGTCATCAGAATATTAACCAGTGATGAAATGTCCACTCTATTTGAATCCCAAGAAAAGAGGAACCTTCTCACAAAGGAATGTGAGGTGATATCAAAATTTATCCAACATATAGAAATTAACTGCAGGCCTTTCATGTATGCAGTAGTAGCACACAAGGAAATATTATGTCTTGGAAGCGTATATTTCATTTCCTCTTCTCATATTAACGACCTTGTTTCAGTATGAAGTTAGAAAATAATCACGAAAAACTTAAGTTCCTGAGAAGCATATAAGTTATTTCCTCTTCTCATATCATAACTTTTGTTTTAGTATGAGGTAAAAAAATAAACAGTTTAGGGTTCTGAAACATAATGTGACACCAGATTCTTATCGTAGGCGCTATCGGAAACGCAAAAAGCAGGGAGCTACCCATTCTTTTGTCCAAAAGTCTGTTTCCTTGCATGCATTACTCACGCTAGGATATTCTTATTTAAGGACTTGTAGGCATCAAGTTCTTCAGCAGAACAAGCCTTATGTTATTGTGCTAATTACGGTATGGAAAAATGCAACAAAGACGAGTTCCCCTAGACCAGTGATGATATTTGCACATGTCTGTATTCAGCAATGACTGCCAGCTGCCACAGAATCCTTGCGGCAGGCAACACAACTGTGCGTGCACTTCAAACTACATTCAGCAAGACGTCAGGAGATGGATGGAAACGTCGAATTAACGTAGCTTTCCGAGTCGTATTCAATCCAGAATGACGTGTTATTAAGGTAGTTGAGCGTTCTAGCAATTACACTTCTATAATTCCCAAATGAGTATTCCGATAGCCAAAAGAACCCGTTAGTGTGAAACCATTTGGAACTGCATTAACGTCAAAGTGCAAGAACTTGAGACAATACGTGGACTATTCTCTTCGCTAGGTGACCTATTACTGATATTTAAGATTCTCTCCGCCATAAGCGTAATGGAAATGGAACTTCAGAGGCAATTTTCCGCTATTCTTGACAAACATGAGAAACTCGTAATCACTGCGAGTTACAACTGCGTGATGATAATGGTTCAGGTTGTCAGTAGTTGTGGTGGTGTTATGCTGAAAAACTGCATGTGCAAATATCATCACTGGTCTAGGGGAACTCGTCTTTGTTGCATTTTTCCATACCGTAATTAGCACAATAACATAAGGCTTGTTCTGCTGAAGAACTTGATGCCTACAAGTCCTTAAATAAGAATCTCCTAGCGTGAGTAATGCATGCAAGGAAACAGACTTTTGGACAAAAGAATGGATAGCTCCCTGCTTTTTGCATTTCCGATTGCGCCTGCGATAAGAATCTGGTGTCATATTATGTTTCAGAACCCTAAACTGTTTATTTTTTTACCTCATACTAAAACAAAAATTATGATATGAGAAGAGGAAATTACTTATATATTCTCAGGAACTTAAGTTTTACGTGATTATTTTCCCACTTCATACTGAAACAAGGTCGTTAATATGAGAAGAGGAAATGAAATATACGCTTCCAAGACATAATATTTCCTGGTGTGCTACTACTGCATACATGAAAGCCCTGCAGTTAATTTCTATATGTTGGAAAATTTATTTCATATATTTATATTTCAATAACGTATTTGTAATAAGTATATTGCATTATTATTTTCCACAGTGTTTAAGAATTCAGGCCCTGTCACAGATAAGTGATCTATATTCAACAGTCCGAATAAGAATGTGGTTTTCCCAGTCTAGCATATGATGAGAGTCGTAGTCGGATATCCACATTAAGACTGCCTGGCTGAATCCGATTAGAACGCTCTTGTATCGAAATGGAATTACAGAAATCGGATAATTAGAATGTTTGAATTGCAACAATGCTGCGCACATAAGTTCCTATGATGGAGGAACAGGTAGCAACAGTCTAAGAAAAAGTGAGAAATATGTCTACTGCCAGTAATGTAACGTAATTATAACCCACATTTATGGGATGGAAATACTGAGTCGAACAATACACATCTATTTCAGTGGTGGGAAGATCGGATTTGCTGATGACATATCGAAGATAATAATAATAATAATCGCGTGTGGCGGATAGGGGACACCCTTCCCCCATATGGGTGGTACCGTGGAAATCAAATACTAGGGGTGAACCAAATACTAACACAATCCTGAACGGCTACTCAATCCATTGAACCAAAATCCAGACACGTCTGAGTGAAAATCACGGCTACTCTGATCGCCGTCTGTTAGCTCAATGAGCTTGGCTGAAAATATTTGCTTTGAACGGCTTCAACACACTATGGTCTTGTCCGGTCCTGGTATCACCCAAACCAAACCAATAAAACACAAGCGAACATGACCTATGCAAGCAAAGTCAAACATTACCCCAGGTGGTATACCACCCCGCTGTCGACACGCTGCAGTTGGATTTTCGGAGTCCAGGTTAGCACGGCAGAGAATATCGAAGATCTCTGGTAAATTTCCATACAAGCAAAAAACATGCATTTAAAAGTAATCATCGATGCATTGATCCAAACACAAAAACTAAATAATCTCACAAAAGAAATCTACCGACAAAAAATTCTCATCCTTGCTCTTCAAGAACCACGACTAACTGACAGTGAAATCTTGCATTAGGGAAACCATTGCATCTTCTAGGGTTAAATACAACTAAAGGTAGCGAAAGGCGTACCAATCTACGGCATTGCATTTCTCGAACACAGATCTATCATCAACTCTGTCAAAGAAATCACACCCATCAACAATCAAAAGGTTCAAATGGCTCTGAGCACTACCGGACTTACCAGCGGAGGTCATCAGTCCCCTAGAACGTAGAACTACTTAAACCTAACTAACGTAAGGACATCACACACATCCATGCCCGAGGCTGGATTCGAACCAGCGACCGTAGCAGTCGCGAGGTTTCGGACTGAAGCGCCTAGAACCTCTCGCCTACCGCGGCCGGCCCATCAACAAGCGACTTATGACTATGCTCATTCAGAGCCCCACTAAAAAATATACACTCATCAATACACGTGTCCCCACCAACATCGAAAATAAGAAAAACACCAATAATGTCGAAAAATTCTGGAACACACTGGAAAATACTATGAGCAAAATTCACCAAGATGACGTGAAAATACTAATGGGAGACTTCAACTCTCTATCTGCGACAGAAAAAGCCTGTAGAAGAATCATTGGTACAAATTCAACACACCGAAACGCTTAGACCAAAGGCACGCGTCTGACTGACATTTACCAACAATTCAACCACAAAAGGATGTCTTCCCACTTTAGGAAAAAAACAGTTCCCAGGTAACGTGCTTAGCTACCAGGTGCTAGCTACAAGCAGGCAGATAAAAACTCAATAAGGGAATCGTAAGACAACACTCGAGCAAAATTCGTCTTGCTACTTTCAGTAACCCTTAGTTTCAGAGCGAAAACCTTACGGTACTGACAATTCATAATGCCACTTTTGTTTTCTGCCGACATATTTTTTGTTGTTGTGAATACATGATTTTATCTATGAAATGTCACATTTTCAGAATACTTACGAATGGTACAGGGAATGAAATAAATACAGATCTTTTCGAAGTCAAAAGTCGGTAATATACTACTAATTCGTGTTAAAATAGGCTCAATCGTCTCACAGACTCTTAATGCTTTATTAAGATAGACTGCCGTCGTGATGTTTCTGTAGTATTAGTACAGTGAATATTTTAATTGCATTTTCAATTAGTTTACTAAACGCAACAGTAATTATCAAAGAGAAATTAATCATCAGCAGAATTTTCTTTCACGATATCTAAAACGATGTGACAATGTTAAAGTTGTTTACAAATTCTAGGCCTGTAGAAACCTACTGGTTCTAACTATGTCATTAAACCAGAGTAGTTTTAAGAGTATTTTCGTCTAGAAATGAATTGCCTTGACGGTTGATCGATCAAGAGCTGGAAAGTTAAAATTTTACAAATATATGACGAGAGGGACAAGTGCTTGAGTGAGAGAGGACTTCCCTATCAATACAAGTGCCTGAGAGACGACTTTCCTATCAATCTCCTGGATAGTTTTGTTTCTCAAAGCAACATAGTGCGTTATCATGCAGTAGCGCAGGTTATGTAGTTTTGTTGCTCGATTTTCTTGCACTGCGACCGAAAGGTGTCTCAGTTGTTGGCAACAAATTCCAGCTGTGTTGCACACACCCTGAGGGCAGATTTCGTAGCCCAAAACACACTTTTGGATTTATCAGATGTAAAATATTATGTTCACGCTACTCTTTCCTCGAGTTTACGACTTTTGGTGGGGCTCAGCCTTTCATTTCTTCTTAGGAAGTTACCGATAAAGGCATCATAACACGTCACCAGTAACTGTACTGCATAGGAATGCTCGATGAGTGTCCTGATGACGTTCAATTATAGTCACTCCGTTGATTTTTGTTGTTTCGAATTAGAGCATGCAGTACTCCTACACCAGCCTTCTGAACTTTGCCTGTTGGGTGCAAATGTCACATGATGGTAAAATGGTAATCTATGACATATATCAGTAGGCGAGGCTTCCTTAATGTGGAAAATCATTCATGCCAGAACGATCTTTGTTGAAACACGAATATCTTTTTCTAGCGTATTTTTCCCAAAAGCACTCGCTCCAAACACAATTCAAATCTTTCTAGCTGCCTCCTCTTCATTCACCCATCTGTTATACCAAAAGTAAACGTTGTGTTGCAGATGTTACACCTTTTTCCACTAGCGACTCAATTTTACAATGCTTAACTGTAGTTCATGATTTTTCAGTATGCAAAATCCAATGCTTAACTGCAAGATGATAACTAGAACTTCAAATTCGAAAATGACAGTTGCTACATACACTGACAGCGTGGCATCGCGTTCACATGGGCGGCGCCGGATTTCAGGCGGCGGGTGGCGTCTGGCCGGTGGCCGGTAGCTTCGATGCTCAATTAGACTCATAACTTTAGACCGAAATGTGGTTAAAAAAACAACAATTGGACGCGAACAGGCGACCATAAGTTTTTAATGCCTAAAGTTTACCATTATTCTTTTTTGTCTTGTTTTTGTTCGTTGTATCTGCTCGGTGCGGACGTCGCAAGACACCCGTTTCAGTTCGTCGTTGATCTTTTAACTCAGTTTCTTTATTACAGAGGGCATCTAATACTCTGACCGAACACGCTGAGTTACCGTGCCGGCTCCGACACCACCGCCTCATACAATCCGAGAACATCTCGGAAGTAGACAACACTTCCTCCCAACACTTCCGCATCTAACAGTGTTGCCAGATTGTGCAGATGGCCGTGGCGGTCAGTTTTATTGACGACCGTAAGTGAACGACTCGGACTTAGTCTCTGTGGCGGCCGGCCGGCGGTCAGTTTTTATATCTAAGACCGTACACTTGAGATATTTCGTTTCCCATGAAATGGTGGCAGACAATGCTGAGGCGTCTTCGAAGTGCGAGCTTCGTCAGTGCAAGATATCTCAGCACAGCTGAGCGAACGTTTTCTTCCTGCAGCTAGTCTAATGGACGATGTTAAAACTGCAGAATACTTTTGACAACTATGTGACCATCGATTTATCTTCGTGAGTTGTTCATAATTATGTTAGTAAATTCCCTCGATATTTTTATGTCCTTTAAATTACATTTGCTACATGATTCGCACTGAAAACGTAGGATATGTATGTTATTTGGTCCAGGCAGCACGTTTCCATCAGAAATTGATGCTTGCATTGACATTTATGTTGCGAATTAGTCATCTTATCCATCACATAGATAACGAGGATGCTCCGTTTTGCTACAGTTGTTTCATAGCTAACAAGGGAACCTCCCCATCGCACCTTCCTCAGATTTATTTATAAGTTGGCACAGTAGATAGGCCTTGAAGAACACAGATCAATCGAGAAAACAGGAAGAAGTTGTGTTGAACTATGAAAAAAATAAATAAAATATACAATCTGAGTAGTCCATGCAAAAGATAATCAACATCAAGGAGGGTGTGAGCTCGTGAGCGCCGTGGTAGCGTGGTTAGCGTGAGCAGTTGCCGAATTAGCCGGCATGGTAGCTCAGCGTGTTCGGTCAGAGGGTTAGCTGACCTCTATAATAAAAGAACTGAGTTAATGGATCAACAACAAACTAAAACGGATGTCTTACGGCGTCCGCCCCGAGCAGATGCAACGAACAACAGCGAACAAAATGAGATACAAAAAAAAAAAAAAGAACTAGAGGTCCTTGGTTCAAATCATTCCTCGAGCGAGTAGTTTAATTTCTTATTTTCAGACAATCATCACCACACGTACTGTTTATCAACAAATGTAGGAAATAATCATACAAATGTTCGACAATCGTTTGATCCCTTAAGGAACTTTCCGATTCCTCACAGTTCGGAAAATATTCATTGACTTTGTTATTAACATCGCGAGCAGTATTTGCTGAATTCATATTGCCCACGGAACACATCTCACGTATTTAATGCACTCTCGTCCAAAGTAGCGAACAGTCACTGCCAGCCAGGGAGCCTCGTTAGCAGGAATACTCTCTCTTCCGTGCGCTGTACTCGACTGACGTCGTGTGTTTCGATGTTTGTTTAGGTGTGGCGTCATCATACTAAGGCGCAGTTACCTCGCATCGGACGGACGGACGGACAGATAATAATTTTCTGACAATAAAAAATTAAACTTTTCACTCGAGGGAAGTCTTGAACTAAGGACCTCTCGTTCCGCAGCTGCTCACGCTAACCACGGAATCACGGAACTCCTGATCTCACGTTATCCTTGTTGTTGCCTATCTTGCCCATGGACTACTCAGTTTGTGTATTTTGCTGATTTTTGTCATAGTTCCACACAACTTCTTCCTGTTTTCTCGATTGAACTGTGTTCGGATTTTCAAGGCCTATCCACTGTGCCAACTCATAACTAAATCTGAGGGGGATGCGATGGAGATGTTCCCTTGTTAGTGGTATTGTGTGTTGGTGGCGTTGCCAGATTACATACTGTGCGTGTAACACACAATAAATGCGTTGGATGCCTCCTGTGATCAGTTTACTTGAAAAATGTTTGTTGTCATCGTAATTTATGTAACTGGCTCTCCGACTTCCAATTTGACAATTTGTGGAAAAATTATTTAACCTGCTAGTCCTAGTTTCAAACATTGTCTGACAGGAAACGTAGGCATGAAGGAGTCAGTAAAAGCAATTATTCGCTATTATAGCAATCTTTTGAATGCACTGGACACTTGAATTATCTATATTGATTCTGAGAGTTTTGTTTTTTCTGTTGTTATTTATTGTCTCAATGTCATCCGTGAGAATAAAATTAAAGGCAGTTGGATTAGGTTCCTGTTCTATAAACTATGATTTAATATTCTGCGGTGCTAACTAAATTTTGAAGGTTATATTCTTTACTTAAAATAGAGTATCGGTTTCAGTCCTAGGATTGACGATAAACTTCAGAAATAAAATTACACAATAGTGGCATATCGATTATGGCTCCTCACCATCAACAATAGTTGTTACCCATAGTCTCGTATTTGCTATTTTACCGTCGTTACCCTTTAGAGACCAACCTGATCTTTCCACAATGCCATTTTTCACTTGCTTCTTAATATGTCCTATAACTACAGATTTGTTGAAAATATTAACTGTTAAATACGCTATTCCACAAATTAAAAACTTCCAGTTATTCTTTATATCTTGAAACTTCCTACCATTGACTTTCACCGAAGAAAAGATGCATAATAATAAAATGAAATCAAAGATTACAATGTCAAAGCATAGTGTGAATGGGTAATATGAAATGAACTACAAATCATCTTCTTGTCTAAAACACGTTACTCTTCCAGAGAACTTCGGCACCTCTCAAAATTTTTGACATCTCTGATGTTTAGCCACATGTGGATAAATAGTGGGTCTCATGATGCAGCACTGTTTAGCTGTCACAAAATAAAGCCTCAAAAATCAGTAAACAAAACTATTCTTCTACTGTTGCTCCGAATCGCATATACCAACCACCCTCTGCTGCGACAACGACTCAAAGTCTATTGGGTATTTTTCTCTGCTTTTTCGGGCCTCCTTACCTCTCCTTCTAGCCCAGCCTTTGTTCTCCAATTACGCCTTCATCGGCGAGCTTTTTTTCATTTGTGCTCAATTGTTTTGTACCCTTCTAGCATATACACGTGTGTCATGTATTTTTTCGAGACTGCATGAATATATAAGGTGAGTATTTCTTCTCTTATCAAATTAAATATTACATATCTTGCTGTGAATTAATTTGTTTGTCCACATTCCACTTTCTGCGTATCCTTGAAATTATATAAAATACACGTCTGAAAAAAAAAAAACTTGAAGCAGCTGTTGCAGCTGATTGGTGAAGGGCTGAAAAAAAAACACGTCTGTGATGTTGCTTAGTATCGCGTATAGCCTCCTTCGGCTTCCACAACAGCTTGAAGTTTGTTGGGCATTGAGCCCACAACTAGAGCCACATAACTAGGATATTCAAGTAACTCATTCCAAGCGTCGTGATTCACAACAGTAAGCTGTAGGCGAGTCGACGGTCACTGCCCCTTTTCCCGTATTACTCTGACCATTTCTGCCCAAATATTCTCAATGGGATTCATGTCAGTTCCTTTAGGTGGCCATTCCATTACAGTAATATTACTATGGTAGCCGAACCACCTCTTAACCACAGGTGCCATATGAATAGGCGAGCGATCTTGTTGGAACATGATCTGATCATCGCCAAATCTTGCTGTCACAGAAGGAAACATCACGTTCTCCAGAATTGATATGTAATTGCGTACATCGAATCTCCCTTCCACTTCCCACAGAAGCCCACACCCTTCGGCAGATATCCATGCCCATACCATTACCGACTCACTGCCACTCCTTCGGCAACTGTAAATATATTTTCGATTATACCTACCACCTTTAGGCCGGTGAACAAGTACTTTTCCGGTTGATGCAATAGAGAAAACTTTTTCGTCTGTGAAAATCACTCGCCTCCAAAACTGGAGAGGTTTATCGACATTTTCAGCAGCAAAAGAAAGGCGAGCTCCTCTGTGGGAAACAGTCAATGTCTCTTTCACAGCAGCGCTTCTTGCTCTAAGTCCACCTTCCCTTAGACGACGAGTGACGGTCTTACTGCTAACATTGAGACTCAGAGTTTGCTGAATTTGTCGTGCGTCGACAAATGGGTGGTTGTCACTGAAACGGCGTATCTGCTGATCCTGAGCTGCTGTTATTTTGCGGTGACGGCCATGAGGCCTCCCATTCAGGTTACCACTCTCTTCCTTTCGTCTGATCCACCTGGCTACCGTCGACTTGTGAAGACCCATAGTTCTTGCTATATAGCCATTTGACGATCCCTCTGCATGGTGTGCTATTATAGCGCACTTGTCTACCTCAGCCAGATGGGCCATTTAGCGTTGACTGAATGATTCGTCGCGGTTAATATCTGCTGCGGAAACAGCGCTAGCAGGAAACAGACTCCCTCCTCCACGATGGCAGCCACAACGCAGTGGCCAAGTACGTATAACACGGAAATCGATGGCATAAACGAAAGATCGCAAGCCCGTAACCGTGTCATTACATAGTGCACCAACTTAGAATCTGTTATTTTTCTCAGAACGGACTGGTCCACTCTTGTCATGTCTTATCCTGATAAATATTACATGAAATGAAATGTTTACGTTTTGCATATGCTGCAGGCCTAACGCAAGAAACATTTCAGAAATATCTAAGGCAACCTGAAGAACACTTCGTGAACTTTAGCTGTAGCGGATTGCCTTATAAGAAGGAAAACGTGTTTATCTCCGCTGGCCGTGTTGCCAAGTGGTGCAGTCTACTCTGAGGCATATATAATTCTCGCCGGGAGTAAGAAGCGACTCGACTAACGAGGGGAACTCGCCAGGTGTCATAGGCTGATTGTCCGGAAACTTTGCTCAGTGAAGGAGAGGACAAAATTAGCTGGCTCTCAGCACTATGGGACTTAACATCTGTGGTCATCAGTCCCCTAGAACTTAGAACTACTTAAACCTAACTAACCTAAGGCCATCACACACATCCATGCCCGAGGCAAGATTCGAACCTGCGACCGTAGCAGTCGCGCGGTTCCGGACTGCGCGCCTAGAACCGCTAGATCACCGCGGCCGGCCAAAATAAGCGAACATGCGTTTCGACTTATCTGCAGGCACTCGACAGTTTCCGAGAAAAAGACGGTCAAAGTTATCAACGCGCTGTTGCTATAGTGTAGATACCTTCTGCAGCCGAGAACGCAATAGAACCGGTGGCTCAGTGGCTACCGTCGTTCCTGCTTAACTTTGATTCCCGTGTTCGAGACCATATTGGATATTTTTATTATTATTTTTTTCCTGCCTCTCTATCAGAATTATCTACGAATGTTTTTTTCCAATTTATGTTGAAATAATGTTGTCATTATCCGCCAATTAACTTTATGTGTAATTAATAAATTAAAAAAATAATAAACGGATGAGACAAGCTGATCTAAAATTATCTGGTCTGCCTCATGTATCGTTATATCCAAATGGTTTATAAATGTTAATCTACATTAAGATCCGATGATGGCATACGTTGAAACCAGTTATCCAGTAAACAGTATTTAAGCGGTCTTGGCTTCTGAATTATTTCTACAACAGAGTGATCGCTCCACTACGCACTATGTGTTCCCTTTTTAACTTATTGAGTTAACTGACGAATAACGACAACAGTGTTTCAACATTCGTAGGGGGGTAGGGGGAGGAAAAACCGGGTTTCGAACTCGCAGCGCAAAGTTCCGAAGTCGCTATGGTAGCCGCAGAGCCACCGCTTCAGTTGAATCCTTACCAGCTAAGAGGTATCTAAACTATAGCAACAGCGCATTGAAAACTTTGACCGTCGGTAGAGTGTAAGCAGATAATCCGAGACACGAGTTCGCTTGTTTTGTCCCCTCTTTCACTGAGCGAAGTTTCAGCAAGATCGGGGTATGACGCTTGGCGTGTCCCCTCGTAAGTGGCGTGCGTTGGGATTCAGTAGACAGAATGCGTCCACTTTCCTCTACTACTCATTGACATGTTTGGAAACTTTCTTTCTTGCAGTGGCACATTGCATTATGAGGGCTGGTATTCCTGATAACGATCTACTAATGGACTTTGCTCCTAATCTACGTTACTGTGTAGTAGATCTACTGCAAATACTTAAACCAGAAATGTTTGTTTATTTGGATACTCCGCTTCTTAGTTGCTACATTTCGTTGTCGCCTTGCTCGTTATGCTGTGTAGCAGACTTTAAAGCCGTGCGGATCAGCATACCGAAAAGGCGAGGGGTCTCGCTCGTTTTGTCCACAACTGTACATCACTGAACAGCTAAAATCGACAAGCTACCTATCGTATGGCTTACAGATGGAGAAAATTTGATTTTCGGTATTTCATGTAATTATTGACTGGTTTAAAAAATTTTAAATGCTGCCCTAATTTACTCACTAAGAGGCTGTCACTCTGAAGGTTTAACCCAACAAGTATTAAAATTAGAAACTTTGTATATACAGGGTGTTCGTTGTAACTTAGCTAAATATTTCGAAAAATACGTATCGTACGAAAAATATGTTCTAGGTGAAAAGTTAATATGAGGTACATTCAGTAAGAAATATAACATCTCCAGAATGAGATTTCCACTCTGCAGATTAAAACTGTCTACCGGACCGAGACTCGAACTCGGGACGGAGACTCGAACTCGGTCCCGAGTTCGAGTCTCGGTCAGGCACACAGTTTTAATCTGCCAGGAAGTTTCATATCAGCGCACACTCCGCTGCAGAGTGGTAATCTCATTCTTGAAACATCTCCGAGGATGTGGTTAAGCCATGTCTCCGCAGTATCCTTTCTTTCGGGAGTGCTAGTCCTACAAGGTTCACAGGAGAGCTGCTGTAAAGTATGGGACGTAGGAGACGAGGTACTGTCAGAAGTAAAGCAGTGAGGACGGGGCGTGAATCGTGCTTGGGTAGCTCAGTTTGTAGAGCACCTGCCCGCGAAAGGCAAAGGTCTACATCTACATCTACATTTATACTCCACAAGCCACCCAAGTGTGTGGTGGAGGGTACTTTACGTGCCACAGTAATTACCTCCCTTTCCTGTTCCAGCCGCGTATGGTTCGCGGAAAGAACGACTGCCGGAAAGCCTCCGTGCGCGCTCGAATCTCTCTAATTTTACATTCGTGATCTCCTCGGCAGGTATAAGTAGGGGGAAGCAATATACTCGATACCTCATCCAGAAACGCACCCTCTCGAAACCTGGACAGCAAGCTACACCGCGATGGAGAGCGCATCTCTTGCAGAGTCTGCCACTTGAGTTTGCTAAACATCTCCGTAACACTATCACGCTTACCAAATAACCCTGTGACGAAACGCGCCGCTCTTCTTTGGATCTTCCCTATCTCCTCCGTCAACCCGACCTGGTACGGATCCCACACTGATGAGGAATACTCAAGTATAGGTCGAACGAGTGTTTTGTAAGCCACCTCCTTTGTTGATGGACTACATTTTCTAAGGACTCTCCCAATGAATCTCAACCTGGCACCCGCCTTACCAACAGTTAATTTTATATGATCATTCCACTTCAAATCGTTCCCAGATATTTTACAGAGGTAACTGCTACCAGTGTTTGTTGGCTATCATATAATCATACAATAAAGGATCCTTCTTTCTACGTATTCGCAATATATTACATTTGTCTATGTTAAGGGTTAGTTGTCAATCCCTGCTCCAAGTTCCCGAGTTCGAGTCTCGGTCCGGCACACAGTTTAAATCTGCCAGGAAGTTACAATGTAACATATCTTTTCCCGCCATTTTCGTTGGAAGATATGCAGAATATGTTGTGGGATATCGTGATATGTTCCGCTTCATCTCTTATAGTTACATGAATTTCCGAGAATTTCCGGTAGGTGGCCGCGGTATACGTAGCCTTCAAAATGGCGCCTGTAACGGAGGTGCGTTCCAAGCAGAGAGCTGTCACTGATTTCCTTTTGGCGGAAAACCAGACCATCGGAGATATTCACAGGCGTCTGCAGAGTGTCTACGGAAACCTGGCAGTAAAGAAAGCGCACAGTGAGTCGCTGTACGAGGCGTCTGCCATCATCGCAACGAGGTCGCGCAAACAGGTCCTATCGCCCGTGTGCCGGCCGGCAGCACACTGTTGTAACTCCTGCATTGTTGGACCTCAGCGTCCACAAAAATGCTAACGAACTTTTCCTTCTCCGTGACAACCCAAGGCCTCACACAATTCTGCACATCCGAAAGGAGCTCACACGACTTCAAAATAAAAGTGGATCTCAGCACTATGGGACTTAACACCTGAGGTCATCTGTCCCCTACACTTAGAACTACTTAAACCTAACTAACCTTAGGACATCACACACATCCATGCCCGAGGCAGGATTCGAACCTGCGACTGATACTCTTTCTCATCCACCTAACATTCTGGATCTCGCACCTTCCGACTTTCATCTGTTTGGCCTATTAAAGTATGCACTCTGTAATAAGGAGTAAGTAGTTGATGATGACCTTATTGATGCAATTTAAATGGGCTCCGATGTCGATTAGTAGAGTGGTACCATACTGGCATATTGGCCCTACCGGTGAGGTGACATAAGGCCATTACATGGAACGGAGATTATATTGATAAACAGGGTTTCAATCCTCATAGAATGTAGAATAACATCGTTATTGCAATCCTGCGGAAACCAGTTTGCTTTCAGAAACAAAATGTGTTGCAGTACTTATAGAACTCACCTCATATTATTAGTATAGTTAGTGCTACAACTGACTACTTCATAACCACCGCTCCTGTGTGGGCGGGTTCAGGCATGTACTTTCAAATAACCCCTATCCATGCAATTTGCTGCGTATTCGGATCCTACACAAGAAACACATACGATTTAAACAACTGTTTTCGATTTGTGGTACACGACGCTGTAATTTACAACAAGGAGAAACAATGGTTTGAGTACACCGTACGTATTTTTGGGGGTTCTGAGTAAAATCAAAATCTGCAGTAAAATGGGGGAAGGGGGGGGGGGGGGAGGGTTCCCGCACACACAGGTGGTTAGGAAGCAGCCACTTGTAGCAAAGACAGATGTCTCCTTCACTAATACGAACTTTTCACCCAGAACATTTTTTTTTCGATAGACGCGACGTTTTCTAAATATTTAGTTTTCTGTCTTGAGACAGCGTAGCTCTCGGTGCACAAATTATCTCGACTAAATCGATCTAGAATTTGAGAATGACAGCACTCAGCGACATTCAACAAACTTTACACATAATTTCAAGCCTATGCGAAGTCTTTTCCCGCAGATATCCACCACCTAATAATAAAAGTAAACAAATGTTACTACATATTCACTGTTAAGCCGAACTTCAGCATCAGGAAAAGGGTTCTAATTTACACTACTGGACATTTGCCAAACCACGAAGATGACGTCCTACAGACGCGAAATTTAACCAGCAGCCAGAAGATGCTGTGATCTGCAAATGATCACCTTTTCAGAAATTTACACAAGTTTGGTGCCGGTGGCAACACCTACAACGTGCTGACATGAGGAAAGTTTCCAACTGATTTCTCATACACAAACAGACGTTGACCGGCGTTGCCTGGTGTAACGTTGTTGTGATGCCTCGTGAAAGGAGGAGAAATGCGTACCATCACGTTTCCAACTTTGATAAAGGTCGGATAGTAGCCTATCGCGATTGCAGATTATCGTATCGCGACTTTGCTGCTCGCGATGGTCGAGATCCAATGATTGTTAGCACAATATGGAATCGGTGGGTTCAGGAGGGTAATAAGGAAAGCCGTGCTGGATCCCAACGGCCTCGTGTCACTAGTAGTCGAGGTGACAGGCATCTTATCTGCATGGCTGTAACCGATCGTGCGGCCACGTCTCGATCCCTGAGTCAACAGATGGGGACGTTTGCAAGGCAACAACCATCTGCACGAACAGTTCGCCGACATTTGCAGCAGCATGGACTATCAGCTCGGAGACCATGGCTGCGATTACCCTTGACGCTGCATCACAGACAGGAGCGCCTCCGATGGTGTACCCAACGACGAACATGACTGCACGAATGGCAAAACGTCATTTTTTCGGATGAATCCAGGTTCTTTTTACAGCATCATGATGGTCGCATCTGTGTTTCTCGACATCGGATGAACGCAAATTGAAAGCGTGTATTCCTCATCGTCATACTGGCGTATCACCCGGCGTGATGGTGTGGGGTGCAATTGGTTACCCGTCTCGGTCACCTGTTGTTCGCATTGACGGCACATTTCAGATGTGTTACTACCCGTGGCTCTGCTCTTCGTTCGATCCCTGTGAAACCCTACATTTCAGCAGGATAACGCAGGACCACATGGTGCAGGTCCTGTACGGAGCTTTCTAGATACAGGAAATGTTCTACTGCTGCCCCGGCCTGCACATTCTCCAGATCTCTCACCAATTGAAAACGCCTGGTCAATGGTGGCCGAGCAACTGGCTCGCCACAATACGCCAGTCGCTACTCTTCATGAACTGTGGTATCGTGTTGAAGCTGCATGGGCTGCTGCACCTGTACACGGCATACAAGCTCTGTTTTCGATGCATTGCCCATGCGTATCAAGGCCGTTATTACGGCCAGAGGTTGTTCTGGGTACTGATTTCTCTGGATCTATGCACCAAAATTGCGTGAAAATGTAATCCCATGTCAAATCTAGTATAATATATTGTCCATTGAATACCCGTTTATCATCTGCATTTCTTCTTGGTGTAGCAATTTTAATTGCCAGTAGTGTATTCCTTCTTTTCTACTAGTTTTGCATGCAGTTTCCACATATACTGCAGAATTTGCGTGAAAAATTATGTAATTGTAGGCATAAAGTTCAGGAGATATGACGGCATAAACAATGAGATTTGCTTTTGACTTTATCGTTAGTTTATAGGTGAATAATTCGAAACTAATAAAATCAACATACGTAGGATTTTTCGTCTTGATCCTCAAAGACTCTGCGAGCTTATCGCCAAATATTTAACACATTAACCCATTTTTAAAGTAATCAGATGTACACACGAGGGGTGGCGGAATTACTGGTGATGAGACAAAGAGGTTGACTCATCATCATATACAAAATATCACCAATTAATAACACGTTGATCATCGATATCACTAGCATGAATATCATCAGCAGCATCAACATTTACTCTTATAAATCTGCTCTTTCTTCAAAGAAAATTATTTCCTCTGGTGTGGGATGCCGCTACGTTCAGTTGGCACTCACATTTATGCAAGGTCTCTCCAATTATGGTATTGTCAGATGGCTCAACTCATCCTCCCCTCATTTATTTGGACCAGGTAAGAGCAAGGGTCGTCGGATAATCGAAAACTGGGATGATCTGGCGTATGGGACAAACATATAATGACATGTATTAAATAGCAAAAAAATACATTAACAAATGAAAAGTATACGGACGCCTGTTGGTGGACATTAATGAGAGGTGTGTGCACCCTTCACGAGTATCTGAATGTCCGTTGAGGAATGCGAGGCCATTCTTCCTCCAGGGCCGAAATCAGAGCCTGCAGTCGGGCAGGATATCATCGACACGAGCGAAAATAGGGCCAGAGCTCAGAACTTCAAGTGAAGCTGAAGGTAGATTAACGCTGTCACACTGGCACAAAATTTCTCCATGATTCTGCGCAACCCGACCGTGGCTGTGTCACCCCCTATCACCCACAATTAACCCTCTCTTTTGACGCCTCTGCGATGGAGCTCAGAACCTGGAGGTCCAGCGTTGAAATCAAATAATTGCTTTCGTGTCCTGACACCATACCACTTCCAGCCTCTCGCTTGTTATCACATTTCAGAACTCAAAAACTCTCGGCATTTTCTGAAATCCTCTTCTCAGATATGTTTAACGCTCACTTCACACTGCTGTATTGTAGTGTCACAATTAATTAAGTCTCCGTTTACTCACACTTGCCTCCATTTCATGCAGTGTTGATTTCGTTGATTTTGTCTAGCTATTTCATGTTAATTGTATCTAAATGTAAAATAACTGTCGCACTCGAGTACGGAATTTACAGGTAACAGGACTGTAGGCTACAGTGTCAGGAATGTAAATGAAGTATATCAGTATAATTTCACTTTCATAAAATAGGCACTATCTTTTGGCCATGACTAAATGTTACATTTTACCTATTAGGACTCATTTTGCCAACAGACACTACTATTATTAAAAACTGTACTGTGATATCTCCATTGTGTTAATAATTACCCCAGGGTCACTTTGATAGCTTTTAATTATTACTTGGCACAAACATAAACTGGTAAGTAGACTTTCATTTGGGTTTTGTAGTTCAGTTCATTACCAGATGGTGATTGATTGATGTGCAGGTTTGTCGAATGGCTGTGCTGGGAATTCAGCATGTAGCATGCTAGCACCATTCTTTGCGTGAATATTGGCAAGAGTGGCAATGGCTCTTGCTGTCTGTCACCACTTTTGGAAAGGAAATTATAAAAAAAAAATCACAAAAGCTGCCCACTGGGCTCTGTTTGTGGACCACATTTCCGGGATGTTTGTACAGAGCCATTATTGAATCAGCTCCAGAATATGACAAACATTAGAGGCTACAATAACAAGGCAGCATAACACATTCTTAATCACTGTTATGGACTCTAGGTGGAGTGTGTGGCTGATAGGGCCAGAAAGGTAAAGACAACATACGCTTTTCGGTGAGTGCAGAGAAGTGCATTCCTGTGCCAGACAGACGCGTGTTGAACAACACCGACTGAGATATTGCTGGTAACACTAGGTTTACTGCCTCTGGAGCTTGCCCTAAGGGAAATATGTGCACAATATTGACTCAAAAAGGGTGAATATGATAAAATAAAGAACATATTGGGCTAATGAGCCACTTCGAGTAGGGAAATCAGGGCATGTGTTGATAGATAATAGTAAGAAATCTGGGGCAGGACAGAAAGAGAAGCTTACATGCTCCTAGTATCAAATAAAGAGTAAGAATATCATACTTCTTTCCGACCATGAAAACTATATGTTGCTTGTCAGGATATGGTTCATACCTCAGCTACTTGCTGAAAACACAAGAACGTACATCCACTTACAACGACCTACCGAAAGTAGGCAAATAGTGAATCTCAAAGAAGACCAGGAAGGATTTTCTGAGAAAGTGAAAGCCATCTCCAGAATTCGTCATCTTGGGTAGCACAGCAGTACAGCCCCTGTGAATCCAGAGTTATGCCTCGGCTTGCAGGAGGATGACTATCCAGACAAAATGAGAAAACGTAGTTCCTTTGTGAAAAGCAGTATTGATGGTGCTCATATAGTGTAGAGAGAAGAGAATAGACGAAATTTTCAAATACCATAAATAAATAAATACCTTGTGTCCATGAATATAGTCATGGACCTTCTGTAAGTCCCGACAGCCACAATTTCCTGATTAGGACCATCTCTCAACAAGTGTACTCAAAAGTTGTGATATAATCATCCCTACAACTGAAAGGCCAACTCAGATTATTCGTCTCCTTAATTATTTGCCAGTAACTTTCTTTGCTGTTCGACAGTGTATTACTTTCCCAAACTAAAAGAAACACTCAACGAGAATACTTATCATTATTACCATTCCTGTTTACTCTTAGGAAGAATTTAGTTTTCGGAAATATGAAAAAGTCTTCCTTCCACTGAATAGCTGGTATGTCAGGCCACTTAATGTGCAAGTACCCCTTGAATAAAATACGTTCTGTTCCGTCCTTTTCATATGGACATGCAGTAGCGCCCCAGCAGGATCGCCTGGAGTGTTCGAAGTTAATAAACTAGATGTCTCAACACAGCTCATCCTGTTCCTCCTTCTTGTGAAAGTTTTCCACATTTTCCTCCTCTCTCCGACTCTATAGATTACCTCCTCATTGCTTTCTTACCATTCCAAGTAATTCCCATCGTCTGTCTGTTGCAATACATCTCAAAAGCTCGATTCTCTTGTCTTCTAGTTCTCCACAGTCCATAATTCACTTTCATGCAATGGTGTGCGGCAAAAATACATTCTAAGAAATTTCTCCCTCAAACAGAGGCCACTGAAACGGATAGCCTTCTTTTGAGGAGGAATGCCATCGTTGCCCGTGATAGCCTGCTTTCTAAGAACTCCTTGTTTCTAAATGGAAGTTCAGCTGTTTGGCTGTGTAGATTGTTTGTTATACTGTACTTCTGCTGTACAGTCATTTCGGTCTTCAGCCATTTACAGCTACCGTATTATATATATAATGCGTGAAAATACAGTGCACCATAAAATGTGTAAAATTATGTCAGTACAATATTGAATGGAGAAAGGCATAAACATTTTTTTAATTAAAAAGATTTTAAAAATTCTTGATATCATGTTACTTACATAATCAGACTTCTGTCAACAAAGTCATCGTAGAAATATATTACACGAAGTTACACGATACTGGTGCCATATCATAAAATCGAGAGCGTCTACGAAGTGACTGGCAGAAATAAAACAGACATTTACGACACACTGAGTTACTGTGCCATAAAATTGTTACTAAAAACAGTCGTCACACGTTCGGGCGCCATTAGCCGAAGCCACACTATCAAATTTGTTAATGGGTTGGAAACTCAGTAAAGTCGACAGTGTGGACAGCCGCGGTGGCCTCGCGGTTATAGGCGCGCAGTCCAAAACCCTGCGACTGCTACGGTCGCAGGTTCGAATCCTGCCTCGGGCATGGATGTGTGTGATGTCCTTAGGTTAGTTAGGTTTAAGTAGTTCTAAGTTCTAGGGGACTAATGACCACAGCAGTTGAGTCCCAAAGTGCTCAGAGCCATTTGAACCATTTGAAAGTCGACAGTTTGGTCTGAGATAATGCTGCCTGAAAATGTGACGACTGTTTCCGGTGACTATTTTACGTTACAGTTACTCAATGTGTCACAAATATTTGTTTTATTGCTGCCAAAGACTTCGTGAATATGTTCTCGTTTCTATGCTGTGTCACCAGCATCATATAGCTAAGTAACATATTTCGAGGATGACTTCGTCTGTAGAACTCTAATCATGCCTAACATGTAACACATTCTGAAGAATTGTTGAATTTAAAAGTGGGTCTCCTTAGACAATTAATGATTTACAATCACAGTCTAAAATCGTCTCAAAAATTCCTTAACGAACAAAGTGAATCAATGCAGAACTTTCTCTTCCAGAATTTCTAAGACATTCTGTTACCAAAACACCAAAAACGACAATAATAAGACATATCAATCTTCCAACGTATATTATATTCTGCCAGTAATGTATTAACTATGGCAGTCTGTTACTCACAAAATCTTTAATTACTTAGCAGGTACAGAATCTCACTCTGTTTGTTTATCTTTGGTATACATTTTATTTTAGATAACGTGTGTATTGCCAATTTAAGAACTCTCTCACAGCTAGCAAGTTTACAATGCATCTTATACCAAAGATCATAATACAGTTGGTATGATGTCCGCCATATACATATTCTTCGTAACATTCAATTTTTACCTTCTGTGAATAAATGTAAAACCAAGGACAGCTAAATACTGTGCAGACTTTATACATTACCTGATAGTGTACATTATGGGTACGCATTTGGTGTGGATACACGATGCAGTGCCCTGTGAGTACCTAAAACATAACAACAACCTTGCCGTTCCGTAAGTGTTTCACGACCGATAGCTAAATGTCCGTCATTTTATTCACCACCATCATCACAGCGTCCAGCTTTGGTCCATGACATAATGTTCCTGTGACATCCCCATTGATGATGAGCCTGCAGTGTCTCGAAAACTTTCTAAATGGTAAAATAAATCGTATAAAAAATCCAAAAAGCTACTGGTTTCATATTTATTCCCATATAAATAGTCCCTTTGAATAGTCACTTTTAATCACTTCGTCATCCATAGTGGATATACTGAAAACGCTCAGTATCCAATTCCTTCCACGGTGATTCTTCCTGACGAATCTATTCAACTACAGCCCACTCTTCAACAGTCCTGAATTGTGGTTTGAATTTATATCTGCTGCTGGCTACTGCTTACAAACCAATATCAAGAGTCATATTTCTGATTCTGATGTAATCTTCCGGTATTTCCACGCCTTCTCCAAGTATACCTCCTGCTCTTGTAATTTTTCGACTATGTATTAGCTATTACTGAAATTTATCGCGCAACTCACTCATCCCTGCTACCGAATCTATATTCACTCGTATTCGTCTGACCAGAAAATCTTGTTTTTCATTTCACTTAATTTAGTATTTAAACTTCTGACATTCCACGCACCGCTCTTCAAAGTGTTACTATTTCGTTGGTTATGCAGTCCTAATTGTTACCTCCTACTTGTCAGTCCCCTCTCGAAGATCCGAAAAGAGGCTGATCCGGAATTTTTTGTCAATGGAGAAACCATCACTTCACTTTTGCATTTATAGGTCACATGTCCAGTGGCTATACTTCTTATATTAGAAATACCAGGCTTCTAATTGGTTCACTCACTGCGCCAGGAGTCAATCTTCTGTGCGAGTCTTTACATCTCACCGTCGACTTTTACTCTGCATTCTCAGTTATCTGCTGGGTGTATTCCAGTTTCTGTCTTCCTCTACGATTTTTACCCCTACATATACCTCTAGTACCAACAGCGGTGTTCCCTGATGTCTGAAAACGTTCTGTTACCTTGTCCCCTTGTTCTTTTCAGTATTTTGTACCATTATTTCCACGATTCTGAGCAGAAACTGTTCATTCCTTATCAGACCACCTAACTTCCAACACCTGTAGCACCATTTCTCAAATTCTTAGAATCTTTTCCTTTCCTGTTTTCCACAGTCCATGATTCACAATTTTGTGCTCCAAACGTGTATTATCAACAATTTCTTTCACAAATTAAGGCCTATCTTTGGTACCAGTATACTTCTCTTGACCAGAAAAGCTCTCTTTTCCCATGCTATTCGAGTCTTCCTCGCTTCGTCCGCCTTGTGATATTTTGCTTTCAGGGTATCAGAATTCTTCAATATAATCTGCTTCTTGGTCACCAATTTTGACGTTATGTTTATCGTTAATCTCATTTCAGTTACTCCACAGCGCGTCCCTCTTTCTCCGGTTATTCTCAATTCGTGTTCTGCACTTATTAGATTGTTAATTTTATTCAACAGGTCCACAGAACTTCCTCATTTCCCACTTTTGGAATTTTCACATTACGTGTGGTTTCCATTATCTTCTGCATCCTCATGTCTATTTATCATTGCTGTTTATTCTCCATGTAGGAGCAGTGGCCTTTCCCATGAGTAGCATTGTGTCCTGAACTTTTATCCGCTCTTCCGCCCTCTTTCACGAGGACGTTGACAGAACGAAAAAATTGGTTCAAATGGCTCTGAGCACTATAGGACATAACATCTGAGGTCACCAGTCCCCTACAACTTAGGTGTCGCGGTTCCAGACTGAAGCGCCTAGAACCGGCTGGCACAACGACGGCGACTCCTTATACAAGTATCCCTTACCACCATCTCTAGTAGTTTATATTTCGAGTTCAAGCAATAGTCGAGATCTCACAAGGACCCACGACCTTTCCATTAATATTCAAAAACCCTACTTCTACATAACAGTTACCTACTAGCAAGCAAAATTGTTACTTCATGTCATTTCTGTAATTGTCATCTCCTGTATCAAAAGTAACATGGCTCATCGTTTAGCTGTGGTAAAAAAGAAAAATCGAAACATGTAAGCACTAAATATTGAGAGTATTATTTACATCGTAAAGTTGACTTTATGACATTACAGTTATTGGAATTCATGGGATTTTTGCCATCAAGACGAGTTTTTATGTAAATAATTCCAGATATTTCTCCAAATTCAGTGCATACTTGTTCCCCATTTTCTGTCTCGTCACAGCAAAGTTACGACTCTCACGATGCTATAAACAACTACTAATAACCTTCTGATAATGAGTCTCCAGGTTTGAAACCAGTAATGGTAAAATGAAAATTATACAACCGCAAAATGGAACAAGTTGCTGTTTTTTCTGAAAATCGTTATTTATCCTTCGACACAGTCGCATTGTTTCAGATCCATATGATTATAAGTTTTAATAAATCAATTTATGTACATGTTCCTGACGATTGATCAGCGTTCAAATGAAATTCAGTTCGGAGCGATTAAAAAAAATGGATGCTAGGGAGGCATATCAAGCAGTCGATACTATTCTCCAAAATGAAATCTAGCCTTCCGGCAGGACACAGTCATTTGGCAAGACATTTATCGGCATGGGGAAGCAGCTACGGATGTCTGCATGAATATGGAAAACTGCACTGCGAAGCATATTTACGTATTTAACTAGCTCACTATCTTGTGACGTGACGTGGTCTTGATTACTTTTAACAGAAGATTTTTTTTAGTGCCAACAACCTTACCGCAGTTGTAAAACCGGTTCCAGTGAAACCACCGAAGTTATGTACTGTTGGGCTAGGCTAGAAATTGGATGGGTGACCATCCGGTCTACCGAGCGCTGTTGGCAAGTGGGATGTACTCAGCGCTTGTGAGGCAAACTGAGGAGCTACTTGACTGAGAAGTAGCGGCTCCGATCTCGTAAGCTGACATATGGCCGAGAGAGCCATGTGCTGACCACATGCACCTCCATATCCGCATCCAGTGACGCCTGCGACCTGAGGATGACACGGCGGCTGGTCGGTCTCGCTGGGCCTTCCGAGGCCTGTTCGGACGGAGTTCTTTTTGCATACAGAATTATAAGCACAATTTCTTGAATGCAAATAGCTCATAGATGCAGCGTCGACTATGCGGAATGCCAGTATGCAGTAACTAGGATAAGCAGATGAATCGCAAGACTTGCTCTATTCATGTCTTTCTAGAAGCCTGTAATTTAGCGCCTTAAAGGGCTGTGCATTTGAAACTTTGGGGTTATGTTAGGTTCTTATCTGGTTTGAATAGAGGGATAATTTTATATTTATTAAGCGAAGGAGGCAATCGGCCAAATCCAGAAATAATGGTGAAGTAAGAAGGAAGCGAATGGTTGGCTGCTAGGCCAAAGATTTTAAAAAGATCCGCGTGTATTCCATCGGCTACTTTCTGCTTTCCATTTCGAAAGTGTTCACCTCCTATTGTGCCTCTTCTGGTGAAAATATTGTTGCGTATTTCTCATTTGGTTGGAAGTTTCGTTTTCCTTTCCTAAGTCACGAATCAACTTGCTTCATGGAGAGGTTTCCAAAAGATAGACGAGCGTGGAGAGATCCATGAGACCATTCTTCGGTCCAAAGATCATAACAATAACAACATGAAACGGCGTAATTTCAACGTCAGAATACCGTACACGTGTTCCTTGGGTGAAGCCGATTCTGCAACAATGGTACGACGACGCCGTGCGGCCCAGTTGTGCAATATGCCTTTGATAACAGAGAAACAAATTCGTCCGGCTGATACCTGTCACGTTGTTCTACAGACCCTACCAAATACAAAGCGAAATGAGACCACATCAACGCATAGTACATCTTGCAATATGTTTAAACTTCTCATTATGAACGTCATCTGTGCAACAGCACCGCGCGACCGCTACGGTCGCAGGTTCGAATCCTGCCTCGGGCATGGATGTGTGTGATGTCCTTAGGTTAATTAGGTTTAAGTAGTTCTAAGTTCTAGGGGACTTATGACCTCAGCACTTAAGTTCCATGGTGCTCAGAGCTATTTGAACCATTTTGTGCAATATCCTGCTCTTTTAATCACATGATATACTGTGAACTGTGGATAAAGAACAACAGGCAAATTCCATATTCCTAAATTTCCGAAAATCATTTCACACAGCACCCTATTGAAGACTGTTAACCAAGGTACAAGAGTACGGATTAGGTTCGCAGATATTTGAGTGGTTCGAAGACGACTTAAGATATGGAACCCAGCATGTTGTGCTTGACGGCGAGTGTTCAACCGAGACAAGGGCTTGATCAGAAGTGCACTAGGGCCGTTATTATTTTAAGTACACACAAACGTTATCGCGGACAGGGTGATCAGCAGTCTGCCGTAGTTTGGTGATGATACTGTGATGTACGGGAATATGTCGAAGACAAGTGACAGCAGGATGATACAAGATGACACAGACAAAATTTCTAGTTTGTGTGGTGAACAGGCAGCTGGCTAGTTGATGAGGTTGAATAGGCAAATAAAGCATATTCAGATACAACATTAATAGTGTTCTGTTTGACACAGTCACGTCATCTAAGTACCTGAGCGTAGCATTGCAGAGCGATATGAAATGGCACGAGCATGTGAGGATTGTGCACGGAAGGTGGAAGGTTGACTTCGGTTTATGGGAAGAATTTTAGAAGAATTAAATTCATATGTAAAGGAGACCGCATATGAGATGCTCGTGTGACCTATTGTTGCCGGCCGCAGTGCTCTAGCGGTTCTAGGCGCTCAGTCCGGAACCGAGCGACTGCTACGGTCGCAGGTTCGAATCCTGCCTCGGTCATGGATGTGTGTGATGTCCTTAGGTTAGTTAGGTTTAAGTAGTTCTACGTTCTAGGGGACTGATGACCACAGATGTTAAGCCCAATAGTGTTCAGAGCCATGTTTTTTGACCTACTGCTCAGAGCTTCTCGAGTGTCTGGGATCCTCACCAGGTCGGATTAATGGAAGACATCGAAGCAGTTCAGAGGCGGGCTGCAAAATTTGTTACCGGTAGGTTTGACTAACACGCAAGTGCTACGGGGATGCTTCGAGAACTCCGACGGGAGGTCTTGTAGGGAAGGCGATGTTATTTACGATGAACATTATTGAGGAAATTTAGAGAATCAGCATTTGTAGCTGACAGCAGAACGATGCTGTTGCCGCCCACCTACGTTTCCCGTAAAGACCACGCAGACAAGATACGAGAAATTAGGGCTCATACGGAGCCATATTGAAAGCCACTTTTCCCTGGCTCTGTCTACTAGTAGTAGCGGTACAGGGTACCCTCTACCACGCACCGTACGATGGCTTGGCGAGTATGTGTGTGAAGAAGTTATGTCTCTTCTGCTTATCTGTCCAGTGATGTATGCTCACCACTTCAATTACAACGTGAAACAGTGGTTCACAATCCGTTTCAAGCGTCTCAATCTACTGAACAACACACGCCCAAAAGAAATCCCTTTTTCCGTGCATTAATCTGGTAATCTGCGAAAGTTATAAGCAAAGATTTGGTTCCAACGTCTGCAAGAAATTCTATGTCCGTGTGTGACTATGTGGCTGTATTTCAAATGCTGGAAACTGATATCCACTGACCTTCAGGTGATCCTTCTTCACGACCCCTATCGTTGCGTTTATGTAGAGGGAAGTACTCCACCAAAAACTACTTTATCTCTATGGGCGCCTTTCCAGAAATTTGGCTCAGAGGAATCAGCCAGTGATCTCAGCAAGCAGGGACACTAATATCGAAATGAATCAAAGCCATGTTCAGTATATCGTTTTAACTTGTATCATAAATAATTATGTATCATAAATAATTTTCAGGCGAATATTCGTTACAAAAGTCCGACTTTCCCAGGCTCGTTTTCTGTCACCTGCTCACCTGCTTTCTATTTATGAATAAATGTCTTGGTATAGATGAATTAAGAAATTTTGAAAGCGAAAGAGATCATAAATTGAAGAACGCATTAAATTAAGTATGGTGCGACTTTGCTTTCATCTTTGTGGTGCTTTTTATATGAAATATGTCACAAACAATATTTCATGCAAAACTTTCAAGTTTTTATACGTATTATAATGGAAACTAATCATGAACGCAAAAATTTCCGAACAATTGTTTAGACAGAATAGTGCACGTAGGCGACTCATGATTAGCACCACTCATGACGTTACTAGAAAGTATTGCTACCACATCAAGCAAATAACAGAAAACAGAACCATCTCTGAACAGAAACCTGTTGATCATACATCTGCTGGGTGAATGTCGTACTTACAAACCAGTCTCACTTGCATTTTACCCGTTTCAGACTGAAAGCATTCATTATCAAGTTTCGAACAAAATGTCAAAATATAATATTACCGACAATGTTTAAATCCTGCAAGGAACCTACTTCCAAATAGAATTGGTCAAATGCTTTCGAATAATGATGAAGCTGACACTTTATGAGAGAGATTTTACAAATAATGCGCATAGGTTTTTCAAAGAGTTTATATCAAATAATATTATCCTGCGAGTAACTTAAATGAGTATTCTCTTGTGACTCCTGTTTGCGCACTGAATCTGTAGGCTTACTTAACGTTGTTTTTTTTCTTTGGCTGAAAGACATTGTTTCTGAAATAGGTATCGCACGTAGATTTTTCTGCTTTGGTACTTCCCGTCTTCTCTTTGCATCATATTCTAAAATTCCTTCCAGTTTGGCCAACATGCGTTTTTGAGCACAGCTTGCGTTTTACACTATGCGCTACTGTTTGTTCAAGGTAACATTTTCCACATCATGCAAGTTAGTCATCACGTTACGGAATCCTGTGAATGGAAGAAATGGCGATCCTTCGTCATAAATGTGTTGTCACTGAACTGCTACTGCTTGTTCGAAGGTGCTGAGGGCGGTTAACGTCACCAGTGACGGGAGGTGTAGTTCTAACTGAATTCCATTGGATAAGAGACTTGGCTGTAGATTTGCTGAAACAGTCAAACAGACGTTCATCTGAAGTAATTTATTCAAATCATTAGCACCAACAAATAACTGTGATAAATTAGTAGGCTCTGCAACGATTCATACAGCATAAAATACAGTTACGAATTTTTTTTTTTAATTTTGGCACACAAATTCCAGCTGTCACAAAATTACAAGACAGAACATTCTATTCAGATGTGGGAAGAGCTCGTAGCACACAACCAGACGTAAATATGTACGATCTTTCACAGAATTTTATTTTATCAAGTAACTAATTAAAACGGCCAGCTTAAGAGAACTGGACGGTTGGTTGATTTGGAGTGGAGGGGATCAAACAGCGAGACCATCAGTCTCACGATCAAAGGTGTCAGAAATCAAGGGAGGAACAACACAAATGGCACAGTTCAGTCAAGAGGAAGGGAAAACGAGCAGACGAAGAGGGAAAAGGAGCGTCAGGGCAACATGATATAAAAGGAGGAGCGTGGAGGGAAACGGGGGAAGGAGGGATGCCCCACCACGATTCACAGATCTTACCATGTTCATGACACAAAGACGACAACACCAGTGGAAAAAGACACACGAATAGGGGAAACAAATCTGCACAAAAGACTAGACAAAAGGCGTGGAGGGCCTGGCTGTTGTACAGGCTAGGACAAGGTCTCCATAACCAACGCTACCGCTAACTGAGGGATTCCCATTGTAGAGGAAAATTCACGAAGGAAACCGAAGTCAGACGTAACCACGTGAGAGTAGGCTACTGACACCTGGTACAAGGCGTATTTAGTACAAAGCGTCAAAAGATGGGGGCTGTCCAGCAAACTATGGATCATATGCAGGCGGGCCACAACCGCAAAGGCAGGGGTGGCTCATTTCGGAGAGGGCCAACACGGAGAGGGCAGAAGATGGTAGATTCCCTCCAGGAGAGGCGGAGGAGGGAACGCCATGTGGTGAGAGTCATTGCTTGAAATTTTCTAGACATTTGAGTAGCCTCCCAATAGTCGGCCCACTACTGAACTAAACATGATTTGATGTACAACCCCAAAGCATCCCCATGTGTGTCACAGAGATTGGAGGACAGGCGGCCGCCCCCCAGCCATACGACTAGCAAATTCATCACACAGGATACATACATGGGCAGGAACCCAAAGGAAGTCAAGTGTAAAAGCAACACCATGAAGATTAGCGAGAAGTTGTGGATAACAGAGACCAAAGGGTTGCAAAAAAAACATAGAGCGGTAGCCTAAAGGCCACTGAACATAACAAAACTCCGGTGAGGTAGGACCTTTTAAGAAAACAGAGTGCCCTGTAGATGGACATCAATTCGGAACAAACAATGGAACACCATTGGAGCAATGGTGGCTTTCATACCATGGAAGAGATCCATTCCAACCTGTAGCCAAGGAACAAACTGTGAAGGGGGATGAGGAATAGACAGGAGGGAATGTTAGGTTGAAGACAAAGAGGAGAAATGGAAATCACGCTGGAGAAAAACGAGGTGGAGCCCAATCAGTAAACTGCCTCGAGGGTTGGCAACATGTGGGTGATGTCCCAAAGCTGCATAAGGAATACAGTAGGAGGGGTGAGCGGAGGAAGAGTGACTATGATGGCATATGAAACCAGGAGCTGGGGCTGCCAAACAAAAGGGGGAGGGATCACAACTCAACCAGAAGACTATCGACTGGGATAGAGCAAAATTCACTGGTGGCTAATTGGATGCCACTATGGTGAACTGGGTCTAAGAGAAGCAGCGTGGCAGAGGTAGCGGACCCACAGACTTGACACCCTTAGTGCAGGCTAGACAGAACTTATGTCCAGTAAAGACAGATGAGAGTTAAATGATCTGTACCCAAAGAATTGTGGCCAAGGAAGTGAAGGTCATTGAGTTTACGAAAAGTGGTCACTATCACAGAGCTCACCACCATGTGGTGCCCAGCGTAAGGAAGCAGGGGAGGGGAAGAGACGGAAAGATCAATGTCTGAGAAAGGGCCATGTGAGGCACTAAATGAGTAGGCGAGCCATCATTAGGAAGGGAAAGTTCATGGTCTCTAAGAAACTAATCAATGAGGAGCCACCAGTTAGATGAAAAAGCACTTTCCCACGGAGGATGATCGGCATTAAAATCCTCAAGGAGGAAGAAGGAAGGGTGGAGTTGCTTATGGTGGAGAAATAGGGTGGCAGGTGTAGTTGACCTGTCAGGAGGGAGATGGAGATTCCAAACTGTGACTGCAGAGTCCAACTGGACCCATTCAGCAACTGTCTCCAACGTGGAATAAAGTGGAATCCACATACTAACAGTGTATGTATGGACAGCCCTTAAAGGGCTGACCTGGTTCTGACAGAAAGCACGAAACCTATGAAGGATCAGTGACTGAATATCAGTAAAATGAGATGCCTGGAGAATTACACGAGCTGCCATGTAAAAGGCACTAAGGGATTGCAACTGTAGGGTAAAAGCACTAAAGGATTGCAACTTTAGGAGGTGATGGTAATATCAATTGCAGTTCCACTGAATAAGCACAGAGTGGTACCCATATGGAACGCAAACAGGCTGGAGCCAATCACGCTGCTCGGTCACCATCCATCACCAAGAAGGAAAGAGTGACACTCATAAATAAGAGGCCAGACGCAGGTTGTGAGAAGGGGAAGGCACCTCTGGGGGTACTGGGGAGTCTTTTGTCTGGGACTTATGTCTCTTTTTTTTCTCTATCAAAGGTCGAGGAGGGCAGGACACAAAGATAGAGCAGGGTTCTGCAATATCCAGAACTGAAAGAGAGTGAACGACCTTAGGGCGCACAGACTGTTACTCTTGTGGCCAACTTGTGGTAGGAGGCCTGTAGCCTGAGAGTTGCTGGGGGAGCAGTCACAGAAAGGCGCCCAATCACCGGTGGGCACTGAAGTAATGGGGTACACTTCATCGTTTGGGAGGCATGGGGTGCCACACTAAGTTAAGGGAATGCGAACCAAAACGAAGCCTAGTGCGAAATAAGGATTCACGTCACACTGATAACACATGAACTTACCCTTCTCTGGGAGGGTATCTCCCTCAAACGCCAGAATAAAGGCGCTGGTGTCCGTGTTATCGTCCTTACAACCTTTCTGAACACGCCAAACAAAATGAATGACCGTCATTCCAGATTGGCCTGGGTTGGGTTTTTGGGGGGAGGAGAGCAGACAGCGAGGTCATTGGTCTCATCGGCTTAGGGGAGGATAAGGAAGGACGTCGGCCATGCCCTTTGAAAGGAACCATCCCGGCATTCACCTGCAGCGATTTAGGAAAATCACAGAAAATGTAAATCAGGAACTCCGGATGTGGGATTGAACTGTTGTCCTCCCAAATACGAGTCCAGTGCGCTAACCACTGCTTCACCTCGCTCTGTGATTGGCCTGGAGTTCCACATCAGTTTAAAGGATGAGGTCCACATGAAAAATTACTCGCTGAACCCTATTTTAAGATTGGTGAGTGGTAATGGAATTTGGGATGCCTCGAAGATCGCAAGCTTGAAGGACTGCAGATTGAGTGGCACAAAAAGTTTTGATCAACAACGAACCCGACCGCGTTTTGATGAGATTTCACTTCACGTAACTTGTCTTCGATATTTTCCACAATAATTAACGGCATAGTGGCGGTGAATGTTTGCTATCAGTCCTACTACAGACTAGGTACCGAGGAAAGTGCTTCACTTCAAACCAGCGAGCCGGACCTTCCTCCCAGGGTGTAGTATAAGAAGGGCAAGACACAGGGTTATAAGAAGTAGTATTAAATGACTCATTGCCAAACAAAGAGGCGCCCATAGACGAAGGCCAACCTTTTGGAGCTTGATACGTCTCACAGGCAAAGCATATGCCCTAATAACACTCACTCTGGTCAGGGGCTCTCCCCATGGGCGCCACTCAGCCACAGAAAGGGCTGTATGGCGCAGTGGTGATTGAATGGAGTTCCAAGGCTCCAAAATGACAAGCAACGACTACTAGGCATACATGAGGAGGTAACATATCAGGTGTCACTAGTGTGATTCCTGT
The DNA here is from genome assembly GCF_023897955.1 of Schistocerca gregaria. Lineage (NCBI taxonomy): Eukaryota > Metazoa > Arthropoda > Insecta > Orthoptera > Acrididae > Schistocerca > Schistocerca gregaria. Next base: position 224,356,746 of record NC_064925.1, on the reverse strand, counting down.
GTTGTCAGGGAGCTTAGCCAAATGGGTACATAACATTCCCACCAAACGGACTGGCTACACATGCTGGTGACCTAGCAGGGCAGAGCGAGGCTATGATAACGAAGGAAGATGGGAAGGAAAGGTGGAGAGGAAACCATGCCTTAGACACTAGGGAGGGAGTTCTTCCCCAAATGACTCACACTACAGAGAGAAATTGTAGAAGTGGAGGTCAAACCTCAAAGGAAGACCAAAACCACCAAAAAGGAAGGATAAAAAAGAAAAGGAGGGGGAATGAAATAGCAAGGAATAAAGGAATCAGGTGAATAGCCAGTTCGTCATAAGTAAAACATTGAGAGACGGGAAAGAGGGCCGGAGGGGAAGGAACGAGGACATAGAGGGCAAGACGAGGAAGGAAATGCAGCAAGGGCATCAAGAATAGCAATAGCAATTGCTCAGGGCCCCATGGACGCCACGCACGAACTCACGAAAGAACCATCAATTCCCGGGAAGGGGGACGGGGGGACATAAGAGATTTAAAAACAAAAAAGGCCACCGAGGGAAACAATTATTTTGCTTTCAGATATTAAATTAAATACCATTCCTTTCTGGAAGCAGCTCCTCACCAAAACTTCAAATTAACTGCTGGGTCCGGCCTCAAAAATTGCAGTGGACTCTCTCAAACAGGTTATTTATGATATATAATCTATAATACCCATAGGTAGGTATGTAGGCAATGAGCCCTGCGCAAGTATTGTATTTTTTATAGTTGCTATCTGTTCTATGTCTGCACGATATGTGAGATCCGGTGTCAGTGTACTGCCTGTTACAGTACGTCGTAATTTGCTACGCTGGCACAGTGGCGCAAAGAGTAAAGTCCCCTGTTCGATATGTCAGAGGAATATAATGTTCTAAATGGGGTTTCCAATTAGAAGTTATGAAATACTGGCCTGTCCTACCCTCGCAGCATGGACATGAGGTCCCATGCGCAATTGGATATTCAAGGGCCATTGAGAAGCATGTCGTAAATTACTACTCCTTTGATTACAGCGCCATTTATGGCAAAACGAAGACAATAATTCAGACAAAACATACGTAGATGTAGCCGTAGTCTCATAATTTGCGATAAAAAATGAGAGTTCCCATTATAGACGTCAAAGTTGCCCGCTGCCACCAAGTACGAGTGGGAAAGGGTACGAGTATGGTATCGTTGGACCTCCCTTTCGGAAACTAACAAATTCGAATTATAACTTTTTTTGATCCAGTGTGATCTTTTAAGAATATTTCAGTGTCTTCAGTTGAAATAAACATCCTTTTCTAAAGGTATTGGTTACTAAAAATGAAAACAATGGGTCGCATAAATATCAACGACGTAACGTTGCACTCTGACTTTTAATCTCTGAAACCGACATATACAGGGCGTCTGTTTCAACTTGAGACAACTAAATATCACGAAAATGACACATCATATGGAAAAATGATCTAGGTGAAAATTTGGTATTAGTAAAGGGAACATCTGTATGTGCCAAACTGGCCGCCTACCTAACACTCCTCCTGCGTGGGCGGGGTCAGCTTTATATTTTGAAATGTGAACTCCACATTTTTATTCCGTAATCGGATTCTACCCCAAAGACTACGTACCCCATTGTGGTAGACGGCGCTGTAATCGACAAATATTACATGTGCCTGCTTTTGCCACTAGTAACGGACATATTTAATACTACATTTCATTCACGGCGTAAATGTGAATCTTATGTTCTAACAGATGATATTCATATTCGAAATTTACTCAAGTGTTGCAGATTTGATTGTACTTTACTGTACGGTTAGCCTTTTCAACAATGCTGCATGATCCAGGAACGACGACGTGGATGTAGTAAGTAGTTTCCTCTTCCCATAGGGATGCTTAATTTCGATAAGTCCTCTTACCTCTCACCATTGTGGTGTATGATTTAGATGAATCCCCTTGCCTCTCACGATTGGAGTGCTTGATTTCGATGAGAACCCAGGGCATGTGCTCCTGTCACTATCACTTCATGGACATTTTACTGTATTACAACGATTGTGGTTTGTATTCCTCCAGTAGAGGCGCAGCTGCCAGGGCGAGAGTTACGCTGAAATTATTCAATCTGAGGGCGGGGTTCGAGAGCGGCCACCGACATTAAGCATTCCAGTGGTTTGGGCACTAACCACAATCAGCCCTGCAGGAAAAAGAAAACTATGTTACCATGCAAGTAACTTATTTGCCAAAATCATCGGTGTCTAGGCATATTAGTTTTACTGTGCCATCACATTTGCAACACTCAAGTAACATTTGAACTTCAGTATCAACCACTATAACACAAAAGTTTACTGTTCCATTGTAAATGAAATGTAGAATAAAACGTGTCGGTTCTTAATTGCAAAATAAGGCACACTTGTTATTTGTCTGTTACAGGTCCATCTATAAGGAATGCGAAACTATGCTTTGGTGTACCGTACGTATTTTTTTGGTTCAAACACGAATATGCAATAAAATGGGAGGTTCGCCTTTGAAAACGCAACGTTGATTCCTCCCACGGAGGACGGTTGGTTAGCAGGTGGCCAGCTATAGCATAGGCAGATGTACCCTTTGCTAACGTTAATTTTTGAACAATTTTTTTATTCGATACGTCTTTTTCGAGATATTTAGCTGTCTTATCTTAAACACTCTGTATATTGCAGGTTTTTTAAGCTAAATAAGTGATAGATTCTTGAAAAAAAAGCTTTAATGCGCGTATTAGTGGGATGGAAGAATCCAGTAAGAATTCTGAAGTTGTGCTTGACGGAACTTCACAAGGTTATTTATTAAATTATTTGGAGCCACATCTCAATAAGGCGGCAACATCACATGTACTTCGATTGAGTGTGAGTACCAGTTGTTGTACAAAACAGTAGAGCAGTAGGCTGAAAAATTGCGACTAATTCTTTGCATAATATTAAAACTCGTACGTATTTCTCCATTACCCTTGGAATGTTTTGATATCAACGATCACTACTAAACAAGTTCCCGGTTGTATTATTTGTGTTATAACACTTGAAAAATTGGCAGTAGTCTTGTGGATCTTTGGCTGAAGTTTTTGTTCATCACTTAGAACAAAAGTTTTTTAAATGAAACCCGAATTTGTTATTGATGAAACATATATTGCAAAAGGTATTTCGAAGATTAGATAGAGCTTTTTAAAAGAACGACGATGAAATCAATGACAACTGTGATTAAGGCGGACTGTATGCTACACTTCTGAATACGCGGATGAGTGCTAATAGTTCGTGTATATCGACCTGTAACATAGATTTTTTTCAGTAGGGTGTATATGTAGTGCAATAAAAACAGCCACTAACTATAAAATGACAGCACATTTGTCTTTGTTTGGTTTCCTAAGAATGTAAAGAGGAATGAAACGGTACGTTCCAGAATAGTTATTAACGATTTTGTTGTAACCTGCGGGTATTTCCCGAAGAACAAAAAATTACAAACGAACATCAGAAGACCTGACCTTTTCCAGAAAGCTGCCGGGTATCCCCACAACAACGTGATGTTTTCTTCGCTGCACTACCAGTCAAATAGTGAAAGTGTAAAGCAGAAAAGTTGACTGCAATGGCTGCATTATTTAAAGCACCAAATAAGCTACCACGACAATAGCTGAAGGGAAAACCCACACAGACGTGGCAGTAAAACGAAAAAAGTAATGAAACAGTTTTCGAGCGCAGAAGTAACCAGTTCCACAATTGCTGCTTCAAATAGCAAGAATATTTAACATATTCTCTTTTGAAGCAAAAAGTAATTACATTTAAATAGGTGTCAAGGAAACTGCCTTTTATAATAAGGAGTAGTAACAATAGAATATATGCTTCTCATGTATGAAATATGTGCTTCTTTCAGCGGAGTAAGCTGGCGTTATACATAGACTCGAAAGTATTTTTTCATGAATGAGTTGTACCTTCTGTTACTCTCATTGAATCACTGAGATTCGGCCGTTCTCACGTTTGTTTCATAATCATTAATGTCTCTCGATTATTTATTAATAATTGAAGTGAAGTGAAAAATGTAACAACTACTTCGTTAATTAAGTATAAACCTAATTAAAAATACATTAATCTTACAGCTGGCTTTCCCGCCACGTGGGATGCTAGTGTCGTTCCAACTGTCAGACCGTAACAATTTTCTAAACAGTGATTGTCGCGACTGTATATGTTAGATTGTGGGAGAACTGGGCATACAACGTGCGAATATTCAGTTTACAGTAGGAAACTCAACTAGCTTCTTAAATGTGATAGAACCAAGACGAAATGGAAGCATAACTGTCGAATATATAGGAAACCAACTTGTTCTGATGTAACTTTTAATAACGAGTCCTCGAACATCCGATAAACAATATGATTTTTTCCAAGTCGTCAGTAAATATTGTCACGTATAAGAAGGTGTAATTAGATGACTGACCAACACTAACTTCACTTAATGAAGGTATAGTCAGCACTTGCACATAGAAGAGCGCGAAGCGAACTGCCCCTGGCCGGAACACATACGGTATATATACAGTTACAGAATACTCCAGCACAATAATTCTTGACATTTGTAGATACTTATAGAATGTACTCGAACCGAATATAGGAATTAAAATTTCACAGTTCAGTGGAGTTCTGAACTCAAGACTCTCCATTCAACAGTCAAATATCATAACTACTTCACCATTGTGACTATGCTACTGAGCATCTCCTGCGACATTGGACCCTCCTTAAGAGAACAGCGTCTCGATCTTAACGTCCTAGTACAGGAACGAGTCATTGGTCCTGCATACTCCGACTCCCGAAGACTTATGTTCGCCCTGGCGGTGATCTTAGAACTTCCTTTGCCGCTACGGTCTTCGTTACCTTTCCGCTTGTTGCCTGTCGCTGGACCTCCGAATTTACACTGGGTTGCAGGATCCTTATAGGACTTCAATCGAAGGACGTGGACCTTATGTCTGATGTTTTGTCGTCTTGTGTCGGGGTCTAAATCTTCATCTTCATAAGTAACATCAGACAGTTGTTTTACAACCGTATAAAGTCCGAAGTAGCGCCTGAGGAGCTTCACAGAGGGACCAAGCTTCGGAACAGGAGTGAAGATCCAGACGAGGGCACCAGGCTGGTAGACAACAGGGCGGTGGCTTGAGTCATACCTTCGGCGGCCATTTTCTTGAGGATGTATCATGAGGATTCGAGCTAACAATCGAGGTTCCGCAGCTCTCGTTAACACCTGGCCGATGTAGTCGTCGTCCAAGTCATCAGGATGTAACATGTAAGGTGTCAGGTAAATCCAACACCTTCCATGAAAACCCTGACATAATAAGCAAATCTACTAGTATGTCACATAGCTCCGAATAAATCGTGACATTAAATTAACCAAAGTAATACAAGTAACGAGTGAGCAAATGGAATGCCACAGACTAACACAAGAATGCCTAAATGCATGTCGTACCTTCCCACCGTGAGGCAAACGCAGTTCCGAGGGGAGAAACGAGGACAGAAGCCGAGAGCAGAAAAGTGTTAAGCTAGAAGGCCCTACGATAAGGGACGGACTGGACACCCACGTCGCCAGTCTTCCTCTAAGTCTACCACCCGCAAATTTTAGCGTGAGACTTTTTCGCATCTCAGGTACGTCAAGGACCACCCCCCAGCCCATGTTAAAAGCTAGAGCCCTCCAGAAAAACAGTATAGATCTTACGATAACACAAAAAGGGCCGCTACCACCCGCAAGTTTTAGCGTGAGACTTTTTCGCGTCTCAGGTACGTCAAGGACCACCCCCCAGCCCATGTTAAAAGCCAGAGCCCTCCAGAGAAACAGTATAGATCTTACGATAACGCTAAAAGGACCACACGAGCTGCAGGTTTTAGCGTGAGACTTTTTAGCGTCTCTGTTACGTTGCAAACTTTAAAAACATTGCCCCACCACGAAAAGTATAACGTTTCTCATTGGATGGACAGAATTTTAATAGGCGGAGCTTAAGGTTAACATTGAGACCCTGATTGGTCAGATGAAAACACAGCCAGATAGCTTTTTTTTAAACCAACTTCGGTAAATGTAGTAAGGAGTTGCTTCCGAAATGGCGATGTGAGCGGAGCTGTGCTGCCCGCCACTGCCTTGACGCTGCCTACACACCGACAAGGTAATGAACGCACGCGATGCCGCATTTTTGAGCGCAAAAGGCTTCAGTCAGAACTGCAGAACTCTCATCTGTTACACCCCTTTTTTGCGTAATACTAGTGTCGATCGTTAATTAAAACTCATGGTGTTCACATTTGACACTTGAAGAACAGATCTGAAATGCGATGATTTTTCTTTTATATAGTTATTGAGAAGCCACATCAGCCACTGTAATTTACGACAATTTAGATAAGTAATTAAAGATAATTGAGGGTCACTGTAAACCATTTTGACAGTTTTCTCTTTTGTGAAACTTAAATTAAACCTAGATTATAGATGTGATATGGCATAGGTCATCGATCGATTGTAGAACTTGGAAACCCATTCAGGGAATATTCGTTCACATTTTTGTTGAACGCAGTTGGATTTTACCATCCTGTATTAAAACATTTCCTTTTATCAATAGTGCAATTTATAAACGATGTTTTGTGAGTAGAATAAAATTTCCAATTGTAAACTTAACTGCTTTTTCGACGTTATTTTACCAGCTAACTAAAAATAGGAAAGCCTTGAACCCTTTCCACTAAATTTAGTTAGTATTAAGATTATTTTACAGGGAGTGCAGTGGAGCTGACGCTGAGATCATTTAGTATTTGGTTATATCATCGCTAGTCTCACTGAACTCTTCTCAATTCTACATGCCATGTGTGGTCTGGCGTCTCCTTACCAGCAACAGGTCCCAGGTTCAAACTAGTTAATTCCCTAAAAAACACGCTCAGAGCGTCGTTGCGCGAAAGTGGTAGGGAGACACGATATAGAACAATCAGACACCACCATGAATGATTAGAAAATGGCGATCCTGCCAGGATGGTAAAATACCATGATTGAAGTTCGACCACATGCCTAACTAGGTCAGAAAAATATCCTGCTGAAAAATTTTCGTAGTAAATTTTTTTTCTACATTTATACATAGACGAAAACAGTAGCTGCAGCGATAGATAGTAATAAAGTATTCAACAAATAGTGAAACATTGTAACAGAGGCAATAGCATTATTAAATTATGAATTTTGAAAATTGTTAGAATTAAGTTTTCTCCCCAATGCACAGGTGGCGGATACGTCGTTGACAAGTTGGTTCTGTCCCAACAAGTAAGTGAATGGGTTGTCAGTCTTGGTAGTGTCAAGTCGTGTGAACAAAAAGTTTATGAAACGCGTGAGATCGTATGAGCGCATGTTGACGCCAAGTAGTGCGCGTGAAGTGCTTTTAAAACAGAAAATAAGGGATTCTGAAAGATTAGCAATGGCATATCGAGACTTTGACCGAATTGAGGTAGGGACCCAGCATGAAAATGGACAGAGAGTAGAGGACAATGCAACAGACGATGCAGTATCGCGAGAAATAGGACAGATAACGCACCATAACGAGGATAATGTACGTCGAGGCTAGAAAACCTAGGTCAACATACGACAGAGGAGCAGGAAAGTAGAGAGACAGTCGATGAGGATTCTAACTTGCGTCTTGAATACGTAGAACCCATAGTACAAGTAATCAGAGCTCCCTCACCACAGAGTACAAGGAATGCGAGCAGAAACGTGTCACAGCACAGGTCAATGCAATCGGTTGCAAACCAACAATTGAGCGAAAACACAGAGCGTAGGACGTCGGAACAAAACGCAATAGGACCCACGAATCTGGCAGAATTATTACAACAAATTACGAAAACCATGACAAGGCAAAATAAAGACATAGCGAACCAAATTCAAATTCAGAATGCAGAAACCACGAGATAAATGCGTGATATTAAAGAACAAAACAAAAAAATTCTGTTACACCTAAGTCATATTGAAGACGAGGCAAAAGAATCTCGAAAAGTGATAGTAAACTTAATAACAGGCTACAATCAATTGGGAACAGACATTGACAAGGTACAAGTGGACGTACAAACATTGCGTAATGACACTCAGGACGAGATCAAAACATTACGTAACAAGACCCAGGGAGAAGCCAAGAAACTAAAGAAACAGATAAACTACTAGACAAGCAGCAGGTACAGGGCATGAAATTGTTGAAAACAGTGTGTTGCACAAAAGTATCACAAAAGCAGCGCTGAAAGGATATGATAACCGCATAGTCAAAATAGAAGCGCAAACGAAGCGACAATTTCAGAAATTGCGAACAGAGTTTTTGCAAATCATTGAAGAGCGTAGTGAACAAGATCGAACAAGCACTGAGTCTGCAGCCACATCCGTATCTGTAACAGCACCGGAAAAACAAGCAATTAACGAAGATATTACGCATTTGCGATTCCAATCACAGGCGGGAAGTAACATACGTGAAATCAGACAGCCTGCACAGCAACAAACACGTTTCGAAATTCTTGATGAACAAACGTCATCACAAACACATGCGGAACCACAAATGTATGTTTCAAGACAGTTTGGATCGTGCAATGAAGCGACAAGGTTAGCCAGACAAGATACCCAACCAATACGTGACAATGGAAAGCCAGGTCGCGAAGAGTACAGTGCAATGCATTCAGCTACACGTTCACAACCGATGGAAGAAAATTATTGCGTACCACTCCAACGATACTACGCAAGGGTAGGCCAAAGTTACAGTGGACAATATCCAATGGATCTACCACAACAGGAAAGAACGACGAGAGAAATGATCAGAAACAAAAGTGGCGAAGAATCGCGAATTTCATATGGAACTATGACGAAGTACGACAACGATCATTTCCTCACAGTCAGAAATTTTCAACACTTTCGAGAAGGAAACTCATTACATCCACGAACTTTTATTGATCAGTTCCGAGTAGGATTACCAGAACGCTGGACGCTAGCACACAAATTAGACTTTATATGTGCACACATCTCAGGAACAGTCGCAGAAACCATGCAGTTGCAGCAACATGCCGATCGTGCGAAGATTTCAGAGAGAAGTTTCTCTCACGATATTGGTCCAGCGAAGCACAGAACAGAGTGAAGTACGAATTATTACAGAACCCATATTTTGAAAATTCAGGAGAGAAGAGTCCCGTGAAATTTTTCGAAGCAATGGCAAACAAAAATCAATTCTTAGATGTACCATACAGTGACGGAGAGTTGATTAAATTATGCGCGATGAAGCTACCATTGAAATACCAGCAATCATTAGTAGGTCGCGGAGGCAATGACGTCGAAGCATTTAAAGGTGTTCTAAGGGAACTACAGTTCATATTTTCGGAAGATGACGCAAGAAAAAGACGAAGCGCACGTGAAAACGAAAGCAAAAAGCAGTGGAATCCACAAGACACAGTACGAAGAAAAAATAATTACGAACCACGTGATAACTTAGCACCAAGAAACGACAAGAGATTTCAACAAAGAACCGGTTATGGATTTAGAAGATAATATGACAATAACTATAATTCACCCAGGAACGGCAACAACTATTACAGAGGGAATAACGACAACCGGAACGGGTACTGGAGAACCAATAGACCGACAAATTATCAACAAAGAAACCACTATCAACAAGCTGAACAAGAAAAGCGAATAGAGATAGAAGACGTGGAGGTAAGACCACCAAACGCCAATAAAAGTTCGAGTTGACAGCTAAGCGCCCATGCCAAAGAGAATGACGCACCGACCCAGGAAAATTGCAGCACCTTGATCAGAGAAGTAAAACTCTTGTCCCGAGAAGAGAAGAAGGAAGAAACAAATCCACAGGGACCAGATGAAAACGAAGACAAGAAAATAACAATATCGTGTTGGGACGAAATTAATTGGGAGAATACTGACGAGGAAGATGAATTACCAGAGGCATGCACAGCGAATGTAGGAGGAAAGGACGAAGTAATGAGCATTGCAGAGCTATTTGAGATGTCAACCAGGGAAAGCGAATTCAATGAGGTTAATTCGCAGTCGACAGAAGTTGAAAATAAGTTACGAGTGGGCACACAACCCAACGTATATAATGAAGGAAGTTATGAAGCGATAATTAGAGCATTAAGATGCGATTATGTGGAAGTAGCGACGAAGAAGGAAAAGATAGACAAGGATGAGGAAAAAGTAGAGGATGTAGAAGAAAGCGTAAATGAAGGAAGAGGTAGAGAAGAGGAAATAAAAGAGAGAGAAGTAGCACTCAAAGCTTATCCTACAGAAAGTTCTAATTCACAAGGGAAATTCCTAAAAAGACTCATGTATGATTCAGTGGAGGATTCGTTGATGCAAGAGGAAGAAGAACAGAACCAACCCTTTCAAATTCAACCAATTGTGAAGGCCATGGTAAAGCATATCCCAGTCAATATTGTAATTGATAGCGGAAGTGAACTGACTGCGATCTCAGAAAATTTATTCATGCAATGTAATGCCAATGAGGAATTACCAGTTCTGAAAACACGTAAGATTAAAGTAAGAGGTCCTATTAGAAACCATGCTGCGGAAGTTACGAAACAAACAAGGTTAACTCTTTCGTGCCAAGGTCAAAAGATCGAAGCCAACTTCGTGATTATACCTAAACTAACTGTAGATTTGATTATAGGTGCAGATTTTTTAAATGAGAGACGAGCGATAATAGATATGGGGAAAGGTAGCGTAACATTCGGGAATGTCACTTCTCTTTGAGCAAAAGCTAAAATTAGAAGAAATACCAGTTATAAACAAACAATTAAGAATGACGCGAGATAAAGAGGATGAAGAATTAGAATGGTATGCACAAAAGAAGGAATCGCCTCAATTCATGTTAGAAGTCCGTAAAAAAATCGACAAAAAATTGCAAGAAGTTCAAGGTATTTCGGAACACAGTAAAAGAGAATTAGAGGGTATTTTATGAGATAAAGCAGAGGTATTTTTACCTAAGACTGGCAGTATTAAACACTTTCAGTACAAGTTTCAAGATTAATTTTATTACTGGTAAATAATCAGCACAATATTTCAAGATTATGTTGCAGATAAGATCGTCAGGAGAAAGAAGAATGAAGAGAGAGGAAAGTGGGAAAAAGAAAGTAGTTTCAATAATAACACCAATAGTACCATAGATTAAGGTGAAGGGATAAAGTGTAGATAGTCTAACAGCATGAAATACTAAAATGCTATACGACACTACACAAAAATAACAAAACGAATTTGAGGATTCTTGAGTAGACGTTAAGACTCCAAATATCTAAGAATTGTAACATGGAAAGGGCGCCGAAATTTGTAAAGCTTTTTAAGAAGGCGCAAAACAATTTACCTACTAAACATATGTTAGATGATTATAAGTAAAACTTTTTGTAAGAACATTGTAAAAACTCCAACAAAGACCAGATTCAACGACCCACAAGTTGCAACGCGAGAAGTATCAAGAAGGAAAAGGACGTAATTAGCAAGACACAAGAACAGCGAGACCAGCAGAGTGACCTTCTTGTAGCGAAAGTGGGCAATAAATTTTCCCGCTAGGGGGAACTCGACTGAGACGCGACGGGACGCCTAGCGTCAGTAGGGGCTGGCTGCACGGACAGACAAGCAGACACCGGATTTTCGCCGCTCGTAAGCCCCGGGGCGCCCCCACTCAACGGAGCGAGCAAAAAACGGCCCGACGAGAAGACCGCTTGGGCAAGCCACCGCTGGCAAAAAATATGTGTAAAAGTCACACTACTGCTATTAAACAGCACGCTGATGCACGAAACTGAAGAAGAACTTCCACAAATTAAAAATGACACGCCCAAACAATTTATCAAACTGTTAATAGGAGGAGAACTTCAAAGCGACAAGTTATCAATAAATATTTCCATATCCTGACCAGAGAAGAACCAAGAAGCAAGTAAGAAGCAGAGAAAAAGCAGGAAGAACAGAAGTTGAAGATTCGCAAGATTGAGACTAAGAAAGAAGATGGGTGAAGAATAGACGACATACCATCCCAACTCCCTATCCTATTGTAAACTAGTCGTTTGCGAAGTATTACAACGAAACACGAGCGCATTCAGCGACACATAACGATGACTTTCATGCATACAAAGCCAGTAAACCATGAGATTCTGCACTCACAGCTCCATTCCATTATGGGACCTCCACAACATCGACACACACTTGCAAAGCCAAGAAGGAACGATGAACGAAGCTGTACATCAAATACTTGCCCACATCCATCTCACTCAAGTCCATCACCTTCATGCAAAAACATTCGCCAACCTCATGCTTGAACATTCATAGGATTGTGTGAATATGTGAAATCAAATTATGTGATGCAGGCATTGTGCAAAAGAAACGTGTGCAAAACTAAATAAGTTAAGCACATCAGACAGCTAATAAACTACAAAATAACAGTAATTGACTATGGACTTAAGTAAAAAAAAATAGACTATCGATAAAAATAAGTCATTAGTTCTGAAATGGACAGTATATAAAGAAACAATATCCCACTTATTTTTTCCTCATAAAAATAAAAGGATAACTATATTTTACTTATTTTCTCCTTATAAAAACAAAGAATAAAAAATTATCTTATTGGATGTTTTCCCTTTCTTCAACATTTGTACCATTTATTAGGATAATACCTCAATACGTGTGTATGTATATTTCTTTGTCAAAGCAATTTTTTTTAGCATTTGCAAAATTTGTTAGCATAATATCTAAATACTTGTGTATGTATATTTCTTTGTCAAAGCAATTCTTGGAAATAATTCTTATTTGTTAGTGTAACAATGTGGAAATGAGTGTCTAGAAACTAAAACATTTTACTTGTACATGATATTTCGAAAATGTGTTAGGAGTGAGCAAATGGAATGCCACAGACTAACACAAGAATGCCTAAATGCATGTCGTACCTTCCCACCATGAGGCAGACGCAGTTCCGAGGGGAGAAACGAGGACAGAAGCCCTACGATAAGGGTCGGACTGGACACCCACGTCGCCAGCCTTCCTCTAAGTCTACCACCCGCACGTTTTAGCGTGAGACTTTTTCGCGTCTCAGGTACGTCAAGGACCACCCCCCAGCCCATGCTAAAAGCTAGAGCCCTCCAGAAAAACAGTATACATCGTACGATAACACAAAAACGGCCACTACCACCCACAAGTTTTAGCATGAGACTTTTTCGCGTCTCAGGTACGTCAAGGACCACCCCCCAGCCCATGTTAAAAGATAGAGCCCTCCAGAAGAACAGTATAGATCTTACGATAACGCTAAAAGGACCACACTATCTGCAGGCCACTGTAATTTACGACAATTTAGATAAGTAATTAAAGATAATTAAGGGTCACTGTAAACCATTTTGATAGTTTTCTCTTTTGTGAAACTTAAATTAAACCTAGATTATTGATGTGATATGTCATAGGTCATCCTTCGATCTATTGTAGAACTTTTAAACCCATTCAGGGAATATTCGTTCACATTTTTGTTGAACACAGTTGGATTTTACCATCCTGCATTAAAACATTTCCTTTTATCAATAGTGCAATTTATAAACGATGTTTTGTGAGTAGAATAAAATTTCCAATGGTAAACTTAACTGCTTTTTCGACGTTATTTTACCAGCTATCTAAAAATAGGAAAGCCTTGAACCCTTTCCACTAAATTTAGTAAGTATTAAGATTCTTTTACAGGGAGTGCAGTGGAGCTGACGCTGAGATCATTTAGTATTTGGTTATATCATCGCTAGTCTCACTGAACTCTTCTCAATTCTACACATCATGTGTGGTCTGGCATCTCCTTACCAGCATCAGGTCCCAAGTTCAAACTAGTTAATTCCCTAAAAAATACGCTCAGAGCGTCGTTGCGCGAAAGTGGTAGGGAGACACGATACAGAACAATCAGACACCACCATGAATGATTAGAAACGAAACCACAGTGTCCATCGTCGTAGCTGCCTCACGGCCATGCAACAGGAGAAATGGCGTAAATCCTGTGGTGTCTTGTTTGGCGGTGTTGTGGGGAAACGTTACGAAAAGTAGCACCTCATCCGAGTTACTTTGCTTAACACTGACGAACATTGAGAGCATGTCGGCCAAGGTCTTATTAAAGCGTCCAGTAAGCCCGTTAGTTTGTGTATGGTAGGCAGTCGTCATGTGACGAGTAATGTTGCATTGATGGTTTATCTCTATCACAAGATTCGATTGAAAAACTTTCCCTCGATCCGTAATTAATGACCTTGGGGCACTGTGTTTTAATACAATATCTTCTGCGATGAATTTGGCTACCTCGGATGCTTCAGCGGTTTTCACAGATTTTGCAATGGCATAGCGTGTCAGATAATCAGTGCAAACAATAATCGATCTATTACCCCTAGCAGACGTTGGAAATCGTCCTAAGAGGTCAATGCCAACACGCTGGAAAGGCGTTTCGGCTGGTGGAATTGGTATGAGTAAGCCATGTCGTTCCTGAGGAACTGCCTTTCTCCTCTGGCACCCCCGACAGTGCGATACATAGTGACGGACACTCCTAAATAAACCTAGCCAGAAAAATCTCTTGAGGATCCTATCGTATGTCTTAATAAATCCTAAATGTCTGTCCTCAGATGTCTCATGGAATTTCTGTAGAACGTCTAAGCGCATATGTTTAGGAATCACTGGTAGCCACCTCTTTCCAAACGGATCAAAGTTTTCTTGCAAAGTAATCCATTAACTACCTTAAATTGTCCTTTCACATCCTCTGACCGATGTAAGGCAAGCATAATTTGAGATCTCTTGGCGTCCTTCTTCTGCTCAGCAGAGAGATCCTGGAGTGCAGCGAGACAGTCCCCATCTTCATCAAAATCTTGATGGTCTTGCACAGGGTTTTTTGAGGGACAGTCGGCATCTTGGTGTTTTCTTCCACTTTCGCACACTATGGTAATGTCATACTCTTGAAGACGTAGTGCCCACCTGGCGAGTAGTCCTGTTAGATCCTTAAGACCTGTCAACCAACAAAGTGAATGAAGGTCTATAACAACTGTGAATGGCCTTCCATAGAGATACAGTAGAAAGCTGCACATGGCCCAGATCACAGCATGGCATTCTATTACTGTAATTGATTATTTTCTCTCGGCTTTTGTAAGTGTCCTAGAAGCATAGGTTATAACCTCTTTTCCATCCGAAATTTGCACCAGAACAGCACCGATCTCATATCCACTGGCAGCTGTGTGTAGTTCTGAAGGTGCTCTCTCATCATACAGACCATGTACAGGGTCAGTCGTAAGAGCTTTACGCAGCACATCGAAAGAAACTTGTTGAGCACAACCCCAGATAAATTTAGCATCGGCTTTTAACAACTCTTGGAGTGGCCTGGCTTTGGCACAAAAGTAAACGACAGTAATAAGAATATAATCTGAGGAAGCTTCTCACATTTTAGGAATAGGAAATTCCGTTATAGATCTCACCTTTTCTGGGCCTGGCCACACACTTTCGTTTGACACAAGGTCAACAGATACTTTTATTTCTTTTGCTCCAAAGAGACACTTTCTTGGATTAAGTTTTAGTCTGCCTTGTAGGCGTTTGACACAGTTTCCCACAGTCGTTTAATTAACAAAGTAAGAGCATACGGACTATCAGATCAATTGTGTGATTGGATTGAGGAATTCCTAGATAACAGAACGCAGCATGTCATTCTCAATGGAGAGAAGTCTTCTGAAGTAAGAGTGATTTCAGGTGTGCCGCAGGGGAGTGTCATAGGACCCTTGCTATTCACAATATACATAAATGACCTGGTGGATGACATCGGAGGTTCACTGAGGCTTTTTGCAGATGATGCTGTGGTGTATCGAGAGGTTGCAACAATGGAAAATTGTACTGAAATGCAGGAGGATCTGCAGCGAATTGACACATGGTGCACGGAATGGCAATTGAATCTCAATGTAGACAAGTGTAATGTAATGCGAATACATAGAAAGATAGGTTCCTTATCATTTAGCTACAAAATAGCAGGTCAGCAACTGGAAGCAGATAATTCCATAAATTATCTGGGAGTACGCATTAGGAGTGATTTAAAATGGAATGATCATATAAAGTTGATCGTCGGTAAAGCAGACGCGAGACTGAGATTCATTGGAAGAATCCTAAGGAAATGCAATCCGACAACAAAGGAAGTAGCTTACAATACGCTTGTTCGCCCACTGCTTGAATACTGCTCAGCAGTGTGGGATCCGCACCAGATAGGGTTGATAGAAGAGATAGAGAAGATCCAACGGAGAGCAGCGCGCTTCCTTACAGGATCATTTAGTAATCGCGAAAGCGTTAGGGAGATGATAGGTAAACTCCAGTGGAAGACTCTGCAGGAGAGACACTCAGTAGCTCGGTACGGGCTTTTGTTAAAGTTTCGAGAACATACCTTCACCGAAGAGTCAAGCAGTATATTGCTCCCTCCTACGTATATCTCGCGAAGAGACCATGAGGATAAAATCAGAGAGATTAGAGCCCACACAGAAGCATACCGACAATCCTTCTTTCCACGTACAATACGAGACTGGAATAGAAGGGAGAACCGATAGAGGTACTCAGGGTACCCTCCGCCACACACCGACAGGTGGCTTGCGGAGTATGGCTGTAGATGTAGATGTAGGAGACACTTAAGAACGGCCCTCAGTCTGTTTACGTATTCATCAAATGTCTCTGAGAACACTATAATGTCATCTGAATAACAAAGTTACATCGTCCACTTCACGTGACATAGAGGATTATCCATCATCCGTTCAAAAGTGGCTAGTGCATTACACAAAGCAAACAGCATTAGCTTAAACTTATACAGACCTTCAGGGATGATGAATGCAGTTTTCTCACGATCAGCCCAATCTACTTCGATTTGCCAGTATCCCGAGTACATGTCCATGGTTGAGTAAAACTTAGCCCCCTTCAGACAATGTAGTGTATCGTCAATTCGTGGAAGGGGTAAAACTGAAACTTCTTTATTTACGATCTTACTTTAACTGCTGAGTGCTTACACAATATTCTTAAACTGCTCAGTGACTTTGACTATACAGTCTCTTTACTTATCATTTCAACACTGACCTATTGAATTTGCCCTGACAGAATTGAAGCTTTTCCTATAGATTAATTACCCACAATATTCAACGGTAACACGATGTGGCTGCTTTAAAATTAAGTCAAAATAATGGCCCTGGCTATGAAGATATCCTAACAATAACCTATACATTACGTAAGTTACTTACCTCACAAAAATCTTCATTACCCCAAATACTGCAATACAGCAAGCGTCAATACAGACAGCTAAATAAGATTCTAATTACTGTGAGCTCTGACTTCTAATAGGCATATCTACATCTACATCTACATCCATACTCCGCAGACCACCTGACGGTGTGTGGCGGAGGGTACCCCGAGTACCTCTATCGGTTCTCCCTTCTATTCCAGTCTCGTATTGTACGTGGAAAGAAGGATTGTCGGTATGCTTCTGTGTGGGCTCTAATCTCTCTGATTTTATCCTCATGGTCTCTTCGCGAGATATACGTAGGAGGGAGCAATATACTGCTTGACTCTTCGGTGAAGGTATGTTCTCGAAACTTTAACAAAAGCCCGTACCGACCTACTGAGCGTCTCTCCTGCAGAGTCTTCCACTGGAGTTTATCTATCATCTCCGTAACGCTTTCGCAATTACTAAATGATCCTGTAACGAAGCGCGCTGCTCTCCGTTGGATCTTCTCTATCTCTTCTATCAACCCTACCTGGTGCGGATCCCCCACTGCTGAGCAGTATTCAAGCATTGGGCGAACAAGCGTACTGTAACCTACTTCCTTTGTTGTCAGATTGCATTTCCTTAGGATTATTCCAATGAATGTCAGTCTGGCATCTGCTTTACCGACGATAAACTTTATATGATCATTCCATTTTAAATCACTCCTAATGAGTACTCCCAGATAATTTATGGAATTAACTGCTTCCAGTTGCTGACCTATTATTTTGTAGCTAAATGATAAGGGACCTATCTTTCTATGTATTCGCATCACATTACACTTGTCTACATTGAGATTCAATTGCCATTCCGTGCACCATGCGTCAATTCGCTGCAGATCCTCCTGCATTTCAGTACAATTTTCCATTGTTGCAACCTCTCGATACACCACAGCATCATCTGCAAAAAGCCTCAGTGAACTTCCGATGTCATCCACCAGGTCATTTATGTATATTGTGAATAGCAACGGTCCTATGACACTCCCCTGCGGCACACCTGAAATCACTCTTACTTCGGAAGACTTCTCTCCATTGAGAATGACATGCTGCGTTCTGTTATCTAGGAACTCCTCAATCCAATCACACAATTGATCTGATAGTCCGTATGCTCTTACTTTGTTCATTAAACGACTGTGGGGAACTGTGTCAAACGCCTTGCGGAAGTCAAGAAACACGGCATCTACCTGTGAACCCGTGTCTAAGGCCCTCTGAGTCTCGTGGACGAATAGCGCGAGCTGGGTTTCACACGACCGTCTTTTTCGAAACCCATGCTGATTCCTACAGAGTAGATTTCTAGTCTCCAGAAAAGACATTATACTCGAACATAATACGTGTTCCAAAATTCTACAACTGATCGACGTTACAGATATAGGTCTATAGTTCTGCACATCTGTTCGACGTCCCTTCTTGAAAACGGGGATGACTTGTGCCCTTTTCCAATCCTTTGGAACGCTTCGCTCTTTTAGAGACCTATGGTACACCGCTGCAAGAAGTGGGGCAAGTTCCTTCGCGTACTCTGTGTAAAATCGAACTGGTATTCCATCAGGACCAGCGGCCTTTCCTCTTTTGAGCGATTTTAATTGTTTCTCTATCCCTCTGTCGTCTACTTCGATATCTACCATTTTGTCAACTGTGCGACAATCTACAGAAGGAAGCACAGTGCAGTCTTCCCCTGTGAAACAGCTTTGGAAGAAGACATTTAGTAATTCGGCCTTTAGTCTGTCATCCTCTGTTTCAGTACCATTTTGGTCACAGAGTGTCTGGACATTTTGTTTTGATCCACCTACCGCTTTGACATAGGACCAAAATTTCTTAGGATTTTCTGCCAAGTCAGTACATAGAACTTTACTTTCGAATTCATTGAAAGCCTCTCGCATAGCCCTCCTCACACTGCATTTCGCTTCGCGTAATTTTTGTTTGTCTGCAAGGCTTTGGCTATGTTTATGTTTGCTGTGAAGTTCCCTTTGCTTCCGCAGCAGTTTTCTAACTCGGTTGTTGTACCACGGTGGCTCTTTCCCATCTCTTACGATCTTGCTTGGCACATACTCATCTAACGCATATTGTACCATGGTTTTGAACTTGGTCCACTGATCGTCAACACTGTCTGTACTTGAGACAAAACTTTTGTGTTGAGCCACCAAGTACTGTGAAATCTGCTTTTTGTCACTTTTGCTAAACAGAAAAATCTTCCTACCTTTTTTAATATTTCTATTTACGGCTGAAATCATCGATTCAGTAACCGCTTTATGATCGCTGATTCCCTGTTCTGCATTAACTGATTCAAATAGTTCGGATCTGTTTGTCACCAGAAGGTCTAATATGTTATCGCCACGAGTCGGTTTTCTGTTTAACTGCTCAAGGTAGTTTTCAGATAAAGCACTTAAAAATATTTCACTGGATTCTTTGTCCCTGACACCCGTTATGAACGTTTGAGTCTCCCAGTCTATATCCGGCAAATTAAAATCTCCACCCAGAACTATAACATGGTGGGGAAATCTACTCGAAATATTTTCCAAATTATTCTTCAGCTGCTGAGCCACAACAGCTGCTGAGCCCGGGGGGCTATAGAGACATCTAATTACCATGTCTGAGCCTTCTTTAACCGTGACCTTCACCCAAATCATTTCACAATTCGAATCTCCGTCAATTTCCTTCGATACTATTGCACTTCTTATCGCTATAAACACGCCTCCCCCTTCACTGTCCAGCCTATCTCTGCGGTATACATTCCAACCCGAGTTTAGGATTTCATTACTGTTTACGTCTGGTTTCAGCCAACTTTCTGTTCCTAGTGCTATATGGGCGTTGTGACCGTTTATTAATGAGAGCAGTTCTGGGACCTTTCTATAGACGCTCCTGCAGTTTACTATTAGCACATTAATATTGTTATTCCTTGTTGCATTTTGCCTACTCCTGCCTTGCCGCGTCTCAGGAGGCGTCTTGTCGGGCCTAGGGAGGGAATTCTCTAACCTAAAAACCCCATGTGCACTCCACACGTACTCCGCTACCCTCGTAGCCGCTTCCGGCGTGTAGTGCACGCCTGACCTATTCAGGGGGACCCTACATTTCTCCACCCGATAGCGGAGGTCGAGAAATTTGCACCCCAGCTCTCCGCAGAATCGTCTGAGCCTCTGGTTTAAGCCTTCCACTCGGCTCCAAACCAGAGGACCGCGATCGCTTCTGGGAACGATACTACAAATAGTTAGCTCAGATTCCACCCCGCGAGCGAGGCTTTCCGCCTTCACCAACTCCGCCAACCGCCTGTACAAACTGAGGATGACCTCTGAACCCAGACGGCAGGAGTCATTGGTGCCGACATGAGCAACAATTTGCAGTCGGGTGCACCCAGTGCTCTCTATCGCCGCTGGTAGGGCTCTCCTCCACATCTCGGATGAGACCCCCCGGCAAGCAGACAGAGTGAACACTGGCCTTCTTCCCCGACCTTTCCGCTATTTCCCTAAGGGGCTCCATCACCCGCCTAACGTTGGAGCTCCCAATAACTAATAAACCCCTCCCCCCATGTGCCTGCTCGGACCTTGCTGAAGGAGCAGCCACTTGTCCACTCACAGGCAGAGCGGGCGATGCCACACGGCCAGCCTCCACATTGACCCTCCGCCTCGTGCGCCGCGAACGCCGCTGAACCCGCCACTCCCCTTGGGGAGAGGGTGGCCCAACCGCGCCCGGTACCCGCGAAGATGTCTCGACAGCAGGGACAGTGGGTGAAGCATGTAACACCTGGGGTGTACCTTGCGACGCACCAGACTCCCTACTGCCGCTACACTCCGAGGCAGCAGCCTGAAGACGGCTGACCGCGGCCATCAACACGCTCAGCTGTTCGCGAAGAGTGGCCAGTTCCTCCTGCGTCCGTACACAGCAGCCACACATCCTATCCATCCTAAGAAATCAATTTACTATAGAGTGTTAATAAACTTTTAAATAGACTGCTAATTCACTAAAGGCGGTTGATTATTGACTAAACTGTGATTGCTAACCACTTCTTGTAGAAAACAAGGAAAATAGCACTACCTGTCTCTGGACTGTATTCAAAACAAACACTAGCACTACTAGGACTATGGCTGACTAAAGGGACTCTCTGACTGTATTCTAAACAAACACGAGATCTATGGAACACTTAATAGCACTCGACTATTAAGGCTTCCTAAAAGCAAAAACACGCAGAAGAAGAAGTGACAAGTAAGAAAAATACAGATAATACTTAAATTAAGGTAGCTCGCTGCACAGCAGACGTGAAGCAGACGGCGGTTAGCAAAGGGAAGGTTTTGTCGCAAAGCAAACAATATATTTTGTATCTTACTAATGTGACAACCAGTTCAAAAATTACGTAATCGTACGTAATACCCAGTTCCAAAAATTATATAATCATGAGTAATATTCAATCTCCAAGTAGAACACGTCCAGAACGTCCTCTAGCGCTAATACTGCAAACCTCTAACACTGCTAATTATTAACCTCTAACCCCCATCACTGCTGACTGCTCACAACCAACTTCCATCACTGCTGGCTGTCCACCTCCAACAGCAAGACCGACCAGCCAGCGCACAGTGCTGTCACGGTTATTAATGTAGAGCGTGACATATCCCCGCCAACATACGAATACACAAACAGGCTACATACATAGCCCCCTGCTCCCCTCAAAAAAATTTGCAAAATGTTTTAGACAGTGGCCAAAACTAACGTGCTAAAAAAATTTCATATTAATAATATCAAATAGATCAGATGTACACAATTATTAATATACTGTTGGTCAATAAATCAAAAATTCACCTCACAATCCCTCAAGACAGTCCTAAACATTCATCAGGAGAGTAGTCTATGAAAGTTTTATGCGCAAAGTCTGAGCAGTAGAAAATGCACACACGAGTAGTGGACCTCCATGCAGTCTTGAAGTAGTGTTGTCCTCCCAACAGAAACACTGTACTGTCTACTAACATGAACACATGAAGATTGGTAATAGACCACAACAGAGTAAACCCACAGCAGAGTCAAACGAAGTCTTGAAGAATATTGGTAGAATTCGTAGGTCAGCACAGAGCAGACCCACAATATTTCTTGTAGAAATTATGGCTGTAATGGGCCATCAAACGTGCAGACCCACTGTAGTCCTGGTAGAGGTGGCCAGCAGCCATCCATTGCGACTGTGCAGTTGCACAATCACAGCTCAAGAGTTCAAATGGTTCAAATGGCTCTGAGCACTATGGGACTCAACTTCTGAGGTCATTAGTCCCCTAGAACTTAGAACTAGTTAAACCTAACTAACCTAAGGACATCACACACATCCATGCCCGAGGTAGGATTCGAACCTACAACTGTAGTGGTCTCGCGGTTCCAGACTGCAGCGCCTAGAACCGCACGGCCACTTCGGCCGGCAGCTGAAGAGTCTTGCGTATAATATAGCAAGTCGGTAACCACAACTTGTGCACTTACTAACTTTTTGTAATATCCTTAAAACTAGCAATGCTGTTAACCAGTCCCTTGCTAAATTATCAACACATGTGCAAGCACTAACAGTCGTATAACCTCTGACTTTTATACATATACTGTGACTAACATAAATGTGTGCAGTAAAATGAATCCCTACTGTTTACTTAACTTGAAGATCTGGTGTCTGTACAATATCAATTTCACAGCATAAGAATACAACTACAACGGTACGGAAAACATCATTACAGTCGGAAACAAGATAATACCGATAACATTTGTAGTGTTACAGGCTTTACAAAAATAGTAGAAATAACCTTATACATCAGTATTACAGGAATTTTGACATAAGTAAATAAATAAAAGAAAAATGAGAATATCCTTAAAAACATTAACTTAACACATGAGCATTAAAAGAAGACATAACAGAATAAATAATGTGTGGAGATCTTTCCAAAGTAAAAAACAGGTTATATTTGAGGATAACAGTATTCCTCACCATAATGAACGCAGCTTAGCATTGAAAGAATAAAAACCTTCCTAATTTACCTTATCAGGCAAACACCCAGAGACAGGAAGAACACAGACACACAAGGGTGCACAAAAACATAGCGGAATAACACAAAAGGAAAGAACAGGGTCTACTTTCACGTGTAACATTTAGTACTGCAGTACTTTTGGTACCTCATTTCGAATCAAACCTTCGTTTTCCCACAGATTTTCCTTCTTATTTCAACATTTGTTCACACAAAAAAATCCTATTTATCTGTTTTTATACTTTCATGTATTTCTTACCTCACCATTTGCTTCCAAGAAAACCCTTCCTAAACCTGTTGTCACTATATCCTACTTACAACTGTTCATTTCCTCTTTCAGAATAATTATTCCTCATCGTACAATACTCTTTGGCCAAACCTTTTTTTTTTTTATAGCTTCACAATGCATTTTCCCAACTCATCATAACCCATTTTCTTGTATAGCATACCCCCACTTAAAATAACTTAAATCTACTGAGCTCAGATACATAAACTAGAGAACGAGACAATGCACCAGCACAAAACAATTAACACGAACAGCAATGACAAAAATGCAAATTAGCAAAACAAGCAGCAGCAAATTTAAATTAGTAAAGAAAATGTGACATTACAGTTAACGTAAGGTAATATGCGCCAAGCAAGAAAAATAAATGTGTGGAACTGGCTTATCAGAGTAATATACGGAAAACTCAGTAGGACAATGCGTAACAAATAGCAGCAGCAAATGCAATAACTTATACCTAAATATAAAAAGCACAAACAGAAAAAAACATTACAGTAAAGACAGCAATGCAGATAACGGAATGTCTATTCACACCTTAATGCCTAAATCACATCTTAATACTAGAGTGGTGCACCACAACAACTTATTTTACCAAAAAATTACCAAGTCCTTGAAAAGAAAATCATGCATGCAACTGCTGTTACTAGTCCCTTCTCCTGTTTATACTTCTTTCCTTTTCTAGTGCTCCTTTTTTTAAGAAAGTCGATCATAAAATTATTATGTAATGGATCCGTTGAGAGAAAGCGTTTACATTAGCATATGTATTAAACTTTATTTTACAAAACCAATGCTACAGTGCAGCTAGAAACTACATATCAAATAAAATAACCAAATATGTACAAAGTAGAGCATGGAAACATCATTCAATAGCCATGTGGCATTTCATAAGCAAGTAAAAATTCTCACAACTCTCGTAGATAGATGTTTGTCATAATGAGCTGTGTAGACGTAAGAATATTTCTCATCACTTCATAAGCATTTCAGTAAGTAGCACAAATAACGAGTTCCACAGTGTAATCATATGTTTTCAAGTAATAGCACGTCGTGTTTGTGGTGCGTTCTGCAAAGAAGTGTCAATACTGAGGTCAACGGCCTCCCTTTTCTATAGCTATGCGAGTGTTTGCGGGATTTCGGCAAGCTTCAAAGTGGCTTAAGTAGCACCAGTCCACACAACAATGGGTATTTTTCAAAGCAGCTAGCACCCCAGCGCAGCTTTACGTCAAGGTTACATACACACTTTACTGAAATATTTACGACAGCAGTTTGAGCTACAATGACAATTCGATACCAATAAAAAATTTCACAGGTCGAAAAATTGCAGTAGAAATGTGTAGAAACAAAATCTCATCAATAACATTGTCCAAAAATTTCCGTAAGTATTGTGGTATGCACATTCACATAAATATTCACCTTTCATAACTCTTAAAGTACGATTCTTGGTTTCCAACATTATTTTCACAAACCAGAGACCCTAACCACTACTCATCGCCTTATTACACATGTACGTATTCGTCGATACTGCTTCAATAATTCATTACAATAAAAACGTAGCATAAATATATTTCTCGTATAGCATAAACTTATTGATCATAACTATATCTCAACACCATAATACACATCGTAGTCGTACTACTATCATCATAGCACTTCAATCACGTCTTAAAATCGTCGTAGCTTCCTTCAATGATCTCAAAACCTCTACAAAAATTCTCTGATCGTTTCAATAGTGTCATCTGCCTCAAACGAACTTCAAAAATCATGATCCCATACAAAATACATCAATCAAATCTCTCAGAGTATCACAATGGTTACGAAAAAATATGAACCGTTCCCAAAATGCAAACAAAGTACAATTTCAAAAGTGTGAAGTAATCAAACTGCGTAATTAATTAGAGATGTGTCAGAGACGGAGTAAAAAAGTGTTCGTCTCCCTCAGATTAAATCGTCAGATACCTGTGTAATTCTGTGTTAGAGAAATATGGCACCGATGTGTAAAATTGTATATGCAAACACCATATTAGCTACGGCTCCTTGCACTTTCCACGCTCCTGGTACACAAAGTAGGCGTACCCCCATGAGGGTTAATGTAATTATACCATGAGATGTTACAGATTAAACTGTAGAATGAAACGTATCAGCGAAAACCTTCTCTGTATCATTGTAGAATATACCAAATACAAGGGTAACCACTCAAATTCTTGTCCTGTAGCGCTAAACTGTGCTTCTTGTTGTAAGATAATTTCTGTCTTTGTTTATAGGTAAAAATGTGCCAAGTGTCGTGGTTATCGTCATCCATAAGCAAAGTTCTCCAAAAATCAATGTACTTACCTTTGTCATATACAAAAGTAAAGCGCCATACGTTTAGATGTCGTAGTTATCACATTCATTGACGTGACCTTGAAAGTACTATTCTGTAACGTATTGTTGTGTTACAAAAATTATCTATCTCATTGTAGCTAGGCCACAAAAGTCATTACCAAAACATGTTTTACTTCTCAGATGAAAGTAGAAAAACTGCGCAGACATAAAACAGATGCACCCCAAAAGCAATAATGAAAATTTTGTCACTTGTTAACAGCATCGCAGTACAATCGTGCTGCTGTTAAACAAACCAAATAATGTGTCATCTGTGACCTCACAGAAAGTACTTCAAATAAAAATGTCTTCTCAAGTAAACCAAAGTGTTCCAGTAAAACCTCATGATTATTATATGTTCCAAGAATTTGAGGCTTTTAGTAGTTACGTGATCATGCAACCAACAAGCAAAAATGTACACAATGTAAGATTGTGTCGTCTGTTCCCAATAAAAGTGCCCTCTTAAAATTACTGTATTAACAAATTCCATAGGTTCTTGACTAGATAGTTGACTTCAAAACATCGCTGCATACGAGATAGGACAGATCGTAATAGTAGCGTGAAGTGAAAATTTTAATAGCAAAGACTGAGTCAGGAAGCATATTTTTTCTCAATAATCGGTTTTACACGAGGAATGTGGTATAATATTTTGTGATTTTTTTTGTTGCACTTAATGACCAGTTAGGTGAAAAGCAATAAGAAAACTGATGAATCCAAGCCTGTGAATGTATATCACTACTAGAATTCTTGAATGTTCTGAATTTACGCATTATGATGAAGAGCTTATAGCGAAAATCATCTTGACGCCGAGTCGCACATCTGTCGTTCTTACGTCGTGTCGGTGGCTCCTTCTCAAGACTCGCTGCACCTTGGCGACTCCTTTCAAGATCTCCGAAATACCCAGTGTTATTACTTTGTGACTCTACTTTAAATCTCCCTTCCAGAGTCGGAACGTGAGTATCCTCTGAAATGTATAGCTCTTGTATCACGTGTGCCAACTGATTTTATACTTCCCGCGTTTCTCTTTTGTGTTGCGTATTAATGTGATTCTGATGTTGTTTAACTTTCCTAATTTCCTTTTACTTCTATGTGTTAGTAAAGGGTACCGGTTTTGTGTCATCCATCATCATCTACCTCCATAGATACATTTGTTAACTTCTCCGAAAGTTCGGCTGCTTTTCCCGATAATGTGCTGATTTCCTCCGTGTGTATTTTTGAACCAAGTTTCAGTGTATCCATTTGTGTCCAAATCGTATCTACTGTGTCCTTTAAGTTTTCCTGATTTTTTGCAAGTTGCGTAACCGAATCGGTAGAAGCAACTGAGTCAGTTTTAGCTTGAAAGGTGTCGTGATTTTCATGGACAATAATATCCAGTTCTTTTATGGCTGCTTCATGATTCTGTAATGCGTTTTCATGTCGCGAAAAAATAGGCTCAAAATGCTCACAAATTTGTATTTTTACATCTTTACAAATTTTTTGACAATTCGATTCGATTTTAAGTATCTTACCAGTTAAACCTTCACGTGTTTGTTCAAGTGTTTGCTCAGTTATGTCTAACTTTTGAAGCTGTTGCTGTCTTTGTTTCTGATTTTGTTCCATTGTGTCTAACTTTTGAAGATTTTGTTCCAAGTTATCTAACTTTTGAAGCAGTTGCTGTGTTTGTTCCATTTGTTACATTAATTGCAATAACAATGTACACTCCTGGAAATGGAAAAAAGAACACATTGACACCGGTGTGTCAGACCCACCATACTTGCTCCGGACACTGCGAGAGGGCTGTACAAGCAATGATCACACGCACGGCACAGCGGACACACCAGGAACCGCGGTGTTGGCCGTCGAATGGCGCTGGCTGCGCAGCATTTGTGCACCGCCGCCGTCAGTGTCAGCCAGTTTGCCGTGGCATACGGAGCTCCATCGCAGTCTTTAACACTGGTAGCATGCCGCGACAGCGTGGACGTGAACCGTATGTGCAGTTGACGGACTTTGAGCGAGGGCGTATAGTGGGCATGCGGGAGGTCGGGTGGACGTACCGCCGAATTGCTCAACACGTGGGGCGTGAGGTCTCCACAGTACATCGATGTTGTCGCCAGTGGTCGGCGGAAGGTGCACGTGCCCGTCGACCTGGGACCGGACCGCAGCGACGCACTGATGCACTCCAAGACCGTAGGATCCTACGCAGTGCCGTAGGGGACCGCACCGCCACTTCCCAGCAAATTAGGGACACTGTTGCTCCTGGGGTATCCTAACCGTCTCCATGAAGCTGGGCTACGGTCCTGCACACCGTTTTGCCGTCTTCCGCTCACGCTCCAACATCGTGCAGCCCGCCTACAGTGGTGTCGCGACAGGCGTGAATGGAGGGACGAATGGAAACGTGTCGTCTTCAGTGATGAGAGTCGCTTCTGCCTTGGTGCCAATGATGGTCGTATGCGTGTTTGGCGCTGTGCAGGTGAGCGCCACAATCAGGACTGCATACGACCGAGGCACACAGGGCCAACACCCGGCATCATGGTGTGGGGAGCGATCTCCTACACTGGCCGTACACCTCTGGTGATCGTCGAGGGGACACTGAATAGTGCACGGTACATCCAAACCGTCATCGAACCCATCGTTCTAGACTGGCAAGGGAACTTGCTGTTCCAACAGGACAATGCACGTCCGCATGTATCCCGTGCCACCCAACGTGCTCTAGAAGGTGTAAGTTAACTACCCTGGCCAGCATGATCTCCGGATCTGTCCCCCATTGAGCATGTTTGGGACTGGATGAAGCGTCGTCTCACGCGGTCTGCACGTCCAGCACGAACGCTGGTCCAACTAAGGCGCCAGGTGGAAATGGCATGGCAAGCCGTTCCACAGGACTACATCCAGCATCTCTACGATCGTGTCCATGGGAGAATAGCAGCCTGCATTGCTGCGAAAGGTGGATATACACTGTACTAGTGCCGACATTGTGCATGCTCTGTTGCCTGTGTGTATGTGCCTGTGGTTCTGTCAGTGTGATCATGTGATGTATCTGACCCCAGGAATGTGTCAATAAAGTTTCCCCTTCCTGGGACAATGAATTCACGGTGTTCTTATTTCAATTTCCAGGAGTGTATTAGAGTCTGGAACATGTTCCTTTGTGATTTTCGGCAGTGCATTTGCACCGGCAATACTCGTATTTTGAAAAGCAGAGAATTTGTCTTGACTTAATTGAGAAAAGGATGATGTCGCAAAACCTGAATCCACGGTATTTGCAAAATTTTGTTCTGTTATTTTGCATTCCTGAGGCGAACTGTTAACGACCGATCTATAGACAGTACTTCCCTGTTCACTAATTGTTTCCCTATCTACACCATTATCTACTGCCTGGTCCATTTAACTATGCACAATTACCAAATTATGATGTTGAACATTTGTTAATTCATTACAAGGTGGTGCTAAAACGCAACGCTCGTCTTCACTGCCTCATTGCTTAATTTACTTTGGAGCCTAGTGTTACGCTTTTCAAACGCCATGATTATCAAAGTACTTGAATTTCACACGATAAAACACAAAAAACACTGTGAAAGGCAAAAAATTAGGAGACACAATAAAATAGCACAGAAAATAACCAATACCTAATTAATTGAAAAGGCGAGTGCAAGATACTTGGTGCAAATCCACATGCATGCCACAACTGCTTTCCTCATTACAATACAGTACAACAATGAGAAACTACAACCACAAAGCAAATTCTCTATACAATTACGCGCTAGCAGTAAACAATAACTAAATTCTAATCGTGCACTAATTATTATAACTACAAGAAAAATCAGAAGATTCCAGTAAGGTGTCCACGGCTAAGGGTCGACATGTGAAACTTCTTTATTTAAGATTTTACTTTAACTGCTGAGTGCTTACTCAATATTTTTAAACTGCAGAGTGACTTTGGCTACGCAGTCTCTTTACTTATCATTTCAACACTGACCTACTGAATTTGCCCTGACTAACAGAACTCAAGCTTTCCCTACACATTAATTACCCACAATATTCAACGGTAACGCGACCTTACTGCTTTAAAATTAACTCAGAAGAATGGCCCCGACTAAGAAGATATCCTAACAATAACCTATACGTTACATAAGTCACTTAACTCACAAAAATCTTCATTACCCGACCTACTGCAATACAGCAAGCATCAATACAGACAGTTAAATAAAAGATTCTAACTACTGTAAGCTCTAACTACTAATAGACATATGGTTAGCAAAGGAAAGAGTTTGTTGCAAAGCAAACAATTTTTTTTATCTTAATAATGTGACAACCAGTTCAAAAATTATATAATCGTGCATAACATCCAGTTCCAAAAATTATATAGTCATGAGTAATATTCAGTCTCCAAGTCGGATATGTCCAGATCGTCCGCTCGCGCTAATACTGCAAACCTCCAACACTGCTGGTTATTAACGTCTAACCTCCATCACTGCTGACTACTCACTCCCAACATCCATCACTGCTCGCTGTCCACCTCCAACAGCAAGTCCGACCAGACACAAGAGAGTCTCTTACAGAGTGCGCACATTTCTGTCAGAGTTATTATTGCAAAACGCTACATAGCTTTGCCAACGTACAAACACATAAACAGGCTACTTCCAAACGTCCTTTTTAGTCATCTTATAAACCTTCCTGTAATCAACACAAAAACTCGAACTGCCATCATTCTTCTTGACGAGAACCACCGGTGACGACCATGGGCTCTGCGAATGCTGATTGATGTCATTCTTCGCCATATTCTCTACCTTGTAGCGAATTACTCGACGTTCCGTTGCTGACACACGTTACACTCCCTGGCTTATTTGTTGATGGTCTTCAGTGCTAATCCAGTATTTCACCGTCGATTTGTCTAATTTGCTCTTCACCTGTGGACTGAAGCATCCAGAAAACTCTTGAAGAATGGCAAGTACCTTCTTCTGTTGTTCTTTAGTGAGATCTGGTGATAGTCGAGCTAGAAGATCTTGTATCGTAATGGTAGCGTCAATTTCGTCCTCAAAATCGTCCTGGGAGGTTAACTATCCACAGTTCACCGAATCCGTTCATAAACGAGAAGACAGAGGCTGGGATGACCAAGTTATGCTTCAGTGGTATGCTTCTATTACTTTCCACTACAACACTCATAGGTTGATGCATGGTATTACATATGGCAGTCACCTTCCTAGCACTGACTGCAGGAATGATCACTTCTTCGAGCACACATAGTCTGCACACACTCGGATGCACGTCTTTCTGTCCACAGTATCTCATTTTGTCTAGCATAATCTTCGAGCGACAACAATCTATAATTGCCTGACAAGCTTTCAAAAAGTCCCATCGGAGAATGACTTATTGACTGACCTTGATCGGCATGTTGGGGAGAGTCCTCTCCAGCGACTAGCTTGTGGCGATGGTGACCTACGTCGTCCAGCGCCCATATCTTCTTGTTCATCTTCGTCGTCCCGGAGTTGGCGTCGGCTAAGCTCGGTCTGCTGTCTTCTGGCGCGGGCGTCATCAAATATCGGCGATAGCGCACCACATGCCCCAGTCTTCCGCAGTGGAAACGTACTGGTTGGTTATCCTGGGTCTTCCAGACGCAAGTTTTCCTTGGTGGCCAAACAGGTTCCTCATGTGGCATTGCAGGAACGTAACTTCGCCTGGGTCTCGTCTTTTTCACCGTTTTAAAGGGACAAGAGATGGGGTCAATGTCTGTTCCACTTCCTCCCTTGTGAAGCGTCTCCGTTTTTTGTTCGCCGTGCAATTCTCTCTCACTATCTGATCACAGACATCGATACGACATTTGGAAGCCGTTCAAACTTCTTGCGTGTAATTCTTTTTCATTGCATTGTCTCGATATATTGGACCATTTTACGAAGTCGTCTGCTGTGGAAACCTGCTTCAGTAGTAGGGCTTGATCCATGTCCTCAGCAACACCCTTCCTCAGATGTGCAACCTTATCTTCTTCCTTCATTCTAGGATCCACTATTTTACACTGCTCCAAGACATCTTGAATGTGGGATGCTGTAGTTTCTCCTGGAGGCTATGCCCTGCACTTTATCTTCAGCCTTGCACTTCTGTCATTGTGTGTCGCCGAAATACTTGCGAAGTTCCGCCTGGAATACTTCTTCTCGTTGTTCTCATACCATTGCTTGGCAGTGCCCTCCAGGTAGAAAAATACGTTAGCCAAAAACACGTCGTCACCCCATTTGTTAAATTTGGCTATATGCACATATACTTTGAGACACTTGTTTGGATCTTGACCATCGTCACCAGAGAACCCGGAAGGATGTCTCATGTGGGGGCACACAGCTGCTGTCATCGTTCTCTTATTCTTCTGTCTCAGATGGACTGCGATCTGTTGAATATGGCTCGAACTTGGGTTTCTCCCACGTAAACGGTGGCTCTGTCATGGCCTGATGGGAGCCACTGTGTCGTCGATAATGTGCGCTATCACAAGTTCCAATAGCCAGCGCCTCCAGCAGAATAATGTCACGTAGAAGAAGGTGTAATCAGATGAATGACGAAAACTAACTTCACTTAACGAAGGTTTATTCAGCACTTGCACAAACAAGAGCGCGGTGTGAGCTGCCTCCGACCAGAACACATACGGTATATATACAGTTACAGGACATTCCATTACAATGATTCTTGACAGTTTTGGATACTTCTAGAATGTAATCGAACCGTTACATGACATTCAGGTTCGATCACAGTGATAACTGAGCGGGATTTATCTCGGAGCTCGCTATATTGAAATGCGTCCCTCACGTAGCGCCAGGGCGCACGTCTACATCACAACTGGCGCCAGAACCACAGTCTAACGTGTTCAGCCGCGACACTCACTGCTGTGAAAGTTGTTACCGTCTAATAATTGGAACTACAATAGTGCATACAGCGGCGAGAATGTTGTTATATTTTTGCGTTGCAGGCATTAGTAAATATCAAGGGAGTCGAATGATCGTGAAATACATCTCAGACTAGCCGAATTTCACCGAATCAGTGATGTAATCCACAGCTTACTCATGACTATTCTTTCGAGTGTATTTATAGCTATAGCTTACTCTGCTGAAAGAAAGAGAATATAAACACATATTTGATGCAGAAGAAGCATATTGTATTGCTGTTGCCCGTTCTTATTATGATAGTCACTTTTCTTGACACTTAACTGTTTTGGGACGTTGGTGTCTAACCATTGGCACGTTATACTTTATAATACACAATTATTTTTGTAAATGTAAGTATGACGGTTTATTACAGTGTCTGTGAGGTTTTCCCTTCAGCTACAATTGTGGTGGCTCCTTTGTACGTTAAATAATGTAGATATTGCACTCCATAGTACAAGTTCTCTACGTTACACATTCACTGACTAGTCTGGAAGTGTAGCGAACAAAACCTCACGTTGTTGGGTAGGTATACCACTTCTTTCTTCAAAAGGTCAGGTCTTCTGTTGTTTACGAGCAATCTTTCTGTTGTTAAAAGAAAACGACATTCTTCAGTAAATCTCTGCAGGTTACAAGTAAATTGTAAATAAAATGTAACATAATCTACCGTTTCATACCTCTCAGGATCCTTAGGAAACTAAGGTAAGAAAACGTGGTGTCAGTTTTTAGCTATTGCCGATTTTTATCAAAGTACATACGCTCCCTATTGTAAAAGCAGTGTTTACAAATCGATATAAACGATACTACTCGCTTTCATACAAAGATGTTTTCGCAAGTGTAGCTTACTGTCCGCTGGAGCATTGCTGCCACAGTGTACACAAAAATGAGCGATTGTGCTGTGACGGTATGTGTTAGGCTGTATCACACTTGAGACACGGTCAGTTAGGCCTCTTTAGAAGTAAAAAAGCATTACACAGCAAGGCTGCCATCTGTAGAGACAGAGATCTACATCGATATGAAAGAGTTAGAGAATACATACACAGGTCATGGCACTTCGTTCGGTGCTCCTAGCGGTGTCACGCTGTACTATTTGCCGCCATTTTTCTGTGGTCATTTTACAATTGTTTTGAAAGCGAGTATGTTGGTGTTTGATTTTGAAAGCTATGCAGTTACTGGTTTCCAGAATTGTGTCTACCATGTGCTCAGCATATAAACACACACACATACCTCGCAATAGATGGAAGGTTAGTGAGCATATTTTTATGTACATTCTGTAACAGTCTTGCCAAATATTTGCATTTCTGAAAAGTAGGATGCATAAGAGAATTTGTTGTGATTGAGAACATAGTTTCTGGATCGAAAGTATGGCAAAGTACACATTTTTTGTGTCAATAGTTTAAGTAACTGACAGTAGCAATAACCTTTATCAAATAACTTTCTTCTGCCTTCTGTTAAATTTTAAATGAAGTATGTTTTCACATTAGAAAATATAGATGACAGACAAAAAGTCCTTCAATCTTTGGTGAGTATATAATTACTAATTATAACTTCAAATTGGAGTATAAATCCTTTTGTACCGCAATAAAAAGTGCAGCTTGTAAATTATTCTGTTAAATAAGCTAGGTATGTTTTCACGAATGGGTAGTCACTTTTCAACATTTGGATCTATTAATGAACAAATGATTAACTCATTTGGGAGACAGACAGTTTAGCTTTATAGTGCATTAAGTGTAAATTTTTGAAACTTTCAACCTCCAACTTGTTTGCATATTCAGGATGGTTTACATTGTATTGTGGGTCACCCATGAATTGCAGTTTCCATCCGACTTGGATTTATATTTTAAATTTCTCAACAACACAGATCACAAAAAATTCCTTTTAATTATTCTTTGCACACTGAAGAAATGACATAATTTTTATTTCATGCAAACTGTCAGCATACAGAAGATATGGATGGTTTCACACAGTTTCGTACTTAGATTGCAATGTTATCTTGACTTACGTAGTGTCATAGTCGAAAATAAGTCTTTCACACACATATGCTGATAGAAATATTCTGGCATTGTAGCAACTCTACCCAAGGAAACAAATGCAGACATTCAGGGCGATCTTAATGTAAAAGGATTTGTCTTTAAAATGGGAATTACAATGCATATCGATTAGCTACATCTGCCCATGCACAGGAGCACTTTCAGCTGAAATGACAAACAGTTTCGAAAACAGCTCGAAAACAGATGAAAGACTGGAAGTATTCTAAAAACGCTTAGAAAACTGTACTTATAATCCTTGTAATTCATTAAACACCACATCGAATACTTCGGATCTTGCATTTTATTTGACGTCAGTTAGTTATTTAGTTACTAACATGTACCATGGATCATTTTGCTCAATAGATTGTAATTATGTGAAATGAGTCATTATACATTCATATAATTTGTACATACAGTTACATTTTGAACATTTCTATTTTTTTTACAAAAAGAAAAGGAGATATGCAGATGTAAATATTTCCTTTACACATTCAATAACAGAAATTCTTCTTTGGAATAGGAGTTGTCAAGGAGAAACTTTCTTAGTGAGTTATCAGATTTTACTTTGCCATCTGTCACTAGGTTAATGATCAAAAGCTTCTGTTGCAGCATTGGGCACATCTTTTTGTGCTTAAGACAACCTTAATTAGGAATAATGAATGTCAAATTTTACTCTTGTACTGCAGTTATGAATCTCATTGTTCCTCCTGAACTGTAGTGGATTATTTACAACAAACTTCATGAGGGAATGAATATACTGTGAAGCAGTAATCAGAGTGCACAACTCCTTAAACAGATGTCTACAAAATCATTGAAGGTGAGCACTACATATTATTCGCACAGCACATTTTTGCACAATGAAGGCTTTCTTTGTTACAGATGAGTTGTCACAGAACATTATTCCAAATGAAATTATTGAATGAAACTATATGAAATATGTCAATTCACTGATTTGTTCGCCTCTGAGATTTGCAATACTTCTAAGTGCAAATTTGGCTTATCTAACTTTGGTTTAGAAGTTCCAAAATATATTTTTTTCCAATTCAAATTCTCATCAATATGGACCCGTAAGAATTTTGAAGTTTCCACCCTACTCATTATTTCCTCACCATTTGTTACACTTATCATGGTGTTACCTCAAGATGAGCAGAACAGCATATGTTGGGTCTTCGTAAAATTAAGGGTGACATTTCGCAGGAAACCCATCAAGATACATTCAAGAACTTTGTTTACCAATTCTTCCATTTCTGTATGGTTGGTTGGTTTGCTTATGATATTAGTATCACCTGCAAAAAGTAATAATTCTGCTTCTTGTATACCAGCAGTTATATGTGTGAGGAACAATAGTGGACCTAAGTTTGAACCTTGGGGAATTCCATATGTGATTCCCCCCTCCCCCCAATTCAGAATTACGTTTCTGGACTATATTACTTGAATTATAAAGTGCAACTTTCTGCATGCTTTTGGTTACATATTATTTTATCCATCAGTTGGCTATATATATATATATATATATATATATATATATATATATATATATATATATATATATATATATATGGCATTCTCAGCAGAGCAACACTTCTGATACCCAAAGTGTGATTTGCGAAGGATACTGTTATTGCTAAGGAGAGATACAGTTCTGGAAAACACCACCTTCTCAAAAAATTTTGAGGATGATGTCAGCAATGAAAATGGTCGGCTACTTTTGACATCTTTCTTATCACCTTTCTTAAAGAGGAGCTTAACAGTGGCATATTTCAGTCTCTCTCGAAAAAATACCTTGACTTAGTAATACATTTCATATTTCAGTTAATACTGGGCTTATTACATGGGAACAAATTCTTAGTACTTTATTGGAAAAACCCTCAAAACCACATGAGCTTTTATTTTCGTGAGAATGCATAATTTTCTTAATTTCAAAAGGAGGAAGGGGTGATATATTTATATGATTCGATTTTGTGAGAGTTACATTTTCAACATACTGCTGTGACTTTGCTCTTGAACTATTTGTCCCTATGATTTCTTCTATAGTTAAGAAGTAATAATTAAATGAATTTGCTACCTGTTACTAATAATTTATAGCCCTTCCACTTATTTAAATAGTACTGATGTGTTGTTCTGTGGCTGGTTGTACTGTCTCTTAGCCAACTGAACTCTGTCTGTCAAAATTTGTCCCTTTCTTTTTCAATGCATACCCATCAAGTCAGAAATAAGTTGTTTTTCATCTTTCAATGTCTTACTGTGGGCACTGGGAAGTAGAGTGCTTTTAAAACGTGTGGTGTGCAATTCATTGTGGATGTTCTAACTTTCTTTCCTGCACTCATTTTTGCTTCATAGATTCAGGAACACCGGGCTTTAAAGCGAAAAATCATTCCAGGCGTGCTATATAAAGTCTGCATGCTCCTCGTTCGATTCCATCGGAAACTGTTGCAATTGATGGTAGAATAATGTGTGCGACATCAGAAATTTTGCTATTTGTAGCATGAATTTCTTCACTAGCTCCAGGCCGACAATTTTTGCATAAAGAGCTTCTTGGTATGGAGAACAATAAACCCCTTGCAGCGATTGTTGTAATTTTCTGCTCTTTCATTGTCAACTAGATTTTTAATTTTTTGTGCATCATGCTTTAATGTCGTTTCATAGCGATTATGCAACTGCGTGATAGACACTGAGAATTCTCATCCTCTCTTCTAAGATTCCCATTCATTTCTTAAGCTTGTGAGGACAGATTGCTAGACGCCTCTTTCTATACATACAGCCACTAGACTTGTGAATGTCCCCTAAAGGAAGGATTAACAGCGCTGACACTCAATGCTGAACTGAAGGGGGTTGTGCCGACCGAAAACTGCCATATCGCAGTACTGAATGAAATGTTGCGCTGTAGCCGGTACTTCTGAGAAGCACCGAGCAAAACCGAGACATCCCGAGCACCGGCCCGCATACCCAGTACATGTGCAGTCTGGCATGCCATGGCGGGTCATGTTTTACATAAGAACAAACTTTTTCTGCAAAATTTCTCTGTCATTTCTTCCCACTCTCTTCAAACTCGCGGATTAACATGTCTCCTACGGATATTGTATTTTTTTCCTTTTTTTGCATTGGCTGTATCTTGTGTTTAGTAAAGGGTGAATTAGACTACATGAAGACTGATTCTGAATTGAATTATTTAGATCACGTCTTCTGATTCCGAATGTTACGCAACTGATCACCTCGACAGTAAAATTTGTATGTAGGTGTTGCTGTCACTGCTGAAAGAAGATGTGTATAAAGTGTAAGAGGTAATTCCATTTCACGTGCAACTGGTAAATACACTCCTGGAAATGGAAAAAAGAACACATTGACACCGGTGTGTCAGACCCACCATACTTGCTCTGGACACTGCGAGAGGGCTGTACAAGCAATGATCACACGCACGGCACAGCGGACGCACCAGGAACCGCGGTGTTGGCCGTCGAATGGCGCTAGCTGCGCAGCATTTGTGCACCGCCGCCGTCAGTGTCAGCCAGTTTGCCGTGGCATACGGAGCTCCATCGCAGTCTTTAACACTGGTAGCATACCGCGACAGCGTGGACGTGAACCGTATGTGCAGTTGACGGACTTTGAGCGAGGGCGTATAGTGGGCATGCGGGAGGCCGGGTGGACGTACCGCCGAGTTGCTCAACACGTGGGGCGTGAGGTCTCCACAGTACATCGATGTTGTCGCCAGTGGTCGGCGGAAGGTGCACGTGCCCGTCGACCTGGGACCGGACGGCAGTGACGCACGGATGCACGCCAAGACCGTAGGATCCTACGCAGTGCCGTAGGGGACCGCACCGCCACTTCCCAGCAAATTAGGGACACTGTTGCTCCTGGGGTATCGGCGAGGACCATTCGCAACCGTCTCCATGAAGCTGGGCTACGGTCCCGCACACCGTTAGGCCGTCTTCCGCTCACGCCCCAACATCGTGCAGCCCGCCTCCAGTGGTTTCGCGACAGACGTGAATGGAGGGACGAATGTAGACGTGTCGTCTTCAGCGATGAGAGTCACTTCTGCCTTGGTGCCAATGATGGTCGTATGCGTGTTTGGCGCTGTGCAGGTGAGCGCCACAATCAGGACTGCATACGACCGAGGCACACAGGGCCAACACCCGGCATCATGGTGTGGGGAGCGATCTCCTACACTGGCCGTACACCTCTGATGAACGTCGAGGGGACACTGAATAGTGCACGGTACATCCAAACCGTCATCGAACCCATCGTTCTACCATTCCTAGACCGGCAAGGGAACTTGCTGTTCCAACAGGACAATGCACGTCCGCATGTATCCTGTGCCACCCAACGTGCTCTAGAAGGTGTAAGTCAACTACTGTGGCCAGCAAGATCTCCGGATCTGTCCCCCATTGAGCATGTTTGGGACTGGATGAAGCGTCGTCTCACGCGGTGTGCACGTCCAGCACGAACGCTGGTCCAACTGAGGCGCCAGGT
Organism: Schistocerca gregaria; assembly: GCF_023897955.1. Taxonomy (NCBI): domain Eukaryota; kingdom Metazoa; phylum Arthropoda; class Insecta; order Orthoptera; family Acrididae; genus Schistocerca; species Schistocerca gregaria. The sequence continues at coordinate 224,317,525 of NC_064925.1, read as the reverse complement.
GGAAATGGCATGGCAAGCCGTTCCACAGGACTACATCCAGCATCTCTACTATCGTCTCCATGGGAGAATAGCAGCCTGCATTGCTGCGAAAGGTGGATATACACTGTACTAGTGCCGACGTTGTGCATGCTCTGTTGCCTGTGTGTATGTGCCTGTGGTTCTGTCAGTGTGATCATGTGATGTATCTGTCCCCAGGAATGTGTCAATAAAGTTTCCCCTTCCTGGGACAATGAATTCACGGTGTTCTTATTTCAATTTCCAGGAGTGTATTAAGAGCTAGATGTTATTTAATAAATACGTGAAACACTGTCTACCACTATCAGATACCAGACCACTCATTTTTATAGCTTAAAACATGGCGGAGAGTTTTTCAGATAGCCTCATTTCTGTTGCTACTCTGTGATACGGTATTTTATATCTTTGATCGATACATGTGATACATTGACATTCAAAATCTTTTACACTTTTGTGGCTTTATATTTTGTATTTTATTACATGATATTACAATTGTTTTATTATAAACATGTCAAGCAATTTGTTTAAGAATTTAGACTGCCTTGGTAGTCAAAATGCTGTAATACGGTAGCTACAGTTTAAAAATATTTTAAATGTTTTTATTTTAGTACATTTCATTCGCAATTTAGACTTTTGATATACAACTTCACCTGTCACAGTACTCAGAATGGTCACTTAGTAGTCTTGATTTTAGGCAAAGGCCATGGGAAATTATTCAGTTGGTATGAAGAAATTACATACAAATGAAAAAGAGATCGTTAAAATCTGCAAAGTATACGAAGCATTGTTCATTGTAATTTAATATATATTTATTAATGTAGCTAAGGTTTGTATTATGGTGGTTTTGCTATCGAAACAGTCTAAATTGTCAAACAAATTTTGGCTGATTATTGAAAAAGGACGCTTTTCATTGCATATCATTAGCTGTGTTAGAGCTCTGTAGAAAGGGACAAAAATTATAATCGACGATGAAGATAACTTTTCTCAACAGTTAACAACACAGGTTGTTACACAAGAATGTTGGCTACTCTGCCCCCTTTCAACATCTGCATACAGGTATATAACCTAGTTAGGGCTTCGAAATAAAATATCATCTACGGCATATCGATCAACAGGGAGGTTTTTTACAACCTACTACATGCAGGTGATGAAACATCATATCATTAAATAGAAAAATAATCTTTAAAGAGCCGTTTATGACCTTAGGGTTCTAGATTATAAATATAACATGCATGTCCTTTCTGAAAAACAAAGCAAATGGCATTACAAGGAAATTCGTCTTTATATAATAGATAATGTAATAGCGGAAAGGTACCCCCTCCTTTCAGCATCTTTTCTGGTACGCACAACGAAATTTCGACAAGGAAATAAATGGCAGGATCCTAAAATTTTATGCAGTTAGTGGAATAATTAGAAATAGGCTACAAAAAAAGAAAAGCCACGAAAGTGACATCAAATTTTGCAAATTGTAGGTCATGGCAATACCTACTATACTCTGAGTCTGAAACCAAGATATTAGAAATGAATTAAAACTCGATTCAATCCACAAGGAAGCAGATCTAAGCAGGAACAGGTAGACGGAATGCATGAAAGTAGATTTCAAGAACAAACTCTTGACTGCAGACCTAGAGTCACAAGACAGACAGCAATACCACGGAAGAGACGACTGAATCTTGTTGACTGGACCCAAAAGCAACTTCCTTCGCAACTTCTCATTAGGTTACTTTACCCTCAACTATTCAGTTAAAGTGTTTCGCTTTATCATTGTTTCACTCAAGATTTTTTTTACGTACCCTCGTAACATGCTACCTTACTAGGTTTGCGACTTCTACTGAATACGCACATGTGCTAATCTCTGAGATTCCGGAAACCGATACTACAGCATCCATTGAATGTCCGCCTTCTAAAGTACTTGGCACTGCGATCGGTACTGTACCCTTAGACTTTCTCATACACGCAATGAAGGAAGTACCCACATACGGCGATAGATGGAATCACCTAATGCATACAGGAACACTGTCGAACATCACCGTTTGGTCGGCTCTGGTGTGATGACATGGGCTCAGTGACCTCCATACCTTTGAACACTACAACTTACCATTCAGTGTTACTGTTGCACTGTACCTTTTCACCAGGTGCGTCTTTCCGCGGCTGCATTCGGCCCTGACTTCGTTTGTATGGATGAAAACATGAGACCGCGTAAAACATCGCAGGTGGAGGAGTTCTGTGAACGAGAGGATATTCGTCGAATGTAATCTGCCCATCCAGCCGACTTCAGTTCCATCGAGTATTTGAGGGGTAGGCTGCTGATACCTGTTACAGCCCATCCTCATACACCTACGACCATCCGGCAGTGGCTACCAGCGTTCGCCGGAGAATGAAACACATTCCTTACCAACCTTGTGGCTGGCATGGGAGCGCATTTCAGAGCATAGATTTCCGTCCATAGTACCCACAAACTCTAATATGAATTATGCCCCATGTTTTTTAATGTCCAGGGGACCATTATGACTTGCGATGACTTCTGTGTAACTATCTTTCCAAATCATTGCTATTTCTGTTCATCTCTTTGAGTATTTCTTTCAGTTACCTGCTGTACTATAATGTAGCAGTCGTTTCCATGTACGGTCCAAGTTTCATCGAGTTATGTTACTTAGCAATGATACATCAAGCGAAATTACTTTCGTCCTGAATTTTTGCACACCAGTGTATAACGGAGAAGATTTTTGTACGTTATTGGTTGTAACGACGCATCCAGCTGACGTTAGATGCAGTAATAAGACTTTATTGTAGCTAACACTTTCATTCATATATCATTATAAACAGTTTAGATGATACGGACTAGCTGATGTTTATATTTCTTTTTAAAGTTAAATCTCAAGATTACCTAATACTGCCTACGCAGCACACAAAAATTAAAAAAAACCTACTTTTTTTGTTCGTTAAGTTAGGTTTTGGTCACAGTGGAAACTTATTTGTGATGTAAATTCAATTTTCCCATTTCCATTAGTCTCTCCATGCCGCTACTCATTACCGATCTTCCAACTTAAGCAACAACTGCCCACTGCAAGGCCGAAAGAAGATGCCACACCCTCACTTTCTTTTCCATCTTCTAATTGTTAGTTTTGCACCCTGTTGATCTACCAGGCGCACAACAGCCTGTGTGGTATCCATTGTTTTCGTTCTTGTAATATGACTTCAAATCGGTGGTCCTAAATTACTTCCGTGAATAACGGTACACCATTGTAACAACCAAACGAAATTATTATATCATCTCCACAACATATAGTAGAACGGTGCTCCAAACAAGTGTGCTACTCACACAGAGCAAACAGTAAAAGTCTGACAGGAAAAATATTTTCTAATAGCAAACAGCCCTCGCTTGGTTCACTGTAATCAGACAATCAGTGAGAGCTGTGCAGTCAACATTGTGGGTGACACGGTCCGTTTGTGAATGACAGTTATCCATGACACGCTCCAGTTGTCTTTCCACGCGTTTACGCTGCGCCAATAAATCAAACTAGACAGCATTAACACTGTGAGGTATAGCGTTAACTGTTTCGCTCAAAATAAACTGCTGCCGTCGAAAAGTCAACGAAGTTTCACATTTTCCCTCAACTAGCGCTGGTACTTGAACAAATACGTAATACACAGCTGAATGTACCGGTAACATTTTATTTCTCTGATGTCTATAAAGTGAAGTATTTGTAGAGCCATGATTCTCTCAATGCAGTAAGCTTTTAAGTTCCTCTTCTATGTCTGATTTCAGCGAACTGCCTTACGATTCAAAATTCGAATTACGATGTCGACCTGATAATAACATATAATTAAAGCTAGTAAATCAGCCCCCACAAATATATCAGCTTAAAAGCCGGAAAACACGGACTCCAAAAAGTATTTTTTGAACAAATAGTTTGTTTCCGGTAGTTATAGATGTTTTCATGTACTGTTCATATCATAGCCACAAATGTAATAAACTGTTAAGATTTGGTGTGTGTGTGTGTGTGTGTGTGTGTGTGTGTGTGTGTCCGCACTGTTGTTAACTTAAGGGGCGGACGTATTTATTTCAATATTAATCTAAGACGTTGCATTTTTAGGTCTGTAGACGATTTTAACTTCACCCGCGATCTAGGGGGAAAAAATAAAATAAAAAGGGGAGGGAAGTAGAGTCCTTGATCAGTAATAAAAACTTTCTTGGTCCCAGCTTTGAACCCTGCCAACCCTGCCACTGCTTATATTTTGAATCAGCATTGGCAGCCAAGTACTTCCGGCATGAGAAGTCACCCTCATTCTGCCAATGGCCTTCTCCAACAGAGTGGAGGAGCGGATAGAGCCTCAGGACACTCTCTTGCTTTTGTGGTGGGAAACTGCTCCTAAGGAAAGAAGGATCAGCAATGATCAACTGCATGGGGATGCAGAAGTCAATGGAAGGCACTGCTTTAAAGACACACAATGTGAATCCACAGGAAATGTGACCTGTAAAAGAAAAAAAGTGTCATGATGATCTCTACATTGGCAAAAGATTTGCAGAATAGTCCTCCATTCGGATCTCAGGGAGACCATGAGAAAAAGATTGAATAACCAACGGAAGACTAATCTTCTACAAGTCGGACCACGTTATGTTAGAAGTTTGAGTGTGGTAGAGAAGCTAGAAAACCTGAAAAAGAAATGCAAATGCCAAATCTAGATATATTGGGGCCCAGTGAAGAGACATGAGGATGCAGAAGGCAATGCAAACCACTGCATTAAAGACATGTAACGTGTATCCACAGAACATGTGGCCTGTAGTTGAAGAAGTGTCATGATGATCTCTCCATTGACAAAAGATTCCGGAATAGTCCCCCATTCGGATCTCCGGGAGGGGACTGCCAAGGGGGAGGTTACCATAAGAAAGACATTGATAATCGAGGAAAGGATAATATCTACGAGTCGGGGCGTGGAATGTCAGAAGCTTGAACGTGGTAGGGAAACTAGAAAATCTGAAAAGGGAAATGCAAAGGCTCAATCTAGATATAGTAGGGGTCAGTGAAGTGAAGTGGAAGGGAGACAAGGATTTATGGTCAGTTGAGTATAGGATAATATCAACAGCAGCAGAAAATGGTATAACAGAAGTAGGATTCGTTATGAATATTAAGATAGGGCGGAGACTGTGTTATTGCGAAGAGTTCAGTGATTGGGTTGCCCAACACCTACAACAATAGTTCAGGTACACATGCCGACATCTCAAGTTGAAGATGAATAGAAAATACTGTTTATGAGGATACTGAACGGGTAGTTCACTGCATAAAGGGGAAATCTAATAGTCATGGGGGACTGGAATACGGTTTAAGGGGAAGAAGCAGAAGCAGGGTTTATGTGACAACTTGAGCGTAGTACTAGGAATGAGAGGGACGAAAGACTCAGTTCTGCAATAACTTTCAGCTAGTGATATCGAATACTCCGTTACAGAATCACAAGAGGCGGAGGTAAACGTGGAAACGGCCAGGTGATAAAGGAAGGCATAAGTTAGATTACATCATGGTAAACAGAGATTCCGAAATCAGATACTTTATTGTCAGGCATATCCAGAAGATACAAAGACTCTGATAACAATTTAGTGGTGGTGAATAGTGGGCTGAAGCTTAAGAGACTAGTCAGCAAGAATCAGTGAGCAAAGAAGTGGGATAGGAGAACACTAAGGAATGAAGAGGTACACTTGAAGTTCTCCAGGAATAGCAAAGTAGGCAGTTAAGTTGGAGAGGAATAGTCATCTGTAAAAAGCGCAATCACAGCAGTTGGAATGACACAGGTTCAAAGAAGGTAACTACGAAGAAACGACAGGTAAAAGAATGAAATGAGAAAGGACGAAAATGTTCAGCAATACAGACCAGCAAATGGGTCCAACAGCACATTGGAAACCACAGGATTTTCAGAGGCTTACTTACCCAACTGTCGTGTGAATTATCAAATCCTATTGATTTGACAGATATTATATTTCCTTACTTTCTTATCAAGACATTTTGTCTTCTGTAGTTGTTGCCCATAAACATTCCCTTGCATAGCTTTTAATTTATATATGATTGGATTAGAACGAATATCTTCAGGTTCGAAAATTTCTGTTCACTAATTAGCTGTGCATTCTTTTTGAAAAATTCATTTGTTTTGTATTTCTAACTTTAATTCCTGTTTTACGTTTTGGTTTATCATTAGATACAGCAGAAGTCGGCTTATAACTTTTTCATTAACTTCTGCTGGTTTTATTTTTGTGTTATTTTATTCATCAGGTAGGTTTTCAACTAAATAAGCCCACTTGTAATTTCCTTGAAGACTAAATTGTGTCCTCATTTTTTCTTTAAGAATTGTATTAAATGTTTTGACAACAGATACTTTTAATTCAGTGAAAGTTGAATAATGATAATACTTTATTTTTCATCATTTCTTGAAACTTGAATTCTTTACTATTGCCTATTTGCAAATTTCTTGCATATCTTTGCCTTACAGTTTTTTTCAAAATTACAACTACATTTTATCTGTTTTGTCTTCAACTGATGTAGCCTAAGCAAATTTTGGAAGTAAAACCATCAATAACATTTAATAAACATTTGTCCCTCATTTATTTGTGACAATCCTTTCACTCATCTATACCAAAAGAAATAATGTTTGTTCTTTCAAAACATTTCCTCATTGCTTTAAGTAATTTATTAATAATTTCTTCACAAATACTGGAACAGATAGCAATTTGTTCCCTCTTCACCTATGTAAATTTTTAATGAATTCACCCTTTTAGTTTAACAAATCGTACAATGACCTTAAATCTTGTGTCTTCCATTTTCATTTGTTTCTGTGTGAGTGTTATATGTGTTAGTACATTTTTACAATTCAAACAGTAGATATGATATATATATAAGCATTGTTTGAATCTAAAATAAGTTGTCCAAATATGTGTAATTCACTTGACACAGGCACCATTTTAAGAGATTGTTAATAGATATAAATATTTTATATTTCATTTCCATTTCAAATGATAGACTACTGAATTGTCTTGGACATAAATTTTCCAATTCATCGACATTGTATCATTTTAGCTCTATTTTAAAATCAACAGGTAACAGGTCGCCATTCATATTTTGTCCAAACAAAATAATCCCCCTGATTTTTACATCATAGTGAATTATGTATTTTAATATTTCACCACCAGTAAAAAAAGAAATTTAATTTCATGTTTGTCATACATTCCCTTTTGAAGATCATGTAATTGATTTAGGTATGATGTTGAACTGTCTTTGGGTAATAATCTGTAAATACTTTTTCAGCGTTTCTTTTTGTAAAGTAATTTGTAAAAGTAATACAGTTATCAGTTTCAAATTCGTTAAAATTTCCATTAAGGTGTGTTTTTGCAACATTATTATTGAATTGTGTTGGAATATGTGCATACTCAAGTTTTGCAACAAGATTAGCTTCCTCATTTTTTAAGTATTGTTTGGTAACTGCATCATAACCATTTACAACATCTTTTATTTCTACCAGTTTTCTAACTTTAAAAAGAATACAGCCTTTAGAAACTTTAAAATGTCTGATAATGTTCTATGAAACTGTCTAATTTAATATTCTATTTTGATCTATTTTTGCTTCTAATCCATTTAAACTGATTTTTGGTTCATTAATCATTTCAAACTGCATCTGCAGATAACTTCCAAAAATTTTCATTTATTAAATTTAAAATATCATTAAACTTGCAATCAGCAATTGCAGGCCTAAGCCTGGCTGCAAGTCTAAGCCTTCATCAACTGGCACTGCTTCTGTTGGCACTGACAATAGTTTTAAAGCAAATGTACATAAATGGCCACAAAATTACTTTTGTATTCATTGTTGATTATAGTACAGCTCATCTGAGCCAAAATATTTAACCACTTCTTTTGGAACATTTCCTCCAAATCAGCTGATCAGATGTAACTAAACTTACTATTGCAGACTAATATTCTCTTGAATGATTAGATAATTCATGAGTCATCAAAATACTGCAAAAGTGTTTAATTTTTAATTGCTTATCCAGAAATTTCTAATACTCCAGTGCCTGCTACCTTCTCCAGTTCTTTATAGTTTTTTTGGTTTAATACTGCATTTGCAATAGTTACAAATCCAAATGCCAGTGAACCAATAGTTGATAAATATGGTAATGCAGCGAATAGTAATGCAAAAATCCACCTTCATGTTTTGTTAATACAGAACCTAATTTATTCTTTCTTAAACTTTCAGTTTTTTGCAGCAGTACTGACTAATGCTGTAAACAATTTTCCGCCTGTCTTCTTATCACAATGACAGGATCTTGAAACTTCATTTCGGTCTCTCTTCCTTTTTGTACATTAGTTAAAAAGTTATCAGTACTATGTAGTTACTCATTATTTATTTTATTTGTAATTACTTTTGGTCTAGACTTGCCACTAGCTATCAAAGTGTAATTTGTGCTGAAGTTATTGATTTAGATAGATAAACATTATTTTGAGAATGAATATTTCATAATCACCAAAGATTATCATCAATATGTAAACCCTACCTGATTTCCTGTTACATACATTATTGCTCTTGCTGCACTTCCTGCTATCTTTTCTCCTAATGAAACATCGGAAGCATGCATTCTTTCTCAAATAGCTGAAGGTTTTTATCGGTTTCATGTCGTTTTTTTATAAATCGTTATTACCTCTATAGGCAAAACCATGTTTTCTACAAACTACATCTAACTTTTTTTATGGCCTCTAGCTTACCTTTCACTTATTTTAGTAAAAGGCCCACAGAACACACAGTCTGGTAGATATATCTCTGGCATTGGTAAATTATTTAAAGCAAAATTAAATAATCCTTTTCAATTTTCGAAAATGTATGAGGAAAATTATTCAAAAATCCAATAATTATTGTTGTTGATGATGAAATAACTAAACTTATTTGTTGACATTTGTATTACTTCTAACTTTTCATTTCTATCTAATTCTTCTCCGTGAATTACTACAAATCTATCGATTATATCTCTAACATCATTCATCCAAATCTCTTCAGCTGATTTTTCTGTGTATTTTTTATTAAGTTTTCACCTAGTTCCACATCAGATCAATCTCAAGGGTCTGATACAATTTTGGTAAATAGACTTTAACAGTTTCGATTATCCACTAACTGATTTTTTTACCACTACCTGATTTTGTTTTATTTGCATTAACAACAGAATATAATGTTTCTGAACAGTACAATATATCTGCATTATTTGACAAATCAACAGACTCAGATTTATCTCCTGTGCCATCAATAGGAATCTGCTTGTTGGTAAACAGATTTATTAATCCATCTGTGCCTTCGTGTTCTTTTCCACAAATTTTTAATATATCTCCACTGAATTCAACTCGTAAATGACCGAATTTACGTGTATCAACAGGTTTTAATCAAAAAACTTGATCTTCCCTTGGTTAACACACTCCATCATTCTTTCAATGACATAACCCCGAGCTTCAGCTTTTAGCTTTTTCTACTTTTAGTCTCTTCTTCATATTATTTAATACATTTAGTACATCTGAGTCACTTAGTGTATAGTCACTCTCTCGACATTCGCAAGGTTTAAATGGAAATTCTTCATGTCGATATAGAACCATCTGTTTTTCAAACCCTCGTTTTTCTGCAAATAGGTTTTGGTACAATGGCACCTAAATCTTTGATTCCTTGTTTTACTCGTTCACTAGTGACAGTAAAAGGTTGATTTTTTTAACTTCTTATCTTGAGTGTTTCCCCTAAGACTTTCATTTCTTACTTTTTCTGTTTTGTTTAGCTTTTTAAATTCTGATTCGTATTTCGACAGCATTTCTTAAAGATGAAAAAAATTAACTAAAATTATTTGTAATGTCTAACATTTTATGTTTACATTACTGAAGTCAAAATGGCGATCCCCCTCCTTATGTAGCTATTTTTTTATTTTATCTCTGATCTTACTTTCATTCGGTTTTCTAGAGATATCTGTCGTAAAAAGTCGAAACTGATAATTTCAACATTTACCACACATTTCTTTTCATCATCAAATTTTAAATCACCACCAAGAAACTCATGGTAAATATGCTTTAAATTTGTGTCATCCTGTCTACAAATATTTTAAAAATTTAGATTATCTCTATGTAATTGTTCTGGTATTTTTGAGTAAGTTTGAACAAAATAAAAAAATCTATTCCTTTATGTCTTCCTCTAGTATAATATTCTCTAACTATAGCTTGATTTTCAAGAATTAAATCATCAAATACCATACGTGAATAACCTCAGTATTGATCTAACAGTACTAGCGATGTTCCTAAAATTATTCCATTCAAATTAATTAACATAAATTTTAATTTAGCTATGGGAATATTTGTAAACCATACTGATAATTTTCATTGAGAAACTAATATTATTGTTTCATTCAAACCAAATATAGAATCTGGTGGTCTCATAATTCATTAATCAAATGATCCTGTATAGATTCCAATTTTTGAACCTATTCCAAATTTATAAATAGCTAATGTGATACAAATAATAATTTGATTGATCTCAGTGATGGTCTCGTATTGGTTGTTGCAGAAATACCTTAATATAAGTTATTTTTTAATAAATATTGAACAAAAAGAAAGTTATAATCTCCATTCATTCCCTATGAATCAGAATTTTAAAAGTAATTTGAATGTGCCTATCAAAGTTAGAGAGATTAATATAAATATTGGTGATGAATAGGTACATCCTTACCACACTCAGTGGGCTATGAGGTACAGTATTATTGGAGCTGTTAGTATAGATTACCCAACTTATGATGGAAAATGCCAATAGAAAATTAGTTGACAATTATGTACCAAAGTTATTTGATTTTGTAATCATAAAGAAAGGAAATTATATTTCATCTTACATCAAACATCCTTTTATTCCTTTGTCGGTTTTACTTCATTTGACTTCCTCTCTAGCTGATAAAATAAGTGTGGAAGGTCATATGTTAAATAATGGAAAAATAAAGAGTAAGAAAAAGGAGCAGCCCTATCCACTTCCTATCTAGGTCTTTTCTTTAAAGACAATAAAGAAATTTTATGGGAAGGTAATATTAGCTAATTTTTACTTGGAGTTCCATTGCTGGAGATCCCCTTCTAGATGGCCTCCCTACATTAATGATGCAGTTGAATTAAAAGATACATTTCCAAGAGAAGGTAACAGTGTAGTATAATCTACTATAATTCGTGTACCATTTATTAAATATGAGTCAAATTACAAGTTAGACGAACAAGAAAATATATCGAAAAATCTTAAAATTTTCAGATCTTTTTACGAACGCAAACTTTAGAAGCTGTTGGATTGAGTGGTAAGAAAAGTTTGAGTTAGATACTGCAATTTTCTACAACGCTGTAGAGTTTGAAATACACTATTATGTATGTGTTGAATTTCAAAGAAACTGTGAAAATAATCAGTTGCTTCACTTTTCATTATTTGGCCACGTCAAGGTAAAGAATATGTACCTAAAAATAGTAATAAAAAAAGTTCTTCCTCTCGAGATGTGAATATTAACTATAATTTTCTAAAAGCATATGATGTATATCTCGATTGTTAAATCGAATAATTGCATATACAATTATATCCAATTTTATTCATTATTATTCTTGTGAATGGCACTTTTGAATATTTAAAATTGGTTAATGTTTGCTTGAGAAAATAAGGAAAACTGGTCTACTTAGCAGATCTGCTGGCGGAAAATATTTTCTAGCTCCCATCTTCAAAGCAGATAGTGACAGTATTTAGCGCTAAGCGCCTTGGCCAGAAGGCCACGCCCCCTTATCAAACCACTGTTCCCTCTATGGCTGCAGCAGCTCAGATGGTTCAGGAAACCTCTAACAGATGCTTCATTTTTGTTCCCTAACAACTTTGTTCCTCAAATACCATCTATATATATAAGTGATGTGAATGTTATTTCCGTGCGCTGCAAGTTACAGCTCAATTGCTATAGAACTGGTTCAGCCAGCCAAACTGTTATAATTCTAGTGCGCTCAAAATGCACATTATTTTCAATTAATATTGTTTCATTCCACATAGATTTTAATTGTTGTTGTTGTTGTTGTGGTCTTCGGTCCTGAGACTGGTTTGATGCAGCTCTCCATGTTACTCTATCCTGTGCAAGCTTCTTCACTTCCCAGTACCTACTGCAACTTACATCCTTTTGAATCTGCTTAGTGTATTCATCTCTTGGTCTCCCTCTACGATTTTTACCCTCCACGCTCCCTCCAATAGTAAATTAGTGATCCCTTGCTGCCTCAGAACATGTCCTATCAACCAATCCTTTCTTCTAGTCAAGTTGTGCCACAGACTTCTCTTCTCTCCAATCCTATTCAATACTTCCTCATTAGTTATGTGATCTAACCATCTAATCTGCAGCGTTCTTCTGTAGCACCACATTTCGAAAGCTTCTATTCTCTCCTTATCCAAACTATTTCTCGTCCATGTTTCACTTCCATACATGGCTACACTCCATACAAACACTTTCAGAACTCACTAACGGCCACTTAAATCTATATTAGATGTTAACAAATTTCTCTTCTTCAGAAACGTTTTCCTTGCCATTGCCAGTCTACATTTTATATCCTCTCTACTTCGACCATCATCAGTTATTTTGCTCCCCAAATAGCAAAACTCCTTTACTACTTTAAGTGACTCATTTCCTAATCTAATTCCCTCAGCATCATCCAACCTAATTCGACTACATTCCATTATCCTCATTTTGCTTTTGTTGATGTTCATCTCACATCCTCCTTTCAAGACACTGTCCATTCCATTCAACTGCTCTTCCAAGTCCTTTGCTGTCTCTGACAGAATTGCAATGTCATCGGCGAACATCAAAGTTTTTATTTCTTTTCCATGGACTTTAATACCTACTCCGAATTTTTCTTTTGTTTCCTTTACTGTTTGCTCAATATACAGATTGAATAACATCGGGGAGAGGCTACAGCCCTGTCTCACTCCCTTCCCAACCACTGCTTCCCTTTCATGTCCCTCGACTCTTATATCTGCCATCTGGTTTCTGTACAAATTGTAAATAGCCTTTCGCTCCATGTATTTTACCCCTGCCACCTTCAGAATTTGAAAGAGAGTATTCCAGTCAACATTGTCAAAAGCTTTCTCTAAGTCTACAAATGCTATAAACATAGGTTTGCTTTTCCTTAATCTACCTTCTAAGATAAGTTGTAGGGTCAGTATTGCCTCACGTGTTCCAATATTTTTACGGAATCCAAACTGATCTTCCCCGAGGTCGGCTTCTACTAGTTTTTCCATTCGTCTGTAAAGAATTCGCGTTAGTATTTTGCAGCTGTGGCTTATTAAACAGATAGTTCGGTAATTTTCACATCTGTCATCACATGCTTTCTTTGGGACTGGAATTATTATATTCTTCTTGAAGTCTGAGGGTATTTCGCCTGTCTCCTACATCTTGCTTACCAGATGGTAGAATTTTGTCAGGACTGGCTCTCCCAAGGCCGTCAGTAGTTTTAATGGAATGTTGTCTACGCCCAGGGCCTTGTTTCGACTCACATGTTTCAGTGCTCTGTCAAACACTTCACGCAGTATCATATCTCCCATTTCATCTTCATCTACATCCTCTTCCATTTCCATAATATTGTCCTCAAATACATCGCCTTTGTATAGACCCTCTATATACTCCTTCCACCTTTCTGCTTTCCCTACTTTGCTTAGAACTGGGTTTCTATCTGAGCTCTTGATATTCATACAAGTGGTTCTTATTTCTCCAAAGGTCTCTTTAATTTTCCTGTAGGCAGTATCTATGTTACCCCTAGTGAGATAAGACTCTACATCCTTACATTTGTCCTCTAGCCATCCCTGCTTAGCCATTTTGCACTTACTGTCAATCTCATTTTTGAGACGTTTGTATTCCTTTTTGCCTGCTTCACTTATTGCATTTTTATATTTTCTCCTTTCATCAATTAAATTCAATATTGCTTCTGTTACCCAAGGAGTTCTACTAGCCCTTGTCTTTTTACCTACTTGATCCTCTGCTGCCTTCACTACTTCGTCCCTGAAAGCTACCCATTCTTCTTCTACTGTATTTCTTTCCCCACTTCCTGTCAATTGTTCCCTTATGCTCTCCCTGAAACTCTGTACAACCTATGGTTTAGTCAGTTTATCCAGGTCCCATCTCCTTAAATTCCCACCTTCTTGCAGTTTCTTCAGTTTTAATCTACAGATTTTAATTAGGAATGACAAAAGGCATCTATTTTTTTATATTGACTCTAGTCTTCTTGAATTGGTCAATGTTTTCCTACGTAAAAAATTTGTCGTCCTGTTATGATAAAGATTCTCATCATCATAAAATTACTTGGATTTTAAATTAGTTGTGGTTGGGGTTTGTTTTCGGGAAGGAGACCAGACAGTGTCATCGGTCTCATCGGATTAGGGAAGGATGGGGAAGGAAGTTGGTTGTGCCCTTTGAAAGGAACCATCCCGGTATTTGCCTGGAGTGATTTAGGGAAATCATGGAAAACCTAAAGATGGCCGGACGCGGAATTGAACCGTCGTCCTCCCGAATGCGAGCCCAGTGTCTAACCACTGCGCCACCTCTCTCGGTCTTAAATTAGTTCTACTATGCTCAACGTACCCAATAAAAATTGTTTCATGTAGCAAATGGATATGTTGAGCGCACAGGGGTGGTTTCATGAACAAGCTTTCTGTGACTAATTGTTTGGTTAATTTACGATATTCCAGGTAGGAAAGCTTTCCTGCCTGGAACATCATAAATTAATTAAAAAACTAATCAAAGAAAGTCCACTAGTGCGCTCGATGCACCCACTTACTATTGCTTCGTGTCTTATCTGTTTCCTCAGCAGTAAAAAGAGGAGCCATTTGACATGGATGACTGGAAACGAGAGATTTGGAGTGATTAATCACTCTCTACCATACGACAATCAGATGAAGGCTTTGTATTTTTCGAAATCCTGGATAACAGTACCTGCCATCGTGTATAGTTCCAACAGTGAAGTACGAAACAGGTGGTCTTAAGGCATGTGGGTGTATTTCGTGGTTAGAGTGTGGCTCCATTAATGCACTGAAAAAAATTCTAAATGTGAAAGTAAACACATTTTATAACAGTACAATGGAAAACGAACCAAAGCTGTCAATTTCACATTTTTATGTACTTGATCACTAGTTAGGGTCGGTGCCCATATTCAGATCATCCAGATAGTCAAACTGATGTTCCCAAAAACAGAAAAAAAAGAACCATGTCAAAAATATGTACATATTAAGAGGTGCAAATGAACAGCCACAGCGGCGCATATATCTATGCATATCAGATTCGTTAACAATGTGATATCATGGTTAAATCATGGAGACGGCACATTTGCGCTTGCTGTCCAATGTCACTTTTTGCTCAGGGATTCATATCAGACGTTGAATTACAGTACGAGCATTCATGCTCTGATCTCTTTCTTAATCAAGTGTCTGCTTCTAGGCATTAATAAGCGCATATGCGTAGTGTCTTTTAGGGTTTTTGCAAACATGAGACATACCTCTCTTCTCTTTGAACATTAAATTATATTTCATTATCAGATTGTGCACGGCCACTTCAGATTGTGCACGGCCACTACAGATTTTTCAGAATTCGTCTCTTTGAGGTGATGTTGACGCTAAGCACTTCGGTTTGCATTAGTGTGTTGACTCTCCCTTGAAACTACTGTCCACACACACACACACACACACACACAAACACACATACAAGAAACTTTATAAATCCTTGGTACTCTCAGGTAGAGATTATATTTAACTGGTCACAACATTTCCCTCTATATGGTGTCTAATCAATCAAATGTCGTAATCTCGCCATAAAATTGGCTGCCTCGCCAATCATGACTGGTTTAGCACCTGATGACAATTATGGAGGCATTTATCGAAGTCATTAGATTTTATATGAATTTGTCTCGAGTAGTTAGCCGAGATCTTATGTCCAGCCAGTGGTCTATGTTCTGCACGCATTTAGCTGGATATAGCTGATATGACGAACGCTCAGGCACCAAGGGAATGATCTTGAACGCAAAAATATTCTAAATATTTTATTTTTATAGTAACTAGTTTCACTCTTAAAGATCATCAACGGATCATTACATTTCTTCTTAGGTGATGTGCACAGACACTGAATGGAGCACGAACGTATGTCAGGAGTCGAATGCTTTGCTTAGGTCGTGTGCAGAGACGCTATGTAGAGCACAGACATATGCCATGATACACATGCCTTGTAGGGCAATCGGCGAATGTGTCTTTCGAAATGTGTTCATGCTCCGATCGGCGTTTCTGCACACCACCTAAGGAGGTATGTAATGGTCCGATGATCTTCAAGATTGATGCAGGTCGCCGTTTAAATAAAATATTTCAAAAGTATTTGTGTACTAGAATAAATAATTTCATATAGATCACAGCGTTTCCAATAAGTTATCAAACATCATAAAAAAGTCTGGGATTTTTAGGGCAGTGGGTTAAATATAACAGTCGGTATTCCCTTAATTTCAAATTTCTACAAGATCTAATAGTTAATAAACAACTTTCCTCGAATAAGACACATTGCAGAGGTATGAGTTGCCGTGGCATTAGGAATTTCATATGCTATTGCTGTATTGTGGTGGTATGTGTGGATTTCGTAACCTATGGAATACAGCGGATCGATATTCGCTTTGTAATGTTCAAAGATATTTGACGACCTGTACATTCCTTCACCTATGTGCCTTATCCCACAATGGATATGCCCAACACTCTGCATACAGCGTGTGTAACATAATCAGAAGGAACCATATATATATTGTGTATTATTTACACTAAAAAGGCTAGACCACGAACTGTGCCTAAATATGATTAGCTGATGACATTCCTATCCTGAGCAAAAGTGAAAGAGGATTACAGTATGTGTTAAATTGAATGTTCTGACGAGCACAGAATACGGATTGAGAGTAAATAAAAAAGTACGAATGTAATGAGGAGAAGTAAAAATGCGAACAGTGAGAAGCTTAATATCAGAATTAGAGATCACGATGTAGATGAAGCTAAGGAATTCTGCTACCTAGGCAGCAAAATAACCCACAGCAAAATAACCCATGATGGACGGACCAAGAAGAGCAGCAAATGGCGCGCTGCGTGCCAAGGGAGCACGCGGCGGTGCCGATTGCGCTGTCTCTCTTTTAGGCCTTCTTCTCGGTCTTCTTTGGCAGCAGGACGGCCTGGATGTTGGGCAGGACACCTTGCCAAGAGAATTCTACTAATATCAAACATATCCCTTAATTTGAGGGAGGAACTTCTTGTAACGTCCCTTTGGAGCACAGCATTGTATAGTGACGAATCATGGTCTGCGGGAAATCGGAACAGAAGAGAATCGAACCCTTTGAGATGTGGTGATACAGAAGAACGTTCAAAATTAGATGGACTGATAAGGTAAGGAATCAAGATGTTCTCCGCACAATTGGAGAGGAAAGCAACGTGTGGAAAACATTATCAAGAAGAAGGGACAAAAAGACAGAAATAACTTCCATAGCACTAGAGGGAACTGTGAATACATCCAGCAAATAACTGAGAACGTTACAATTGCTACTCTGAGATGAAATGTTTGGCACAGAAGAAAATTTCGTGGTCGGCCGCAGCAAACCAATCATAAGACTGATGACTACAAAATAAGGGGAAAAAAGGAAAAAAATTGAAAATCAGCGCTGGAGGAGCATTAGAGAAAGGTAACCCATCCACAGCGTTTCACCACTGTTGTGCATCACAGTAATCAAACCTATCTTGTAGCTCATGAGTGTCAATGGAGAAGGCATCCGCAACTGCCATTCACGAGTGCCCAGGACAAAGCGTCCTTTTTGAGGAGTATCGTCTCCCGAAGGGCTAGCACAACGGCCTTTACGACAAGCAATGAGTGGCCAGTACCACCGTCACGTTACGTTTGCTTTTTAAATGTGATTTTATAATAACCATGACTTTCAGAAAGTAATTGATCTCCAGGTAGGCGACTTCGTGGGAGTCAGACCTTATTTTCCGAAACGTCTTAAATTTAGGGAATAATTTTCACAGTGAACAGGAAGTAGCAGTTTAAACTCAGAGTTAAGTTGTTGACTCCATTTTTTGGCACCATTCTCCCTCTCATGCCCTCCCGCCCACGTCAAGTAATAGTGTTAGCCTGGCGCAAACTCATCGACGATGTGCGCCAAATCGCATTCCTCTTATCTTTCCATACTGGGCAACTGTTTTCAACCCCTGCCGAGCTTGGCTGGCCGCTTCTATTTAGGACTCTGGACTCAAGCCAATTTACATTGTAGCCACAACAGTGACATTAAGCTGGCTGCTTTCTTAAATATTTCCTCCGTTCCATCACAGCACCAGAATAAACTTGTGGACTCCCTTTCCTCGCCGATCTGATTAGCAAGGCTACAAACAGTGTTACACTGTTCATCGTTATTTTTGCTCGCCATTAAAATTGCTACACAACGAAGATGACGTGCTACAGTCGCGAATTTTAACCAACAGGAAGAAGATGCTGTGATACGCAAATGATTAGCTTTTCAGGGCATTCACACAAGGTTGGCGACGGTGGCGCCACCTACAACCTGTTGACATGAGGAAAGTTTCCAACCGAACAGCAGTTCACCGGCGTTGCCTGGTGAAACGTTGTTATGATGCCTCGTATAAGGAGGGGAAATTCGTACCATCATGTTTACGACGATGATAAAGGTCGGATTGTAGCCTATCGCGAGTGCGGTTTATCGTATCGTGACATTGTTAATCGCGTTGGTCGAGATCCAATGACTGTTAGCAGAATATGGAATCGGTGGGTTCAGGAGGGTAATACGGAACGCCGTGCTGGATCCCAACGGCCTCATATCCCTAGCAGTCGAGATGACAGGCATCTCATCCGCATGGCTGTAACGGATCGTGCAGCCACGTCTCGACCCCTGAGGCAAAAGATGGGGACGTTTGCAAGACAACAACCATCTGCACGAACAGTTCGACGACGTTTACAGCAGCATGGACTATCAGCTCGTAGATCATGGCTGCGGTTGCCCTTGAGTTGCATCACCGATAGGAGCGCCTGCGACGGTGTAGACAACGACGAACATGGGTGCACGAATGGCAAAACTTCATTTTTTTCGGATGATTCCAGGTTCTGTTTACAGCATTCGCGTTTGGCGACATCGCGGTGAATGCACATTGGAAGCGTGTATTCGCCATCGTCATACTGGCTTATCACCCGGCGTGATTGAATGGGGTGCCATTGGTTACACGTCTCGTTCACCTCTTGTTCGCGTTGACGGCACTTTGAACAGTGGACGTTACATTTCAGATTTCTTACGACCCGTGGCTCTACCCTTCATTCGATACTTGCAAAATCCTACATTTCAGCAGGATAATGCACGACCGCATGTCCTGTACGGGCCTTTCTGGATACAGAAAATGTTCGACTGCTGCCCTGGCCACTAAATTCTCCAGATCTCTCACCAAGTGAAAACGTCTGGTCAATGCTGGCCGAGCAACTGGCTCGTCACAATGGGCCAGTCACTGCTCTTGATGAACTGTGGTATCTTGTTGAAGCTGCGTGGTCAGCTCTACTTGTACATGTCATCCAAGCTCTGTTTGACTCAATGGCCAGACGTATCAAGGCCGTTATTACGACCAGAGGTGCTTGTTCTGGGTACTGATTTCTCAAGATCTATGCACCCAAATTGCTTGTAAATGTAATCACATGTCAGTCCTAGTATATGTCCAATGAGTACCCATTTATCATATGCATTTCTTGTTGGTGCAGCAATTTTAATGGCCAGAGGTGTAGTTTTTGTGTAGCGTACTGTTTTCAGTGCAGTTAGTCGAGAAGTGTTGCAGACGTGACGTGATGGTGGCATGCTGTCTGCAGATGGAGAGCTCCAACGCCAGCCAGGTGGTGTACAAGACGGTGGGTCTGGGCAGCTCAGGCCGCTACCGCTGCGAGGTGTCCGGGGAGGCGCCGTCCTTCCAGACCGTCACGGACCACGGGGACATGGTCGTAGTGGGTGAGTGTCAGCACCGCGCGCAAGCGTACATAGCTAGACAAAAGTATGGACAACCGTGAGAAATTGAAGCTTGAACGTTAAGTCCACATGCTAGTCACGTATGAATCTTTCGCTGTCGTATTCGACAACCGTGCTGCACCTGTCCAATGTCCTGAGTACCTTATCAGAGTTAGTCATGGTGACACTGTTGTATGTAGGTGTGACTCCACTATGCAGGAGCTAAGTGGATTGGAACGTAGGCAAATTGTTGGTGGTAGTACGATGGGTGCTTCTTAACCAAGGGAGATAAAATGTTTGTCGTCTCAAGATGCACCATATGCAAGGTTTACACCGCATACAGGAGAAAGTGCCGGCTGCGGTGGCCGAGCGGTTGTAGGCGCTTCAGTCCAGAGCCGCGCGACCGCTACGGTTGCAGGTTCGAATCCTGCCTCGGGCATGGATGTGTGTGCTGTCCTTAGGTTTAAGTAGTTCTAAGTTCTAGGGGACTGTTGACCGCAGAAGTGAAGTCGCATAGTGCTCAGAGCCATTTGAACCATTTGAACCAGGAGAAAGTGCAAAAACATCATCCGGTAAGTCACAACGTGGAGGAGAAAGTTTGTTGAAAGATCTTGAGATGGTCGTTGCGGTGGATAGTGTCGAATAACGAGAGGACGACAAATTCAAAAGTCACTGCAGAATTCAATGACGCACTCACGAACACTGTCAGTACCATAGCAACGCGAAAGAAATTCCATAAGCAAGGAATTGGAGGGTGATCTGGAATTCAAAACCACTCATCATTATAGAAAATGCCCGTACTGGAGTGCCAAAGCCATAAAACCTGACAGAGTGAGATGGCGCAGTGGTTAGACACTGGACTCGCATTTGGGGGGACGACGGTTAAACTCCGCGCCTGGCCATCCTGATTTGGGTTTTCCGTTATTTCCCTAAATCGCTCCAGGCTAATGCCGGGATTGTTCCTTTCAAAGGGCATGGCCGACTTCCTTCCCCCTCCTTCCCTAATCCTATGAGACCGATGACCTCACTGTCTGGTCTCCTTCTCCAAACAACCCAATCCCAACCCATAAAACCTGGACTATGAAGCAATGGAAGAATATTCATGTGGTCGGATGAGACCTACTTCACACTGTTCAAACTTCGGACTGAGTTCACGTCCCATGAGTGAATCATGACAGATGCTCACTGATGATTCGGGAAACCACATCGCGATTTTCCAGGGACCCTAGGGTTACTTTGCAAGGACGTATCACTGTCGACAATTATGTGACCATTTTGGCTCATCCATCCCGTGGTGCGATGTATCTTCCCCAACAGTGACGTTGTGTTCATTGACATCAGGGTCCCTGTTCACGCAGATCATATCGGCGAGGACTGGGTTCTGTGTGATCAGTGATAAATGGTCGCATCTCATCTGACCACCACAGTCATCTGGTCACCACAATCAATATTACTGAGCCGGAGTGTTCTACTTTAGATTGAAGTGTACGTGATCTTTCATCACTTCCATTATTGTTACCTGAATTTGGAGTTATTTTGCAGGAAGAATGGGATATGATTCCCTTGAAAACCTTACAGGACGAGTATCTGTCCAGACAACTGGAAGGTGTTTTGAATGCCAGCGCGTTCCTGGCGTTGTGTTACGCAGAGTAACGTGTTGTTTGTGGTGTTTTGCATATTTTTGTCCACCTGCCGTTGCTGGCGGCGTACACCGTGCAAGCGATGTCGTGCTGTCTGTCTACTATCACGAACTTCCGCCTGTGGTGTCACCGCCAGACACCACACTTGCTAGGTGGTAGCCTTTAAATCGGCCGCGGTCCGTTAGTATACGTCGGACCAGCGTGTCGCCACTATCAGTGATTGCAGACCGAGCGCCGCCACACGGTAGGCCTAGTCTAGAGAGACTCCCTAGCACTCGCCCCAGTTGGACAGCCGACTTTGCTAGCGATGGTTCATTGTTTCTACATACGCTCTCTTTTGCCGAGACGACAGTTTAGCATAGCCTTCAGCTACGTCATTTACTACCACCTAGCAAGGCGCCATATTCAGTTATTAGAATGAATTCTGAACAGACCATATTGTGAATCATGTACCGTAAAGAGCGACGTTTATTATTAATCGATTAAAGTAAAGTGTCAATCTAATTACGTCCGCTTTCTGAATTCAAATTCCTTATCATGTTCCAGACCTCACGTCAGTATAGTCCTTCACCTCCTCACGCCAGCCTGCGTGAGCTAAAACGCGTGCATTTCGGCCTCCACTAGTAACACGGTGTTGGCTCTTCTGCCAACTGTCAAAATCAACATCTGCCCTCCACTCCCATCTGATTTTTACATTTCTCGCGGAATCCAGGCAGGTCTGCGTGGTGTATCATAATTAGTAGTGAAAACTAGCAGGTGAAAGCAATCCACAGCAGAAACAATATCGTCCATAATGTTAGTATGCAAACCAGTTGCTTGAGATAACTGCGAATCTGTAATTATGAGACGCCTCTGATTTGAGTGTGAAATATTGCCCTAGTGACTACAAATGTACCCACCTCTGTAGTCGAGGTCGCTAACGTACCATTGTGTGATGGAGTTCGACTCAGGAGATTCGAATCCTGGTGGTGGTAGGCTGGTCCAGTCCAGATGACTTCCTGACAAAACGCACACGAGGCCAGGCCGCCACTTCCTCTGTTGGTTGGTTGTTTTAGGGGAGGAGACCAGACAGCTAGGTCATCGGTCTCATCGAATTAGGGAAGGACGGGGAAGGAAGTCGGCCGTGCCCTTTCGAAAGAACCATCCCGGAATTTTCCTGGAGCGATTTATGGAAATCACAGAAAACCTAAAACAGGATGACCGGACGCGGGATTGAACCGTCGTCCTCCCGAATGCGAGTCCAGTGGGTTAGCAACTGCGCCACCTCACTCGGTCCCCTTCCTCTGTGCTCAGCTGTGCACCGCCAGGGTAAATACGCAGCGGCCTCCAGTCAGTTCATCCTCAAACCATTTGTGTTGCTGTTTCATCTACACAGGAAAGGTACACACTTGAGGCTTCATAACAGTTCGAGGGAAATCAATGGCAAACCACCTTCACTAGGACCTTTCCTAGAAAGGCTACGCACGATTCCTGCTCCTCACTGCTCACTATCTGAATAAGTGACTACTTTCACATTTGGAATAGAAACGTATTTATGTTGTAGCCTTTTCGATTAACGCTCCATCTAATTAGACCAAAACTTCACCAGTTCTTGATGAATGATGGACAATGGCAGTGGCAACAAGAGATTCCAGTATTTTCCAACACTATGATCAGCGGACCTCAATTCGAGGAAGAAATTTATGATAATGTAAGTCTGCAACACAGCGTCATATCATAGTAAATCAAGTATGCTGAGAAATGGGAATAGAATAAAACCGAAATGTTTGAGATATGGCGCCACAGAATAATGTTGAGAATTATATGGGTGGTTGAGGGATAGAGGCGTTCTCCCCAGCATCGGTGAAGAAATACACTTATGGAAAACAGTGGCAAGAAGAAGCGACAAGATGACAGGACATTTGTTAAGAAATCTGGAAATAAGCTGCATGGTACTACAGGGAGCTATAAAGGACAGAACCTGAAGGGGAAGACAGAGATTTGGATATCTCCAGCAATTCATTGAGGATGTAGGATGCAATTGCTACTTTGAGATAAAGGGATTGGTGCAGGAGAGGAATTAGTGGCGGATCGCATCAGAGCAGTCAAAAGACTGATAAGGTATGAATTGTTCTGCTGGTTGTTGCATCTGTATATTCTGTAACCCTCATAGTAATATTTCGCCATGATGGTGGCGGTGTGTCTCACTGGGGTGAAATACCACATACACACTTGCAGATGGGACCAGTCCGTGAAACTCTGGGCTGGACCATGTGATTCATACCTTCACTATGCTGACAGCATAATCTACCTGCTTCTAATATGAGGTAATTCTTTTTCTAGTATGTATATCGAGATTGTTTTAGTGAGTGTAGGCGATGATGAATGCTTGGAAGTTTTGCGAAGTTCTATGAGATGCACACAAGGAACACATAGTTCCCAGTTGCGCTGCAACCTTACATGAACAGCATGGACGCCATAAGTCACATAAGACACTAAATGGAAACAAATCGTTTTAGCGTACGTGGATACTGGCCTCTACCAATGTTTGTCTCAAAACAGTAGGTAACATCATTCATTCACTTCCGAAAATGGGAGGAGCAGAAGAGTACGACAACTACCGTGCAATCAGCTTAAAATTTCAGGCACCGAAGTTGCTGACAATAATATACAGATCAGTGCGGAAAAAATGGACTGGAATGAACAGACTAACGAGTACAGAATAGGGATCGAACGTAAACCAAGGAAGGGCGAAAATAATGAGAAGTAGCAAAAATGACAATACCGATAAATTTATGATCAAATGTGGTGATCACAAAGTAGAAGGAATTAAGGAATTCTGGTAACTTGGAAGCAAAATAACCCATGACGGATGAAGCAAAGAGGACATAAGACAGAGCCTATCACAAACAAAAAGGGCAATATTGGCCAAAAGAAGACTATTGGTACGAAACGAAGGCCCTAATTCGAGGAAGAAGTGTAAGTTTGGATCACAGTGCCATGGCCTGTATGAAAATCGGCGGAGAAGGAAATCTAGTAAAGAACAGTGTTGAAAATTAGGTAGACTGATATGAAAAAGAATGAACATGTTCTCTGTAGAATCAGCGAAGAAGGTAACATATGGGAAACACTGACAAGAAGAGAGAGAATGAGGAGGTAGGTATTACAATATCGGGAACTAATTTAAGTGGTGCTTTAGGGAGGTGTAGATGGAAAAACTGTGAAGTTCAAATGGTTCAAATAGCTCTGAGTACCATGGGACTTAACATCTAAGGTCATCAGTCCCCTGGAACCTAGAACTACTTAAACCTAACTAACCAAAGGACATCACACATATCCATGCCCGAGGCAGCATTCGAACCTGCGACCGTAGCGATAGCGCTGTTCCAGACTGAAGCGCCTAGAAACACTCGGCCACAACGGCCGGCAACTGTGAAGTAAGACAGTTTTGAAGGTATTTAACAAATAACTGGGGACCTTGGGTAGAAGTGCTTCTCTGATATGAAGTGGTTGGAGACGGATCGATATCTACTGTTTTCATTCCCTTGGCTTCAAATAACAGCTCCATTTGTGTATTCATTGTCGATCAGCACTACCGTACTGGACCACCATGGCATTTTCCTGGGCTTATAAGTCTACCGTAGTAGGAGTTTTTAGTCGAGCATTTCAATGTTATAAATTAATTTTGCAGAACGTAGCAACCATCAGTTTCGCTGTAGTCTGGAACTGATTAATTTTGTGGAAGTAAAAGGCAATTTTGTTGTACTTTAACTGCATTCTCTCTGCTGATGTATTTCTTTTAGTAAGTTCATTTAAAATGACACACTCAAGCGCGTGGTTTGAGAACTCACATTAGCTTTCTAAATTGGCTGACATAAGAAATCCTTCACCTCGTAAAATAGTTCCTTATATAATGCCAACAGAACTATAAGTACTCATATATAGCATGCAGAATATCCTGTATCACATACACTACCGCGGCTTACTAAGTAAAATTTCAAGTAAATTCATTTTTCTGTACCTAGCCAATTCGTGTTGTACCTTATACTGTGTGTATTTGTCACAAAAATTGCGATGATTATTTCTTCTTTTTAAACAGCTAACTAGCACACTACAAAGAAGTGTCACTAGTGGAGTGATGTTGCGATACAGCGATGAAATACCTCGACAATGCTATAAAACAAATAGATATCGAGACACTTCTGCGACAGAAATTCGGATTATAATTATCAAACTTCCTTCAACAAGGCCTGACTCTTTTGTCAAGTTACTTGCAGGATTCAAGTACAGTAAGCGAGAATGCAGCCGTATATGAACTTCTCAGAATATTACCTCTGTGTATTGCAACGCGCATTTCACTGAAATCCTCCCAATCTCCTGTTGACAACTTTACTCAGTTACAACAGGAACGTTCTACGAATTAAGTTGACATGCTCTCAAGGGTATGTTTACTTGCTCATTTCTACTGAATTACTATATTTGTTCGTGAAAAGTAGTCTCTGTTAAATAAGAAAAACTTTTTTCTTTCACTTTCTAATATTCCAAGAACATTGTTGCCATTTCTAGCTTAATAATTCAGCATGTGTCCTATTAACATTTTCTTCGGGAAGCAAAGGATATAGATGTTTGTTATGTGCGGCGTTTCTCTGATGGGCTTTTAGAAACCAACTGAATTGTTTGACTGATTCATTTCATGAAATAGACTGGGATCAGATTCACGCTACCGTTTCTTTCAACTAACCACCTCTTCAGCCATTTAGAAAGTTGCTTGATATAGCAAATGAAGCAAGCAAACGTAACCTTTTGAACACTGCAGCTCTCAACATAAGTTTGCTAAACTGACAGTACACGCAAGATGCTGTTTGGAAGTGTTCACATCGCTCACACTTCGCATACCGTGTCTCTGTGTAAGGTCATGCCTGAAATCACTGCAGATAGCGCAGGTCACTGGCTCATGACGCTGACGCTGCTGCAAGTTGTAAAAAGTCGTACGAAAGGCACTAATTATTCTATGTTGAACAACGCCACCAAATAACTATTGGGATGCCACACGTTTACGGCTAGGTTCAACTCTAGATGTAAGCTATACTCCATTGTACACATGTGTTGCACAATACACAGTAATCTAACACTTGGGTTAAATAGCAAATTACAACCCTAATGTACACTCGCCACCGGTTCTCCCCATAGTATCGTGATTGAAGTGCGCTTTATCTTGGCGTCTTTTAGTAACTTTTCTAACATTTCTGACGACCGGGTTTGACACATGTTCATTTGAGTCGGACACCCCCACTCGAGTGCTGCGACAGCGCAACTGAGTTCTTATAGCTTCCCGAAGCCAAAACTCCTCTCAGCCAATCGGGTGCCCGGATTCGTTTCGTTTCCTTATATGGCAAGCCTCTTCTCAGCCAATGAGAAACGAACACACAGTTCCACGACACAAAGCTGCTATGTGGCCAGAGCCAAGTCACTAAAATTACAGCCAGCCGCTATGGCCGAGCGGTTTTAGGCGATTCAGTCCGAAACCGCGCTGCTGCTAAGGTCTCAGGTTCGAATCCTGCCTCGGGCATTCATGTATGTGACGTCCTTAGGTAAGCAGGTTTAAGTAGTTCTAAGTCTAGGAGACTGATGACCTCAGATGTTAAGTCCCACAGTGCGTTGAGCCATTTGAACTAAAATTACATCAGCCGCTCCTGCTCTGCCCATAGTTGGGTACTGTTGGACAGTCTCAAGAAATATAATGAATATACTGAACATGGAATCTAGCACATATGTATTACAGCCTGCAGTTTTTCACATATATTAACTACTGAACCGTAAACGACACAAAAAATGGATCGTTATTACTGACACATTGAAAGTACCTCACATCAAGCAGCGGACTCTGGGTGGTATGACTGTTGTTTGATTGTTTTGCCCCAGCATGTTTTCATCCGTATAAAACGTTTGAATGTACGTACCCAGATGAAGCAAAACGTTAGGATCACTTGTGCCTAGGCATCAGCAGCGATTCTGCGTGGAATGGATTCGACACGTCAATGTATGTTTCTGGAGATACGTGGAAACATCCATCTACGCACAGGTCACTCAATTTCCGTAAATTGCAGTTCGGTGGTTTGTGGGCGCAGAGCTGGCACACGGAAGCGTCTCAGACGTGATCCAAATCTGGTGACCAAGACATCAACAAGAGCACACTACATGCCCCGCAAACTACTATAGTACGATTATGACCTTGTGACACAGACAGTTATCCTGCTTGGAGATGGCATCACCGTTGAGGAAGGCCTCAAGCTTGAAGGGATGCAGGTGGCCTGTAATAACGTTCACGTAGTACTCAACTATCATGGTGTCTTCGGTTACTACCACAGGTCACATGGAGGGCCAGGTGAATGTTCCACATAGCCTACGTGGCACGGAGCATGTTTGTAGCAGCCGTTCACCCCGAAGACAGCGTATACGGACACGACCATCGACCTGGCTTAACAAGAAACCCGGTCATGAGGCGTGTTTACATTAATTCACAATCTAAACAGGGTAACCCCGTGTCCACTGCAGTTGTAACTGACGAAGTCGTCCGGTGAACGTTGGAGTTTGTCAGAGTCATCTGCAGCAAGGATCCGTGTCTCTCTGATCTGCCACACATCCCCGTATATCCCGTTTTACACTGCAAAGAAGCCACCGGCCTCTCCGTCTCGTGATGAGACACAGACGTCCAACACCTAGTCACCCACTGGAGATCTTGCCGTTTTTCTGTAGATGCTTATGACAGTAGCACGCGAACAGTTTCCCCATTTTCAACATGCCTATTTATAGGCCCCGGGTCAAAACGATCAGGCCATCATCAAAGCCGCTTATTCGGGGGATTTCCCCGTTTGCGGTACTTATCGTTCATTTTGCTCAGCTAATATAGTTCACTTACCGCGTTATATGCCCGCAGCACCACCAGATGGCACACAATGTCGCGGTGATCAACAGTCATAAAGATTTGCCTCATCAGTGGCGAAAAATTTTGGAAATTTGTGGTAACTTCCTAAGAGACCGAACTTCTGAGGTCACTGGTCCCTAGGCTTACACACTACTTAATCTA
Organism: Schistocerca gregaria; assembly: GCF_023897955.1. Classification (NCBI taxonomy): domain Eukaryota; kingdom Metazoa; phylum Arthropoda; class Insecta; order Orthoptera; family Acrididae; genus Schistocerca; species Schistocerca gregaria. The sequence continues at coordinate 224,288,768 of NC_064925.1, read as the reverse complement.
ACATAAACGAACTTACGCTAAGGACAACACTCACACCCATGCCCGAGGGAGGACTCGAACCTCCGACGGGGTAGCCGCGCGAACCGTGGCAAGGCGCCCTAGACCACGTGGCGCCGAAACGCAGTTGCCTAGAGACCTGCAGACAAAACAAACAAATAAAAAAAATTGCGCCGGCCGGAGTGCCCGAGCGGTTCTAGGAGCTACAGTCTGGATCCTCGCTACCGCTACTGTCGCAAGTTCGAATGCTGCCTCGGGCATGGATGTGTGTGATGTCCTTAGGTAGTTAGGTTTAAGTAGTTCTAAGTTCTACGCGACTGATGACCTCAGAAGTTAAGTCCCTTAGTGCTTAGACCATTCAAAAATTCGCAGATAAAGGCATTTGATTACAGCATTACCCAGAAAAAAGAAGAAAGAACATTCCATATACCTGCTACCGCAATAAATCGTCTAAATTACCCCTTTATTACTGAACACTGTACAATCCTTCATGAGCTAATATAGAAAGCGTAAACCGACCACAAGTGACACATTTCAACCTAAAAAGTAAAAGTCGAACGACAAGTAGATCAACCCAGAAACAAATGTTTTGGAGTACAATGACAAAAAAGTATAGCATTCCGTAAAACTAGAACATTTAAATCATTTTATCTGGAAATATTAGGGCCATCACGCCCTCTGTTACATCTAACATGGCGATCCAAACATTATACATTGCGTTTATAACAGTAATGACCTTATATAACCTTAGAAAATAAAAAAATTATAGTCGTACTGACAAACTATACAGTCTATATTCTTAAGTTTTAAATACAACAATAAACAGAGGGTATGGTAAGGTAGGGTTTTAGTTATGAGTCTAGGAAAAATGGTCATGGAGAAATGGGTGGAAAAAGCGGGTGGAAGGGAGATGCGTGTGATAACACACAGTTAAAGAAAATAACGGAGAGAAAGTGTGGTGCGACTCGTAGAGAGTGGAAGAGAGAAAATAGTGTAACTGGGTGTTTTGGTGATATTCTGTAAGTATTGCGGTAAGTTGCCGTAAGTGGGACCTGTGGCCCCCGGTGGCTCGTTGTGGAGTTATTTCATATACTTTGATTTATCTCTGCAGATCTGTATCTGCATTACACTGAAAACATCTGCACACTACTGTAAACGGTATGAACTGTGTGTCTTGTCTGGAAACAAACTTGGTCCATTCATTGACGATGCCTGCTGTACACAACAGTAAGACATACTTTACTCTTCGCCCTGAAGCCTACAATCAATACTGTTCGGTTCTGTATCGGGTTCTTTTTCGGGCAGTCTTCGTTTTGTGTTAACAGTGAGACCTGGCGATATTGGAAGATTTATTATTGAAGGGTCCGGCGAAATGCACCTCGTGTACGCGTTCACTAAAAAGAGAAAAATAATTATTGAATATACTGGAAGAGCGGCACAATGATGTGATGCTGTGATGTTCCTGCTGTGACAGAAAACCTATCACAGTACTTTTGTACTTCGCTGTCATGCAGGTAGCAATACTAACACGTGTGGCTGTTAATTAATTCAGATCTGCGTGCAATTAACCTCTAACTCCATGGAAACTGAATTATTCGGTTCACTGTTACTTTGTAGAAACAAGGAGAGTTTGAATATTGTACAGTTTCATTCCAATTACTCAAGCTGCTACAGTTGCATAAAGGAATTGCGTACCGTTTATACAAAATTAGCTTGGTATATGGCACTTTATTCATCCACATAGATCACGCGTTTCGGCAGACTGCTAACGTCGGATCAAAACTCAAGAGAAAATCAATACAGTGTATCATGTCAAATAGTACTTAAACGTACCGTGATGCCGGCTGCTGTGGCCGAGCGGTTCTGGGCGCTTCAGTTCGGAACCGCTCTGGTGCTGCTGCTGCAGTCGCAGGTTCGAATCCTGTCTCGGGCGTGGATGGGTGTGCTGTCCTTCGGTTAGTTAGGTTTAAGTAGTTCTAAGTTCTAGGGGACTAATGACCACAGCAGTTGAGTCCCATAGTGCTCAGAGCCATTGGAACCATTTTGAACCGTATAATCCGCATCATAACCCAAACTGTACGTTAAATGAGCAAACTATGCTCAAAAGTAGGTCCAATCCCAACAATTATGAGTCTCTAAAGCAGCGCAGAGCTGATTCTAGGACCATATGTGTAAAGCTACCACAACCTAGTGTACAATGCCGGCCGTGGTGGTCGAGCGGAATCGCGCGACTGCTACGGTCGCAGGTTCGAATCCTGCCTTGGACATGGATGTGCGTGATGTTCTTACGTTAGTTAGGTTTAAGTAGTTCTACGTTCTAGGGGACTGATGACCTCAGATGTTAAGTCCCATAGTGCTCAGAGCCATCTGAACCATTTTGAACCTAGTGTACAATAACACACAGTATAACTTGACGATTGTATATCACAACATCTTGTAGTGTTTATTGGTTGTTATTTTTTGTATGTGAGTGGTACATAGCCATGCGCTGTATATAGGTTTGTTCTTTTTTTTTTAACGCCTGTGTTTCCGCAGTTTTTAAATATCTGACTGTCGTTATGTAAGTTTACACTACATTTTATTTATATCTGATTGACATACATCCATTCGGTTTAGCAAATAAGCCTATACACCTTGATGCTTGTGAGTTTTGTGCCTATTTTATATTCGAGTACTAACACCTCAGCTCACCAGGTTTTATGATCTATCTGCGTATATATAAAATGTTTGTTGACGCAGAGTTAGCTTCTGATCTGGCTACTCTTGCTTTTTACATAGATTTGCAGTTCCCGTTTCATTATCCTCATGAGGACGCAAGATTTCTGTGCTGCAAGCAGTATGTTGCCATCACTCCCTCCCTTATTTTTATTGCCTACATATAGCCTATTTCATTAAGTAAGAAGTTTTTTGCACGTATTATCTCTCTAGTTTTGCGTTACACCATGATTCTGGCTCATTTCTATCTCTATTCCCGCGATTTTACTTTCCAACCGCCAATGTTCAAGTAGTGGTCGCCTGTGGTCCCTCGCCCCACGTGCTGCGCCAGATGGGGTGCGCCACTACTTTCCTATGTACTGACGAAATGGGCGTTTCTTGGCATCTAAGTGTGCTCTGTATAGTTATTAATGTCAGAGCTGCGTCCCCATCCATAATACAGTGTAGCGCTTTTGCTGCCGAATTTAATGTTACATGTGCAAGTGTTATACTGAGTGTTCCGAAATTATTAATTCAAATTAATACAGAAGATACTGAACATCAAAACATATACATTCATTTGTGGTACGTAATTTCCCTGACGGTAATTTCTGAAGGTAGGGACGACTTATGCAGAAGGTGTCCAGCGTGCTAATTATAGCAGTGGCATTCACAGGAAATGGTCGAAGTGTGACCATTGGCCTATATGCACGCAGTACATCGACGGAACGTTGTCCTGTCTGTTCGAAGATTACTGGAATGTCTACTATGGTACCAGCAGTGACGGCAACTGTAGCAAAAAATGAAATGTCTTGTGTCGAGGGCCTCCCAGCTGGTAGGTGCAAGTCTTTTGAGGTGACGTCACTTCGGCGACTTGTTCGTCGATGAAGATGAAATGATAATGACGACACAAACACTCAATCCCTGAGAGGAGAAAATTTCCAACCCAGCCGCGAATCGAGCCTCGGCTCCCCCCCCCCTCCCTCCACCCCCCCCCCCCCCCCCCCAGCTGCTTCATACTCTCCCAAAGGTAGAAATCCAGACACGTGAGGTGAGGTGACCTGGATGGTCAAGCCACAGGGCCATGTGGCCAATCCATTGATTTCCGAAAGTGGCCTTCAGTTGACTCCTCACAGCAATGCTGAAATGGGCTGGCGCCTCATCGAGCGAAAAGTACATCATTTGTCTAGCATTCATATCCATCTCCTTCAGCAGTTCTAGCAACACATGTTCCACGAAGATGCGATATCTCCGTTCGTTGAGGCGGAATGTATGGTGCAAGAAACCTATCACCGAGAATGCTGGCTGTGACGTCACGCATTGTACCATTGTTCACTGTACTGCGAAATACAATATTTCACAGGATAGTTTCTTTGCCATACACTTTCACGTTTTCTAATTATTTTTAGCAAGAGTTATCTGCCATACAGTTACTCAATATCGCGACACCGGCACAACAGCTTACGTCAGGACCACTAACTAAATGTTCCCTAACATTACAAATTGCCTTCAGAGTATATATTCCTTGTTTCGATGTCCTTTACCTCCTGAATTAATCTCAACGAATAAAAAAATTGTTCAAATGGCTCTGAGCACTATGGGACTCAACTGCTGTGGTCATCAGTCCTCTAGAACTTAGAACTACTTAAACCAAACTAACCTAAAGACATCACACACATCCATGCCCGAGGCAGGATTCGAACCTGCGACCGTAGCAGTCGCACGGTTCCGGACTGCGCGCCTAGAACCGCGAGACCACCGCGGTTAGCCTCAGCGAATAGTATAGGAACACCCTATATACAGGGTGTAAACGATATAAGGCGCCAAAATTATACAGATGGCACATCTCGCAATACTTGACCAAAAAGTCTAGTAACATGTTTGCGTATTTCCTACGGTTGTCCCAGAAAAAAAAAACAGTTCGTCTCAGGATAAAGGTTTTGGAAAAGTAGATACTTAGCTGTGCACGCACGTAAGCAATCGGTTCCTGTTATTGCTGCTGCGCGTATTGGCATCGCGAATGTAAATCGTAAACACACTGGCAACTGCGCCTGAGTTGCTGCGTCATTGTAATACACCGAGTGACGACAGTAGGCGAGTAACCTGTGCAAATGTTATTGCAACTCTGTTAACTGTTAGGATGGAAAGGAGATTTAGTATAGGTGAACTATGCGATATACATTTAATTAATGGCGAGGCAAAAGATGTTGCGAGGGCAGCTGTACGAATTTATCGAGAACGCTTCCCACATCGACGCACGTCCTGCGCGAAAAACATTTGCTGCTGTGCACCAAAGGTTTGTGTCATTGCCATTATTGCATTTACATCTTAATGAAGTACAGTAGATATCTGCACCTTTGTAAATTTTCGTCCGTATGCGAAACGTATCTTCTGTTCCGATATGTTTTCCGTTTTTGTTACACCATGACAGAATACAACTGACGAGTACGTATTTAATTTCCTTAGACTGAGAGATACTGGCTCTTTACTGTCCCGCGCAGAATGCAGAGGCCCACAACGCGCCGATCGTACATTGGAAGCTGAGAAAAGAATTCTGGACCACATCCAGGAGGATCCTTCTCAGATTACTAGAAGCATCGCCCGATGCCGGCACGGTAACTCAGCGTGTTCGGTCAAAGGGTTAGCAGCCCTCTGTAATAAAAAAAACTCAGTTAATGGATCAACAACAAACTTAAACGGGTGTCTTACGACGTCCGCCCCGAGCAGATGCAACGAACCAAAGTGAGCAAAATGAGATTTAAAAAAAAAAGGGGAGGTAGCGTCTTTGATTCATAATCAACACGTCTTCGGTCCGGGTTCGATCCCCGCCACTGCCTAAGTTTTGATAAATAATCAGCATTGGCGGCCGAAGACTTCCGGCATAAGAAGTCAGCCTCATTCTGCCAATGGCCTTGTCAAAGAGGGCGGAGGAGCGGATAGAGGTTCAGGGCACTCTCTTGCCGTAGCGGTGAGAAATTGCCCCTGAAGGCGGAAGAATCAGCAATAATCAACGACATCAGGATGCAGAAGGCAATGGAAACCACTGCATTAAAGACACGTAACGTGTACCCACAGGACATGTGGCCTGTAGTTGAAGAAGTGTCATGATGATCTCTCCATTTGCAAAAGATTCCGGAATAGTCCCCTATTCGGATCTCCGGGAGGGGACTGCCAAGGGGGAGGTTGCCATAAGAAAGAGATTGATAATCAACGAAAGGATAATGTTCTACGAGTCGGGGCGTGGAATGTCAGAAGCTTCAACGTGGTAGGGAAACTAGAAAATCTGAAAAGGGAAATGCAAAGGCTCAATCTAGATATAGTAGGGGTCAGTGAAGTGAAGTGGAAGGAAGACAAGGATTTCTGGTCAGATGAGTATCGGGTAATATCAACAGCAGCAGAAAATGGTATAACAGGTGTAGGATTCATTATGAATAGGAAGGTAGGGCAGAGGGTGTGTTACTGTGAACAGTTCAGTGACCGGGTTGTTCTAATCAGAATCGACAGCAGACCAACAACGACAATGATAGTTCAGGTATACATGCCGACGTCGCAAGCTGAAGATGAACAGATAGAGAAAGTGTATGAGGATATTGGAAGGGTAATGCAGTATGTAAAGGGGGAAGAAAATCTAATAGTCATGGGTGACTGGAATGCAGTTGTAGAGGAAGGAGTAGAAGAAAAGGTTACAGGAGAATATGGGCTTGGGACAAGGAATGAAAGAGGAGAAAGACTAATTGAGTTCGTAACAAGTTTCAGATAGTAATAGCGAATACCCTGTTCAAGAATCACAAGAGGAGGAGGTATACTTGGAAAAAAACGGGAGATACGGGAAGATTTCAATTAGATTACATCATGGTCAGACAGAGATTCTGAAATCAGATACTGGATTGTAAGGCGTACCCAGGAACAGATATAGACTCATATCACAATATAGTAGTGATGAAGAGTAGGTTGAAGTTCAAGACGTTAGTCAGGAGGAATCAATACGCTAAGAAGTGGGATACGGAAGTTCTAAGGAATGATGAGATACGTTTGAAGTTCTCTAACGCTATAGGTACAGCAATAAGGAATAGCGCAGTAGGCAACACAGTTGAAGAGGAATGGACGTCTCTAAAAAGAGCCATCACAGAAGTTGGGAAGGAAAACATAGGTACATAGGAGGTAGCTGTGAAGAAACCATGAGTAACAGAAGAAACACTTCAGTTCATTGTTGAAAGGAGGAAGTAAAAACATGACCCGGGAAAATCAGGAATACAGAAATACAAGTCGCTGAGGAATGAAATAAACAGGAAGCGCAGGGAAGCTAAGACGAAATGGCTGCAGGAAAAATGTGAAGACATCGAAAAAGATATGATTGTCGGAAGGACAGACTGGGCATACAGGAAAGTCAAAACAACCTTTGGTGACATTAAATGCAACGGTGGTAACATTAAGAGTGCAACGGGAATTCCACTGTTAAATGCAGACCAGAGAGCAGATAGGTGGAAAGAATACATTGAAAGCCTCTATGAGGGTGAAGATTTGTCTGATGTGATAGAAGAAGAAACAGGAGTCGATATAGATGAGATAGGGGATCCATTATTAGAATAGGAATTTAAAAGAGCTTTGGAGGACTTACGGTCAAATAAGGCAGAAGGAATAGATAACATTCCATCAGAATTTCAAAAATCATTACGGGAAGTGGCAACAAAACGACTATTCACGTTGGTGTGTAGAATATATGAGTCTGGCGACATACCATCTGACTTTCGGAAAAGCATCATCCACACAATTCCGAAGACGGCAAGAACAGACAAGTGCGAGAATTATCGCTCAATCAGCTTAACAGCTCATGCATCGAAGCTGCTTACAAGAATAATATACAGAAGAATGGAAAAGAAAATTTAGAATGCGCTAGTTGACGATCAGTTTGGCTTTAGGAAAAGTAAAGGCACGAGTGAGGCAATTCTGACGTTACGGCTAATAATGAAAGCAAGGCTAAAGAAAAATCAATACACGTTCATAGGATTTGTAGACCTGGGAAAAGCGTTCGACAATATAAAATGGTGCAAGCTGTTCAAGATTCTGAAAAAAGTAGGGGTAAGCTGTAGGGTGAGACGGGTCATATACAATACGTACAACAACCAAGAGGGAATAGTAAGAGTGGACGATCAAGAACGAAGTGCACGTATTAAGCAGGGTGTAAGACAAGGATGTAGCCTTTAGCCCCTATTCTTCAATCTGTACATCGAGGAAGCAATGATGGAAATAAAAGAGAGGTTGAGGAGTGAAATTAAAATACAAGGTGAAAGAATATCAATGACACGATTCGCTGATGACATTGCTATCCTGAGTGAAAGTGAAGAAGAATTAAATGATCTGATGAACGGAAAGAACAGTCTAATGAGTACACAGTATGATTTGAGAGTAAATCGGAGAAAGACGAAGGTAATGAGAAGTAGTAGAAAAGAGAACAGCGAAAAACTTAACATCAGGATTGATGGTCACGAAGTCAATGAAGTTAAGGAATTCTGCTACCTAGGCAGTAAAATAACCAATGACGGACGGAGCAAGGAGGTCATCAAAAGCAGACTCGTTATGGCAAAAAAGGCGTTTCTGGCCAAGAGAAGTCTACTAATATCAAATACCGGCCTTAATTTGAGGAAGAAATTGCTGAGGATGTACGTCTGGAATACAGCATTGTATGGTAGTGAAACATGGACTGTGGGAAAACCGGAACAGAAGAGAATCGAAGCATTTGAGATGTGGTGCTATAGACGAATGTTGAAAATTAGGTGGACTGATAAGGTAAGGAATGAGGGGGATCTACGCGGAATCGGATAGGAAAGGAATATGTGGAAAACACTGATAAGGAGAAGGGACAGGATGATAGGACATCTGCTAAGACATGAGGGAATGACTTCCATGGTACTAGAGGGACCTGTAGAGGGCAAAAACTGTAGAGGATGATAGAGATTGAAATACGTCAAGCAAATAATTGAGGACGTAGGTTGCAAGTGCTACTCTGAGGTGAAGAGGTTAGCACAGGAAAGGAATTCGTGGCGGGCCGCATCAAACCAGTCAGTAGACTGATGACAAAAAAAAAGGCATTGCTGTAAAAAGGTGAAACAGTTGATTGTAATTAATGCACAACTATCTACTTGGTGATTGATTGAATTTGTACTAATGGAAATACATTATGTTTGATATTAGCCTGTCATTACTACTACGAGTTGTTGAGAGACAGTCTGGTTGTATTCAATTCACGTAAAGCGAATTACACATTCTTGACAACCCAAAAACCGTTTATATTCCTTTTTTCGGTACCACCTGATTATCACACCACGTCGTTGTTCACGTCTAATGATTTCAATCCTCTGGTCGGCTCGTTGCCTTTCTCTGGCCTGCCCGTCATTCTAGGCAGGAAGCTCGGCACACAGTGTACTGTCGGTTGACTACGTAAATAGAAATGCGTATACTGTCTATCCTATGAACATTAGGTTTTAATAAGAAAAAAAGTACATGATACAAGAAAATGCCATTAGACTTTTTTGTCAAGCACACCGAGATGTACCATCTGCATAACTTTGGCGTCTTATACCGTTTACACCCTGTATACTGCGATTAGCTCCCGACAGATGACTTGATAAACTATATGTGTTAACAGCCCTTAACCAAAGATTTAACAGTTTTGACTTCTAATGTTATGCTGTATTATAGCAAGCACTCGCCCTCTTGTCGAAGTGTGGTAATGCAGAAGAAGAGTTTATGTGCATTAGAATATGCGAAGTATTTGTCGGTTACGACCGTTCCGTGTGTAGTTGTAGCCAAATACGGAAAAGTTGCACTTTCTCATCAGAGCGTCTAGCACTGGTTTCGCCAACTTCGTGATACTGGTTGTCTGTGTAAAGGGAAAAGCGTGGGACGACCGCGTGTCACAGAGGAAATAACGGAATGCGGGAGACAGTTTTGTGCTCAGGCAACAAAAATCACACGTTCGTGCAAGATGAGAACTGAACATACAGCAGAAAACAGTGTGTAACGGTCTGCGGCTGCGTTATTATTTCAAGACCTACCGTTGGCAACTTCAGATGATTATGGCTAGCTATTTGAGTTCTGCAACCGAATGCGACAAGCTACACGAGATAATAATGACTTTGCGGGGATATTGATATTCAACAAAGAGGTTGCTTTTCATCTCTTGAGATATGTAAACCGTCACAATGTGTGAGTGTGAGGTATCGAATTGCCTCATGTCTGTGTGCAACCGGAAAGGGATTCGCCAAAAGTAAATGTCTTCTGTGCCATTTCCTAGATACAGGTATTGTGGCAAGTAGAAAAACAAAAAGGGGAGGAAGGGTGATACATACGTGGGTACGAGAAACGCTTTCCCTTGAAAATTTCTCTCCTTCTTACCTCCTCTGTGTTACCACAGATGGCGTGTTACTGACCTCATTTGTACCAAGACTTCGGTACACGCGAGATGCCTATTTGCTTCCACCGCCCTAAGTGGCATGCATAAGTTCTAATTAATGTTCACCAGCCTGCAGTTTTCTACAGTTGTTGTCCTTTGTGCACGTAGGTTTTGAATCCGTTATCTTGAGGCTGTAAGAACTAGCGAGGAACTGATATTATGTCAATAATTAAATTCTTAGTTATTTTCTTTATATAGGATGTTACTCGCTTTATATTAGAGGAATGCGAGAAACTGCATAGTTACATTCCACTTTAGATTCACATATAATTTCCCTTCTTCAGTAAAATATTTCCGTTATTACTATGACACTCTTCCTAGTTAGAATCTAGTTAGAAGGCCAAATAGCCAGAAATTGCTAATAAAGTCTTAACCTGATGTCGACCGCCGCTGATAACATGTCTGTTCTTCACGACTGTCAGTCCAGCACTCACATTTACAAATTAGACACTGCAAATTATGCCTTAACTGATACCGTGGCAGAAGCCATGTCCGTCTTCCGAAACTGACCAACCAGCTCTGATCTTACAGCCGAAACACATTGACCGCCAGTCAAGTTAGGCGCGATCCGAATATCTCCGAAGTGCTTCGTCTGTCTTTTAGTTGAACAATTGTTTATTATTCTGCTGGTAATTTTACTTGCGAAATAATGGAATGATAGCGCGCTATTGAGAGATGCTTTAACATGAAGTGCAAGTAAATACACTGTTTAGTTTTTCTAACATTAATAACAGAAAATTATCATTTTGGTGCACAAATTACGAACGCAGCAGCCAATCGCAGAGAAGGGCCACAATTTAAGTGATCTTTCTCACGATACCCGTACCGAACAAACCATCTGTCGTCGTTACACACACCACGTTATGTCATATTCCCACTACTGCCTTCTCAACTGCTATACGATGAGCTTCTTGTAGCCGAATATGGTGGCTGTAAAGCCAGAAATATTACAGTAAATGGCCCCCTTTCCTCCGTCGACCAGACGTTAACAGGCTCTGAATACCTGGTGAAGCTGTAATTATGGTTTCAAATGAGCAAATTAAGCCCCAAGGAATTTCTATCAAAATACTCACATGGAAGGACTTCATCACAACCAGCATTCACCGGTTCACTTCAAACACAACTATAAACTTATCTGAAAACAAGTTTAATTAAACAGTTAAATAAGTAAAAAAAGTTTGATTTAAATAGTCAGTTAATCCAGAATTTACTTTAACAATCTCAAGACTATGGAATATGACTCTAATTAATAACATCAAAATCAAGGTTCATAGGCTGGCTAGTGCTCAGAACAAAACTATATCTTTATTTTTTCTTTAAAAAAATCTATTTCATTTACCACGAGCAATCAACCCCTTAAACAAGACTAGCAGAATTAAAAAATTGTTCCCTTTAAGACAATTAACTGGATCAAAATTACAAGAGTAATTAGTATTTTATCATCAGTATTCCCTTAGGGTAATAAGGCTCAGAGTAATACGTAATTAAAGGGAGACTAGAACTGTAGACATATTAATCAACACTGTAGCATACCAGATGAAAGAACATCAAACAGTACAACAAGCAGCTTCTTGGAATATGAAGTTATTACATGAAATATTAAAGTCCTAATGCGAGTTTCCAACCACAGTGAACAACTTATATTTGCCAATTACTTGCATGGACTAGTTAGAACAAGTCCAATATATAGACGGACTCCGTCTGGAATGGTTATACACAGCAAGGTGTGTCGCCCGATGTCTAGGTGTTCCTTCCGTAACCCAGATGGGCAGTCTGGCCAGAGCGACCCAGTCGTGGACGATTACAACAGGCAAGGTAGCCCCACCCAAGCTCTTAGATTAACAGCTAGGGTAGGAGACAAACGTAGGATACAAAAGCTTATTGGTCGAGATACAAGAGGGAAAACTCGCGTTAAGGTAAGAGAAATTTCAGCTACAGCCTGAATACTAAATTTTCTTTTGCAGAACCTCGCACCAGACAACTACATTGAGTGATACAAATTTAAGCAATTTCCCAAAATATTTATGTCTTACTACCTTGAAACCTCTAAAACATGAATAAGCTGACAAATACGATAAAGTGCAATTAACCTGCTGACTAGACAACACAAAAAATTTAAGGAAACCTCACATATGTAATTTTCAGTAAAATATTGACTTGGTCACAAATTTACATCACTGAGATATACAATGTTGCGCAGCATGCTACAAGTAAAATTTCAGAACTGAACACGAGACAAATTAAGCTTCAATAGCTTACAGTTTACCAAAGTTCCCGCAGTGTGCGCACGAATACGTAAATAACAAACCACGTATATCCAGCGGAATAACCGTCTAGTAACACTACCACAGGTTAAACTTAGCAGTACACATGGACTTACTAGAACTTGGCAAGATACGTCTACATTTATATCTACAACTACATGATTATTCTGCAATCTATAATAAAGTGCTTGGCAGAGGGTTGATTGAATCTCCTTTAAGCTTCAAACTTGTTTTTTTAAATATCAAAAAACATAATAATTATTATTACCTAAGTAACGGTTACCGTCTGGTCGACGGAGAAAAAGGGGCCATTTACTGTAATATTTCTGGCTTTACAGCCACCATATTCGGCTACAAGAAGCTCATCGTGTAGCAGTTGAGAAGGCAGTAGTGGGAATATGACATAACGTGGTGTGTGTAACGACGACAGATGGTTTGTTCGGTACGGGTATCGTGAGAAAGACCACCTAAATTGTGGTCCTTCTCTGCGATTAGCTGCTGTGTTCGTAAGTTGTGCGCCAAAATGATAATTTTCTGTTATTAATGTTAGAAAAACTAAACAGTGTATTTACTTGCACTTCATGTTAAAGCATTTCTCAATAGCGCGCTATCATTCCATTATTTCGCAAGTAAATTACCAGCAGAATAATAGACAATTGTTTAACTAAAAGAGAGACGAAGCACTTCGGAGATATTCGGATCGCGCCTAATTTGAATGGCGGTCGATGTGTTTCGGCTGTAAGATCAGAGCTGGTTGGTCAGTTTAGGATTAGTTTTGCTAACGCAGAGAACTGCTAACTACTCAACTTTAATCTTTCAATCGGTGGGTGCTCCACCTAACTGGAGAACAATTGTCTGCGCCTTCCTCAGCAAAGCTGCCACGCCGCCGGACAGGGACCACTGGTCTTGATGATGTTCCTCTGTTGCCACGGTCCCACAGGTCGCCCGATCTCACGCCATATAGTAATAATAAAGTTTACGTAGAGTCCCCCACCTCTCCCCCTCCCCAATGCCAACAACGGTGTAAGAAATGCATTGCTGCTACTGTGACGGATATTGGCAGAAACATGCTAGTTAACACGTGGATGGGACTAGATTACCAGCTGCTTGTGTGCCGTGTGAGCAAAATAACGTTTGTGGAACGTACCAGAAAAGTGCTGAGAGTATCTATTTTGTCATGGATCATCCGTCTTTGCACATCGTACATTTGTAAGTAAACGGTGTTCTTTTACCCGCTGGGTCATTTAGGCTAACCCTGTACGCTCTTCACTCTCTAGACAGAGGGGATGTACGGGTAGTGACACATTGCGGGGTACACCTCACCTGTCCTACCACTCTCTCTAACAAGTAGGGCCCAAAGAAGGTGACGCCTTACTGCGTAGTCTTGGAAGCATCTGACTTGATCCTACTTACATGCGTGAATTAAGCAGCCAATTTGAACATCTTTTAGTCCAACATCATCAAGGAGATGTAGGTAAACAGGAGTGACCATATCACAATGATAACATTTGGAGGATACCATATTTCACACTTTAACTCAAATGTATTTTGCGTACCCAGGAGCAGATATAGACTCAGATCACAATATAGTAGTGATGAAGAGTAGGCTGAAGTTCAAGACATTAGTCAGGAAGAATCAATACGAAAAGAAGTGGGATATGGAAGTTCTAAGGAATGACGAGATACGTTTGAAGTTCTCTAACGCTATACATACAGCAATAAGGAATAGCGCAGTAGGCAGCTCAGTTGAAGAGGAATGGACATCTCTAACAAGGGCCATAACAGAATTTGGGAAGGAAAACATAGGTACAAAGAAGGTAGCTGCGAAGAAACCATGGGTAACAGAAGAAATACTTCAGTTCATTGTTGAAAGGAGGAAGTACAAACATGACCCGGGAAAATCAGGAATACAGAAATACAAGTCGCTGAGGAATGAAATAAATAGGAAGTGCAGGGAAAATGTGAAGACATCGAAAAAGAGATGGTTGTTGGAAGGACAGACTCAACATACAGGAAAGTCAAAACAACCTTTGGTGACATTAAAAGCAACGGTGGTAACATTAAGAGTGCAACGGGAATTCCACTGTTAAATGCAGACGAGAGAGCAGATAGGTGGAAAGAATACATTGAAAGCCTCTATAAGGATGAAGATTTGTCTGATGTGATAGAAGAAGAAACAGGAGTCGATTTAGAAGAGATAGGGGATCCAGTATTAGAATCTGAATTTAAAAGAGCTTTGGAGGACTTACGGTTAAATAAGGCAGAAGGAATACATAACATTCCATCAGAATTTCTAAAATAATTAGGGGAAGTGGCAACAAAACGACTATTCACGTTGGTGTGTAGAATATATGAGTCTGGCGACATACCATCTGACTTTCGGAAAAGCATCATCCACACAATTCCGAAGACGGCGAGAATTATCGCATAACCAGCTTAACAGCTCACGCATCGAGGCTGCTTACAAGAATAATATACAGAAGAATGGAAAAGAAAATTGAGAATGCGCTAGGTGACGATCAGTTTGGCTTTAGGAAAAGTAAAGGCACGAGAGAGGCAATTCTGACGTTACGGTAATAATGGAAGCAAGGCTAAAGAAAAATCAAGACACGTTCATAGGCTTTGTCGACCTGGAAAAAGCGTTCGACAATATAAAATGGTGCAAGCTGGTCAAGAGTCTGAAAAAAGTAGGGGTAAGCTATAGAGAGAGACGGGTCATATACAATATGTACAACAACCAAGAGGGAATAATAAGAGTGGACGATCAAGAACGAAGTGCTCGTATTAAGCAGGGTGTAAGACAAGGCTGTAGCCTTTCGCCCCTACTCTTAAATCTGTACATGGAGGAAGCAATGATGGAAATAATAGAAAGGTTCAGGAGTGGAATTAAAATACAAGGTGAAAGGATATCAATGATACGATTCGCTGATGACATTGCTATCCTGAACGAAAGTGAAGAGGAATTGAATGATCTGCTGAACGGAATGAGCAGTCTAATGAATACACAGTATGGTTTGAGAGTAAATCGGAGAAAGACGAAGGTAATGAGAAGTAGTAGAAATGAGAACAGCGAGAAACTTAACATCAGGATTGATGGTCACGAAGTCAATGCTACCTAGGCAGTAAAATAACCAATGACGGACGGAGCAAGGATGCTCATCAAAAGCAGACTCGCTATGGCAAAAAAGGTATTTCTGGCCAAGAGAAGTCTACTAATATCAAATACCGGCCTTAATTTGAGGAAGAAATTTCTGAGGCTGTATGTCTGGAGTACAGCATTGTCCGGTAGTGAAATATGGACTGTGGGAAAACCGGAACAGAAGAGAATCGAAGCATTTGAGATGTGGTACTATAGACGAATGTTGAAAATTAGGTGGACTGATAAGGTAAGGAGTGAGGAGTTTCTACGCAGAATCGGAGAGGAAAGGAATATGTGGAAAACACTGATAAGGAGAAGGGACAGGATGATAGGACATCTGCTAAGACATGAGGGAATGACTTCCATGGTACTAGAGTGAGCTGTAGAGGGCAAAAACTGTAGAGGAATACAGAGATTGAAATACGTCAAGCAAATAATTGAGGACGTAGGTTGCAAGTGCTACTCTGAGATGAAGAGGTTAGCACAGGAAAGGAATTCGTGGCGGGCCGCATCAAACCAGTCAGTAGACTGATGACACCAAAAAAAAAAAATCTGCATTTAACAGCCGGCCGTTGTGGCCGGGCGGTTCTAGGCGCTTCCGTCTAGAATCGCGCGACCACTACGGTCGCAGGTTCGAATCCTGCCTCGGGCATGGGTGTGTGTGTTGTCAGGTTAGTTAGGATTAAATAGTTCTAAGTTGTAGAGGACTGATGACCTCTGGTTTTAAGTCCTATAGTGCTCAGAGCCATTTTAACCATTTTTTTGCATTTAACATTTTAATGTTAACACGAAAACGAATATTAAGCACTGAAATCGAGTGGGAAAAGTGCGTTAGTATTCGTTATAAGGTTTCATATGCGGTCAAGCATTAATTATAAGCAAAAGTTACAAAGTTATATCAAGTAATGCACTATACGACTATAGGTTTGAGCACAGTGAACGAGAACAGTAATTGCAATGAGTTCCAACAGTGGAGCATGATGCCGTGTTTTTTCGGCTGTAGGCCGTAGCAACTCCCCGTGTTCGGCTGTTGTCTTGCGATCGCGTGGAATCACGTAGATCATTTATGTCTTGCGAGCAGCGAAGGTCCTACTAGATTTTCAAAGGATCTCACAACTCCCACAAGTGCGTGAGGCCTTACAACCAGACTTTCGCGATCATGTTGCCCATCTCGACGTCGTCTGTGAGGTCACTGATTACGCGGATGCTACGTGTTGACTGCTCTAAGACACAGACAAAAGTGAGGCTGAGCTACCCTGCTGGATCATATTTAAATACTCGGTCCCAGCAGGAGAACAATAGACTGTCAGGGCTAGAACTATATTCCCTGTTGTCATCGTAAACGGCCGTTCTTACAGCTACGTCTGCCTTATAAGAAAGTCTTAAGAGAACTCTCCAGATCTGCTAGGTAGCCATTACATTGCCAGGCTTGTAATGGTGGACTACCTCCCTGGAAGGTATCCCTGCGGTCCTGGCGTCCTTCTCCAAATCAAAGGGCCTCTCCGTCACTACCACCTTGATGATCACCAATAATGACAATCTGAAAGGCGTTGCATTAAAATTAACCTGACCCATAACTACTACTTTACAGAGAGAGTGATGACATGTAATTACCGTCTCACTCTCTTATCAAGAACACATAGTAAATGGCGAGGTAATTCTGTGACAAAATAAATGTTGTAGCGTGAAGAGCTCTGGAGCTCAAGACCAGGCGAGCTGGCAGCGTGGAATATTTGAAAGGTAATTTCGAATGCCTTACAAGCACGGGACATTGCTACAAAACCAGTGTGAAAAGCGGGAATTGCAAACTTTTTTTAAACTTTAATTTAGGGACAGCATGACCCAGCTTGAAAAATTAAAAAACTGTGTAGCTTATTTAATTACTCTATCTCGGAAAAGTTAGCTTTATTATGATGTATCTATCGTAAAACGCAATTTTATGTCCATTTTCCAGTGAACGATCAGCTCTTGGCGATTTCTCTGAATAGCGTGGTCACCGACACCTATAATGTAAAACCAATGTTGTTAAAAAACCTGGTAGATCTGCTCTCATTGTCCTTTTCTGGCAAGGGGGGGGGGGGAGGAGGGGGGGGGGGTTATGTATTTAGGCACATCCTGATTTCCTCTCATTTTTGTATGACGCAGAATATTTCGATCAAGCGCAGGGTGTCTCTATAGGAGACACTTCAGCTCCAATCAAAGGTACTGTTCCTAGAGAAGTGTGAGGATATCGCCTCAGGCACGGATCAAGGAAAGCTGAGTTATTTTTACCACTGCGCAGACCACATATAAATGTGCATGAAAGACAGGGAGAGTTCTTGAATCAGTTCAGTAGTACCCATGCCTATACCAGATTTGCCATGGATGCTGTGAGAGATAGTTCTTGAGCCTTCCTTAGCGTCATTGTCCGCCGAAACTCAGTGGTTGTCTCTGCCACGGACTATCAGAGAGCCCTCTCATACAGACCAGCATTTGCACGCTCATCCATCACCACCCAGCCAACAAGCGCCCTGTTCTCGCGGACTATATTCGTAGAGCCATGGTTGATGATCTGAACCCCGTACGATAAGTTTCCCGTGAGATTAACTGCAACTGCAAACACACGACGAAAGCAATTTCAGGAAGTATCAGAAAACTAGCATGGAAGAGAGTAAAAGGTCTGAGTCTTTGCCACTCTGTGGTTCAGCGACAGTGAAGATTAGCCACCTCCTGCACGGGCATAACGTCAACTATATCTTCAAGCCTCTTGCTAAAATAAGCCAATTTAAGAGGTTTATGAAAGATAATGTAGACCACAATACTCCCCGAGTTTATAAAATATTATGCGGGCGCTGACAGTATTACCACAGTCTACGTAACATTAATTATACGGTCGCGACTCTTACTGTTGTGAAAGTTGGTATCGTGTGACAGCTGGAACAACACTAGCGTCCTGAGCGGCGAGGAAGCCAGACGTAGAATTAATGTTTCTTTTAAATTATTTTTCTACAACATTACCGAAAGAGTTGCAACATTTTTGCGCTCCTAGCGTTAGTAAATTATCAGGAGGCATGGATGATCGTAAAATAAATATAAAAAAACCAAATTCTCACTGATTCCGTGACATAAGCTATCAGTTATTCATGCAGAAATATTTTCGAATATATGTTTAATTACAGATTACTCCGCTGAAAGTAACGGAATTTAAATACAATTTTCATTTACAGGAAGCAATTATTTCTATCGTTGTTTATTCTTATTCGGATGGGTAGTTTTCTTGAAACATAACAGTTTTGTATGGAGTCCAATGATTCGCACAATATTACACTTCACTAGACTTTCTAATAGGTGAATATTTTTGTAAATGTAATTAGCTTTCCTTCAAAAGCAAATGTGCTGAAAATCTTGCCGCTTTTGGCTCAAGAGTAGCAACGTTTGTGGGATTGTTTTCTTCTGTGTTCAGAAAACTTTTATTGGTTTTCACGTTTTATTACCACCTCTGCCTGGTTTTCCGTGCAACTACAGTTGTAGAGGTTTAATTTATTCGTTAAATAGTATATGTATTGCTTTCCATACAAGTTTCCTACATTTCACTTTCACTAATTTGAAACTGTAATGAACAGCCGGCCGGTGTGGCCGTGCGGTTATAGGCGCTTCAGTTTGGAACCGTGTGACCGCCTCGGTCGCAGGTTCGAATCCTGCCTCGGGCATGGATGTGTGTGATGTCCTTAGGTTGGTAAGGTTTAAGTAGTTCTAAGTTCTAGGGGACTGATGACCTCAGGTGTTAAGTCCCATAGTGCTAGATTGTGCATTACGTCAGATGAAAGGAAAAGTGGCCTATTGCACATGAGATTTGTCTAGTGTTATACTATCCACACATATCGACAGTATCTAAACATTCACTAACTACACTGTCATCACGAGTGCTGACGGTTTCTCAGAAACGTGGTTAAAGAAGTTTAGGAAATCATGTATAAAATGACTCAAACTCATAGATATCTTCAAGACAGTCCTAGAGTTTTGTACCACAGAGTTTTCTTATTTATCTAGGATCTATTATAACTTAAGTATTGTTTATTGACTAAACAACATTTACTAGAGATGAAATAGGACATTTTGGCAACCATCATTTGTTTCTGTATAAAAATTCTCGTGATAAATACAGTCTAGACACCATTACCAGTTTAAGACACATCAAAAAAGTTTTGTATCACCCTGGTTCCCAGAACTCCTGAAGACAGTGGAACGTCCCCTTAGAAAAATTGTACACGACTGTGCTTAAACTGACACACAATAGTTTTTAGCGCAAAGCAATCTGACTTCCAAAAGTCCCTACGAAAGAATGGCCCTGACTAGCATTAAGCTATACGTTTCACAAATCACTTACCTCACAAAAATCTTCGTTACTCAAGCTACTGCAATACAGCGAGCGCCACTACTGCCAGCTAAATAAAAGATTCAAACTACTGAAGGCACTAACTACTGATAGGCATAGTTAGCAAATGAAAGATTTTAATAGAGAACAAACAATGTATTTACCTCACTAGTCATAATATATATAGCAGTTCATGACACCAATTCTTACAAATTTCAAAACTCCGCCATCTCTCTCCCCACGTCCACCACTGCTGGCGGCTCACCTCCAACTGCGCAACGCTACGCGCTGTTAGCATCCAGCTGCCGCTGCCCAACACTACAATGGCGAGTATTACAACAATGCCAACCAGCCACAGACTGCACACGGCACAGCCAGTGATTTTTATACAGAGCGCTACGTGGCGGCGGCGTTATCAATAAAAAAAACCTAAACAGCCTACTTACAACAGACGTTAACTGTGGATATTGTATCATAGACACAGTCCCTTTGACTGTTCACAGATGCCACTGATACTTTGTGCCTGGAAGGGCTCTCAACAAATGAAGTGTCCAGGCGTCCCGGAGTGAACCAAAGCGATATTCTTCGGACGTGGAGGAGACACACGGTGACAGGAACTGTCGATGACATGCCTCGCTCAGGCCGCCCAAGGGCTGCTACTGCAGTGGATGACCACTACCTACTGATTATGGCTCGGAGGAACCCTGACAGCGACACCACCATGTTGAATAATGCTTTTCGTGCAGGCACAGGATGTCCTATTACGATTCAAACTGTGTGCAATAAGATGCATGATGTGCAACTCCACTCCCGTCGTCCATGGTGAGGTGCGTCTTTGCAACCACGACACCATGCAGGGCGGTACAGATGGGCTCAACAACATGCCGAATGCACCGCACAGGATTGGCGTCACGTTCTCTTCGCCGATGAGAGGCGCATATGCCTTCAACCAGACAATCGTCGGAGACGTGTTCGGAGGCAACCCGGTCAGGCTGAACGCCTTAGACATACTGTCCTGCGAGAGCAGCAACGTAGGGGTTCCCTGCTGTTTTGGGGTGGCATTATGTAGGTCTGATGTACGCCGCTGGTGGTCATGGATGACACCGTAACAGCTGTGCTATACGAGAATGCCATCCTTCAACCGATAGTGCAATCATATTGACAGCATATTGGTGAGGCATTCGTCTTCATGGACGACAATTAGCACCCCCGTCGTGCACATCTTGTGAATGACTTCCATTAGGATAACGACATCCTTCGACTAGAATAGCCAGCATGTTCTCCAGACATGAATCCTATCGAACATGCCTGGGATAGACTGAAAAGTGTTGTTTGTGGACGACGTGACCCACCAACCAGTCTGAGGGATCTACGCTGAAAAGCCGTTGACGTGGGGGACAATCTGGACCAACAGTGCTTTGATGAACTTGTGGATAGTGTGCCACGACGAATACAGGCATGCATCAATGTAAGAGGACGTGCTACTGGGTATTAGATGTACCGGTGTGTAAAGCAATCTGGACCACCACCTCCGAAGTTCTCACTTTATGATGATACAACATGCAAGGTGTGGTTTTCATGAGCAATAAAAAGTTTATGTTAATATCTATTCCAATTTTCTGTACTGGTTCCGGAACTCTCGAAACCAATTTGATGCAAATCTTTTTTTGATGTGTGTATTTGGACTAGAATTGTAGGTGACTGTGTGGTAAGTCCACATAATCGATGTACTCACTGGTTTTATTCAGACCACTATCTATGTAAACAGTGAACAGCTTATAGTAACAGGATGTAAGTGGCTTATGACGATGTGGCTGCAGAAAACTTTAGTAACTTTCTTCAAAATTCACCTGATAACCTCTAGAGTGACATATGGGTGTTTACGTGGCACAAGTTCTGTAGTCTGCACAGTTTCACCGACGTTCGTCTATTGGAGAAAGACCCGTGGTGGTATCTCAGACCATACGTTCCCGTAGCAGACATTCGCACTGAATAGAGGCACCATGAAATTGTTATGGGAACTTGCAAACTCATTTCGCAGTACACATAAATGTTAGAAATCGTATTACAGAACGGGATCTGAAGAAATACCTTGCAAGTGCAGAGAGAATAGGAGTTTTTCGGTAATTTTTATCAGTTTCTGGGTTGAGAATTTTGAAACTTATTTAATTAATAATGCAAAAACTAAGAAGTTTCGAATGTATTTTGTACAGATTAATATAGACTTTTCCTTTTATTTGCTGTAAGTATCCGAAACACGGTTCTCCTTCATCTTCCTCCTTATTTTATATTTATAGACTCTGAAGTCAAAGTACCTTGAGCAATATACGTAAAGACTCCTTCACCACGTTAGGAGTATAAGGGATGTTCTGCCTCCAGAGGCGCCATCTGAAGCACGAACCACCTGCTGCAGCTCCGCAGAATAGGCTTGTTGTCTTCCGTTCGGAAATTCGGTCAGGAAACTCCCATTCTTGGCGCCATACGTGACCCGAGTCTCAAGCGAGCCAGTGCGCCCTCCAGCATTCTACACGACTCCGACGTGATGTCTCCCTAAAGGTTCCAGTCGCCTTGCCGTCTGCTCCATAGTCTTCCCGAACAAAGCACTGGCAAAATGTAGGCACCACTTGCAACGTGTTAAGCCACATTTTTCCTCATTGTGTGTTGTACCAATATCGTCAGAGTCTCGTTTATATACTACAAAAAACTCAGGGGACACTTTTGACCTTTCGTGAGATGGAGAGAGTGCGGAAAGAAGAGAATCAAAGCGTCTGAGATGTGTTGCTATAGACGGTTATTGAAAATTAGACTGACTGATAAGAAATTCGGAAGTTCTCCACAGAATCGGCAAGGAGAGAACCATGTGGAAAGCCCTGTAGTTTTACCTTGGATACGAAATAACACAAGACGTTAGAAGCTGGAAAGACATAAAAAAAAAATTTATCACAGGCAGAGAAGATTTTCTTAACCATCATAAGTCTACTAGAATCAGACATCAACTTTAATTTGAAAAAGAAATTTTCGAGAATTTAAGTTTGGTTCAAAGCACTGTATGGAAATGAATTATGAACAGCAGGAAAACCGCAAAAGAAGAGAACCGAAGCATTTTAGATACGGTGATATAGAGAGATGATGAGAATGAACTTGACTGATGAGAAATAAGGTTCTGTGGAGAGCTGTTGTGGGAGGGGGGGGGGGGGGGAGGGAATATGTGAAAGCTACTGACACGAAGAATGGATTAGATGACAGTATATGTGACAGGACAACAGGGATTATACGCAGACTGGAACATATCGACCAAATAATTAGAAGCTGAGATGAAGATGTGGCCGAAGATGTTGCCTTGGTAGAGAGATTCGTGACGGGAGACTTGAACACTCTTAGAGCACGGATGACCTACAAACAAGAAATTTACCTGGATACTGACGCACTGTCTTGTAGGTAGGAAATGTATGACGTCACCCCTTATAGCATTGAATAGAATCGCATGCGAACCTGCAGCGTTAGTTAATGCGAACTGTAGTACATGTTCAGGATTGTCATATAACTAGAAAATACGCAGACAAGTTAACAGGGTATCCCTCTGTGATTCGTTTCTGATGTAGGAGCATTGTGCGCTAACCTCAAAACACTGAACATCTGATAAGTCTTGCTGGTCCTTCTTGTTAAATGTATTTACATTGCAATTCGGAGCATTAGATAAAAATCGGTAATGAAAATCTCGGCTTTCTCAAGCTTAGAGATGTAATCCGCTGACTGTCAGCAAGGAGTTATTCAACTAAGACCTAGAAGATGGTCGTAGACTGAAAAATTACGATTACCACAAACTGAAGTTTGCTAAACAGTAGATGATCTGATTGGAACAAAATGGCAATGTACATATTCGAGAGGCAAAAATACCGAATGGTGATGCGCAACAAAACGCATTTTTGAAAAGATACTAAACCGTGAGAAGCGTAACTCAAATTCTGCCTTCTTTTGTATGTGTAGCGTAACGCAGCAACTAGACAACCATATCCATTTGATGTCCTGTTTATTCTTACCGTTTGCGCGAATACATAAATAAACTTTTAAACATTGCGTGCTGTCGAACGTTAATATAGAACTGGCGGCAACTAACTAACTTGATGGACTCTGACACCCCACTATAAGTTACAAAACGGCCGTATTTCGCCGTTCTGTTTTAGATTTTTGTCATGTTTAACTAATTATTAAAAACTATTCTTTTACAAAGATTCATTTGCGTAAATACACCCTAAAAAAATGGAATACCTTTTACAAAGACTCAATCTTTGTTAAATGTTTGTTTTTATACAAAATTTTACTGAATCTGCGCTGCCGGCCGGAGTGGCCATGCGGTTCTAGGTGCTACAGTCTGGAGCCGAAAAACTGCTACGGTCGCAGGTTCGAATCCTGCCGCGGGCATGGATGTGTATGATGTCCTTAGGTTAGTTAGGTTTAATTAGTTCTAAGTTCTAGGCGACTGATGACCTCAGACGTTAAGTCGCATAGTGCTCAGAGCCATTTTGAATCTGCGCTTTAACAAATAACTAGACAAGACATTAATTTATTTCTTAATTACGAAATAGCTTTTACTACGAAAATTTACCCTTACTTGATTTAGTAACGAACGTTGTACATCTGACATTTCGGGAATAAATAGTTTTTCTTCGATATTTGTCTCTTACTTAGCTTGCGCCCAGCGCCTAGTCTCAAGCGAATGGAAAAAAAAATGCAGCGGACTGCTAAAGAAGAGTAAAATAACGGACCCAGTTAATTGCAGACCGATATCCTTAACACTGCTTACTACAGAATTCTTCAGCGTCTTCTAGATTAGAGTTTAATAAATTTCCTTGAGAAATGGATTTATAAAGCACAGTTCGTGCGAAACTCAGCTTACCGTTTTCCAGAATTATCTTGTGCCAACCATGGACGAAAACGCAACAGGTAGATTTGATATTACTAGATTTATGCAAAGCGTTCGACACAGTACCGCACTGCAGACAAGGAAGGCCCGATGAATAGGTTCTCAAACACGAGAGGCGTTCGAAGACACCTTAACTAATAGAAGCCAGTACGCTGTCCTGGACCGCGAGTATTCATCAAAGACAAGAGTATCGTCGGATTTGTTCAGCGAAATGTGATAGGACCGCCCATGTCCTCCATAGACATAAACGATCTGACGTTTAGGGTGAGCAGCAAGGCGCAACAGTTTGGCCGGCCAGTGTGGCCACGTGGTTATAGGCGCTTCAGTCTGGAACCGCGCGACAACTACAGTCGTAGGTTTGAATCCTGCCTCGGGCATGGATGTGTGTGATGTCCTTAGGTTAGTTAGGTTTGAGTAGTTCAAAGTTCTAGGGGACCAATGACCTCAGATGTTAAGTCCCATAGTGCTCAGCGCTGCATTGTACGGGAAAGGTGTTGTTGTTGAGTGACTGTAGGAGGAAAAATGATGGCTTGGAATTTTTGTTTAGTGAGATGAATGGTAGCTTATTTTAAATGTAGAGAAATGTAACATAACATAGGCGAGTAGGAAAAAACTCCCGTAATGTTACAATACTGTATTATTGATGTATTTCGTGACACAGTCATGTCGATTAAATATCTAGGCGTAATGTTGCAAGGCGATATGAGGCAGAACGAGCACGTAAGAATGGCATAACGGAAAGCGAATGGTAGATTTCGGTTTATTGGCAGAATTTTGAGAACATGTAGTTCATCTATTAAGCAGACTGCATATAGAATGTTAGTACTTCGCAGTCTTGGGTACTTCTCTAGTGTTTGGGATCCCCATTAGGTTGGATTAAAGGGAGACATCTAAGCAGATCAGAGGCGTGGTGGTTGGTTTGTTATCCGCAGGTTATATCGACAGGATGTTATTACGAAAGTCGTCCATGAATTCCAATGGGAATCCCTGGACACAAGACGACATCCTTTTCGTGGAACTCAACTGAGCAAATCTAGAGAAATGGCACTTGTGGCTGACATCAGAGCGACTCTACTTCTGCCAACGTGCAATTCACGCAATGACGCGAACATAAGTGAAATTAGGATTCCTATGCAGTTGTAGAAATAATCATTTTTCCCTTGCTCTTTTGGGGAGTGCAAGAGGAAAGATAACGGCTATAGTACGCATCACATAGGAGGGGCTCCGGCGGTCTGCATATCTTACTCTATAAACTGCTGGCGAACGATAGGCTTTATTAGCTTTCCGAGAGTCTAGCCACGAATTAATGCTACATGTCAAGAGCATGTTTCCTTCAGTCTGCGCTGTTTCCGTATTTGGAGACAATATAGTATCTTTCAAAGAGTGGCCGAATTATCAACTAAACTGTCGATGTTATTTTATTATAGACGTGCGACCGGTACCCGTGGACGAGGGGTAGCGTCTTTGATTCATAACAAAACGTCTTAGGTCCCGGGTTCGATCCCCGCCACTGCCTAAATTTTGATACATAATCAGCACTGGCGGCCCTCTCTTGCCCTAGGGGTGAGAAATTGTCCCCAAAGGCGGAAGAATCAGCAATGATCAACGACATGAGGATGCAGAAGGCAATGGAAACCACTGCATTAAAGACACGTAACGTGTATCCACAGGACATGTGGCCTGTAGTTAAAGAAGTGTCATGATGATCTCTCCATTGGCAAAAGATTCCGGAATATTCCCCCATTCGGATCTCCGGGAGGGGACTGCCAAGGGGGAGGTTACCTTAAGAAATAGATTGTTAATAAAAAGGATAATGTTCTACGAGTCGGGGAGTGGAATGTCAGAAGCTTGAACGTGGTAGGGAAACTAGAAAATCTGAAAAGGGAAATGAAAAGGCTCAATCTAGATATAGTAGGGGTCAGTGAAGTGAAGTGGAAGGAAGACAAGGATTTCTGGTCAGATGAGTATCGGGTAATATCAACAGCAGCAGAAAATGGTATAACAGGTGTAGGATTCGTTATGAATAGGAAGGTAGGGTAGAGGGTGTGTTGCTGTGAACAGTTCAGTGACCGGGTTGTTCTAATCAGAATCGACAGCAGACCAACAC
The DNA here is from genome assembly GCF_023897955.1 of Schistocerca gregaria. Classification (NCBI taxonomy): domain Eukaryota; kingdom Metazoa; phylum Arthropoda; class Insecta; order Orthoptera; family Acrididae; genus Schistocerca; species Schistocerca gregaria. The sequence goes on along the minus strand of NC_064925.1, from coordinate 224,261,836 downwards.
CGACAACGATAGTTCAGGAATACATGCTGACGTCGCAAGCTGAAGATGAACAGATAGAGAAAGCGTATGAGGATATTGAAAGGGTAATGCAGTATGTAAAGGGGGAAGAAAATCTAATAGTCATGGGTGACTGGAATGCAGTTGTAGGGGAAGGAGTAGAAGAAAAGGTTACAGGAGAATATGGCCTTGGGACATGGAATGAAAGAGGAGAAAGACTAATTGAGTTCTGTAACAAGTTTCAGCTAGTAATAGCGAATACCCTGTTCAAGAATCACAAGAGGAGGAGGTATTCTTGGAAAAGGCCGGGAGATACGGGAAGATTTCAATTAGATTACATCATGGTCAGACAGAGATTCTGAAATCAGATACTGGATTGTAAGGCGTACCCAGGAACAGATATAGACTAATATCAGAATCTAGTAGTGATGAAGAGTAAGTTGAAGTTCAAGGCATTAGTCAGGAAGAATCAATACGATAAGAAGTGGGATACGGAAGTTCTAAGAATGACGAGATACGTTTGAAGTTCTCTAACGCTATAGGTACAGCAATAAGGAATAGCGCAATATTCAACACAGTAGAAGAGGAATTGACGTCTCTAAAGAGGGCCGTCACATAAGTTGGGAAGGAAAACATAGGTACAAAGAAGGTAGCTGCGAAGAAACCATGGGTAAAAGAAGAAATACTTCAGTTGATTGATGAAAGGAGGAAGTACAAACATGTTCCGGGAACATCAGGAATACAGAAATACAAGTCGCTGAGGAATGAAATACACTCCTGGAAATGGAAAAAAGAACACATTGACACCGGTGTGTCAGACCCACAAGCAATGATCACACGCACGGCACAGCGGACACACCAGGAACCGCGGTGTTGGCCGTCGAATAGCGCTAGCTGCGCAGCATTTGTGCACCGCCGCCGTCAGTGTCAGTCAGTTTGCCATGGCATACGGAGCTTCATCGCAGTCTTTAACACTGGTAGCATGCCGCGACAGCGTGGACGTGAACGGTATGTGCAGTTGACGGACTTTGAGCGAGGGCGTATAGTGGGCATGCGGGAGGCCGGGTGGACGTACCGCCGAATTGCTCAACACGTGGGGCATGAGGTCTCCACAGTACATCGATGTTGTCGCCAGTGGTCGGCGGAAGGTGCACGTGCCCGTCGACCTGGGACCGGACCGCAGCGACGCACGGATGCACGCCAAGACCGTAGGATCCTACGCAGTGCCGTAGGGGACCGCACCGCCACCTCCCAGCAAATTAGGGACACTGTTGCTCCTAGGGTACCGGCGAGGACAATTCGCAACCGTCTCCATGAAGCTGGGCTACGGTCCCGCACACCGTTAGGCCGTCTTCCGCTCACGCCCCAACATCGTGCAGCCCGCCTCCAGTGGTGTCGCGAAAGGCGTGAATGGAGGGACGAATGGAGACGTGTCATCTTCAGCGATGAGAGTCGCTTCTGCCTTGGTGCCAATGATGGTCGTATGCGTGTTTGGCGCCGTGCAGGTGAGCGCCACAATCAGGACTGCATACGACCGAGGCACACAGGGCCAACACCCGGCATCATGGTGTGGGGAGCGATCTCCTACACTGGCCGTACACCTCTGGTGATCGTCGAGGGGACACTGATAGTGCACGGCACATCCAAACCGTCATCGAACCCATCGTTCTACCATTCCTAGACCGGCAAGGGAACTTGCTGTTCCAACAGGACAATGCACGTCCGCATGTATCCAGTGCCACCCAACGTGCTCTAGAAGGTGTATGTCACCTACCCTGGCCAGCAAGATCTCCGGATCTGTCCCCCATTGAGCATGTGTGGGACTAGATGAAGCGTCGTCTCACGCGGTCTGCACGTCCAGCACGAACGCTGGTCCAACTGAGGCGCCAGGTGGAAATGGCATGGCAAGCCGTTCCACAGGACTACATCCAGCATCTCTACGATCGTTTCCATGGGAGAATAGCAGCCTGCACTGCACTGTACTAGTGCCGACATTGTGCATGCTCTGTTGCCTGTGTCTATGTGCCTGTGGTTCTGTCAGTGTGATCATGTGATGTATCTGACCCCAGGAATGTGTCAATAAAGTTTCCCCTTCCTGGGACAATGAATTCACGGTGTTCTTATTTCAATTTCCGGGAGTGTAAATAGGAAGTGCAGGGACGCTAAGACGAAATGGCTACAGGAAAAATGTGAACACATCGAAAAAGATATGGTTGTTGGAAGGACAGACTCAGCATACAGGAAAGTCAACACAACCTTTGGTGACATTAAAAGCAACGGTGGTAACATTAAGAATGCAACGGGAATTCCACTGTTAAATGCAGAGGAGACAGCAGAGAGGTGGAAAGAATACATTGAAAGCCTCTATTGGGGTGAAGATTTATCTGATGTGATAGAAGAAGAAACAGGAGTCGATTTAGAAGAGATAGAGGATCCAGTATTAGAATCGGAATTTAAAAGAGCTTTGGAGGACTTACGGTTAAATAAGGCAGAAGGAATAGATAACATTCCATCAGAATTTCTAAAATCATTAGGGGAAGTGGCAACAAAACGACTATTCACGTTGGTGTGTAGAATATATGAGTCTGGCGACATACCATCTGACTTTCGGAAAAGCATCATCCACACAATTCCGAAGACGGAAAGAGCTCACAAGTGCGAGAATTATCGCACAATCAGCTTAACAGCTCATGCATCGAAGCTGCTTACAAGAATAATATACATAAGAATGGAAAAGAAAATTGAGAATGCGCTAGGTGACGATCAGTTTGGCTTTAGGAAAAGTAAAGGCACAAGAGAGGCAATTCTGACGTTACGGTAATAATGGAAGCAAGGCTAAAGGAAAATCAAGACACGTTCATAGGATTTGTCGACCTGGAAAAAGCGTTCGACAATATCAAATGGTGCAATCTGTTCGAGATTCTGAAAAAAGTAGGGGTAAGCTATAGGGAGAGACGGGTCATATACAATATGTACAACAACCAAGAGGGAAGAGTAAGAGTGGACGATCAAGAACGAAGAGCTCGTATTAAGAAGGGAGTAAGACAAGGCTGTAGCCTCCGCCCCTACTCTTCAATCTGTACATGGAGGAAGCAGTGATGGAAATAAAAGAAAGGTTCAGGAGTGGAATTTCAATACAAGGTGAAAGGAAATCAATTATACGATTCGCTAATGACATTGCTATCCTGAGTGAAAGTGAAGAAGAATTAAATGATTTGCTGAACGGAATGAACAGTCTAATGAGTGCACAGTATGGTTTGAGAGTAAATCGGAGAAAAACGAAGGTAATGAGAAGTAGTAGAAATGAGAACAGCGAGAAACTTAACATCAGGATTGATGGTCACGAAGTCAACGAAGTTAAGGAATTCTGCTACCTAGGCAGTAAAATAACGAATGACGGACGGAGCAAGGAGGACATCAAAAGCAGACTCGCTATGGCAAAAAAGGCATTTCTGGCCAAGAGAAGTCTAATAATATCAAATACCGGCCTTAATTTGAGGAAGAAATTTCTGAGGATGTACGTCTGGAGTAGAGCATTGTATGGTAGTGAAACATGGACTGTGGGAAAACCGGAACAGAAGAGAATCGAAGCATTTGAGATGTGGTGCTATAGACGAATGTTGAAAATTGGGTGGACTGATAAGGTAAGGAATGAGGAGGTTCTACGCAGAATCGGAGAGGAAGGAATATGTGGAAAACACTGATAAGGAGAAGGGACAGGATGATAGGACATCTGCTAAGACATGAGGGAATGACTTCCATGGTACTAGAGGGAGCTGTAGAGCAAATAATTTAGGACGTAGGTTGCAAGTGCTACTCTGAGATGAAGAGGTTAGCACAGGAAAGGAATTCGTGGCGGGCCGCATCAAACCAGTCAGTAGACTGATGACCAAAAAAAAAACTGTGATTGTGAAATAAACACGTCAGGAGACGGCAACAAAGCTAAGTGCTTCACAAGCAGGTGAGGGGCGCTATTTACAACGTTTATAACTTTTCAGATTTAAAACTGAAAGTAGGACTCCTACTGTTGGCATTTTGAAGAGACAAGATTGGACTGTAGAAGCACGTTGTGAAGGGCAAGAGAAATGTACAGAGAATTTTAAATGAATGTTTGAGAGCTGTAGAAACGTCAGGAAAAGTTGGGTTCATGTCGTCTGGAAAGCATCTAAATCACAAGAAACCTATATCACAAATGGATGGTTTTGACAAAGATTTCTTACCCCGTTCCGTGTTTTAAACGTGAATAAACGGTGAACACCCGACACCAAAAAATGACGTTAGAATTATGCATAAAAAAATTCCTTAAAAGGTCGCGCTCCGTCAACACAAACAATTTTAAAAGACTTTGGTTGAAAATATGTTAATAGTGATGACGTAAGATAGTTTTCAATGGGGAGAAGTGGCGGTACGAGCCATATACCTGAGAATTATGCACCAAATAAAAGGACAAGGTAGTTCAACAGTGCATTACCTTGATGAAACATGGCTGAATCAGAATCATTCCAGGAAAACTGGATGGAAAATGAATTACGGTACCGGCTGTTGTAAATTTCCAATAGTACAAGGTTCTCGCATAATTATTCGGCATGCTGGGTCTTCTTCTGATTTTATTCCTGAAGTATTTTGGTGGAAGAAAGCATAGCAGTGACTATCATTCATAAATGAAAGCTGTCACTTTGAAGTTGTGCTTCACTGAATAGTTCTTGCCATACCTTACTGCGAAGTCGGTAATTGTAATGGACAATTTCAGTTATCATTCACCTGTTACAGACAAAACACGAGGCACAGAAGCGCCCGGGCTAAAAGTAAAATTATTCCGGACAGTGTAAACCAAAGTCGTGCCGAACTACTGCAGCTCGTTAATTTATACAAATGGCATGACCCAACGTACGAACCTGACTTTCTTTCACTTGAATACAGTTCTTCGTTTACCTCCACACCACTACTGAATTAATTTGGACACATGTTGAAGGCTGAGTGGCAGAAAAGCATAAGACATGCAGGATTACAGTTTGCACATGAAGCGGCACACTTGTGGAGGAACACCAGCCGAGGTGCTCGAGCGGTTCTAGGCGCTACAGTCTGGAACCGCGCAACCGCTACGGTCGCAGGTTCGAATACTGCCTCGGGCATGGATGTGTGTGATGTCCTAAGGTTAGTTAGGTTTAAGTAGTTCTAAGTTCTAGGGGACTGATGACCACAGCACTTAAGTCCCATAGTGCTCAGAGCCATTTGTACCTTCTTTTTTTTTTTCTTTTGTGGAGTAAGACTGTGACAGGAGCTGAGGATGGATACAAGCCTTTAATCTACTATCGTAATTTTACAATAAAATGTTTCGGACACATAACCAGATAGGAGTGATATAACATAACGTAATAGGGGCCGTTGGTTTTAAAGGTTTATGGTTTAGCAAAATTAATTTTTCGTCAACGTATCACCTGCATAAATAGACCTTTATTGTTCAAATGTTCAAATGAGTGTGAAATCTTATGGGACTTAACTGCTAAGGTCATCAGTCCCTAAGCTTACACACTACTTAACCTAAATTATCCTAAGGACAAACACACACCCATGCCCGAGGGAGGACTCGAACCTCCGCCGGGACCAGCTGCACAGTCCATGACTGCAGCGCCCAAGACCGCTCGGCTAATCCCGCGCGGCACTCCTTTATTGATTGGGAATTTGTATCCTAGGAAGTATGACGACATTCAATGTATAGTTTTCTTTCAACCGATCAGTTTGGTTTGATGCGACCCGTCAGGATTTTCTCTCCTGCGCCAACCTCTTCAACTCAGAGTAGCACTTGCAACCTACGTCCTCAGTTATTTTCTGGATGTATTCCAATCTCTGTCTTCGTCTACAGTTTTTGCCCACTACAGAACCCTCTAGTATCACGGAAATAAGTTTCCTGATGTCTTAAAAGATGTCCTGTCTTCCTTTCCCTTCTCCTTGTCATTGTTTTTGACGTGTCCCTTTCCTCTCCGATTCAGTTATTTTCTGGATGTATTCCAATCTCTGTCTTCGTCTACAGTTTTTGCCCACTACAGAACCCTCTAGTATCACGGAAATAAGTTTCCTGATGTCTTAAAAGATGTCCTGTCTTCCTTTCCCTTCTCCTTGTCATTGTTTTTGACGTGTCCCTTTCCTCTCCGATTCCGCGCAGAACCTCTACATTACTTTCCCTATCAGCCCACCTAATTTTCAATTTCTCATTAGTTTCGTCCTCAAATTAAGGTCTGTGTAGTAGATTTTTCTTGGCCACGAATGCCCTTTTTGGCAGAGCTAGTCTGCTTTTGATGTCCTTCTTGCTCCGCCCTTCATTGGTTATTTTGCTGCCTAGGTAGTAGAACTCCTTAACTTCACCTTCTTCGTGACCATTCTAATGTTAAGTTTCTCACCGTTCTCATTTCTGATACTCCTCATTACTTTCGTCTTTTCTCGATTTACTCTCAATCCATATTCTGTACTCATTAGACAGTTCATTCCATTCACCAGATCATGTAATTCATCTTCACTTTTACCCAGGTTAGGACTGTCATCAGTGAAAGATATCTTTGAATAATAATGAATAAAAATTCCATTGCTGAAACTTTCCTTTACTTTCAACACTGCTTCTTCAATGCACAGATTGAACAGTAGGGGAAAAAGGCTACATTCTTGTATTACACCGTTTTTAATCCAAGCAAATCGTTCTTGGTCGTCCACTCTTATTATTGCCTCTGGGCTCTTGTACATATTGTATATTACCCGTCTCTCCTTATAGCTTACACCTGTTTTTCTCAAAATTTCGAACATCTTACACTATTTTATATTGTCGAACGTTTTTTCCAGAACGACAAATGCTATGAACGCTTCTTGATTTTTCTTTAGTCTTGCTTCCATTATAGACCGCAACGTTAGTATTGCCTCTCTGGTGCCATTACATTTCGTAAAACAAAACCTATCGTCATTGAACACATCTTCAATTTTCTTTTCCATTCTTCAGTATATTATTGTTGTTAGCAGCTTGGATGCACGAGCTGTTAAGCTGATTGTGCGATAATTCTCGCACTTGTCAGCTCTTGCAGTCTTTGAGGTTCTGTGGCTAATATTTTTCCGAAAGTCGGATGGTATGTCTCCAGGCTCTTACCAACGTGAATAGCCTTTCTTTTGCTATTTTCCCTTATGATTTTAGAAATTCTCATGGAATGTTGTCCATCCCTTGATTTTAAATCCTCGAAAGCACTCTTAAATTCTGATTCTAATAATGGATCCCCTCTCTTCTAAATCTACTTCTGTTTCTTCCTCTATTACATCAGACAAATATTCGTCCCTCATAGAGGCCTACAGTGTACTCTTTACACATGTCCGCTCTCTCCTCTGCATTTAACAGTGGAATTTCTTTTGAATACTTAATGTTGCCACCCTTGGTTTTAATTTCACCGAAGGTTATTTCGACTCTCCTATATGCTGAGTCAGTCCTTCCTTTCTTTTTCGAGTCCATCACATTTCTCATGCAGCCATTTCATCTTAGCGTCCCTGCACATCGTATTTATTTCATTCCTCAGCGTCTTGTATTTCTGCAGTCCTGAATTTTCCTGGACATTTTTGGACTTTGTAACATTACAGGACATATTGGGACATATTGAAGTATTCGATACTGTAGACTTTTAGGGGATGTCGATACAGATATGCAAAATGTAAAGGGAAACTTTGGTGATGTTTAAATATTGTACTGTGTCAATATTAGGACATTTTGCACAGAAAGAACAAAAATAGAATTAATGTAAATATATATTAGTGTTAGTAACCCATTTTCATTCAATTTTGTAATTATATTTCATTTTGTAAAAGAAAGACTCACTGTTTGCTGTAGCTCTGATTAATTGTATAAATTATCAGTTTTGAGCTAAATTATTTCGTATAATATGGACAAGATACTTTTAAAAACTCACCAGCTAAAGAGAAAGTCTGTAAATGAACGTTTAATGCACACTTCTGGAGCTTTCTATGGAGAAATTCTATATTATGATCGCAAAAATACGAAAACTTGTGAAAACTGTTTCATAACCTAATTTCGAAAGACGATTTGTATCAAGAAATATTGCTAAAAAGATTTATTTACGTTTTGAAACACGATTTAAATCATTTTACATATAAATAGTTGTTCTAAATCACTCAAGAAATATCCAGAATCAAATGTCAAGATATTTCTGGAAACATCGGTACAAATCTGGTGAAGGTTATCCAGAAGCTGGTAGAAAAATGTTATAAAATCTATTTGGAAATTATGCTTGTAAGAATTTATATGTACTGATCCTTTTACTTACTTTAATCTGTACTAAAATTCTGTAATGTCTAATTTAGTTTTAAGACGTGAATTGCTATCGTATTGTAAACAAAACATTGTCAAAGACTCTCATTGTTTGGAAAGATATTAATACACCTAGGAGTTGTCAGTTGCCAGATCGGATATGCAGTGCGGTTAGCTCGGAGAGTTGGTTGTTGAGTCTGTGAAGTCTGTCAGTTCTGTTTGTAAATAAACGTCTGTAATGAAGAATTACTTGTTGTCGTCAATATGAACTCAAGACCTTTTGCACGGAACAGACACCTCCTAATGCAACGTTTTAATTTGGTGTTGAGGAGCTGAAATGTTATAATTTGGTTGAGGAAGCTGGGATGTTATAATTTGGTGGAGGAGCTGGGATGTTATAATTTGGTGGAGGAGCTGGGATGTTATAATTTGGTGGAGGAGCTGGGATGTTATAACTTCCTTCTTTCATCTATCAACTGAAGTATTTCTTCTGTTACCCACGATTTCTTCGAAGTTTCCTCCTTTGTACCTAGTATTTCCTTTCGTACTTCTGTGCTTGCCGTTTTTAGAATGTCCATTTCTCTCCAACTACTGACTACCTACGGTCGCAGGTTCGAATCCTGCCTCGGGCATGGATGTGCGTGATGTCCTTATGTTAGTTAGGTTTAAATAGTTCTAAGTTCTAGGGGACTGATGACCACATATGTTAAGACCCATAGTGCACAGAGCCATTTGAACCATTTTGTACTGACTACCGATCTATTCCTTATGGCAGTATCTATACCGTTAGAGAACGTCAAGCGTATCTCGTCGCTCCTTAGTACTTCCATATCCCACTTATTTGCGTATTGATTCTTCCTCACTAATCTCTTAAACTTCAGCCAACCCTTCGTCACCACTACATTGTGCTCTGAGTCTATATCTGCTCCTGGTTATGCCTTACAATCCAGTATCTGATTTCAGACTGTCAGTCTGACCATAATGTAAAGTAACTGAAATCACCAGGTATCACCTCGACTTTTCCAAATATACCCCTTCCTCTTATGATTCTTCAACAGACTACTGAAATATCCGAAATTTATTACAGAACTCAATTAGCCTGTCCTCTCTCTCATTCCGTGTCCCAAGCCCACATTCTCGTGTAACAGTTTCTTCTACTCCTTCCCCTACAGTGGCATTCCAGTTGCCCATGACTATTAGATTTTCATATCCTTTTTACACTGATTACGCTTTCAGTATCCTGATACATTTTCGGCCGGCCGCGGTGGCCGTGCAGTTCTAGGCGCTCCAGGCCGGAGCCGCGCTGCTGCTACGGTAGCAGGTTCGAATCCTGCCTCGGGCATGGATGTGTGTGATGTCCTAAGGTTAGTTAGGTTTAAGTAGTTCTAAGTTCTAAGGGACTGATGACCATAGCAGTTGAGTCCCATAGTGCTCAGAGCCATTTGAACCATTTGATACATTTTCTCTCTCTCTCTTCATCTTATCTATCGTTGTCCGTGTTGGTTTGCTGTCGATTCTGATAAGAACAACCCTATCACTGAAGTGTCTCAGTAACACAGTCTCTGCCCTACCTTCCTATTCATAACGAATCCTACTTCCGTTACATCATTTTCTGTTGATATTCCCCTTTCCTCATCTGATCATAAATCCTTGTCTTCTTTCCATTTCACTTCACTGACCCCTGCTATATCTAGCCTGAGACTTGTGAATTTCCCTTTTCACATTTATAACTTCCCTACCACTTTCAAGCTTGTGGCATTCCACGCGCTGAGTCGTATAATGTCATTTTTTCTTTGGTTATTCAATCTTTTTCTCAAGTCACCCCCATCTTGGCAGTCTCCTCCTGGAGATCCAAATGTGGGACTATCATGAAATCTTTCGCCAATTGAGAGATCATCACGAACATTTTTTCAGTTACAAGCCGTACGTCCTGTTGATACACGTTATTTGTCTTTAATGCTTTAATGCAGTGGTTTCTATTGCCTTCTGAATCCTCATGCTGATTCTTCGGTCTTTAGAGGCAGTTTCCCACCCCAAGAACAAGAGAGCGCTCTGTAACTCTGTCCGCTCCTCTGCTCTCTTTGACAAGGCCGTTGGCAGAGTGAGGGTGACTTCTTATTCCTGAAGGCCTCGTGCGGGGGAGGGTGGGGGGCGTTTCGAACGCAGGACCGTCGACGTTTTGATTATTAATCAAAGACGCTACCCCCACACGACGGGTGCGAGGCTGTGCAGAGTTTATGATTCACATAACTATACTTTTCAACATATTGCACAAAGAGAAGCAGCTAGCTAGTTAGTTATGAAATTTCAGCGTTTCCCAGAGTGACAACTCTCAAGAATGTGGTCGTATAAATTCGTCAAAACATCGAATAGTAGGAAGGTAACACTGTGTCGTTTTCAAGTCATGAATTGTAAAATGTCTTAAAATAACATGAAGAGTTACCTGTCGCGATATCGGTGGTTTTCGGCATTCCCTCGATTTATTCGAATAATGTGGATAGTTGTTTTCTTGTTCCGCGAATCATAAATGGGGTCTCCCACTGTAGTGTCGAGGGAGTTAATTTACAGAGGAAAATATGCTGACCATTTACACGATAGGCCTTTGCATTCGTCTTTGCTACCCGTAATTGATTATTTCACACCGTGATTTCCATTTAACAATAGTGAAACACATTCACACGCGTGCGCTATAAATTTACGTACTTCTTTAGAAAACTCTGTGAAGTATTAGTAGAAAGAGATGTCAAGCAAATGATCTCAGTTTGTATTTGAGGTTAATTTTGTTGTGTATAAGATTTTTACTTGTAATACAGTCCGATGTTTTAGAGAAGAACCGTACTTGAAGTCTTGACGTGAGCTGCTCTGGCCTTCTGATCTCAGGTGGACTATAGCTGTAGAGCAGCGGACGCAACTTGGCCCGCTTTTTGCAGCAACGCTTACTCAAATGTCGTCCCCCACGCCCATGCTCCTCATCTCTGCGTGGAAGCGTTTTCCTACGTGACGTGGACTATACTATTGGTTCAACGCACCTTCCGCCACACAACGCTTAGTGGCTTGCAGCGAGTGTATGGAGATATATACTCATGTTCAGAAATAATAAAACACCTTGAAGGACTACAGATAGCACGTTCTTGTTCACAAGGCAGTACGTTAGTACACTACTGGCCATGAAAATTGTTACACCACGAAGATGACGCGCTACAGACGCGAAATTTAACCGGCAGGAATAAGATGCTGTGATATGCAAATGATTAGCTTTTCAGAGCATTCACGCAAGGTTGGCGCCGGTAGTGACACCTACAACGTGCTGACATGAGGAAAGTTTCCAACCGATTTCTGATACACGAACAGCAGTTGACCGGCGTTGCCTGGTGAAACGTTGTTGTGTGCCTCGTGTCAGGAGGAGAAATGCCTACCATCACGTTTCCGACTTTAATAAAGGTCGGGTGTAGCCTATCGCGATTGCGGTTTACCGTATCGCGACATTGCTGCTCGTGTTGGTCGAGAACCAATGACTGTTAGCAGAATATGGAATCGGTGGGTTCAGGAAGGTAATACAGAACGCCGTGCTGGATCCCAACGGACTCGTATCACTAGCTGCCGAGGTGACGGGCATCTTATCCGCATGGCTGTAACGGATCGTGCAGCCACGTCTCGATCCTTGAGTCAACAGATGGGGACGTTTGCAAGACAACAACCATCTGTACGAACAGTTCGACGACATTTGCAGCAGCATGGACTATCAGCTCGGAAACCATGGCTGAGGTTACCCTAGATGCTGCATCACATACAGGAGCGCCTGCGAATGGCAAAACGTTATTTTTTCGGATGAATCCAGGTTCTGTTTGCAGCATCGTGATGGTCGCATCCGTGTTTGGCGACATCGCGATGAACGCACGTTGGAAGCGTGTTTTCGTCATCGCCATACTGGCCTATCATCCACCGTGATCGTATGGGATGCGATTGCTTACACGTCTCGGTCACCTCTTGTTCGCATTGACGGCACTTTGAACAGTGGACGTTACATTTGAGCTGTGTTACGACCCGTGGCTCTACCCTTCATTCGATCCCTGTAAAACCCTACATGTCAGCAGGGTAATGCACGAACGCACGTTGCAGGTGCTGTACGGGCCTTTCTGGATACAGAAAATGTTCGACTGCTGCCCTGGCCAGCACATTCTCCAGATGTTTCTCCAATTGAAAACGTTTGGTCAATGGTGGCGTAGCAACTCGCTCGTCACAATACGCCAGTCACTACTCTTGATGAACTGTGGTATCATGTTGAAGTTGCATGGGCAGCTGTACCTGTACAGGCCATCCAAGCTCTGTTTGACTCAATGCTCAGGCGTATCGAGGCCGTTATTACGGCCAGAGATGGTTGTTCTGGTTACTGATTTCTCAGGATCTATGCACCCAAATTGTGTGAAAATGTAATCACATGTCAGTTCTAGTATAATATATTTGTCCAATGAATACCCGTTTATCATCTGCATTTCTTCTTGGTGTAGCAATTTTAGTTGTCAGTAATGTACGTTCTGTAGAAATGATTAGCATTTCAGTCGCGTCGGTTCAGCATGTGTCCTGTTGCCTAGTAGGCACAGGGTTCCCCATGGGCTCCGACAACATGTTCCATGCGTGATGGCATCGACACTTATAAGGCGCGAATGGCCTCCTGTGGTACAGCCATCCATGCTGTATTCACCTAGTTCCGAAGTTCATCTGTGGTGGTTGGCATTGGATCACAGCATGTCGTTTCACCATATCGCACATATTTTCGATTGGGGATAAGTAGGATGATCTGGCGAGCCAGGGCAAAATACTGACATTTTGTGACACCAAGAAGATGACGTATTCGTGCAGTGTCTTGCTAAAAATTGGCCTCTGGACTGCTGTGCACAGTTGATGCGTGATTTGTGCTTACACCCAACAGCACCCCACACTATAAGGCCTTAAGTTGACGCTGTATGTCTTGTGTGAACGCACTCGCTGTGATGCCGCTCCCTCTGTCTGCAGCGAACCAAAATGCATCCCACATTTTCAAACAAACAGAATTTGTATTCGTCCAAAAACACTGTCTGATGGCATTCCTGTCTCCAGTGACACCATTGCCGTCTACCATGTTTTTACAAATTCGTCAAAGACGCGCACGTAACCCATGCAGCAATGAACGGCGACGGACTGTCACCCCTCAGAGTGTACAATGTGTTCCACTGTTCCATTGTTGTGCCAGAGTCAAGGACGACGCAGGTCTGTCATGCAGTGCCACCAGGATGAGGTGTCGATCTTCTCAGGGAGTGGTCTGAGTGGTGCGACCTGACACATCTCGCCGTCTTCTACGGCCTTCCATGGACCATTCGGCACACACCCATTGAACTGCCGAAATACTTCGACCCATACGAGCAGCAATCTCCTGGATGGATGCACCACATTTTCTCACACCAAAAGTTGTCCTCATGAAGACACTAGTTTGACGATGCGGTCCGCGCGTACGTGTGCGAGGCATCCTGCACTTCTGCTCAAGTCACACTGATCCATTACCTTCAGTTTACGAGGACAACGAGAGCCGTAGGCACATGTAGAATTTGGGAGTGCGATTTCGTTCCTGACGTCAACGCAATTTTCTTGAAATTTATGAAAAGTTGATTTACTTAAAAATAATGATTATTAGAAAGCCGAAAACAAGCTTATCTATGAGGAGGTCTGAAGATAATTGTACACTTATACTCAAGTAGAATCAAGAACGCCTATATTGACTTTTACGAAATGTGGTACACAGCAGATAGTCTACTTTTGCGAAAAGGTTTACAGCCAAATTAACTGGCGTTAAATCACTCAACTCCACATTTCAAGCTCTACCGAATGCCGTTAATATACCATCGCTCCATTGAAAACATCGCACTTGCTTCATTATCTCGATGATAATATAATTAGGAGTATTAGCCATGCAACAGGTTTACATGCCCCTGTGCCTTATGTCATTTGCCGGAAACTCGTTTCGATGTCTTGAACAATTCACAAAATAAAAGAAGTGGAATTCACCCTGTACAATAGGTCTTACCAGTGGTTCGACAATCGTGTAACCATTCAAAAGCGCGTCTTTCCGCATACTGAGGAATAATAAGTTGCATTTGCACATCTTGTGCCCTACTCTAAATCCCTTCAGTGAATGTCAGTCGTCTACACTCCCTCCTACATTTGCCGCAGTTTTCTTGCGATTTGACTTTTCTGTATACAGGGTGTCGACCAAGTCCAGCTATCATTTCAGAAACATTATAACTTGGGAAATATTAGGTGCAGAGAATCGAGGTTGGTTAAAAATCATTTAACAGTTCTCAAAACATTTTTCCTTTGTCCTTCGTTGCAGATTTGTCTTGGGCTGCCTCGAAATAGCGACAGACCAGGAGATGCAGAATACAAATCTGTGACAACGGTAGAGCCGAATTGTCGACGCCAATATCGCAGGGCACCAACGACAAAAACAAACAGAGTAAGGTGGTTCAGAATCTTCGAAAAGACCGGCAATGTCAATGACGTTCCTCGAAATGGAAGTGTGCCCCTTTGCCTCAGACACGTGTGACAGAGTGCAAGCTGCATTCCACCGCAGCCCCGAGAAATCAATTCGGCGTGCACCACGCGAATGGCAGGACACAAGGCGAACTGTCCATTGATTGTTACATAAGTGGTTACGCCTATAAAGCCGGACCGATAGCAGTCTCGTACGCATGATCACTCCTCGCGAATCCCAACTGTCTGAATGCCGTCTTCCCGTAACGTTAACTATCTCTGTAGGATTTGTCGAAGAAAAGTTTTCTTACATCGTTAAACATCTAGTATTTATTCACAGAAAACATTTTGCTAGCTAGCAGAACACTTCTGCACTTACAGGACGCTATAGACCCATCCAGAACATAAGTAAAATCATCCCGTAGCATGCAATGAATCAGACATAATCTAGCATCCCCAAGTACTGTAGCACTCGTAAGAGTTTATATATTGTTATTGTTTCTGGCGAATGATTCGCATTTGGAGAAAACGTTCATTGATAGACGCCGAAAATCACATTTAAATACACTGTCACTCAGGTCTGCGATCATTCTTAATACCGTTTCATGTCAATATGTTTTAACTTATGACAAATTAATACACAAACATCGCGTCTTTATATTTGATCAAGCACATGTCTTTGCTTACAAAGTGCAAATAGTCTAAGCACTGCAGCCAAACGACCGTCCTCTTGATATACTCATTCGTATGGTCCTAGCTAGCCTGAGTACCTTAAAAAGTCCAATGTTCCACATTTATGGACATGTGAATCGCCACAACTTTAGTATTTGGAGCTTCGGAAGCCCACACAACAGACGTGAGCTGCGCAGTGGCCGTGCGGTTAGAGGCGCCATGATCCGGATTGCGAGGCCCCTCCCACCGGAGGTTCGAGTTTTCCCTCGGGTATGGGTGTAAGTGTTGTTCTTAGCATCAGGTATTTTAAGTAGCGTTTAACTCTAGGGACCGATGACCTCAGCAGTTTCGTCCTTTAGGAATTCACGCACATTTGAACAGATGTGAACACGTCCGTTAAAACCCGGATGTTAATGTACAGTGTGGCCTCATGCACGATAGGATGATAGGGGCATTTTCCTTCGCAGAGAATGCAATAACCGGAAATGTTTACCTAGACATGCTTGAACAGTTGCAACGGCGCGGTTATTTCCTCGTTCTACAGAAAGCATCCACTTACGTTTCGGTGGTTCCTTCTTTAGCAGTCATGTTACGCGCCTTTCCTGTTTAAAAAAAGTGTAATGTTCTCGGCTAGAAAAATCTGTAGTGGAAACTAGCTGGGCTACACATTTCTACCAGTCCCATTAAAATGTTTTTCAGTATCAGGTTAGCTGAGCGCTTTAGCTTGCGAAAAACGTCAGTGAGTGTTGTGAATTGTTTGATACAAAACACCTCGAAGCCGTTGCTAACCTTAAGTTACAGTTTCGTCATTCATGCGCAGTAACGCTCATTCGAAATAGCCAGCTTACGGTAACTAACCAAACCCGTTACCAAAAGAATTAACAGATTGTCTGTGACAGAATGCTCGCTCAGATGTTACACAATTTGATCACTGCGAATGCTCAGTTTGCGTTCGAGCCTTGTATAACACCCGAATTGACGTTATTCAAAAGTCCCAGTTTACATGTTAAAATCGGAATTTCAAGTGTTCGTCTTTTTCACACGGTGGCGTCCACTTTGCGGCACTTCACGGTTAAGTTTTAGCCATTATTCGGTAAAATTTTCACGTCTATTCAGAGCTCCTTATATTCGTGTTCGAACTTGATAACGGGTAGATCGGAACTAAACTTAGGTTCACAAAGCACTTCCCTTAGCCTACAAAATACACGCGAATGTACTGACGTCTGATTGCCTGATATACATCGTAACGAATCCGATTTGAGTATTAACCGCGCAGTCCTGTATCTTTTACTTTTACCAATCACAACTTTTATGAACAATTTACTAAATGAAAAAAATTAGAAAATCCACAATTATCAACATAACTCCTTCTTTAAATTAAAAAATTATGGTGAAGTCTTACTTGTTTCCCCAGTCGCATAAACTGACTAAGTGCGCTTCACAACTTCCTCTTAATATAATTCTCCCTCTTTGTACACAGTTCTCACGCTAACGTATACTCAGTCAGTAAACATAACAATATTCATTCATTTAATACTTCGCATTCACACCATCATTCACACTAATACTAAACAAATTAGCGATAATTAAAAAATTAGCTATAATCATAATAATTACAATTCTCTTTCGTAAATAGGTAGTATTAACTACTCGATAATCTCATAGTCCGTAACATGCTGACACCTTTCAGACACAGTAGAAACTACTTGCAGCTAGCTACTGGATCTGAGCACACCTCTCTTGCGAGAGATGACTTATATACATATCAAAAGAAGTTTTGCATCACCCCGGCTCTCAGAACGCCTGAAGATATACGTTGACTGTGGATATTGTATCACAGACACAGTCCCTTTGACAGTTCAGAGATGTCACTAACCCCGCCCAAAGATGCAAAGAACCATGCATGCGCAGCACCTATTAGACGGAGGGGGTCCGACAGCCGAAAAATTCCAGTCATTCCACAAGGAACGAGGAACACGGCTCGTGTTGTCTGTAGTTCAACCATGACTAGACGGTCAATACCGCGCTTCGATCGCGTTCGCATTGTTACCTTGCGCCAGGAAGTGCTTTCAACAAGGAAAGTTCCAGGCGTCTCGAAGTGAACCAAAGCGATGTTGTTCGGACGTTGAGGAGACACAGAGAGAGACAAGAACGGTCGATGACATGCCTCGCTCAGGCCGCCCAAGGGCTACTACTTCAGTGGATAACCACTACCTACGGATTATGGCTCGGAGGAACCCAGATAGCAATGCCACCATGTTAAATAATGCTTTTCGTGCAGGCACAGGACGTCGTGTTATGACTCAGACTGTGCACAATAGGCTGCATGATGCTCAACTTCACTCCCGACGTCCATGGAGAGATCCATCTTTGCAACCACGACTCCATGGACCGCTCAGGATTCGCATCACGTTCTCTTCACCGATGAGTGTCGCATATGCCTTCAACCAGTTTGGAAGCAACCCTGTCAATCTGAACGCCTTAGACACACTGTCCAGCGAGAGCAGCAAGGTGGAGGTTCCGCTCTGGTTTGGGATGGCATTATGTGGGGTCCATGTACCCCGCTGTTGGTCATGGAAGGCGCCGTAACGGCTTTACAATACGTGAATGTCATTCTCCGACCGGAAGCGCAACCATATCGGCAGCATATTGGCAACGCATTCGTCTTGATGGACGACAATTCGCGCCCCCATCGTGCACATCTTATGAATGACTTTCTCGGGATCTGTTGCCGTCTTGAGTAACTACTCACTGCTTGCAGAAATATGAATTGCAGCTGCAACAGTTTAATTTTTTTAGTTTTTCTATGATAATGACAATAAGTCAATTAATGTAGCTGCAGTGAATTTATGAAATCGCTTCTCTCATTTATAAAAATCTTGAACAGTGGGGTCATGCCTCTTGCGATACATGTGTCTCGATTTCAAATGCTATGATTCATTGATGGTGTTACGTGTGTTTGTAGCTCTGCCGGAGGATGGCCCAGTGATCACGGGCGCGCGGGCCCGCTACCACGTGGGCGACACGGTGCACCTTAACTGCACTTCCGGCCGTTCCAGGCCTCCGGCGGAGCTCACGTGGTTCGTCAACGGCGAACAGGTACAGTAAACCACATGATCAGCACGGTAGAGTACACACGACGCTCCTAAGCACGCACATTATAGAACGCAAGTACTCATAAGGTCACAAAGTACGAAACATGTAAAAGAAGGCAGTATTTTTTCTGTCATGCTCCTTTTAAAGATGTGCCCCTAATGCAAATAACAACATACGGCAAGCAGAAGATTAGAACCACATGACATCCCACAATCTCTGACAGACACGTCATGTATCTTGGAGTCTACCTTGACATACTAAATAATCGCTATCTACAAGCCTTGACGAAGAAAAAGTTACTGCGACAAATACAAGGGTGACTACACGGATGAAGAGATGCTGCAGTTATTCACATCCACCTTCATCAGAGTAACCTCCGAACAGTCTACCACTTCCTTAGTAGGTAGACAAACGCCACAATGTAAATATTATACTTCACAGAAAGGCAACTACTGCAAAGCCACCTCAGACTACTGCGACACAAATTAAGAAAATTATGAAGCAGACAATGTAATACCTTTGCTCCGACGCATAGACGACACGACAAAACCTCTGAAGAAAAATCCCCTACGAATAAAAGATATCATGCCTATAATAGTACTGCAAAACGCGATATTCAGGGACTATGAAGTAGTAGACGATTTACAACGATATATGACATGCCTGCTCACAATGCACTCCACCCACCATCCCGACATTCACGTCATGAATTTCGACTACCAGGCTATTCTGTTCAACCCTCATGTGCATCTCAAACTAACACAAACTACTCAAATCACTACAACAGCTGTGCTGTATTGATCAACCCATGGGCGACCAGTAATAGCTGCTTTACATGCAGTTACAAGCTATAAACCACTGGTATATTGTTCGCCGGGAAAATTTTAAAATTCACGCTGGTATCTTGTTAGTATGTAAGTTTTGTCCCTATTAGAAAAATGAAAGACTATTTGATATGGTCATTAATACTCATACTGATAGGAAAACTCAACAGAAAGAACGTCTGTGGAGTATCTATTGTATTCAAAATACCTTCTAATGTGGTAGGATAAACGGAATGTCAAACTTCGGCATTCACCTTGCGATGGGGCGGTAAATAAGTGTGCTTTTAGCGTTGGTGCATTAGTACACTGTTCCACACCCACGTATTAGTTATACTTTTTGAATTAATATTCATGACTACAGTTTATGCTACGAAACAAAATTAGGCGATTATTCTAGCAAATTCAGTTTTCCACGACACAGTTCAGTCACCATTTATTGGCGTTGTCCTTTTCTTTCACACAATGAAATTAGCAATGCTGAGACTGTTTACAGTTTTACTTTAATGATAATTTGACTCCGAGCCCCCAATACCAGTAATGTAGGCTGCTATAAACGAAAATTACTCACTCAATTCGAACAGAACCACAAGTCCCACTGTCGTCTTTGTTCTAGCAGTTTTGGCGCGAAATCACAGATCGTCACATGTTCACTTACCCCAATGTATACCTCGTAATTCGTACTCACACAAATAATCGTAGCACTTCCAGTTCGCCAAATATATGCATGCACACTTGCACTATTAAACAATACTCTCTGTCGAAATGAACCGGCGCGAAAAAAAAAGAAAATGCTTACTCAAACGACCACAAAGGCCACCCAAAAGTGGGGCTTACTCCCCACCCTCCGGCTCCCCAACTGACCAACGACTGACCAATGACTGACCCCTGGCCAAGATGGCCGCTCGCTTATATAGGTTCGGGTGTCTACCCCCATGGTTATGCAAGGGCCGATCTCACCAGTTAAGGGCGCGGCGTCAGCCGATCGGTCTCAGGCGCTACAGATATGGACAGTGCGGCTGGTCCCGGCGGAGGTTCGAGTCCTCCCTCGGGCATGGGTGTGTGTGTTTGTCCTTAGGATAATTTAGGTTAAGTAGTGTGTAAGCTTAAGGACTGATGACCTTAGCAGTTAAGTCCCATTTCACAAATATTTGAACATTTTTGAACCAGTTATTGTTACAAATTTTGATACATACAGCCCTCGACAGAAATAAGTACACCATCGGAACCGAGCTAAAAAGTACATCTTATTTACTATGTTACATTAATTTCTAGGATTATTCTGTCACCCGTAAATCAAGTTTTTAGTTTTTGCAGAATTTCGCCACTTAGCGCAAATTTGTTTGTTTATATATGTGCTGTAAAGTTTTAACATAGAGCTGCATATAACACCTTTTTTAGACATAATCTATAGCGATCTACACAATGCGCTGCTCAAAATCTTCATATCTATAATAATTAATTAATTAATTAGGGGCGATGAATGTTAATAATAATTTGCAAACAATGAAAACTATTGCAAGTTAAGTGTATAGTATAACTTAACTAGTTTAAAATATGTGTGATGCCACCCAAAATATTACATAGTGCCGTTCTTTACGTCATGTATTTTCTATTGAATTTTATGAACAATTTTTCATCAAACTTTGTTTATTTCTCTATGGGCTTAATTATTTATGAATCTTAACATATGATTACGGCACTTGGTCCACTATGACGAAACGTTTTAATGAGTGCTCGCTTATCCCTATAAGTTGTTATTTACTATTTTTATTAATCTTTCAGTATTCGTGATATTAACCGATTTTGAGGTTTCTATAACTTTTGCGTCTCGTGACTTGAAATAAAGATCGATCTTTCTGAAGGTGCATATTGCTGACCACAATACACTGGCGCATCGCTCTTCACCGTAAGTTACATAGTTTTCGCATAATGCGCGAAAAAACCAAACAATGCCCCAAGCTGTGGGCCACGTGGCCGCCCGGCGGTGGAGACATCCCACCGACCGTTGCAAATCTCTTTCGGGCGCGCCACGCGATTCCGCGAATCGCGCACCATGTTGCGCGCTCGCTCTCCACAAAGCAATCCTTGCATACTAGACCTATTAATCTAGTGACGGGGGTTTGTAGCGTCACAACCTCCAGTCCAGTTACCTCCAGCCTTTAGAAACTAGGATAACCGATCAAATCGCGGTGCAGATACTAATCATCGAACATACCGCAACGGAAATGAATTCTATTGCACAGGTGCCAGAAAGTCGCTTGTAGGAAACTGGTGGTTTGTTTTAGCGTCAGTTAGGGGTGATTTGCCTGTGTCAGAAATTACCTTTATTCCTGATCAACTAGTCGCAACACCTCAATAACCAAGCAGTGAAAGTATTACCAAAACATCAGGTGGGAAGGTACGGTCGCCTTAACACAACAACTCTGTAAAGTCATTGGAAATACGGTCACATGGGGAGAAAAGTAGGAAAATCGTTACGTATAAAAAGGGAAAATTATTATACTCCTGTACATCTTCGAGTATCACTTCAGAAACTTGCTTCTCTTCTAGCTACCGAACCCTGTAGCAAACACTGATAAAAGTGAGAGGTAAGGATATGACCTGTCGGAAAATGGATACCTGGTGATACTTCAAATCGATCCAAAGTCATTACAAGACGTAATAATGTACTCAAACGCGTTTGACATCGTGCCCCACTGCAGACTGTTAACGAAGGTACGGGCATGGAGAATAGACTGCCAGATATGCGACTAGCCCAATGATTTCTTAACTAACAGAAACCAGTATGTTATACTCGACGGCTAGAGTTCGTCAGTTAGTTATAGAGTTATAGTCAGTAACACCCAGGGAAGTGTCATAGGACCGCTGCTAATTTCTATATGCATAAATGATCTGGTGGACGAGGTAAGCAGCAATCTGCTACTGATTGCTGACGATTCTCTGGTATACGGAGAGGTGTCTCCGTTGAGTGACTACAGGAGGATACAAGACGACATAGAGAAAAGTTCTAGTTCGTGTGATGAATGGCAGCTGGCTGTAAATGTAGACAAATGTAAGTTATTGCATATTTGGAAAAACAAACCCGCTCATGCAGTATGCTGCTTGCCTGGATCACGTTGGTCTAGGCGTAACGTTTCTAAGCGATATGAAAGGAAGTATGGATTCTAGTACGGAAGGCGATTGGTCCACTTCGGTTTATTGGAAGAATTTTGGGTGAAGTGTGGTTCTTCTGCGAAGGAGACAGCAAATAGGACGCCAGATTTGCTACCGGTAGGTTCCCTGGTGGGAAAGCGATATTCATTTCGGTGAACGCTATTGAGAAAATTTAGAGAACCGGCATCTGAAGCTGACTGAAGCAACGATTCTACTGCCGCTAACGTAAATGTCGCTTAAGAACCACGAAGATAAAAGAAACTATAGCTCGCACGGATGTATGTAGACGTTTTTCCCTCTCTCCGTTCGCGAGTGGAACAGGAAGGAAATTACCGGTAGTGGTGCAGCGTATCCTTCGCCGCGCACCGTACGGTGGCTTGTGGAGTGGGTATGTAGATGTGGGTGCAGATTGATTCCGGGATAGACGACCACAATTTTTTCGGAAGACAATTTTACAGCTCAGTAAACAAGAACTACCTGAAACTTTCCTGAAACTTTTAAAATCATAAATAAACAAAAGTCGATCTCATTTACAAAGCGATACCAAATTTCAGACTAGCTAAAATTTTTTAAAAGGTATATAACACTTGGCCATCTTACCCGAGAATAGGGGTTATATGGGCAAACATGTGTGGATGGATGGTCAGAGGACAAAACACTTTATAATCAAAGAGAAAATTAAAAAAAAGAACTCTTTAATGTCTTGATTTAAAAAATGTTTTATCATCATATTAACTGTAGATAAATTATAACTTAAACAGAACCTCATTTTTAAAAATCATTATACAATTGCTGAATTTTCTAAACATTTTTATTAACACTCTGGAATATAGTATATTATATAGAAAATTATTAGAAACTGACAGAAATATACAGTTAGTTGAATCTAACACTAAGCCTACTTTATGAAAAGAAATATTTATTTTTTTGATTTGCATTACCACACGGATGGCACACTTCAACATACAAAGTTCAGGACTGATGTAACCAACGCTCGCACCTGACTGACTGAATCCAGTCACAGGTTTTGTCTGCTTCTCAATACTCTTCCCCGCATCCAACGCACTCGTCTGCTTCATCAAGAAGTCCGTCACGTGACTCTCTCATATAGTGAACGTCCCTGACGACTATGAACTGTCTGAAGTATCTTTAACATTGCTCACCCGAGTCTTTTTTCGCTTTTTCTTCCAATAGTCCTAGTTTTTTTCCTTTTGCGTCAAGTTTCAGCTTTAAGTTTTTAATATTGTCTTTGGACGTCAAGTTTGTGGCTTTAATTTTTCTAGGCTTGGGAGTGTAAGCATAGGCTTCAGCGACCATTCTTCTAGGCTGTTGACCACATCGCCAATATATAAAATCGTCCCATGTTTCGGCCACTGTTGGAGGCGAACTTCCTCAGGTGTTATGTGCTGAGCTAAGTGTGTTTATTTGAGGTTCAGGTCTAGAAGGCAAGGGTGAAATATTGTTCAGAATTTCTGTGGGGTGATTTGGTTCGTTTCATTTGAAATCACAGGACAAACAGACCTATCGTCTGGTCTTTTAGAAGGTCCTGGTAGAGTTGACGTTCTTCTTTCAGGAGATTTTTGGCCATATTCGTCTGCTACAGCAAAGTTAGTGGATCTAGTTGTGGACTGATGCTTGGTAACAGAACTCTTTTAGTGGATTTCTGGCTAGATGACTCGATGATATCTGCTCTAGTAGGGAGACATGGCAAAGGTGATGAGTTCTTTCATGGAGTGTTTCGCCAGATACGTTGATGTTTTCATTTCCCGTAACTCTATCTGAATCACTTATGAAAGCGTAATCTGGAATTTCTTAGTGGTAGATTCCCATTGCTTTGAATCCAGAAACGGCTTTCACTGGTGTTGCAACTTTTCCTTGCAACTTTTCCCCAACAATCTTGTAATATCTCGCTAAACTGCAATCTCCTAGGTTCCGATATGGGTGATTCATTTGCCGTTTTTCAGTGGCGTTGTAAAAGTGAAGCTTTAAAGATCTGAGGACAGGTCGACCCTGCGGCCGCAGATAATCGGTAGTATGGCTGGGAAGGGACATTATAATGATATTATTCCGCTCGGAAAACTCCAACATCTGTACCGAGATAAGTGTTCCAAAGGGATTTCAGGACACAAAATAATCCCCTAGCTAGTCGAAATAGATCTCAACATTAACGGAGATAGATTTCTTTGATATGACCTCTTTACTTCCCGGTGGCATGTTGTCTTTCCATTCCTTGTCTTTGTTAACTCCCTTCATGACAGCATAAGGAGGAAGAAAAATCGCTTCTGCATTGTAGCATGCAAGTACTGTGATAGTGTCTCCTTTTTCTGACGAAGTAATCATATGAACTATTTCTGATCCCTTTGCAGTTACAAAACTACATGGTCAGTTATTCAACTGAAGGCCTGTTTCATCTATGTTAAATAAACTCTCCAGTTTATGGAGCAAATCATCTTTTTCGATTAGGGTCGAAATTAAGTTGAAATATTCTTTGACTTCATCACGATTCATTTCCTGGACTATGGCAAAATAATCGTCTTCAGATTTTCACACACTTAGATCTGGATGTAGAGATAAGAACAATTGTAGCCAATCGTAACCCGATTTCCCTTTTTAAGTATTAAATTTATGTTTTAGTCCAAGCTGCACAGCAAAGTCATAAGCTAGGCTTCGTACACGGTCCCTCGTTAAAGGAAAACATGGGTAACCATTTTTTTATGTGGTCGACAAGTCGTAACTCATTATGTGTACTGAAACAAGAACTAGGGCCCATTGGAATTTTGGAATCCCAATCGGTCTTTAGTTTTTCTCTCAAGAAATTCCCAGGGAATCTTAAACTCTAAAGAAGCTTTTCTCACAGAATAACCGTCGTTGTTTACTTTACTAATAGCACTTTTAAGGTCTTCTTCTTCCTATGATCCCGTAGAAGAGCCAGCATTTCGAATGTACTTATTTAGGATCTGTAAAAGAAATAACGATGCAATCAAAATGTAATACATAACACGTTTATGGTATGGTCGTCCATCACGATGATAGTATGGTCGTTTCCCCCGGTCTGACTGCTTACGGCGTAAGTTACGTTTAAATCGACAAGTTGTGACATACTACATAATTTCATGATATACTAAAAACTAAAATTGAAAAAAAGTCATCTGGAGCACTAACAATAATCCATGTTACTAACGAGCTAACACTTGACCGGCAGCGCTATACCGCAGATCATGGAAGAACTAAAGGCGCTGGTATCTCTCCCATAAGACCGTCTATACCGGGTTTTCACCAGAACATGTCTGATCTGACAGACTGAAGTAAGCACAAACAAAAACAACAGGAATGAGATCCATCATAGCTTAGCTCCGTCTTTCCAAGAACAAAAGGAAACATCAAGGCTTACCGATGGCAAACGAACGCCGCAGCTGCGCCCACTTCTCTTGTCTGCCAGTGCTCCATTCTCTCTCGACGTACTCTGCCGCGAGGAACACACCACGAGTGAGATCTGACCGTCGTTCTTACAGGGGCAAGAAAGAATCCATTAAATATGGAACTGACTCTATCTTTCATAATTTTACAGTCCTCTTCTGAAACTATGGCCCACTCTGTCAGCTTGGACCGGGTGATCAAAAAGTCAGTATAAATTTGAAAACTGAATAAATCACGGAATAATGTAGATAGAGAGGTAAAACATGGCACACATGCTTGGAATAACAAGGGATTTTATTAGAACCAAAAAAAAGAAGGTCACAAAATATCCGACAGATGGCGCTTCATCTGATCAGACTAGCAATAATTAGCACAACAGAGTAAGACAAAGCAAAGATAATATTCTTTACAGGAACCATCATTCCTCAACAGTGGCTGTAGTCGAGGAATAATGTTGTGAACAGAACTGTAAAGCATGTCCGGAGTTATGGTGAGGCATTGGCGTCGGATGTTGTCTTTCAGCATCCTTAGAGATGTCGGTCGACCACGATATACTTGGGACTCCAGGTAACCCCAAAGCCAATAATCGCACGCACTGAGGTCTGGGGACATGGGAGGCCAAGCATGACAAAAGGCGGCTGAGCTCACGATCATCACCAAACGACGCGCGCAAGAGATCTTTCACGCATCTAGCAACATGAAGTGGAGCGCCATCCTGCATAAACATCGTACATTCCTACAGGTGTTTATCAGCCAGACTGGGGATGATGCGATTCTGTAACATTTCGGCGTACCTCACACCCATCACGCTAGAAGTTTTGCTGTCCAGCGCCATCTGTCGGACATTTTGTAAACTTTGTTCTTTTTTTTGTTCTAATAAAATCCCATGTCATTCCAAGCATGTGTGTAAATTTTTACCTCTCTATCTACATTATTAAGTTTTCAAATTTATAATGACTTTTTGATCACCCGGTAAGTTGTTTGGGACGCTTCCCATTGGGGATCTAAACCTTAGGAAGACACTCCTAAAGCAAGCATATCAATTGCTTCGGACTTTGAAGAGAACACCTTTGACGCGACTGGTTTCCGCAGGCGAATTCCAGCGTGCTGGTGGGCCCCGAGGTGGTCGGCCCGGCTGACGCGGAAGGCCTGGTGTCGGCACGGCTGGGGCTCCATTTCCGGTCGCAGGCGGCGCACTTCCGGCACGGCGGCTCGATGAAGCTCAAGTGCCTGGCGACGGTGGCCACCGTCTACTGGCGCAGCAACGAGGAGAGCGTGCGCGGAGACAAGCAGCAAAGGGCGCGCGTCATGGAGAGCCGGGGCGCAGCCGCCGCCGCCCGCGGGCCCGCCGCCTGCGCGCTCTGCACGCTGCCTGCAGGTGGGTCTCGCTCAAGGTCAGGGTCAAGGTCAGGGCCAAGGTCAGGGTCAAGGTCAGGGTCAGCGTTAATCTCTGGGTCCCACTAGCACACAGTCTTACGAGGAAGGCTCGACTTGCAATTTGAATGGCCCTCTGCACTAAGAAATCAAGACTGCGTTCCATAGGGTTCAACTATGGACCAAACCCTGTTTCTATCATAAATTAGTGCTTATTCACATTGCAATCTTTCTGCATGCTTCATTAGTCCTTACTACAGATGACATACATATAAGGGTGAAAAAATAACATGTGTCTGTGCTGAAAGTGTCTCTCTTCGAATATGTGGAAAAGAACTCAAAGTCAAGGTGAAGGCCATACTCCCACTTTGGACCACTGGAACAGTATTCCTTTTACGAGAGAAATTCCACTTCTATGGCGATGGGCACTTTGCAGTTAGAGTAATCGATCCTGTGTACCACAGGGTTCAATTGTGGAGCCAGTGTTATTTCTAACGCACTCGTAAATTAATGTTTATTCACAGTGTAGTCTTTGTGCAAATGATATAAGTATTTGATCCAACGGTAGTATTAGTACGTTTACTGAAATGGTGTCCAATGATATATTCCCAAAAATTGTAAATGGGGACCCTTTTGTTCTTTCCTGATCTGAAACACTTTTTGATCTGTTTGTTTGGTTCGTCAATCGTCTTTACTCCGTGTTTGGGCAACATATCGCCAATTTTGACCGTCACCGTGAGAACGTATGGCAGAAACGTTGTACGCCGACATTTCTTCTTCTGATGTGTCACTTCGCCGAGTTTTATGTTTCGTGACACTTCTTATGCAAGTGGTGGAGTACCCCTCAGGACCCCGGGTGTTGCACCAAGCGTCTGAATTCCTGTCTTGCACGTGACGATCGTGTTAATCATGACTCTACACAAGCTGCGTAAGAAGTTTCACGAAATATAATAGTCGAGAAAGTGACAAATCAAATGAAGAAATGACTGGTACAAGTGTTAATTTGTTTCTTGGTACTAGAGAAACGTGAGATATTCTTGCCTGTTCATTATTGCTACTTGTTTCTTCTTTGTTCTTTCCATTTTAACAAACCAGCGATGCTCCTAGCGAACATAAACATACCCAAAGCCTTGCAGACAAACAAAAATTACGCTAAGCGAAATGTAGTGTGAGGAGGGCTATACGAGAGGCGTTCAATGAATTCGAAAGTAAAGTTCTATGTACTGACTTGGCAGAAAATCCTAAGAAATTTTGGTCTTATGTCACAGCGGTAGGTGGATCAACACAAAATGTCCATATACTCTGTGACCAAAATGGTACTGAAACAGAGGGTGAGAGACTAAAGGCCGAAATACTAATTGTCTTCATCCAAAGCTGCTTCACAGAGGAAGACTTCACTGTAGTTCCTTCTCTAGATTGTCGCACAGATGACAAAATGGTAGATATCGAAATAGACGACAGAGGGATAGAGAAACAATTAAAATCGCTCAAAAGAGGAAAGGCCGCTGGACCTCATGGGATACCAGTTCGATTTCACACAGAGTACGCGAAGGAACTTGCTCCCCTTCTTGGAGCGGTGTACTGTAGGTCTCTAGAAGAACGAAGCGTTCCAAAGGATTGGAAAAGGGCACAGGTCATCCCCGTTTTCAAGAAGGGACGTCGAACAGATGTGCAGAACTATAGACCTATATCTCTTAACGTTGATCAGTTGTAGAATTTTGGAACACGTATTATGTTCGAGTATAATGACTTTTCTGGAGACTAGAAATCTACTCTGTAGGAATCAGCATGGGTTTCGAAAAAGACGATCGTGTGAAACCCAGCTCGCGCCATTCGTTCACGAGGCTCAGAGGGCCTTAGACACGGGTTCACAGGTAGATGACGTGTTTCTTGACTTTCGCAAGGCGTTTGACACAGTTCCCCACAGTCGTTTAATGAACAAAGTAAGAGCATACGGACTATCAGACCAATTGTGTGATTGGATTGAGGAGTTCCTAGATAACAGAACGCAGCATGTCATTCTCAATGGAGAGAAGTCTTCCGAAGTAAGAGTGATTTCAGGTGTGCCGCAGGGGAGTGTCATAGGACCGTTGCTATTCACAATATACATAAATGACCTGATGGATGACATCGGAAGTTCACTGAGGCTTTTTGCAGATGATGCTGTGGTGTATCGAGAGGTTGCAACAATGAAAAATTGTACTGAAATGCAGGAGGATCTGCAGCGAATTGACGCATGGTGCAGGGAATGGCAATTGAATCTCAATGTAGACAAGTGTAATGTGCTGCGAATACATAGAAAGATAGATCCCTTATCATTTAGCTACAAAATAGCAGGTCAGCAACTGGAAGCAGTTAATTCCATAAATTATCTGGGAGTACGCATTAGGAGTGATTTAAAATGGAATGATCATAGAAAATTGATCGTCGATAAAGCAGATGCCAGACTGAGATTCATTGGCAGAATCCTAAGGAAATGCAATCCGAAAACAAAGGAAGTAGGTTACAGTACGCTTGTTCGTCCACTGCTTGAATACTGCTCAACAGTGTGGGGTCCGTACCAGATAGGGTTGATAGAAGAGATAGAGAAGATCCAACGGAGAGCAGCGCGCTTCTTTATAGCATCATTTAGTAATCGCGAAAGCGTTACGGCGATGTCAGATAAACCCCAGTAGAAGAATCTGCAGGAGAGAAGCTCAGTAGCTCGGTACGGGCTTTTGTTGAAGTTTCGAGAACACACCTTCACCGAAGAGTCAAGCAGTATATTGCTCCCCCCTACGTATATCTCGCGCAGAGACCATGAAGATAAAATCAGAGAGATTTGAGCCCACACAGAAGCATACCGACCATCCTTCTTTCCACGAACAATACGAGACTGGAATAGAAGGGAGAACCGATAGAGGTACTCAGGGTACCCTCCGCCACACACCGTCAGGTGGCTTGCGGAGTATGGATGTAGATGTAGATGTAGAACTGTTTCTATTATGTAAAATTAATTTGAGGATTTAAACAAAGTGAAACTAAATTGAACGCATCAAAATGACAAAGAGAAAATTGCTGGAAAAATCTAAATCTGAGAATTTATAGCGTGCTGGTAGAAATCTTACTATGGTAAAAATAATTTTTACTCTGTATTAGAATAGTGGTATCGCAGCAGACAGAAATAAAGAATCTAACTTGGCTTTTTCTTCTTTTTTTAAATAAAGATTATTGAAATGAACCCTATCTTTCAGTTCGCATCTTTTTCTCACTTATAAATCATATCAGTGATCGTAATGAGCGAAACCTTTTCAAAATCTCAATTTTGTCGATCATACTACCATGGAATGCAGTCTACAGTCTCTATAATTTAATTAGATGACATTTAGGCACTACTAACGCATGAAACTAGAGTTTTGTGTAAAAAGCTTTATACGATTTCTTCACAGATTTAGCACTCTCTTGGTATAGCGTAATGAACTTATAAAATCTTCTGCGTTTTCCCGAATTGTCACGGCTGGCCGGCGCGGTTCTAGGCGCTTCAATCTGGAACCGCGTGGCCGCCACGGTCGCAGGTTCGAATCCTGCCTCGGGCATGGATGTGTGTGATGTCCTTAGGTTAGTTAGGTTTAAGTAGTTTTAAGTTCTAGGGGACTGATGACCTCAGATGTTAAGTCCCATAGTGCTCAGAGCCATTTGAACCATTTTTTGTTCATTCTTCCCCTGGAAAGTGGCAAGAAAGAAAGTGTCTTGTCGAAAGCTCCTCTCTTTGCCTATCAAAGGAATAGAATGATTCTCTGCTACTTCGCAATATTTCTGACTATATTCTGTAGAAATGCAAATGGTCGTTGCCTATCAACAAAACATGTAGGGCAGAACAAGAGCTGTTGTTCACCTATACTCCACCGCAGTTATGCCACACGCTGCTCCTACCAACAAACACCTCCGATCAGAATGCCATACAATAAATTTCTCCGGACATGTTGTATTTGTCAAATGAACCAGCACTTGTCCCACTCTCCAATAATCACGAGCCCTGTTACATAGCCTTTCATCAGTACAGTTAATGATTAGTTATTATTTTGATCTCCACCGACATTTAGATGATTCTTTGTTAAGCGCTGTCACATTTGTTTCAATATTGCTGACTGAAGCCATAGTTCGTTTAGGCGTCTGCTTTTACTTTGGACAGCGCACCATTAACGAACATGTCCAGCAGTAATCATTATAAATTGCAAAAACAATGCAAAACATTACAACTGTTCATAACTTCCCCTCTCAATGCTTATTAGAGGTGGCGCGAACAGTGCTTGAGGTCCTTTATCTAAGAAAAATGGTAGTAGAACAGTACAATTCTGACCACGAAGACCATTCTGTTATTTTGAAAACTCCAGTTTTCTGCACAAACGTTTACTTTCATGTGATAGAAAGGAAATTACTAAAAGGTTTCGTAAAAACATCCGGAAAAGTAATATTCTTCTATACGAGGTGTCTGTACTTTCGCACATGTCCGAAAGAACAATCGCCACCCATATAGATTATGGCGGAACCGGTTTAAAGTATTTCGTGACTTTAATTACTTATAAATGATATTTCAGTGCGATCAAAAAATATATAAAACCAGTTATCTATTGTCAGCATAAGAATTCGTTTGATGTCAAAAATGATTGTCCCAGCTAATATTTGTCAACCTTCAAAAGAAATCTCCACCTGACGTTGTGTAGAAATGTTGTCTGTAAAGTCGTGTGAGTGGCACTAAATTGCACATCATTTATCAGATTTTACACAAATGTTACTTAAGATGGAAGCACTTTTCTCTAGCAAAAGGAACATTTAGTCACAAAATATTGTCCGCGCACAATTCTGACGTACGTCTCCTATCAAAATATTTTACGTAAATCGTCCGAAATAATTAAGCTTCATACATCAGCAAATAAGAAATTGATATTACGTAACGTGCTGTGAGCACATTTATTTCCATTCATTTACATTAACAACATTTATGTTTGTTAAAATTCTCGATTCAAAACTGCCGCGGAAATATTTTTGCTAAGATGGCGGCAGACAGACGATAGTCAATTTGTCTATTATTCTCGAGTCCTTTTATATCAAGTTAATATATTCAGATAAAAGTATTTGAACGTTTTGTTCTCTATTCTTTAGCATTTATAATTATTCTCAATGAAAACTAATAGCGGAGCTGAAAATTAACACTTAAAAACATTAATTAGATTGGATTACAATTGAAATAAGTACAAATCCACGTCTAGACAATAGCGACTCTATTTTTCAAATAATAATTAACAAAATAGTTACATTTTTTCTCTTTACAGACCTCACACGTCTCACGTCCGAACAGTTCATCGGTTAGCACAGGAAGAACAACTTAACCATAATTATCACAGATAACAAAAAAAAAATTATAATTGTCGTTGTCTACGAATGTAGTTCTCTGATAATAGTTTTAATTCACACAGAAATCAAATTATTACAGAAATAATTAAATAATCATCGTCATTTTTACACGATACAGTCTTTTTTATACGTAGTATCGATAATATTTGTTGAAGTTTGTACACTTAGTTCATTTTAACATCTTGTGGCTAGAACATCGTGTCGTGGATATTAAAAGATACATATGCGCCATGAAAGACAGATGATCATCCAGTGCAGGAAGCTCTTCACCAAACCTTGTGTGGGAAATCGCGTGATGCGACAAGCAAAAACAGTAAAAAGGGCTAGGGGGTGCTAATATGGTAGTGTGCGCCGAGTGGGAATTTGTACTGAGAGGATCAGCCTGATTGGGTCGTCAGTGCAGCTTTGTCTTGACCACTGTTCCAAGGTGGCGTAGATGGTTAGCATAACTGCCTAGTAAGCATAAGACCCAGATTTGTCGCCAATGACTTCTTTCATTGCCCGAATGTGGCAGAGATCGGAATTTCTCCTTTCTGGCTTTTAATATTCTTTTATTCATGAAGGCAGTCAAATGAAAACCGAATAGCAGCCACAATGGGTCTCTATTCAAAAGTAATCAGGTATTTATCCCATTCGGAGACCAGACGATTAATTCGTGTTTCGCTGAACGCGGTCGGCTGCTGACAGATCCACAAAAGCACACACTCTTGCACATCCTTGTCAGACTGAAACCGACTTCCACAAGTGTCTTTTTTGAGAACTCGAAAGACAAGAAAATCACACGGTAAATGATCCGAGCTGTACGGAGGTCGTTGCAGTATTTCTCAGCACATCCCTGAAGAGTAGACTTCGACCGATTGGCAGTTTTCGAAGCAGAAGCTGTCGTGCAGCTGTTGAAGATTGCGTCCAACAGCTTTCCTAGACGTTTTGATTTTATGGCGTGTAGCAGTTTCAGAAAAGTGTCTTCATAACACTACGAGTTGATTGTAGTTCCATGTTCAAGGAACGCAACGGACCTAGGGCCCCTGCAGTCCTAGGTCATCATGATCTTACGTGGTGGCACCATATCGAGCCAGAAGTCAAACGGTCAAGCCAACAGTGGAAGCATCACACATCCCCTCCCCTCCCCCCCCCCCCCCAAACAAATCAGAAGCTGTTAACACAAGTTGCGGGCAACGGCCTTGCCCCAATGGATACACTGGGTCCCGTCAGATCACCGAAGTTAAGCGCTGCTGGGCGTGGCCGGCACTTGGATGGGTGACCGTCCGGGCTGCCATACACTGTTGCCATTTTTCGTGGTGCACTCAGCCTCGTGATGCCCATCGAGGGGCTACTCGACCAAATAGTAGCGGCTCCTATCAAAGAAAACCATCATAACAACTGGGAGAGTGGTGTGCTGACCACACGTCCCTCCTATCCGCATCCTCGTCGGAGGATGAGACGGCGGTCGGATGGTTCCGATGTGCCGCTTGTGGCCTGAAGCCCGAGTGCTTTTTGTTAACCCAAGTTGCGACAAGGTCGTGATGACCTCCTAATTCAACTACAGGAGCCCTCTGTTAGTGGATTTCCAAATCAGTGCACAGCGCTATAAAAACAATTTGCAGAATCTGCAACATGCCATAAAGTCAAAATGTCCTGGAATGCTATCTGACAGAATCATCAGGTTGCACGATTATTCCCGCTCCCAAAATGCCAATCCGACGAAGGCTCCACTTCAGCGTTTCGGTTGCAAAACTCTGTAAAATCCTCATTACTGTGCGAATCGCTTAGAATATGATTTGTAAGGCTTTGGCGGCCTGGTGAAATACATCCATCAGCGTCGGTTTCAGCCGTTGTGGATCTGTCGGCAGCCTACCGCGTTCTACGAAATAGGACTTGACTGACTTATTTCCCAGAGAGATAAATATCTTAACATTACATTTCAATGGAACCACTGCGTGCGGTCACGTTATTGCGGGTGTTTGCTTTTCATTTGACTGCCACTCAAGTTAAGTTTAGCCAATGCAAAAAGAAGCCTCCACAGTGAATTAAACAAATGCATGCTCTTAATACTCATGTACTCCATTAGGAGACACCATCTTCACGAAAATAAGTCAGTTGTCACACAGATGTCAAACTGTTGTGTACATAGTTCCGCGTAGTCAGCACGTACACAACTTTCCCTCTAGAGCGCGCCCCGCTAAGCACTACAGCGCAGGCGCAGAGCTCGTCCGTCTCCGCACTATGAGATGGCGCTGTCTTAGAGACGGACCAAATTCTGCTTCCGCAGATCCGCGTATTAATATGTAATGCAGCCAATGAGATTGCTGCTAACGCAGAACCTTTTCTCCTCGCGGATCACACTCGCGCAGCCATACCTGAACTCTCGAGGTATTATAACGAGTGTACAGACCTCCGATTAGTCAGTCTGCATCAGTCTGCATTAGTCAAGTTTCAGTCCGCGCCTAATAAGATTATCATATTCTTGTACATAGCCAAGAAGATAAATGTATAGACACTTTGTCAAGTATCAGACACATAACGTACCAAGACCAAAGGAACTTCCGATTATCGTTTGTAAATAGCATCCAGAATCAAGTTAAGTAAGGTTTATGATTTTTGTTATTTTAATAAATGTGTGTGAAAATTAATCAAGTTCTGTTTAAAGTTGGTCACCGTCAATCTGTTACTCTAAGCGTGCAAGTAGCATTTCTATCGTCTGACCGAACGGCAGAAGATAAACACGCCACGATAAGACCACGAGACATATTGCTGGCACTCGCCTACTTCGTTAGAGCGACAAGTCAAATAATCTGATGCTGTGTGTACCGAAGGTCTTACAGTATGCACACCACACAAACGTTTCAAGAATGACTTGTTTTTGTAATGTCTGCGGACTCGTGCATTGCAGCGTTGATAGCCTGCTAATTATGATAGCGCTTTGCTACTGTGCTCAAGCAACAGTAAAGCAAATTTCATCGCAGGTTGGACTCAAAGTGTCCTGACTCTCTGTTGTGTTCCAGTGTGGCTGACGATGGCGCTGGTGCTGACACCTTGCGGGACATGCTGCAGGTAGCGCCCGCAACTGCTCTGAGCGCCGCCGATGGATTCACCGAGCAACAGCCGCGACAAACGGCCACTGGCGGTTACGGACAGCCACCAGTGACGTCACCGGCAAAGTGTTCGACAGTAAGCGCGGAGTGTGTCCGGGAATAAACTTCCACACTGTGACTTGCTGCTGTCGAAAACAGAAACGAAAGTGTTTATTAACTAGCTTCTTACTTCCTAATACATGTGGATGTGCAGTTTTATTTACGCGGAAGTGCTGTGTGCAGAACTTCTTATATTACGAGACGCGGATGTATTTATTCCCTGTTGAAAACTGCTAGGAAAAAAGTCAAGAGTGTTCTTATCACTGTGTCTCACTTGTTAAATGAGGCCACTGCTACGTTCAAAAGACACTCGCAATAATTCGCACTGTGTTTATAAGCGAGTGAACGTTCTACATTTCGTACCTGGATAGACGCTACATTTCTTTATCCAAACACATCAGGGACAATCCAAGCAACTCAAGTGCATCAATTTCTTGAATCTATTGTGGCGAATTCACTCAACTCTTAATGAATTTCGCATATGAAATAAACGCTGTCAAATCTGTGGTAGAGCGTATTCGTTAGTGATGATTATCACTGAGGTACCGAGAAACATATACGAGCATCACTTCTACTGCTTTCGAAGGAGAGCTCGTGCGCCTTTCAGAAGTGTCAAAACAACATTGTGTCAGATAATATCGAAATCCATGTCAAGCATCATAAATCCTTTCTCATAACAGCGAAGTTTATTTTAAGCTTACAAAAAAAGTGAAATTTTTTTCACTATCAGAGCTCACAGAAGGCAATGACTAATAACTGTGTCTGTACGAGCTGAATAAGAATCTGCTGTACAATACAGCGTTATAATGTTAAATTCTAAATGCTTTTTAAACATTTGTTTTAGAAAAGCTCTAACGAACGATATCTTCTCCCACTATATCCTGCAAAAAAGTGCTTTCTGTTTACTAATTTCATATTATAATTTCATGAGTAAACAAGTGAGCTTATACCCCTTTCTCAAAAAAGTGGCCCATAACATTTAATTTTATGGTGGTCATTACCAAGCGTTTTAAAGAGTTCAAATAAAGTTTTGAAAGTATATGAGCAGACTGTAAGTTCAACAAATTTATTTAGGTCTGTGAAAGGAAAAGACTATTTTTGAGAGAAGATAGTGGTAGAGAATAAGTTCCAAGAAGACAGATGTAAGTACGACGTTGATAAAGCGGTGGGAAACTTACTCTGCGTTTAACACTTGCTTCCTCGTTCGAAACAGTCATCTTACAGAAACAGCAATGGCGTGTTAACAAAGATCGGAAGCCATTTCCAATGTGAGGCGGTACAGAAAATCAGAAACTACAAACAACTCATAAAAAATCATCAGGCACAGCCTCAGGAAGAATACTATATGGTTTCCGAAAGTGTATGAATACGAACAAAAATTAGCATTCTACCTTCCGAATGAAATAACGAGGCGAAATAAAGATTCAGAGTAACTTTTCTACCACAAAAGTGAAGCAAAAAAAGTATTCGGCAGAAAACTGACTAATTTCCTAATTCTTTTAACGAAAGTAAAATACTATTATTGATTGTTATGTAGCTCTCTTCCGTCTTCAATGAACTAAAATCTATAGAGAACTTTATTTCAACTTTTGACAACCCGTTATTCGACAATCTCCTGATTAAAGCTTCGATTACACCATGAACCCAAACCCTTTTAGCGTATCCCACCAAGCAAGAGGCTCTGGGTTCCCCGTTTCTGATTTACCGGTACTTGCATCTGATGGCAGTTTCTATTACCAAACTACACAAGAGAGAACTTTGATTGAATTTCTGACCGTGCATTAGAGGGAGGAAGATCTAAAACACTCTTCAGAATCTGGGTTTTCTACGGTTTCTCTAATATTCTTGTGCAGAATACTGGGATTATTCTTTCGCAACGACGTAGCCAATTTCCTTTCTCATATTTGTTCCATCCGATGTGTGCTCAGTCTTTGACCTTTTTCGATAAAATTCTTTTTTAAAAAAATTTCTCTTTGCGTTGTTCTGAGGAAGATAACACAAGAAACCGACGATTCGATCGGACAATAGGTACCTGAGTGAATATCTGCTACGTAGGGTAGATAAAATTAGTTGTTGAACAGGCAATAGTGACAGCTGCGACATGAAGTCATGCAGGAGGACTGCGACCCTTATGCGGATATTCATCACGTCTTTTCCACCACTTTTTGTCCGCTCTCCTGTTGTTTAAATTTTATTTATTTACGTGTTTAGGGGTAGCCCATCATCAAAAGAGCAGCTAGAAGAACTTAATATAGAGTATCGTGTCACATGATACGAATCTAAACATGGCCACCAATGTTAAGATTTTAGTCATATTCGCGTGTTTTCCTGTAGTTTCTGGGTTCCATAATTATAAACGCTTAGGGGTGGGGGCGATGCGTAAAAATTACCTTTAACCCCGGTGGAATTTTTTGGGAGTCGGTTTCCATCCAATTACGTCAACGAAAGACAGTGACCGACTAGCGGACACGAATATGGCACTATGAAATACATACAAATTACTTTTAGTCCCGGTAGAATTTTATTGGAAGCCAGTTTTCAACCAAATTAGATCATCGCTAGGTAGTGATGAGTAGCATCTACAAATGTGCCACTGTAAAATCCAAACCTTGGGAGCTGAGGATGTAACTATGTAAACAGTGTCTTTAGTTATATCGCAGACAGAAAAAGTTTATGTTGTGAGTTCGTAAGCAGGGTAGTACGGCAGACACGTAACAATTTAACATCCATTGCTAATCAGTGTGGAACATCTGAAGTACTGGAATGACTTGAGTCAGTATTACATTGACACTGTAATTTTCAGTTTAGGTTTGTCACTGACTCATTCACACTCAAAGATAAATAGATTCGTTTCACTACCGTTTCCTTGTTTTCATTCCATAACAATAGCATCTAGTATGACTAGAAAGTGTGGCCGTTCAGCACTTGACAGCTGTAACATTAACGCACAACTTGCTGTGTACTGCAGAAGTGGTACGGAAGATAAATCCTGTCATAAACACATACACGGCATTCTTATTAGATTTTACATATCCATGGAGCGTATTTTTAGACGAATGTCATGTTATCTGACATCGGACAGATGCAAAAGAAATGAGCTTGTAATAAATACCAATGGAGCGAAAGTATTTATTATGCTTTTAATGCCTAAATTGTCAAAATCCTCTGCACTTCTGCTGAAAAAAATGATTAGCAGACGGTTGCATTTTTCCTTTAATCAAAATTCAATAAAATAGTTTAGCCGTAAAAAGAACAAGAAGATAAAACGTGAAATAAGTTCATGAGACCATAACTATGCTTTATTTTCCTATACCAATATCTATCTCGAGGCTTCTAGCCTCATAATCAGATGTACCTGATACATTTACATCCAGTCGGTGTGTCGAGTTCATCTAAGGATCATTTCTTGCTGATGTCAACTGTCCTGAGTACCATGAACTCTCAAACCATGGACACGCCACATACGAAGCGGCATCCTCAGCGACTCGTTGCAGAATTGTACGTTTTTAAAGACAACTGATGCCAGCAAGATGTGGTCCTAAGAAGAGCACCGCACATCGAATGGATGTTCATGTGTTAGGTATATCTGATTATGAAGCTAGAACTCTATAATAAAACGAAGAGTATTAATTGCAGTCTGAGGCAATTTCTTTTTCCCAAATTAATCGTGCGAATTTGTTCTCCATTGTTCCACCAAAAATGCATATTTTAAATAAGGAGTAAAGCTACGTTTATTAGCTCCGCCATGGCATTCAGTATGAAACCGGCATTCTCATATTTTTCTCCTTTGTTTCTTATCATTCATCAATCATCTGGCTGGTGTGATGCATCCATTCACTAATTTCTCTAGAGCACAGAGCACCACTTACGCCTAACTTCCTTATATAATCTCTGTCTTCCACTACAACTTTTACCCTCCACAACTCCTTGCTCAATATGTGTCCTGTCATTCTATCCCTTCTTTTTGTCAATGCTTATATATTTCTCCTTGCCAGTTCAGCAGAGAATCTCCTATTATCTTTCGAACATCCTTCTGTGATACCATATGTCTTATTTCCCTGTGTTCTCACAGTTCGTGATTCATTTTATTTCCAAGCTGTGTTCCAGACGTGTATTGTCAGACCTAAGGCTTATATACCACTAGACAGCGTTTAGGCCAGAAATTCCGTATTTTCCTGTGGTAGTTTGTTCTTTATGTCCTCCATGTTTCGTCCATCATGTGTTACTCTGGGCTCAGTGTTACAGAATTCTTTCCTTTCGTCTACTATGTTTGAAACTCACTCTACCGCTAATCTCATTTCTGCTACTCCTTATTACTTTTGTCTTTCTTCGGTTTAATCTGAATCTGTATTATGTACTTACTAGAGTTTTCACTGCTTCAACAGGTCCTAATTGTTCTTCACTTTAGCCGGCCGCTGTGGACCAGCGGTTCTAGGCGCTTCAGCCCGGAACCGCGCTGCTGCTGCGGTCGAAGGTTCGAATCCTGCCTCGGGCATGGATGTGTGTGATATCCTTACGTTAATTAGGTTTACGTAGTTCTAAGTCTAGGGGACTGATGACCTCAGATGTTAAGTGCCATAGTGCTTAGAGCCATTTGAACCATTAGTTCTTCACTTTCACTGATAATGGCGTCATCATTATCAAATCTTCTTACTGATATCCTATCGCCCGAATTTCTTCCTGCTGAACCTTTCTTTAATTTCCGTCATTGCTTCTTCGTCATCTTTTGTTCGAATAATTCATTCATTCTTATTGTTCCCCTTGGTTCTTAAACATATTACATATAATTCGTCGTTCCCTATAGCTTACACTTATTTTTCTGAGAAATTCAAACACCATCCATAGTCTTACTTAGTCGATGCTTTTTCTGTACCAACAAATTGTATGACGTTGTTTTGGTTTTTCTATAGGAGTTCTCCTATTATCAAGGTCAACGTCAGAACTGCCTGGCTATATCGTCATCTGACCTATTCTGAATGTTCTTTTCCATTCTTCTGTATTGTAGACTTTTTAGCAAAGTGGATGCATAAGCTGTTAAGCTGATTGTGCATTAGTTTCTCGTGGAACAGCTCTTAACCAGCGTAAAAAGTACTATACAAATTAATTTTGAAATCTATATTGAAACGTATAGTTAGCGCAACCAATAGAAATACCTTGCTAAAGTACGCCAACCTATCTCAAAATCAAATATCATGAGCTATTGCTACTACTCGTGTGTAGAACATTTCAATTATTCCAGTACAGCGATTACCGTTAGATTCCATTTCTCACCCAAAAGTTAATTACGGAATGCAGTCAACTATTTGGTCACACAACAAGACACAGAAATTGTGTCGCAAATACTGCGACAAAAACATATAAAAACAAAGTAAACAAATTTTGAAGGAAGAAATTATTCCACCAGACTGTATTTTTAAATACGTTCTTCTCCACTGCTAGTGTCGGGCAAGGCCCATTTTTAACTGAATCTAAAGTAGCAGATGTGGTTACATCAATAACAATGTGCCATGCCCAATATTAGCTTTGAGGAAGAAAGTGTTTTAAAGTACAGACAGATGGAATAATAACTTTCTACCGATTTGGCGAACCTATGGTTTCCACACAGAGGAAAATAATACATTTTGTAAAAGTATTTCATAAAGATATAATATAAATGAGCAGAAATCCTTGCTACGCCGATCCACAACGCCTATTTACTCAAAACACAGTGACAGCACACTAACAACGTGACTGTAAGATCAAAAAAGTATATACATATTCCCTTTCACATTCGTGTCAACACTATCACAGTCGCAGTCTTACGCTCTTAGTCATAGTACAATGATCATAAATGGTTAAAACAATATTATGTGCAACGTAGTTGCAGAAAATATAGCCTAATTCCATTATTTAAGTTGCCAGGTGCAATGCAACATTACTTTTTATATACTTTTGTGCTAATAGTCATGTGACTGCTTTTAACTAATGTTTCCTGTGGTAAAATATTGCAATAACAATAGGCATAGGAACCAATCTTACGTCAGGAAAATAATTTCATACAATCATAAACACAGTTCAAGTTCATCTGAAGACAACCGTGGAGAAACGGGGTACCCCTCAAATGTAAAAGCTTATAGATAAGTGTTACTATCTGTTGCTGGGTACGCGAACTATCAAAACTGACACTGGTCTCACTCCTAAATACCCTAATGTTGAGGGGTGAGACCAAAGTCAGTTTTGATAGTTTCTCGACCCAGCAAGAGATGGCAAAACTAACCTCTAAATTTTTACGTTTGACAGTCAGCCTATTTTTTCGTGCATGTCTTCATTTGAAACACTACATTGTTAGTTACAGCGTGAGTGAAGTTACTGAGTGATCAGTCTGCAAAACTGAGATATGACATAGATATTGATACGTAGGAAAGTATTGCCAGTGCCTTCAGCTTCGTCAATGAACAGTTTCTCACATCCTTTATCGCAATTCATCTCCACGAGTAATGGTGTGGTATCATCTCTATATATACATTCCTCTTATGATCGACTTTCTACAATTGATCATCAGTCCATCACATGCCTGCATGCATTCCCTGCTATCCACATTAATATTGCTGTATGTCCATCACAAAACAAACAGTTGCTTCAAAAATTCTACAATTCTCTATTAACCAATCTAAAAATGGTGTTGTTTACAAATATTTTCCAATATAAACGTTTTCCTTGCTTTACTACATTTCCAAGACAAATGGTTTTACATTTATAAACATTAAAGAAAATCAGGAAATGATAATTTACAGAAACTTATATTTACATATTTCACTGAGCTACAGAAACGCCCAACTAATGTCACTGTGGACTTTTCAGATCTCATGTATGCGTAATCAGTATAGCAAATATAGTTTACAAAACAATCTATGCAGATAGGCTAATTAAAGTTCTTGCACTTATCTTCCTTTCCTAGCTTGGCGGCTGTGCGTGTGTGCTTCATTTCTGATTGTTGTTGTTGTTGTCTTCAGTCCTGAGATGGGTTTGATGCAGCTCTCCATGCTACTCTATCCTGTGCAGACTTCTTCATCTCCTAGTATCTACTGCAGCCTACATCCTTCTGAATCTCCGTACATTCACCTCTTGGTCTCCCTCTACGATTTTTACCCTCCATGCTACCCTAAATTGGTGATCCCTTGATGCCTCAGAACATGTCCTACCAACCGATTCCTTCTTCTAGTCAAGTTGTGCCACAAACTCCTCTTCTCCCCAATTCTATTCAATACCCCCTCATTAGTTATGTGACCTACCCATCTAATCTTCAGCATTCCTCTGTAGCACCACATCTCGAAAGCTTCTATTCTCTTCTTGTCCAAAGTATTTGTCGCCCATGTTTCACTTCCATACATGGCTACACTCCATACAAATACTTTCAGAAACGACTTCCTGACACTTAAATCAATACTCAATGTTAACAAATTTCTCTCCTTCAGAAACGCTTTTCTTGCCATTGCCAGTTTACATTTTATATCCTCTCTACTTTGACCATCATCAGTTATTTTGTTCCCCAAATAGCAAAACTCCTTTACTACTTTAAGTGTCTCATTTCCTAATCTAATTCCCTCAACATTACCCGACTTAATTCGACTACATTCCATTATCCTCGTTTTGCTTTTGTTGATGTTCGTCTTATATCCTCCACTGTCCATTCCATTCAACTGCCCTTCCAAGTCCTTTCCTGTCTCTGACAGAATACAATGTCATCTGTGAACCTCAAAGTTTTTATTTCTTCTCCATGGATTTTAATACCTACTACGAACTTTTCTTTTGTTTCCTTTACTGCTTGCTCAATATACAGATTGAATAACATCCGGGAGACGCTACAACCCTGTCTCACTCCCTTCCCAACCACTGCTTCCATTTCATGTCCCTTTACTCTTATAACTGCCATCTGCTTTCTGTACAAATTGTAAATAGCCTTTCGCTCCCTGCATTTTACCCCTAGCTCCTTCAGAATTTGAAAGAGGGTGTTCCAGTCAACATTGTCAAAAGCTTTCTCTAAATCTACAAATGTTATAAATGTAGGATTGCCTTAATCTTGCTTCTAAGATAAATTTCTGATTATAAATAAGAAAAGTGATGTTATGCCTGATGTAATTCACCCCATATAAATCCAGTAATGAGTGTACTGATCACACTAAGAAGAAGACTCAGTGTTGATATTCCATCAGCTGATAACTCCGTTGCATGTCCACAGCTTTATTCAGTACGCGTAAACTCGTTTCTTGCTGGCGCTGCAGCTTTCGTTCGACCTCCAGTTTAAAAACTGTAAGCTTCGTCGCTGTACGAGTAGCCTATCCGCTGACGCACGCTGGAAGCCGCCTCACGGTTTTCCACAAGTAACCTTCTGATCCGCAGCCATACCCCGCCCCTGGAACGGTGGCCAGTGTGATTGCAGATGTCATTTGGCGTCGCGACGCACTTTATTTGCCGCCTCTGTGTGCTTCCGCTGAACAGCTGCTCTCGTGCGTAAAGGTCGAATCCGAGTAATTTCCACGCCGCGCCTTCACGGGTTTGTATCAGCAACATCATACCTACTGGACACTGCACAGCTCATGTGTCCTATTTTTTCCTGTGCCCTGCACCAGTTTGGACAAGTAAACATGGCCCTGTCAGTCCCACAATCCAACCCACTGAGTTATTCGAAGTTTTTGCATACAAGTATTTTCATCACTTACTGGTTTTTAGTCAATTTTCAGAAAGGAAAAGAGAGAGACACTGTTTGATTGACTGACTTTCTGCTTAATTCCAAGTTGCAGTACAGGACTATGTATATTATATGAGGGTACTTTGATAGGTCTGGTAATAAAATGCAATAAATAACCAAAAAAATCTGATTCGCTTT
The DNA here is from genome assembly GCF_023897955.1 of Schistocerca gregaria. Taxonomy (NCBI): domain Eukaryota; kingdom Metazoa; phylum Arthropoda; class Insecta; order Orthoptera; family Acrididae; genus Schistocerca; species Schistocerca gregaria. Next base: position 224,217,115 of record NC_064925.1, on the reverse strand, counting down.
CTACTTAAACAACATATCACATTTATCTTGATCACACCAAATAAATTTTTCTCCAGAAACAAAATAAAAAATTTGCGTGGGGTCTTCAAAAATTAAATTAGACATTTTTACAGCAGACATACCAACTGTTATGGAATGATGCACTACGCCTCAGAGTGACACAGAAGACGATGCTGTATTTCAGCATATCCTCCTAGTCTATGTAAACAATTGCCGGAAGGTTCTACCAACCTTGCAATGCCTCAATGGTGGAAAACCGCTCTTTAGTCAAGGAGCAAATCGAGAACTGCTGTTGGTATATCTCTTTTCCTCGAGATTGCTGCGAATCAGTTCCTCGATTGGCTGGACGTTGTCGTCTGTGGTCGGTGGCTTCCTTACTCATCAGCATCACCCACTTCTATGCGGCCTTGGTTAAACTGTTGACACCATTTCATTAAGACTGTACTCGACATCACATTTAGTCATTATACTGCCACTTTCACCGTAAATCTTTTTTGTAATGTACACGTTTTCCCACAGTAATCGTACTGTCCCCCGTACTATTGCTATTGAGTATGCGTCAAGTCGCAGAGCCATTTCACTCACACACTATTTGGTGCACCTGTTATCCGTACTACAATAGAAGTGTGTCTGCAGGGAACTCGGGGCATTTACAATGCGCAACACTTGTGCAACCGTCTTTGTGTGGGGGGACACGTGTAACTCACTTTCTGAAGCTCCTAAGAATCAGGACATGACCAGCAATATATACCTGATGGACGTTTTCTCATCTTGTGTAGTTTCAGGAAATCCGAAGTTTGAGCTCAAGGTAATACATCGCAGAACTCGCTCTGATCGATGTCAGAAAATCGTATGAAAAGGATACCAACGGCTGTAATTCCTCTTAAATTTTTATCGCTTACGCAACTAGTTTCGACGCTTCGTTAGCGTCATCTTCAGGCCTCTATGCGATAAACGAATGGAGGTATCCAAACACTGGTGCACATAGAATAGGAACCATATATATTAAATAGGACACGTGTACGCTGCAGACACACAACTGTCGATAGCTGTGCTACTACTTCTTTGCTGATGACGTTTAGATTCTCTAGCCGCGTTGGCCGATGTCACTAACGCTTACTTGTGCGGTAGCGCTCGACTTGACGTAAGTCGGTTCGAGTCCTGGTGCTAGATGAAATTTTCGTTGGTACCATTTGACCAGCATCGGGAGAAGATTTGTAACGTATAGTTCTCGATCTTCAGTGTTCTCAGCAATGTCCTGGATTGAATTCCAGCTTTCTAATGTCGTGAGTGCATCTCATACAGTTCATGGGGACCTATCCGAATAGTAAAAGATTCTTCTCGCTTTCTGTCTCTCTCTGTATCTGATTTTCTCTACATCTTCTGCGCTACACATCAGACTAAAATATGCTGAGAGTACTGGTAGGATTTAAAAAAAATATCGTGCCACTTTTATAGGAATTTGCCAGATTAATCAATCTACTAGGCGTATAATCGTAAGATAAAATAAAATGTTTCCTGCTTATGTACGACATTTGTTGGTAAAGTTGGAAACTTAACAACGGGTTGAGATGTGAAGCTGTTGCTGTATGTCGAACACTGATGTAGGGCAACGTTCCTTGCTGATGTACACGCTTTTCATCGCTTTGTAAAGCACCGCTACCCATTCATCACGTCTAGTCGATATTTCCAAAAGCTTCAGGATAATGACTCTCTTGTTGCAAAGCTTCCATCGCCATCGGCAATTCTAGTCCTTCTCGCTTTATCAACATTATTTTCTGATGTCTTACACATCCCTTGCAATAGGTGATTTGTCACTCATTTTTTAATTATCTTAATGATACCCTTTCGACTAGTTATTCCACTGCATGATATGCATGCGTGAACGTGTATACCACAATATGTAAGTCTTTCTAAGAAGGGTTTCGAATCTTCTTATTGTCGAGGTTATTCGGCCCTAACTGATTATATTCCAAGTTACCAGCGCGATTGATGCAGTTCCGAAAGTTTGGTTGCGTTTCATTGCCATCTATAAGGTATAGGTTCAATTCTCGGTGTTGTCAAATGTGAGGTCTGACAGGTGGTTGCATCCTGGCAAGAACAATTGCAAATTTAATTGAGACTTCGTGACCTCAGTTTCAGAAACGGAGATCAGCGGCTGGGAATGTGATGGGCCGAACTCATGACACGAGCAAATCGTCTAAGGCAGAACATGAGACTATATTCTGAAATATGTCGGTATTGCGCTTGCCTACTGTCTTACAGAAATGAAAGGAAATTCTGCACAGATTGGAATCCCCAGGTGTGCCTTGAATTTCTCTGCTCATGCCGTGTAGCGCTGAAAGCAAAGGACTGCCAAACGAAGAGGAAAGAAGACGATTCAGATAAATGCATCATATGCTGTAGAAGTTAACAAGATTAAAAATGGATAGGGAGATAAATCTGAAGAACAAATGGCTTAGCGCTGCTCTCTCAGAATTACACGCTTCATTTACAAGAAGAATAACCCAACCTCTATTGAATCATGAGTTTAGAGGTGGGAAATTTCGTTTCAGCACGGATGATTTCAATCTCTGCTTTTATTCCTTTAAATTGTCTCCTAGAGAATAACTGTCAATTCGGCACTTCATAGAATTTTTGAGAGAAAGCTAACTTCAACGTATTAATAATCTGCACAGATTCTAATTGCGATTGTAGAGCGAATATTTTTAACGAGAAAAGCTACCCTTTTAATATCTCTCTTTTGACATGTTCTACGTAGAAACATAAACTGCAAATGCGTCACTACGCAGGCGCAACGTTAGTGAAATTTTCGAAATTTGTTTCGCACGTTCAGTGAGCTCATGATTAATTCTTCTGACGCTGGATATTTTTTATGACTTGGTCTACGATGGTAAGCAAAAGAATTTGGCACAAACAATTTTTGCCTCTTACAGTCATTATTTTGTAGGTACTATTCGATAAAAACTTAATCAAGCAATACAGTCCTAGAAGGAGAGTGTGCTTTCATTCTGAAGAGGCAACGCTTAGACGAAGAGGAGTACACGCCGTTGTTGTATTAAGTATCAAACACTGGTGGGAACTTTCTAGCAAAGAACTCGGTCTCACATACGCCTCTAGCAAGAGTTTTACCTTCTCTCCATCCGCTTCCACAAAATACAGTTCTGTAACTAATGCACTTTTGCGGTAGGGTATTTTAACTTCATTATTTCCTCCCTGATGTTTCTTAGCTTCTAATTATACTGTGGAAAACCCTTTGTGAATTAGGCCAAACCGCAATCTCATGCACGTGTCTTCTGTGTGAACTTTAATCTTTCCTAAAGTTACCTACTCTCCCTTTAGCAAACTTCACTCTATATTTACATTTGCATTCAGAAAATCACTGTGAAGTATTAGCAGTGGGTACTTCATATTGTACTAAACGTTACGTTATAATCCCATACGAATAGTCAAATTATCTTCACCGAAAGACCGCTATCACTTTTTGTACAACACATTTATTTTCCATTAGAGTGTTTTCATTTTTTAAATGGCTATCTATAATGTTTGCGGTATATAAATCAATGATGAAGGGGAGATTAACTGCAATGAATTATCTATGCAATTTAACACATCTCCCTGTAAGCAGACAAAACAACTCTTACCTGTAAATCTTCTGTCTCTTGACCGTGGTAGCATCTGATGACGAAGCAGGGCAAGTGTTTCAGTCCGAATGAGTGATATGTAGAAGGACAGTGGGGAGGCCACAAACCAGTAATAAACACACAGTGAATCAATGGAACAGTTTTATAGAGAATAAGAAACACATTTGACTGTGAGACATCCTTGTTACAGCATGGGACAACATCAGTCCACAATTCTGCATTTCTAGTCGTACAGCCAGTCCTCCATACGAAATACAAGTACCAAGGGAAAGCAATATTGATCTAGAAATGGAAGATCGTATGGGCCCTAAACAGTCCTTAGTGCCGGTAAGTGAGGAACGAGGAAGTAACATACAGAAGATGTAGTGACTGATCATGAAATATGGGGGATGCAAACACGAAGGGTGGTAAGCACGGTAGTTCTTACCCCATCAGCATCAGCGTGAGCGTTGCGCAGACAACTAGGTGCTCATATAATTACAATAGGTGATGCTGATACTTTCTATTGTAATCACTTCCAGTTTATTGCATTGAAAAATAAATAACTCATGAACAACACATGCAAACTATAACAGCTAACTTCTGTTGGTTTAAATTACATTTAATATAATTCAACGCTTCAATAAAAGGTTATACCCATACCTTTGGTTAAAGGCGGTACTTTGTGAGACAATATTAATTACATTTTCCGTCTAAGGCGTGTGACGCACAGTTACTTCTGCAAGTCATTTTAATTCCCCTCTCTATCACCCTTATGAGCCCACTTCTTTCACTTCATTCTACCCAACCACTTGATTTTCTTGTTAACGATTAGGGCTCTCAGCAACGTAAATGGCCCAAAGGACATCACACACATCCATGCCCGAGGCAGGATTCGAACCTGCGACCGTAGCAGTCGCGCGGTTCCCGATTGAAGCGCCTAGAACCACTCGACAACAGCGGCCGGCCCAGAAAAGTAAACACGGCATTTCACTCTCACCTTCAGAATAGCTGTCTGCTTCATATGTCTGCTGACGCTTCTGACGCTCTCTTGGTGGTCTAGATCCGCGGCCATCCAACAATTTTCTTTTAATACGCCGCGAAAGTGCTTTTGCTGCATTTAGTTCATTTTTGTGTGGAGCATGGCACATATTCCTCTTCGGCTCGATAACACAGTCTACTGTAATGAGGCTTTGGCTTTAAACTCTACCTTAACTGAAGACCGCTTTTCCACATCAGTCGACAGACCCCGTTGTGAAGAAGAAGAAGAAGAAGAATAAGTAACATCACTCACCTTGCTAAGCTGTGGAGAAGAAGCAGTGACTGATTGTTGTATACTGAGAATCTGGAATTATTCTTTCTGTCGTATCTGATGGCGCAAATTCGCCACCGCCAAATGCAGGACGAAGGAATTCCAGTGTGATACACATGCGATATTCAACCATAATTCTTCATTTTCTCTGTATCCGCAAGTAAGTTTCTAATTCTGCGCCGAGCGGCTCTAGGCGCTTCAGTCCGGAACCGCGCTGCTGCGACGGTTGCAGGTTCGAATCCTGCTGGGGCATGGATGTATGTGACGTCCTTAGGTTAGTTATGTTTAAGTAGTTCTAAGTCTAGGAGACTGATGACCTGAGATGTTAAGTCCCATAGTGCTTAGAGCTATTTGAACCATTTTTCCGATTTTGCACGTGTGTAGATTTGGAGAGATTTCTTCATGTCGAAATATCAGTGATGCTCCCCAAACGATTTTCATTAAACTGGAAAATACCCGTCTTTTTAAATCCAGACATGATACGTTACATTATTGCTGCTCGAGCATATTCAAGTCCAAACAGCTGAGGTAACCGCAGAAAGTGCTTAACAGTCCCTCAAATCCTATCTCAAATGAAAATATTCCTCTTAAATAAGAGATAATTCATCACATTATTAATGTAAATATAATCTAAAAGTTGGCGCAGAATAATTGTAATTTCTATTAGTTATTATTAAATTGTAGTTGTTAAGACGTGTACACAATTTTCATGCTTTTAAAAAGTATAAACTGCTAACGTCACACATATATTAATTAATGTGAGGAGGTCATAGGAGTAATATAAGATAGTTCCGGTTTTACTCCAGCTGTACTTTTTTCTTAAATTCCTTCTGCATAAGAAACATGGTGCACAATCGCTGAACATAACATTCATGAAATCTGTTAAAAGTATTATTCACTGTATTTACCAGTTTCTGCTTGTAATAAAACGATTAAGTTCCTTACTGAACATAAAAAATTAAGATAGAAAACCATAAAACTCTAACAAATTTTTGGCTCAACTACAACGCTTCTGATACTAACAAGCCTCATGGAGGCACTGAAGCTGCCGGCTGTTTTCAGGGTCTAACGGTCAAAGAACAATGTTACCATCTCGCAAAGAGGATTCACGGTTTTACCGCACCTACCCGATCATATCTCAGTTCCCGTACACTCTTGGAATGACGGAAATTCTACCGATGTCATATTAAAGAAAAATGTTATCGAAGTTGAAATGTGTGTGACTTGCTAAGGAACCAAACTGATGAGGTCACCGGTCCCTAGACTTACACATTACTTGAACTAAGTTATGCACACTCAACCATGCCCGAGGGAGAACTCGAACCTCTTGCTGGAGGGGTCGCGCAGTCCGTGACATGGCGCCTCTGACCGCGCGGCCACTCTACGCGGCCGATCTCAAGGTAATGAAAATCAGTTCATGTTAATTGAAGTTGTTGTTGACTTCCGAATGTAGAATCGACAGACTCAGCTGCATCCGAATGAGCTCCGTCAAGAAATCTTAGCCAAAATGGATCGCAAAGCATATCCCTGTAGTTTTATTGTCGCTCAGGGCACATAGCCAAGTGCATACTCAGTCGAAAAAGTACTTCTCGTGTGTAGCCAACCTTACATTGAGGGCAGGGGACAGGGAGTGGTGGCGCTGACGAATCCTGCTGCTTTTTGGAGGTTTGGTGATGGTGGGGGGCGGGGAGGAGGATGAGGGGAGGAAGGCTTCTGTAGGAAAATCTGTGTTGATACGAAGAGGGCAACCCCCTCCAGAAAAAGGTCTCCAGAACGCAAAGGAAAATTAATAATATTATCTAAATAGTCGTGTTATTTTTTCAGACTCATTAAACATTAACACAGGCTGCTCATGATTAATGAATCCGTGACCAGTTTTTTTTTCTTTTTTTCAAATTGACTAAGCATTCTGTTTTGCAAGGGACTGGATGAGACAACCACTGAGTTTTCCATGTGTGGGTGACATATCGCGGAAGAATTTGCGGTTTACAACCGGTTTCGGTTACCTGTGAACCATAAATAGATTTCACTGTATTGTAATTTATCAGCAAAGTTTACATGCTACGTCACAAGATAATATCCTGAGAACTGAGCAACATTATTTGCTGACATAGAATACAAATCTCGCCGGTAAGTTAGACACGTTACTCCTGCAAACAATCCAATATAACAATATAATCTGTGGGATCGGAGCCGGTCAATTTAAAAAATACACCTATCTAGACAGGCAATAAAAAGTGTTGTTTATCCATTCAGGGATGGAACGTTGGAGAGTGACTGGTTGTACTCTACTATATGAGCCTGATTTTATATGCGCGATCTCTAAGCAAAAGGTGCGTAGTGAGTTGCTGAATATTTGTAGTGTCTGCCTTGAAAGACTGTCATTGAAGTTTACTAAGTCGGGTATCACAAGGTTAAACAGTAAATGATGAAGCTGTTCTCGCAACGTCTTTCAGCATAATAGTAACTTGACTGCGATGCAGTGTGGTATCTGTAATCTTAAAAAGAAATAAAGGTAAAATGTTTACAGTGCGTTCAGCTGAAAAGAGACGGACTGCTAGGTTGGAATGGTGAAGTGTGGGAACGAAAGGTGATCACAGCTTCGTTTGACGGATCGCTTCAGCATTTGCCCCAAATGAAGCTTCGGAAATATAGACATAGGTGCCTAAAACAATGATTTCACACCCACGTCTTCGTACTACTCGTCCATAATTTTAGCCACTTGGCCATCTTTGCCGTTTCTATTTGCAAAAAGCTCTGTCTTTTATTAACGCCCCAGACTTGTGTATGCTGAATCATAAAAGCAACCCCTCCTCTCGGCTGTGTGCTGAGTTACGCTTCGATTTGTATTCAGCACTCAATGACGAGTTTTTTATGTTATCTTGAATCCGGGCGCTTACAGAATACCATGAGGCAGATAGACTGCCGTTTATCAAACTGCACATTTTTATCTCTTTCTCCACTCAATGTAATATTCTGTCTCGTGAACAACTACACAGTACCAAAGTTCCCTAAAAGGTTACCGTTTGAAGCATCTGCAAAGTACAACCTTAACTAGTAATAAGTTGAACCTATGTACGGTGTAAAAGAACATATCATTGCATGAACTGGACTGTGTTTCTACGTTTTTCTAATAACAAGGATTTAAGATCACAGTCCTGTTTCCTGTTCTATTTGCTCTACCTATGTAAGAATACACAAATGCGTATGTACACGCCAAGTTTTCCTCGCATTCCGGCGGTTCTAGTCAGTCAATTAGACTGCAAAATATATCTGTGAAAGTAGAGACATTAATTTGAAACATGACACAACACATGTACAAATGGCTATAGAACAGATTTCAAATTTCCTTATAGCACTGTACAGACGTTTAAAAACATCTAAAATCAATTCCCTCTTTCAATAGCGCCGCAGCAACAATCAAAATAACGCAGTAAAGATCGTTAGCGGTTTTGATGTCATAATTGAATGATATTGTGAAAAACATATTGGCTCTAGTGCGGCTATAACGTAATCCATTAAAGAAGTCTTTCGGTATTTTGCTTCGGTTAAAAAAGTAATTTCTGAAATTGTTTTTTAGTTATGCGCTGCGCATAAAAATCTATCAACCACTTCGTTTCCGATCAGTTCCAGAAACATTACTGAAGCTCATGCTTCTTAGCGACTGTTAATGTTTCCACACAAAAGACGAACAACAACAAAAGCTGCAACGAAAATGTAGCAGGTAGTTTCTAACGAAATTAATAAATATTTTAAGTGCGAAATGTATATTATAAGATTTTACCAGAAATGGAAAATAAATTTGGATTGCGAAAAGCATCAAATCATTTGTGATATTCTGTAATAACGCATATCAGTGAAAGGAAAAAAAAAACACTCAGCCTCTAATCAACATTGTACATATCATAAATACAGTACCTTCTTCCTTACAAGTTTATTCTTAATGTGAACAATGAATACAGCCAATAAATTATTTTTTTGACAAATTTTATTTCTTAGAATGGAATGTTGCTTCAACTCATAACACTCATAATCAGACAATTCTCCATGTGCGAAATTAGTTTTCATAGTCGATTGCAGACAAACATAAATGTAGAGATACACTAAAAGCAAACAACAAAGGTTCCATTGTATTCTTTTCCCTTACAGTAGCTCATTCAAGTACTTTCAGTCAGCTGAAAAACGAAATAATTTGCAATGGTTCAAGAGATCTTTACTTTATGAAATGCATATTAACTCGTGTAAAAATTTGTGCTTTGTAGCTGATGATGAAAACTATAATTCCAGAGACAAGTAAATATGCTCAAGAATGAAATGAGAGTAAATGTTGTAAGTAATATCGTAAACTCGTTTTACGAATTTGAAATGTTTAAAAGTGTTGCAAGCATTATTGTATTGTTTCAGATGTATTAAAACCTGTTAAGAAAATTTATGTGTAACTTCCCTCATGTTAGAAAAACATATCTTTCATGAAAATGTATTTATATACACAATACGCTGTAAATAAATTATATCAAAACAAAAATTTGTTGTCATTCTAGCGACCACGTCCATAGACGTACTGTGATTTTAAAAACACCATGGATGAATTAGCTACTCTGCAAATAGGTAAGTGCAATAATTTCAGTATACATTTAGTGTCGACGGCGACAGATTGCTTTCAAAAGTGTGCGGTCTGGTTCGTGTCACACAGTAGGTATCCCTTAATTCCCCTCAACCTCACAATGTTTTAATTAAACATTCACAATATGAGGTTGATATAGAACGATTCGATGGACCACAAATGACTTACGCTTAAAACATGTCAGAAAGAGGACAGCAAAAAAGGTGAAGATATAAGGTTCATTAAGAGCTTTCTTAGTATATTCACTAAGCCTAACACTCATGCAACAAAAACATCACGATCTTTGTACATTTATAACTCTGCCAATGACAACTATACGACCTTGTCTAGCTGTCCAGAAAGAAGCTCACCCCACAAGCTCAGTGATATTAGAAATCATGAAATGGTTTGGATGAAGTGGGTGTATTGAAGGAGGAATTTTAACTTCTACCAGAGAGTATGAGTAAAAATGGAGTGAAATGTGAATTTATGTGTTGACCATGATATCCAAACAGAACCTTACATACCGTAACACAACCTGGTATACCATTTTGAAGATCACACTATTCAACATACAAAACCTAAGGGAAGGCAAATGAGACAAACTTTATTAATTTATTGCCAATGAATTATAAACTAATGTTAAAAGTTCGTAAGTAGCTCTGATTATCTAGGTGATAATATTATCCCTGATTCAGCTTTATTTACTCAGTATTGGGTCCCATGTGCGCACAGCAGGCATCACTGCCTGCTGATGGAATTCTCACAGTGCGATATCACTAAGCGAAATGGTGCATGCTTGCATATATTCATTATACAGCAAGTAGCATCGTGGTCATATGATGGTTATTACTTCATAAGAAATATAACATTAACATGACTGTGTTTTGATACTTCTTGATGTGTTGTCTTGGGTACTGGGATATTCTTCCAGCAGGTAATCTTCTGTCTACAGACATGTACATTGATATCTTGTGAACCTGTTAATAATGTGGATGACTGTTAGAACGATTTTCAGTGTACAGACAAACGGCGCATCAGACATGGGCAAGTTATGATATCCATTACTCTGCTGCAACACGTTAAAAGTTTAAACCTTTAAATTGATATGGCAAATACATTCACTCATAGCCATATCGTTCCCAGTAGGTACGACGGATCTATCCATCCACAACAGTTTATAGTATGTACAAGAAGACTTTGTAAAGTGTGTATATGGGTGATGAAAACTGAACTACTAACATAAGCAGCCAGACGAATCCTTAACTGTTAAGCTATGCAGTAATAGGTGAACCTTTATGCAGCAGCAAACAAATTTGAAAAGCTATCTTAACACAAACATTTACTGGAGTAATCTTTCTCTCTCTCTCTCTCTCTCTCTCTCTCTCTCTCTCTCTCTCTCTCTCTCTCTCTCTCTCTTACACACACACCCACACAAATCAGACGCAACTGAAACGAGTTTTGCAAAACTAAAATAAAAGTTGTGTGTATGTGTTTTAAATTCCTTCAACCATTCTCATATGCAGTGGTGAGCAAGCCATAATATTCTTGTGATATGCACAAAAATTACATAATTGCTAAGAAATAAGTTCCTAACACGAATTTATTCGAAAAAACATCTCGTAAGTAGTCAAACAGCATTCACTGTTATTTACTCTGGCTTTACTGGAAGAAGTAAGGGAAAGTATGTAATAAAATAATACCAAGCACATCCATGAACAGCTTCATGAACACAACAGATTGTCCTACAATGTGTTACCTTGTCAATTATAGTAAATAGCTGCGCTCTGGGTATGTTTCCCCTGCCGTGTGTCAATCAGTTCAGTGGACAGAAATTCATTAACTATCTCAGAGATTATTTCATACAGCTCCAGCACTTCTTATACGTAAAAATGATAACAGTTCAGTGACACAGTGCTACAGTATGCATCATACCACAGCTCAAAGATACAGCAATTAACATCATCTTACTTTACTCAGCTCCTAAAACTTAGCTACCAAGTTAAGGTATTGTACTCAGTATTACTGTCAAGGTCAAATCATGGCTCAGTAGCCGTAAATTAAACCATTCGAAAGATTTTCACATCAGCAGTTACTTCACAACTCTATGGTGCTCTAACTCATGCACATTTAAATAAAGCATGAATAAAAGGAAGTGTATTTCTAATAAGTGAGATCACAAGAAATCTTGTCAGTAATTGATATACTCACCATTGAGAACATGTACACAACTCATAACCTCACTGTGATAGGTCTATCCACATTACTTACTACAACATGAAGATCCTAGTGTCGCAAAAGTAATACAAATTCCTCCTTAAAAAAACAGTCTTGCATTGTTTCAGTGTTTAACATTGCGCAATTAAAAGCGTTCCAGAACGAAAGGATGCTAGAAGAGACGCAGTAAAATTCACAACTAGCAGGGCCTCTTTCACTGCGCATGATGGACAGATGGATACTGGTGCACGGGCAAATAAAAATAAATAATCTGAATAACCTCACAGTGTAAATTATATTTCAGCTTGGTTTGATCTTTCCCTGTATCCTGTATGATTTGACGATTATTCAAAGCTGAAAAAGCTAATTTCATCAAAAAGCATGCTTTCTCAAATGTGTCTTCTGAACCCAATGCGTCTTAATACTCAAAGGTACTGTATAATGAATGTAATAGTTGACTTCCTTCCGATGAGGACCTATAAGGCATTCTCTACCACCAAGACACACTACTGACTGACAGCCAACCACTTTTTCCAAAGTCTTACTTTCAGTGTGGTAACTCACAAAAGAGTTTGTGAAAATATCTGGAATTATACATACTGAAGGTAGTTAGTGCCATGTTTCGAAGATAGTAGCAAAATAGGTGCTATATATGTTTAATAAGGTAATATAGTTGGTGAAGAATGAAAGAGACCACTAACAGACATCTTTCATCAACTCGCCCTTAGCAAATGGAGATTTGCAACCTAATCTTGATGAGACCACCCAGGGGACACTGCGGATTGTATCAAGACATCTTAATTTGTTTCTAAATCAAATAAAATTATTAAAATACGTAACTCTAGAATAAAAAATGAATTTTCAGACTAACTGTACACAATTATTTTTCTTGATTCCCAACTTGTTTGTAGAGCTCACTAACATTACAACAACAATAAGCAAAATATGCCAACTATTTAGAATCAAGTCCTAGTCAAATAACTGACCTTACTGCATACAAATCCTATATGGAAACAAAATTGTAATGAACAACTCACATAATCCTATGACATTATATTGCATTATTAACATAACATACATAATTAATTTTTCGAAATTGAGAATAGTATAAATTAGACATTTAACAAAACAAATGACCTTAAGCAATTATTTATCTTTTGCCCCCCCCCCCTCCCCCCCCCCCACACACACACAATGTGATTCAGGAGTGGAACACTAAGTTTAGTGAAAGGGTTGGTTGTGCTGAAACTATCTTTTTCATTCAATTTTCAATCTTACAAGTAACCAGCTTTTGGACTTAGGAATCTAACAAGAAATTCGAATATCCAACGTTTTCAGGGTGAACTGAGCCAAACAGCGCTTGACGCAGTTCGACCAACACAGCATCGATAAGTCGATAAGCAGCGAGGGCGCAAACACAGGAATTGCTGAGGTTGGAAGAAAATTTTAGAGACAAGTGATTTTGGTCTGAATCAGGGATCTGAATAAATAACCTTACCTATTAAACGTTTTCACTTCCTTCTCGCTTTGATCAAGAACCAAGTTGTTGGTAAATGTCAGCAGAGAACCCAATTCAACTCTTTACTATACAGTTGGTAATTATTAATATCCCACAAAACAACCACCTAATTGTCTTGGTTAATGCACAGGTCAAATTTCACCATCTTTTATAATTAACGAATAACTTCCACAGTAGTGAAGTTACATAATGCAGATATTACCATGTGCCAAGAACCCCATTAATAGTAATAGTTAATATTAACTAGTAAACACACAAGCAGCCGCTCACTACGCTATACTCAACCTGACTCTTGACCTAGAGCCCTTATTGTTATTAACTTTAATTAATATAGTATCACAACTATTGCAATAGGTGTTGGTCACAATATACAATTATTGGGCAACACCATCTTATGCTAACAGGCCACTTAGAATTGAGACTGGTTAGTTCTGAAAACCGAATACAAGTCTATAGTGAAATGCTATTGGTCAGAGCACTAACATTGATTTGTCATTGGTACAAGTAGTTCAGTTCTATGTGCAGGATTTTGCAGTTAACGGCTGAGGATAACCTTTGAGCAAAGTGGATGAATCGCGATAATTTCTTCCTTACAACCTATCTTCCATATTACCAGTAATCGACATGTAAAGCCAAAACGCATGCCAGCAGTACTCAAGCCAGACACCGATCAACAAACAACAACAATGTAGATTAGGTAAGTACAAAGGTGTGGAATCAAACTTCCTTACAGAGAGTACTGCCAACAAGATTTAAAACATTTATAAAAATCCAGACAGTAAAAACTGATGCTCTCTCAGCCAAAGTTCTCATAAACTACATGATCTTGGAAACAGGGACATCCCTAACCGACAGAAAATTTAAACAACAGTGATTCAGACTGTCTTAATTATGACAACCACGTTCAGTTACTGTCGCTTGACGTTGTAGATAGAACAGAAAATGAGACTGTCTGGTTGTTTCATTTCAAATGACTTGCAGAATACATTCTTCATCAGTACTCACTGAACAAATCGCGAAATTGCTGATATGGAGTATAGATATAAGACCTGTATCTGATTCCACAAACCCCAAAGTCTCAATATATAACTGATTGTGTCAAACATCAGATAGAGAAACTATTGTAACTAATCTTCCATGCCTCTCATATGCAAAAAGAAAAGGCAAATTTCGCAAACCACCAATCATTATGGAAACCTCGCAAAGATAGCAGAACAAATTTCCCAAGAAGTAACACCAGATTGACATGGGACACTCACATGCACTGATTCACCACAACCCCCTGTGGAAGTCGACTTGCTGGTCCATACAGCAGGGAACTAACTGTTAACTACAGTAGGCACAATGTGATCCAGTCTATTTACAATTCGCGAGTGAATAACCACACCCCCAGAAAGCTAAGGAAATAAAATACTTTTGCTTAGAGAAAAATACTGAGTAGTCTGTAATTCCACTCTCATGAATATGATCGTAGAATGGCAACCCTTCACAGCGACTTCTACGTACGTCATTTCTTGACTTAGCGATTCAAAGAAGTAAACTCCGGTAGAGGAGGCACAGGCAGATGGAGAATTCCGCTCTTCGCCACGTCACGAGATGGGAAACGTCATCTCGGGCGTGTTACAAGTCTAGGGTGGCGCAAAGCGTCTCCAAGTAGCGCCACTTAGAGAGGGCATCGCGCTGTAAGCGGTAGGATCTTACAAAACCTCAGTCTTTATCAGATCTCTAAAACAAGAAGGAGTTCTTATACATGATGCAATGTATATAACTGCATATTTTTTGTATGTGGTACCTTAATATGTATTCACATCAGTGTGTTGATTGTTTTTTTCCCTGCAACGAATACTCTTCCCAAAACACATCACAAATATTATAACCTGATGTTTTATGCATGGTCCCAACTGAACCTTACGTGGACTAGACCAGTCAGTAGAGGCTAGCTGCTCTGCATCCACATATCCATACTTGAACAGCTGACCTGCTGCCCGGGGGAAAATAATCATTAATGGTTTTTCTTGTCACTCGTACTTGGTGGTACTAACCAACTTCAAAAATATATGAGTTGTAGTATGTATAATTATTAGCCTGCAAATGACTTAAATACCATTTTAACGTTGTTCAGAACACCATACTCAGTCACTAATAGAAATTCTGCACTTAGACCAGTTGCACACTGTAAATACTGGGGTGCAAAACTTAAGGGCCACAGTAACTTTCACATGATGTATCTCTGCCAAGTACCATAGCATGGCGAAACTTGGACCATACGTAGAACTAAGTGTAACAGCACAGTACAAAAATTTAACTGAAACAAATACGCAATGAGACGAACAGAAATTATACGTTCATTCAAAGACACTAGACAAAGACAAAGACACATTCAAAGAAACTGCGGTTTATGAGGGCCTCTGGACGTTCCAAAAGCTTGACGTGGTTCTTATTCTCCGCAGATCGTCGTCTAGTGGCTACCGTTGCTATCTCTGGATCACGGGGTCCAGGGTTAGATACCCAACAGGGTTGGGAATTTTCTCTGCCCGGGAACTGGGTATTTGTATTGTCCTCATCATTTCAACATCATCCTCAACATTCGTGACAGTGGCTAGATTGGACTGTCAAAAAAATTGGAGTGTGTAAAAATTGAGACTTTGAACAGCCGATAATGACAGCGCAGTTGAGCGCCCCACAAACCAAACATCATCATTATCACATGGTTCTTATTACGATCTCTTATCACCACAGGTGGCAATATAGGATCTGAAATGCGCTGCAATGCTGGCACAAGGTTATTAGGGAGTTTTGTGATAGGGCTTCCGATTCATCTACCAATGTCGTTGGTAACTTCTGGACGGTCTTTCTTGTATGTGCGCGTGCTACCATACGTCTCCCAACGCACCCAACATCTGCTCCATGGCATTTAAATCGGGGGAACGGGGATGCTAGTCGATGAGCCAAAGTTCCTCGTGTTCAAGACGTCCTGCACTGGCGCTGTTGGATACGGTCGCGCATTGTTATCCATAGAAATGAAGTCATACCCGAGTGCACCTCTAAAACGACGCACCAGAGGTAGGAGTACAATGTCACAATAACTTTTACCGGTGGGTGCGACGTTTCCAGAGATTTTGAGGTCAGTGAACCGATGCGAAAGTGCATCCACTTCATAGTACCTCGACCGCCAAAACGATCATATTCGAAAACGTTCCTGGGTGCATTACATGTTGCTACCTCTCCCCATATGAGTCTAATAGTCTTGTTTTACATTTTGACTTGGAGTAACTACACTTGAAAAAGTTCTCGGACTTTATGCCGCGTCATTTCGAGGCAAAACCTCGAGCTTTCGACGATTTCCACCATCGGCTTCGAACACGATCAACTGACTGTCAAAATTGATGCTGTGGTCGCCGTTTACAGCCCATAGGCGGCTCCTGATTGGTCGGTAGTCACGTCATGCTGTCACAGATCGTGTCACCGTCTGTGCTTGTGGCGCAACCGCTCCTGCCGTAAACATTGCAACGAAAGTCTCTAGTTTTTCTCTGCATCGAGAGCTCGCTTCCACGCACCACTAAGATTATATCCGCGGTCACAGTTAAATATTTTCCCATAAATTCTGATTTCTATAGTTTCTTTATTGTCTGCAAGGTGGTGCTCAGCAGTTCTCGATTAATATACCGTTGATGTTTTACACAGCGGTCGGAAACGGTGCGGATGGACTAACATGGTAATTGCTTCCGCACTCAAGTGAGGTATGTTGTAAATAAGGACTCCTGAGACAGAGATTGTCCTTGACAAGGCGTGGTATCTGCTTTATCTCCTTAGGAGGTCGGTAAATACATGAGATAGCTCGTCTTCCCAGGACTCTCCCTATTTTTCTGGATATAGCACCGCATAAGGGAAGAAAAGCAATCGGTGGCTCATCATGTGAATGTTCGACATTTTCATGTTTCCTTTTCTTGCAAAACGCTGACTCTATATCACGTGACCCGTACTCATTCTTTTGGAACACATAATTCACATGATTAATTTCGGAATGAAGTGGCCCTCAACAGAAACGATTTTTTCCCGTGTATCAGTGCATTTAATGGTCCTCTGTTCTGGACTCTCAAATAATGTCATATCGACAATGGACTAGCACATGAGCAGGAGTCAGAATGCAGGGTAGAGTGCTCCAGGTTTTGGATGTACACATTCATGAAGACTTGAAATGGAAGAAGCGTATTACTGAGCTTGTCGAACAATTAAGTTCAGCTACTTATGCTCTTCGTATAATTACTAATGTTGGAAAAAAATGTATCAACCCTCTGACATATTTTGCATATATCCATTCAGTATATCACGGAACAGTTTTCTTGGGTACCTCAGCACTTAGAAGAAAACTATTGAGCTCACAAAAGAGAGACAATAAGAATAATATTTTGTGTTCACTCATGAATATCATGTATGTACCTCTTCAATGGACTGGTGATTTTAACTGCTCGATCACAATAGATGTATTCATTGATTAAATTCGTCATTAACTATCCATCACATTTGAGAACAATAGTAATGTACATACCTACAACACTAGAGAGTAAAACGACCTTTACAATCCATTGTTAAAACTGTCAATGGCGGAGAGAGGAGATCAACATGCCACAACAAAAAATTTTGATTATCTGCCCAATAACATAAAATGTCTGACAGGTAGCGATGCAAGTTTTAAATCTAATTTAAAATAATTTCTCCTTGATAACTCCTTCTACACCATTGATGAATTTCTACATAAAATTGGTATCCAGTTAAAAAAAAAGTGTCGTTGTATGAGTACAACTAAAACTAATAATCTGTTCACTAATGTTACAACTAATCATGTATACACATCCTGTAAACTGATTTGTTCCACATTATTTCGATATAACAATCGTTCAAATGATCTATGGAATAGGTAACTAACTAGCTAACGTACTATCTAACTGATGAACCATCATGCTTCCGTGTTTGTCATCATTTTCCAAACAGAAGATCTCTCCCCTTGCTCTAGTCTCTCTCCTTTTCCTGATGGGATGGGAGTGGACACACTAGGTGAGCCCTTCATATTTGACCTTTATACTTGAACATAGCCATCATTAATCTCAGAATAATTATTTCATAAAACATATTCTGTACAACTAAATTTTTAAATTACATGTATTGACCAATCAAAAAACTCTCAATAACTTACTAACTTAATTCAGAATCATCAATAACATCAGCAGATACAGTTTACATTAGCAATAAGATATTCCCTCTGAAATTTAAAATGAAAGCGTAAGTGACTCAGAAGATACTTCTCTAACGACTATGGGTCATCCTTAATTCCCACAGGTACACCTCAAGGTATAGAGTAGACTGGTAAATTACCGAAGTAAGTTGGGTTGGGATGTTTTGGGGGAGGTGACCATACCGCGAGGTCATCGGTCTCATCAGATTACGGAAGGATGGATAAGGAAGTCAGCCATGTCCATTGCAAAGGAACCATCCCGGCATTTGCCTGAAGAGATTTAGGGAAATCACGGAAAATCTAAATCAGGATGGCCAAACGTGGGACTCATGTAAGTGTTTCATGTTAATGCAACAAATTAGTCTCTAAGTACCACCCTGACTATTCCCCTACATTACATACTACTCCAGATTAACTACAATCAAGCCCCTAAGTTCAATGGTAGTACTTGGTCCAAAACTATTTGCACTAATTCTTTCTCAGGACTATGATCTTATTTCAGAATCTTGTTCATTTGTGTACAACACATATGAAACAGATGACACAAACTAGTGCATACAGGAACACAGTATATAAAAGTGGAAGGTGAGGAATGTGAATACTCCCCATTCTGAGTGTGATATTTAGAAAATATATTGATGTGAAAAATGAAACAGCATCTGCCCTCTTGTAAGCAATGGACATAGAATCAACATACATCTCTCTTCTTGTGTTCTGACAGTTCCCAGGACGAATAATCATAAATCATGTTTAGCATACAGAACTAACACAAAATAATTATACTAATTCATTTCTTTACTTAACATTTTGTAACCAACGATACATCTCCTCGTCAACAGCATGTCACCTAAAGTGATTTATTCATAAATTGATTACATTACATGTACCACAACATATAAAGACAAAATAAATACAGCAACTGTAAGCATTCTAACAACCTGACATTTTATTTTGGCAGTAAATTATCTTGGACGATATGAATACCTTGTACCACCTCTCTTTATACATCATACACACTAAGGTAACCTTCAGCATGATATACCATTTCTCACGACTTTGGATAGGTTGTCTGACTTTCCATACTGGATGTGCCCTTTCGATAAAGACTTCTTCCTTTGTTATCTCTTCTCGTTCATACACAAGACAAAGCAATGCAAAAATGAACTGCTCAGACCCCATAACTTAATCATATTTTAATCTTTAAACGCCCAAAACATAAATTTTCACGACACTTAGAAGTTTTAGATAGGACAGATTGTCCTCACTACACATCCAAAGACGATTACTCAGGCAACAACTTCACTTGAGTAGTCACTTCAACCTCCTGGTTCTTACAGTTTCTATTTCTATTGCACTTGAGTGTGCTATATGTTGTGAAACGTCCACTTTGAAAAATTTATACACGACTGTGCTTAAACTGAAACACAATATTTTTTAGCGCAACGCAATCTGACTTGCAAAAATCCCTACGAAAGAATGGCCCTGACTAACATTAACCTATACGTTTCACAAATCACTTACCTCACAAAAATCTTCGTTACTCAAGCTACTGCAATACAGCGAGCGCCAATACTGCCAGCTAAATAAAAGATTCAAACTACTGAAGGCACTAACCACTGATAGGCATAGTTAGCAAATGAAAGATTTTAATACAGAACAAACAATGTATTTACCTTAATAGTCATAATATATATAGCAGTTCATGACATCCAGTCTTACAAACTTCAAAACTCCGCCATCTCTCTCCCCACGTCCACCACTGCTGGCGGCTCACCTCCAACTGCGCAAAGCTACGCGCTGTTAGCATCCAGCTGCCGCTGCCCAACACTACAATGGCAGACAACAATACAAACCAGCCAGAGACTGCACACGGCACAGCCAGTGATTTTCATATAGAGCGCTACGTGGCGGCGGCGTTACCAATAAAAAAACCTAAACATCCTACTTACATAGCCCCCATGCTCCCCACAAAAAAATTTACAAGTTGTTTTGGGCAGTGGCCAATACAGATTTGAAAAAATTTTTCATAATTACAATAACAATTAAATGAAATGCACACACTTATCGATACAATGTTGGTCAACAGCTAAAATTTTCTCACAGTCCATAAAGATAGTCCTCATCATTCATCAAAGTAAAATTGCAGTGTTTTTCTCGGAGTCTGAGTAGTAAAAGAAAATGCATACGGAAGTAGTGGATTTCCATGCAGTCTTTAAGTAGTGTTGTCCTTCCAATGGAAAGACAGTGCTGACTCTTGACATGCAGACAGGTAATGGGCCACAACAGAGCAAACCCACAGCAGAGTCAGTCGAAGTTTTGAAGAATATTTGTAGGTAGGTCAACCCAGAGTAGACCCATTGTAGTCCTGGTAGAGATTACGGTAATGGTGGGCCACCAGAGGTGCAGACCCACTGCAGTCCTTGTAGAAATAATGGTATTGGTGAGTCATCAAAGGTGTAGACCCACTGTAGTCCTTGTAGAGATGGCCAGCAGCCATCTGTTTGACTGTGCAGGCGCACAGTCACCATTGAAGAAGCTTGTGGATAATATAGCAAGGCCATAACCCACCACTTGTCCACTCACAAAGTTCTTGGAATTGTCCTTAGAACCATCAATGCTGTTAACCAGTCCCTTGCTGAATTATCAACACACTTGCAAACACTATCAGTCCCTACTTCTCACATATTGTGCATATACTATGACCAACAGAAACGTGTGCAGTGAAATGTAATTTACAAGTTACTTAATTTGATGAACTGGTGTCGATTACAATTGTATAACATGAGGATACAATAACAAAGGTACAAAATATATCATTAAAGAACAAAACAATACAGATAACATTTGCAGTAATACAGGCTCTACAAAAGAATCGAAATAACAAATACATCAGTGTTACAGGAATTATGACATAAGTACATACATAAAAGATCAGAATAACTTTTTAAACATCAACTTCACACATGAGCATTAGAATAAAACAGAATAAATAATGTGTAAACATCTTTACGAAGTAAATAACATGTTATTAATGCAAATTATATTTGAGGGTAACAGCATTCCTCATCATAGTACATGTAGCTTAGTATTAGAAAAGAAAAAATCCTATGAAACAGTACACAGAGACAGGAAGAAAATAAATACACAAGGGTACACAAACACATAGTGGGATAACACAAAAGGAAAGGACAGGGTTTGTTTTCAGGGTAACATTTGGTACTGCAGTCCAACCCAAAACTTCATACCATAGATCGTCCCTCTTATTTCAACATTTGCTCCAGCCAAAAAAAATCTTATCCAAGCATGCTTTCTGTATTCTCTTCACATCCTCTTTCAAAAATAGTTTTTCTCCACTGTACACTACTTTTCTTTTTTTGGCCAAACCATTTTCTTATAGCTTCTCAATGCTTTTCTTCCAATTCATCATAGTTTCTTATATAGTCTGCCCCTCTTAAACTAACTTAAAGCTACTGAGCTCAGATGCTAAACTAAGGGACGAGGCAATGCTGCAGCACACAACAATTATTACAAACAGCAATGACAAAAAAATGCAAGTAAGCAAAGCAAGCAGTAATAAATGTAATAACTTATATCTAAACATGACAAAGCTGAAGCAGAAAAAATATTACAGTTTAATACCTATGTCACATCTTAATACTAGAGTGATGCATCATGAGAGCATACGCTAGCAGATAAGTTACCAAATCGTAAAAAAATTATTTTTGCAATTCCTGTGAAGGGAAATGTCTATTTGTGCTCTCTTTTCCAAGAACGTACGTCATAAAATGATTCTTTACTGGGTCTGTAGACAGAAAATAGTGATATTAGTACATCTATTAATTTTATTTTAACCAATGCTTCAGTACAGATAGAAACTGGATATTAAACAAAATGAGCAATCTCTCAGCTAGAAAGACAATAGATATAAAATGTTTCTCATCATTTCATTTCAGTAAATATCATAAATTGAGAACTCTACAGTGTAATCAAGTTTGAGGGTGTCATATTTACGATGATTTCTACAAAGGAATGTCAATATCGAGGATAATGGCCTCTTTTTTTTCTCTCCACCTGTGCCTCTGACAGGCACACACTAATGGCTTTCTTTTGTCAGGTGGTTGTCGCGCAGCTGGGTGCCCACGACGCATTACGTGCAGGTGGTCACTTAACTGTCTTATCGAAATATTTACAACACCATTTTACGCTACAGTGGCAGTCTCATATAAAAAAATTCACAGGTCAAGAATTTGCGTTTACATATCTGTAGAAACAAAATCCTATTGATATAACAGTGTCCAAAAAAATTTCGTCCGCATTGTAATACATTCACGCATTTACATACTTTTCATACCTCTTAAAGTAAGATTCTTGGTTTCCAACCACCTTTTTCACAAATCAGAGTCCCTAACCACTGCTCATTATTCCTTACCTTATTACACATACACATATTCGTCGACACTTCTTCAATATTTCATCATAACAAATAAGTAGCATTATCAAATTCCTCATATAGCATCAGCTTATTCATCATAAACATACCTCAGCAGCATAATACACATTGTCATCGAATTAATAACATCATAACACCTCAGTCAACTCTCAAAATCGTCGTAGCTTCCTCCAATAATTTCAAAACCTAAAAAAAATTCTCTGCTTAAGTCAAAAGTGTCATCTACCTCAAACGTACTTTAAAAATCATGATCTCATACCAAATATGTCATTCAAAGCTCTCATAGTATCACAATGGTTCCGAAAAAATACGAAAAGTTCACAAAGTACACACAAATTACAATTTCGTAAGTGTGAAGTTATCCAACTGTGTAATTACGTAAATATCTGTCACTGACGTAATGAAATAAATATTTGTCTCTCTCAGTAAAATGATCAGATAGCTGTGTAATTTATGTGTTAGAGAAATATGGTACCGATGTGTAAAGTTGTATAAGCAAATACCATATTAGCTAGGGCTCCTTGTGCTTGCCATACACATGATACACCAAGTAAGCGTGTACCCCCCTGAGGATTAATGTAATTATATCCTCAGGTGTTGCAGATTACAGGAATAGAGTGAAATGTATCACGGAAAACTTTCTATGTAATTCAAAAATCTTGAAAAATAAATGGTTCAGGTACAAAATTAATCACTCAAATGTGTGTCCTGTAGCGCTAAATGTGCGTCTTCCTGTAAGATAATTCTGTGGAAGTGTCGTAGTTATCATCCTCCGAAAGCTAAGTTCTGCAGAAGTCAATGTACTTACCTCATGATAAACAAAAGTGAAATGCTTTGCGTATAAATATCTTAGTTATTACGCTTATTGCCGTGATGAAGAAAGTACTGTGCTGTAACGTATTGTTGTGCTACGGAAAAGGCTGTCTCGTTGTACCTATACCACCAAGTTACTACTAAAACATGTTTTCCTTTCCAGAAGAATTCAGAAAAACTGTGCAGATATAAAACAGTTACACCGCCAAAACGACATTGTAAATTGTCACTCATTAGTAGCATCGTGATAAAATCATGTAGCTATCAGAGAAACCAAATGCTAAGTCATTTTTAATCTCACCGAATGTACTTCAAATAAAGAATGTATTTTCAAGTAAACCAAAATGTTGCATTAAAATCGCATTAGCAGTACCGGTAAATGTTCTAAGTATGTGAGCCTTATAGTCGTTACGTAATCGTGCAAGTAACAAGCAAGAATGTACACACATAATAACACTGTGTCGTCTGTTCACAGTAACAATG
Source organism: Schistocerca gregaria (assembly GCF_023897955.1). NCBI lineage: Eukaryota > Metazoa > Arthropoda > Insecta > Orthoptera > Acrididae > Schistocerca > Schistocerca gregaria. The sequence goes on along the minus strand of NC_064925.1, from coordinate 224,192,862 downwards.
CATTCATAATTTCTGTTTAAATAAGTTCTCGTGGCTCTTGACTGGATATTTAACTTCAAATATTGTTACATATTAACAGATTCTAAGTCTGACAAATTGTACTAGTAGCGTGAAGTGAAAAATTTTATGGCAAAGACAAAGTTAAAAAGCAATTATATTTCAATAAAAGGTTTTACGTTTTAAATGTGGTACAAACTTTTACTCTTCATAGTACTCAGAGTTTCAGCTTGAAATGAAATGAAATGTCGTGTGACGAGGGCCTCCCGTCGGGTAGACCGTTCGCCTCGTGCAAGTCTTTCAATTTGACGCCACTTCGGCGACATGCGCGTTGATGGGGATGAAATGATGATGATTAGGACAACACAACACCCATTCCCTGAGCGGAGAAAATCTCCAACCCAGCCGGGAATCGAACCCGGGCCCTTTGGATTGACAGTCTGTCGCGCTGACCACTTTTTTTTTAATTTTATTATCAGGTTGACTTGGTATATTTCACGAGAATTCAGACAACCATAGTCAAATCATCATTTAATATTAGCTGCAAAAAGAAAATCAACAAATTAGGTGAAACACAAATAAAACATTTCTTCTGAAGGGGAAGACCAACCCGTTACCCCACCCGTATGAATTTTGGGTGTATATATATACATGCAAAAGAGAGAGAGAAAAAAATTACGAAAAAATACAACAAGGGAGGGGACTCGAGCTCAGGGAAGAAACAGGAATCACAGGGGAACTTAACCAACCCCTTGACGGTTAAACACAAGAAAAAGCATATTCGCAAAAAGCGTTCGGTATTGTGGTAACCGCTGCCATTTCCAATGCGCAGTTGACAAATAATGGTGAAAAACGCGGGGATCTGGGTCATTACCGCCTTCAATGACGTAATGGACATAGTAACCCAAGAGCCAAACAATCGTGTTCGTTTTCGTCTGAGGAAAATAAGAGATGTCCGGATGTAAGAAGATGTCGTCTGGGAATGCGGTTTCAGGCCCTCTAGTAAGAAAAGCTAATTGACGGCGGACCCAGAGCCAATGATCCCGTCCGCAAGCAACTAGCCTGTGAAGTAAGGTGTCAGTTTGATGACATTCCTCACACTGATCAGTCGGACGAAGGCCAATACGAAAAAGACGATCACCAGTAGGTATCAGACGGTAAATGACCTTATACCACGTTGAAACAATCTCCATCGGCAAAATGGGAAGACTAAGATGAGACCAGACCGTTTTCCATGACGTTGACGGGGAAGCAAGTTCAACAGAAGAAGGGAAACATGCTGTACCCCAACGGATTTGTAGCATGTTGGTAGTTATATGCGTCATAGAAAGTATATCAGCACCCAGAATACCGACAAGTACAAAGTATTCACGAATGTGCCGCAATTTAGGATTAATCCGTCCAACATCAACAGGAGGGGTCAGACTGGCCGGCCGGAGGCGGGAAAGTAAACGAGAGGTGACTGAATGCGGAGCCCGCGTACAGGTTAAAACATTGCGGCGGGCAAATAAGATAGACGTCTTCACTTTGATATCTGAAAGACCCAATCCTCCAAGCTTCCGAGGCCTGGCCACAACTTCATACCGGACACGGAAGACATGGCGGCGCCACAGAAATCGACTAGACAGCTGTTTCAGCCTGCGGGCCATCATCGCGGGAAGCGGGAAGACCTGCGCAACGTAGTATATTTTACTGAAGACATAGGTCTCTAAAACCCGTGCCTTGTGAAGGAGGCTAAGGGAACGGCGGTCATGTTCAAGGATCGCCCCGTGAACACGACTCGTAACCTCACGCCAATTTAGTGCCGCCATTTTGATCGGATTACGATCCACTATGATCCCCAAGGTCTTATGGCGATCGACAACCGTCGCCCAAGGAATGACGACATGATCAAAGCCTCTCAACGGCAGGAACGTGCATTTGCGATCATTAATGCGAGCACCAGCAAGACCACAAAATGAATCCAAGGTATCCTTAAGCCGCGGTATATCCTCGGCATGTCGTACTAAAACCATGACGTCATCGGCGTATGCACGGACTGCAAAAATTTCCCCCAATATATTCCAGCCACGTAAGTGCATGGTGAGATGGCGAAGTAAGGGCTCTAAGGATAGAACAAAAAGTGACCCCCGTCTGATCGATATCCGGGGGGTAGGGTGACCGTTCACAATCACCGAGACACTGATACCGGTAAAAAGATTAGTTAAGACTTGTCGAGCATCATTATTAAAGCCGACAGCGGTGAGCACTCTCGATAAAAAATCATGGCTGACGCGATCGAACGCTTTTTGGAAATCAAGAAAAAGCAAAGCCCCTGGGATATTAGCGGCAGCCGCCACCGAGATTACATCGCGACATTCGAGAACGGAAGTCAGTATCGTGCGTCCAGGCACACAGCTTTGGTGGGCGGCAATAATGGTATCGAGCAGCTTAGAGAGACGGATATTAATTGCTCGAGCGACAAGTTTATAATCAAAGTTAAGGAGAGTAATAGGACGGAGGGAATCAATTGCAGGTCGACCTGTGGATTTCGGGAGGAGGACCATTCTGCCTTCCTGAAAAGGAGCAGGAAGTGAGACTCCCCGCATCACTTCATTTCCCATTGACGTTAAGGTGTCACCAATGAGCGGCCAAAATTGAACATAGAACTCCTTAGGAATACCATCTAATCCAGGCGACTTGCGGGACTGCGATCCTGCAACAACATCATATATGTCATCCTTCTGAAAGGGACGCAGAAAGGCGTCGTTTAATTGAGGAGTGACGACGCGAGGCAGCAAGGAGGTAAAGTCGTCAAGAGAGGTTTCCGCCGGGACATGAGTATCGTACAGATCAGTAAAATAGGTGTAAACGAAGTCAGAAATGCCACGGTGAGAGGTGAACACGCGGCCGTCAGCGGTTGTGAGGGAGGCAAGGCACCCACGTTTCCGGCGCGACCGTAAACGGACTAGATGGTAGAGTGACGTCAGTTCCTCTTGTAGAAGGGAACGTGGTTGAGACCTCGTCCGCAGGCCCTCCATTTGAATGCGTTTGAGCTGCAGCAATTTGGCTTTGATGCGCTGTATATCAGTAACCCGGAGGGGAGCATGCGTAGCACTATCGTACAGTTGACGTAAGACAGAATAGTAAAATTCTTGCGTTCGTCGATCTTCTGCCACCTTCGCAGCCCCAAAACGCATGAGAGCCCTACGGATGTGAGGTTTTGCATACAGTGTCCACCATGCCACGATAGACGGGTACCGGTCCATAGTACGAGAACAACGAGTCCAAATGTCCTCCAGGACGATACCAAGGGAGGTATCTTGCAAATACGCGATATTGAGCATCCAAGGAGGACGAAACAATTTTACCGGTTGTCGCTCGTAATTAAACGTAACGGCTACAGCGCAATGATCAGTAAAACAGGCTGGTGTCACATCAACAGCCAGAAGTTGCCCACACAAGGAATCGGAAAGGTAAAAGCGATCGAGGCGACTGCTAGACGTGGGAGTAAAGTAGGTATGTCGCACAAGTGTAGGATAGCGAGAAACCCACACGTCACGCAGGTGCAAGGAGCGCACAAGGTCGTCGAGTTCTTTACTGAAATTAAAATTAGGAGACTGATCTACCGGCCGTAGAACACAATTGAAGTCCCCACCTAAAATTATCTTTGTCGGGGATTTACGAAGCAGGTAAATGACTTCTTCTTTATAGAAACTCGAGCGTGCGGTAGTACAACCCGAACCAGAAGGGGCATAAAGAAGGAGTAAACTGAGATCATAAAACGTGCACCCGATCCCCCTTCCACTGTCAAGTACTTCGAAATTCATCAACGGAATGCCTTCTCTATAAAACAAGGCAGTGCCCGTAGAAAGTTCGGAAGCGACATTAAAAAACGTCGAGAACCCAGGAATGGAAAACTGGTCGAATAGGACTTCCTGTAAAAAAACAACATCTGCCCCAGACTGATAGATAAACTGTCGCAAAGCGGCGAGCCGAAGCTCAGAACATATTCTGTTAATATTCAGAGTAAGAAATGTATATGCTTGCATGGAACTTCAACCTAGAAAGAAAAACAAAGATCGGTAGAGAGCCGTCAGCTGACGGAGCAGCATACAAGTAATCATACCAGAAACAAGCGCTGAACCACAGAGAGAAAAACTACGAAACAGAACCCTCATCTTCCCACTGCTTTTTCTTCGGCCGTGACGCGGCTCTCCGTGGCTGTTTACGGATTCGACTGCGGCTCCGCGGTGCCGACGCTGCAGCGTTCGGCTGCGTAGGAGCATCATGTAGACATTCCGTGTCAGATTGCGAGAGAGAGGCCTCTACATCCCACTCGTCCGCAGACATGGGTTCACGGTGGGACAGTTGGTGAATAACAACGGGATCCACTGGCTCTGGAGAATCAATCAGTTGTTTGATGGGAGGAGGCTGTGACCCAGAGGGGGCGACAGAAATTCCAGAAGGGGGATGCGAAACAGAGTCAATAGGAGAAGTGTCAGAGAGCACCGGAGAATACACGTGGCAACCAGAAGCAGGTTCCGTCACGGGCGTCTCCGAAGAGGCTGCCGCGGTAGCAGGAACAACGTCAGATAAGGTGTCAGGGAGCTTCTGCAAAGGCGTGATAGCACCTGTGGCTTCCTCATCCACGATTTCCGACTGAGAAAGAGAGTCCTTTACCGGAGGCCCATCGGAAGGGCGAGCCAATAAGGAAGATTCATCAGCCGCATCATCCTGTGTTCGCCGACGCTTGTTGTGAGAAATCAGCGCGGGAACATCGGAATTATGGGCAGCAACATCCCTACTCAAGGACAACGGGGGAAAATCACGGCCGTTGTCGGGCAACGGATCACTGCGTCCCTCAGTAACTGTGAGCGATTCAGTCCGAGATCCTTGCGGGAGAAGATCAGCTAAAGTCAATTTTTTACGCTGTTCGTATGTAGGTTTTAATACCACCACACGCCGCGGACAATTAGTACGGAAATGACCAGTTTCATTACAATAATAACATGTTCCTTCCTGGCCACTGTACGTGATATGGACCCTATAACCACATACCTGTAGGTGAGAAGGAATAGGTTTTTTGACCACCATTTCCACCGACCGAATACCACTATATACCTGTAAGCGGTGCTGAGCAGACCAGCGTTCCTTTCGAATATGGCGTACGTCCCCATAAGGAAGCAAAACGGACTTCAGAAAAGAGTCGTCAACCTCGGGCGGAAGGTTAAATACCCGAACATTCGTATATACCACTTCTGCATTTGCCAAGAGAACCATACTAGTGGAACCATCACGGTGCGTAAAGGGTACCTGAGAACCATGACGAGAAAGTAGCCTATCAACCTGGAGCGGGTCAAGAAACTTAACAAAAAACACATATAATTCGCTGTCGAAATATGCGGTATGCACCTGATCAGTAGTGACCTTAACTGTATCGACTAACCAGTCATGTATCTCCAAAGAACCGGGCTGGACGTGACGCGTGGATTTGTCAAAGGTAAAACTGACTGTACCTGTACGCGGAACTTTCGTGGGAACCATGGTGGACATCACGGCGAGAGACGACGCCGCGACAGGAAGGGCCGCACGAACACCAAACACCAGCCGACGACCAGCGATGCGACGCGCACGGAGACCAACACGGCACTAAACTGACAGGAGGAAAACACGCTGCGCTACGGTAGAGGCGGAACTAAGAGCACGACCTAGTCGCCCGACGCGCGAAGCGAGAATGACATACCAACTGAGCTACCCAATCACGACTATGATGTTCTCATAGAAGTGTCCACTCAGCTACCGGGGGCGGACAATTTCAGCTTGAAGGCAATTATCATGTTGTATACGTCGATAAGGAAAGCTAAAATGTTTCTCAAGGCTACCGTTTTATGTTATTTTTCTCGGAGCCAGCCGGCGCACATGGCTGCCTGCGGTGCGAGTCATTGTCTGTTACCTCTTTGTTGGCGCGCGTCGTTACTGGGATTAGGAGACCTAACTTCTATAAATTCACCCTGCCGAGAGGACCCAGCTCTGTTTGAAACTCGCCAGTTCTGATGAAATTCAGGTCTGTCGTTATGATTATATCGTCTGTCGTCATGTCGGTAGTTCCTGTAGTTTCCTTCTTGTCGATTAAGTGGTGGAGAATTTCTCCCTGAATTATCACTGCGCGGTGGACCTTGCGTCTGAAATTATTCTGTCTCCCGTGATAATAATAGTTCTGGTTGTCATATTCTCTGTTTCTATGATTGTCTGTGTAATATTCATTACTACGGAAATGCGATCTTTCTCTGTAACTATTACTCTGCCAGTGGTTGTCATATGGGTCGTGTCTGTTTTGGTCACGATTTGTGTTGTGAGAATGGGCTTGTCGTGTCCAGTTATTGTTTCTGTCGTCACGGAATTGTGACGGATGTGACCTGTAGTGATTGTTTTCCTGTTTTCGCATCCGGCTACTGTCTGTGTCAATTTCTAATTCTTTTAAAAGTCCCTGAAAAGCTTCAATGTCGTCTTTGCAACGCCCTGCCAAAATAGTATGTCGTAAATGTTCAGGCTATTTGATTAAGCAGATGCGGATGAGTTCTGAGGGGCTGTATGGGTTTGAAAGATACTGATTCTTATATAACATGTCTTCAAAATATTTCACAAGACTGGAAAATTCAGATTGTTCCAAATGTTTCATCATAATGATGCTATGTTTTACTCGGGCTTGTGTAGCTTGAGACCAATATGCTGAGAGGAAGGCATGATAAAATTCTCCTTCACTGTGACAATCGTGAATGGCCGATCGCATTCTTACAGCTGGTTCATTCCCCAAGTAGCCACACATAAATTCTAATCTGTGCTCTAATGACCAGTTGGGAGGAAAACAATGAGAGAATTGATGACGCCACGCTTGTGGATGAATGTCGTTGCCAGAATTCTTAAATGTTTTGAATTTACGTGCAGTAATGAACAGCTTATAGTCAAAATCATCGTGTCGGCGGGTAGCATATCGGTCATTGTCACGTCGTGTCGGCGGTTCCATCTCAAAATTCGGTGCACCTTGCCAATTTCTTTCATAATTTCCGAAATGCCCTGTGTTATTATTTTGTGGCTTTTCCGTATTTCTAAGTCCCTCTTCCCGTGTTGGAGCGCGAGTGTCCTCTGAAATACGTAATACTTGTATTACCTGTGTCAGCTGATCTTGCACTTCCCGGATTTCTCTTTGGTGTTGTGTATTAATTTGATTCTGATTTTGTTTGAATTTCCTAATTTGTTCGCACTCTTCTGTATCATTCAGATCATCATCTACCTTTGTAGATAAGTTTGTGAACTGATCTGAAAGTTCGGCTACTTTCTCCGATAGTGAACACATTTCCTCAGTGTGTTTTTCTGAACCAAGTTTCAGAGTGTCCATTTGTGTTGAAATCGAATCTACTGTGTTCTTTAGGTTTTCCTGAGTTCTTGCAAATTGTGTAACCGAATCGGTGGATGCAACTGAGTCCATTTTAGCTTGCAAGGTGTCGTGATTTTCACAAACAATAGTTTGCAGTTCTTTTATGGCTGCTTCATGATTCTGTAATGCATTTTCATGCCGCCAAAAAAATAGGTTGGAAATGCTCACAAATTTGTGTTTTTACCTCATTACAGGTTTTTTGACATTTCGATTCAATGTTATGTAACGCAGTAGTTAAATGTTCACATGTTTGTTCAAGTGTGATGTCTAACTTTTGAAGATTTTGCTGTGTTTGTCTCTGATTTTGTTCCATTGTGTCTAACTGTTGCTGTGTTTGTCTCTGGTGTTGTTCCATTGTGTCCAAATTTTGAAGATTTTTGTTCCATTGTGTTTAACTTTTAAAGCTTTTGCTGTGTTTGTCTCTGATTTTGTTCCATTGTGTCTAACTGTTGCTGTGTTTGTCTCTGATTTTGCTTCATTTGTTGCATTAATTGCAATAATAATGTATTAGTGTCTGGAATCTTTTCCTCTATGCTTTTCGGCAGTGCATTTGCACCGGCAACATTCACATTTTGACAAGCAGAAAATGTGTCTTGACTTATTTGAGAAAACGGCGAGGACGCAAAACCTGAATATACAGTATTTGCAAGATTGTGTCCTGTCATATCGGATTCCTGACGCGAGCTGTTGCCAACCGATCGATCGATAATGCTTCCCTTTTCACTAACTGTTTCACTGCCTACACTATTATTTGCAGCCCGCTCCATTTCCCTATGCACTATTACCAAATTACTACTTTGAACACTAGTGAATTCATTACATGGTGGCGCTAACACACTGCTTTCGTCTTCACTGTCATTTCTCAGTTTACTTTGTACCATAGTGTTACGTTTTTCACACGCCATTATTGTCACAATATTTCACACGATAACATAGAAAAGCACAATTTGAAGAGCAAAAATAAGAGAACACACTGACATAGCAAATAATATCTAGTTAATTGCAAGCGCAGCTGCGAAATACTTGATGCAAATCTACATGCATGCCACAACTGTTTTACAGTACAACAATGAAAGACTACAACTACAAAGGAGATTCTCTCTACAATTACGCGCTAGCAATAAACAAAATCTACACTAATTACACAAACTACAAGAAAAAAATCAGAAGATTCCAGTGAGGTATCATCGGCTAAGGGTCGAGATATGAAACGTTCCCTTTGAAAAATTTATACACTGAAACACAATATTTTTTAGCGCAACGCAATCTGACTTGCAAAAATCCCTACGAAAGAATGGCCCTGACTAACATTAACCTATACGTTTCACAAATCACTTACCTCACAAAAATCTTCGTTACTCAAGCTACTGCAATACAGCGAGCGCCACTACTGCCAGCTAAATAAAAGATTCAAACTACTGAAGGCACTAACCACTGATAGGCATAGTTAGCAAATGAAAGATTTTAATACAGAACAAACAATGTATTTACCTTAATAGTCATAATATATATAGCAGTTCATGACATCCAGTCTTACAAACTTCAAAACTCCGCCATCTCTCTCCCCACGTCCACCACTGCTGGCGGCTCACCTCCAACTGCGCAAAGCTACGCGCTGTTAGCATCCAGCTGCCGCTGCCCAACACTACAATGGCAGACAACAATGCAAACCAACCAGAGACTGCACACGGCACAGCCAGTGATTTTCATACAGAGCGCTACGTGGCGGCGGCGTTACCAATAAAAAAAAACCTAAACATCCTACTTACAGTTGTACCCTAAATGGACTTATCCACCAGTGCATCTTGTTTTGCATTACAGTTTGAAAAAGTTCACTAGAATCCGATTCATGAACAGCTCCGCTGAACTTTTTTGTCTTCATTTCTCTGATAAAACCTGGAAATGGTATAGTTTCTCTTATCTTATATGACAGAAGCTGGTTATGAAACACTTACACAAGTAGCAAAGAATTCAAGTCCTTTGGCAACTCACTGATCAATTCCTCAAACAGATGTATGATCAATGCCTCAAACAGATGTAAACATAAATCCCAACACAACCGACACAGATTCCCCATGTCATAACATACACAGGGAAATTAGTATCAGGTGGTAATATGAGATGCAAATCACATGATTCCTTCTGTTGTGCAAATCATACTTTAAAAATTTCTGATCTAAATTGTGAAATGTTTTCTGTTAGCACTTTGCCAGTATGACCAACTTTGCATAGAAAATGACGCCGAAATGCTCTTACAACCCACCAACTTGTGGCTTTCCTTAATGGTATGAGTGACAGGAATTGAGAGACAAACTCAGCAGCAACAAAAACGTAGGAATAACCATAAATAGGTTTTCGAAGAGGACTAGTGGTGGTGGTGTCATCTTTCATATTCTATCCTAACATCTTATATTTTCCTTCTAACCAAACAAACTTAAGCTAAATTCCACTAATTTCTCAGTCTAACGCTATTTCTGTTTTCAAGTTTTTATTTAATTTTAAAATCAAAAGTATGCACTAGAACTCAATAAAAATGAATGTTGTACAAACTGCAACAAATTCATAATTTAAGAAAAAGATGGCTCATTTGCTACCTAAGTCATTAAAGACAAACATAAATATGAAAGAATGCAAAATTATATGAAAATCGTTGCCTAAACCTGGATGTAACAGAAGAGATTCTCCGTAAAGAGCCCCTTCGTCACAAATTCTGTCTATGTTTACAATCTAATCACAATGCGTTTCTTTTCTCTGTCACAGCATACAGATGTAGGGTAGCCAAACTACGTTTTAAACCCTTTATAAAAGTTGATTAAACCTGAGAATGCTCGAATCTGTACCTCTTCTTAGGAACAGGAAAATCTCTAACCAACTCTATCTTCTCTGGATGAGGGAGAAATCCTGATGCAATCATGAGTTATCCATGAAATTTGAGCTGATGTCTACCAAAGTTTAACTTTTCCTAATTAATAGAGACTTTGTACTTTTTGAAGATGCCTGACTACCTATGAAAAACCTCATTGTCCTTCTCCCAACTCTTCTCTACAATCAATATTTTATCGACATCGGTTGCTATCCTTCTCTTCAGATATGCTTCAAGAAGGTTATTCAGACCTCATACAAATCCAGCTATATTCACCGCTGAAGAGAAACTTGCAAAATTGATAGCGATAGTTGCCACCCAATAACGTTGTAAACTTTCGACATAACTTCGTCTCCCAATACTCGCTTGTAGATCAGTAGAAGAGAGAACCTTAATACCATACTTTCTTTGCAACAGGTCATCTGATGTCAGTGGTCATACCTCTCTGACCAATAGCTGCATTAATTTGTCTGGAATCCAACACCAATCAAATACCATCTCCCTTCTTAGACACAACTAACAATGGATCATTAGAAGAACTCACAGTTGGTCCAGTCACCTCTTATTGAACCATTTTCTCAGTCTTGGCGTCAACTCCTACTTTATAAATCCAAGGAATAGGATATCCTGACAATGAATCTCTTATGTCCTCCACCTTAAAATGAAATGAAAAACCTTTAGTTCTACCAGGATGTTTAGAAAATACCGAAGAATAATATCACAGTGCACCAAACAAATTCTCTTTCGCTACTTCTTCTGGTCGCCGACAAATTCAACCTACCTCCATGTCTATTAAATTAAGCGTTGACAGGAAGGTATTATGCTTGCTGACCTGGCTAAATAGCTATCGAGTTTGAGAGTGTGCATGTGCTTGAATGAGCTGCCCGTTTTCGTTAAAGGACAAAAGGCGCAACCAGTGCAACTCGCGTTGTCTGTAAATCTGGCTGAATGTTGCCGTTTTCGTCGTAGCAAGGGAAGGAATGAGCAAACGAATAAAGGGAAGGAGTTACAGTTTGATGCACAAACATTTTCCAGCTTTGGCATTAATTTCTGCCACCAATTTACCTTGTTCAAGAGTCTCATGGTGTTTGAGAGCATTCTCTTCAAGTCAGTATATACTCAGAATATATTAAATGGTACTCTCTGTATCCAGACGGTTCCCTGGTTTGAACATTTTGGTTTCAGCTGAGAGTTGTTGAGTTTTGTGTACTAATGTTGGTGCTTATTGGTCTAGTCATGGTTAAAAAATGTGTATATGTGGGCTGGTCCCTTGACTTGCAGAGTGCTGCTCCTTTACATTGTTTTAAATGTAAATATATTTTATATATCTGCTCTGGGTAAGACTATTGGTTAAGACTGTTGCCCTCAGTGACTGAGATTTTAGCTAAACTGTGATTTACTTCAAGCAACCTGCTTTTGAAATAATATTGTGGCAAAGTTGTTTTAATCTTTTAATGCCTGAAATTTGTCTAATCACTGAGAAAACGTGCTATTTACATCGCTTTTTTAATTAGAGTTAACTGATTAAATAAAATTTTGTAAAAGATTCTGCATGTTTATTTCTTGATGTATGTGTCTGGCTCGAAGCACAGCCAAACTGAATGCTCTGTGTTGTGATAATCTGAGTTAGCTTAAAGGCGATAATTTGTCACAAAACAAGCAAATCATCAAAATACTTAAGTGCATATGATAATTGTTGTGCCTATACATTATCAAACAGAAAAATCATCTTACAAAACAATTTTACAATGACCGTATACTTGTGCAGGTTATACTAATAGTTGCATTATTTGAAATCAGTTGACTCTAGTTTGAAATCCATCAGTGGAGTAGGAGGTGGCTACCAACAAATCCTTCAATCTCCCTTTAAACGGAATGTTATTAGTAGCTAAACTTCTTATAGTTGCTGGAAAGTTACTGAAAATGTATATTCCTGAATAACGGACAGCTTTCTGGACCAACATGACTTTAAAGTGACTAAATCTTTGAGAAGATTATTCTTTTTCCTAGTATTGACTCCATCAACTAAGCAGTTTGTTTGGAAAAGAGATGCATTTTAATAACTAATTTAATTGAAGAATAAATACATTGGGAAGTAGTAGTTAGTGTCTCTAGTTCTCATGTAAGTCTCCTTCTTCCTAGTATTGACTCCATCAACTAAGCAGTTTGTTTGGAAAAGAGATGCATTTTAATAACTAATTTAATTGAAGAATAAATACATTGGGAAGTAGTAGTTAGTATCCCTAGTTCTCATGTAAGTGTCTGTAGGATGTTCTCGAATTCGCAACACAAGTAATTCTTATTACAAGTTTTTAGACACGGAAAACTTTAGCTTGTCTTTGCGAGCTACCCCACAAAAAATTCTATATCACGTGGAATGAAAGTAAGCATAGTATGCTAGCTTTTTCATTTCTGTATCACCTATGCTTGACGACATTCGCATTGCAATTGCAGAGTTGCTTAGGTACTACAGCAGCTCTGTTGTATACTCCTTTCATTTGAATTTATTATGGAGCTGTAATCCCAAGAATTTATCTGTTTCAATTTCTGCGCTCTCTTTGTCGTCATATTTCAGACATATGTTGTTAGGAAACATCTCACAAATTACAAACTGTATGTAGTGTGTTTTTTCAAGGTTAAACACAAAGAACTGGATAGAAGCCATTTATTAATTTCCACGGAAATTTCAGTAACCGGTCTTCCTAAGACTATACTTACTTTGCTGTATGTTGCTACGTTTGTATCATCTGCAGACGAAACAAACTTGGCATGTTACAGATGAAAGGTCACTGACACACATCAGAAGAAGTATGAGGCCTAAGGTGGAACCTTGTGGGACACCACATATATTTAGCTCCCATTTGGAAGAGTCCTGATGGTTTCATGCAGACTGCTGACAGGATTCTCAGTCACATGGTGGCGGACTCTCTATATGCTCATTAATCCTTGGATCAGCTGATGGTTCCTCGACAGTGCATCAAGCTGAAACTCTAGCACTCTAGCAACCACCTCTTACATTTTCCTGCTACCTTCTTTCAGGCTAAAAGGCCGACCATTCCAGCTCTCTCTACCTCTGATATAATCATCATTGTGTCCTCGGAGTCTTTCGCGACGGCATACATGAAAAAAACGTTCCCAGTTTTCAAGCCACATCAATTCTACTGCAGGAACATGGGCTAACACCAGTGTTACGGCCCACCCCAAAGATACGAGATATATTGCGCCGTGTTAAAGACGACATTGCTCTTCGACTGTCCGGCGTGTATGGTGTACCCTGTGAATGTGGCATCATGTATATCAGACAAACGATCCGCACTGTTGCTGAGCCGTATACTGAGCACAAGCGCCATATAAAACAAAGGGAGCTTGACAAGTCGGCCATATCGGAGCATTGCCTAAAAATACGGACATAAAGCACAGTTCGAAAATACAAAAGTGTTTGCTCATGCGTCTATATATTGGGAATCCGTTGTCAAGGAAGTGGCCGAGATTCGTTTAAACAACAACAATTTCAGCAGAAACCAGGGGTACACACTCATCAGGGCATGGGGACGGGCGTTGGACTCGAAAGAAAGCAAAGACAGATGTGCGACGCGGGAGCGGCAGTTTCAAACGTGGCGCCTGCCTCTGGCGCCACCTGGTTTCACCGGTACTGCCAAGGGCAATAGCTCCGCTAGCTGCCAGGGTCGACTTCCGCGTGCGCCACATTGGGTCTATTTCATTAGCTGCTGATGATGTTATCATGCCTACAAAAGAGAAAAACCGTAGCAGCTCCAGGAGTCAGTGAACTGACGATGATGGCGGAGATGGTAATCGAAAGCTCGAGGATTTTATTCTTGTTGTGATCAGGTCCTTCATCATAATACTTTCACCTGCTCTTACCATATCTGTGACTCACGAAACACGCCACCCATGATCACAGTTCCCACTTCTCTGTGGCCTTGGATCAGCGTAAACTAACTGATAACTATTCTACTACATCCATTTTCTTCGCTATTGTCATACTCCTACTCTTGTAACGAACTTTGAAAAAACTTCAAAGTTATTTTTCACTCAACCAGCAAGAATGATATGACATAAATGTGAAGGAAGTGTTAAAAAACAAACATTCAGCAGGACTTCAAATTGATTTTCAGCAACAAATATTCAAGGGACTAGGCAAACTTGTTGAACCCAAAATTGCTAAAATCGTGCATCATCAAAAGCCCATGCTTAACTCTCTTGTGTTGCCACAGGAAAATATGCAGACAATCACAAATGCCTAAGCTCTTCATAAGACTCACAAATTCCAATTCAAAATATTTGTGTATGCAGTTCGCCCACCCACGTAATGACATACAAATTCAATCTTGTTGCCTGCAGGCCAAGTTGAGAATTAAAAATCTAACTGCTCCCACCAAGCACGCGGATGAATACCATTTCCTTAATTTCTAAAGTTTATGAGGAATAAGAAATAAATAGATTCAAAATCAGACATCTACTCATGATGTATATTCTCCCAGTTGGAATCTCTATGGCTGTTATTGGTTCTCCTCATTTTATAATGTGACATAGGTTCTGGCCCATATAAATCACCTGAATCCACCTCATATTCACGTACATGAGCTATATTATAACTGATCTTTAACAACACCTTCACCTAATTTATCTTCGACCTTTGATAAAGTCTCATTTAATGCTTGTGTTAATTCCCTTTTACTCCTATTAATCTAAGTCTGGCAGTCCTTAAATATTAACAACAATCTCATGTCTTCTGACTATTGACTGAACTCTGTTCAGCATTCGGGGTAGTCCAGTGGTTAATACACTTGACTTGCGTTCTGGAGGACGACGGTTCAAATCCATGTCCGGCGATCCTGATATAGGTTTCTCTTAAGGTAAATGCAGGGATAGTTCCATCGAAAAGGGCACGACCGCTTTTCTTCTCCATCTTTCCCTAATCTGAGCATGTGCTCCTTCTCAAATGACCTCGTTGTCGACGCCGGCGGGAGAGACCGAGCGGTTCTAGGAGCTACAGTCTGGAACCGCGAGACCGCTACGTTCGCAGGTTGGCATCCTGCCTCGGGCATGGATGTGTGTGATGTCCTTAGGATAGTTAGGTTTAAGCAGTTCTAAGTTCTAGGGGACTGATGACCTCAGAAATTGTGTCCCATAGTGCTCAGAGCCATTTCAACCATTTTCGTTGTCGACAGGACGTTGAACACTAATCTCCTCCTCCTACTACTCCTCTTCCGTTCAGCGTCAAACAATATTTACGAAACAAACTTCCCAGTTCATCTAGTTGCTTAACTGTTTGGTTAATTTCTTCCGTACTCTCTAGTAATTCCTTTCAGGCACTAAATTTCATGACTTCTAACCTCTTCCTGGATCTGAGTAGCCAGTTCGTAGTTAGGTATTGAGCCATACCTTGTCTGTTAATTTTGATTTACCCTTGTCTCATTCCTCCCTTAAGGTTTGAGAATAAATTGGCAATTGTTAAGTTCGTGCATTAACAGCTAACTGAAATTGAACCTCTCCTTCTCCAAAGATGGCTAGTTTACCTTAAACATTAGAAATTCTCCCTTAGAAATTTTCTCATAAAAATATGAATAAATGTCTTCCCTTAAAGGTGTACCCTTTAACTTTAAATTCACTGTAAATTCTTTTCTGCTGTATTCACACTTTCGTTCTAATTAAGTATTTGTACCTGTAAACTAGCAACATCAGCCTCTACTTCCTCGTTGAACTCGCTTGATTTATTCTCTCCCTTAACTTCTCATCAGGACGCTTTTTTTTTTTATGGTCATCAGTCTACTGACTGGTTTGATGCGGCCCGCCACGAATTCCTTGCCTGTGCTAACCTCTTCATCACAGAGTAGCACTTGCAACCTACGTCCTCAATTATTTGCTTGACGTATTCCAATCTCTGTCTTCCTCTACAGTTTTTGCCCTCTACAGCTCCCTCTAGTACCATGGAAGTCATTTCCTCATGTCTTAGCAGATGTCCTATCATCCTGTCCCTTCTCCTTATCAATGTTTTCCACATATTCCTTTCCACTCCGATTCTGCGTAGAATCTTCTCATTCCTTACCTTATCAGTCCACCTAATTTTCAACATTCGTCTATAGCACCACATCTCAAATGCTTCGATTCTCTTCTGTTCCGGTTTTCCCACAGTCCACTTCACTACCATACAATGCTGTACTCCAGACGTACATCCTCCGAAATTTCTTCCTCAAATTAAGGCCGGTATTAGATATTAGTAGACTTCTCTTGGCCAGAAATGCCTTTTTTGATACAGCGAGTCTGCTTTTGATGTCCTCCTTGCTCCGTCCGTCATTGGTTATTTTACTGCCTCATTGACTTCGTGACCATCAATCCTGGTGTTAAGTTTCTCGCTGTTCTCATTTCTACTACTTCTCATTACCTTCTTCTTTCTCCGATTTACTCTCAAACCATACTGTGTACTCATTAGACTGTTCATTCCGTTCAGCAGATCATTTAATTCTTCTTCACTTTCACTCAGGATAGCAATGTCATCAGCGAATCGTATCACTGATATCCTTTCACCTTGTATTTTAATTCCACTCCTGAACCTTTCTTTTATTTCCATCATTGCTTCCTCGATGTACAGATTGAAGAGTAGGAGCGAAAGGCTACAGCCTTGTCTTACACCCTTCTTAATACGAGCACTTCGTTCTTGATCGCCCACTCTTATTATTTATTCCCTCTTGGTTGTTGTGCATATTGTATATGACCCGTCTCTCCCTATAGCTTACCCCTACTTTTTTCAGAATCTTGAACAGCTTGCACCATTTTATGTTGTCGAACGCTTTTTCCAGGTCGACAAATCCTATGAACGTGTCTTGATTTTTCTTCAGCCTTGCTTCCATTATTAGCCGTAACGTCAGAATTGCCTCTCTCGTGCCTTTACTTTTCCTAAAGCCAAACTGATCGTCACCTAGCGCATTCTCAATTTTCTTTTCCATTCTTCTGTGTATTATTCTTGTAAGCAGCTTCAATGCATGAGCTGTTAAGCTGATTGTGCGATAATTCTCGCACTTGTCAGCTCTTGCCGTCTTCGGAATTGTGTGGATGATGCTTTTCCGAAAGTCAGATGGTATGTCGCCAGACTCATATTCTACACACCAACGTGATTAGTCGTTTTGTTGCCACTTCCCCTAATGATATTAGAAATTCTGATGGAATGTTATCTATCCCTTCTGCCTTATTTGACCGTAAGTCCTCCAAATCTCTTTTAAATTCCAATTCTAATACTGGATCCCCTATCTCTTCTAAATCGACTCCTGTTTCTTCTTCTATCACATCATACAAATCTTCACACTCATAGAGACTTTCAATGTATTCTTTCCACCTATCTGCTCGCTCCTTTGCATTTAACAATGGAATTCCCGTTGCACTCTTAATATTACCACCGTTGCTTTTTTAATCTCACAAAGGTTGTTTTGACTTTCCCGTATGCTGAGTCTGTCCTTACGACAATCATATCTTTTTCGATGTCTTCACATTTTTCTTGCAGCCATTTCGTCTTAGCTTCCCTGCACTTCCTATTTATTTCATTCCTCAGCGACTTGTATTTCTATATTCCTGATTTTCACGGAACATGTTTGTACTTCCTCCTTTCATCAATCAACTGAAGTATTTCTTCTGTTACCAATGATTTCTTTGCTGCTACCTTCTGTGTACCTATGTTTTCCTTCCCAACTTCTGTGATGGCCCTTTTTGGAGATGTCCATTCCTCTTCAACTGTGCTGCCTACTGCGCTATTCCTTATTGCTTTATCTATAGCGTTAGAGAACTTCAAACGTATCTTGTCATCCCTGAGAACTTCCGTATCCCACTTCTTAGCGTATTGATTCTTCCTGACTAATGTCTTGAACTTGAGCCTACTCTTCATCACTACTATATTGTGATCTGAGTCTATATCTGCTCCTGGGTACGCCTTACAATCCAGTATCTGATTTCGAAATCTCTGTCTGACCATGATGTAATCTTATTTAAATCTTCCCGTATCTCCTGGCCTTTTCCAAGTATACCTCCTCCTCTTGTGATTCTTGAACAGGGTATTCGCTATTACTAGCTGAAACTTGTTACAGAACTCAATTAGTCTTTCTCCTCTTTCATTCCTTGTCCCAAGCCCATATTCTCTTGTAACCTTTTCTTCTACTCCTTCCCCTACAACTGCATTCCAGTCGCCCATGACTATTAGATTTTCGCCCCCCTTTACATACTGCATTACCCTTTCAATACACTTTCTCTATCTGTTCATCTTCAGCTTGCGACGTCGGCATGTATACCTGAACTATCGTTGTCGGTGTTGGTCTGCTGTCGATTCTGATTAGAACAACCCGGTCACTGAACTGTTCACAGTAACACACCCCCTGCCCTACCTTCCTATTCATAACGAATCCTACACCTGTTATACAATTTTCTGCTGCTGTTGATATTACCCGATACTCATCTGACCAGAAATCCTTGTCTTCCTTCCACTTCACTTCACTGACCCCTACTATATCTAGATCAAAGGAAAGTGTAGGAAATGAACAGCTTCTTTCTGTTCAGTCTGGACACAATAAGCTCTAGGAACAGTACAAGAAGCTGCTGATGGTAATAAATCTGGATCTGACGGAGCTTATGATCACTTAACGAAATAAACGATCCCACTTAAATTGTGGCGAGACCTGCATTCGTTTTCATTCGCAAATTATATATTTCATCAATGTGGAAGTACTCAGTGGTTTCCATTCGTCGAGTGTAATTTCTCCGTAAACATAATTTTTCGTTTACTTATCGATATATTCTCATAATTCGATCTCGCACTATGAAAATTAATTGGCAAATAATTAACAGTAAATGCTCTAAAATCAAAACTACATTATTTTTATTATTTTTACCATTCAATTTCAAATACAAAGCACAGGTTTCTAGTTATATTTGTATTTATTTTTTTTACCGACATATAATCGATATTGTAACATGAGAAGAAGTTTCCAATTTTTATATTTGTAAATCTTGTGACCTTTGTTATCAGCTATTATCATTATTAACAATTTTCAGATAATTACATGTTTTTAGGAGACATTCAGTAAACTAAATCTCTTGAATAATCTGAAAGTAAAAAGAAGTCTTGTTAGTATTATTTTAACTAACGGAATATTTTGGAAGGTTTGAGAAACAGTTGCACAACATACATTATGTTTGTTTTATGGCAAATAAGTCAGTTTAGTTCAGACTGGTTTTAGACTGTTTTCGGTGTGGACGCAGTTAAGACGTACAGAGCTCTTTGGAGTGTGTGCAGCAGGCACACAATGATAAGAGCTCTGTGTTTTATGTGTGTAACGTTTCATGTTGAAATGTGAAACTATGTGTAAAGTTTTATGTGGAATCGTAAAAAAACAGAATGTTCTGATAGAATAACAGATACCATAATATGTCCACGGCATATCGTTTACTTTCCTGGACTTCAAGTACTATATCATGCACATCATCTTAAAAATCTAAGAGAAAATTTTTACTATTGTTTGATGTCACCCAACTTGGCCCTCAATATATTGCTTGCTAAACATTAAATGTTTTTATGCAACATTTTGCCAATGTTAAAACAAGTAAGCGGCGTCGAATGTAGTGGCTGCCGCAATATTTACAGTCTGTTTTGACTGGAGTATTACTAGTTTTTCCGTTGTGTCTAGGAATCTTGCGTACTCGATTAGCTAGAAAAACAATCAAACAACTCGTATTAATGAGTTTTATTACAATTGGGGCGACACACAAAAATAATCAGTTTTTGCAGTGACTTGATCTCTAACTGACAAAAGTCTGTCCTGAGCTGCTGTCGAAGTGGCTAATCTTGAAGCTCCTACCCAAGTGGGTCCTCAACAGTCGGGCGCAGCGCTTATGTCCTCTTCGCATAGGGGCCACTGCTGCCGCGTTGTCGTCCTGGATCGGAGGTCGGTCAGCGTGCGATTGGCTGACTTCTTCTCTTCCTTGTCATTCCCGAGTGACGTGCCGGCGCCGATTGTTTGCCTAAAATTTCCTACAACACATAAGTGCCACAAATAACCGATTTCACACTGATTAATGTTATGTATGCAATATGGTGCGAATAAATAAAAATACTGGACTCTGAACGAATTTGCATTTCGATGCTGCAAAGGATGCATACGAGTAAATGAAAGTAAACAAAAATAGATGTGACGATCTTCGCACGAGAATATGGAAGAAAAACCAGATTAAATATTTAATAATTGTTAAAATCGTAACACTTTGTGTTGAAGTTTTGCTTAAAAAAACCAAGGTGAGTACTAATGTCGAAGCAAAAACGGTGCAGTATGAGGGGTGGGAGACGCAATTCAAGATATTTTGAAGAGTTCAATTACACTACTGGCCATTAAAATTGCTACACCAAGAAGAAATGCAGATGATAAACGGGTATTCATTGGACATATATATTATACTAGAACTGACATGTGATTACATTTTCACGCAATTTGGGTGCATAGATCCAGAGAAATCAGTACCCACAACAACCACCTCTGGCCGTAATAACTGCCTTGATACGCCTGGGAATTGAGTCAAACAGAGCTTAGATGGCATGTACAGGTACACCTGCCCATGCAGCTTCAACACGATACCACAGTCCATCAAGAGTAGTCACTGGCGTATTGTGACGAGCCAGTTGCTCGGCTACCATTGACCAGACGTTTTCAGTTGGTGAGAGATCTGGAGAATGTGCTGGCCAGGGTAGCAGTCGAACATTTCCTGTATCCAGAAAGGCCCGTACAGGACCTGCAACATGCAGTCGTGCATTATCCTGCTGAAATGTAGGGTTTCGTAGGGATCGAATGAAGGGTAGAGCCACGGGTCATAACACATCTGCAATGTAACGTCCAGTGTTCAAAGTGCCGTCAATGCGAACAAGAGATGACCGAGACGTGTAAGCAATGGCACACCATACCATCACGCCGGGTGATACGCCAGTATGGCGATGACGAATACACGCTTCCAATGTGC
The DNA here is from genome assembly GCF_023897955.1 of Schistocerca gregaria. NCBI lineage: Eukaryota > Metazoa > Arthropoda > Insecta > Orthoptera > Acrididae > Schistocerca > Schistocerca gregaria. The sequence continues at coordinate 224,171,575 of NC_064925.1, read as the reverse complement.
TTTCACCACGATGTCGCCAAACACGAATGCGACAATCATGATGCTGTAAACAGAACCTGAATTCATCGGAAAAAATGATGTTTTGCCATTCGTGCACCCAGGTTCGTTGTTGAGTATACCATCGCAGGCGCTCCTGTCTGTGATGCAGCGTCGAGGGTAACCACAGCCACGGTCTCCGAGTTGATAGTCCGTGCTGCTGCAAACGTCGTCGAACTGTTCCTGCAGATGGTTGTTGTCTTACAAACGTCCCCATCTGTTGACTCAGGGATCGAGACGTGGCTGCACGATCCGTTACAGCCATGCGGATAAGATGCCTGTCATATCGACTGCTAGCAATACGAGGCCGTTGGCATCCAGCACGGCGTTCCGTATTGCTCTCCTGAACCCACCGATTTCATATTCTGCAAACAGTCATTGGATCTCGACCAACGCGAGCAGTAATGTCGCGATACGTTAAACCGGAATCACAATAGGCTGCAATCCAACCTTTATCAAAGTCGGAAACTTGATGGTACGCCTTTGTACCTCTTACCCGAGGCATCATAACAACGTTTCACTAGGCAACGCCGGTCAACTGCTGTTTGTGTATGAGAAATCGGTGGGAAACTTTCCTCCTGTCAGCACGCTGTAGTTGTCGCGACCGGCGCCAACGTTGTGTGAATGCTCTGAAAAGCTAATAATTTGCATATCGCAGTATCTTCTTCCTGTTGGTTAAATTTCGCTTATGTAGCACGTCATCTTCGTGGTGTAGTAATGTTAATGGCCAATATTTTATATTAAACTCGTAACACTTTGTGTTGAAGTTTTGGTTGAAAAAGCCAAGATGAATGGCAATGTAGAAGGCAAAAATGGTGCAGTATGAGGGATGGGAGATGCAATTCAAGACATTTTGACAAGTTACTTACAAGTGGACAAAGAGGCAGATCAAAATGGCATTTTAAGTGTATTATTAGAAAAATTGGGAAGACTAGGATCTCTAATGAAAAGAAATAACTCCTCTTTAAGAACAGAATTATCTAACAGAAACAAAACTTTCTTTGCGCAGTATAATAGAAAAAAAATCACTTATAAAGCCTGACCTGTTGTTAATGAACGTTCTGTAATTGAAACAGTGACTAACATTTTTGTGGTACGAGAAACTGATGTGCATCTAAGTTTACTATCTGCGAACTTAACTGTGGCAGAAAACAGTGAGACCTCAGATTATATTTACAGTTATTTTAAGAGCAAAACTATCAGAAGAAAATATGAGTTGAAGGCAGAACAACACATTGAAAATACCTTGCACTCACTTCCGCTCGTCTCACTCGTGTTTCAGTCAGCGCCTCTTATTGCGTTCCGTGGTTCCTCTCTACTTTCTCGTCAGCTCCGCTCCCGAAAATTTATGCTCACAGGTCCCTGTCTCAGTCGCCACGTGCGGCGCCACACGTCTTCCTAAGTTATTTTTTAAACGTACAACATCGCTAAGCGCCATCCCTCACCTAGTTAACGAAAATTTTCAGCCAGGTAAATACAGTAATTCCGCTTGACAGTTTCAGGTTTATTTTCCGGAGAAGCGCGCATCTGACTTGAATTACTTCAATGAAATAGCTACATTAACCTTCTGAAAACTCCGAAATGGAGAGAGAGACAAAAATTTCAATATCACCGTATCACTAATTCCGTAAAAGTTAGATGGTTTTCTACAACTTGACAATTGGTGTATTATGTCTGTTCTTGCCTTTAACTATCCATTCGAGATTTTCTTCAAATTGCAGTAACTCAAGAATTTTCCACAAGATTTGATCATGAAACAGAAATCAGTCTTCTCCTTAGAAAGTCAGGTTTAAATTCAAATTACTTTTTGCACATATGCAGTTACTTCAAGTTTCTTGGCGGATAAATACATAACTTTTTACTTCCACTGATGCATAAATTATAGTGTAATCTAAATAATAACATTTATGTTGAGCTTAAGAGGTCAAGACAAGAACAAACTAATCATGAATACATTTTTCGTTTACAACACTGATCGTACGTTTTTATGTTTGTTGCCGACGGTTAAAGCTATCATTTCCTCTGGTAATCGGTGGGCGATAACACATGGCGACAGAATTTTTTTCCAGGCTATGGCCTTCGTCTGGTGAACTGCAGTGGTCAGCTTTCTGTTTGCCGAGGCTGCCGACGTAGCCTTATGGCCCTCTTTACCGACATAAAACAAAAATTAAAAATTCTATATACAATTTAATCTTTACAACAATGCAAATAACACTGACACTAATCCAACTAAATATTTAAGCTCATACATGTATTACATATACATACTTTATTACCGACAAACTGAACGGCAGGAGACCTGGTATAACTGGCTCAATATTTGGTTACACTAAAACGTGTGGAACACCTCCACTTCCCGGTCGACCAGTAGCTCTGCTAGCGCTATAATAATAACAGAAACTCTAGCTATAAAGCCATACAAACATAATAATAATAACAACAATAACATCTATAAGTAAATTGGAAATTTTCCTATGTTCTGTGGGACCAAACTGGTGAGGTCATCGATCCCTAGGCTTACACACTACTTAATCTAACTTAAATTAACTTACGCTGAGGACAACACACACACACACACACACACATTCACACACATACACACACACACACACATACACACACACATGTCCAAGGGCGGACTCGAACCTCTGACGGGGGAACATTCATAAGTGAAAGAATACTTACTGTAAATGCAGCAAGTTGGCAGCCAGGTAACTCAGTGCTAATATTTTGTCGTTACTTCTTCTCGAGCGGTGGAAGGCTGGACAGACATCAAATGGCTGAAATATCACTCAAACATTTTAGAAAGGGTGTACAGTTCCAGCGTATGCAGAACGTAGTGTTGGTGGATCCAATCAGGGAATACATTTTCCTTCCACTCTGTTGCACTGCCACCATTTGTTGAACAACATTCCTCCTTTCTACACTGACATTCTCCTCCGTTATCATGCCTTTCCAGTCTTAATGCAGAAATCTGTGAGTAGTGAGTACCTTTATTAGATAGATGTTTACAATAAACGGAATTGTTGAAGTTTTTTTTCCCTTGCTCCTCACGAGTATTTCCTCAACTGAAAACGTGAGGCTTACACACGCACATACTGACAGTGGAGAAATGACGGCGATGACGCCAACGTTATGCGTTTTTACAAAAATCACACATTACAGAGAGGCGGCAAAAATCACGGGATACCTCCTAATATCGTGTCGGCCCTCGTTTTGCCCAGTATAGTGCCTGGACTGTCGGAAAACTGGAACAGAGGAGAATCGAAGCATTTGAGGTGTGGTGCTACAAAGGAATGTTGAAAATTACGTAGATTCATAAGGCAAAAAATGAAGAGGTTCTGCGCAGAAACCGAGAGGAAAGGAATATGTAAAACAAAGGACAGAATAATAGGACATCTGTTAAGACGTCAGGGAATAACTTCTATGATACTAAAGGGGGACAGAGACTGCAATACATCCAGAAAACAAGGTTGCAGGTGCAACTATATATAGGTGGCATGAACTCAACAAGTCATTAGAAGTGCCCTGCAGAAATTTTGAGCCATGCTGCCTCTATAGCCGTACATAATTGCGCTAATGTTTCCAGTGCACGTTTTTGTGGACGAACTGACTTCTCCATTATGTCCCATTATTGTTCGATGAGATTCATGTACCGTCGGGTACACCGCTCGCCTGGTGCAAGTCTTTCGAGTTGACGTCACTTCGGCGACTTGCGTGTCGATGGCGATGACATCATGATGATAATGACAACACAACAACCAGTCCCTGAGTGGAAAAATATCACCGATCCGGCCGGGAATCGAACATGGGCCGTTACTTATGACATTCCGTCGCGCTGACCACCCAGCGACCAGTGGCAGACTGTTACCGGATCAAAGCTATTAACTCTTCAATCAGCCAACGTATGAACCAAGTATGTTCTTTTAATGGCACCGCATTCTTTTAATGGCATTCACGACTTTTGAAAAGACGAGTACAGTGATATAAAACTTGTTAATGTTGGCGTTGAAAAACTTCGTAAAACTGCCTGACAGATGTGTTGAACTGGTGAGAAAGTGGGTCGGGATCCATTACTTCGGAACAAACACCGCCGGCTGCTTCGTTATATGCACCTCATACATAACGTGAGGCCATATACGTTTCTGAAAATAGGTTGGTGTATAAATTCGTAGCGTTTTGTTTTGCATGTTGATATTCTGGTTGTTATGGGTTTATTTATCGATTGTCATTTTTATTTCTACTGCAGTGTTGCTATTTGAGAGCATATATTGTCAAAAAAATGTTTCAAATGGCTCTGAGCAGTTTGCGGCTCAACATCTTAGGTCATCAGTCCCCTTGAACTTAGAACTACTTAAACCTGCCTAACCTAAGGACATCACACATCCATACCCGAGGCAGGATTCGAACCTGCGACCATTGCAGCAGCGCGTAATGAAGCGCCTAGAACCGCTCGGCCACAGCGGCCGGCTACAGCGGCCGGCCACACCGTATACCATACATTCATTCGTGTTATTACTTGTTTCTTTCTGAGAATTCTGAACGTGGGTGCCATTTTCACTTTCACTTTAACTACTAACTCCGAACAGGAAGGCGAAATTGGGAGTGAGGAAGAAAAAACTTAATAAATTGAGCATTTCTTAGGAAAAGACAAATTTATATTATAAAAGTTTCATCCGGTCTCACAAGCTATTCAAACAATGTTGCTAATGAAATTGATGCGTTCTTCAAGTTGTAGAAACTGATACGATAGATATAATAGTATCCCATGCTAACGAATATATTGACTACCTTAGAACAAACTACAAACGTACAAGTGATTGTAAAGATACATGTGAAATTATGTTTCTACTCGACGTTTTCGTTTTGACAGATATAATGAAAGGTCAACGTGTAAATGAAAGGTCAACGTGTAAATTTAAAAGAACTCTGGGAGTCAAACGGTACTGGTGTGGACATCCTGTCTATATCTATTTCACTGAATAAATACAAATATTTAATTGAATGCTGAAGAAATTATTACTTATGATGGAAGGTGGAGATCATACAAAAACAAAACAAAAAAAGGCGCGCCCTAATGGCTAGGCATATTACATTTGCGTATACGGTCTCCTGAAATGTAGAGATGTTTGTCGTAAGATAAATATGCGTCGGTAAGGCAGCGAAGTTATAGCCAACGCAAGTAAACTTCAGCAATGTTAACGGCGTTTCTCTCTCGAGTGGGATTTGTACGAAGAAATGCCACTGTGGCAAACCTGCCTTCGCGCAATGCATATCGTGACATAACAATACAGTTATAAAAAATGGTTCAAATGGCTCTGAGCACTATGGGACTTAACATCTATGGCCATAAGTCCTAGAACGTAGAACTAGTTAAACCTAACTGACCTAAGGACAGCACACTACACCCGGTCATCAGTAGGCAGAGAAAACCCATGACCCCGCCGGGAATCGAACCCGGGAACCGGGGTGCGGGAAGCGAGAATGCTAGCGCACGACCACGAGCTGCAGACATTTTACACGGCCTCGGGCATGGTGTGTGTGTAGGGACCGATGACCTCAACAGTTTGGTCCCTTAGAAATTAACACACATTTGAACATTTTGTAATTTTACAGTTAATATAACGCCTCTGTATCTCTTAACCTGATAAGAAACATTCGTGTAGTTACTTTGTACGGACATGGGCACATAAATGAAAAATAAAAATAATAGTAATAATCGGGTTTCGAACATGGAGAGCAAAATCGTGAAGCCGCGAAGCTAGACATTGTTCTGTTATTTCGGCTACGACTACTGCGCGGTAATACGCATCTACATAGTAAGGAAAACTTCGACAGTCGGTTTCCCAGACACGGTCAACTATCTATGTACAAGCCGAGACACGTGTTCGCTTGTTTTGACTCCTGTGCCACTGAGCGAATTTTCTGGGAAATCGGATTATAGCACTTTCGCGTTCTGCTGAGTGTGCGTCCGCCAGTGTTTTGTCTACCAGGGGCTTGGCTAGCAGTGCCGTCCCTTTCAAGCGAAGAGCTACTGCTCCATCTCATCGGCACGTAGTTGTTGTTTGATGATCGATAGGCCTACAGTGCACCTTGGTGGATACCGGCCATAGTAACAGTAGTGTACGGCTGGCGAATGAATTGAAGTGTTATTTGTGTGAGATCGGGCGAATCAGACGGAGCTGCCAGACACTGTCTCTAGCAGCTGCGGATTGTGGATGCTTATTAGGGATGATTTCCGATGCACCAATAATGCATTTTTATGGCGAAAATAAGCAACGCTTCAGCGCATGACGTGGTGAGCGTTATGTTTGTGTCTAAACAAGTTTGGCTCGCCCAGGGACAACTGCCTCGCTTACAGTCATGGAAATAATTATTCATACAGTAGATGGTGACAAACTACGGGTGTGTTGGGACAGTAAATCACCCACAGGACCGATACGAATAAGTTCAAAATGGCTCTGAGCACTATGAGACTTAAATGCTGTGGTCATGTCCCCTAGAACTTAGAACTACTTAAACCTAACTAACCTAAGGACATCACACACATCCATGCCCGAGGCAGGATTCGAACCTGCGACCGTAGCGGCCGCGCGGTTCCAGACTGAAGCGCCTAGAACTGCTCGGCCAACGAATAAGTACGATGATGTAGCGTCAGATAATCATGTTCTTGGTAATGAAGCTTCCCGTATGCCATGAATCTATTCTGGGAAAATGTTACACTCAGCACTGTCTACGACAGGGCAAAATGTATTCATACAGAGGACTACTTTCAACCAAATAAACGGCTGTCGCAGCCCCAGAGTGCATGCCACACTTGTGGTGGCCGTGAAGCAACAGCACGTCGGACATGGGTACCGTGGAACAGCAGAATGGACCGCAAGGGGAATGAAACTACCATTTAGGAACGAAACATCGTTGTCGCCCAGTATCTTCAACACAAGTCGTATGCCGAAATTGCGAACATCATAGAACGAAGCCGAGCGACTGTGTAGTCTTTCATTAAGTGATATAAGGACAGACATGTAGTAATAAACAGTGAACGACACGGTCTTCCACAGAAGCTTACAACAAGAGAGCCCAGAATGCTGCTAAGAACCGTCAAGAAAAACCCGAAAACGACAGCATATGTACATGACCACTTCGGAAAGGACATCACTCCAAGGGCAGTTAGTACCATTCTCAATCGTTCGGGCTACGGAACCAGGGTCCCGAGATGAAAGCCCTACATCAGCAAAAAGAACAGGAAGTGGCGGACGGAATTGGCGAAACAGCATGCATCCAAGACAGCAGACTTCTGGGATACTGTGTTGTTTAGTGATTAAATCAAATTAAATATCGTGCACAATGATGGTAAGACCTTGGTCTGGAGAAGACCGAATACAGACCTCGACCGAAACAACTGTCAACCCACGGTGAAGCATGGAGGTGGTGGAGTGATGGCATGCGGCTGTATGTCAGCCTCCGGTGTCTGAAAATTGGTGTTTGTGGAAGGTACCATGGACAGATTTGTGTATAAGAACATTCTCAAACAGAACTTACAACAGAGTGTTGACGCCTTGGGTCTTCCTAGAAATTATTACTTCCTATAGGACAATGATCCCAAACATACGGCGCAAATTGTCCGGCTGTGGTTGCTCTACAACACTCCACACACTCTTAAAACACCAGCTCAGAGTCCGGTCCTGATTCCCATCGAACACTTGTGGACTGAGCTGAAAACACGAGTGAGAAAACAGGACATCCGCAGTAAGGCCTCTTTGAAAGAGGCTCTCCTTCGAGAATGGGAAGGTATCACGTCAGAAACTACAGGAAAATTGGTACATTCCATGCCACGGATATTGAGAGAAGTAATACATCGGAAAGGTATGCATACGAAGTGTTCAACATGTTCTAGCTTTGTTAGAAGTGTCATTTTCTGTTGGTTTATGAATACCTCATTCTCAGCCCAGTAGAGAACTTGGCAGACGTTTTTGTATTTTGTTTTGTAAAGGCTTCATCATTCTCTTTCTATATACCAGCATAGCTGCATTGGCGACTGGCCATTGTGTATAGTGGATATCTAATATTCCTGTTTTTGGTTTCGTATTGTCAATAAAGGCAGTTTACTTTTCCACCCTCTAGTGCATGAATACTTCTTTCCATTACTGTATTTGCTCCATGTTGCGATGCGTGACCTTACCTTCAGGTTTCGTATATTCAGTGGGCACAAAGCGCCCGCATGCTTAGGAAATTTCTCTTAGTTTTAAGAAGAGCGAAAAGGTCGCTTCGTGTTTCACTACATGGTTTATTTGGTGTAATGTTTTAAACTGTTCATTTGCTGGCTGCTTTACTGTAGTAGCGTTAATTTTTCTCCACCGCTCTGGGAGAAGAGAATTAAATTGTTTCTTCATGATTCTATTTTGAAGTAGCTCTAGCAGAAAGATTCTAGCTAACATGCAAAATTCTGATCTTTTTGAGTCGGCTGGTTATTGTGAGCCGAAAATAAGAGCTAATAGGTTTTAAATTAGCTTAGCCTTACTATTTTAAGATCTATTTTAAAGAAAGCTTTCTGAGGATGTTCTCATTGTAAGAATCATAATTTTCTTTAAAAGTCATCACACTTTTGCCGTAGTTCTTTAGTGGAGTTATATGGTTCATGTACTGACTGCTCAGTTTTATTGATTGTAGTTATTTTATTACGGCAAGATTAGACGAGTAATTTTTGGTCCTTTTAAAGCAATTTTCTGGAGTTGAATTGCGATGTTATTGGTCGATTCATCTGGTAGTGTTATGATTATAATGATTTTATATGTGTGTTTTAGATTTCTCCTGAATCTTGTCTTTGTCATTGTATTTGTGAAAGCAGCTGTCAGCAAGGCCATAGGCGCCATTTGACTGCGTAGTCTGCGCCGTCCATACATCTGCGACGTAAGTGTCATTTGAATTTGTTGTACATTGTGAAAGCTATTGTCTGATATATTTGTTTCTTGTCACTTACTGATTTACTTGTAATTTATTACTAAATAAATGTGTGTGATTTAATTGTGTTTACTATGCGTTTGTGTCGATGACACTTTCACGTCAGAATTTGGTGTAGTTGGCAGTTTAGTTCAATGGTATTAAATCCACAGCTCTGACTTTTTTTTTTAATTTCGAATGTATTTTCATTTCAAGTAAAGACGTAATGCAAAGTACGGCACGTGCAAATTTTATCCTGTTGCTCGGTATTTGCTTTAATATTCGCCAACTGGAAGTATTTATCAGGTAAATTAGTGTTTTCCTAACTTCGCGCGGTTTCCCCCGTCGGGGGTTCGAGTCCTTCCTCGGGAGGACAACGGTTCAAACCCGCGTCCGGCCATACAGATTTAGATTTTCCTAAATCGCTTCAGGTAAATGCCGGGATGGTTCCTCTGAAAGGGCACGGCCGATTTCCTTCCCCATCCTTCCATAATATGAACTTGTGCTCCGTTTCTAATGAATTCGTTGTCGATGGGACGTTAAACGTTAATCTCCTCCTCCCTCGGTCATAGGTGTGTGTGTTGTCCTTAGCGTAAGTTAAAGTTAGATTAAGTAGTGTGTAAGCTTAGCGACCGATGACCTCAGCAGTTTGGCCCCATACGCCCTTACCACAATTTTCCAAAAGTTACTAACTTCTTTCACATGTACCATTAACAGACGTTTCCCAACTAGGAAAACTCTTTGTATTGACGTAGATGTAAATCACAGAAACGCATCTAAATGTTGTACATAGTAGTCTTAGCCACATCGTTTGGGCAAAGAAACATAGCTAACGTTATTTGGAAGAAGTATTTGAAGGTTAAGTTAAAATGGCTCTGATCACTATGCGACTTAACTTCTGAGGTCATCAGTCGCCTAGAACATAGAACTACTTAAACCTAACTAACCTAAGGACATCACACACATCCATGCCCCAGGCAGGATTCGAACCTGCGACCGTAGCGGTCGCGCGGTTCCAGACTGTAGCGCCTCGAACCGATCGGCCACTCCGGCCGACAAAGGTTAAGTTAACTTATCAAGAATGTTAAGGGGCAGCAGTTATGTTTCAGATGTTAATCATTTGAAAAAAATTTTAAAATGTGTCCAACGTCGATAAAGTTGTAAAATACGGAGTTCATTACTCAGTATAAACATAAAGAAGTAAACTAAACTCCGCCCGAACAGGCCCTGAAGGCTCAACGGTACCGACCGGCTGCCGTGTCTTCCTCAGTCTACAGGCGTCACTGGATGCGGATTGGAGGGATATATGTGGTCAGCACATCGCTCTCACAGCCGTATGTTAGTTTACGAGACCGGAGCCACTACTTCTCAATAAAGTAGCTCCTCAGTTTGCCTCGTAAGGGCTGAGTGCCCCCCACTTGCCAACAACGCTCGGCATACGGGAAGGTCACCCATCCTAGTGCTAGCCCAGCTCGACAGCGCTTAGATTCGGTGATCTGATGTAACCCGGTGGTACCACTGCCTCACGGCCGTTGGTAGCATAAACGTAGATCACAAAATAATAGTGTCCATCCGAAAGATGTCGTCAATACAAAACATAAATAATTACTCGGAATGTTTCGTAATGTTTAAGCAATGTGACAAACTAGCGAGTTTATTCTGTAAACTACATGTCTATGACTAAGACTTCATATGCGTACCAATGTAATGCTATCGATGCGTCGCTCCCATTGAACTCGTTAACGGCATGTACAAATGAAAAAGGAACACTAAAATAATTCAATACTCGGACGAGCAGGAGACTATGAGTATTTAAGGAAAGAGAGACATGTTTATGAAAAAAGCAAGGAAAAAAGAAGAAAGAAGATGATTCTGACTGCCATTCTGAATTTTATTTTAGTGGATCGAAATTTAAGCAAATGATTATACAGCAGTTGCAAAAATATACTTCGTCAATTTTCGGCAGATGTCTATAGTTTTCACGTGACTGATGTATTATGCTGAACATTAAAATTGCGGCACCACGAAGGTGGTGATATACCTGTTTTATGAATATGAAATCTAATATCAACCATTTATCTGTTTAAAATAATCTCGTACACTTGAATGTACTTTTATAATGACAACGTCTTTTTCTAAGACTGCCTGAATTGTAAAACAGAAGTGATGAGGTAGTTCTACCGTAGCTAAAGACTGTAATTTATTCAACCACGCTTCTGAAATACATACTATCAATTTTTTTAGCATGAGAACTCCATCTCTTCAATTTTTCTTTCCCCTTATTCTCGCCCTTTTTCTGATGTGAGCTTGAACTGTACAAAATTAAGTGGAAATTCGTCCTACTGAGATAAAATACATCGTATTTTAATCTTAATTATTGCGGTTGTTGTACTTACTTCAAAGCCGATTCCTGTCTTTTAGATAGCATATGATATGTATTTTTACTGCACCAGTGGTCGCAAGAAAAGATTGAGGGTGGACTGAGCGGAAATGCAGCGATCGGATACGTTACGTGTTCTTTCGTTATGTATTCATTACTGCAAAGAAGAATCTCTCTGAGGCTTATTTGCCGATCATTTCCATTTTCTTGCGTACATTCTTCCGTAAGAGTTTTGATAAACAGATAGGATATCTATCACTGAACATTGACGCTCTCAGTCGCCTCACTGGCGTGATGGCGTGGCCCCTCAGTTTAAATAAGACGGTGAACCATCGTTTAAACCCATGCCGGCTTATAATTATTCTGAACTTCCAGCATACTACACTCCTGGAAATTGAAATAAGAACACCGTGAATTCATTGTCCCAGGAAGGGGAAACTTTATTGACACATTCCTGGGGTCAGATACATCACATGATCACACTGACAGAACCACAGGCACATAGACACAGGCTACAGAGCATGCACAATGTCGGCACTAGTACAGTGTATATCCACCTTTCGCAGCAATGCAGGCTGCTATTCTCCCATGGAGACGATCGTAGAGATGCTGGATGTAGTCCTGTAGAACGGCATGCCATGCCATTTCCACCTGGCACCTCAGTTGGACCAGTGTTCATGCTGGACGTGCAGACCGCGTGAGACGACGCTTCATCCAGTCCCAAACATGCTCAATGGGGGACACATCCGGAGATCTTGCTGGCCAGGGTAGTTGACTTACACCTTCTAGAGCACGTTGGGTGGCACGGGATACATGCGGACGTGCATTGTCCTGTTGGAACAGCAAGTTCCCTTGCCGGTCTAGGAATGGTAGAACGATGGGTTCGATGACGGTTTGGATGTACCGTGCACTATTCAGTGTCCCCTCGACGATCACCAGAGGTGTACGGCCAGTGTAGGAGATCGCTCCCCACACCATGATGCCGGGTGCTGGCCCTGTGTGCCTCGGTCGTATACGACATCATTGGCACCAAGGCAGAAGCGACTCTCATCGCTGAAGACGACACGTCTCCATTCGTCCCTCCATTCACGCCTGTCGCGACACCACTGGAGGCGGGCTGCACGATGTTGGGGCGTGAGCGGAAGACGGCCTAACGGTGTGCGGGACCGTAGCCCAGCTTCATGGAGACGGTTGCGAATGGTCCTCGCCGATACCCCAGGAGCAACAGTGGCGGTGTGGTCCCTACGGCACTGCGTAGGATCCTACGGTTTTGGCGTGCATCCGTTCGTCGCTGCGGTCCGGTCCCAGGTCGACGGGCACATGCACCTTCCGCCGACCACTGGCGACAACATCGATGTATTGTGGAGACCTCACGCCCCACGTGTTGAGCAATTCGGCGGTACGTCCACCCGGCCTCCCGCATGCCCACTATACGCCCTCGCTCAAAGTCCGTCAACTGCACATACGGTTCACGTCCACGCTGTCGCGGCATGCTACCAGTGTTAAAGACTGCGATGGAGCTCCGTATGCCACGGCAAACTGGCTGACACTGACCGCGGCGGTGGACAAATGCTGCGCAGCTAGCGCCATTCGACGGCCAACACCGCGGTTCCTGGTGTGTCTGCTGTGCCGTGCGTGTGATCATTGCTTGTACAGCCCTCTCGCAGTGTCCGGAGCAAGTATGGTGGGTCTGACACACCGGTGTCAATGTGTTCCTTTTTCCATTTCCAGGAGTGTAGATTGATTTGCTGGATCGCAGCAAGGAATGCAAGGCTTTTGCAGACTTTCAGTTTGATTCCTAATGCAGACTTGACTAACATTTAGATTTATGATGATGTGACCATCATTTCGTTATATGTGATATTTACATAGAAGTCAGACACTGCGAGAAAGAACATTGCAATGAAAAATAAGGGGTCGTCATGATTTTGCATTTGAGGCGTATTACATAATATCTTGCTGCGTAAGAAATTTAGCTAACGTATCGAACTTTTCTCTAGACGTGGATGAAGGACTCAATCTGTCACCAACCTCGAGGAAATTAATCTGATGTAGCACACTCATTTAGATCGCGCCGCACCAGCAATAAGACAAGAGTGAAATGTTTACAACTTTTCTCATATTTCTTAAACGATTTGAGATATCGAAAAGAGATTTTGGAAAATGATACCACACAAAGATGAGAGTATTTTGCCATGTGTTTATTATGCAGACACTGATTATCTAACGTGTTTTCCACAAACTATAGACTTTCTTGATGAATGAATTAAATATTTCAGGGCCATAGAAAGCTAGCAACGGCCTTGCCTCAGTGAATGCACCGGTTTTCTCATATTTCTTAAACGATTTGAGATATCGAAAAGAGATTTTGGAAAATGATACCACACAAAGATGAGAGTATTTTGCCATGTGTTTATTATGCAGACACTGATTATCTAACGTGTTTTCCACAAACTATAGACTTTCTTGATGAATGAATTAAATATTTCAGGGCCATAGAAAGCTAGCAACGGCCTTGCCTCAGTGAATGCACCGGTTCCCGTCAGATCACCGAAGTTAAGCGCTGTCGGGAGTGGCCGGCACTTGGATAGGTGACCATCCAGCTGCCATGTGCTGTTGCCATTTTTCGGGGTGCACTCAGCCTCGTGATGCCAATTGAGGAGCTACTCGACCGAATAGTAGCGGCTCCGGTCAAATAAAACCATCAAAACGACCGGGAGAGCGGTGTGCTGACCACACGCCCCTCCTATCCGCATCCTCAGCTGAGGATGACACGGCGGTCGGATGGCTCTGATGGGCCACTTGTAGCCTGAGACGGAGTGCATAGATAGCTGCCTAAAGAAGATATGCAGTTGATTTGGGAACAACATAATTGAACACATTACACATTTGTTTTGCACCGAGGATGTCCTTTTTCATAAGCTATTGACCTTACTTTTCCTCAGTTCCTCACTTAACAAACTTAATAAACCATTGTTTTAGAATTCTCTTGCAATTCTGTCAGCACAACATGTCAGTGAGATTAAATTTTGTAAACTCCGGTGTGTTTTGGCAAATTATAACATAGCAACAACAGAAATCCTTATTAGCCACTCATGACGCTCCTCTGTAAGCTACAAACGGTAGACTATCCAAGCGAAAATAAATCGTTGCGTTTCCATCGGATTTTTTTTTTAGATACTTGCCGAAGTAGAAGTGATAAATCTTTTTAAACGGTCGCCATTCAAGTGTCGGCGTGGAGGAGCTCCACTCAATATTCACAAAAAATGTGAGCTTCAGTTTAGGACAGCACTTCTCCTCCAGGGATCGATATTTGCTCAACAGCGCCAGCCCGTAAACACGCACCACTACCGCTCTCCACAAACGTGCCCTGCCGACTGCCGACTGCCGACTGCGCATCTACTGGCCACGGTATTTTGCACGGACTCAACCTCTCGCAGCTCGCCACGGCACTGGAGTCAGCATGGATCCACTTTCCTGTAGGTACCTTTCAGAACCTCAGTGACTTTCTTCCTGCATGTCTCGCAGTGATTCGCGCTGCAAAGGGTGGTTATTTATGTTTTCAAGGGGGGTAGGGCGTCAAACGGGCCGACTCGGAGCAGGAGAAGCACCACAGGACATTTTAATTTCCACTATCTATATTTTTACAAACAAATTCATAGAATTTTGTCAGCATGACCAGAAAGGATTCAGGATACACACTAATAGCAGTGGAAGTTCAATGAAGTAACAAAATATTTTTCTTGCATGTGAAATTCATCATTTTTTCACTTACTATTGACTGCATTTGTTGCTATAGGTACACTTTTCTTCATAAGTAAGAGAGATTCTTCGATGAGTTTTGCACAACATACAAACCATACTTGCAGGTGTATGAAACTCTATAATTTATTCAATTTATTAAAAAATGAATGAGCTGTTACATTTTAAACTTTATGTTTGGAAAAAATTCTAATTTTATAGCTAATTATCTGAATTTTTACCACAGTTTTTAACATATTTGGGAAATTCTACAGTTTCATACACCTGTAAGTATGGTTTGTATGCTGTGCAAAATTCATCGAAGAATCGCTTTTACTTATGCAGCCAATAGTAAGTGAAAAAATGACGAGAAATTTGACATGAAAAAAATTAATTTTGTTATGTTACTGTTCTTCCACTGCTATTCGTGTGTATCCTGAATCCTTCCTGGTCATGCTGACAAAGTTTTATGAATTTATTTGCAAAAGTCAAGACAGTGGAAATTAAAATGTCCCGTGTTGCCCCTCCTGCTCCAAGTCGGCCCGTTTGACGTCCTGCCCCCCGTAACGGGTGGTCATATTAATGTGACTGGACTGTGGAACTCACAACCTGTGACCTAAAAGCATGTTCTTTGTTTAACGATAGATTGATGCGGCGATATAGATCAAAAATCAAAAATTATTTGCATCTGTCTCACCACCTGTCTTGAAAACAGAAATGACTTTCGCTCTTTTTTTTTTTTTTTTTTTTTATCGCTATCTACCTCTCGCTACTCCAGTGCCCTGTTCGAGCGGGAGCAAGTTCAAACAGGGGTGGCATCTGCCTTTCGAGCTGAATAAGATTTGCGCTATGAGAAGAACAAGAGCTACCTGGACGGTATCGCTCCTCTATGCTACCGCTCTCATTATCTTACTCACGCCAGTGCTCGAGGACGGTGTCGGGTCGCCGAGAGCCGGGATCGGCAGTTGCGGCCTTTACTAAGTCGAGTTGGGAGCAGAGGTGCGGTGCGTGCGCTAACGTACACGCAGACAGCGGCGCACTTAAAGGGTCCCAGGGGGCGGCTAGCCTTTGGGCAAAGTGGGCGAAGCACATTTCTGAGAGCGCAGCACCGCCGTCCGGAATTCCAATGGCGCTTTACAAAGCTGCGAACCGCGCCGCAACTCGCCGCGGGCCGCCGGCCTGACAACTTGGCTAATTGCGAGGGAGAGAGAGAGAGAGAGAGTCAGAGAGACAGAGGGGTGGAGGAGAGAGAGAGGGAGAGAGAAAGAGAGAGAGAGAGAGAGAGAGAGAGAGAGAGAGGGATAGAGACAGCCGGTGCATAACTCCTCCTCCAAGGCGTCTCCAGCACGAGGTCCAGCCCACTCTTTGCTAATCAGTTACAGCGTGGCACTTCAATGATCAGGCAGAAGTGTTGACGTTTAGACTCCGACTTAAGTAGCTCATTTTGACAGCTAGCAGACTGCTTAGGTTCAAGACTTCCTTGCAGATACAATTCAACACTTCGCTCTTTAACGAAATAAAATCGGTGGTCGTAAAGGTAATTTCAGGAATATCACAAGGAAGTCTACTGGGACCGCAATTATATCGGGTATTAATAACCTCCTTCAGCTACGGTTAACCTTTTATTTTTAAATCATTACCCGTTTCATAGCAGTAAGAGGCATATCTTCAGTAGAACATCTGTATAACAATAAATCAAGAAGGATTAGCATCGTGTGGCATCCACTAATTCTCTTCTAAAATTATTTTAAAGTTCTTAAAAAAACTGTTAACAATTTTACATGAGAATATGAAAACATTTGTACTCACATAACCAAATCATCAGATTTTCAGAAAACTCCTGACACTGGGTAACATTAGAACAATTTATTAATTTGCTACCGGTCTGGGTCAATGACCATCATCTGGTACCTGGACCAGCGTTAGAAAACAGAAATGACACCAAAAGCTCAGTGTAGAAAACGTCACAACTAAACGAAATATAAAAGGAAACTTACGAAAAATTGACTACTGCCAGTCATATGTCAATTATGCTCCACGATAAAATCGCGTTAACTGTCAATTTCATGAATAGTGACACAGAAGAAAAACAATTTTCATAAATCAGTAACCTTCATCCTTCATACAACAGCAAACTGGACATAGCATGAATAGTCAAAGCACTTGTAGCCTCAAAGATAACATCACAAAGGTGTCCAGTCGATAAAAATCGTTATATGTATAAAATAAACATACTTACAACAATTACAATATAGTTGTAATTGATATTTATACAAAACTCACAAGTGTCAATTATGAAAGAAAATCTGGATTCATGGATTCCAGTCTCATAGGATGGATGAAGGCTAAGCAAATTATAGTATAGAGATCCATCGGTATGGTGAAAATATATGAAAAACTATTAAGACCTAATATGGGGCTAGCTTGAAAAGTCAATGAGTAGTTGCAGAAAATGGATATTCTAACTAAACTAGATCAAATAAGTCAACAAGATAGCTTATAGATGGAAAAAAAACATGAAGGACACACTTAATTCTTCTCGTATATGCAGTCGCGGAATAAGGGACACGACCGCGTTCTGTCTCTTACTGACGATGTGAAAGTAAACAGTGTTACCGATGAATGGCTGATGACGTGCGGGAATACCCGAATGATCGGCAGTCTTTCCAAGGAACACATGAATGATGAATGAGCCGGCCGCTGTGGCCGAGCGGTTCTAGGCGCTTCAGTCTGGAACCACACGACCGCTACGGTCGCAGATTCGAATCCTGCCTCGGGGCATGGATGTGTGTGATATCCTTAGGTTAGTTAGGTTTAAGTAGATCTATGTTCTAGGCGACTGATGACCTCAGAAGTTAATTCCCACAGTGCTTAGAGCCATTGAACCATTTGAATGATGAATGAGAACAAGGAATATTGGGGTATCCACATACAAATACTTTTAAAAAATCAATAAGTGGAATATAATTGTAACAGTTTTCAATAATAAGCCTGTAAGCTATGCTAACGTAAAAGAAACTGTTGAACCAAGGGTGATTACTGACTTAAAGGCGGACCACTGCGTCCATATATTACGGCCTAGAAACAGATCTGCCGGCGGTGTCCCCTAAATTAACATTAAGAACTTCAAAAAAAACTTTAAAATTTTAAAATTATTCTTTTGTAGAAATGTTTAAAGAATTGTTTTAAAAAAACTTCAAACTGTTAAAATAACTCCACGACGGCAATGAATTCTGATACCTTTTAAGTGTAATTAAAACATGGATAAGTTTTTAAAATCGGGCTTCAAAGTAGGATGTATAAGGAACCTAAAATACTAAGGGGGTAGGAGGTGTACACAGTGGGGAGATAAGGGGGAGAGGGGGTGGGGGATGAAAATGGAAAGGTCGAGGAGGAAAGAAGGGAGACTAGATAAAAAGAGGAATAGAGAATAACGTTAACAAAATTAGGCAGTGGAAATTTGCGAAAATGCTGTGGTTCTTTAACTCCATTTCTTCAATTTGGGATTTGGTATGTGAAACGACGTCTTCTAAAATGTTTGAAGAGTTATTCTTGTTTTCTTGATATAAAATTTTTACGTTACTGGGGAGATCGGTGAAGTGCGTACTCACATCAGATTTTGAGTTAGATAGGTTGCCTGCAGGGCCGTAATTATTCACAGTATGTATAAATAACCCATCAGATAACGTCGGAAGCTCTTAACCATCCGCCCACCATATTTTTCGCTCATTCTTTGTTGGAAAGTCTTCCTTGTCACAATCGAAGATGGGTAAGCAACGGTTAATAGAAGAAATGTACTTCGTAAGGAGCCTCACTGTGTTGCCGTCAATCCGTTTTTATCACTGATGAAGTCATAGTTTCTTCCGTTTAAGTAAAACAGTTGCTTCTATAAGAGAACACTGCAAAAAGAACGTGAAGCAACATTAGAGCTGCAAGGCTCCGTGACAGGTGGGCAGACATCAGAGTGAACTAGTGTCATTGGTATTTAGTTTTGTCTCGTGGTACTAAGTCACATCCTCAGGTGAACATTTGCATAACAATAAATCACGAAGGATCAACAACGCTGAGATGTCCACTGATATGACAATCCACTGATATGAAAACTTTTTTCTACAATTATTTAAAAGGTCATTTAAAACCATTAAAAATATTTTACGTGAGAGTATTACCCTGATAGGGTATATAAACAGTCATGAACAGGTTCAGATGCTGAGTCACCTCTGTGAAGGACAAGAAGATACTGGTTACTCGCGTGAGATGGTGTTCTCTCTAGTACCTTCCGCGCCGGAACAAATGGACGTGGTCAGCCCATAGAGGGCTCCGCCTCCGCGGCGACTGTTTCGCTCAGCGGCTCTCGCGCAGCGAGGGCACCACCGCTACGCCACGTGCAGACAGCGGCCAATAGCCGCTCCCTCCGATTTCGCATAGAGGGACCCGCTCCAGTTCACCGCCACCATTCTCAGGCGGTAATTCGATTGAATACAGACCTTCGATTGTGCTGTTGTGGTACCAATTGAAGCGATAGGTGTTGCAGGTGTCAGCCAGCCAGCCAGCCAGCCAGCCAGCCAGCCAGCCAGCCAGCCAGCCCGCCCGTCGACGTGCAGTGGTCACCGCCAGCAGAGAACATCCAGTAGCCAGCAGCGGTCCCCGGAAGCTACGGTCCCCGCCAGCAGCGGTCCCCGCCAGCGCCAGTCCCCGCCAGCCCTGGTCGCAGCCAGCAGCCAGCGGTGGTCCTGGCTGCCTCCAGCAGCAGCAGCAGCAGCGGAGGCGTCCCCACGGGCCAGCCAGCCGGGTCGCCCCCACCGCCGGCGGCAGCAGAGTGGGGCTTCGGCCCCAATCTCCTTCGTCCTTTGTCATTCTCCGTCACCTTCTACTCTGTGTCTCTCGTCGCCCTGCCCGTCTCTCGTTTGTTTCTTTGTCTTGTCCTGTGTTTTTCCTCTCATCATAACGTCGAACCCCACCACCTGTTCCACAGCCACCACCACTGCCATCGTCTACACCTCCCCCTCAGCCACTGCCACCACTATCACATGGTGTGCCGTATCACTCCCCCCTCAGTCCATCCCCCCACTCCTCACTCTCCCATCTCCCTCCCTATTTGTCGCCCCATCCCTGGCTCCTCCCTCCCATGCCTTCTCTGATCCCTTTCCTCCCCTCTCTTCCCCCTGCTCCTTCCGTTTCTGCGGCCCCGCTAGGGTGGTTGCCCGGAGAGCTACAGCTCACGCTCAACTCTCCCCTTCGCCCTCGTCGTCATCATCTTCACCGTCGCCTTCGCCATCGCCCTCACCGTCTCTGTCGCTGACTCCACCACCGGGACCTGTCACTCCCCATCACATTCCAGTCGTTCCCATCCCCCACACCTCCTCCGCCGCCGTCAAGAGCCCCAGTCACCTCCCCGCCTCCTCTACTCCCAAATAGGCTCCACCTCACCCCCTTCCCCAACTCATGATGCCATGGATGTCTCCCCACCTGCCCCCCTTCCTCCTCCTCCTCCTCCTCCTCCACCCCCTCCTACCGCTACCTCCTCTCCTGTCCTGATCCCTCATTTCTTGAAGCCTGGAACCTCACCCTCTTCCTTCGCCAGAATTTTCCTGGTGCCCCCCATCTCCCTCCCCACTCCTCGCCATGATTCGGTGCTCATCACCTCCCCCAGCCCTACCCTCCACACGCACCTCCTTTCCCGCATCCCTGGCATCCGCTTTGCCCCTAATGCCTCCCTCACCCCTGCTCCTTCCCCATCTCCCTCCCGCCAACCCCAACCCCGGGTCGCCCACCGACCCTCACTGCCGTGATCACTCGGCTTAGTCCAGCGATCACAGAGGAGGAGGTGTTAGCGGAGCTCAAGGCGCATCCCCATCTGGAGGCGCGTGCAGTTCGCTGCATTCATAACTCCACCGGCCCCACCCACCTTATGCGGGTCATTTCCGAGCACGCCCCCTCCATCGACTCTCTCCTGAAGGAGGGTGCCCTTCTCTTTCACCGCCGCTACCCAGTTGACCCTTCCTGTTCCCCTCCTCAATCCCTCCGCTGCCAGACGTGCTTGCGGTATAATTCGCATCCTACATCTGAGTGCCACGAGGCCCCCACCTGCCCGCACTGTTGGCAAGCCCACTTTCTCAGGCAGTGCCCCAATCTCCAGTCATCCCCTCCTGTAATACCTGTGACCTCCCTCACCCCACTTACTCCCAGAAATGTAAAGCCCGACTCCCTCCTACCACTCCTGAGGTCACCGTTCCTGTCCGCCCTCTGGACACCCCCACCCCTCCCGGCAATTCCCTTCGTCCACTCCCTACCACTGAGGACATCATCAGATTCCTCAACATCGTCCTTCAGAATGTTCATCCTTTTCAGCGCCCCCACACCTGCCAAAAGGTATCCCTCGCCACCCGTTCCGTTTTCCACCTGAAAATGTACGCCACCTACTTCAACAACCAGGACCATTTCAACTTCTCCCGCCTTGACACCCTTGTCTAAATCCCTGTCAGTGCGCGACAGCACCATATCCTTTTCAACAACACCCGCTCCCTTCCCGCCAACAAGAACCTCTTCCTACACACCCTTGCCACCCACCGTGTGGACGCCTTCCTCTTCAATGAAACCTTTCTCCAACCCCACCACATCGTCCACACTTCGCCATACCTCCTTCACCGTTCTGATAATCCCCTCCCAATTGCGTGTGGCGGAGTTGCCATTGGTCACCACCGCCAGATCCCTGTTCGGTTCCATCCTCTCCTTCCTAACCCCACCGAACACCTGATCCTCAGTCTCTTCCTCCCTGGCCTTACCGTTACCTACGCCACTATTTGTGTCCGCCCTTACGCCCCTATTCCCTTCGACTTCTTCTCCCACGTTGACCGTACCTTCTCCTACTATGTGATCGCCGCCGACCTCAACATCCACAGTTACGGCGGTGGCATCGGTTCCTCTCCTCCCTTCAAGGCGACCTCTTCTCCATCCCCCAGCACACCTGTACTGAATCCAACTCCACTCCTGATGTTGTCCCTTCCTTCGCCAAGCTCCCTGGCCGCATAACAGTGGATGTCCTAGAACCTATTGGTAGCGACCATCTCCCTGTCGTCCTCACTGTTTCAGACAGTCGTCTCCCCCGGCCCCAACCCTCGTCATGCCTCTCCCCCTGAGTATGTCCATGACTATTCCCATGCCAACTGGAATGCCTACCGGGATACCCTCTCCACCCAGGTCGATAGCCACCCCTTCACCTACTGTCACCCTGATGATGTAACCCCTGCCGCCACCTTTCTCCAGCAGACCATGTCTGAGGCCGTGGAGGCCCACGTCCCTACTATCGCCATCCACCCCCACCATCCTGCCTTACACCCGCAGGCCGTCCTCCTCCTCCATGAATCCCGCCGTCTCTACCGCGACTTCCTCCACATGCGTGACCTGAACACACTACGAAGCCACCGGCAACTCAAACGAAACATTCATAATTTGCTCACAGCCAAGAAACGCCGGGACTGGCGACAGACATGCACCTGTTTAAATACTACCCTACCTATCAACTCATCCAAGTTCTGGTCAGCCTTCCATCGCCTTACTGGAACTAAACCCTCCCCCTACTATCCTCTTCTCCATAATGATCACCCCTTCCCTCACACCCTTAGTAAGGCCAATCACTTTGCCTCCTACCTGTCCGATGTCTTTTCAATCCCCGATGAACCCCAGTTCGATTACTCTCTCTTCCCGGATGTCCGCGATCGAACTGACACCTCTGTCCCTCCCCTTGCACCTGGTTTCCAGTACTTGGACAACATTACACACAGGGAACTCAATGCCCCAATCACTGCGCAGGATCTCATTGCTACACTCCGCACAAAACGCAGCACCGCTCCTGGTCACGATCGTGTCACCTATTGTCACTTTTGTGAAGCTTTTGCCTCTTTCCTCTCCACCTTTGCCAGGCTCTACAATGTAGTACTGTCCACCGGTTACTACCCCGACCTGTGGAAAACCTCCCGTATCCTGATGTTCCTTAAACCTGGCAAACCACCATACGCCATCTCATCCTACCATACCATCAGCCTTACCTCGGTCTTCAGCAAAGTCCTGGAATCTATACTCACCCGCCGCATCCACCAGCATCTCCGCCAGCACCGCATCCTTCCCGTTACCCAGTGTGGCTTTTGGCCGTCCTTCTCTTCCGACGTCCTTCTCCTTCACCTCACTCATCTCCTTTCTGATCAGCTTAATTCCCGTCGCTCCATTATCTTCCTCTCCCTGGACGTCGAACGAGCTTACGACCGTGTATGGCATTCCGGTCTCCTCTTCAAGCTCCAAACCTTCACCCTTCCCATTAAATACGTCAGTCTGATCGGCTCCTTTCTCTCCCACCGTCCTTCCTACATCACCATCCATAACACGGATTCCTACACCTTCTTTCCCTCCGCCGATGTGCCCCAAGGCTCCGTCCTCTCCCCCTTCTGTACCTTAGGTATACGGCGGACATGCCGCCGCTGTCTCCCCCCGTCCACCTTCTCCAGTTTGCCGATGACAACGCCTTCCTTGCCCTTTCCCCCACCCTGCAGCGCTCCCAACACCTTCTCCAATCCCATCTTGATCGGTTCACTGCTTGGTGCAACCAGTGGTTGCTCAAGGTCTATCCCTCCAAAACCCAGGCGATCATTGTAGGAAAAACCACCACTTCCTTCCGCCTCCTAGATTTCTATTTCACCGTCTGTGGGCGTCCTATCGCCCTCACTCCCACCCTCAAGTAGCTTGGCGTCACCCTCGACCGTCGCCTCTCCTGGACCCCCCATATCCGGACAATCCAAGCAAGGGACACTCCCGACTCTGTATCCTCAAGCTCTTTTCGGGCTGTACGTGGGGTCTGGACCCCTCCACCATCCTCCGCACCTATAAATCCCTCATCCACCCTATCCTCTGCTACGCCCTTCCGACCTGGATCTCAGCCCGCCTTTTTTTTTTTTCGTCAGTCTACTGCCTGGTTTGATGCGGCCCGCCACGAATTCCTTTCCTGTGCTAACCTCTTCATCTCAGAGTAGCACTTGCAACCTACGTCCTCAATTATTTGCTTGACGTATTCCAATCTCTGTCTTCCTCTACAGTTTTTGCCCTCTACAGCTCCGTCTAGTACCATGGAAGTCATTCCCTCATGTCTTAGCAGATGTCCTATCATCCTGTCCCTTCTCCTTATCAGTGTTTTCCACACATTCCTTTCCTCTCCGATTCTGCGTAGAATCTCCGCATTCCTTACCCTATCAGTCCACCTAATTTTCAACATTCGTCTATAGCACCACATCTCAAATGCTTCGATTCTCTTCTGTTCCGGTATTCCCACAGTCCATGTTTCACTACCATACAATACTGTACTCCAGACGTACATCCTCCGAAATTTCTTCCTCAAATTAAGGCCGGTATTTGATATTAGCAGACTTCTCTTGGCCAGAAATGCCTTTTTTGCCATAGCGAGTCTGCTTTTGATGTCCTCCTTGCTCCGACCGTCATTGGTTATTTTACTGCCTAGGTAGCAGAATTCCTTAACTTCATTGACTTCCTTACCATCAATCCTGATGTTAAGTTTCTCGCTGTTCTCATTTCTACTACTTCTCATTACCTTCGTCTTTCTCCGATTTACTCTCAAACCATACTGTATATTCATTAGCCTGTTCATTCCGTTCAGCAGATCATTTAATTCTTCTTCACTTTCACTCAGCAATGTCATCAGCGAATCGTATCGTTCATATCCTTTCACCTTGTATTTTAATTCCACTCCTGAACCTTTCTTTTATTTCCATCATTGCTTCCTCGATGTACAGATTCAAGAGTAGGAGCGAAAGGCTACAGACTTGTCTAACACCCTGCTTAATACGAGCACTTCGTTCTTGATCGTCCACTCTTATTATTCCCTCTTGGTTGTTGTACATATTGTATATGAACCGTCTCTCCCTATAGCTTACCCCTACTTTTTTCAGAATCTCGAACGGCTTGCACCATTTGATATTGTCGAACGCTTTTTCCAGGTAGACAAATGCTATGAAGGTGTCTTGATTTTTCTTTAGCCTTGCTTCCATTACTAGCCGTAACGTCAGAATTGCATCTCTCGTGCCTTTACTTTTCCTAAAGCCAAACTGATCGTCACCTAGCGCATTCTCAATTTTCTTTTCCATTCGTCTGTATATTATTCTTGTAAGCATCTTCGATGCATGAGCTGTTAAGCTGATTGTGCGATAATTCTCGCACTTGTCAGCTCTTGCCGTCTTCGGAATTGTGTGGATGATGCTTTTCCGAAAGTCAGATGGTGTGTCGCCAGACTCACATATTCTACACACCAACGTGAATAGTCGTTTTGTTGCCACTTCCCCTAATGATTTTAGAAATTCTGATGGAATGTTATCTATCCCTTCTGCCTTATTTGACCGTAAGTCCTCCAAAGCTCTTTTAAATTCCGATTCTAATACTGGATACCCTATCTCTTCTAAATCAGCTCCTGTTTCTTCTTCTATCACATCAGATAAATCTTCACCCTCATAGAGGATTTTCAATGTATTCTTTCCACCTATCTGCTGTATCCTCTGCATTTAACAGTGGAATTGCCGTTGCACTCTTAATGTTACCACCGCTGCTTTTAATGTCACCAAAGGTTGTTTTGACTTTCCTGTATGCTGAGTCTGTCCTTCCGCCAACCATATCTTTTTCGATGTCTTCACATTTTTCCTGCACCCATTTCGTCTTAGCTTCCCTGCACTTCCTATTTATTTCATTCCTCAGCGACTTGTATTTATATATTCCTGATTTTCCCGGAACATGTTTGTACTTCCTCCTTTTATCAATCAACTCAAGTATTTCTTCTGTTACCCATGGTTTCTTCACAGCTACCTTCTTTGTACCTATGTTTTCCTTCCCAACTTCTGTGATGGCCCCTTTTAGAGATGTCCATTCCTCTTCAACTGTGCTGCCTACTGCGCTATTCCTTATTACTGTATCTATAGCGTTAGAGAACTTCAAACGTACCTTGTCATTCCTTAGAACTTCCATATCCCACTTCTTAGCGTATTGATTCTTCCCGACTAATGTCTTGAACTTCAGCCTACTCTTCATCACTACTATATTGTGATCTGAGTCTATATCTGCTCCTGGGTACACCTTACAATCCAGTATCTGATTTCGGAATCTCTGTCTGACCATGATGTAATCTAATTGAAATCTTCCCGTATCTCCCGGCCTTTTCCAAGTATACCTCCTCCTCTTGTGATTCTTGAACAGGGTATTCGCTATTACTAGCTGAAACTTGTTACAGAACTCAATTAGTCTTTCTCCTCTTTCATTCTTTGTCCCAAGCCCATATTCTCCTGTAACCTTTTCTTCTACTCCTTCCCCTACAACTGCATTCTAGTCGCCCATGACTATTAGATTTTCGTCCCCCTTTACATATTGCATTACCCTTTCAATACACTTTCTCTATCTGTTCATCTTCAGCTTGCGACGTCGGCATGTATACCTGAACTATCGTTGTCGGTGTTGGTCTGCTGTCGATTCTGATTAGAACAACCCGGTCACTGAACTGTTCACAGTAACACACCCCCTGCCCTACCTTCCTATTCATAACGAATCCTACACCTGTTATACAATTTTCTGCTGCTGTTGATATTACCCGATACTCATCTGACCAGAAATCCTTGTCTTCCTTCCACTTCACTTCACTGACCCCTACTATATCTAGCTTGAGCCTTTGCATTTCCCTTTTCAGATTTTCTAATTTCCCTACTACGTTCAAGCTTCTGACATTCCACTCCCCGACTCGTAGAACATTATCCTTTCGTTGATTATTCAATCTTTTTCTCATGGTAACCTCCCACTAGGCAGTCCCCTCCCGGAGATCTAAATGGGGGACTATTCCGGAATCTTTTGCCAATGGAGAGATCATCATGACATTTCTTCAACTACAGGCCACATGTCCTGTGGATACACGTTACGTGTCTTTAATGTAGTGGTTTCCATTGCCTTCTGCTTCCTCATGTCGTTGATCATTGCTGATTCTTCCGCCTTTAGGGGCAATTTCCAACCCGTAGGACAAGAGAGTGCCCTGAACCTCTATCCTCTCCTCCGCCCTCTCTGACAAGGCCATTGGCAGAACGAATCTGACTTCTTATGCCGGAAGTCTTCGGCCACCAATGCTGATTATTTATCAAAATTTAAGCAGTGGCGGGGATCGAACCCGGGACCTGAGACGTTTTGATTATGGATCAAAGACGCTACCCTTACCTCCAACTTAACTCCCGTCGCTCTGCTATCTTTGTTTCCCTTGATCTCCAGATTGCTTATGACCGTGTCTGTCATCCCGGTCTCCTCTTCGAACTCCCGACCTATGCTCTCCCCATCAACTTCGTCTGTTGCTTCCTTCCTCTCCCATCGTCCTTCCAATGTGACTATCCACAATTCCAACTCCCATACTTTCTATCCTTCTGCCAGCGTGCCCCAAGGTTCTGTCCTTTCCCCTCTCCTCTATCTGCTGTACACTGCTGATATGCCCAAACCTCCCCCTCCTGTTCATCTTCTCCAGTTCGCTGATGACACCGCCTTCCTAGCCTTTTAGTTTGAAGACTCGCCAACTGTGTTTTTTAACTTTCTGGTGACTTTTAACTGCCCTCCATGAACGTCTCCGTGTTAGTCTATTTTTTATCTCCATTTCCTCCCATTATTCTGTTTTTAGTTCCCCTTTCTCGCCTTATGTTTGTAACATTTTATTCTTATTTTAAGTTGTTATGTCACTCGGCTGAAGAGCGGCGGATTGTGCCACAGTGTCGTCAGCTCTCAGATTGCCCATATGGGGCAGGGGAATGAAATCACAATAAAGGAAAAAAACCCTAGTCCAGTCAGCCTGGTACTCGCTGCGGTTTTCGTTTCTATCTCGGCGGTACTGCGTTCTGGTCGTTTCTCGTTGTTGACATTTGCCTGGCTCTGGTTCTGAGTGGATTTACTGCTGGTGTTTGGTGTTTGGTGCTGTGGTTTCCACAAGCCTCCGTTGTTTACCTCTTCCTTGTTGTGTCGGTCGTAGTCGGTCGTGGTCGGTTGTTGTCAGTTGTCATTGGTCTGTCGTCCGACTCGTCCTTCTGTTTACCCGGTGGGGCGTTCTCCACCGCTGGCGGCTTTCCCGCCTGGCGGCTCCGATCTGCAGCCTAAGGCGTCCCGCAATTGGTTTTGGTTACTACATTCTCAGCACCAGAGAGAGTTTGAAAAGGGCCTCATTGTGAGATTACATTTTGCCGGCTGGTCAAATAGTGTATACGATGTTCTAACAATGCAGTATTGATTTTTCGACTCATCGCACACAACGACGACACTTTCTCGTCCACCAGTGTCGTCAGCTCTCAGATTGCTGGTCACCCTACACATCACGTTTTTTACATGTATAGAGAATAAGAGCGGTACTATCACACATTCGTGGTGTACTCCCGAAGATACCCTTGTCTCTGATGAATACCCGTCGTCCAGGACAAGATACTGGGTTCTATTACCTAAGAAGTCTCCTGACAACTCACATATCTTACAACCTACTCCGTATGCTCGGACCTTCGTTAACAGTCTACAGTCGGGAATCGTTCAAAATCTGTCGAAATTCAAGGAGTATGGCAACTACGCGTTGTTCTTCATCAATGGTTCACAGGTCGTCGTGTGACAGTAGGACAAAACGAGTTTCGCACGAGCGTGCTTTCTAAATTCTTATTTGTAGAAAGAAATTCTTCTGTCTCAAAAAAATTATTATATTCGAAGTTAGGACATGCTCAAGAATTTTTCAGAAAACAGATTTCAAGGATATTGGCCTGTAATTCTATGGTTTCATTCTTTTACGTTTATTAATAAAAGAGTCTCCTGCGGTTTTTTCCCGTTGCTTGCGTCTTCGCGCTGGGCTAAAGACTCGTTATAAATGGAAGCTAAGTAAAGGGCCAATGGCTAAGAGTACTCTCGCAAAATCGAATTGGAATTGCATGCGGTTCTGGCGACTCATTTATTTTCAACTCTTTCACATACTACTCAACACCAGGGACGCCAATGTCTGCGTGCTCCACATACGACTCTGTGCTACGGTCAGATGATGGTACGTCTGGAAGATCCTTGAGCTTTCCTTTTACCGCCTTCTATTGCCACGCAAAAGTGCTCGACGGGTGACTGAATAGAAGACTTCTCTCTTAGTGAATTTAGGTAGGACCTAAATTTTCTTGAGTTCCCGGCGAGGTCTTTCACTAAGATGTGACGGTGGAGATTGTTCACGCGTTAACTTTTTGTAAATCTACAAATTTCTGTTAACTTCTGCCTGCCAACGTTTCCGCGTTATTTTTAAACTGAGAATACAATAATCTCTCTTTTAGTGAACATTTTCTGAATTTTGTTATCAACTTGGGTCAAAAATCTGAGTTAGGTTTGGGTCCTTGCACAGACTACCCAATGGTTAAGACGTGGAGGTGTAATAAAGGGAGTTGTCATGAAGTCGAAAATGTGCACCATGTTAATAGGGCCCTACATTAGCTTCTGGTGGAAACATTCTGATAAAAAATTCCATCTTGCATCATTTGCAGTTGTACTAGTCGTTCTGATTAGAGTATACATTGCAAGGGAATCACATTTCTTTCGTAAGTGGGCTCGTTCAAGAGACATTTTCTTATATATACATGAATTTAGTTGTGCTGGTTATTTTCACTGTAGTGGTTTTATTTCTTCAATTTGGCTCCCTATTTCCGATCAATATACCTCGAAGAGCGGTCTAGTTGAATGCTGTGACAAGAAAATATTGTATACCGTCCAGACATAAAAAAAAAGTTCTCAGCATTTTCAGGAAGAAAACATAAATGGGACATCAGTTCCACCTTTCTGCATTAAGAGAAAAGCTAGATTAGAAAAGAAGCCTTTTCTCATCACATACTGCGCTTTTTGTTTATTAGAAACGTATAAATGCGTCTTATTACTGTATCATAAAGGCACTTAAGACCATACAATCATCTTAATTTGCCTGCCTGATGCTTATTACTCACAAAAGCACTGTAACACTATTTAAGACAACTGGTGTATGCACACTACAGAAATTAAGAACGAGGAGCAATCGTTTGCTAATGTTCTGGACAAACTAAAATGTCGGCGCGTTCTTCAAGGCCACCCATGTACATCGTTAAGTCTGTAGCGCCATCTCCCCTTATTATGCCTCCATGGGTTAAGATGACTGCTCGTGGTAAGGAAGAAATCCGAGGTCGGATCGAATACCCGCACACATTTTCAGCTGCCACTACATATTTAGGAATACCTCTGGGGTTCTCTCTGATATTATGTGGTTGCAGCTTCACTGATTTCATCCTTACCAACCCTTTCAAAATGGTTCAAATGGCTCTAAGCACTAAGGGACTTAACATCTATGGTCATCAGTCCCCTAGAACTTAGAACTACTTAAACCTAACTAACCTAAGGACATCACACAACACCCAGCCATCACGAGACAGAGAAAATCCCTGACCCCGGGAACCCGGGCGTGGGAAGCGAGAACGCTACCGCACGAGCACGAGATGCGGACACCGACGCATTCATTTTATTTCAGTGTAGTTAATTCATTTCACTAACGAAATTGTCAGTATAGCCGTTGACACTCCACAAAAAGTACAGAGTAATGTAAGCCATAAAAAATATTGCAACAAACAAAGGGCGCCATACGGTCACTGCTTCTGTCAGGAAAGACACACCACCAACCGCCGCGTATTTGCTGTGTCGCCCACACACTACGAAGACACGGCATTTACGCGCCACGCCCTCCCTCTTGGCTGAGAGGTAAGCACTTTGTATCCAGATAAAATGAACGTGCAATGAAGGTACTGTAGAGATTTCAGTGGCGGGGTGCTAAGCTAGACGTTGTTGTCATTAGCTCAAACCAAGTGTGTAGCGTCGTCAGACATACTGCTAGTTACACACTCAGCGCATTTGTATCAGCTTCTGTATACACTGTTTCGTGTTCTCCTAATTTTCACTTGTCACAGCACCCTTTAATGACTAAATAAAGAAAGATTGACCGAAAAAGAATGAACAATCACCTAAGTATGAATGATAGCTGTAAGCGTTGTAATTTATGTAGATAAGTACAGTGCAAGCCGCTTTCGGTATTCCATTAAGAGATCACACGCGCAAGCTAACTAGTGATTTCGTGCTTACTGAATGCAAATTGTAAGTGAAAAGCGGCACAGTCGCGTATCGTCCATAAGCAAATAACCCCAAATGTCCTGTATAGGGGTCCTCAAATGTCAAGAAAGGCAATGTCCAGCGAGCATAAGAGTTCCAGCAGTCTCGAAAGAACGAGCATACAGCGGATACTATATAAGCGAGCATTCAGTCAAGCTGGTGCACGAAGAAGAACTAGCCAAGTTTGCCTGTTTGCCTGTATCTCTGGACTACGGGTCCGTGGTCTCTTGTACCATTAGGTTAATGTATATAACCGAATCTTACCAAGGTTGTTGGCAACAGTGGCTATCGGTTCTGGTATTTGACTGGATATCCTATTAAACTTCATTTACGTGGGTTGGAACTTAAATAGCGGCAACTGTTTATTCACGACCGATACGAGAGAGTTACATGTTTCACCTGTTACTGTCCTTCAAAATAGTCACCAGCGTTGTGTAGAACCCGTTGCCAGCGATGTGGAAGGCGTAGTACACCGTTAGTAGAGGCTGTTGTGTTGATGGTGTGAATGGAGCGGTCTACTGCCTGTCGAATCTCTGGAACAGTTCTGAAGCGAAGTGGTTCCTTCATCTTCGGAATGAAATCAAAGTCACAAGACTTAGGTCGTATTAATGTTCGTTTTTGGAGCATCACCTGCGACCAGCTTTGCGAAAGAAGCGACGACTCTTTCTGCGCAACCCACCCATCATTTTGCACCACAATGCGCTGGCGCATACAGCGCATGCTGTGGCTGCTCTGTTCGGTCGATGGGACTGGGAAGTACTATACTATCTACCATACTTTCCGGACTCAAGTCCTTCTGACTCTGATCTGATTGCGAAGATGAAGGAACCACTTCGTGGCATTCGTTTCAGAACTGTTCCAGAGATTCGATAGGCAGTAGACCGCTCCATTCGCACCATCAACAGAACAGGCCTTACTAACGGTATACTACACCTTCCACATCTCTGCCAAGGGTTCTACACAACGCTGGTGACTAGTTTGAAGGACAGCAACAGGTGCAAACATGTAACTCTTTTGTACAGTTGCCACTATTTAAGTTCCAACCTTCGTATGTTTTAAACTTACTAAAATTATAAACTAATATCTGTGCTCTCATCTGTGTTCATTGCAAACTCGAAATGAACCAGTAAAAAGCAGAACAGTAATCCAAGCCAGAGTTTCGGTTCCTTATCATCACTGTATCTGTCTCCTTAGCCTAACATCCGAGTCATTGTGTACTGTTTGTAACCACAGATACCTGAAAAATTTCAGTATGAGCCGGCACCATTTCATTTGCGTACACAGCCACTCGTTTACCGAGAATCTCATGACCTCAAATTCCATGTCATATCTGAATTGAATTTGAGCTTCCGAGGAAAGATGTTACGACCCACGTCAGGTTACGACAATCCCATGATTTTTTTTTTTTTTTTTTTTTTTTTTTTTTTTTTTTTTTTTTTTTTTTGCCCCTGTACTCAAACTCAGAATTCACCCGTAACATACACTGTATGTAAACTTGTTTGACTACATTCTAATTTTAGTAGTTCATTACCGGTGTGCTCTGACTCAAGCGGATAGCTGAGAGTGCTAACACGTTCAGTTGTAAGGGGGCGGATTTTATGGAAGTCTTGCATGAAGTAATTGGAACTTGCATTTTAATTGCGGTAAGAGACCGAGTACAAATTACTTAGAGCATTGACATTTGTGGGCAATGAGGATGACGTTAATAAACGCCTGTATTGCATGCTCAAGGGACAATTGGCAGTCAGAATACGGAACAACGTTTTTACTGAGAAACCACAGGAAACGAGGACGGGCATTGTGAACGAGCAGGCCGTTCCACGGTGCGTGGCAGGGACGGAACAGCGTTCCAGAGTCAATGGCACCGCAGGGGACATAAGTCTGCCGGCTGAAAGTCATTTCTTAGCAGTACACGTTTATACCGGCTGAGGTCATTGAGAGTCTGCGGAAGGTGGGTGAGAAGCGAAGCGTGTTGCGGCGAAAAGTCTCCAGCCCAGCCGCGGTCCACTGGCCACAGCTTACATCTGAAAAAAAAAACCGACATCTATTGGCCCTTCTGATAAACTAAGCAGGAGTGGGAGTTTTACTAGAAATTTCCACTCAGTTGCTACGTTGACTGTCACAGATTGGTGAAAGGCTGCATGACGCGACGTAAGAAGGGGACATTCGTTTAGAGAACAGGACAGGAAAGTGCGGCCCTCCTGCTGTTCTTTTGCAATAGCGTAGTTGTTAGCTGGGTGTAAAGGGCGATTGGGTCCGAGTCTTCTCTGTGAACGGTAAAGGCATGTGTCCGTGTGCGCCATCATGAACACAGCAGAGAGCCACTAACTCCTTGGACTCCGATGGGATATGGAGTAGATATACCAGTGCTTCTCTGTGAGACATATTCGTCACTCTGAAAACGAAGTGGGGAAATTAAGTCGATTGTATTACATTTCAGCCTGCAGTTGCTTAAGCAAAGAAACTTTACTTAGGTTTCGGCTATAGTAATGTAGCCTTCTACAAAAATGACACAGGAGTTACGATTCAGCGCCCACGGCTCACCTTTCTAACCCGTTTGTGTGGCCTACTGGCAAAACATTAGTAGACGTGACGCAGTCTTATGATTATGTATTGTAGTACTAACATTTAAAGTTGGACAAAGCCAATATCTGGCATGTTTTAATTTTAATTTTATATTGTGACATTTCTGAAGAAGGCTACATTATTATGGAAGAAACCTAGGTAAAATTTCTTTGCTTATGCAACTGGAGGCTGAAATTTAATATAATTACATTTTACAGTTGCTGACACTGCTGCCATGCTAAAAATATTGAAATTAAGACGCTCTAAGAGTGGATGGACATTAGAAGTGGGTTTTTTTTCTCGCGTGCTTATAGTGAATCTCTGCCTTTTTCTGGCCAGTGAGCAAATAGCTATCTCACGCGGTACGACGCCAGAGCAGCTGACACCCAGGAGTATTATGGACAGCATTATTCCAAGTGAGTAGGCAGGTTTTAGAGCTGCAGCGAGCGTCTAGCGATGTTGCGGGAGCCGCAGTCAGACAGTCGGTAGCAGTGGCTTGCACTGTCGTTTCGGATATGGCGATACCGCAGCTCGGCAGAATAAAGGGCCTTAATTCAATAAATTCGTTGAGTTTCATGCCATTGTGCTGCACTGAAAAGCTGTCCGATTCATTTGGCAACTCGTTACTTTTCTTTCTATAACTGTACGACAGCATTTTTATCAGTATTTAGTCAGATCGCTCTGCGCAATTTATTTAACAGGGCGACAAGTTCAAAACGAATTAATACCAGGCCTCACTCAGAGAGATAGTCAAGCATAGGATATATTCTTGTCAACCGAAACTTTTAACTGAATCAAAAAAATTATTTTGTCAATAAATATCGCGCATACTTATATATAAATTATTTTAAAAAAGTCTCCCACCACTTTCCACACTTCTGGGACATGGATAGGCCCCAGATCGGTGAGCTGGCCTTCCTGGGTGTGGTTGATAAGCGTTTTTCAACGCCCAACTATGTAAATACCAGGATTCCCTCCTCGCCCGGTCTCAGATACAAGCAGAACAGTCACAACACCTCAACATGAGATCTGCACTAGAAACGGACAGGTGAGTACACGGAGCCTTCCATGGGGGAGTGGTGGGGTCAGGAAAGGCATCCAGCCACCTGATGCCACTAACACTGCCTAATCCAGTGTAACAACGGTGATCAAGTGGAGAAACGGGAAACAGGAAAAGAATTAATGGTGTGCTTTCGGATGTACAACCCAGTTGATTTCATTTTACGTAGGAGGCTTGAATGAAAAGTAATGCCTCCACCTTCGTTAATTGGGATTGCATAGAAATGTTTTAGTAAATCAAACGCAGAAATAATCCTTACAATGTGATCTTTAATTACCAATATTCACTTTTCCGCATAATCACCAGCCAACTGGATACATTTCTGTCAACGATAAACAAGTTTTCTGAAGCCATCACGGAAGAAGTCGTTTCTACAACCACAGTCTCACAGCTCTCTCAACGTCTTCATCAGAAGCATAATGATGCCAAAATGGGTGAGAACGTCTGGAAGCATCAAGAAGATACGCGCTGTGTTTCAAACCAGTCCCAGAAAGTCAGACGAGCTGCACAACAGGCGAGGATCGACTGGGAGACACTGCGACAAATTCTTGTTGTTCACATACATAATTCAAACCTATCAGGCATTAAGCCCCAGGGCCATGGAATAGGAGTTGCGTTTCACCAACACTATTGTCAACAGAATTGGCGAACAGGACATTGATGTGAATTTGGTTTGGTTTACCGACGAAGCTCACTTTCATTTGGAACGGTTCGTCAATAAGCAAAATTTGCGCATCTGGGGGACTGAGAATCCGTATTTCGCGATTGAGAAGTCTCTTCACTCTTAACGGCTGACTGTGTGGTGTACAATGTCCAATCACGGAATAATCGGTGCGATAATCCTTGATGCCACGGTGACTACCGAACGGCAATTTAAAGTTGTGGAATATGATTTCATCCTCATTGTCCAAAGTGACTCTGGTTTCGACAAGACTTTGTTCATGCAAGACGGAGCTCGATCCAGTCGAAACAAAAGAGTGTTTCATGTCCTGGAGGAGCACTTCGGGGACTACATTGTGGCTCTAGGGTGTACAGAGGCCACTGGCGTAGGCCTCGATTAGGCGCCATATTCTCGGGATCCAACCACATGTAACTACTTTTTGTGGGGCTGCATTAAAGACCAGACATCAATAATTCCAAAACCATTGCTGAGCTGAAAGGAGCCATTCAGGAGATTAGAGTCACCGTCGATGTTCCGACACTTCAGCGGGTCAAGCGGAATTTTGCTATTCTTCTGCGATACAACATCGCCAATGATGTCAGGCATCATTTCATAACCTAACTCCGAATATCTGTAATTACGTTTACATTTGAACAAAGTTCGTACACGCCCCTTTTCAAAAAGGTTTGGTAAATGCTTTATTAACGAACACTTTTGATCAAATGTGGAAACTACTAAATCTTGACGTTAACAGACTTATTTTCCATAGTGGCTCCACAAAAATTGAATTAGCTCAATGGATTTTTTCAATTAACTTTCTGAAGGTTCGGAAGTTGAGAGAGACGAATATTCAGTTTTGTGCGCACATTCACAAAATTCCTTGGTCTTGCGAAAATGGCAAATGGCTCTGAGCACTATGGGACTTAACTTCTGAGGTCATCAGTCCCCGAGAACTTAGAACTACTTAAACCTAACCTACGGACATCACACACATCCATGCCCGAGGCAGGATTCGAACCTGCGACCGTAGCGGTAGCGCGGATCCAGACTGTAGCGCCTAGAACCGCTCGGCCACTCCGGCCGGCCCCAAATTGCACCAATTGCCTATTATCTCTTATGACAACTCTCAGTATACCGATGGGGGTGGCGCACTTTAATTTTAAATGACCTTCCAAAAATTCATCAATAAAATTCGGTCCTAAATCAGTTATTATATGACGACAAAAGACTAAAAAAAATCATACACATCTTTATTATATGCCAACATATCAACATTCTTAATTGAGAAACACGTCATCATTCACAGTTATGACACAGTTTAATACATACGGCGCCTTTCCTCGATATGAAACAGAGTATAAACAGATCATTGAGTATACAGTTCAAATATTTTTAGTTACAACCACAATATTCAACACTAATGTCATCATATCGGTATAAGATTGGCTCACAAGCCAACAGAGCGGTGGGAACGTTGTAACTGTCTGTTTTGTCACATCACACACACCGATGAAAAGACTGACAGAATACTAACCCAGCTCCTGGGGACACGATATCTACACCATAACGATGCATTGCGCCTGCACTAACTTCAACGATGGCATAAAAGGGTAGAAAGTGCAGCCCGGTGCCACATGCAGAGCAGTCAAAGTGCGTCAGTAATTTCGTGTCAGCAGCGTCTGTGACGAAGATGAAGGGCGTCGGCCGACAGCGCGGCCTGAGTTCGCAGTTATGCAGCTGTCCGCGATAAATGGAAAAACGCGAAAAAACATGCGCCAGGGTTGACGCCTATAAATCAGCGGAGTTTGACGCCAAATGATGTAATTTTAACAGCGCAACGATGCGATCTTTCTCTCGCACTGTAACGAAATTACTAGTAAGTGTATTATCCCACAGCAATTAGATTAACATTCAGGATCATCAGAGCGCCTAATAACAGCTTTTTGGTTTTGTTTCTCCAACTTGCTGACACACAGAGGCCGGGAGTGTTGCGAAAGAGGTGGAGTGTAATCCATCACCGCGTAATGGGAAACGTCTGTTCCTGCATGGCCTGATTGCTTCCGCGCGGCAAGAACAGATTTTCGGTGTAGCTTCTAACGCATTAATTCTACCTAACCAAATCAAACAGAGGTAAAACGGAGCTTCATACCTATTATTATTATTATTATTATTATTATTTTAATGTCCTGGCATTTGATATATCAGCATTCGTCTTCTTGCTTCCCATTACAATGTTGTTAAGTCTGAATCACAATCAGTTAATTTTGCACATTCTTCTAAGTGTCCTATGTTCACGGTCGGCCCAATCTTGAGACACAGAATGCATTCTGCAGACCCAGCACGACGGAGATCTTATGTAGGTGGGCGGCCAAACAGAAATACCCAGTAGTGAAGCGGAACATGTATACTGCTCCTAGTTTTAATTTTTCTTGGAAGTGGTGTTTATAATGCCTTTTATTGCAAAGTACGAGTTATTACTTTTTCCAGTATATTTCATTTTGTGTCCTTTTTAAATAAAAGATCTGCTTTTTATTACCATACAAACCACAAATGAAAACTGTATCCTCTGAGTGGTAGCTACCTTGATCATCTGTTGTATACATTTAATCATTTCTTGGACTTCTTTAAGTTTAACGATTTCTGAATCTTGTGTGTTGGTAACTACCGATATTGTTGCTCTGGAATTATAAGATATGACTGCTTTATCCTACACGTGTAAATAGTAGTTTAGCTGATTTATTGGAGTTTTGATACCTATATCTTATCTATCTGTGGTCAGGTCCTAAAATTTAATAGAAAGAAAAACCAACGTTCCCTGTTCTTTTTCCTTTAATGAACCATCTGTGTAGATGTGGGCCCTCTCATCGTCAGGGTATCTCGGATTTATTGTTTTCAGTTCTGTAGCTCTTATTATTTTTCTGTTTTAGTTTTTTATGCTCATCCGTTGTGGGTAGCTGTTATTATACTTGAGGAAGCAGAGTTGGAGAGTGGGAAAATAAATTTTCGGCGTCTGATGTTGTGAAATTGTGTTTTCTATCTTTCGGATGAAGTTAATCTGTGTTTTCAGCTGTCTGCTGCTATTGTTACACGAATCTATATGTTACCATTTAATATGGTTAGATAGACGAATCCGTTTCACATACTGAAGCCTTTGAATAATTATTTCAATAGGTTCTAACCATGTTACAAATGTCACGGATATTGAAAGTTTTGCCGGCCGCTGTGGCCGAGCGGTTCTAGGCACGTCAGTCCGGAACCGCGCTGCTGCTACGGTCGCAGGTTCGAAACCTGCCTCGTGCATGGGTGTGTGTGATGTCCTTAGGTTAGTTAGATTTAAGTAGTTCTAAGTCTAGGGGACTGACCTCAGATGTTAAGCCCCATAGTGCTTCGAGCCATTTGAACCATTTTTTAAAAGTTTTGATTTTTTTTTCCTTGATGCTTGGTTCTGGACTATTTCTAACCCGTCGGTATTTCTTGTATTATTACAGAGGCTTATTTCCAAGATAATTTGGAAATTACAATTCAAACAATAAACGTTCTTAAACTATATTCTCAAAATATTTCTCCAGGCGTTTCGATCTTGCGTGTCTTCTTCCTCTGTGCCCATTCTCCTCATTGTGTGCTGTAGGTTTTTGGAGCCAGGTGGTCATAGGGCGTCTTCTTCTTCTCCCCTCCGGTTCCCACTCCAGTATCAATTTTGGTATTCTGGTTTTCTCCATTCGTCGTACATGCACGTTCCACTGTAATTTCTTCCTATCCATTACGTAATATATTCGTTCTTTTATTTCCATTCTCCTTATTACTTCGGTGTTCCTTATCTTTCCTTTCCTAGAGATTCTTGCCGATCTTCTCAAAAAGTCCATCTCTAGAGCTTGTAATTTTTTAATATGCTTCATGTTAATTTTCCAGGTCTCCGTTCCATACAGAACCACACTCTCTAATATGGATTTGTATATTAATTTTTTAGTTCTGCTTATTACATTCCTGCTTCATAAGACTGAGTTAAGCATCCCAATGACCCTCCGTCCGCTACTGATTCTGTTATTGATTTCTGACTCTGATTTTCCCTCGATTTCTAAAATGGATCCCAAATAACAGAAAGTGTTTATCTTTTTGATTTTCTTTCCTTCAATGTATAGCTCATCTGAATCAATAGTCAAGTATTCTGTTTTTTGGTAATTAATCTTCAAACCCCAAGTTTTGTATGCTGCTGCTAGTTGATTGCAGATATAGTTAGCATCCTCCCCATCTTGTGCTACGACTACTTGATCATCAGCAAATAATAAATGATGTAGGTAAACTCCATCTATTATTTCTAATCCCATACTATTACATTTACGAGACCACGTTCTAAGGCTAATATCTATATAGATTTTAAATAATGATGGTGACATGGGACAGCCCTGTAAATAGCCTTTGCTTTTTCTAAATTTCTGTGAAAGTTTATTACCAACTTTCGCTTGGCAAATGTTATCTTTATACATCTGTTGCATTATTTTAATCAAGGAAGGGTTTATGTTTGCCATATGTAGGGCTCTCCAAAATAATTTTCTTGAAACAGTATCATACGCTTTTTCTAGATCTATGAAAATTAATCCTATATTTTTTGATTTTTCCCTATGTTTCTCCAAAATCTGTCGTAATGTGAAAATATGGTCTACACATGATTTCCCAGCCGCGAATCCACATTGTTCTTCTTGGGTTCTAAATTTTTTCCAGTTTGTTTTTAATTACTTTCGCAAAAATTCTCATTAATGTGTTTGTAACACAAATTCGTCGATAGTTTGGACAAATTTTGCGATCCCCTTTCTTAAATATTGTATTAATGTAACCTAGCTTCATCTCGTTGGGTATTGAATCTCCATGTATCATTTTGTTGAAGAGCTGTGTTATCAGTTTCACAATTTTGTCGCCACCATATTGCAGACACTCGAGACTGATATTGCCTGGTCCCGGTGATTTACCATTCTTTCCTGTTCTCAACGCCTGAAGTACTTCACTTTCTAAAATCTGGATCTCATCATCTTCGTGTCCTTCATCTTCCCCTGTTCCTTCTTCTAGATATTTTCCTCTCCTCATTTAATAATTTCTGGAAATACTCCTCTCATTCCTTTTGTGTTATCAGTTGGAGATTAGTTTTGCTTTTGGTATCCTGTCGAAGCCCTTTCAATACTGACCATGCTTCTTTTGCTCTCCCAAATCCTAATTTGCTATTCACCTTGGCACATGTTCTTCCCCATGCTTCATTTTTGCCATCCTTATTTTTTTCATCACTTCATTCTTCTTTTCCTTGTATATTGATCTTGTTTCTTCTGATTTATGATCCAACCACTGAAGGAACCCATTTCATTTTTCTCTAACGAGGACCTCTAGTTCCTCTGACCGCCACAATTCTGCATGTTGTGGTTGCCATCTTTTTTACCCAACACCTCTGTTGCTATGATTTTCACATTAGCTGTTATATAGTCATATATTTCCTCTGAACTTCCTTCAAATGATTCAACCAGTTTCCTTTCCATCCTGGCCGCAAAGAGTGTTGTGATACTTTCGTCTTGTAGGCTGTCAATATTAAAAGGTAAATTTTCATCTTTCTCAGTCTGGTTTATTTTATTTATGTTACTTGTATCACTCCTTGCATTCTTCCATGGCCACAAAG
Source organism: Schistocerca gregaria (assembly GCF_023897955.1). Lineage (NCBI taxonomy): Eukaryota > Metazoa > Arthropoda > Insecta > Orthoptera > Acrididae > Schistocerca > Schistocerca gregaria. The sequence goes on along the minus strand of NC_064925.1, from coordinate 224,130,342 downwards.
ACTTATTTATGAATGTCCTTATTTTTGAAAAATGTGTTGGTAATTCTTAGATCAAATTGTTCACAAACTGCAATCAATCGTTCCCCATTGTCATTATATTCGTCCTCTCCATGTTTTCCTACTATTCTACAAGATTCTCTAATTCCTACCCCTCCATTCAGATTTCTTGTATTTCTTGTAATAGCGATAAAAAGTAGTTTCCTGCCGTATTTTAAAATTGGTCTTATATTTATTTTGTAGATGGTGATTCTTGAAATTTTCCCGGCCTAAAGAGTATTCCGAGAAGTTTCTGGATTGCAGCCGAATGACGTCGTCTTTTTGTCATTATATTTCGTCTGATAACCAATCAGCTATTTTCAGGTGAGTGTTTAGTACTGAAGAATGCTAGTTCCCATGGTGTAATTTACACCAAAAATTGGCACGGAGACGCAGGCGCACAGCCAACAGACGCACGAGCCACCTCTGTCGAGTTCCGTGCTCTCTTTGAACATTACTCCTTCAATAGCGTACAGCCTCACGAGTGATGGTGATACAAGCACAGCCCTACATTGCTTCCCACTGCTGAAGAGCAATTCGGAGATGGCGGTTGCATCTTTCAATACTATCTAGCACTGTTCATAATGCACGGCCTGTGGCGGAGTGGTTACAAAAACAGTGACCTCCTTGAAATGGACTGGCCTGCACAAGCTCCTAGACCTGAACCCTATAGAACACCTTTGGTGTCTTTTGGAACGCCGACTTCGTGACAGGCCTCGTCGACCGACATCGATACCTCTCCTCAGTGTAGCACTCAGTGAAGAATGGAATGCCATTCCCCAAGAAACCTTCCAGCATCTGATTAAACGTATGCATGCAAGTGTGGAAGCTGTCATCAAGGCTAAAGGTGGAGCAACACAGTACTGCATTCCAGCATTACCGATGGAAGGCGCCACGAACTTGTAAGTCATTTTCAGCCAGGTGTCCGGGTACTTTTGATCACATAGTGTGTAAGTATCTGAATTGCATACATCCACAAGATTTATATAATTAAAGGGAAAGAAAGGTGAGTCGAAAAGGCTGTCCAACTTTCAACGTTTGCATTGATCCACGGTCCAATCTCTATGATCCCACGCCCAAAAAAATTGTAATTTACATTGTTGCAGCATGCTGCAGGTGAATAATATGTCTGCAACTTGTCTTATAATTGAAATAAATGGTTGTAGCTCCGACGTAAGTTGCATTCAGAATTATCTGTTTTTACTTCTTGATTGTGACTATTTTAAACAACTATGTCCATTTTGAAGGCATCCTACAAAGAAAATTACTATTGACATAACAATTTTATACAAAAGGGGCACATATTTGAAATACATCTACATCTACATCTACATCCATACTCCGCAAGCCACCTGACGGTGTGTGGCGGAGGGTACCCTGAGTACCTCTATCGGTTCTCCCTTCTATTCCAGTCTCGTATTGTACGTGGAAAGAAGGATTGTCGGTATGCTTCTGTGTGGGCTCTAATCTCTCTGATTTTATCCTCATGGTCTCTTCGCGAGATATACGTAGGAGGGAGCAATATACTGCTTGACTCTTCGGTGAAGGTATGTTCTCGAAACTTTAACAAAAGCCCGTACCGAGCTACTGAGCGTCTCTCCTGCAGAGTCTTCCACTGGAGTTTATCTATCATCTCCGTAACGCTTTCGCAATTACTAAATGATCCTGTAACGAAGCGCGCTGCTCTCCGTTGGATCTTCTCTATCTCTTCTATCAACCCTACCTGGTGCGGATCCCACACTGCTGAGCAGTATTCAAGCATTGGGCGAACAAGCGTACTGTAGTCTACTTCCTTTGTTGTCGGATTGCATTTCCTTAAGATTCTTCCAATGAATCTCAGTCTGGCATCTGCTTTACCGACGATCAACTTTATATGATCATTCCATTTGAAATCACTCCTAATGAGTACTCCCAGATAATTTATGGAATTAACTACTTCCAGTTGCTGACCTGCTATTTTGTAGCTAAATGATAAGGGACCTATCTTTCTATGTATTCGCATCACATTACACTTGTCTACATTGAGATTCAATTGCCATTCCCTGCACCATGCGTCAATTCGCTGCAGATCCTCCTGCATTTCAGTACAATTTTCCATTGTTGCAACCTCTCGATACACCACAGCATCATCTGCAAAAAGCCTCAGTGAACTTCCGATGTCATCCACCAGGTCATTTATGTATATTGTGAATAGCAACGGTCCTATGACACTCCCCTGCGGCACACCTGAAATCACTCTTACTTCGGAAGACTTCTCTCCATTGAGAATGACATGCTGAGTTCTGTTATCTAGGAACTCCTCAATCCAATCACACAATTGATCTGATAGTCCGTATGCTCTTACTTTGTTCATTAAACGACTGTGGGGAACTGTGTCAAACGCCTTGCGGAAGTCAAGAAACACGGCATCTACCTGTGAACCCGTGTCTAAGGCCCTCTGAGTCTCGTGGACGAATAGCGAGAGCTGGGTTTCACACGACCGTCTTTTTCGAAACCCATGCTGATTCCTACAGAGTAGATTTCTAGTCTCCAGAAAAGACATTATACTCGAACATAATACGTGTTCCAAAATTCTACAACTGATCGACGTTAGAGATATAGGTCTATAGTTCTGCACATCTGTTTGACGTCCCTTCTTGAAAACGGGGATGACCTGTGCCCTTTTCCAATCCTTTGGAACGCTTCGCTCTTCTAGAGACCTACGGTACACCGCTGCAAGAAGGGGGGCAAGTTCCTTCGCGTACTCTGTGTAAAATCGAACTGGTATTCCATCAGGACCAGCGGCCTTTCCTCTTTTGAGCGATTTTAATTGTTTCTCTATCCCTCTGTCGTCTATTTCGATATCTACCATTTTGTCAACTGTGCGACAATCTAGAGAAGGAACTACAGTGCAGTCTTCCTCTGTGAAACAGCTTTGGAAGAAGACATTTAGTATTTCGGCCTTTAGTCTGTCATCCTCTGTTTCAGTACCATTTTGGTCACAGAGTGTCTGGACATTTTGTTTTGATCCACCTACCGCTTTGACATAGGACCAAAATTTCTTAGGATTTTCTGCCAAGTCAGTACATAGAACTTTACTTTCGAATTCATTGAAAGCCTCTCGCATAGCCCTCCTCACACTGCATTTCGCTTCGCGTAATTTTTGTTTGTCTGCAAGGCTTTGGCTATGTTTATGTTTGCTGTGAAGTTCCCTTTGCTTCCGCAGCAGTTTTCTAACTCGGTTGTTGTACCACGGTGGCTCTTTCCCATCTCTTACGATCCTGCTTGGCACATACTCATCTAACGCATATTGTACCATGGTTTTGAACTTTGTCCACTGATCTTCAACACTGTCTGTACTTGAGACAAAACTTTTGTGTTGAGCCGCCAAGTACTCTGAAATCTGCTTTTTGTCACTTTTGCTAAACAGAAAAATCTTCCTACCTTTTTTAATATTTCTATTTACGGCTGAAATCATCGATGCAGTAACCGCTTTATGATCGCTGATTCCCTGTTCTGCATTAACTGATTCAAATAGTTCGGGTCTGTTTGTCACCAGAAGGTGTAATATGTTATCGCCACGAGTCGGTTTTCTGTTTAACTGCTCAAGGTAGTTTTCAGATAAGGCACTTAAAAATATTTCACTAGATTCTTTGTCCCTGCCACCCGTTATGAACGTCTGAGTCTCCCAGTCTATATCCGGCAAATTAAAATCTCCACCCAGAACTATAACATGGTGGGGAAATCTACTCGAAATACAGTTATAGTGCACTAAAATACGTGTAAGTTATACAGATTTGTCATCGTTTAGTTTGTAGCTGCATTAATAGTGACATACGCTACAGTATGTACGAAAGATACAGGCGGTAGCCCATTTAATTGTATTTGCAACTGACGATGTCACTGGGTCAACATGGAAACACCTAGGGATCAATTGATGGGGCGCCCCATGTTCAACAATGTACGTTGAACGGTGTGTTCCGAAACCTGCCTGCACTGCCACTGTACTCTGTCAGATGTGGCACAGATCACTGTCTTCCCTACTTCAAAGAGTGGGCAAACCTGCTACCTCAGTATACAGTGATAAGGGATGGAGGTCAACACTGTCACCTACTCGCGGTTGCAAAGCCCTATTAACAATTGCCACAAACACTAACAACGGTAGCAAGCCAACAGCCGACCAGCTTCGCCATTTCAGAGATGGTCGTTCACGGTGACTCGACACAAAAATCTGTTCCTTTATCAAAGTTGCTTATGTCTGTTGGTTTCTCCACTTGCGGCCCATATCGTTGCTAAAGTGAATCTCCTTTCGTTTCTCGTCGGCTTGTACACTTACTTTGTCGCATCACGTGTTCGTATCGCTAGCAAACAGCATCCTCGAACAGGCAGCGCTAATAATGTTTAGGCTCGTCAGTGCATTCAGGGTGTTTTCATCATTACTATTACAGGATTATACGGGCTTTAGATGGCAAAAATGGTTCAAATGGCTCTGAGCATTATGAGACTTAACTTCTGAGGTCATCAGTCCCGTAGAACTTAGAACTACTTAGACCTAACTAACCTAAGGACACCACACACATCCATGCCCGAGGCAGGATTCGAACCTGCGACCGTAGGGGTAGAGCGTTTCCAGACTACGTAGGGGCTACGGAGAGGACTTAATAAGCTCAAGTTTTGATAACGAACGCGCTCTGAAAATGTACCGTTTGTATGTATTAGGTTGGTGCATAAGTTGGTAGCGTTTTAGTTTTGCAAGTTGTTTTACAATTACCATAGGTTATTTATGGACCGTCGTTTTCCATTTCTAGCTCAGTGTCACTGTCTGAGTTTACATACTGTCATTTTGTATGTATGGATGTATGGCAATAATAATACCATTGGGCAGGGCACGGTAAGGAAATAGTTTTCTCGTTTTGTGGAGGATCGTTTTAACATTAGTGACTCTTCACGTTCGAGAAGACCTTCGGGGTTTCATAAAGAGCTTTTAAACGCATTAATCCACAATTAAGCACGTCAGCGCACTCGAGGACTGGCGAATGCGATGAGCAGTGATCATTCCACCATCGTGTGACATCTGTATGTAATGAGGAAGGTTCGAAAATCGAATGTAGAGGTACATCATGCTCTGTGCCAAAATCACAAAAATCAGTGGGTGACCAGATGTGCATCACTGCTTGCTCATCATCAGTTAGTTCACGAACAACGCCGACTATTCCTATTCTGTTTCTCTACTAGTGACGAGATATGGGTCTTTATGCCAGTAAGGAAAACAATGGTCGAGCCTAAACTCTTTCTGTACAGAGACCTGCACGCATCCATGAAATATAATACTATGCATCTGGTGGAACAGCGACGGTGTGGCATGCTACGGATTGCCTTTCCAAGGTGTAGCCATCACTGCAGACATTTATTGTCAACAACTGAGCCGTCTTGCATACACAACCTAAGAACGACGACCAGAAAGACTGGGTCAAGCGATGCTACTCCACGATAACGTCCTCCCGGATTCTGCTAGGCTGACAAAAGACACTATACAGGAGATAGTTTGGGAAGTCATTCCGCACCACCCTTATTCACCTGATCTTGCGCCCTCAGATTTTCAGCTTTTCGGCTCTCTATCGAACAGTCTTCAAGGAACTTCCTTTCCGGATGAAAGTGCACTCCGAACATGGCTCGACGAGTTCTTCGTCTTCAAACCATGTGATTTCTACAGCAGCGGAATCTGAAAGCTCCCTCAGTGCTGGCAGACTGTTGTAAATAGTGAATGAGAGTATATTATTGATGACTAAAATTCCTGTTAAGTGTATCTGTTGTGTTTAATAAGCGTGTGGAAAAACGTGCCGGCCCCTGTGGCCGAGCTGTTCTAGGCGCTTGAGTCCGGAACCACGCGGCTGCTGCGCTTACAGGTTCGAATCCTGCCTTGGGCATGGATGAGTATGATGTCCTTAGGTTAGTTAGGTTTAAGTAGTTCTAAGTCTAGATGACTGATGACCTCAGATGTTTAGTCCCATAGTGTTTAGAGCCATTTGAAAAATGCTATGAACTTATGCACCAACTCAGTAAAACAAGTTTGATGATCGGATCACTTTCAAATCTCCCGCTGCACGGTATGCACGCAAGGGAGACAAAGAGCTCTCATCTGTGTGCTCTAGTGGAGCCCATGGCATGGGCTACGTTTCATCGGGTTATTTTCTATGTGAATAAGGATTTCTTCAAACTCGAGAGTGCAGCGTGTTCGTCGTGCATCACAGCTTCCCTGCTAGTTGGAAACATACCAGTTCCTTGCAGCCGTTGTTGTGGTCGGACGAAAATAACATGTGACGTCATAATTGCAACAGGGACTCAGCCCATGAATTGTGGTGTAATATCTTTAACGTTGCTACTTCCTGTCATTCGTTAACTCCCTCCGTTTGTAAATTACTACCCTACGGACTACATCTGAACACATCTGAAGCTGATGTGAGCCAAGGAGACGTATAATTGTGTGATTAATACCCTACTGACGTATAAAACATTTTTATTTGTGATTAGTGTACAGCATTAGGCAGATATACTGGGCTGTAACGTAAATTGGCTACCACTGTTACTTTTTCCAACAACTTTCCTCTACGCTTTCTCCAAATGACAATGACTCCATGTGAAATATGTATTGCACAGAAGCTGTTGTAAAGGCGACCGGAACAGTCGCGGGGTTGAAGCAACGGTAAACGCGGCGGGACCCCGCGGAGCGGCCCGCGAACAACACAACGGAGAGGACGGACACGAGCAACGAAGGACCTTACGACAACAACAAGAACGAGACAACAGAGTCAAGAAATCTATCTAAACAACCACGTCCTCTCGTAAACAAACCACAGAAGTAAATACGCTGTCTAAGGCGAGGCGATATGTCAAGAGACGTACGCATGTTAGAGTGTCTGGATGAGCCTTTTTTTTTCCTTTATTGAATTTCGATTCCCCCTAAGGGGGCGGGCTGGCAGCAGCTTGGTATGCTGCTCTGCAGCCTACAGACTTTTTAAAACGTAAGAGGAAGAGAAGAAACAATAAAAGCAGGTGATAAAACGGTGACTAAAATTGTAAAACGGCGGAAGATTGGGGAACGTTCAAATATAAAACAAAGGGTTGGCAATGCTAATAAAATACACAGGAATCAGACAAGTAACATAGTAGACAGACAATTAAAAAACATGGCGACAGTCAGGTTTCTGTTCGCAAGAGATATAAAAATCACACCCAGCGACAGTATGATGTCCATACTCAACACTTCTGAAAACACACACAACACTGAACACTTACTGTAAACACTGCACGAAAATGTCGGCACAAAGATGGAGGGGGAGGACCTGGACAGATGAGGGGAAAACAAGGAGGGAGGAGAGGAAAAACGAAAGGTGGGGGCACTAAAGGAGGGAGAGGACTCATAGGGGGGGGGGGGGGCAGGGACAGGGCAGACGCGAGAGGGAATGGGAAAAGGCAGAGGAGGGAAATGCGAAAGAACTCGGGGCAGAGAAGTGGGGCAGAGAGAGGGTAGGTGGGGAAAAAAGGAGATGGAAGGGGAGGAGAAGGAGCCCAGGAAAAGGTATGAGGAAAGGAGGGGGAGTGAGGATCAGAATTGATAGAAGGGATAAATGGAGGGAGAGAGGGCATCATCCAGGAGGGGGAGTTGATGGAAGTCACCTTGGGAAAGGAGATGAAGGTAGGGTGTAGAGATGGAGGGTAGGGGGACACAACAGTGAAGATGTGGCAGGGGGTGGGGGTGGGAGAGGAGAGGAGCAACCAGGGGGTGAGGGGGATCAAGGTGGCGGGAGGTGTAGAATATGTGGATATGTTCGAAGAATAGGAGCAGATGGAAAAGAATGATGTCATAGAGGATCCGAGTGGGGGGCAGGAGGAGTATACAGAAGGCGAGGCGGAGTGCATAACGCTCAAGGATCTGGAGGGACTTATAGAATTTGGTGGAGGGGGAGCAGATATCCAGGCGGGACTGGCATAACAGAGGATGGATTTGTAGGTGTGGAGGATGGTAGAGGGGTGCAACCCCCATGTCCGGCCAGAGAGGAGTTTGAGGAGTTGGAGGCGGTTGTGGGCTTTGGACTGGATGGAGCAGAGATGAAGGATCCAGGTGAGGTGACCTGGCTTTTTTTTCTTTACTGTTATTTTCAAACCTGTTTACAGGCAGGCCTGCAGCAGCATACTATGCCACTCTTTGGCCTCAGAGTAACACACAAGATACAAATGAAGACAATGTGAGACAAAAATACGGTGGACATATAAACGGAGACAAACACTTTGTAAAATACATGGAGCCGTTCACAGGCATAGAGTCCAAGATAAAAGTTGTTCAGACACTTGGACACATACATGACGAAAATTGTCACACGTGAACGTAGGTGCACAAAATGAATAACACTGAACCACTTAAGCACAAACGATGGCACACACAGAAACATGAGGTGTTGATCTCTGGTGCACAAATGTTCACTAACTGTGTACGAGTCTGGGGACCTGCCAAGAGAGGATGAGGGGGGGAGGGGTGGGAGAAGGAGAGGGGAGAAACGATGCCATGGGCAGGGGAGATAGGGGGGGGAGAAGGGGGGAAGCCTGGCGGAAGATGGATGGAGGGAGGGGATGGAAAAAGAAGGAGATGGGAGGGAGGGTGCCAAGAGGAGAGGAAGTGGGGGCGGGGAGGATCAAAGTTGATAGGAGGGGTAGATGGAGGGGAGGAGCACATCATCAGGGAGGGGGAGCTGGCGGAAGCCACCTTGGGAGAAGGTAAGGAGGGTGGAGAGATGGAGACCGGGTGGGGCGTGGGAATACAGGCGTAGCAGCGGGTGGGAATGGGAGAGGATGGGCGACACAAGCGGGTGAGGAGGGTCGATTTTGTGGGAGGTGTACAGGATCTGTATCCTTTCAAGGAAAAGGAGGGTGTGAGGGAAAGGAATGAGATCGTACAGGATCCACGTGGGGGAGGGGTGACGGATGCGATAGACGAGGCGGAGAGCATGGCGTTCAAGGATTTGAAGGGATTTATAAAAGGTAGGGGGGCTGAGATCCAGGCCAGATGGGCGTAACAAAGGATAGGGCGGTTGAGGGAATAATAGGTGAGGAGGATGGTAGAGGGGTCCAGACCCTATGTACGGCCCGAAAGGAGTTTGAGGAGACAGAGTCGGGAGTGTGCCTTGGCTTGGATTATCCGGAGATGGGGGGGTCCAGGAGAGGCGACGGTCGAGGGTGATTCCAAGGTACTTGAGGGTGGGAGTGAAGGCGATAGGAGGGCCATAGACAGTGAGATAGAAATCAAGGAGGCGGAGGGAAGGGGTGGTTTTGCCTACAATGATCGCCTGGGTTTTGGAGGGATGGACCTTGAGCAACCACTGGTTGCACCAAGTGGTGAACCGGTTAAGATGGAGAAGGTGTTGGGAGCGCTGCAGGGTGGGGGCAAGGGCAAGGAAGGCAGTGTCATAGGCAAACTGGAGAAGGTGGACCGGGGGTGACGGCGGTAGCATATCTGCTATATACAAATGGTACGGAAGGGGGGAGAGGACGGAACCTTGAGGCACACTGGCGGAGGAAAAAAGGTGTAGGAGTCCGTGTTATGAATGGTGACGTAGGAAGGATGGTGGGAGAGAAAGGAGCCAATCAGACGGACGTAGTTAATGGGAACGGTGAAGGTTTGGAGCTTGAAGAGGAGACTTGAATGCCATACGCGGACATAAGCTCGTTCGAGGTCCAGGGAGAGGAATATAGCGGAGCGACGGGAATTAAGCTGGTCGGAAAGAAGATGAGTGAGGTGAAGGAGAAGGTCGTCGGAAGAGGACGGCCCAAAGCCACACTGGGTAACGGGAAGGAGGCGGTGCTGACGGAGATGCTGGTGGATGCGGCGAGTGAGGATAGATTCCAGGACCTTGCTGAAGACCGAGGTAAGTCTGATGGGACGGTAGGAAGAGACGGAAGACGGCAGTTTGCCAGGTTTAAGGAACATCAGGATATGGGAGGTTTTCCACAGGTCGGGGTAGTAACCGGTGGACAGGACTACATTGTAGAGCCTGGCCAAGGTGGAGAGGAAAGAGACAGGAGCTTCACGAAGGTGACACGATCGTGACCAGAAGCGGTGTTGCGTTTTGTGCAGAGTGCAGCAATGAGATCCTGTGTAGTGCTTGGGGCATTGAGTTCCGTGTGTGCAATGTTGTCCAAGTACTGGAAACAAGGTGCGAGGGGAGGGACAGAGGTGACAGTTCGATTGCGGACATCCGGGAAGAGGGAGTAATCGAACTGGGGATCATCGGGGATTGAAAAGACATCGGACAGGTAGGAGGCAAAGTGATTGGCCTTACTAAGGGTGTCACGCAAGGGGTGATCATCATGGAGAAGAGGATAGTAGGGGTGGGGGGGGGGGGGGGTTAGTTCCGGTAAGGCGACGGAAGGCTGACCAGAACTTGGACGAGTTGATAGGTAGAGTAGCATTTAAACGGGTGCATGTCTGTCGCCCCTGGCTGAGCTTTTTTTTTCTTTATTGATTTTCAATTCCCCCCCCCCCCCCCAGCAGCAGCTTAGTAGGCTGCTCTACAGGAAGAAGAAAGAAACAAGGAAAAACAGGCGATAAAATGATGACTTAAAGTGTAAAACGGGAAAAATGCGGAAATTTAAAACAGAAAGCAAAAGGGGTTGGCAATGTAGATAAAATACACTGGAATCAGACAAGTAACATTGTAGACACACAATTAAAAAACATGGCGATCAGAATTGATAGGAGGGATAAATGGAGGAAGAGAGGGCATCATCCGGTAGGGGGAGTTGATGAAAGCCACCTTGGGAAAGGAGATGTAGGGTGAAGAGATGGAGGGTAGGGGGGATACAACAGTGAAGACGTGGTAGGGGGCGGGGATGGGAGAGGAGAGGAGCAACGAGGGTGTGAGGGGGTTCAAGGCGGCGGGAGGTGTAGAGGATGCAGATATGTTCGAGGAATATTAGCAGATGGGGGAAAGTGATGAGATCATAGAGGATCTGCGTGGCGGACGGGAGGCGTATATGGAAGGCGAGGCGAAGTGCATGACGCTCAAGGATCAGAGGGACATAGAATTTGGGGGAGGGGGGCGGCAGATATCCATACATGGCTGAGCGAGAGGCAGGCGCTTAAGTACTCTGTCTGGGACGCCGCTATTGGCCGCTGCAACCACGTGTTCCACTGTGGCGCCCTCACTCTAAATGAGGGCCAGGAGGAGCGCGCTGCCACAGATTACGGGGCGATGGTGCAGCGACCTCTAGGGGTCTTCGACATCTGGCGGGGATTCAAATTCCGGGGCGCGCGGTACCAGAGAAGCAACATAAACTGAAGCATATCCTTCATTCGTTTCAAGATGTTAACCAGAAATAAAAAGCAAGAAATAACCTGTTAATGAGCGTATTACTTAAATACACTGATTAGCCAAAACGTTACGACCACTGCCCACTGCGACGCTGAATGCCGCCTGGTGCCGTTGCGGGCACGTGACGTGGTAACAAAAGAATGTAAGCAGAGCAGAACGCACTGGGATCACCCGAGAGGAGAAATGGCCTGAAAATGGGGAAATCCATTGAGATAAGAGATTTTGACACAGGGCAGATTATTATCATGCAGAGCTGTGAACGAGTATCACGTAAACGTCGAAATATCACGAAAACGTCGAAACTGGTCGACTGTTTTCGGACTACTCTCGCGAGCATCTAAGAAAAGAGGTAGAAGGACAGTTACACTACCACTAGGCGCTAAATGGTTGGACGTCCACGACAATTCGCAGAACTCGCGTTTTGGAGGCTTGTCTGCTCTTTAAAGTAGGACAGATAAGAGATCTGTAGCATTCTGCCGAAGGAGCACAGTGCTGCTGCATGCACAAGTGTTTTGCACCAGCCGACCGCTGTGGATGAGCGATTCTAGGCGTTTCAGTCCGAAGCCGCGCTGCTCCTACGGTCGCAGGTTCGAATCCTGCCTCGGGCATGGATGTGTGTGATGTCCTTAGGTTAGTTAGGTTTAAGTAGTTATAAGTCTAGAGGACTGATGACCTCAGATGTTAAGTCCCATAGTGCTCAGAGCCATTTGAAAGATTTTGTTTTGGAACACAATGTTCATCGTACATTGTTGGAACATGGAGCGCCGCAGCAGACTACCCCTGCATGTTGACATGTGCACCCAACGACGTAGTCAATTACGATTGCAGTGGCCACAGGACCATTAAGATATGACCATCGATCAATGAAAACGTGTCGGCTCTTTAGGTGAATCACATTTTTCTACACTAGGCAAATGGTCGTCTCCGCAAACTCCGTCATCGATGTGAACGGCGGCTCGAAACCTGCCTTCCCGAATGCGAGTCCTGTGTGCTAACCCCTGCGCCACCTCGCTCGGTGAACAATGTGTATTGGACAGCATCGGCAAGGGGGTACTGCTGCTTAGTGATAAATTCAAAAATGTCTGTGAGTACTATGGGTCTTAAGATCTGTGGTCATCAGTCCCCTAGAACTTAGAACAACTTAAACCTAACTAACCTAAGGACATCACACACATCCATGCCCGAGGCAGGATTCGAACCTGCGACCGTAGCGGTCACGCGGTTCCAAACTAAAGCGCCTAGAACCGCACCGTCACACCGGCCGGCTGCTTAGTGATAACGCACGTCCCAATATCGCAAATTTCGTGACGAAGATGTTAAGTGAGAGGCACTCCAGCACCAGTCCTATAGCCCTGACTTCTCTCCATGCGGTTAACACACCATCACTCCCTTAATAATGGACTTCAGGTGTCAGTTTATTCCTATCGGATGTGGATGCAGAGCAGTCACTTACGGACTTCTTCCTTCGGCAGGACTCGGTGTTTACCAAACGGGTGTCTTGGCAGGATGATCGCCTCAACGCTTATACCGATTTTGTCTTATTGGCATACCGGGTTTCGACTGTATGCCCTTCGAATGGAAACTTCTTTAGCGGCCATTATACAATGTAAACGAATATTTAACTAATTCAGAGCAACCTGAAACTTATGATAGAGCGTGTTCAGATGAATGCTGACACTCAATGCGACGGTATTAGGATGAGTGTCAGAAAACTATCTAACCGCCGGGTAGAGTCACAGTGGTCTGCTTTCTCTTTTTACCGAATGAAGGAGTGCTGGGCCAATAGAAAAACTTCTAAAAGAGCAGGTGGGTGATTTGCCAATCGAAAGACTATAAAATATGATAACCGTTGCCCTTAACTGAACCTGATTACAAGAAATACGAACAGGACTCAATGGAAAATTTCTACTACCTTACTTAGAAAATAAAGAAACTACCCTGATTTCTAGTGGTACATATGCACGCTCAGTTACTCACAAATTCACATATTACAGAATTTATTAATAATAGCGCTTACGAAAAAGAAAGAGGTTGCTGGTGCGAGAAATAAATAGAAAAAACTGGTCCCTACGAATTCTTTTTCCACGCACAGGACAGAATTATTATAAACGATAGCAGAAAGCTAAGCTGGCTAGTCTGATTCCGAGGTAAGCAAAGAATGCGATCAAGTCACATTATGTGTGCAATAACTTGTCACACGCGGCAGGTGACAGCGCAGTGCAGTGGGAGGGTATATAAAGCGTATTTGGGAAGGGGGCAGACGAACGCGGAAAACAGTGCAATTGAGGAGTTTGATGGACTATTGACCTAAATCCGAAAAGTGCATTTCCGGTAAAAGTGAGTTGAAGAGTTGCATGTTTATATCTTATTGAAAGACAGTTGCCGGCCATTGTGGCCGAGCGGTTCTAGGCGCTTCAGTCTGGATCGCGCGACCGCTACGGTCGCAGGTTCTAATCCTGCCTCGGGCATGGATGTGTGTGGTGTCCTTAGGTTAGTTAGGTTCTAGTTCTAAGTTCTAGGGGACTGATGACCTCAGATGTTAAGTACCATAGTGCTCAGTTCCATTTCAACCATTTGAAAAACAATTATATTTCAATGATATAATAATTCTGTCTTATACCATACTTTTAACATACAGAATCATTCCTTACAACTGAAGATATTTCTTCCAATTGTGCTGTATTATCCAAAATATGATGAATGGTTTTCGCCCTTTTTCTATCAAACCATGATACCTCTACAAAAATTGCTTTTATTACTTTATTACCCAGTTAAACTGTACATTATCAAAAAATATATGTTCATGGCCATTACAGTTTATGTTCTTGTTCAAGATCAGTAGCTTCTTCACTGTTTACTCTGTCTAGAAGTTCTCCATACCAGCCTTTTACTGTATCAGGAATAAAACGCAACACGCCTTGAATGTCCTACAACTTTGCTGCTGCTACAGTTGGTTTATGTATTAATGACAAAAATAAAATATCATCAGGGAGTCTTGTTGATTTCTTAATGAACTTAAAGAGTATAAATATGATTTTGAAGCACGTATTGTGCCATCACAGAGAAAGTGCATCCTCGCATATGACTGCAACTGGAAAGGAAATTTCCCCTTTGGCTTTGATGAGAAGAAGCCCATTAAACTTTTCTTCCAATCTTCAATAAGCTTACTTCCGTCAGTGACTTGAAATGGCTCTGGTTTCTCCCTGCATTGTTTAAGGATTATATCATACTCTTCTTTTGAATGTACAGTTTCCCTCTTTTTCAACTTTCTTCCATAAATGCCAAAATTCCGGTCACACTGACTTATTTTTGCCTGTAAAGTCATTTTCTGATTCATTACCACAAACTTCACTCGTTATATCACCAAGTTAACGCTCAACGCAGCTCAGAGTCGATACAATAACCTATACGCAGTAAACAAGGTGATTACTGCCTGTCATCCACTGCCTTCTTAAGGTGACTGCATAGTCTACACCAAAAATATCGAGCTGAAATTTTCAGTGTGGGCAATTTTAATGTGGAGGTATCGATTTAGTACTTTGATGGGAAAAGGGCGTAAATCCAATTCCACACTCCTCAATTGTTGTCGTAATGAGGAAAAGTAACGACTTATATGACGTCCAAAAGCGCTTTCGGGACAAGGGTGGAAGCATTTCAGAAACGGAAAAGTTTGTAAATTGTTCAGGAGCCGTCGTGCTTAAAGTACACTACTCGCCGTTAAAACTTCTACACCAAGAAGAAATGTAGATGATAAACGGGTATTCATTGGAAAAATATATTATACTAGAACTGACATGTGATTACATTTTCACACAATTTGGGTGCATAGATCCTGAGAAATCAGTACCTAGAACAACCACCTCTGGCCGTAATAGGGGCCTTGATGCGTCTGCGCATTGAGTCAAACAGAGCTTGGATGGCGTGTACAGGTACAGCTGCCCATACAGCTTCAAAACGATACCACACTTCATCAAGAGTAGTGATTGGCGTATTGTGACGAGCCAGTTGCTCGTCCACCATTGGCCAGACGTTTTCAGTTGCTGAGAGATCTGGAGAATGTGCTGGCCAGGGCAGCAGTCTAACATTTTCTGTATCCAGAAAGGCCCGTACAGGACCTGCAACATGCGGTCGTGCATTATCCTGCTGAAATGTAGGGTTTCGCAGGGATCGAATGAAGGGTAGAGCCACGGGTGGTAACACATCTGAAATGTAAGGTCCACTGTTGAAAGTGCCGTCAGTACGAACAAGAGGTGACTGAGACGTGTAACCAATGGCTCCCCATACCATCAGGCCGGGTTATACGACAGAATGGCGATGACGAATAAACGCTTCGAATGTGCGTTCACCACGATGTCGCCAACACGGATGTGACCATCATAATGCTGTAAACAGAACCTGGATTCATACGAAAAAATGATGTTTTGCCATTCATGCACCCAATTTCGTCGTTGAGTACACCATCGCCGGCGCTCCTGTCAGTGATGCACCGTCAAGGGCAACCGCAGCCACGGTCTCCGACCTGATAGTCCATGCTGTTGCAAGCTTCGTTGAACTGTTCGCCCAGAGGGTTGTTGTCTTGTAAGCGTCCCCGTCTGTTGACGTAGGGATCGAGACGTGCTTGCACGATCTGTTACAGCCATGCGGATAAGATGCCTGTCATCTCGACTGTTAGTGATACGAGGCCGTTGGGATCCAGCACTATTTTGCTAACAGTCATTGGATCTCGAACAACGCGAGCAGCAGTGTCGCGTTACGATAAACCGCAATGGCGATAGACTACAATCCTTTATCAAAGTATGAAACATGATGGTACGTATTTCTCCTCCTTACACGGGGCATAACAACAACGTTTGACCAGGCAACGTCGGTCGACTGCTGTTTGTGTATGAGAAATCGGTTGGAAACTTTCCTCGTGTCAGCACGTTGTAGGTGTCGCCACCGGCGCCAACCTTGTGTGAATGCTCTGAAAAGCTAATCATTTTCATATTACAGCACGTTCTTCCTGTCGGTTAAATTTCGCCCCTGTAGCACATCATCTTCATACTGTAGCAATTTTAATGGCCAGTAGTGTATATCGAGCGTGCAACATGCCACTATCAAAACCGGCGCCGAGCGACTGTGATGGACCATGGGTCATACAGAACATGGGTGAACGACTTCTGCGGAAGTGCGTACGGTGGAACAGACGAGCAACTGTTCAGCAACTGACCAACTGTCTCCTCAACGGCCATTTAGCGAACGTTGCTGCCTGCATGCCTCTGCAGCAGGCGCTTGACTATAGCACCATTGCTGACTGCTCTTCATCTGTTACGAAGGCTGAAATTTGCACGTCAGTACCACGATTAGACGTCCACTGTGTTTTATGCTCTTTCATACAAATGGACGTTGGCGTGTAGGGGCTGGTACGTCTAAAACCAAATGCAGTCGGGGGGGGGGGGGGGGGCGGGTCCAAGTCAGAGGAGGTAGCGTTGTGGTCTGGCGAATGTTTCCTGGCATTCCCTAGGTGACCTCGATATTCTGGAAGGCACAATCAATCAACATAAGTACGCATCTGTCCTCGAGGACCATGTCCACTTATTCATGTAGTTGATTTTTACTCACGACGATGCCACCTACGAGCAGTACATTGCAACGTATCACGCAGCTCGAAGAGTACATGCGGTCTTCTAAGAGCACCAGGATAAGTTTACCGTACTCTCCTGGTTACCAAACAGCCTGGAGTCAAACCCAACCGAGAATTTGTGGGACTACCTTCAGCGAGTAGTTTACGCCATGGATCCTCAATCAAGAAACCCAACGCAGCTGGTGACAATACTGGAGTTGGTATGGCTCCATATTCCTGTCAGTACCTCGCAGAAGCTCACTGACACTCCTCCTTCAGTCTTTTGACAGTTGGCCACCTAATGTGACTGGACAGTGTATAATAAACAGGCCCTTATCGTGGTGGCTTGCCATGTAAGTATGTATGTAGATGTAGATGCATACGTAGACATAATTCCATACCGAGCAAGCGTGTGGTGCTTCATTCGGAAGGGCCGCCTTGCAGATTTGTGTTTCGCATGATTTCCCTAAATCACTTAAGGCCAGTAATGTACACACCAGTATAGCCAAGTGCATTAGCGCATCGCTTTCCGGTGATTCGGGCAGCTGCGTTTGCTCCGGAACGAGTCCACACGGCAGATTAATGACGAGGATTGGCGACCGGGCAGCCTTATTGAGGTTCTTCGGTTTCCCACGTCCGACTAGGTGAAGACCGGCTGGTACCGAAGGAGCACTGCAGTTAAACGATTTACAAAATCAAAAACTTTCGCACACATCCAGATACATAACGCTACACGCAAACACACTACAGATTTTCTCTCCCGGAAAAGGCGGTGGGGGTTACTGGTAATGGTATGAGGAAAGGATGGGCATCCAGTCACTCATTAAATTAACCATGCCGACCCTTCGTCGATGTGGAACAAAGCAAAAGAAAATGAAGTAGACTTAAGGGGAATTCTCTGAATCACTTTGTTGAAAAGGCACGGCCTCTATCCTTTCCGGTGCTACGCCAATCCTAGGTTGCTCTCCAACCCTAATTATCCTGTCGTTGGCCACACTTTAAATCCCAGTCCTCTTACTTTTCATAATCATCTTTATTTTTGTGGCAAGTACTTTTCGTTTATCGGAGGAGTTAACGCAAAATGTCACAGTGTAAGACGTCAGCCGACGGTAATGCACAAAATATGTTAACTTGTTGTTTTCTTCGAAGTTTTCACTATTTTTAAGACGAAATTAAGTGAATTTAAAAGCTTCAGTAGAAATACTTCACTATGAATTTTCTATAATTCGGAAGTTTCTACGCCTTTTGGCGGGCCATATTATGTTTCTCTCAGTATAAAACTGAATGAGCCATGTTATTTCTTATTTCTCAACATTCGAAGTTAAGTTCAGCAACAAAAATCACTCAGATACTTCAATAAAGTACCAGTCTTTATTATTCTCTGCGGTCATGCTTATGTTCCGGTGCGACTAAAATACGGCATCTGCAACTAATTCTATATCCCGAATAAATTAAAATGCATCACCATGCACACACAGCAAGAAAAGCAGAAGATCCCCCATCTAAACTTGTGGAATGGCCACTGCATTTTCTCTCCACTTAAAGGATAGCATCCCTCAGTGTGTAACCTGAATGGCGTGAGATACCTTCTGAATTCTGTTTGTTAAATAATAACCTCCACCCATCACCCACCGCTGTGATGTCCAGCTGACACAGGTACCGCCTTCGGCGGTCTTACCTAGCCGTAAACCAGGAGACTTTATATCAGTGTCGGGTAAGCTTTCCTCGCTGACCTTACACCACTTTTCTGTCGCCTAGGTTGTGGACTTTGGACCGCTGCAGACACTTGGGGATTGCCCTATTCAGTATCTACTGTGTGTTGCACCGTATTTCCCATGTGGCGCTGCTGATTCCGAATGCAGTAGAGGAGGGAGCTGCGGCTGTATTTCGCTTCGAGCCTTGTACCTGTCGTCCTTCCTGGAGGTCGCGCCTTAGGGTCGCAGCGGAGGCGCTTACATATTTATCCTATAGTTATTTCCTCGTTCTGGCAGCAAAAAGGAAAACGAAAGCATCAAAGGTGTCTCTTTCCCTGCACTCTGTAATAACAAGAAGTCAGTGTTTGTTGGTGCATCTTCCAGTAAAAGGAAAAAGTGGAAGAAAGAATGAGGTGGAGGAGACGCCGACGCTGGCGTCATTAGAGTACAGTTCATGGGGACAAGTAGAAGGACGGAAGTTGTGTTGCCTTAAAACAATATTCATCCCGCCTTTCCGGAACCTATAAGGGGCTAATCAAATGACACATAGAAAAAAATCGTCAGTGTACGGTAGGACGCGTTCACTAAGGGTCACTGCAAACTTAATCTTCTCGGTATATAAGAGGCAATGACCTGACTGACTGACTGATTGATTGATTGATTGATTGACTGACACTTCATCGCTGAGGATAGGAACTTGAAATTTGGAAGTGGTGTGGATATTATACTGTGGGCGTCGGATTTTTCGAAATTCCGATCCTAACGGGGTTGTAATGACGCAAATCGTCTTCAGCCCGTAAAAATCGCATCACTTGTTTACATCGCCTCAACTTGCTATCGATTTTTACGTTCTAGAAGAATGAAGATATTACGTTGTTTATATACTTTTCTTATATTTTTGTGTTAAAATGATGTAGGTATAGGACACGTGATGGTCGAAAAAATCTGTTTCCTGTCAAGTCGACGAGACTGTAACGCCCAGCCGACAGCTGGGTCGCGGCAGAGATAACAACCACTACGTACCTGACCACTGCGAACGTTTGCCGGCGACGGCTAACATGAAACCTTTATTGTGAAAGAGAGAATTAGCGTGATATGTTTGTTTGCAGAGAACGGTTCTTTGCTTGTCCTTTTATTATTTCAGTAGCAGTTTTCGAGTATTGTTCGAGTAGTGTGCCTCGAGAGAGATTATCTCAAGAGTGTAATGAGAGCGGCTCGCACGTAGGGTACGTGAATTAGTCTGCAACGGGGATAGCACTTAAGTGTGTTCAAAGCAGTTCTAAGTCGTATAGAAAGGTTTTTGAGAAGATTATCGGCTGGTGTAGAAAATGATTATTTCGCTGATTTTGGTAGAGTTTACACTCGACAGGTATGGAAAAAGCTCCGACGTATGAAGTATAGATTAGTTTCTGCTATATGTGATTAATGGTGCGTTTTGCTGCTTAATAACCAAGCGATGCTAGACGAACTGTATTGCAATATTTTTGTGAGCTTTTCGTTTGGACGATGTATGTGAAGAGACGTGTTCCCCTGAAGTTGTTTAGTTATTTTGTGGTTGAGGATTAAAGCACGTACTAAGGGATAGCAGCGTTGCATTGTGTTATTTTGGTCGTATAGGTATGGGTAAGCTGTGAGGGATAATGAATTAGCGATATTCGGTTAGAATGTATTGTGTGACTTTGGCGTGAGCGTAGCAATACACTAAATTCCGGAAATTTAGTTGGATCCACTGAATATGTGATCAATATTAAAGAGAACGATGCCTACGTCATGGTTATTTATCGAGAAACAACCGGGAGTTTATTGAGAATGTGATAGCATTTCCCTCTATACCTAAACGACAAATCAAGAACCACTTATTAGAGAATACGGTAATTCTCTCTGGAAGAGATCATTGGGTGCTATGTTTTTAGTTTTAAACGCATGGAGTGGTTGAGATTTGTTTCATTATTTGAAATTCATATAGCTGAAAAGTGGTGCTGGCACTCAGGTTTTTTGTTTTATTATATTTCCGCTTAGTGGTGTTTTGAATAGAGAACCAGCATTCGTAAAATAAAACGCTGACTTGTACCCGTAGTTGATTTAATTGCAGGAAATAAAACAATTTTGAACTCGAGAAGTCGGTACCCGACTTATCCTTTATCTCCAAACTACTGCAGGAATAAATAATCAAAGTCTTATATGAAAGCAGACTAATTTTCTTAAATACACTAAAGCGCCAAAGAAACTGGTACAGGCATGCGTATTCCAGCACAGAGATACGTAAACAGGCAGAATACAGCTTTGCGGACGGCGACTCCTACATAAGACAAGTGTCTGGTTACAATGGAGGTTATCAAGACTTGAGTGAGTCTGAACATGGGGCACGAGCGATGGGACACAGCATCTCCGAGATACCGATGAAGTGCGGATTTTCCCGTACGACCATTTCACGAGTGTACTACGAATAACAGGAATCAGGTAAAAGATCAAATCTACGACATCGCTGCGGCCGGAAAGAGATCCTGCAAGAACGAGACAAACGACGACTGCAGATAACCGTTCAACGGTACTGAAGTGCAACCATTCCGCAATTTGTTGCAGATTTCAATGCTGGGCCATCAGCAAGTGTCAGCGTGCAAACCATTCAACGAAACATCATCGATATGGACTGTCGGAGCCGAATGCCCATTCGTGTACCCTGTACCCTTGATAACTTCACGACACAAACCTTTAAGCTTCGCCTGGACCCGACAACATCGACATTGGACTGTTGATGACTGGAAACATGTTGCCTGGTCGGACGAGTCTCGTTTCAAATTGTATCGAGCAGATGGACGTGTGCGGGTATGGAGACGACCCCATGAATCAATGAACCCTGCATGTCAGCAGGGGACTGCTCAAGCTGCTGAAGGCTCTGTAATGGAGTGAGGCGTATGCAGTTGGAGTGATATGGGACCCTGATACGGCTAGACAAGACGCTTACAGGTGACACGTACGTAAGCACCCTGTCTGATCACCTGCATCCATTCATGTCCATTGTGCTTTTGGACAGATTTGGGCAATTTTAGCAGCACAATCTGTCATCCCACACGTCCAGAATTGCTATAGAGTGGCTTCAGGAACATTCTTCTGAGTTTAAACACTTCCTCTGGGCACCGAACTCCCCAGAACTGAACATCATTGAGCGTATCTGGGATGACCAGCAACGTGCTGCTCAGAAGAGATCTCCACCCCTTCGTACTCTTGCGAATTTATGGACAGCCCTGTAGGATTCACAGTGTCAGTTTCCTCCAGCACTAATTCAGATATTAATGGTGCCAATTCCACGTAGTCTTCAGGCATTTTTGCTTGCTCACGGGGGCCCTACGCGATATTAGGCAGATGTTCATCCACCTACAGATGGGCAAAACGTCTGGCAGGGTTATTAGCATCCAAACTGGGACGTTACGAGCATCACGTTGTCAACTCGCAGCCATTCGTTGAGATCCTCAAGAAAGTAAAGGAAGGCCAAAATGACGTAATGGTTAGTCTGGACGTTGTGTCACTTTTTAAGAGATTGGCGGTACAAGACACGCTGGATATTTTGGCCCAACAGTCTCCGCCGGAGATCGTCAGAAAAGAGTGGCGTGCCTGTTTATAGGCAACGAACCCAATCGGACATGTGTGAAATCGATCCTCAAGAAAATAAAGGAAGGCCAAAATGACGTAATGGTTATTCTGGACGTTGTGTCACTTTTTAAGAGATTGGCGGTACAAGACACGCTGGATATTTTGGCCCAACAGTCTCCGCCGGAGATCGTCAGAAAAGAGTGGCCTGCCTGTTTATAGGCAACGAACCCAATCGGACATGTGTGAAATCGATTGAAACGAGCTATTATTTGACGCCGAAAACGACGTCATACTCTATGTGACTTGCACAGAGTCACCATTAAAGAGTGGCACAATTTGCAACATGAATCACTTGATAATCTCGTCGACGGTATGCCACCAAGGATTCAAACTTATATCTTGGGAAGGGGACGCTGCATCACGTATTGACGTCGGACAGAAGTGCAGTGGAAAAGCTCCCCATCAGAAACAGAAGACTTTTTCGTTAATTAATGTATGTTTTTTTTTATTTAGTGACCTGTACATATTCCAATTGCATATTGAAGGGCACCGTGGAGGGTAAAAATCGTAGAGGGAGACCAAGAGATGAATACAGTAAGCAGATTCAGAAGGATGTAAGTTGCAGTAGGTACTGGGAGATGAAGAAACTTGCATGCCTCACAGTCAGTTACTGTATCTTGTGTTGTGATTTTCAAAATTAAGCACAGATGCAAATCTTTCGTTGATGTGTGTCCAATTAAAATCAATAATTTATATGATGTTGTAGTTGTTTGGAGTGCTGGTGTTGTTGATTTTTCTTCTTCTTCTTCTTCTTCTTCTTCTTCTTCTTCTTCTTCTTGTTATTATTATTATTATTCTTAATTCTTCTCCCTTCATGCATTAGGTGATTTCTCCTCTTCCAATTGACAGATAAATAGGTGCGAGTCTCTGTCATAAGCTTTTCAGTATCTAGTCGACTTGGGGTGAAGAAAATCTCCTCTTTGCAATTTTTATGTCTTAGGTTTTAGAATATGCGATTTTCTCCACGCATTCTCCCAAACAATTAACGCAATTCTTATTACTTTTAACACTTGGTTTAATAAATTATCGTTTCTTCCTTACAAAAAAAGCAAAACTGAAAATAACTATCTAGTACATTGACTTGCCACAGAAGCAACTAAAAAAAATGGTTGAAATGGCTCTGAGCACTATGGGACTTAACATCTATGGTCATCAGTCCCCTAGAACTTAGAACTACTTAAACCTAACTAACCTAAGGACATCACACAACACCCAGTCATCACGAGGCAGAGAAAAATCCCTGACCCCGCCGGGAATCGAACCCGGTAACCCGGGCGTGGGAAGCGAGAACGCTACCGCCACAAGCAACTAAGCGGCAATTAACACCCTAGTGGGCTCTGCTCCGTTCTCCACACTATGTGATCAACAGTATCCGAGTACCACCAAAAACATACGATTTTCATATTAGGTGCATTTTGCTGCCATCTTCTGCCAGGTACTCCATATCAGCGACATCAGTAGTCATTGTACATCGTGAGACAGCATAATAGGGCGCTTCGCGGGACTCACGGACTACGAACGTGGTCAAGTGATTGGGTGTCACTCGTGTCATACGATCGTACACGAGATTTCCACATTCCTAATCATCTCTAGGTCCACTGTTTCCGATGTGATAGTACAGTGGGAAAATGAAGGGACACATACACCACATAAGCGTACAGGCAGACCTCATCTGTTGACTCACAGAGACCGCCGACAGTTGAGGAGGATCGTAATGTGTAATAGGTAGACACCTATCCAGACCATCACACAAGTATTCCAGACTGCATCAGGACCCACTGCAAGTACTATGACAGTTATGCGGGAGGTCAGAAAACTAGGGTTTCATGGTCGAGCGGCTGCACATAAGCCACACATCACGACGGTAAATTCCAAACGACGCCTCGCTTGGTGTAAGGAGCGTAAACGACGACTGAACAGTGGAAAAACGTTGTGTGGAGTCACGAATCACGGTACACAATGTGCCGATCCGATGGCAGGGTGTGGGTATGACGAATGCCCGGTGAACGTCATCTGCCAGCGTGAGTAGTGCCAACAGTAAAATTCAGAGGATGTGGCGTTATGGTGTGGTCGTGTTTCTCATGGAAGGGGAATTCACCCATTGTTGATTTGCGTGGTACTATCACAGCACAACCCTAAGCAGCGTCTTGCTTCCCATTGTTGAAGAGAAATTCGGGAATGGTGACTGTATCTTTGAACACAATCCTGGCCGACCGGTTCTAGGCGCTTCAGTCTGGAAACGCGCGACCGCTATGGTCTCAGGTTCGAATCCTGCCTCGGGCATTTATGTGTGTGATGTCCTTAGGTTAGTTAGGTTTAATAGGATTTGGGAGAAAAGGAGTTTGTGGCACAACTTGACTAGGACACGTTCTGCAGCATCGAAGGATCACCAATTTAGTAAAGGCGGGCAGCGTGGAGGGTACAAATTGTAGAGCGAGACCAAGAGATGAATACACTAAGCAGATTCAGAAGGATGTACGTTGCAGTTCATGCTGGGAGATGAAGAAGCTTGCACAGGATAGAGTAGCATGGAGAGCTGCATCAAACCAGTCTCAGGACTGCAGACCAAAACAACAACAACAACAACAACAACAACAAGTTCTTGGGGACTGATGACCTCAGATGTTAAGTCCCACTGTGCTCAGAGCCATTTGAACCATTTTGAACCAACACAATAGAGCATCTGTCCATAATGCACGGCCTGTGGAGGAGTGGTTACACAACAGTAACAACCCTTTAATTTACTAGCATGCACAGAGTCCTGACCTGAATCCTAAAGAACATGTTTGGGATCTTTTGAAAGCGGACTTTGTGCCAGGCCCCACCAACCGTCTTGGATACCTCTCCTCAGTGCAGCACTCCGTGAAGAATGTACTGCCATTCACCAAGAAACCTTCCAGCATGTGATTGAACGTATGCCTGCGAGAGTGGAAGCTGTCATCAAGGCAAAGGGTGGGCCAAAAAATGGTTCAAATGGCTCTGAGCACTATGGGACTTAACTTCTAAGGTCATCAGTCCCCTAGAACTTAGAACTACCATAATCTAACCAACCTAGGGACATCACACACATCCATGCCCGAGGCAGGATTCGATCCTGCGACCGTAGCGGTCGCGCGGTTCCAGACTGAAGCGCCTCGAACCGCTCGGTCACTGCAGCCTGCGGAAATTTTATTCGTTAGAAAAATTTACAAAATTGCTACATTTAACAATGTATTACAATTATCCGAAAAGATGGAAGTTGCTAACTTGTTTCTGAAGTCATGTTTGTATTGTGTTACAGTGATTGTTTTCGGAATGAAAAAAAATTAAATATGCTTATGAATGCGAATAAGTAAGAGTTTCTTCCTACAGAGACACAATTTTAGAGTGAAAATAACATTTTTCGTGCCTAGTAAGGTTTCGTATTTGATTGCAATAAAGGATATCGAACTACACAACACGGACAGTGATACATGAAATTGCAATGTTTCGCAACACTGGACGTGCTTCTTCACTATAGGATGTATCGAGTAGTGAACTAAAGGAGTCTCAGTCTGATACACTACACAATGTCCATACAATGACAATGGACCACCAATAGTAGCCGGAAAAATAAACTCAATTCTTCAGAATAAGCACTGGAAAAACTCCCTCTTTTGACAGGTCTGTAACAGTGTTCAGTTATCCGAGAACACCATATGTTCCTGAGGAATGTTTCAACAGAAGGTTTGAAACGACCATTGTGGAAAGAAGAAACTGAAGAGAAATTTGTCGTGGCCTACAAGTCAGATTTTACCTTCAATGACAACGGCCATTGAAGTCGACAGTTCTGTCAGGATATCACGAATCCAGTCGCACACCTGAGACATCACGCCTGTGATAAGGAATCTGATTAGAAGCAGCTTATGTGGAACAGTCTCAACAGCTTTTTGGAAATCTAGAAATGTGGAATCGAGATTTTCTATCGACATCAGACTCTGTATTAATGAATAATAGTGAGTCGTTTCTTCCAGACGAAAGTTGATCTTCGCGACGTGCTGTAATCTGCTCAGCAGCAGTGGAGCTGCCAGACGTTCCGCAATCTGCAGACGATTGCTCGAAGTCCCGCTGACCGTTCCTCGGACGGAGACAAACGGCGCGAGAAGTGGCGCACGGGGCGAGAAGGTATTTGCCGAGGTGGCGATCCATCTCATTTCAATATGGCCGATGGGATGCGATGGGCGAGAGGCCGCACTCAGCCGCGATCAGCCCGAGTCCAATGGCCGCCATAAATCGACCCTACCCAGGAGGCCGACTCCAGAAAACAGCTTCCTGCCTTGTGCAAACGCGGACGGGAGAGCTCTACGTTACACTTGCTTCAATATGCGTTTGTATGCCAGTGTTGTATGTGTGTGTGTGTGTGTGTGTGTGTGTGTGTGTGTGTGTGTGTGTGGGTGGGTGGTGTGTGTGTGTGTGTGTGTGTGTGTGGTGGTCTACACTGAGTTTGTCACCAATATCGGAAAATAGTATATTCTAGATAACTGTTCGGTGTAAATGTCTTACAATAGTAGTTTCTGACTGCGAAAAGATTATGTTCAAATTTTGGTAGCGTCATAACAAGGAGCTTTACGATATTGTCACGACGCACAGTAGGCTAACTCGCTTCAGAACATGGACATAATGGAAAAATCCTAAGAAAAACTGTGTCCCTTTTAAATTTCTGGTGTTGCTGATTAGGAATCCGATCTCCCAATAGCAAGATTCAGAATGGCGGAGACAATTTGACGAATCAAAAACAACAAATTTAGCAGAATCAGGTAGAAGTTCAGATATTTTAAGGTAGCTGGTGACAAGTTATAAAACTAACTAGTCGTACTGAAAGTTCTTATTCGAAATTTTAAAATTTTCAATCGAAATCGTTGTCACATTGGCTCTCAGAAGGACTGCCGTCGCGTTGTCCACTGGGAAATGTTTCGAAAATTAAATCTTTCATCTCAGGTAGCATTTGTTTATCTTCTTCAATTATCAACCTCGAGATGAGTAAATCGGAAGATGCCAGAAGCCAATGGAATACGTCATACATCGTTCCATCACGGGAATATTTTCGTGTAAAATCATCCCGAGAACGCAGGATATACTTACTCCGAGCTTCCTGCATATCTTCAGATAGCAGACCAACTGTAAATCGAGTAACGTCGATTTGGTATATCCGTGTACCAAGGCTATGTGGACTGACGGCGGCATCGGGCATTTTTGCAGAATATTGCGCACTATTGCACAAGAATTGTTCACCCTCTGGCACTGCCGCACGGTAGAAAAATGATCGTCCACTAAAAAAGCGCAAATATGCACACGGAAGACATTTGAATCTTTCAGCTACACTATGTAGGTAGTAGGAGAACTATTTATAAAAGTTGAGCCACGCAGAGGAAATTCTGTAGCCAATGATTACGGTAGGCTCTGAGCACTATGGGACTTAACATCTATGGTCATCAGTCCCCTAGAACTTAGAATTACTTAAATCTAAGGACATCACACAACACCCAGCCATCACGAGGCAGAGAAAATCCCTGACCCCGCCGGGAATCGAACCCGGGAACCCGGGCGTGCGAAGCGAGAACGCTACCGCACGACCACGAGATGCGGGCGATTACGGGTAATATACGTATTAGTTTACTTTTAAGTCGATACACGACGTTACCCCGGTTGAAACTGTCGTAAACGTACCTTCCACAGCGCTACACATTGTTCTATCTTGACAACTGGACACTTGGTTGGCGTCATATATTAGAAACGACAGATAAACTGGTCTGATGACGACGAACGAGTCGTCGCCAATGTCGATAGGTGGCCAATACTAAATCGAAAGATATAAGTCACAGCAGGTTTGTCAGTAACGTCGATAAGGTGCTGGCTGTGTGGTCTGGATCTGCAACGACTAAAATAATTAGAAGTCGTTGGTAAAAAATAATATATATTGTACTTAACTGGTTGCACAGGATTCTTCCAAGCTGCATATATATCACTGCACACAGATAGCTATTGAGGCCTCATTTAGGCCATACGTTACTAAGCGCCTTGTTAGAGTTTGCTTCCTATCAGCTGAAGGCTGTGCTACTTTACTACTTGACGCACCGAGCAAGAGTGGACGAGAGCTCGCCAGGAAATTGATACAAGCCGCGGAACGGCGCTAGCGACACTGGCCGCGACTCGCGCGTGCAGAGTTACTAATACGGACCTCGGTCGGTAACTGCAACCCCGAACAAGTGTGGCATCGAACGCTGATACCACACAAACAATATCTGAAAAATGTGTCGTCGTCCGATTCGCTATTTACCGACAACTGTTACGGCTCTGCTTGTCACTGGACTGCCACAGCAGCGTTAGACAAGTATCATCCAGTGTAATATACATAAGGTTTTGCAGGAATGCGCACCTTTGTCTGTTTCTATTCTGTCCCTGCTTTAAAGCGAGTAGGTGCACAATCAAGACCAAATTCTAAAGCACGGTGGTCAATGAAGCACGTTTATTCTTCATACCGACGTACAGCTAGTAGAGAACAGAACTCCTGGAGGGAAGATGCAGCTACGAGAGGTGATCATAAAATAAGGTTACAAAGCCTGCAGTGAAATATCTATGTTTTATTTCGTACAACCAGTTCAGTCAACTGATGGTACATATATTAAGCTATTTTTCAACACAGTCTCCATATCGCTTTAGCTATTTGTCGCTTCCTGGCATGACTTTGAATATATCCTGCTGGCAAAAGTCTTGTCCTTGTTTGTTCAGCTTGTTTAGCCACATCACCGCGAAGTTTTCACTTTCTAGTCTGAAGCGAAACGTCAGCCTCCTAAATAATCCTTTAAGTGATGAAAAAGGTGAATGTCGTTTGGAGCGAGGCCCGGGCTGTAGAGAGAGTGATCGATGATGGCTCAGCGACACTAATTCAGCTGCTGGAGGTTTTGTCGGCTGTATGATGTTGCGCGTTGCCGTGAAGGATGATGATGTCTTCGGTGAGAAGACTTGCCGGTTTTCTCTTGCTGCGGTTAAATGTTTCGGCAACAGAAATCGAATAACTGAGCGGATTTCTTGCGAGACCAGATTTCCAAACGATTCGCTACCTGTGTTTATCTGCAACTAGCGCTGTAGGTGGCGAGTGACAAACTCTGCATAGCAAACTCTGCGTAGCTCCGCATAAAGGGCTCTGAGCACCATGGGACTTAACATCTGAGGTCATCAGTCCCCTAGAACTTAGAACTACTTAAACCTAACTAACCTAAGGACATCACACACATCCATGCCCGAGGCAGGATTCGAAGCTGCGACCGTAGCGGTCGCGCTGTTCCAGACTGTAGCGCCTAGAACCGCTCGGCCACCCTGGCCGGCCCATCCGCATACCTTAGAGTTTCGCACACCACTAATTTCTCAATAACAGACGAAACTCTA
Source organism: Schistocerca gregaria (assembly GCF_023897955.1). NCBI lineage: Eukaryota > Metazoa > Arthropoda > Insecta > Orthoptera > Acrididae > Schistocerca > Schistocerca gregaria. The sequence goes on along the minus strand of NC_064925.1, from coordinate 224,100,610 downwards.
GGAATATCGGCCTTTAGACCTTAGTTTTTGATCACCCCTCGTATTTACACAAACACCCTATATACCGGAATGCTGATGTCTGAGCAAATATAGAATGTTCCAGCACATACAAACACTCAAACATAAGATACTTCAGTAACATTCCAGAAACGGAAAACTCTGAATAGAAAGAATTGCTAATAGTTGAGTTTGAACTAGAGCCCCGCAACACGCCAGCCACAGGCACTACACTGTACGCACCACAGCCCGTGGCAATATTACTGATATGAGTGAGTGATGATGCGTTGTTGCAATACCTAGGATAAATGAAGCAAATATTCAGTGACTTCGTAATCTAGAAAGGAATAAGAGTAATATCGGTAACGATAGTATCGTATTTCCTGAGCAAAGTGACGATCTTTCAGTATTGCGATCTCTCCCTTTCCAAGCATTAATCCCGACTCGCTGGGTCTGCTGTTTTGCTATATCTCCTCCATTTGACATCTTGGGGTCCTCAGCCAACAGCGTGGATGTCTCCCCGGACGTTGTCAGCCCATCTCTTTGCCGGTCTTCTTCGTGGTCTTGTTTCTCCCGGGTTGATGTGGAGCGTTCTTTTTGCGACTAATTTGTCTTGCTTTCTCATGACGTGGCCGTGCCAGTGGAGACGGACTACCCTCACTTTTTCGGTGATCGGCGCGACACCAAACCTTTGCCGGACGTCTGTATTTTTTATGTGGTCGCATCGTGTCAGCCCCATGGACCAATGAAGCATCTTCAACTCCACGGTGTGTAACATTTTCTTCTGTTGTTTCGTCACAGAGCGACACTCAGTCCCACACATTGCTGCTGGGCGTACCATGGTCTCACATACTTTTGCCTTTAGATACTGAGGCATCTTTTTATTGCAGAGGACTCTAGTGACCTGTCGCCACTTGAGCCAAACTGCATTCACCCTCATCCGGGTAATAAGAGTTGTGTCGCAGTCTGAGGTGACGACAGACCCTAGGTACTGATAATGCTAAATCTTTCAGTATTATGAAGCTAGTGATTAAAATTGGAACCCCAGAAAGATCAGAAAATAAAGAAATTTTACATACTGCACACTTATCGTATAATAACAAGACATGATTAAACGAGCAAGTGATTTATCACAACGATATCTTACTTACAGTCCTAGTTGGCAATTGATTGCAGATTATAGGCGACACAAGCAGATGCCAAGCGAAAAAAGAATGATAGGAAGAAAAATACGAGAAAATAAAACATTCAGTACCATGATGAACATGACGCAAGAAGGAATTAGAAAAAAAATTACTTTTAAGCAAATTACTTGAGGTTCGAGTCGTCCCTCGGGCATGGGTGTGTGTGTTTGTCCTTAGGATAATTTAGGTTAAGTAGTGTGTAAGCTTAGGGATTGATGGCCTTAGCAGCTAAGTTCCATAAGATTTCACACACATTTTTTTTTAAATTACGTGAATCAAAATGATAATCGCACTCTTTTGATTAGAGTTAGAAAAATCCGCTGCATTTAATGGAATTCGAGCCTTCAGCCCTCAGCCTTACACGGTAACCACTACCCACGCCAATACACTGCTAAACTTTGTCATATTTACGACTCTACTGCAACGATTAATTAAGAGCTTTCAAAAATTCGATTACAGGTAATGTCGTGCGAAGCGTGTCCAATGTAAACCGATCTCTATAATTATAATAAATATAGAAATGGCGCGGAACCGCGTTTTGTGCGGAAGGATCCAGAAGAGTTTAGTAAGTATGTGTATGAACTGTGTATATTTCTTTAGCTTCATTGGACGTGTGTGTGTGTGTGTGTGTGTGTGTGTGTGTGTGTGTGTGTGTGTGTGTGTGTGTGTGTGTGTGTGCATGTTGCTGGCTGGTTGTGGGGGTGGTTTTTGGCGAGGTTCTCATGTATGACGAAATAAAAAATAAAAGGGCCAGAAAGGATTCAGGATCCAAGACCATCAAGAAAGAAAGCCGGACAAGTAATTGTTGTGGCGGTTGTCAGCCAGCCCTGATTGGAGGAAACCAGCTAAACGTGTAATACCCTACTGGGTGCTGACATTAAGAAAGCCCACGATAGCATAAACAAAGCAAAGTTGTGGGAGAAAATGCAGAAGTTATAAATATCAAAGAATGTTACAAATATTGGAAATATTTCAAATGGTTCAAATGACTCTGAGCACTATGTGACCTAACTGCTTAGGTCATCAGTGCCCTAGAACTTAGAACTACTTAAACCTAACTAACCTAAGGAGATCACACACATCCATGCCCGAGGCAGGATTCGAACCTGCGACCGTACAGTCGCGCGGTTCCAGACTGTAGCACCTAGAACCGCTCGGCCACCCCGGTCGGCGGAAATATTTCACTGGACGGCTCATAAGGGGTATGAAAATTGGATGGAGGTTATTCCATGGCTTTTGACATAAAAGCAGAAGTCAGGCAAGGAGAAGGAATAATGCAGGGAGCACTAGTTGCAACAAATGAAGCTGAGGAGTGAATTAGCATAGGAATACAAATGAATGTACTGACGTTTGTGGATAGTATAGCTTTAATCGTTGAAAATATAGATAAGTTGAAAGTGCTGACAAGAGAGCCATGTCAAAACAAAAGAAGTTGGATTAGAGGTAAATGATGAGAACCAATTAAGGAGGGAAGAAAAAAATTACAAGACAAAATGGCGGGCAGCCATAGAGACTGATAACCAAGTGTTTGAATAAGCAGTAGAATTTAAATATGATGAGAAATAATAAATAGAAGCCAGGATAAATGCGACAGCCAGACGATCACATTCACCCACCAACATATTGTCAACCAATTTTTTTTTCAAAAGGAGCCAAAGTATGGAAATTTAGGCATACAAAAATTTAATCAGACCTGTATTACTATGATAACGGCGGGCAGACATACGGAGAGCAGCTGAGTGTACAGAGAGAAATATAAAGGTTTTCGAAAATAAATCCAGTGGCACATATTTGGACCAATTTGTAGGGAGGAGAATGGTGAAGAAGAAAAAAGCAGGGAGGTGTATAATAAACCAGATATTGTTGCAGAAGCTAAGGCAAAGAGGGTGAGAGGTGCCGGGCGCATCTACAGGGTGTTACAAAAAGGCACGGCCAAACTTTCAGGAAACATTCCTTACACACAAAGAAAGAAAATATGTTATGTGGACATGTGTCCGGAAACGCTTACTTTCCATGTTAGAGCTCATTTTATTTCTTCTCTTCAAATCACATTAATCATGGAATGGTAACACACAGCAGCAGAACTTACCAGCATGACTTCAAACACTTTGTTACAGGAAATGTTCAAAATGTCCTCCGTTAGCGAGGATACATGCATCCACCCTCCGTCGCATGGAATCCCTGATGCGCTGATGCAGCCCCGGAGAATGGCGTATTGTATCACAGCCGTCCACAATACGAGCACGAAGAGTCTCTACGTTTGGTACCGGGGTTGCGTAGACAAGAGCTTCCAAATGCCCCCATAAATGAAAGTCAAGAGGGTTGAGGTCAGGAGAGCATGGAGGCCATGGAATTGGTCCGCCTCTACCAATCCATCGGTCACCGAATCTGTTGTTGAGAAGCGTACGATCACTTGGACTGAAATGTGCAGGAGCTCCATCGCGCATGAAACACAAGTTGTGTCGTACTTGTAAAGGCACATGTTCTAGCAGCACAGGTATAGTATCCCGTATGAAATCATGATAACGTGCTCCATTGAGCGTAGGTGGACGAAACTAAAATGAGCTCTAACATGGAAATTTAAGCGTTTCAAGACACATGTGCACATAACATCTTTTCTTTATTTGTGTGTGAGGAATGTTTCCTGAAAGTTTGGCCGTACCTTTTTGTAACACCCTGTATAGAAGAAAGGAGGAATCAAGACTGAGAGAAGCGTTAGAAAACAAACCTGAATGCTGCTGGCTATTAGACAGGCCGAAAATAAGATGGTAAAGCCAGGTCGTCAAAGGAAATTCAGATCCTAGGAGCAAGGGAAGGAGACGCCACGAACAGAACGCTGCGGAGGAAGCTGGCTATATGACGAAGCCAAAAACCGACTGCGGTTTGTGGGGCCAGGAGACTAAGAGTAAGTACTGGTTGCGGTGACATCAGATTTAATACCTGTCAGCTAGTCTGATGATTGGGTACGTCAAACCACAAAACATTCTACACATAGAGCGGTACCACTCTTTCAATCGTTTTTTCTCTTGCGTAGCACATAACACACCTTTTCTTGACATTCGTTTTCTTATTTGGGCGTATCTGCACTGGGAAATGAGTCTATGGTTTTGGCTCAAGCTTCATAGTGGTATCACTCGACAGTCTCCCGCGGACAGAGTTCTTGGGTAGCTGACTTCAAGTTGCTCTAATCCCTCGCCATCATCTCCATCAACTACTGTCTTCGCCATTTTGGCTCATCTGTATCAACATCGTAATTCGCGTGACAACTAATGGTATGTGGGGCAGTTACTTCAGGTAGCAACAACTGTTCCCCTAGCCTTTTCCAATGAAGAATGGCGTGTAGGAAGAACAATTGCCGGTAAGCCTCTGTATTAGTTCCAATTTCTCTTTCTCGTTGTGGTCACTTCGTGGGATGAATGTGGGAAGAAGTAATAATTTGCCCGACTTTTCACGGTAATTTTTCTCTCTAAATTTCCACACTAAATCTCTCCGTGATGCACAACGCCTCTCTTGAAACGTCTGCCACTGGAGTTTCTTGATAATCTCTGTAACGCCCTCGTGCTGACTGAACGATCCCGTGACGAAACGTGGCACTCTTCATTGGGGCTTCTCTATCTATTCTATCAATGCTACCTAGTAAGGACCCTAAATCGATGAACAATACTAAAGAATCTGTCAAATAAGCTCATTATAGGACTTACGGATGCGTTAAAGTTCTTCTTACGAATCTCATTCTGGCACTGCTTACTAAGGTCAGTGATTATGTGGCACACATGACCTGTGTTTCGTTTTAGAATATATTTAAGAGCCATGTAATATCTAGAAACTGATCTCCAGGGAGCCATATAGTGTAGCGCGCTTTAGCGGGCTAAGCTCGTGATAGGCCTTAAATGCCGTAGCAGCTTCATGCGACTGCAGCTCGTCGTTTCATGAGATTGGGTTAACTTCCACAACGTGCGAAATTTAATACCATAGATTCGATAGCCATGACCCTGCTGCATGTTCTGGTGAAGTTTCCCTTCTTAGACGTCGCATTATACAGGCTTCTCACAAACGTATAACATTCAGGCGCGATTTTTAAATGCGAAATTCGCTTCGTAATCTTACGTGTATCGTTCAGACGCTGTAACTTCTACCTACTTGTGTGGTTTTCCGTAAATGTTAATCATCTTCGTGTCTAAGCATGTAGAACGCTTTATGTCAACATGACCTTGTTGCTCGCCGTTTTTATTGTGTGGCGCTTCTGATAGCTAACAACGTAATTTGATGAGAATTTCAATGTACTGTAAGATGGAGTAATACCAGACGGACTTTTAATATTCTTTAAGGCAGCTTCGCAAAGACTTTCAAATTCGCACGACAAAAAAAGGCGAGATATTTGTGATGACATTGAAAAATAATATGATAAAGAACATGAACTGAAAATATTATTTTAGCAACCAGATCACAAAAAGTAAAATTATTCCACGTTACACTGTATAACGGGTAAACTTCGTACGGTGATTGAATTTCTATGATAAGTTCCACGTTGCCTCAAATGGGTAATTTCGGACACAAACTATCATTTTAAAAAATAGTGTGATTACGAATGAACTTCACAAATTGGTGTTATGGTTCCGCATCAACTGTAGAATGTCTGAGAACAATGAGAATTTATGCTGGACCGGGAGTCGGCTGGCCGCTGTGGCCGATCGGTTCTAGGCGCTTGAGTCTGGAACCGCGCGACCGCTACGGTCGCAGGTTCGAATCCTGCCTCGGGCATTGATGTGTGTGATGTCCTTAGGTTAGTTAGGTTTAAGTAGTTCTAAGTCTAGGGGACTGATGACCTCAGATGTTAAGTCCCATATTGCTTAGAGCCATTAGAATTTGAACCAGGAGTCGCACCCAAATTTCCCGATTTTCGCAAAGCTATCCGAGCATGCCTCAAGGAGCGGCCCAACCAGGGTAAATTTTCGTTTGTTCTGAAATATTCTACATCTGATCCCGAACCATGATCGCAGTTTCTGAGTTCATTCTTAACTGAATTCGGCTGTTGATGAATAATGTAGTGTGTCACACTGCACTACAGATGTAATTATGATTCATTCTATTTGTTACCTCACTTACGTTTGTTTCTGTGTAAACACCTCCAAAATAGTGAGACGTCCTTTGACATTCGGCCACCAAAAGGTACACCACGAAAAACAGAGTAATGCAACAACCCTCAGATAAGATACGCACTGTATAAGAATACCCCAGCGTTGCCCTTCCATTGCATTCAGCGAACGAGGTGCATATCAGACAACCTATACATACTGTTGTGAAAGTAACATTCGGGTAAAACAACCCGAAGACAGAATGGAATAATATTTGATGCATTTTTTTGGAAGAAGAGTAAGTTGGGCATTACTGTTGTCAACGCATAACGTAACTACGCCATAAACTGTGTTACTACATTTCTGGAAATCTATCTTTAATTGAGCCTCCTAAACAACTAAAGGACATAATAAGTTAAAAGGTTTCAAAAGGGACCTACTAATTTGGCTAATTTCAAAACTGTATCGCATATTAACAACGTTCAATCATCAGATGCTAGAGGGCAAAAATTTCATGTTCTATACGTCCAAATGTAACGCAAACGCGTTGAAGTAATATTACTAAAATATAAATCATAATATTAAATTTTCAATAATTACGAAAATATTACAGAGCCGAAAAAATCAGCATGAAAATTCCTTTAACGTGAGACACTTTACACGTTAATTCTCAGTCGTTTCAAATTTCTTATTAATTTCACTCATTTAATTTTGCAAGGATAGGTGGCAGATAGGGTTGTGGAACTAATAGTGGACTCAAGTATGGTTGCTATCGTAGTAGTTTACATTCAGACAAATTTAATGTGCAAAGGAAAACTCTTAAGTTAACACTACTGAAAAGTAAACTATCGCCGGACTTCAGGTACTTTAATTCTGTAATTAAGTAAACGTTTATACTTAATTTTTGTGAGCTCATCTCCCTGAAACAGGTGAGGAGAAGGTCGCCTTTAAACAGATTTTAGAGAGACGTCAAAGGGCAGTTCAGGATGAACTTACGTTGTGGTAGGTTGCGTAGACCCGCAATACTTTTGATTTCTGAGTACTTCATCCAGATGCAAGTTGACACAGAGTGTCAACTTGTCCGATGCTGGCTGTTGCTATTAGCTTAAGCTGTTTACGAAATAAGTAGACCTAGAAGAAGGTCACTATAACAATGGCCCATACGCTGGTTTCTACTGTATTGTTTGTTACATTATGACGTGGTACGATACTCAGAAATCGCATGTCAACTGACACTGGGCGCGGAAGTCTACGCAACTATAAAGACCGGAGAGTTTCTCACTTACCTGCTACTACATAAACATGATAGGAAATCTTGCTGCAAAGGCGCATGAGAGCTGTGCTAACAATTCGACAGTTACAAGGGTCTCCGACCGTCATTCAGTCTGTATATGAAGCAAGCAGTAAAGAAAACAGATGAGTAATTTGGCAACGATTAAAATACAGGGAGAACGAAAGAAAACTTTGATGTTTGATAGTGATATTGTAATTCTACCGCAGACAGCAAAAAACTTCGAAGACCAGTGGTGTCGAACTCAGTGTCTTGAAAAAGAGAGCTTAAGACGAATATCAACAAAAATGAAACAAGAGTAAAGATGCTGTAGAGGTTACAGAAAGACGTGAGACACTAAAAATACTGAATGAGTTGTTCTATTCGGGCAGCAAAAGAACTGTCGATGGCCGAAGTGGACGTAAAATTCAGACTGGTTGCATCAGATAAAGAATTTCCTAATATTCAGTACTAATTTAAGTGTTAAACTTTTCTGAAAGCATTTTTCTGCAGTGTAGCGTCACGCGGAACCGAAACAATAACGATAAACAGTTCAGTCATGTCCTCCAACTGGCTCAACTGTGCCAAACTTTTCATCTGAGAGGAGCAATTGCAACCTACGTCCTCAATTATTTGCAGGATATATTCCAATATCTGTCTTTCTCTATAGTTTTTACTCTTCCCACGTTCCTCTAGTACCACAGAAGTTAATCCTTGATGTCTTAACAGATGTCATATCATTTTGAACTGATCATTTATCAGTGTTTTCCTTGTATTCTTTCCCTTGCGGATTCTGCGGAGAAACCCCTCATTCCTTACCTTATAACTCCATCTAATTTTCAATATTTTTTTGTAGCTCCACATCTCGAATGCTTCGAGTTTCTTCTGTTCCGATTTTCCCAAAGTCCACGTTTCACTACAATACATTGCTGTGCTCCAAACGTAGATTCTCAGGAATTTCTTCCCCACGTTAAGGCCCATGTTTGATACTAGAAGCATTCTATGGACCACCAATGCCCTTTTGTGCCAGTGCAAGTCGGATTTTTACGTTCTCATTCCTGGTAAGATCACGGGTTATTTTGCTGCTTAGGTAGCAAGATTTCTTCATCTACTTCATAATCACCAATTCTAATGTTAAGTTTCTCTCTGTTCTCGTTTCTGCTACTTGTCATTACTTCCTTCTTTTTCCTGGTTATTCTCAATCCAGATCCTGTACCGACAAGAGCTCTCATTCCATTCAACAGATCTTGCAACTGTTTTTCACTTTTACTGAGGAAGTAATGTCGTCACCGAATATTATCGTTGATATCTTTTCACCCAGAATTTTAATCCTATTCTTCAACCTTTCTTTTATGTCTGTCATTGCTTCTTCCATGTGCAGATATATAGATTGAACTGCAGGGGCGAAAGACTACATCCGTGTCTTACAACCTTTATAGTCTGAGCATTTCGTTCTTGGTCTTCCAGTCTTACTGTTCCCCCTATTTTTCTCAGAATATGGAACATCTTGCACCATTTTACACTCTCGAACGCATTTGATGCGTCGGCAATGAATGTGTCTTGATGTTTTTTCAGTCTTGCTTCCATTGTCAACCACGACATCAGAATTGCCTCTCTGGTGCCTTTGCCTTTCCTAAAGCCAAATTGATGTCATCTGATCATCAATTTTCTTTTCCATTCTTCTGTACATTATTATTGTCAGGAGCGTGCATGTATGAGATGTTAATCTGATTCTGCGACAATTCTCGCACTTGTCGGCTCTTGTTGTCTTCAGAATTGCGTGGGTTTTTTCCCGCAAGTTTGATTTTATACCGCCAGTCTTACTGATTCTGCACACCAAGGTGATTAATCTTTTTTTTTTTTTTTGCCACTCCTCTCTATGATTTTAGAAATTTCGATGGAACGTTATCTATCCCTTCCGACTTATTTGGTCTTAAGTTGTCCAGAGTTCACTCAATAAGAGAATAGAAGAATTCTAAATGTGTTGCTACAGAAGAATGCTGAATATTATATGGGTAGATCGGGGAAGTAACGGAAGGACGCTGATCCGATATGGAGCGAAAAGAAATTTGTAGACAACTCGTGTGTGTGTGTGTGTGTGAGTGTGTGTGTGTGTGTGTGTGTGTGTGTGTGTGTGTGTGGGTTGGACGGTTGGGGGGGGGGGGAGGAGGGGGGGGGGGGAGTTATAACCGCAGAAGTAGACCAAAGCTTGACTACAGTAAGCTGGTTGAAATAGATGTACGTTTCAGTAACTATGCAGCAATGAAGGGTCCTGTACAGGATAGACTAGCGTGGAGAGCAACAGTAAGGGTCAGAGAATTGTGTGACCAATAATGTGTGGGAGTTGAAATTCAGACACATACTGGACCAACATATATTTCCAATAGTCTAGAGTTTTATCCTCACATTAACATTTAAGAAGTTGTGTATTTCGCTAAATAAAGGTAAAATTTAGATAGAAATTAGCAGTTAAAGAAATAAAACTTATATTCAAGATCAAATTGAAAAATTAATAAATGCAATAGACTTCCATTGGTTCGGCACCCAACATTCCGGAACACCCGACAGTCCGGCATCATCCAAGGTTCGGAAGCACTCGGTAGTCTCCACAACGCGTCTGCTACTGTTAGACGCAACCGGCATTATTCGAAATCCGTCGCAAGCGTTCGGACTTCAGGCGGCTGATCTTGGCTCTCACGACAGAGAGCTTCAGTTCACTGTTTTGATTGCGAGCAGTTTTCACCATTTTTTCTTGCGAACTAGGGTCTGTATTACATTAGTGAATGTAAATATCAAAGTGACCTGCGGAAGTTTTATTGACATTTGAGCAGTGACAATGTTCTCGAAATCGAAACCTTCGAGATCTAAATCAGGAGAGAAACGTAAGCACGTGTAATATTGGGTCTTCAACTATTTACTACACAAAAAGTGAACTAATGAAATTTGCTTCCCAGGTGGTAAAAACTGGGAAATTGGCTTCGAGAGGAATATAAAAAGCAAAACTAAAAAAATTAGATGACGTATTGTACAAATTGTTCAGTGCACTACACTTCGAAGGAAATCCGGTGAAACTTCTTTATTTATATGAGTGTATCTATACTTACATTTCAGAATGATTGAGAAGACGAAACTTCTACGTTATCTGATTCTGAAACAGCTGAGTAAAACTGAGCGTCCTGAGCCTACTCTCCCTTTACTTTTTCTTATCATGTCAACAATGACCCACAATATTCTAGCGCAACGCAATCTGACTGCTCAAAAAAATTACATCCTGACTTCAAATAATTAATTCAGAAGAATGGCCCTGACTAAAAAGAAATCTTAACAATAACCTATACTTTTTATGAAGCACATACCTCACAAAAATCTTCGTTACGCGAACTATTGCAATACAACGAGCGTCAATAATGCCAGCTAAATAAAAGATTCTAACTACTAAAGCCACTGACTACTAATAGGCATGTGGTTAACAAAGGAAAGATTTTGTTGTAAACCAAATAATGTATTTTTTACTTTAATAATGTGACATCCAGTTGAAACACGAATATAAATCGTCATTGACATCTAGTACAAAGGTACATAATCATGAATAATATTCAGTCTCCAAGTCTAACGTACAGATCGTTAGCCTACGCTAACACTTCAGACCTCTACCCTCCATCAATGCTAACTTCTCACATCTAACATCTATCACTGCTGACTGTTCACCCGCAACTGCCCAACAGTACTTCCATCGCTGTTGGCGACTAACTTCCAACTGCCTAACACTACTGGCGATTAACTTCCAGCCGACCGCGGTGGCCGTGAGGTTCTAGGCGCTCCCGTCCGGAACGGCGCTGTTGCTACGGTCGCAGGTTCGAATCCTTCCTCAGGAATGGGTGTGCGTGATGTCCTTAGGTTAGTTAGGTTTAAGTAGTTCTAAGTTTTAGGGGACTGATGACCACAGCAGTTGAGTCCCATAGTGCTCAGAGCCATTTTTGATTAACTTCCAACAACAAGTCCAACCAGCCACAGAGTCTCTTACAAAGAAATTGCAGTCAGAGATCCAATTCAAAGCCTACACAGCGCTGCCAACACAGAAGCAGCACACTTACAGCGGTAATGGGGCCAATGACTATTGAAAGGACAAAGAAGTCTGGACAAGATTTAGTTGTTGCAGTAAATGAGTACAACTTTTCTGATGGTTGGCTCTGAAAATAATGAGTCGGCTAACTAAAATTTTACTGCAAAGTACTGTTACAGCGGTTTTCGCTTTACAGCTTAGCCAATGCGAGTAGTAGGTCGGCACTGGATTGGTCCCGAATGTGCAGGAACATCGTTATGGAAAACCAGATAAGCAAACAGCAAATGAAGCAAAGGTATAAGAACAGATTAATAACAAACCTTAACATACCCTTGCCTTAAACCAAATGTTTAGTGTACATACAGTCATACTGATCTTTCAGTTTTCATCAATTCCGAAATTATTCTGTACTACTCTTGTACTTCTACACATGCTTATCATCGTGCTACACGTTATATCTGACACCAGCTGTTATATTTATATAATTCAAATACGCAAGACAATAATGGCTTTTCGAAATATTAGTCCCAGAATTACAAGGAGTACTGGTTTCTAACATTGCAAAGTGCCTTCATGCTGCATTCTTCAACCGCTCCTCTGCGCCATAGCACTGGTGCCGCCGTCGTTGCAGTTGCTTATTCTCCGATAACCTGCGTTGGTAACAACCATGATGTTTTATTTGAATGGGGCTCCATCAGGAGTTGTGTGCAGCACAACTACCACACAGCATTAAGAAAAACAGAAGGTTCAGCATTGGTCGTTGAAATAGGAATCTTTATTTCCGTTGCAAACCAATCCCAATCACTGCGTGGCCATAGTCAGCCCTACCGACATATAAATACAAGCATTAAAACTGTAATATCTGCCCATATTAATGAAGAGTACTTGTCAGGCCGAAGTACTCTTCATTGTTACGTGCAGATATTACAGTTCTACTGCTTACATTTGTAAGTCCTCGTGGCTTTTAATACTAGCACTGATAATAGTCACGCAGTGATTGAAATCGATATGCAACAGAAATAAAGATTTCTACTTCAACGACCAATGCTGAAACTTCTTTTGTTACAAGCATGATGCTGTTTCTCTTTACGGGTCATCCACATCTCTTATTCATTGTCAATCCGCTACAGTTGTAGCGAATTTTATCACTGATATGACGATGGTGTTGTGGTTCAGGCTATTTACAATATTGCAGTGCCTATGTTGTTAGGAAGAACGATGCAATGTTCCTTCATTCACGCATGAACTGAAATATCGCATTTACCCGCCGATAACAGGCAGTGACTTTCAACTAAAACGTCCTTCCCTGTAAAAGTACAGGCTGTGTTGCAGGAACTACGACATATGTAAGTTTTGGTGTGGTCGTGCGTCGTGGGTGCATAGCCAAAGCGATTAAGGCGATCACTCTCGTAAAACGGAAAATTCGGGTTCGAGACCCCGTCCAGCGTATGTTTACATTGCCGTCATTCCCTTGCACAACTGATAGTTTTTCATATTCCCAACTGTGAATACATTTCTTGTTCCTACACATACGTTCATAAATTAAGGATAATGCTGACACATGGTGAAAGAACGCGCGGAGGGCCGGTTTGTGGGTTTAAATCACCTTGGGGTATGACCTTGTGGTGCATTTGGCCTGCGATCGTCGCACGGTGGCGCTGGCAGCAGTCCACATACGCAGAGGTGTTGCAGCGAGCAAGTGTGCAGACGTTTTCAGACGTGCTAATGGTGACTGTGTGTTGAAGATGGCTCAAAGAACACATATTGATGACATTATGAGGGGCAGAATACTAGAGCGACTGACGGATGGTCAAAAACAATAGGTGGTAGCATGGGCACTCCGTGTGCCACAAAGTGTGATTTCAACACTATGGCAACTATTCCAGCAGACAGGAAACGTGTCCAGGCGCTACAGTGCGGGTCGTCCACATTTACAACACCACAAGACCGTCTCACATCAGGGCCCGCAGACGGCCACGGAGTACTGCAGGTAGCCTTGCTCTGGACCTTACCACAGCCACTGGAACAGTTTCCTCCAGACACACAGTCTACAGACAACTGAACACATGTGGTTTATTCGCCTGGAGACCTGCAAGATGCATTCCACTGACCCCTGGTCACAGGAGAACCCGTAAAGCCTAATGTCAAGAACACAGTACATGGTCATTGGAACAGTGGCGCCAGGTTATGTTCACGGACGAGTCCAGGTATAGTCTAAACAGTGATTCTCGCCGGGTTTTCATCTGGCGTGAACCAGGATTCAGGTACAAACCCCTTAACGTCCTTGAAAGGGACCTGTGTGGAGGTCGTGGTTTGATGGTGTGGGGTGGAATTATGATTGGTGCACGTACACCACTGCATGTCTTTGACAGAGAAACTGTAACAGGTCAGGTGTATTGGGACGTCATTTTGCACCAGTATGTCCGCCTCTTCAGGGTTGCAGTGGGTCCGACCTTCCTCGTGATGGATGATAACACACTGCCTCACCGAACTGTCATCAAAACAGAAGATATCAAGCGAATGGAGTGGCCTGCATGTTCTCCAGACCTAAACCCCAAGTCTGAGATGCTCTCGGTCAACGTATCGCTGCATGTCTTCAAACCCCTACGACACTACAGGAGCTCCGACTGGCACTGGTGCAAGAATCTGAGGCTATACTCCAGCAGCTGCTCGACCACCTGATCCACAGTATGCCAACCCGTTGTGCGGCCTGTGTACGTGTGCATGGTGATCATATCCCATATTGATGTCGGGGTTCATGCGCAGGAAACAGTGGCGTTTTGTAGCATATATGTTTCGGGACGGTTTTCTCATCTTATCACCAATACCGTGGACTTACAGACTGTGTCGTGTGTGTTCCCTATATGCCTATGCTATTAGCGCCAGTTATCTGTAGAGCCACGTTGTGTGGCACCACATTCTACAATTATCCTTAACTTGTGAGCATGAGTGTAGATTATTACCTCTCGTATAAAACTTGATACATCCTTCCCCTGCTACCGCCGCTACCCGCATCACACACATGGTCGGCAAATTGGTCCACTGGGGATACTGCTGTGGGAGACCCTGATATCAAGAGTACTGCAGGCACAGAACCTATGACTCCGGCTGGCACATCTGAAACATGTAGTTCTAGCTTCGCCACGAGAAACACAATCCTCGGGACCAGAGGTGTAAGCACCCCACACAACAGCAACACAATTGGGAGCATGACTTTCTCAATCATAGGCTCTCAAAGCGTGGAAACGACATCTCTCCACAGGGTGTGCATTTAGGACGGAGCCTGGCCACCCATAGCCAGTTCGGTCCGCTGAGCCACTACAAGCAGTTCCGAAGGAGAACAATCTCCAGGATCTACACCTTGTGTTCCAGCAGCCATCCAATCTGCAAAACACCTCACCACAGCGACTACGAATAGCCAGCTCTACCACAGACTCGGTGGCACTTTGACTGTCAGTATACGACCTCAGGGACTTGTCACATTCATAAGTAAGTGCCAGTAGTAATGGGACTCCAGTCGCAGCTACTTCGGTCACTCGGATCTTTCAGATTACTTCGGCGGAACGCATCTTTCATATGTTTGTACATAGACAGAGATTAAACGAACTTATGACTTATCAATAGTAAGCTTGTGGTAGCGGTGATATATACTCATTTAGATTGTTTATCAAGATGGACGATTTTGTGGTATTCTTCAGACTTGTGGTGAAAGGAAATAGATGATAACTGCATACTACCACGTTCAATCCTTTATTAGTGTGTGTTACCACACAGGCCGCATCAGAAGTACTTCTTAGCAAATGTATGTGGAACACTTAAAAGACTTGCTTTCAAGTTATCGTGAAGACAGCTACAATCCTGAGATAAAACAATTTATGATCCAATGAAAGATATACGTATACGAGACTGTTTGTCGGATATATGTGGCTGCCTGAGCACTAACATAAAAAGTTTGGAAAGCGCCAGCCACTCTGCTATGTTAAAATACTTGTATCCATCTCTGTTAGATCACACACACACACACACACACAGAGAGACTAAAACCTTATTTGGTCAAAGTTTGTGAGCTATTCTAGAAAAGTTTGGGTGTAAAAATCCTTAACCGAGTGATGCTGTGCTTGCGGAATCTTTCAGCTTCCGCATCCAGCTAACCGACATCTGTCTTATAGGGCCGTACCTGAACTCTATCCTGTGCAACCTTCTTTATCTCCCAGTACTTACTACAACTTACATACTTTTGAATCTGCTTAGTGTATTTATCTCTTGGTCTCCCTCTACGATTTTTACCCTCCACGCTGCTCTCCAATGCTAAATTTGTGATCCCTTGATGCCTCAGAACATATGCTACCAACTGGTCCCTTCTTCTTGTCAAGTTGTGCTACAAACACCTCTTCTCCCCAATTCTATTCAATACCTCCTCATTAGTTATGTGATCTACCCATCTAATCTTCAGCACTCGTCTGTAGCACCACATTTCAAAAGCATCTATTCTCTTCTTTTCCAAACTATGTATCGTCCATGTTTCACTTCCATATATTGCTACACTCCATACAAATACTTTCACAAACGACTTTCTGACACTTAAATCAATACTCGATGTTAACAAATTTCTCTTCTTCAGAAACGCTTTCCTTGCCATTGCCAGTCTAGATTTTATATCCTCTCCGACCGTCATCAGTTATTTTGCTCCCCAAATAGCAAAACCCCTTTACTACTTTAAGTGTCTCATTTCCTAATCTAATTCCCTCAGCATCGCCCGACTTCATTCAACTACATTCCATTATCCTCGTATTGCTTTTGTTGATGCTCATCTTATATCCTCCTTTCAAGACACTGTCCATTCCGTTCAACTGTTCTTACAAGTTTTTTGCTGTCTCTGACAGAATTACAATGTCATCGGCGATCATCAAAGTTTTTATTTCTTCTCCATGGATTTTAATACCTACTCCGAATTTTTCTTTTGTTTCCTTCACTGTTTGCTCAATATACAGATTGAATAACATCGGGGAGTGGCTACAACCCCGTCTCACTCCATTCCCAACCACTGCTTCCCTTTCATGCCCCTCGACTCTTATAACTGCATCTGGTTTTTGTACAAATTGTAAATAGCTTTTCGCTCCCTGTATTACCGCTGACACCTTCAGAATTTGAAAGAGAGTATTCCAGTCAATGTTGTCAAATGCTTTTTCCAAGTCTACAAATGCTAGAAACGTAGGTTTGCCTTTCCTTAATCTTTCTTCTAAGATAAGCCATAAGGTCAGTATTGCCTCACGTGTTCCAACATATCTACGGCTTCTACCAGTTTTTCCATTCGTTTGTAAAGAATTCGCGTTACTATTTTGCAGCTCGATAGCTCTGTCATCACCTGCTTTCTTTGAGATTGGAATTATTATATTGGTCTTGAATTCTGAGGGTATTTCGCCTGTCGCATACATCTTGCTCACCAGATGCTAAAGTTTTGTCAGGACTGGCTCTCCCAAGGCCGTCAGTAGTTCTAATGGAGTGTTGTCTACTCCCAGGGCCTTGTTTCGACTCAGGTCTTTCAGTGCTCTGTCAAACTCTTCACGCAGTATCTTTTCATTTTCGGCTACATCCTCTTCCATTTCCATAATATTGTCCTCAAGTGCATCGCCCTTGTATAGACCCTCTATATACTCCTTCCACATTTCTGCTTTCCCTTCTTCGCTTAGAACTGGGTTTCTGTCTGTGCTCTTGATAGTAATACAATTGGCTCTTTTTTCTCCAAACGTCTCTCTAATTTTCTTGTAAGCAGTATCTACTTACCCCTAATGAGATAAGACTCTACATCATTACATTTGTCCTCTAGCCATCCCAGCTTAGCCATTTTGCACTTCATGTCGATCTCAATTTTTAGACGTTTGTATTCCTTTTTGCCTGCTTCATTTACTACATTTTTATATTTTCTCATTTCATCAATTAAATTCAATATCCATTCTGTTGCTCAAGGATTTCTACTAGCCCTCGTATTTTTACCTACTTTATCTTCTACTGCCTTCACTACTTCATCCCTTAGAGCTACCCATTCTTCTTCTACTCTATTTCTTTCCCCCATTCCTGTCAATTGTTCCCTTATGCTCTCCCTAAAACTCTGTACAACCACTGGTTTAGTCAGTTTATCCAGTTCCTATCTCCTTAAATTCCCACCTTTTTGCAGTTTCTTCAGTTTTAATCTGCAGTTCATATTAAATAGATTGTGGTCAGAGTGCACATTTGCTCCTGGAAATGTCTTACAATTTAAAACCCAATTTAAAACCTGGTTCCTAAATCTCTGTCTTACCATTACATAATTTATCTGGTACCTTCTAGTATCTCCAGGATTCTTCCATGTATACAACCTCCTTTTATGATTCTTGAACCAAGTGTTACCTATGATTAAGTTATGCTCTGTGCAAAATTCTAACACATGGCTTCGTCTTTCATTTCTTACCCCCAATCCATATTCACCTGTTATGTTTCCTTCTCTCCCTTTTCCTGCTCTCGAATTCCAGTCACCTATGATTATTAAATTTTCGTCTCCCTTCACTACCTGAATAATTTCTTTTATCTCATCATACATTTCATAGATTTGTTCATCATCTGCAGAGCTAGTTTGCATATAAACATTGTACTACTGTAGTGGGCATGGGCTTCGTGTCTATCTTGGCCACAACAGTGGGTTCACTATGCTGATGTAGTATCTTACCCGCACTCCTAGTTTTTTATTCATTATTAAACCTACTCCTGTATTACCCCTATTTGATTGTGTATTTATAACCCTGTATTCACCTGACCAAAGGTCTTGTTCCTCCTGCCACCGAACTTCACTAATTCCCACTATATCTAACTTTAACCTATCCATTTCCCTTTTTAAATTTTCTAACCTACCTGACCATTTTAGGGATCTGACATTCCACGCTCCGATCCGTAGAACGCCAGTTTTCTTTCTCCTGATAACGACGTCCTCTTGAGTAGTCCCCGCCCGGAGATCCGAATGGGGGACTATTTTACCTCCGGAATATTTTACCCAAGAGGACGCCATCATCATTAACCATACAGTAAAGCTGCATGCCCTCGGTAAAAATTATGGCCGTAGTTTCCCCTAGCTTTCAGCCGTTCGCAGTACCAGCACAGCAAGGCCGTTTTGGTTACTGTTACAAGGCCAGATCAGTCAATCATCCAGACTGTTGCCCCTGCAACTACTGAAAAGGCTGCTGCCTCTCTTCAGGAACCACAAGTTTGTCTGGCCTCTCAACAGATACCCCTCCGTTGTGGTTGTAGCTACGGTACGGCCATCTGTATCGCTGAGGCACGCAAGTCTCCCCACCAACAGCAAGGTCCATGGTTCATGGGGGAAGACCATAATTATACCCTAACCTATACTTTCACCTCTGTGCCTTTCGCGGAACGGATACACTCATACTCAGGTTATAGCAGGTGCTGACATCAGCAGGGATCATTAAAATACTTAGGTCTCCACTGAATTTAAATACGGAATAAATATACTAAAATTAAGATAAGTCGAGATTTTATTACTATAATCCTATTTGCAACAAAGTACTGTTTATCAGTAGCTTGGTGAGACGCAAGTTAATTCCTTAAATAATTGCGCCACGATCTCATCCTTGATAGTGAGACGCAACGCCAAATCGATAAAAGGGATGGATGTGCAACACTTCATCAACGTTGCACATCACTATACTCAAACTTATCTATGACGAAGTCTTTGCGTTCCGCCTCTCAAGAGGACAAGTAACAATTGCGTTTCTGGTATCTCTCGTCTCTAGCCACTCGCACAATCTGTGTTTGTGTTAGCCAATTTGTATCCGATATCTCTCTCCACACTGCTCTAGCCTTTAACATTGTTTTTACGTTAACTGCTAGACTGAAAAGTGTGATGGATCTCTCCTGATGACTTAATGGCAGATACACCCTCTTTCCCCATTTATATTCAATATATCATTTATTCTATGTGGCAACAGGTCATACATAATTCGAATGCGGGGCTGTGATGCGACAACACTGTAGTTCGGCGATTACTATAGCTTTAGAAAGCAAAAAGGATGATCCGCTGATGGCCTCCCTTCTCAGCACCACTCGCCCTCACCAGCAACAGCAACACTCCTGGGTTTCTCCAATTTACAAATGACTATTATATCCACTCATCCCCGCCCAGCCTGGAGGCCGCTTCCAACCACCCCCGACCCCGAATGCATATTTGGATGATTCCCCATCACATGGCTCCTCATTCACTTGCTTCGTTACATGGTAACATGTAAATTAATAATAAATATTCGTTGCCGGCCATGGTGGCCGACCGGTTCTAGGCGCTTCAGTTCGGAACCGTCCGACTGCTACGGTCGCAGGTTCGAATCCTGCCTTGGGCATGGATGTGTGTTATGTCCTTAGGTTAGTTAGGTTTAAGTCGTTCTAAGTTCTAGGGGATTGATGACCTCAGATGAAAAGTTCCATAGTGCTCAGAGCCATTTGAACCATTTGAATAAATATTCACATAAACATGGTTGATTGATGATGAAACATACGAGATGAGTCAGCCACTCTGTGACACATTCAAATTTTCCACATAATATTTTAGTTGGTAGTCCTGACAATTCACAAAAATTTTAAATGTGTATTACACTCGCCCAAACCGAACGAGGTGGCGCAGTGGTTAGACACTGGACTCGCATTCGGGAGGACGACGGTTCAATCCTGATTTAGGTTTTCCGTGATTTCCCTAAATCGCTCAAGGCAAATGCCGGGATGGTTCCTTTGAAAGGGCATGGCTGACTTCCTTCCCCATCCTTCCCTAATCCGATGAGACCGATGACCTCGCTGTTTGGTCTCCTTCCCCAAGCAACCCCAACCCAACACTCGCCCTATCTTCAATTAAGATTTCTCGTAAATCCCTGTTTAAACTTTCTGTCAGAATATACAGTAAAATCGGTTAAAATTGGCCCTCTGCCAGGCACTTGAATGGGATTTGCAGAGTGTCAATGTAGATATAGAAATTTCGTTTACTGCAGGTTGTGTGTCGCATACAAACGGATCATCGCCCTTACAAGAGGCCATGAGGTAATGTAGAGTGGCCATTGTGCAGTCATGTTCGATTTCGTCTCTTTTTAACAGCTGGCTAGAGGCACATATTGATTTTGCCGTCATTTTTAGCCAGCTTCGTGGATCACACTGGCTTGTGACTCTTTACTTCCACAGCATACTATGTTACAGTCGGCTCCTATTGAGCACCCCTTAGCTATTATACCACCTCGCCTATGGTGATCGATGGGATCAAAACCCCAGCAATGACATTGACTTATTTCCGATATCATTTTCAAAGGATGTGAGCATGAAGGCTTGTTCTCAGCAGAACACTTTCGTGGTGTTACTTCACTAATTTGTATAATGTAATGAAAAATTTGCATTACTATAACTATTGATTGAAACCGGAGTACAGCAGAGGACGAATGGATAGCTTTGACAGATAAAATGGTGAAGGCAGCAGAGGATCAAATAGTTATAAACAAACAGATGCTAAGAGAATTATGTTAGGAAATGAAACACTCAAAGTAGAAGATCGGTTTTGCTCTCTGCCTTGGTAATAACTGACGACGGCCGAAGTAGAGAGGATATGAAATGTAGTCTGGCAAAAGTAAGGAAAGCGTTTCTGAAGGAGTGAAATTTATTTTAAGTGTTAGTAAGTCTTTTCTGAAGGTATTTGTCTGGAATTAAGCTTTGTACAGTAGTAAAAAAAACTTCGTGTGACTAGGGCCTCCCGTCGGGTAGACCGTTCGCCGGGAGCAAGTCTTTCGATTTGACGCCACTTCGGCGACTTGCTCGTCGATGGGGATGAAATGATAATGATGATGAGGAAAACACAACACCCAGTCCCTAAGGGGAGAAAATCTCCGACCCAGCCGGGAATCGAACCCGAGCCCTTAGGATTGACATTCTGTCGGGCTGACCACTCACCTACCGGGGGCGGACTGTACGTCAGCGAAACGTGGACGATAAACTGTTCAGATAAGAAGAGACTAGAAGCATTTGAAATGTGGAATTACAGAAGAATGCTGAAATTCGATGTGTAGATTGCTGTTAATGACGCGGCACTGAATAGAACGGGTCGGGAAATTAAATTTGTATCGAACGGTGACTAGACGAATGAACAGGGTCATGGGACAGATTCTCAGACATCAAGATATCATTATTTTAGTATTGGACGGAAGTATATTGTGGAGGGAAGCCAAGAGAAGAATATAGCAAGCGTGTTAAAAAAAAGAGGTAAGCTGCAGTAGTTATTCTGGGATGAAGGGGCTTGCG
Source organism: Schistocerca gregaria (assembly GCF_023897955.1). Classification (NCBI taxonomy): domain Eukaryota; kingdom Metazoa; phylum Arthropoda; class Insecta; order Orthoptera; family Acrididae; genus Schistocerca; species Schistocerca gregaria. Next base: position 224,078,707 of record NC_064925.1, on the reverse strand, counting down.
CTGGATACAGTAGGGTCGAGAACGGCATCAAACTAATCTTCGGGGTCAACACCACAACAACAACAATGAAAAATTGTCTAACTCAGATTTTCTTAAACATTGAAGTTCTGACAGCAGCAACTACTAGTATTAGGAAAGTAAGCCATCAGATGGCCTGTGGCGATCATAATGTAAGTACGCTCGATTTTTCATCATCTCCAACATATCTTCATGCGGGAGATTTACATAAAGATTTGGGTATCGCAAATGTTTCACGGACGAAATTTCAGATGGAACAATGACACATCTATCACTGAATTATATAAACAGCAGGGATTATAGAGCCCACTGATGGGAAATCTCTCGCAGTGAAAATATAGTTTCCAAGAAACGGAACTAGTTGTCGATTCAGTGGTGAGGGATTTCATGGGGAATGCCTATGTCATAATGAAAGCGTTTATACTGTTACATAAATCAATTTCCAAACGTGTCAGGAAAGTTTCGGAGAATAAAGTAGCATGGCAACTTAGTCGCAAATGGCAAGGAATTCTAGAAATTACAAGCTACGTTAACGCAAGATCCTTAAGAAATGTTTGTGTAAGGGCCTGCCCACGTGGGTGGACTTGCGACCTAACCGGCTGCAGAAAACTTTCCAGCCAGTTAAAGGCGCGCATTCACAAGCTAACGACCGCTCCTGCTTTCAATAACAAATTCGACGCATTTCGTGATTCCACGGAAATAACCAGCAAATGACAGGGTAATGTACGAAAGAAAGTGACATTCCACTAAGAAGAAAAATTAATGGACAGACTGACTTCGCGAACTTAAGCGAAAAAAACTGCAAGAAGCAGCCATCCCCTCTTTTATGTGCTTGCATTGCTATATTTTACGGACCTGTCTATGTAGTCGTAATGCTAAGTGAAATAATGATAAGTACACGTTTCAAATTTGTGTTCAGCAAATCTTGTCTTCGTCAAAGTTTTCATAATGTAGTACAGGGACCGAAAAGTAATGTCTCTTTTCCACATTAAATTCAAGTACATAAATTGTTAACAAGTTTTTATTTTTGATTAGTGCTGTCATCACCCTCTATATCAACAACCTGTTGCCATCTAGCGAGCACATTGGTTTCCGAGAAAAACATTTGGAGATAGCATTCTGCACATCACCGACATTTTTCCATTTTTTGACACTTAGAAAACGTCCTAGCGATCGGAAAAATGAAAATCCGATGGTGCAACATCTGCAACTACGGTGGGTGAGGTAATACCTTCCACCATAATTCATTAATTTTTTCCATGATTCGTCTTTGCAGTGCAGCTTTGCATTATCGTGCTGCAGAATAACGTATTGTCTGTTGACAGGCGCTGTGCACTTTTCAAGTCAAGATTGGTTTACTTCATCCAGAGGTTTGTTCACAGTAAGGGCCGAGTATCAGCACTTCAAAATGAACGGACCTAGAAATATTACGGGTTTTTTCCTTATTTTCCTCTGTGGTATGTCATTCGGAGAGAGCCACTGCCTTTTGAGTTGAGGATCTCGTTTTTCATATCGAGTTATCAAGCGATAAAAAACGCTTCTGGTTAGTGCAGATGCAGCAATTAGTTGCATATGATGAAGTAGTTAACTTTGTCTGTCTTTACAAAATTTGCTTTAAATGTCCTTGGATAGTCGACCATGGTTGATAAAGAGAGTCTGACAGTTCTTCCATTGCCTGACGCGGATTTACTTCCACTTCCACCCCTAAGTCCTTAACGTGTCACGTCTAAAGACGCTGCTCTTCCTGATCGATACTAGTCGAAGAGACAAAAATTACCAGATTTGAACATTAAAACCACCTTTGGCATTTAAGAACGTCTAATGCACTTAGACAAACATTTCAATTTTTTTGCAGCAGCTTTTGCGTTACTACTCTTGCGAAACTCAAAACGTATACGATGCTGGATGATGTGAAGAGCCCGAAACCGGTTGTGTTCTAAATAAAAGAACTTACAACTGTAGCAGTGTTTTCAACCTGTGGTATAATCCTCAGTCATCGATGTTCATCCGACGCATTGTTTGACCTAACGTATATGTTTGTCGTACGTCCACATTGATCTCTGCGGTTATTTCACGCGGGGTTGCTTGTCTGTTAGCACTGACAATTCCACGCGAACGCCGCTGCTTTCGATTGTTAATGTGAAGGCCGTCGGCCACTGCGTTCTCTGCGGTGTGGATCTCGGAATAATGAATTCCATAACGATATTCGAAATAGTACGTCCTATGCGTCTAGTTCCAACTACCATTCCACGTTTAAAGTCTGTGGATTCCCGTCGTGCGACCATAATCGCTTTGGACACCTTTACACATGAATGGCCTTGCACAAATCTCAGCTCTGACAAAGCGCTGCACATTTATACCTCGTGTACGTGACAATACCCCGGTCTGTATATGAGCGTATCGCTGTCCCATGACTAACGGCTGACACGGACCCCAATCCTAGTCGCAGGTTGCCTACCCAACGGCTTCCAGGGGCAACAAAAATTTAATTGTGAGTTTTTCACGCAAGTGCAAGTATTGACCGAATTTAGAAATTTATAATGCTCTTATAATATACTCATTAAGGAACATAAAGTTACGTTAAAAATTTCACACAATACGTCAGGTATTAAAGTCAAAAGCTGTGCTTATGTTTTGAGGTAGCGTCAATAACGGCGCGCAAATATCCTTACTTTAGTCATCCAGTATTTGGAAATGAGAGCACATAGCGACTTCCAGCAAACACATATAATTTCAAAACTTCCTCAAACTCTTTCCAAGTGATACCACGAACAAAATAATGAAAGGAGAAAAGTTTGTCGCTTGCTACATTTTCGCTGTTGATGCAGTAAAAGTGCAGCATCAGGCAAGACGTTTTCATTTGTTATATATTTACTATTACTTACATTAGAAATGATTTTTGCAGACAGTATCCACATATACTACTGAAACATATCCTTCTGAACGTACCTGAAAAATTATATCATTGTACGACATACTATTCAGAGGAAACTACGTAATAAACATTGAGACGCGTGAAAAATCAGCCTTTCTTAAAACGCAGTGTCTTGTCAAATACGAATGCCTTATACATGGGAGCTCGATTCTTTAAAGAATCCGGATTGGGAGAACTCAGTTTCTTACAGTATACTAAACTGATGCACTGTGCACTAATGTAAACAAATTGTTGTTATTATTTTACTACAACCTTCCATGTACGTTAATCTTAGTTAAATATTTAATATATTAAAAATTACTTATTTTTTATTGTTTTTAATGAATTTTTAGGTGTCCTTGTATTTTAAAAGTGGGAGTGTTGCCGCTATATAACTTGAGAAAAAGGGAAGTAAGGGAAGAACAGCTGTTTCAGACTCAATCCCCCCTCTCCCCAGGAACGAAGCCTCAGTCCACGTCTCTTATGCGAAAATCCAAAATCCAAGTCGCCATAGGTCTTCGTGACATGAGTCGAATACTATATTACCCTAAAACGAGTCAAAGATGGGTGTGTCGTAGCCGATAAAATGCTAAACGTCTTATCAAAATCGACAGTACTACAGGTTGACCGACTGTCTATGGAACAGTACCGAAGGAAAAGATGTGCTGAATAGGTGCCACCACTAGAAAACTGGTCATGGATTACGGAAAATTTGGAGTCCACATGTCACTCTCCTTCATTTTTGCGGCATTCTTCCATTGTTATATTGCGGTTGCTTCCCTCGAAATGGTCTGATTCTTTCCAGGTATGGAAACATGATATTGCTGATTTCTGAGCATCAGTACTCAAATTTGATTATGGGGTGATCAGTAAAACTGATCGTCTGATGCTATTTCGTCGATATTACTTCATTATTTGGTTGACTGTCAGGTGCTGTAGAGTGAACAGTGGCGGAGGACAATAGGCCAGACATTCTTGGCACCGCAGTGGAAAAGTGTTAACGTAATGAAATCGCTCAATTGATTTATTACTCGCTCAACGAGGAGACCACTGTTGTTTGGAATCCTACAGTCTAAAATTGCGACGACTAACACCAGAGTATTACCTTAAATGCTAAGTTGTTGTTGTTGTTGTCTTCAGTCCGAAGACTGGTTTGATGATAACCTTCATGCTAGTTTATCGTGGGTGAGCCTCTTCTTCTGTGCATAGCTGTTACAGCCCACATCTATTTCAATCTGCTTATTGCAGTCAGGCCAATGTCATTTTCCAAAATTTTTACCTTTCACACCTCACTCTATTAACAGAGTGCCGCTTCCTTGATGTCTGCCGGCCGCGGTGGTCTCGCGGTTCTAGGCGCGCAGTCAGGAACCGTGCGACTGCTACGGTCGCAGGTTCGAATCCTGCCTCGGGCATGGATGTGTGTGATGTCCTTAGGTTAGTTAGGTTTAAGTAGTTCTAAATTCTAGGGGACTGATGATCTCAGATGTTAAGTCCTATAGTGCTCAGAACCATTTTTTTAAATGTGTGTATCAAAATTTATTGAAATTGTTCCAGAGTTTAGATAAGCTTTTCACCGGTGGACTTTCCCGCGTGCACAATATTTCACATATAGTTACAATATTTCACGCGTATTTGTACCCATATCTCACCTCTATCGCTAGCTATTTTCACCTTACAGTTTCATTTTCATGCAACCGAATGTTTGACGTTGTATCACAGGAACTACGTATCGTATAATGATAAAATTTTGCTGGAAAATCCACTGGAATATGTGAATACTGTCTGCAAAATAAATTAAAACCATGAACAGCGAAAATGTAGATAGGTTCACTTTGTGTGGGTTGTCAGTGAGAAAAAGTTTTTTGCAAGTCACCAAGTGCTCTCATTCCCAAATACAATATGAATAAAAATGGGTAAGCGCGTCATGGGCTACGCTACTTTTTCATCCCCACACTCCCCGTTTGATAGGTAGATAGTTTTCATCCCCATAGCGATTCTTTCCAGTGATATAGGTACAAAGTTTAGATGAAATCGGTCCAGCGGTATAGTTCGACATGTGAAACGTACTTACATACATACATACAAGCACTGACATAAAAAAAATCGCAACGCCAAGAAGTTGTGCGACATAAATGAAAGTTGGCAGGCGTTTTTCTACAACAGAATTTCGTGCCAGCAGTTACACGCAGTGTGCTTTAGTGACCTTTGTCACTGGACGCGGTGAGTTGAAGTTAGTGAAGAATGTCTTTAGGCGACCAAGACGCCATTATCAACATCTTATTGAGTTTGAACGAGATAATATGGCTGCGAGAAGCAGGATGTTCCTTCTGCGATATTGCAGAAAGACTAGACGAGAATGTAGCCACTGTACATAATTGCTGGCAGCGGTGGTTACGAGAATGAACGGTCCCAAGATGACCAAGCTCCGGACAGCCACGTGACACTATCGAGATGGGATACCAACGTGTTCAGCGTATGCCTCTGGAGCATCGTGCTGAATCTGCAGCAACAATTTGAGCAATAGTTGGCATCACAGTGACACAACGAACTGTTACAAATCGGTCACTTCAAGGACAGTACCGAGCCAGACGCTCTGCAGCGTTCATTCCAATGAGCAGAAACCACCGCAACTTGCGACTTCAAAGGTGTCAAGGGCAGCGTGGGAGTCTGTTGCGTTTCCTTTCGAAAGCTGGTCCCGCCTCGGTGCCAGTGATGGCCGTGTGTTGGTTATAAGGAAGCCTGTTGAGGGCCTGCAACCAACCTGTCTGAATGCTCAACACATCTAACCTACTGATGGAATTATGGCTTGGGGTGTGATTTCGTCTGACACCAGGACCACCCTCTCGGTTATCCCATGCACCTTGCCTGAACACTTGCATTCAACATTCTGGTGGGTGCACTGCTTATATGTACTAGCATTACATATTTGCAATGGTATATCTCGCACTTACATTAACCTGTGATCTTGCAGTGTTAATCGCTTAAATGTGTTACCGAGATTTAATTGCTCCACAATATTTTTTGATGTTGCACATTTTTCCGTGATGTAGTTAGAAGACATTCTATTACCCTTGTTTTATGTTGATCTTACAACATCTCCTCCAGACGCGATTCACTCCATTAAACTAATATAAGAGTTTTCCCGTCTCTAATACAATTACGTCATCGCCATACCACAAAGTTTTTATTTCTTCTCTGAACTTTAACTCTCTTTCCAAATTTCGCCTTGGTTTCCTTTACTGCTGTCAATATGTAAATGGAATAACGTAGGCGCCGGCCAGCGTGGCCGAGCGGTTCTAGGCCCTTCAGTCTGGAACCGCGCGACCACTACGGTCGCAGGTTCGAATCCTGCCTCGGGCGTGGATGTGTGTGACGTCCGTAGGTTAGTTAGGTTTAAGTAGTTCTAAGTTCTAGGGGACTGATGACCTCAGATGTTAAGTCCCATAGTGCTCAGAGCCATTTGAACCAACGTAGGCGACAGTCAACAACTCTGAGTCATTTCCTCCTCAACTACTCGTCATTCCTTTTTGTGTGTCCTTCGATTATTATAGCTGCGGCTTGGTTTCTGTAGAGGTCTTGTTTAACATTTCGCTCCCCGTAAATTACACCAACTACCTACAGAATTTCAAAGAAGTGAGTCCAGTCATCGTTTGCAAACGCTTATTCTAAAAATAAAAGTGCTATAAACGAGGATTTGCCTTTCTTTAAGCTGTATTTTATGATAAGTCGAAGTTTTAATATCGCCTCGCGTGTCCCTGCTGATTTTCCTCGAAGTCGGCTTCTGCCAGTTTTCTGTAAATAATTCGTGGGAGTATGTTATAAGCGTTACTTACAAAACGGCTAGTTCAGTAATATCCAAACTTGTCAGCATCTGCCTTGTTTTTGGAATTAGAATTATTACAGTATTCTTGAAATCTGCGAGTATTTCGCCAATCTCATATATCTTGCGCACCAGGTGGAATAGTTTTGTCAGGGCAAATTATTCCAAGAATGTTAAGATTATGAAGGAAAGTCGTCTCCCAATGGGGCCTGTGTTTCGGCTTAGTCACCGTCTCTAGTAAAAGTATCGGAGAGAACTTAAGAATTGTGTTACCAAGAGTGTTCAGCATATAACATTGACATTACAATCTTCTGTTTGTTGCATAGTTCCGATTCCTCTACCATATTGAATATTTGAACAATCCGAACGTCCAAGAAGTCAAACCAGTGATTGCTGTGCACCGATTAATAATAGCGTCGTATTTAATCGGTCACTTATGTATCTACGTTAACATCAGCGGGACAACGTTTAACTGCAGACATAAGAAATTCGAAAACCGATCGAAAATCGTTGTTTCAGACTGCAAGGTCTCCTTCATTACTGAAATGAAGGTACAAAAAATAGGATTGCACATGTACTTCAGTATAATAAATGGATAAAGTCACCAACGATAGAGAGGTATTTCATCTCACACACTATATGATCCAAAGTATCCGACCACAACTACGGGGGGGGGGGGGGGGGTGTTTGGGGTTTAAGGGACCGAACAGCAAGGTCATCAGTCCCTTGTTTTAAATATGGTCCATTCTGCTAGTGTGATATCTCAGGAAAGTCAGAACAATAAAAGGGAAAAGGCTAAAAACGTAAAGGGGCAGTTATGTTGTCAATAGTGAAAACAAAATGAGGGAAGTCAGCAAGAGAACGAACCCAACGCTATGCTCAAGCGGATTAGGCAAGACCACCTGTGACTTAAAAGGAGCAACCGCTAGAATGTGGAAGTACGTATGGGAAAAGAAGACTAACCAACCCTTAAAAAAAGGGTAAAAGCAGAGTAAAAGGGGAAAAAAAGAGGATCTCGGTCAGGGAGGTGAGTCGGGAATCTCCAAACACGGCTTACAGTGGGAGATGCCCAAACACTCACCGCCCTCCCCACTTTCCCGGAGAAAACCGAGAACCAGAGAGACCATCCGGGAATCATCAGCCAACATCAAAGGTAAAGTGTGGGGGAGTCTGTACTTAGCACGCAGAGCCAAAAGAAGGGGACATTCAACCAAAATGTGGGCTACGGACTGGAAGGCTCCACAACCACAAAGTAGGGGTGGCTCATCACGCAAAAGAAAACCATGGGTCAGCCTGGTATGGCCAATGCGGAGACGACACAGTGTGGTGAGTCCTTTCGGGAGAGGCGAAAGGAAGAACGCCATGGGCCTGGTGTCACCTTAATCGCACGAAGTTTATTAGACAGGAAAGTAGCCTCCCAAGAGTTGGCCCATGATTGTGCGAAATGGGATTTGATGTGAAGCCGTAAAACCGCTGCAGGAGGGGTTACAGAAAACGGGGGGTAGGTGACTGCTCCCCCAACCAACCGGGATACCCACATGGCCAAAGGAAGTCAATGGAACAAGCAGCACGGTGAATATCACCGAGATGGTCATGGATAGCAGAGACCAAGGGATGGAGCAAAAAACACCGGTCAATAGCTAGAAGGCCACTCATCGAGACCTTACATAACAAAACGCGGTTTTGTTGGGACTGTTTAGTGAAGGTAAGGGCCTGAGAAACTGCCGTCAATTCCGAAGTAAACACCCCACATGTAGGTGTCAGCAGATAATTTTCCATTCCAACAGAGGACGTGAAGGCATACCCCACATGATCAACAGATTTAGAGCCATCAGTGTAAAAAACAACAGCATCCCGAAACTCCCATAAAATTTAACGGAAAAAGGAACGGAACACCATCAGGGGGGAGGGGGGAGGGGGGAAGGAATCGTACGGACCTCGGCGGGGATCCATTCGGATTCGAGGCCGAGGAACTAACCAAGGTGAGGGGGGGGGATGTAGGGGAGGGAGCGAGGAAGACAGGACAAAGAAGGAAGCTGAAAATCACGGCAAAGAGACGCAAGGCGAAGCCCAACCGATAAACCCGCCCAAGGGCGGGAATCGGGTGGGCGACGTCCATGGTCTGGGAACAGGATAGAATAGGAAGGATGAGTGGAAGAGGAACGGATAGCGAGTGCATAAGACACCAGAAGCTGGGACTGCCGAACAGAAAAGGGGGGGGGGGGATCCCAGCTTCAACCAGGAGACTATCAACAGGGCTAGTAGGGAAGGCACCAGTGGCCAAACGGATACCACGATGGTGGACTGGATCCAGCACGTGCAGTGTGGAAGGAGCAGCTGAACCATAAACTTGACAACCATAGTCCAAGTGAGACAGAAATAGAGCACGATAAAGACGGAGACGGAGGGAACGGTCCACACCCCAAGAGGAGTGGGCAAGGAAACGAAGGACATTGAGTTTATGGAAACATCCTACCTTCAGAAGTCTGATATGGGGCAGCCAAGTGAGCTTGTTGTCGAAAAGAAGACCCAGGAAACGAAACTGTGGGACCACAGACAATCGTTGTGCATCGAGATAGAGTTCTGGATCAGGGTGGATCGTAGTACGGCGACAGAAGTGGACCACCCGCGATTTTAGAGGAGAGAATTGAAACCCGTGGGAGAGGGTCCATGCAGAGGCACGCTGTATAGCTCCCTGGAGTTGCCGCTCTGCAGACGCCATCGAAGAGGAACTAACCCAAATGCATAAATCATCGAAATACAGGGCAGGGGCGACCAAAGGACCGACAGAGGCCACAAGTCCATCGATAGCAGTGAGGAAAAGAAGGACACTCAAGACAGAACCCTGTGGGATGCCCGTCTGGTGGGTCTGTGGAGAACTAAAAACAGTACCAACTCGAACCCTGAATGACCGATGGAACAGGAACTGGCGGATAAAAATCGGGAGTAGGTCCCGAAGACCCCACTGATGAAGGGTAAGTAAGATGTGATGGCGCCAGGCCGTGTCATAGGCCTTGCGAAGGTCAGAAAACACTGCAACCAAATGGCGGCGCTGGGAAAAAGCCTGCCGAGCTGCGGATTCCAAGCGAAGTAAATGATCGATTGGCGACCGTCCCTCTCGAAAGCCACACTGGTAAGGGGACAATAGATCCCGGGATTCGAGGATCCAATTGAGCCGACGGGCTACCATCCATTCAAGTAACTTACAAACAACATTGGTCAGACTAATTGGCCGATAGCTGTCAACGGATAGTGGTTTCTTATCAGGCTTAAGAACAGAAACCATGACTGCCATGACAATTTACACACACAGGAGGGAGAACACAGGGACTTCCCTCATGGAGTGGAAGTTCACAGTCACCACAGGGAGCGGCCTGTGAACAGTGGGAAGACATGTGTCCAAAACACAAGCACTTAAAACACCTCATAGTATGTGAGATGTACGTCTTCACATCACATCGATAAACCATAATCTTAACTTTCTCAGGGAGGCCATCCCCTTCAAAGACCAGGATAAAGGAACCAGTATCAACGCGATTGTCCTTAGGACCCTTCTGAACATGCCGAACAAAGTGAACACCCCGCCGTCCGAGATTGTCCCGCAGTTCCTCATCAGTTTGAAGGATGAGGTCCCTGTGAAAAATCACACGTTGAACCATATTTAGAGACTGGTGGGGGGTAATGGACACAGGACTTGTGCCAAGATGGGTACGAAGGGCCGCAGATTGGGCAGCTGAAGCAGTTTTGATCAGCAACGAACCCGACCGCATCTTGCTCAGGGAGTCCACTTCGCCAAACTTGTCTTCAACGTGTTCCACAAAGAATAAAGGTTTGGTATTGGTGAAAGAATCCCCATCAGTCCTGGTGCATAGTAAATAATGGGGGAAAGGTTTCGCCCCTAGCTGATGGGCTTGGCCCCCTTCCCAGGGGGTAGCCATGGAAGGGATGGCCGAAGGGGCAAGAGAAGCAGCATTTGAATCAGTTCCACGCAGAGAGAGACGGCCGCAGAAGAATGGCCAGAGTTCTGGACCCATATGCATTTCATTTGCATACCGTCCGCCGTGATACCACCCACGCCAATCAGGGGCTCTCCTCACGGGCGCCACCCAGCCACAGCAAGGGCCGTCTGGCACGGCGGCCATTGCCAGGAGTTCAGATGCTCCAGGATGACGAGCAACTACTCCAAGGCATGCATGAGGAGGTCACAGCTCAGGTATCAGAAGTGTGATCCCTGTGTGTTCAGGGGGCTCAACCAAACGGGTACATAACTACCCCTCCACACGGGCTGGCTACCGTGCTGGCTATGCACCCTAGCATCAGACAACAACGTGAAAGAAAAGGTGGAATGTGCTAGGAGGACACACGTTGGAGATGCTAGGTAAGGTGCTCTTCCCCAAATGGCTCACACTACGGAAGAGAAATTTAGTAATGGAGGTCAAACCCCAAAGCGTGACCAGGGAGTGCTAAAAGGAGGAGATGAATACGCAACAAAGCTAAATTGAAAAACCAACAGAACCAGGAGGATGCGGGGCCAACATAAGCAAGGACACCAAGAGAGGGAGAGAAGAGGGCGAGGGGAAAGGAGCAAGGAGGGTAAAGGAGGGGAAGGGGAAGGAAATGCAGCCCTGGAGAGAAAGAAGACTGCAACAGCTCGGGTCCCCGTGCTCGCCACGTACGTATCCACAAAAGAGTTGTGGACTCCCTGGGGGGAATCACAACTACGGAATGAATATGACACTAGATGTCACGAGAAGCAGACCGGTAATTATACTAGTAAGCAGAGAAGCAGTAACAGAGTCCGTATCTCGTGGACTTTGGTGCCTCTGCATCACATCGCCCTTGGTTCGATTCCCGGCCAGGTCTGGGATTATTTCCACCCGGGGGCTGGGAGTTTGTGTTGTCCTCATCATTTCATCATCTTTCGGAAAAAGTGGCGATACTGAACAGTGAAGGGATTGGAAATTTGTACGAGCGCTCATAACCGCGCAGTTGAGTAAGCCACCAAGAAAACATTACCACCATCAAGCAGCAACAGCAGAATAAGTCGATTAGGGAAGTATATTGAGCCTCTTTGATTTCGAAGGAGGACTCTCATTTAACGTCACATACATAACAAATGATCAGGGACTTTTCAACCTCCTGCATCTACTGTTGTGATCGTGAAGAGGAAACGCTAAGTGAGAATCTAACTTAAACCAAGGATAGGTAGACCGCATCCACAGACGGACAGGGACTGTTGTGCAGAGAGTGGTTGTGAAAAATCGCCCGAAATCTGCGAAAGAAATCAATCTGTGTTTCAAAGTGCTGTCAGCAGTCCATCCATCACAATGACTGTGTGCATGGAGTTAACAATATGTATAACGGTGGCGGAGCAGCCCTTATAAGCCACACATTCCTGTAGTCACTGCAAAGCAAGGCTTGAGGTGGTGTGATGAAAGACGCCAGTGGGCAGTGGATGGCTGGAAACGAGTGATTGGAGTAACGGATCACGCTGTACGCTGTGGCAATTCAAAGGAGCCGCGCGGTCTTTGGCGCCTTGCCACGGTCCTTGCGGCTTCCCCCGTCGGAGGCTCGAGTCCTCCCTTGGGCATGGGCGTCTGTATGTTGTCCATAGCGTAAGTTAGTTTAAGTTTTATCATGTAACGAAACTACCTGGCAGATTATAACTGTGCCCGACTGAGACTCGAACTCGGGACCTTTGCCTTTCACCGGCAAGTGCTCTACCATCTGAGCTACCCAAGCATGACTCAAGCCCCGTCCCCACAGCTTTACTTCCGTCAGTACCTCGTCTCATACCTTCCAACCTTTCTTTCAGGAGTGCTAGTTCTAGAAGGTTCGCAGGAGAGCTTCCGTAAAGTTTGGAAGGTAGGAGACGAGGTACTGGCGGAAGTAAAGCTGTGAGGACGGGGCGTGAGTCGTGAAAGGCAAAGGTCCCGAGTTCGAGTCTCGGTTCGTCACATAGTTTTAGTCTGCCAAGAAATTTGACAGCAGCCCACACTCCGTTACGAGCCAAAAGAATGTTTTTAGAGTTGCCAGTGGTACTCAATTTGCGAGAAGTTTGTTTCACACAGCGGCATAACAAAGGACTGCTTTCCCCTTTCCTCTGCCATTAATGCATCCAGCGCTAGCTCTTCACGCTGTGCGTAACAGCTGCAGGTAAAGGTGTATAAACAGTAGAAACACAGATTTCCTTATGCGAATGCAGGATCCCAATTTCGTGCAGTCGACATAGTAGCGCTTTCCGGACGCGGCAACACAGAGAGAACTGATGAACATAGTATACAGTAAAACTGTCCACGTAACGTCCAATCGCAACGGCGAGATTGTCGTTGAATGTTGAAAACATTGAGGCAGTAGTAGAGAACAATATTACTGACTGTGTGCAGTTCGCAAAATAAAAAGTTGCCATTTCGCTTAGCTGCTAAATCTAACCCGTGCGTTAGTAACGACTGTGGAACGAGAGAGCCACGCTGCCGGGCGGCTTTGTCTGTGTGACCAAACAGTCCGCATCAATGCATAATGAGTACCGAATTCAGTATTTACACGGCCCCATCCGCAACGAGCGTCATACACCGCTGTCAAACAAGAGCTGCGTATGTACCCTCGACAAACAAGCGATAGACATTTAGATAACTAAGCTGGTCAATACTAGCACGTACTATTTACTTACGTGATTACTAATCTGTCAAGAAAATAGGAACATATCCTTAGCACCCACATATGCGTTTTCTGTTTACGGTTTTCGTGATACATATTAGTTACTCTGTTTTGAATTATTTGTTAGAAGTCTTTACATGCTAGTTCAGCTGTAGATTTTCATCTCACACGATATAAAAATATTTACGTTCCTGGAAATGAAAATTTTGACTCAGTTCAAATCCACGGCCTGCTTCAAGATTTATGTTCACCGTAATGTCTTTAAATGGCTTCAGACGAATGCCAGGCTGGTTTCTTTGAAAAGCGCACGGCCAGTTTCCGTCCCTACCTGACGCTGAGTTTCGCCCCTAATGACCTCATCGTCGACGAGATGTTAAACTCGAATCTTTCTTGTTATTAACAAATTCTCACACATTTTACGACGTGCACTATATACGTGCAGCAACTGATTCTCGAAGTTTTCCACTGCCATTTACGATCACAACATCATGAAGGCGGAAAACAATAAACTACAAATTGCCATGGACTATACTACATTCTTCGATGTGTAACTGATTAGCATTTCAGTGTAACCACACAAAGTACGTAGTAGAAACGCCATCTACATTCTGTATACAGGATGTATAAAAACATGTGTCAAAAACTTTAGTGAAATCCAGACATTACGGAAGGCTTCTATGAACATGATTCTGAAAATCCTTCAGTATGTAGGTATGCAATGATTTATTATTCATGGCGCAGACATGATACGGTACGTTCACCAAACACATTTACATTTACACAAATTGCTCGAAGAGGTCATCCGCTGTTTTAGTCCAGTCAACGAAGGAAAATTAGTGGAAAAAAGGCATGTAGTCACAAATATTTGAACAGTGGCAAGAGGGAGTGTTATGAACAACACACAAAAAATCCGCAACGGTAGGTAAAGGGTGAGGATTAGTCGACCGAGCGTTTAAATGTTATGTTTTTCTTGAATAATTCGAAAACTGCAGCTTCTATCCAAAATTTTTCCCAGTACAAGATCAAACTATGTTAAATTTCCGACAAAAAAGTTTCTATTTATTTTTTCTCTAGGACTAATAGTTTTCGGTAAGCATGGGATGGAAAAATCGCAGATTGCTAAAAGTATTGATTTATTTATTTATGGCTATTTAGCCTGACCAGATTAGGGCCTTAAGGCCCTCTCTTACATCTGACCAGGAGCAACAAGTACCAAAGATATTACAAAACCTTCCGAAACGTGGGACTTAGGAAAAGCACGAAAAGGTGTGGACGGGGCCTAATCAGTTACCATTGGTTGCACAGTAAACACACACTTTATTTAAGGAAATATTTTTTTTAACAATCATTTTAAAAAAATTGACTGCAACACAAGCTACACTGACGGCCTTATTAAGAGAGAATTCAAAATTATTTGTCGGCTGAAGGCCACAAACAATACTCTAGAACAATTAGCGGCCGAAGGCCTGAATTACAAATGAGGGAGACAACTACACGTTAAAAACACCAAAATAATTTTTAAAACAGTCATTAAAAATTGACTGTAACACAAGCTACACTGACGGCTGAAGACCTTATTACGAAAGAATTCAAAATTATTTGTCAGCTGAAGGCCGTAAGCAATACAAATAATTTAAACAAAATATTATTTTTAAACAATTGACACAATCAGATCGAATAGGGAAGGGAGTGATCTACAGACAGTGCTCCAAGGATCTACCTGAGAAAAGTCCGTGCAGTTGCGTAAGCGGTGAGACAGGCAGCCAAGAGTTATGCTCACTTAAAAGGATGGCAAGTCAAACTAAGGACAGCTTAAACGCCGACCAGCACACTCGAAAAATGCGATAACCTGTACCACAATAGAATACAAGTAACATCGTCAAATGTCAAGCATGTTACTTCCTGGCAGATTAAAACTGTGTGCCCGACCGAGACTCGAACTCGGGACCTTTGCCTTTCGCGGGCAAGTGCTCTACCATCTTTTTTTTTTATTATCAGATTGACTTGGTATATTTCACGAGAATTCAGACAACCATAGTCAAATCAACATTTAATAGTAGCTGCAAAAAGAAAATCAACAAATTAGTTGAAACACAAATAAAACATTACTTCTGAAGGGGAAGACCAACCCGTTATCCCACCCGTATGAATTTTGGGTGTATATATATATATATATATACATGCAAAAAAAAAATTACGAAAAAATACAACAAGGGAGGGGACTCAAGCTCAGGGAAGAAAACAAGAATCACAGGGGAACTTAACCAACACCTTGATGGTTAAACACAAGAAAAAGCATATTCGCAAAAAGCGTTCGGTATTGTGGTAACCGCTGCCATTTCCAATGCGCAGTTGACAAATAATGGTGAAAAACGCGGGGATCTGGGTCATTACCGCCTTCAGTAACGTAGTGGACATAGTAACCCAAGAGCCAGACAATCGTGTTCGTTTTCGTCTGAGGAAAATAAGAGATGTCCGGATGTAAGAAGATGTCGTCTGGGAATGCGGTTTCAGGCCCTCTAGTAAGAAAAGCTAATTGGCGGCGGACCCAAAGCCAATGATCCCGTCCGCAAGCAACTAGCCTGTGAAGTAAGGTGTCAGTTTGATGACATTCCTCACACTGATCAGTCGGACGAAGGCCAATACGAAAAAGACGATCACCAGTAGGTATCAGACGGTAAATGACCTTATACCACGTTGAAACAATCTCCATCGGCAAAATGGGAAGACTAAGATGAGACCAGACCGTTTCCCATGACGTTGACGGGGAAGCAAGTTCAACAGAAGAAGGGAAACATGCTGTACCCCAACGGATTTGTAGCATGTTGGTAGTAATATGCGTCATAGAAAGTATATCAGCACCCAGAATACCGACAAGAACAAAGTATTCACGAATGTGCCGCAATTTAGGATTAATCCGTCCAACATCAACAGGAGGGGTCAGACTGGCCGGCCGGAGGCGGGAAAGTAAACGAGAGGTGACTGAATGCGGAGCCCGCGTACAGGTTAAAACATTGCGGCGGGCAAATAAGATGGACGTCTTCACTTTGATATCTGAAAGACCCAATCCTCCAAGCTTGGCGAGGCCTGGCCATAACTTCATACCGGACACGGAAGACATGGCGGCGCCACAGAAATCGACTAGACAGCTGTTTCAGCCTGCGGGCCATCATCGCGGGAAGCGGGAAGACCTGCGCAACGTAGTATATTTTACTGAAGACATAGGTCTCTAAAACCCGTGCCTTGTGAAGGAGGCTAAGGGAACGGCGGTCATGTTCTAGGATCGCCCCGTGAACACAACTCGTAACCTCACGCCAATTTAGTGCCGCCATTTTGATCGGATTACGATCCACTATGATCCCCAAGGTCTTATGGCGATCGACAACCGTCGCCCAAGGAATGACGACATGATCAAAGCCTCTCAACGGCAAGAACGTGCATTTGCGATCATTAATGCGAGCACCAGCAAGACCACAAAATGAATCCAAGGTATCCTTAAGCCGCGGTATGTCCTCGGCATGTCGTACTAAAACCATGACGTCATCGGCGTATGCACGGACTGCAAAAATTTCCCCCAATATATTCCAGCCACGTAATTGCATGGTGCGATGGCGAAGTAAGGGCTCTAAGGATAGAACAAAAAGTGACATGGATAAGGGGCTTCTCTGGGGTAACCCCCGTCTGATCGATATCCGGGGGGTAGGGTGACCGTTCACAATCACCGAGACACTGATACCGGTAAAAAGATTAGTTAAGACTTGTCGAGCATCATTATTAAAGCCGACTCTCGATAAAAATTCATGGCTGACGCGATCGAACGCTTTTTGGAAATCAAGAAAAAGCGAAGCCCCTGGGATATTAGCGGCAGCCGCCACCGAGATTACATCGCGACATTCGAGAACGGAAGTCAGTATCGTGCGTCCAGGCACACAGCTTTGGTGGGCGGCAATAATGGTATCGAGCAGCTTAGAGAGACGGATATTAATTGCTCGAGCGACAAGTTTATAATCAAAGTTAAGGAGAGTAATAGGACGGAGGGAATCAATTGCAGGTCGACCTGTGGATTTCGGGAGGAGGACCATTCTGCCTTCCTGAAAAGGAGCAGGAAGTGAGACTCCCCGCATCACTTCATTTACCATTGACGTTAAGGTGTCACCAATGAGCGGCCAAAATTGAACGTAGAACTCCTTAGGAATACCGTCTAATCCAGGCGACTTGCGGGACTGCGATCCTGCAACAACATCATATATGTCATCCTTCTGAAAGGGACGCAGAAAGGCGTCGTTTAATTGAGGAGTGACGACGCGAGGCAGCAAGGAGGTAAAGTCGTCAAGAGAGGTTTCCGCCCGGACATGAGTATCGTACAGATCAGTAAAATAGGTGTAAACGAAGTCAGAAATGTCACGGTGAGAGGTGAACACGCGGCCGTCAGCGGTTGTGAGGGAGGCAAGGCACCCACGTTTCCGGCGCGACCGTAAACGGACTAGATGGTAGAGTGACGTCAGTTCCTCTTGTAGAAGGGAACGTGGTTGAGACCTCGTCCGCAGGCCCTCCATTTGAATCCGTTTGAGCTGCAGCAATTTGGCTTTGATGCGCTGTATATCAGTAACCCGTAGGGGAGCATGCGTAGCACTATCGTACAGTTGACGTAAGACAGAATAGTAAAATTCTTGCGTTCGTCGATCTTCTGCCACCTTCGCAGCCCCAAAGCGCATGAGAGCCCTACGGATGTGTGGTTTTGCATACAGTGTCCACCATGCCACGATAGACGGGTACCGGTCCATAGTACGAGAACAACGAGTCCAAATGTCCTCCAGGACGATACCAAGGGAGGTATCTCGCAAATACGCGATATTGAGCATCCAAGGAGGACGAAACAATTTTACCGGTTGTCGCTCGTAATTAAACGTAACGGCTACAGCGCAATGATCAGTAAAACAGGCTGGTATCACATCAACAGCTAGAAGTTGCCCACACAAGGAATCGGAAAGGTAAAAGCGATCGAGGCGACTGCTAGACGTGGGAGTAAAGTAGGTATGTCGCACAAGTGTAGGATAGCGAGAAACCCACACGTCACGCAGGTGCAAGGAGCGCACAAGGTCGTCGAGTTCTTTACTGAAATTAAAATTAGGAGACTGATCTACCGGCCGTAGAACACAATTGAAGTCCCCACCTAAAATTATCTTTGTCGGGGATTTACGAAGCAGGTAAATGACTTCTTCATTATAGAAACTCGAACGTGCGGTAGTACAACCCGAACCAGAAGGGGCATAAAGAAGGAGTAAACTGAGATCATAAAACGTGCACCCGATCCCCCTTCCACTGTCGAGTACTTCGAAATTCATCAACGGAATGCCTTCTCTATAAAACAAGGCAGTGCCCGTAGAAAGTTCGGAAGCGACATTAAAAAACGTCGAGAACCCAGGAATGGAAAACTGGTCGAATAGGACTTCCTGTAAAAAAACAACATCTGCCCCAGACTGATAGATAAACTGTCGCAAAGCGGCGAGCCGAAGCTCAGAACATATTCTGTTAATATTCAGAGTAAGAAATGTATATGCTTGCATGGAACTTCAACCCAGAAAGAAGAACAAAGATCGGTAGAGAGCCGTCAGCTGACGGAGCAACATACAAGTAATCGTACCAGAAACAAGCGCTGAACCACAGAGAGAAAAAACTACGAAACAGAACCCTCATCTTCCCACTGCTTTTTCTTCGGCCGTGACGCGGCTCTCTGTGGCTGTTTACGGATTCGACTGCGGCTCCGCGATGCCGACGCTGCAGCGTTCGGCTGCGTGGGAGCATCATGTAGACATTCCGTGTCAGATTGCGGGAGAGAGGCCTCTACATCCCACTCGTCCGCAGACATGGGTTCACGGTGGGACAGTTGGTGAATAACAACGGGATCCACTGGCTCTGGAGAATCAATCAGTTGTTTGATGGGAGGAGGCTGTGACCCAGAGGGGGCGACAGAAATTCCAGAAGGGGGATGCAAAACAGAGTCAATAGGAGAAGTGTCAGAGAGAACCGGAGAAGACACGTGGCAACCAGAAGCAGGTTCCGTCACGGGTGTCTCCGAAGAGGCTGCCGCGGCAGCAGGAACAACGTCAGATAAGGTGTCAGGGAGCTTCTGCAAAGGCGTGATAGCACCTGTGGCGTCCTCATCCACAATTTCCGACTGAGAAAGAGAGTCCTTTACCGGAGGCCCATCGGAAGGGCGAGCCAATAAGGAAGATTCATCAGCCGCATCATCCTGTGTTCGCCGACGCCTGTTGTGAGAAATCAGCGCGGGCACATCGGAATTAAGGGCAGCAACATCCCTACTCAAGGACAACGGGGGAAAATCACGGCCGTTGTCGGGCAACGGATCACTTCGTCCCTCAGTAACAGTGAGCTATTCAGTCAGAGATCCTTGCGGGAGAAGATCAGCTAAAGTCAATTTTTTACGCTGTTCGTATGTAGGTTTTAATACCACCACACGCCGCGGACAATTAGTACGGAAATGACCAGTTTCATTACAATAATAACATGTTCCTTCCTGGCCACTGTACGTGGTATGGACCCTATAACCACATACCTGTAGGTGAGAAGGAACAGGTTTTTTGACCACCATTTCCACCGACCGAATACCACTATATACCTGTAAGCGGTGCTGAGTAGACCAGCGTTCCTTTCGAATATGGCGTACGTCCCCATAAGGAAGCAAAACCGACTTCAGAAAACAGTCGTCAACCTCGGGCGGAAGGTTAAATACCCGAACATTCGTATATATCACTTCTGCATTTGCCAAGAGAACCATACTAGTGGAACCATCACGGTGCGTAAAGGGTACCTGAGAACCATGACGAGAAAGTAGCCTATCAACCTGGAGCGGGTCAAGAAACTTAACAAAAAACACATATAATTCGCTGTCGAAATATGCGGTATGCACCTGATCAGTAGTGACCTTAACTGTATCGACTAACCAGTCATGTATCTCCAAAGAACCGGGCTGGACGTGACGCGTGGATTTGTCAAAGGTAAAACTGACTGTACCTGTACGCGGAACTTTCGTGGGAACCATGGTGGACATCACGGCGAGAGACGACGCCGCGACAGGAAGGGCCGCACGAACACCAAACACCAGCCGACAACCAGCGATGCGACGCGCACGGAGACCAACACGGCACTAAACTGACAGGAGGAAAACACGCTGCGCTACGGTAGAGGCGGAACTAAGAGCACAACCTAGTCGCCCGACGCGCGAAACGAGAGTGTGCCATCTGAGCTACCGAAGCACGACTCACGCCCGGTACTCACAGCTTTACTTCTGCCAGTATCCGTCTCCTACCTTCCAAACTTTACAGAAGTTCTCCTGCGAACCTTGCAGAACTAGCACTCCTGAAAGAAAGGATATTGCGGAGACATGGCTTAGCCTCAGCCTAGGGGATGTTTCCAGAATGAGATTTTCAGTCTGCAGCGGAGTGTGCGCTGATATGAAACTTCCTGGCAGATTAAAACTGTGTGCCCGACCGAGACTCGAACTCGGGACCTTTGCCTTTCGCGGGCAAGTGCTCTACCATCTGAGCTACCGAAGCACGACTCACGCCCGGTACTCACAGCTTTACTTCTGCCAGTATCCGTCTCCTACCTTCCAAACTTTACAGAAGTTCTCCTGCGAACCTTGCAGAACTAGCACTCCTGAAAGAAAGGATATTGCGGAGACATGGCTTAGCCTCAGCCTAGGGGATGTTTCCAGAATGAGATTTTCAGTCTGCAGCGGAGTGTGCGCTGATATGAAACTTCCTGGCAGATTAAAACAGTGTGCCCGACCGAGACTCGAACTCGGGACCTTTGCCTTTCGCGGGCAAGTGCTCTACCATCTGAGCTACCGAAGCACGACTCACGCCCGGTACTCACAGCTTTACTTCTGCCAGTATCCGTCTCCTACCTTCCAAACTTTACAGAAGTTCTTCTGCGAACCTTGCAGAACTAGCACTCCTGAAAGAAAGGATATTGCGCTGCAGAGTGAAAATCTCATTCTGGAAACATCCCCCAGGCTGTGGCTAAGCCATGTCTCCGCAATATCCTTTCTTTCAGGAGTGCTAGTTCTGCAAGGTTCGCAGGAGAACTTCTGTAAAGTTTGGAAGGTAGGAGACGGATACTGGCAGAAGTAAAGCTGTGAGTACCGGGCGTGAGTCGTGCTTCGGTAGCTCAGATGGTAGAGCACTTGCCCGCGAAAGGCAAAGGTCCCGAGTTCGAGTCTCGGTCGGGCACACAGTTTTAATCTGCCAGGAAGTTTCATATCAGCGCACACTCCGCTGCAGACTGAAAATCTCATTCTGTCAAGCATGTTATTACACAAATTGGCTCCACCAAATACTAGTACGCAGACCGGATTAAGACCAAACTGCCTATTCAGAATCTGACTAGATGCACATGGAACCGCAAAAGACAATTCCACAAACAACTCAAACAATGCTAAAACAGTCAGCTATACAGCAAGATGGCGAATTGCACGCAGACATGAACGTTAAGAACATAGCACATAGAAACGGTCGAAATATCAGATGCACGTCGTCCACTGAGACGACCGACCGAACGATCAGTCATCGGTCATTGCCAGCCAAGTCAGGTAAGAGAAACGTCGGAGTATAAAACCGCCAACTGACAGCTTGATGGCATGAGGTCACTTCGACGGACGGACACACACGAGTAAAAGTTGCACTACTCGAATATAAGAATCAATTCAACTTAAATTCGCTGAATCCGGACCTCGAAGTGGTCGTACACTGCTGCGACCACATCCTTCCATCGGGCAGTGCATATATCGCCAGCTCCCTTGGCGAGTACTGGCGCTGCCGGACCTCACTGCTGCTCCGTCCCAACTGAACTGCCGACACTCCGACCCGGAAAACACTTCACGTCCTTCCAAAGATAATACTCGTACTAGATGTCGATAAATGCTGCTGCTGCCACTCGCAGACAGACAACGCTAGCAAACGTAGTGACACGAGTAAACATAAAAGAAAACGAGACCTCACTATCCCTGTTACACGATGCCTACCTACCAACGGCACCAACGCGAGCCACACACGTCTCACCTTTTACAATTATAATTACAATATAACGATAATAATAACTGACACTAATAATAATAATAATAATAATAGTAACAGAAAATGGTCTTTAGAAAGATGTACATTAGCTTAGCAAGTTTGAAGCTATGTATATTATGGAATGGATAAAGAAATAAGATAAGACTGGAATGACAGTGACAGAGGTTGTCGAGAAAGAACAGAATATAAACAGATAACTCTGCTGGCAAGGGGTCGTAAAACGTTGTGGGGCAGAGGGTCGCCGAGACTGAGCTGCATATAATGTGGGAGAGATGGCTATTGTGACAGAAGGTGGATCAACAGCTATCTTTTGAAGTTTAGAAGGAATTTAATCTCTCTGATATTTTGAGGAATATTGTTCCAGAGTCGCGTTCCTGATACAGAAAATGATGTTATGAGATGGTACAGTGAGAATTTTACTGTTGTCTTTCTGCTGTGCTGTTTATATAGTAGAGAGTTGAAGACAAATAAGAGGGATTGCTGTTATCGTGAAGACGACTGAACAAACATAGAGTATGGTAGCCTGTACGCTCATCGGCATGTTTCCAAGGCAGGTGTGATACGATCGAAAAAGCTTTCGTCACAAATGTATCGTACACAAGCATTCATCACCAGTGCCAGCCTGTTTGGGTTTTAGTACTAAAGTTCATGAAGAACGGCATCACCATAGTCAAATACATGTGAGGAGTGTTAGTGTCTACGAGCTTATTTTTAAGCTCGAAAGCAAGCAGTGCTTTAATAGTATAAAATTACTGTTTACTTTTAAATGAAAGGTAAGTAAGAACAAGTGTTAAATGTGTCTACAACTTCTAAGTGGAGTAGAGCCGTGTTAAGGGCTAGATTGTGTTCTGGGGTGTAGTAAAGTGAAGAGTGTGAGGTGGAGGGTGAAAACGTGAGGGCAGGTAGGTGTCCAGGTTGCAGTAGTTGATTTACCTCCTTCATAGGTCTGCAAACTGAAAAACGTGCACGACATTCTCCGTTCTGTCCACAGCTGAAGGCTGTTTCACAAATTTATACCGATTCTCCGGAGCGTGCCTTATGAATCACTGGCAACGTAGTGCGCAGAATGCCGCGGAGAGGTATTTATTTTCCATAAAGAGCATTACCACTACATGGAACAAAAATATCAGTAATAACACTAACGGAAGAAACGTATTTGAGCAGAATCAATGATCCACTGTTCTACGCTCTTACAGCGGAAATTAACTCTTGTCTTTCTGTGCGACAGCTGCAGCTTCTTTCTGGGAAATGCAACTTCCTCCACCAAGAGCACTTCTCACTTTTCATTTTGCTGACAAATCATACTTCTCCAGCATTTTATGTCCAGTTTTCTAATGTGAGCATATGAAATAACTTCACGGAACTCGTGTTTGTATAGACATATTTACAGTTTATTAAATGAGTACTCATTCGCAGTTTTTAAGTGGGCTTTTACATAAAATACTTCCCTATTAACAATGCCTGGGAAGTATGCAATTTGTGCGATGTTGTCAGTGAGCTTTGTAGTGTTTATGGGAAAGGCACTGGGTTTTAAATGCGGCACCTTGCCGCTCTATATCTTTGACAGCATTTTGTTAAGACGTGAAATTGTGTTGTTGTCATTTGATGGTGAATTAATAAATATCCAGAAAGTTACTGCACTTATCACATCATTAATTGTGTTTCTGGTAGACGGCATAAATCTCTTCTATTCAGGAGTTGATAGCACTTGTAGAGTGGGCTTCAGTAAGTGGAGTATGAATTTGTCTGACGGAGTGGGACTTACCATGTTCGACTCTAGTGTAGTAATCTGCTATAATGCATTGCTTTACTTATGTCGAAATGTCTGAAGTTTCGTGACACACAGGTGACCTACTTCTGTTCTTGAGTAATGTATTTGATACCTCTCATAATGTGAAAAGTATTACAGGCAGTAATAGTGGAGACAATGAAATCTACATTGTGTAATACATATTAACAGCATGTTACACTTGGGGCAGTCTCTTCAGTGTAGTAGACACTTAGCAGCTATAGTTGTTGAACAATTTTACATAACAACTCACATAACAATTCCAAATTAATACTCATCCAACGAAATTAAAATAACTCCACTATGTAAACATGAGCTCATTGACACTATTCTGTCTGCTTACACAAGAGAACTGCGCAGGAAATGCTTGGGAGGCGCAGTATATCTGCAAAACAAAAACCGAAGAGCGCTCATGGCAGGAGACGTTGCATTTCCGGGAAGAATGCTGCAGTGGCCGTACAGAATGATTAAGAGTTAAATTCACACTCTAGCAGTGTAGCACAGTGTGCAGATATTTACATCTTCCGTTAGTATTATTAGTAATCATATTTGTGTTCCACGTAGTGTAAAAAGCACTGTGTCGCCAGTGACTCATAAGGCGCCCTCTGGAAGATCGGTATAAGTGTCGGTATAACTTTGGGAAACAGCCTGTAGTTGATTCTTGTGATGTATTGATGTAGGTAGTGGGGAACCGGCTGCTGGATCTTCAGTTTTCAGACCTAGTAGAAGGGAAGTGCATGACAACAATCCAGCGACCTACCTCTTCCAGCGCTACTAACCCCCTCCCCTCTCTATTCCTACTCCCTTCCCATCCTCCACCCTGTTACTCCTCTACTGCTCTCAGACGAGATACACTCAATTAATACTTAGTCTTTAAAAAATGTCGAACAATCATAAGCAAATTTTAATAATCTGCGATTTTCCCATCCCCTGCAATGCGGCAACTGTTATTCCTAGCGAAGAAATGAATAGGACCTTTTTTTAGGAAATGTAATGTAGTTAAAGTTTGTAATAGAAAACGTTTTCTATAGAAGTCGCGGTTTTCGAGCTATTCAACATAAGGAAACTAACTTTAAACGCTGTTCCACAAACACATTCAGACCCCATCAGTGGGTATTTTTAATATGTTTTTCATGACACATTCTCCCACCACCGTACAAAAATTTTCGACTATACAATTTTTCACCTATCATGTGGTCATGTTTTATTGGGATACTTCTAAGCATCCCCTGAGCCTGTATTACTTACTTTGCCGTACATTGTGAAAAACTACTGGTGTGTCCTGTATTTGGTCAATTCCAATTGGCGCCGGCCGGTGTGGCCGTGTGGTTCCAGGCGCTTCAGTCTGGAACCGCGTGACCGCTACGGTCGCAGGTTCGAATCCTGTCTCGGCAATGGATGTGTGTGATTTAATTATTCCTAATAATATTTTAGTAAAAAAATGTGTTACGTATATATTAATAGTTAAGCTGTCTCCGTTCGACTAGAATACTTTCTCTCAAGCTCTTAGTAAACAAAGCCTTCTGTCCCGGAGATTCTCTATCTGGCTAATATGCTATTCGAAAGGCACTTCTGATTCATAATATGCAGTTAAAGAGTAATTAGTCTCACAAATAATAACAAGTGTCACAAAAGGCATGAAACATAGTTTTCAGTTTTATTGAAGAAGCTGACTTGCGATAACTGCGACTAATAATTGAAATGAAATATTACATCAGTTCAGAATAAAAAAAGTCTTTGTTGCGAAATTATTTAATACTATCCTTCTGTGGTATCATCAGATTGTGTAATAGCAGCTTAACATGTAATGCATCTGTCAGAAAGCCACATAATATTGAAAATTGGTGTAACTGGATATGTAATCCATCTATCTTGAATTACATATAAAATTACTGCTGCTCCCATTTTCCATTTTATGTTTCTTTATGACGGGTGGGTTACATATCTGGCTACTTTTACGCAGTCTGATGATGCACCAAAAGGGTGAAACGCGTCATTGATATTAAATAATTTCAAACCAAGATTGTTTTTATTTTGAAATAATTCGAAATTGGTTGCTGTAGCTTCCTCACTCAATGGAATGGAATAATGTTTTGAAATATTACAGTTTTTCGTTCAAGCACAAGACTTTTGCTTATCCACGATGCGTCTTGGTGGTTACACCGTCACCTTCAGGTGGAAGACTAGCGAAAAGCATTACATTGGTGATTTCCAAGAGGAGCAGTGACGTAGCCTGAATCGAATTGATACATGTGATTCAATATTCGCGCAGTTGCAGGAAGTACTTGCCGTCCACGAAGAAAGGGATATGGGCTGCACTCTGATGTGGCATGCTCATATACTTCGTATTGTGCACAAATAGACACGATCTTACGGTTTTGTTACAAAGAGGTTACACTTTTCACCAAAACTTTTGCGCCAAACACAGTACAGTACAACTATGAACACCGCATAACGCCACCCTTAGCAGTGTTTTGAGCCCGACTGATCTGTTATTATGTTTAGTGTACTTAGTAGTATCCAGAGAAGTACCAAGCTAGTTTCGTAGAACCTGCAGTGTACGAAAAAGAAGACATGTAACACCACAGACACTGGTTACTGTATTAAGCACACATAAAATGTTATATATTTCTAAGTCCGCAATATTTATTACTGAATGAAGTAATTACACTACTCTTCTGTAGAGCACCGAAATTAGACCCAATTTTTAACTAGTAATCGCTGTGTATCAAAGTCATAATTAGGTTAATTACAATTCCAAGAAGTTATGACTCCATTTATTGAGCGGTGAATTTGTTAGGCGAGTGACAGTCGTCGAAGACAGGTGGTGGTGCTCTCGTACTGGTTGGCAGGACAGCAGTCCTCGAAGTAGACCCGCTGACTCTCCAGTTGAACTCCAGCTGGCTCTCCACTTCACACTGTTAGTGTCAGACCGTGCAGCCTCCTAGATATTCGGTGGGCATAAAGATACGGAATAAAGCACAAATTCCGTCTCTGAGACCGGCGCAGCAAAATAAGTGCCTTCTGTACGCCGGACAGGAACTGAGGAGTCTTCTGCCCCCCATACGCCTGCTGTACAGGCAACCCCGCCGACTCAGATGTCGCGCGTGGACGCTTTGCGCCCCGTCAGATGCGAGGCTGAGCCTACGATATTCTGTTGGTACTATTTGAGGAAAGTAGGCTATGTTCCTCTTCTTTCGTTATCATAAACATATACTAGTATAGCGTCACATGTGCATAGTATAAATATGCGTCAATGTTGTGAATTATCACTGGGGAGACTGAATAATCCTAATATATAAAATGAAATGTCCTGACTGACTCACTGAAACGTCACCGCCCATGCCAAACCGCTAAGGATAGAAACTTTAAGTTAGGAGAGGCTGTTCTTCGTATACTTCAGGCATTTTCGAAGAAGGGGTTTTCCGAAATTGCACTCCTAAGGGACTCAAATAGCGATGAAAAGTTTTTTTAATATAGTTTTGAGTCTAGAGATTGGCATTTGGTTTCTCGGTCACAAATAAACAAAGTAAATGTTTCAGAATTTTTGGAAATTGAACTCCTAATGAGGAGAAATATGAGTGGAAATTACTTTTTCGAAAATAAATAATTCTCAAAGAACTACTAAAGCATTTTGAAGCTGCATCTATGAAAACTGGTATTTGACTTTTCGATTAGAAACGAAAAACAAACTACGAGTTCCACTGTTTGTGGAAATTCAGCCCTTAAGAGGGTGAAATAAGCGATGACAATTTTTATAAAATAATTAGTTACATTAAAACATTTTTAAAGCTAAATCTATGAAAATTGGTATTTGACTTCGGGGTCAGAAAAAAAGAAATATGTATTACAGGATGGAAGTTTCTATGGATATACCACCTCAAGACGAAAACCTCCAATCCCATTTACCAGGACCGCTCTTTCGTCAGAAGTAAATTCATAAAGGGCCTTGCTGCTATTATCTTAATTAGCGTGGAGTGTTAAGAATGTTTTCAGTTTGTGAACTAAATCAAAGGAAGCAAAATAACATTCAACTTAACAAATCGGCGTTGACAGAATTACAGAGAAAAATAAACAGATCTTTAAACAATTATTTTTGCAGCAGCCCTAATATATGTTTATACAATAGCTTTTGTTGTAATTAACACACAAACTAATTACTATTGATAACAAAGTAACCACCACGTTTAAATGTGGCTCCATGTAAAGTAATATCCGGTTGAGATGAAGAATTCAGTACCAGTTGTAAGACTGGTGGTCGTTTTTGTTTAATTCGCTGCGTGAAATTAAATAAAACCCCTTGCAATCCTTTAATTATGCAAAGACAAGCAGCGATGAAAGGGTCTTTATTTCTCTTATAGAGAATAGTTTGCTCAAGATATTGTTCTTTGTTTTATTGTTTTCTTTGTTGTATGAGTGGAAACTTTATCGAGTTAATATTTATTTCAACTTTTTGCTTTTGTGTATTCGATTAAAGAACAACCAAAAAAAAATCTGTGCAGACCACAGTCTATGCAAACAAAGCAGTAGGAGCTAATACAGTTACGTACACTGTAAATATATTTTGTGACAAAGTTTTGTAATGAATTTATAATCCTTTAGGGAACGAGAATTTATAAAATATCGTCCTTGGAGATTCTTTAGGTAGGTGTGCTGCTACACTCAACAGGTCTGAAATATTTTCATTTGCTTGTGCTGAATATGAAGTAAAGAAACAAACGAATATGTTCCGAAACATATCTAGCCATGTCCTATGTATCTGCATCCACATACACATATATATGCACACTGCGCAAGTAACTATATGAGGTTTGGCAGAGCAAATTGAGCGAGGGAAAACGACTGTATGCTTCCTTGTTAGCCCTAACTTCTCTTGTCGTGTCTTAGCAGTCTTTAAGCGAGGTATGCCTTGGTGGGAGCAGAATCGTTCTGCATTCTGTCGCAAAAGCCAGTTCTCTAAACTTTCTCTGGGGATTCTCGTCTGGCCTCCCGGGGCATTTCCGTAGTACTGGCGTGTTGCAATGTTGTTGTTACGTTGTGACGAGGCCTAATGGTACAAAAATATTTTAAGCCCTTGATAGTGGGATAATGTTATCCCGAAACATGTTGAGGCAGTAATCACACCATTCACAACTCGACTGAATATCCCCAATACTGCTTGAATAACAGTTGTATGATGGCACATCAGTAATGACATCAGTTTTAGTGGCGTGTTGATCAAAACTACCGCTAACAGATATAACATCACACTTCTGAATGGCTTCAACGTCTTCCTTTAATCAGACTTTGGGGGATCCCAACATACTCTAGAATAGGCTGCTCAAGTGTTCTGTACGCGGTAGATGAGCTAAAAGATCCAATTATTCGACCAAAAAACCGAAATCGACCTTTCATCTTCCCTACAACGGGCTCATGTGGTCGTACCACTATATGCTGCTTGCAACGCTGCATCTAGATATTTAATCGACGTGACTATGCCAAACAGCACATCAGTAATATTGTATTCGAATACTTCAGGATTACTTTTACTACTTCTCTGCTTCACTTATATTTTTCCACATTTAGACGAAGATGCCACTCATGGCACCAAACAGAAATTCTGTCACTCAAAGATGACTTATCCCGTATAACACAGCGTTATCAGCTATCTGTCCCAGACTGCTGTTCGGCCTATCTGTCGGATCGTTTATGTATATAGAGAGCTAGAGCAGTGCTTTCACACATCCCTGGGGTACTTCTGACAATATCCTTACCTCTGATGAACACTTGCCGTCCAGGACAACAAAATGGTCTCTGTTACTTAAAAATTCTTCGAGCTGCTTACATCTCTGATAACCTATTCCGTTTGCTCGGACCTGTGTAACAGTCTGAAGTTTGGCATGTGTCAAACATTTTCCTGAAATCTAGCAATATTTAATCTACCTGTTGTCCGTCATTCACGGTTCGCGTAATATCGTGCGAGAAAAGGGTAAGCTCAGTTTCGCATTAGTGATGCTTTGTAATTCAGCGTTGCTATATATATGAAGCTTCCATGTCTAAAGAAAATGTATTGTATTCGAACTTAGAATTACGCGGCAAACTTACTGTAAACATATTGTTTGTTCCTTAATCCTTCTTATGTACGAAAGTCACCACCACTTTGATCCATCACTTGGAAGGTTTCGCAGGGCTACAGATTGAAAAATGGGCTAAGTGAGTGGGTTCCACTCACACCCCGTGACCTACTTGTTTTCAACTCTTTAAGTTGCGTTTCAACCCCAGGGATGACTATTTCCGTGTCCACCATACAGGAGTTGGTGCGGACGTCAAGTCTGTTGCTCTTGCATGAATCATGAGTTAGAAACTGCAACTATTCTTGGCGTCTTCTGTTTCACACCAAACTGTAACTGAATAGAAGCATCCGAGGTGATTAGCGATTTTACGTACGACCAGACTGTTCTAAGACTCTCGGTAAGATATTTCGCTGACTTATGATGGTAGACGTTGTTCTAAGTTTTACACATGATTAATTATGTATTTAGACTGTTATCTTTTCAGAAACAGACAAAAGATACATACTCTTTCATGATCTTGACTGAAGCGTACACGGACCGAGGTGTAACTAAGTTGCTTGGAAGAATCTCTGAAACACAAAATGTCTAAAAGCTAACAATGGTACCAATTTAAGCACCTGTGAAACCAGAATCTGTTATGCAAATGATCTATAGAATTTTGGCTGTCTATTCGTGCACACCTGAAATTTAAAATATTTATACCAGCCTTCAAGACTTTGTAACTCAATGTCTAAGGTCGGCTTACCTTTCCTAGGGTACTGGAGGGGTCACAGGTGGAGGATATTGAACGTTCCATCAGCTATGGTGGACAGCTGCGGATACAGAATAAGCAGTCCAGAACTATGGCAAAACGAAACCAAATCAACTTTGCGTCTGTCTGCAAGTGACGAAGTGGTCAGCGTCTGTTCACCAGTGGTGCGGCTGAAATTTATATAGCTTTTTAAAAATAAAACTGATAAAAGAATACCTAACAATATACCTTATCTGGGAGTTGCTTTTGCAGTCTTCAAAAATATTTGAAATTCAGTAATGGAAGTAAAACCCATTAAAAATAGATTAACGACAATTTCTCTTAAATGCGCAAATAAAGCAAGAAATGAATGAAGCTTGTGAAACGTGAGAAAAATTTAGGTCGAAAATTCCCTCGAACCAAGTTTAAATTTTAATGGGTGATTTTAATTTTCAATTAGGTAAAGGAAAAAAATTAAGGAAACGGTTGGTGGATTTGCTGCACATAACTGAACAAATCAAAATGGCCAAAGACTTGTTGAAACATCCAAAATTTTAACCTTAAAATCATTTCAACATATTTTAAAAAGAACCCTTCTAAACAAAATAAAAAAACAAGAAACCGAAAAAGGCTAGGTGGGCGTGCAATATATTTACTGGAGAATTTCAAATCGATCATTTCGTAAACTATCTACAAAGAAATTTTAAATGCCCAACTTAGGAAAGGAGCTAATATTGATTCTGGCCTTTATGTAACTCGAATAAAAGCAAAACTTCAACCTCAAAAACTATTCAAAACAAAAAATGTTATCCGAAACTCTGACACTGCTAAAATAACCCCAACTCTGACAAGCGAACCTGACAAAAACCAATCCAACAATTGTCAAGGCCTAAAAGAAAAGTTTGTCAAAACAGCACAAAATTTAATTCCGCTTTATAAAAAACAAAAATACTCTTAGTGGAACTGAGATTTTGAAACAGCAGTTAAGGCTAGGCATGAAGCATTCAAAAATTGGAATAATAACAAAACTGAAAATACATACAACACCTTTCTAATTGTAATAAAAGAAACATCTAAATTAATCCGATAGACTAAAAGAAACTACGAAAGTGCCCAACTTTTAGAAACTGAAAAAGACTTCCAAAAGAACATTACAAGAAACTTTTATAAAACATTCAAAACTAAACTAATCGGTTACTAACCTCAAAGTCTTTGCATGAAAAATCAAAATGGCAGTTTGGCTCTTAACAACCACGAAAATTGTAAAGTACTTCCTAGTTATTTGGAAAAAGTATTTAACTGTCGAGTACCAGCAAATAAATTCCAACTACAGCAAACTAATAACACCAACCCTAACTCTAAGAACCTGACGAAATCGAAAAAAACTACACAAATTAAGAGACTTAAAAAGAATGAAGCACCCGGAGAAGAACTATTAAAATCAGATGCCATTAACACTATAAAAGAGATTACCCAACTGGCAAACTGAGAAAATGACTCGAATAAAAAACTGTGCCCAATTCTTGGAGAAAAGCACAGGTCTCATCTGTCTACAAGAATGGTAGTGGAAGTGATCCACAAAACTGTCCAATATCCTTAACATTGGTTTGTTGTAGACTCTTAGGACACATTCTGAGCTCAAACATAATGAGTTGCCTTGAACAGAATAATCTCCTCAATGTCAACCAGTATGGACTCCAAAAACATCAGCCATATGAATCCCAACTTGCACATTTCTCACACGCATACTAAAAGTTTTGGATCAAGGCAACCAGGTAGATGTAGTATTTCTTAATTTCCGAAAGGTATTTGACTCAGTACCACACCTATGCTTATTTTCAAAACAACGATCATATTGGGTATCAAATGAAATTTGTGACTGGACGGAGGACTTCTTGGTAGGGAGAACGCAGCATGCTATCTTGAATGGTAAACCGCCGTCAGATGTAGAAGATGTTGTGACGTGCGTTCATATAGCGCGGTCGCCGCAGTTAAGATGAGGCCACCGCCTTTTCGAGCACCGTGTGCCAGTGGCAACAGCGTGACATACTTCAAAGTGGTCACAGCGGGGGCACCACAAGACATGCAGCAGTCATACCGCTGGAGTCGACGGAGCCAAACAGGATGCAGCCCAGCGTGATTACGTTGCATCGTCTCGGCCTTTGAAGGGGAGTCGTCCTGTGGGCCTCCTAGAGTACGTAGCAGGTCTCCTCTCAGTCGCGACGCTGTTAATGTGGCAGCGTTTACGGGAAATGATCTTAGGGCTACGGACCTATGCACGATTGATTACTTTGAGTTGTATTTCACCTTGTATTTCAGAATAAATCTTTCCATTTGGTAGTTTGTACCTGGGACACAACAGAAGCAACTTCGGGTGTGCCGTAGGGATGTGTGTCGGGACCCTTGCTGTTCACGTTGTATATTAATGACCTTGCAGACCACATCAGTAGTAATATCAGACATTTTGCTGATGGTGCAGTTACCATTAATGAAGTACTATTTGAAAGAAGCTACATAAATATTCACTCAGATCTTGATAACATTCCAAAGTGCTGCAAAGTTTGACAACTTGCTTTCCGTGCCCAGAAATGTAAAATTGTGCACTTATCAAAACGAGAAAACGTAATAGCCTATGACTATAATATCAATGAGTCACTGCTGGAATCGGCCAACTCGTACAAATACCTGGGTGTAACACTTTGTAGGGATACGAAATTGAATGATCACATAGGCTCAGTCGTGGGTAAACCAGGTGGCAGACTTCGGTTTATTGGTAGAATACTGGGGAAGTGCAATCAGTATACAAAGGAGATCGCTCACAAATCACTCGTGCGACCCATCCCAGAATACTGCTCACATGTGAGGGGCCCATACCAAATAGGGCTAACAGTGGATATTAAACGTTCACGGAGAAGAGCAGCACGAATGGTCACAGCTTTGTTTCATCCATGGGAGAGTGTCACAGTGCTACTGAAGGAACTGAACTGGTAGACTCTTGAAGATAGACTAGACTATCCCCAGAAAATCTATTAAGAAAGTTCCAAGAATCAGCTTTAAATGATTACTGTAGGAAGTTACTTCTATCGCCTACGTACCGCTTACATAGGGTTCGTGAGATAATATTAGAATAGCTACTGCACGCACGCAGGCATTCGTACAATCATACTTCTCGCGCTCCATACATGAATGGAACGGCAATAAACCCTAATAATTGGTAGAATTGGAAATACCCTCCACCATGCACCTTACGGTGTTTTGCAGACTGTGGATGTAGATGTAGAGCACTTATCAGTCAATACACTGAGCAATCAATTAAGGAAATCAAAGAGAAAATGGAGAAGGAGTTAAAGTTGACGGAGAAGTCGTAATAACTTTGAGGTTTGACAGCAAAGGATTTGGAAGAGCATTTCAACGGAATGCGCAGTGTCTTGCAAGGAATGTATAAAATGTACTTCAAAGAAAGCAAAACAAGGTTAATGGAATGTAGTCGAATTAAATCAAGCAATCTGAGGGAATAAAATTAGGAACGGAGACACTAAAAGTAGAAGATGAGTTTTGCTACTTTCGCAGTAAAATAGCAGAAGATGGCCGAAGTAGATAGGATATAAAATATACACTGTAAATAGCAAGTAAAATGTTTCTGAAGAAGAGGGCTTTGTTAACATCAAATATAGATTTAAGTGGTACGCTTTTCTAAAGATATTTGTCCGCATTGTGTTATTTTTTTGGGAAGTGCAACAATGATGATAGACATTTCACACACAAAAACAGAAGCTTATGAAGTGATGTGATACAGAATAATGCTGAAGATTAGACAGAGAGACCATGTAACTAATGAGAAGGTACTAACTGAATTGGAGAAAAAAAATTTTGTGGCACAGCTTGACTAAGGGGATCAGTTCAAAGGACATATTCTGAGATATCACGAGGTCAGCAATTAAGAATTGAAGGGAAGCGGGGAGGATAAAATTTTTAGAAGAAAGACCAAGAGACGAATACAGTAAGCAATTTCAAATGGATGTCGGCTTCAGCAGCAACCCGGAGATGAAAAGGCTTACGCAGGATGTAGTAGCGTGAAGAGCTGCATCACATCAGTCTTTGGATTGAAGACCACGACATAACACTGATGCATTATTACTCCATACACACCAGTAATCAGTGACTGAAATCAAAGTAAGTAGAAGTGTTATCAAAAGACAGTTACAGGTTAAAAACATTGTACAGGGTGAGTCACCTAGAATAACTCCAAAGCATGATACTAACTGAAAAGTTTGTGAGCCAAATGTTTCGTGGGACACCTGGGGCTATAATATGATGTTGGTTTTTTTGTTGCTAGTGGGGTCGCGTCAGAGATATGAAGGTCAACTTTGTTTATTTTTAATGGGATGCTACAGTTTGTTAATTATTTTCTGATAGCGGCTATCGAGACAAATCCAATGGTGTGTAACAGTAAGGTCTTTGAAGGTCGACGAAGGTAAAAAAGGTGGCACGAACGTCCATTTACATAATGTGTTGGAAGTGATGACCATTGGTGTCAATGCAGTGTTGCAATCTTCTTATCATGGATTGAGTGGTATTCCTTATCACTTCGGCACTTATCGAAGCATATTCTCTGACAATTCTCTCTCGTATATCGTGCAAATAGTAAATATTCGACGAACACGGCGTATCCATCTAACGTGTCATTAACATGTAAACACAATTCGACGGTTTCGCAATACAACATGAATAGGAACGATAAGACTAGTATCGTCGAATCCAGCAATTGTGAATGATGTATTCCTTCGAAGAACAAGTCTATATTCTTCTCACTTACGGACAATGCCAACGAAATTCAGTGAGAGCTAGAGACTTACACTCACCCCACACGTCGTACATTTAAATATGTGTATGATAAATTGAGAACAACTGGATCCCTAACTCATCGGAAACAAATCCGGCAAGGGAAAGTTACTAACAAGGAAACGTAAACTGGTACTCTTGCCACTGTGGTTCCAAATCCTTGTGTTAGTTCGTGTCAAATCGCAAGGGAATCTGGCATGCGCCACAGTAGTTTTGTTCGTGGCCGGGGGCTGTGGCCGAACGGTTCTAGACGCTTCAGACCGGAACCGCGCTGCTGCTACGGTCGCAGGTCCGAATCCTGCCTCCGGCATAGATGTGTGTGATGTCCTTAGGTTAGTTAGGTTTAAGTAGTTCTAAGTCTAGGGGACTAATGAAAAAATGGTTCAAATGGCTCTGAGCACTATGAGACTTAACTACTGAGGTCATCAGTCCCCTAGAACTTAGAACTAATTAAAGGTAACTAACCTAAGAACATCACACACATCCATGCCCGAGGCAGGATTCGAACCTGCGACAGTAGCAGTCGCGCGGTTCCAGACTGTAGCGCCTAGCACCGCTCGGCCACCCACACCGGCGCGGGACTGATGACCTCAGATATTAAGCGCCATACTGCTCAAAGCCATTTGAACTATTTTTTTGTTCGTGTTGTGCATCGTCGTAAATTTCATCCTTACCGTATCGATCTCCACCAAGAATTAACTGGTATGGGTTGTATGCGTCGCATTGAATTCTGCCGATGGACTGAACTTCAGATTCAGAGGGATGAGACATTTATAATTCGATTTTATTTTCACTTACGAACCATGGAAATGTTAATTCGCATAACACGCGTTATTGTGAAACTGAAAATCCATGTCGGCTACGGCATGTTGCACACCAAACATCGTGATCAGTGAACTTATGGTGTGGGATTTTGGAAGACAGAATTATAGACCCCCATTTCATCGAAGGAAATCTTAATGGTAGGAAGTACACAACATTCAAGCAAGAAACATTAGGTCTGTTATTGGAAGAAATACCTTTAGGAACAGGGAACAGAATGTGGTACAAACACGATGGGTGTCCGGCACATTTTTCGCTGAAGCTAGAAATGAGTTGCAGAGACAATTTCCAAATCGTTGG
The DNA here is from genome assembly GCF_023897955.1 of Schistocerca gregaria. Classification (NCBI taxonomy): domain Eukaryota; kingdom Metazoa; phylum Arthropoda; class Insecta; order Orthoptera; family Acrididae; genus Schistocerca; species Schistocerca gregaria. Next base: position 224,041,664 of record NC_064925.1, on the reverse strand, counting down.
ATCGGACGAGGAGAAGATGTCTCGTGGCCCGCTCGTTCGCTAGACTTGACGTCTCTGGATTTTTTTCTTGGGGGCATTCGTAAAAGACATTGTTTATAAAGACGTTCCAACTACACCTGAAGATATGGGAGAGAGAGTTGTAAGAGCATGTGCTTCGATAAGTGCCGATGTGAGAAGGAATTCCATTCTATCCACCATAAGAAGGTTGCAGCACTGCATTGATACCAATTGTCTTCATTTCGAACACCTTCAGTGAATGGACGTTCATGCCATCTTTATGACCTTCGTTTATCATTAAAGACCTTACTATTACAGATCATTGAATTCGTCTCGATAGCCGCTATCAGAAAATAAGTACCAAACTATTGCATCCCATTTAAAAAGAAAACAACGTTGACCTTCACATGTCCCCAACTAGAAACAAGTACCCAACGTCATATTATGACCCCCGTTGTCCCATGCAACTTTTGTCCCACAAACGTTTTAGCCACTATTATACTTTCGGAGTTATTCTAGATGGCAGTAGTTAGTGACTCACCCTGTATATAAGCTATTCGCACCTCGCACAAATTTCCATTTTCAGCACAGGAAACTCAATTCATTTGCAGATATCAAGTGTTCCATGGTAAAAGAACTTCCATTTCTTGGTATATGCGACCGTCAAACGAAAATGAGAAAGTTGGAAAAATTAAGTAAACTGTTTATTGTTTTAAAAGTAATCATAGTAACGGTTAATAAATTTGTTCCACTGTGAGATAAGACGTCACTGGCCTCATGAAAAATACTTGACGTTGAATACGCTGCGATGATTGTACCTGGCCGTGCATCTCTTTGTCTGAAGCAAATCGAATGTATTTCTTCAGGACTTCTAATATCGAAACTGCACTGAGTAGGCTTGCGACTTAATGGAGGATGTGTAAGGGTTTGTCAGTGGGATTTCTAGAGCGTAGTCGAAACAACCTTAGCAACATGTGAGCGGGCATTTTGTTGGCACGTTGTTCTGACTAAGCTGTAGACATTTCGCTGGAAATCCTTACATATCCTCCATTAAGTCGCGATCTCTCTTAATGCGATACCTACAGTTTTTGTGCCCTAAAGAAAGACATTGATGGCCATCGATTTGCTACGGATGAAGAAATGCACTGTTGGGTACGTTCGTGGTTCCGTAACCAATCACAAACATTCTCTCATGGACGTACTAATCGTCTTATCACACAGACAGATAAATTCTATCATTTTTGAGTGAATAAACATTTTATTTATTTTTATTCCGTCTGTATCATTTTCAGTTGATTGTTCCTTTTACAAGACGGTGCTCGACCGATGAAGTATCCCATAACCGTCCACACTTTACGTGACGTTAAAATATACAGAAATCTATTCACAATAAAACTCTGTAATTCAAAAATTATACAACACTTAAATATGTAGAGGCGGCCGCTGTGGCCGAGCTGTTCTAGGCGCTTCATTCCGGAACCGCGCTGCTGCAACGGTCGCAGGTTCGAATCCTGCCCCGGGCATGGTTGTGTGTGATGTCCTTAGGTTAGTCAGGTTTAAGCAGTTCTAAGTCTAGGGGACTGATGACCTCAGATGTTAAGTCCCATAGTGAAAAAAAAAAAATTCAGAAGTAATATTTACAGCCGCATGTCGCACAATAACAAAAACAGCAGAAAATGCCGGAAACTGTTCATGGAGGCGGATGGCATCCCAATAAATCCGTCAGTAATCAAAACTGGATTTCACAAGTGTTCTTTACGCCATTACTTCATAGACGATCTCGGCATATTTAGAATTCTCTCAATAAATCAACCATTCGCCTTATCTACAACCGATCGTACGTGTGTCTGTATCATGTCGCTTTGCAACGATACGCCTAGATATCTAATCGACGTGACTGTTACGCGCTCCTCATTACTAATACCATATTCGAACATTACAGGACTGTTTTTCCCACACATCAGCTTAACCTGCTTTTCTCCAGTCTTAGAGCAAGCTGTCACTCATCACACCAAACCAAAGACCGATGAAACTTAACGCACAAACTTTCCGCCGTTTCTAACATGATACAACAAAATCTCACTTCTCTTGCACTTCCCGAAGAGTGCGGTGTAAATGGATAATCAGTTGCTGTCCACTGCCTGAGGGCTGTTTGACCATCAACAGGCACAGACACGTTCTGACTTTGTTCTCGCGGCAGTCCGTTGCATGTCGTTCTGAGGCTCTCTGATGCGCAAGTGACAGCCGATGCGGAAAAGTTGTAAGTAGGCTGTTTAGGTTTTCTTATTGGTAAAGCCACGTAGCGCTCTGTATGAAAATCACTGGCTGTGCTGTGTGCAGTCTGTGGCTGGGTGGCATTGTTATAATACTCGCCATTGTAGCGTTGGGCAGCTGGATGTTAAAAGCGCATAGCGTTGCGCAGTTGGAGGTGAGCCGCCAGCAGTGTTGGACGTGGGGAGAGAGATGGCAGTTTTGAAATTTCTAAGACTGGATGTCATGAACTGCTATGTATAGTATGACTATTAAGGTAAATACGTTGTTTCTTCTGTATTAAAATCTTTCATTTGCTAAATATGCCTATTAGTAGTTACTGCCTTCAATAGTTTGAATCTTTTATTTAGCTGGCAGTAATGGCGCTCGCTGTTTTGCAGTAGCTTGAGTAACTAAGATTTTTGTGAGGTAACTGATTTGTGAAACGTATAGGTTAATGTTAGTCAGGGCCATTCTTTCGTAGGGATTTTTGGAAGTCAAATTGCGTTGAGCCAAAAATATTGTGTTTCAGTTTAAGCACAGTCGTGTATAATTTTTCTAAGGGGACGTTTCAAAGTGCCCCTGATAAAACTCCAAATGAAGACTACACTTCTGACAATTAAAATTGCTACAGGACGAAGATGACGCGCTACAGAGGCGAAATTTTACCGACAGGAAAAAGATGCTGTGATATCCAAATGATTAGCTTTTCAGAGCATTCACACAAGTTTGGCGCCGGTGGTGACACCTACAACGTGCTGACATGATGAAAGTTCCAACCGATTTCTCACGCACGAACAGCAGTTGACTAGCACTGCCTCGTGAAACGTTGTTGTGAAGCCTCGTGTAAGGAGGAGAAGTGCGTACCATCACGTTTTCGACTTTGATAAAGCTCGGATTGTAGCCTATGCGATAGCGGTTTATCGTATAGCGACATTTCTCCTCGCGTTGGTCGAGATCCAATGACTGTCAGCAGAATATGGAATCATTGGGTTCAGGAGGGTAATACGGAACGCCGGGATGGATCCCAACGACCTCATATGACTAGCAGTCGAGATGACAGGCATCTTATCCGCATGGCTGTAACAGATAGTGCAGCCACATCGCGATTCCTGAGTCAACAGATGGGGACGTTTTGCAAGACAACAACCATATGTACGGACAGTTCGACGACGTTTGCAGCAGCATGGGCTATAAACTCGGAAACCATGGTTGCGGTTACCCTTGACGGTGCATCACAGACAGGAGCGCTGCGATGGTGTACTCAACAACGAAGCTGGGTGCACGAATGGCAAAACGTCATTTTTTCGGATCAATCCAGGTTCTGTTTATAGCATCATGATGGCCGCATCCGTGTTTGGCGACATCGCGGTGAGCGCACATTGGAAGCTTGTAATGGTCATCGCTATAATGGCGTATCACCCAGAGTGGTGGTATGGGGTGCCATTGGTTACACGTCTCGGTCACCTCTTGTTCGCGTTGACAGCACTTTGAACCGTGGAAGTCACATTTCAGATACGACCCGTGGCTCTACCCTTCATTCGATCCCTGCGAAACCCTCCATTTCAGTAGGATAATTCACGACCGCATGTTGCAGGTCGTGTACGGGCCTTTCTGGATACAGAAAATTTCGACTGCTGCCCTGGCCATCACATTCTCCAGATCTCTCATCAATGGTGGCCGAGCAACTAACTCGCCACAATACGCCAGACACTACTCTTGAGGAACAGTGGTATCGTGTTGAAGCTGCATGGGCAGCTGTACCTGTACACGCCATCCAAGCTGTGTTTCACTCAATGCCGTTATTACGGCCAGAGGTGGTTGTTCTGGGTGCTGATTTATCAGGAATTATGCACCCAAAATGGGAGAAAATGTAATCACATGTCAGTTCTAGTATATATAGATTTGTCCAACGAATACCTGTTTCTCATCTGCTTTTCTTCATGGTGTAGCAATTTTAATGGCCAGTAGTGTAGTTTTGAACAGAGAGTATGCAGCTTGCAGTTGCGTTACGACCGCAGGGCCCTCTGACAGCCGTGCCTTGTGGCCTGCACAGCAATATCAGCTAAGATCATGGGGAAACCCGCGCGAACGGCAGCCGCATCGCGCTGCCTGCACTCCGTGCGACAGGTGGATGCTCGGGGAACCCCCGAGCAGCCCTCATATTTCTGGCCGGATATTGCAGCGGGCACCGTGGCCGGCTTACGCCCCGCCGCCGTAAGAATACAATTTCCGCCTTAAAAAGTCCGGGGAGCACTTTTTGCATCGCGCGCGCGCTGGTGGAGCCGGTCTCTTTAAAAATTCAGAAGTCGAAGGAAAGCCCTGCCAGGTGGCACCATCTGCGGCCGCGCCTCTGACGACAGAGTTTAGCGCTCCCACTCCTCGTCCCAACCTCCGGGAAGGAGGCAAGACGTCTTCCTGCATGTGTATATCCCTGCATTATCAGTGTTCTTCACGATATACGTCTGCAGACCACCTTATCGTGTGCTGGAGGGTACTTCTGTTTCATTGCTACATGTCTCGTGTTCCATACCCGAATGGTGCGCGGGAAAGACGATTGGAGATAAGCGCCTGTGTGAACTCAAATTTTCCTAATGTTTACTTTCACCTTTTTTCATGAGTTGTACATAGGCGTTGATTAGTCTAGTAACGCGCCTTCGGGTTTTAAGGGGAGCTGGAACGCCCTATCCCGACAATGATAAATTTGGTGACTGGACCTCCTTGTATTTTATGAACCACTGTAGCCATTGACATGAAACCTTTACGGGACATTAAGCTATACGTTCTGAGTCTACTGAATTACAATAATTGCGTTTCAGCCACTGCTTTCGATAACACTTTTTTTAATTACACAGTTAAAATTTTTTGTGGATCTGCCAGGATAGACGAGAGCGCTAACGCGCTGCTTCCTGGACTCGGGTAGGCGCGCCGGCCCCGGATCGAATCCGCCCAGAGCATTAACGACGACGGCCGGTGTGCCAGCCAGCCTGGATGTGGGTTTTAGGCGGTTTACTACATCCTGCTAGGTGAATACCGGGCTGGTCTCCACGTCCCGCCTCAGTCACACGACTCGCAGACATTTGATCCACATTCCCACTATTTCACGATTTACACTAGACCGAGACACCTGGGGTACACTAATTCCGTCCCGGGGGGTATGGGATGGCGGCAGGAAGGACATCCGGCCACCCTTTAAAATTCACCATGCCAAATCCGTACTTAACCCTGCCGACCCTGCGCACAATGACGGATAAATGCAGTAGCAAAAGAAAGAAAGAAGCTAAAATTTTGTGTATTTTTGTACGTTATTTGTGTATTTTTGTACGTTATCCTAAATAATTTTAATTACACATAATATTATGTTCTTCTTTTAGTTCAGTAGACTCAGAAAAAGTGTGATATTACTCCCTCAAAATTTGAATACTCTAGTCGAAGTGGTTTCTGAGATTTAGGGAAAAATGCAACAGAAAATGTTCGGCTTATGTAGCTTCAAAAGTCTGTAACTCACTTAATATATGGTTATTTTTTTTTATTTTCAGTCACTCAGAAGCACCCTGCACCATACTGTGTATCATCCTCTTCATCTTTTTCCAAGTTTTTTTCTTATTTTCTTCTTTCTGCACTCCTTAGTGGCCAACTGTGATGCATACTCTGCTTTATCAATGCGAACCTTGTCCATCCGTTCAAGTTCTCTGATGCACTTTGCTCCAGGATTAATTCCCATATGCTGTAGCACTTTCACCCTACCAATGTTGTTATCATTAAAAGCAATAGCAGCATCGCTGACCCCTCACTTTAGTGTCTTCATTCCAACAAAAACATTTTTTGGTAAGCGAGTCTATATAAGAGTATTGAACGATTCATTGGGATCTTGAGTCTGACCATGCAGACGCTTCTTCAGTAATTCAGGATTTGCCAGGTCTCTGTAAATAGGTTTTATGATATTCATGACTGCTGCTGGGATGAAATGTTTATGACTGTATGAACTGTTTGAGTACTGAGCATTGCGGTAATTGCACCATGAATGACGTCCAGGAGGGCAAAGGTGGTGTACTGGTTTTTCATCAGTTGACAGTCTGTGGAAGAAGGTAGCCCATACTGCCTGCTTCATTTTCAACAAATCCTTAGTCTTATTTCTAATGACCATCCCATAATACTGCTGTAGTTCATCAGTCATTTTGTCTGTTAGCCAGCCTCTTATGGTTTTACCATCAGAAGGTTTCTTGTCTCTCAAACTTTGTTTCAACTTCCTCAACCTGGTGCCCATCCTCTTCTGGACATGACCAACACATTCCAGTTTTGTGATAATCTTCTCACCTTAAGGCTGAGCGACTGCTACAGTGTTATATGCTTTTGAGTCTCCATCACCTAAGATCTTAGTGTAACACACTTCCCTTTCGTTCACAGATCGATTAAAAATATCAATAGTTGCAGAGGTCTGCATACCATGACTTGTTCCTTCATAGCTTCTGTCACAGATATGCCCTTCGTCATTCCGTGATTTACACTTACAACAATGTTTGGCTAAAATCTGGAAATCTATTACCTTTCCAGTATCCACGCTGCTCACCGTAGCAACAGAATTCTTAGAACTGTAGCCGCGCTTCTGCCGAGCACCATGAAAAGCTACTGGTATGTCAGTCATACCATTATTTATTTCGTTTGCAGCACTCTTCAGTGAATCACATACAACAGATTCCACAGCATCTCCAATCAATCCTGCAGACTTGTCGATTTTACAAGTTGGGCGTGGCACATTCATCAAGGCACACATTGTTTCTGCTGTAGTGTGACCTTTGCCAATAGTTCTCAGTCCATAAAACCACCAGACATTCACTTCAAAATAAGTAGCTTTACACTTATGAGAATTCTAGAACGAATGAATATATTTACAACTGGCACAATTAATGATAAGTTTCTTGGCTTGTCCATTTGATATCTCACTGTCTTCATGTAAACTAACTGGCCCTCCACATATTTTACAACACACACATTCACCTAAAACCCGTGTTAGTATGTGTAAATCTGTCAGAATATAACCTAAGCTACCATTTATATCACTTTCGTTTTGAGAAAACTGTGTATCACAACGTTTTATTTTAACCTTCGAAGCACTAATAGGTGTTTCTCTAGTTACTGACGAGTTTGCCTTTATTTCATTGCCTGTAACTTCACACGCCAAATGTTGAACACAATGTTTCCCTTTATTTGAGAATCTATTACCATTAAACCCACGTTTCTTAAAACACTTCGTTTTAGCGTCATACTTTACTTTTTGAGGGATTTACCAAACTATTCGTCACTTTTCCTCGAAAAAAATTAGCACTTCGATATACAACGCTTGTTTATACTTTGAAACTATACGATACTGTTTTTGACAGTGTAGCCAATACAAACACGTAATTTAACCCTTAGAACACAGAAGTCCACAGCCTTCAATGTAAAAAAAATAGCCGATATTATTATATCTTGAAGTAATTCATGTAAACATTTTTGACATTTTCAGCCTGTGTTGATTATATTTACAAAATAATATATGATATAATTTTGCAGCTACATTCGGTGATATATGTGGATACTGTGTGCAAAATGTGCAGAAAATGGAGTCATTCTACAGAAGACATAACCTAATTGTTGAAGTTTTACTCCGTCAACAGCGAAAATGTAGTAAGAGATAAACTTTTTCCTTTCATTATTGGCGCTGCAACTGCATGAATATTCTGCATCCAGCAACATGCTGAAATAATTCAAAAGAAATATTGTGATCCATGCAGAGTGAAATGCATGGGCACTGCCCTTGATGCAACTACTCCACATTTTTTTAAAAAAAATTAAATGATCACTAGCGGTTTAGTCAACAAGCCTTAAGCGGTGTAAAAAATGAAAGGAATCAATGAAGACTTTTAATCTACTATATTCTGAGAATCGATTATTCACATGCTGGCAAACTTTACTCAGTCCTTTATTTTCCTTGGGCAGTTTGATTAGCAAAACTTTAACTATTCCACGACGTCTTTAATCAATAATCACGTGTCTGGTCACAACAAACTTACGAATATTACTTTCAATGTATGCACACACAAATCTGACAAAATCTGTCTAGTGCACAAGCAAGCAAAGACCACGCGCAGCAAAAAGGCGAATTACCAAAAATCCTCGATTAATAAAAAAAAATCTCCACTGGCGCCACTAGCACTGTCTCGGCAAGCTGCGACCTCTTCTGACGCGCGGCTTCTCTCCACGCCAGGCTGCGTCCGACTGTTCCCAACAACTGTTCACTTGCTACCGCTCGTGATGATAATATCTCAGACTCAAAGTTTGTGTATGCACGGTACACCAGAATCACTAGCGAACTTTCGATTACTACACTTTCCCAAAGAAGATATGAACGTCCAACTTTTCAACGTCATTCCTTTCAAGTTGGGTACCCATCCGTGAATACTTTTCCGTCCACACTGGCTCAAGTAGAGAGAGTTTAATTATAATCATAATTTATCCAGTATTTGAGAATGAGAGCACTCAGCAACGTTCAACAGACTTCACACATAACTTCAAAGCTTTACGAATCTTTTTCTCGCTAACATCCCCTACAAAATATTGAAAGGAAAAAGTTTATCGCTTACTACGTTTTCGCTGTTCATGGAGTAAAACTCCAACACTTAGATTAGCTCTTCTTTGCAATAACTCTATTTTCAATGCAATTTGCACACAGTGTCCACATATACCGCCGAATGTAGCTGCAAAATTATATCATTGTACGATACATATATCAGGAGATATGACGTCATACACGTTTGAAGCTGATTTATAAATGGGAGTTCAGTTCTTAAGCGCTTCATTGCTAGCGCTAATAACTCTCGTCATCCATACGATTTTCCCGCTCTTTTTTGTGTGACTGTGATGGGTTGAGTCCGCGCCATTTCCGGTACCTCAGCGCCCTGCCGTTAACTCTCCATCCTTTTGCTTCGGCCATTATTGGCTTTCAGTTACGCAGGTTGCACTGTTTATGCAACATTGTTGCTTGGACGACACTTGTCATCCGCGCGAGCTACACTACTACAGTGTGAATCAAAGTAAGTGCATGTATGTTCATTTCTTCCCTAGATTCAAACCAATTTTCACGTGCATGATTTTGGACGTATCGAAACAGTTAGGTCCTGCAGTCAATCTGCTTTTTATCTTGAATAATTATCTAAGAAAAGTAAATATTATCCTTAATTTTAGTTTTTGGAGTCAATGTCAAATGTAAAAGAATCTAGGGCCGAGGTTAGCAGACATCCTGATGTATGGCTGGAATTATTCAATTAACTGGGTGAAGTAAGTCTTGAAAGTGATTCTGCTGACGCAGAGAACGAGTATTGTGTACATCAGGTTCAGCAGCAAAGCAAGAAGTACCGTAAAATGATGAATCTGAATCACAGGAAAAAGGAATTCAAGAAGACGTATTTCTGTTAGAAAGAGGTGGTTGGTTGGTTGATTAGGGGGAGGGGACCAGACAGCGAGGTCATCGAGCCATCGGAATAGGGAAGCGTGGGGAAGGAAATAGATATTCTGGAGTTATCCTTGGATGAAAATATAATTCGCATTATTGCAAGATGTAATAATATTTACATCAATGAAGTACATGGTAATTTTTCTAGGGAAATGAATTTAAAAAAAAAAAACATAGAGAACTGAGGTTTCATTGGTTTATAATAGATTACTAGTGCACACCTCAGAGACGTTCTAGGAAGAATGTATCGAAGTTGTGGGACAACTCAAAGGGCAACGGACTTGAGTCGTGTTCCTTATGCGTAAAAAAAAATCGATTCAGATAGCTCTTGAGATATCTGACGTTTAGTAGTATTCTTGACAGAGGTGTTCGCAGTGAGGTTGACAAATGGGCCGCTGTCATATAGATACAGAAGCTGTTTACAAATAATTGCCAAAAATATTTCTCACCTAGTGTACACCTTATTGTACATATTTCTTAAATGTAATATTTAGATTTAAATGAAACATTCCTGAAGTTTCAAATACACTATTTAATGTGTCCAAATAGGTTAGAGCCGAGCGAAGTGACCATGGCGGGCTATAAGGTACTTTCCGGCGCTGGAAATGTTTTAATTTATTCTCTCTGAAGGGCCCAATCATCCCATGAAACCTAACATGTTTGTTGTGCCGCTCCTTAAAATTATAATATTTTCTGTGGATTTTAGTTATCCTGATATAAGGTACTGGTCAGTTTGTGTAGTTATAGTGGAGAGGTAATGTGATTTATATCATTATAATGAAACTGTGTTGAAAGTGTCATAGTATAACTCCATAATCCTACTTAAGTTATTGAAATTTCGGTGATGTTGTTGGAAGGTATACAACTTATGTATAATGGCGTCAACGCAGTAAAAGTTGCCGCTCGCAGTAGCCGTGCGATTTACGGCACCAAGCCACGGATTTCACGGCCGCTCCCGCCGGAGGTTCGAGTCCTGCCTCGGGCATGGGTGTGTGTGTTGTTCTTACCATAAGTTAGTTTAAATAGTGTGCAAGTCTAGGGACCGATAACCTCAGCAGTTTGGTCCCTTAGTAATTCACACATACATACACACACACACACACACACACACACACACACACACACACACACACGCCCAAAGTGGCCACATCGGAGGTGGCTGCTGGCCACTTTGCCCGCCAGGCACCGATTCAGGGGGAATACGTTACTTACAGGAAGTCGCTGTAAGAGTGACCCAGAAGCGGCTTTTTAACGACAACGATGGAAATATGTACTGCAAAGAAAAAATTTTCAGATTCAGGGCCAGAAGAGCAATAGATTTAAGGCTAGGTGTGCTCCTTCTGGGCTCACGAATTCTGTACAGGAGCTGAGGGACGCAGTTTGACCTTTATTCGTGTAAAGTTAAATACTTTTTTTCGAATCATACATTACAATAAAATATATTTAGTTGTCTGTTAAAATAGTTTTTATCTTTATTTTCGAGTTTCAAACTAAGTATCCACTTGTCCAGATATGTTGGACAAAGTGGCCACTTTCCCACTTCGTAGATATTGAATTGTTTAAAGGATTTAATTTGATCATAAGGTAATTAAACTATTCAATATATTCCTTACAATAGTTGAAGATTGTTGTTGTTATGGTCTTCAGTCCAGAGAGTGCTTTGATGCAGCTCTCCATGCTATTCTATCCTGTGCAAGCTTCTTCATCTCCAAGTACCTACTGCAACCTACATCCTTCTGAATCTGTTTAGTGTATTCATCATTTGGTCTCCCTCTACAATTTTTACCCTCCAAGCTGCCCTCCGATACAAAATTGGTGATCTCTTGATGCCTCATAACATGTCCTACCAACCGATCCTTTCTTCAAGTTGTGAGACAAATTGCTCTTCTCTCCAGTTCTGTTCAATACCTCCTCATTGTGTGATCTACCCATCTAATCTTCAGCAGCCGGCGTTTGTGGCCGTGCGGTTCTAGGCGCTTCAGTCTGGAACAGCGTGACCGGTACGGTCGCAGGTTCGAATCCTGCCTCGGGCATGGGTGTGTGTGATGTCCTTAGGTTAGTTAGGTTTAAGTAGTTCTAAGTTCTAGGGGACTGATTACCGCAGATGTTAAGTCCCATAGTGCTCAGATCCATTTTTTAATCTTCAGCACTCTTCTGTAGCACCACATTTCGAATGCTTCTATTCTCTTCTTGTCCGAACTATTTATCGTCCACGTTTCACTTCCATACATGGCTACACTCCATACAAATACTTTCAGAAATGACTTCCTGGGGGACTGATGACCTAAGATGTTAAGTCCCATAGTGCTCAGACCCATTTGAACCCAAATGACTTCCTGACACTTAAATCTATACTTGATGTTAATCAATTTCTCTTCTTCAGAAACACTTTCCTTGCCATTGCCAGTCTAAATTTTATATCCTCTCTACATCGGGCATCATTAGTTATTTTGCTCCCCAAATATCAAAACTCATTTACTACTTTAAGTGTCTCAAAAGGATCAAATGGCTCTGAGCACTATGGAACTAAACTTCTCAGGTCATCAGTCCCCTAGAACTTAGAACTACTTAAACCTAACTAAACTAAGGACATCACACACATCCATTCCCGGGGGAGGATTCGAACCTGCGACCGTAGCGGTCGCGCGGTTCCAGACTGTAGCGCCTAGAACCGCTCGGCCACCCAGGCCGGCTTTAAGTGTCTCATTTGCTACTCTAATTCCCTCAGCATCCAACTTCTTAGAACTACTTAAACCTAACTAACCTAAGGACATCACACACATCCATTCCCGAGGGAGGAGTCGAACCTGCGACCGTAGCGGTCGCGCGGTTCCAGACTGTAGCGCCTAGAACCGTTCGGCCACCCCGGCCAGCTTTAAGTGTCTCATTTGCTAATCTAATTCCCTCAGCATCCCTCATCAAGATTATAAGCAATTTCTGCGCATTTCCGTTTACTGCTATTAAGATTAAAAAATAGGAAAACTTTAGCTCGAAACTTTTCTCAGCTTTCTCCTACACGGTTTATGTAGTGGATGGCACCTGACACCCGCGCGAGTTACCGTGTCCGGATGTAGCGCACCAGTAATGGAGGTTTAAAGAATGGGAAGGGGGTGGAAACTGTTTAATGATAAGAAATAAAGCAGCTCGATGGTACCGAAGAGCAGCGCCTCGCAAATTGGAGGACAGTCTGAAGTCGCCCGTCTCGTATTGCGGCTCGGGTTGTCTCGTGGCAAGCAGCGAGACTTCGCAAAGGCGGCGCGAGTTGGTCTCTGTAAGCAGTTTTGGCAAAAACGCGACCGTCCGGAGCGCTGCGGGGGCAAAAGCACGGCAGTCGGCCGCTACTGGCGACTGCAAGTTTGTCTGGCAAAGCAGAGGCGGGATTACTTTCTGCTGACGGGAATCAATACGGCGGCATCGCAGGCGGCGGGGCCGCGCGCGCTGCCCCCAGGCCAGACGTTTAGGCGACGCTCCATCTCATTTCCCTCGCCCGCCTTCTGCAAAGGTTAATTTCTCGCTCGAGTGGCGCTGGCGGCGCGGGGCGGCAACTTGTGTAAGACCGCCACAGCCGCCGCCGGCCCCTACTCAGCCCCGGCGCAACTTGGCCGTCGCGACGCCGCCACGCTGCTCAGCCGACGTGTCGACGCCGGCGCCGGCGCCGGCAACGTCTCGTAGCGAGCCGCTCTCGGTCTGCGCCGCTCGCCGCTTTACAAGTCGCGCCTCGCACTGCATCAAATGGTCAAAAGCCACAGGCTTTCGACCGAGCACTCCTTGGCCATTGACAAGTGGACTGATCCCAAATAGGCTGCTGGCACGCCTTTATACGCGGTGAATAACCTGAAACTTGCATCGCAAATGTTGCGGAGATCGAAAGGGCGACTGACGTTCGGCTTTCACAGAATGGATTGATAGTAATAGGCTCGTAATGGTAGCCAATCGACACATAGGGAGGTTATTTATTTTTCAATGTAGTCTCCTTGTAGATAGATGCACTTGGCCCAACTATCATCCAGTGCCTTGAACCCATCTCGAAAATGAGTTTCGTCCTGGCCTGCAAAATACTCTACTGGCCATTAAAATAGCTACACCACGAAGATGACCTGCTACAGACGCAAAATTTAATTGACAGGAAGAAGATGCTGTGATATGCAAATGACTAGCTTGTCAGGGCATTCACTCAAGGTTGGCGCCGGTGGCGACACCTACAACGTGCTGACATGAGGAAAGTTTCCAACCGATCTCTCATACACAAACATCATTTGTCCGGCGTTGCTTCGTGAAATGTTGTTGTGATGCCTCGTGTAAGTAGGAGAAATGAGTACCTTCACGTTTTCGACTTTGATAAAGCTCGGATTGTAGCCTATCGCGATAGCGGTTTATCGTATCGCGACGTTTACCCTCGCTTTGGTCGAGATCCAATGACTGTTAGCAGAACATGGAATCGGTGGGTTCAGGAGGGTAATACGGAACGCCAGGATGGATCCCAACGACCTCGTATCACTAGCAGTCGAGATGACAGGCATCTTATCCGCATGGCTGTAACGGATCGTGCAGCCACGTCTCGATCCCTGAGTCAACAGATGGGGACGTTTTGCAAGTCAACAACCATATGTACGGACAGTTCGACGACGTTTGCAGCAGCATGGGCTATAAACTCGGAAACCATGGCTGTAGTTACCCTTGACGCTGCATCACAGACAGGAGCGCCTGCGATGGTGTACTCAACGACGAAGCTGGGTGCACGAATGGCAAAACGTCATTTTGTCGGATGAATCCAGGTTCTGTTTACAGCATCATGATGGTCGCATCTGTGTTTCGCGACATCGCGGTGAACGCACATTGGAAGCGTGTATTCGTCATTGCCATACTGGCGTATCACCCGGCGTGATGGTATGGGGTGCCATTGGTTACACGTCTCGGTCGCCTCTTGTTCGCACTGACGGCACATTCAACAGTGGGCGTTACATTTCAGATGTGTTACGACCCGTGGCTCTCCCCTTCATTCGATCCCTGGGAAACCCTACATTTCAGCCGAATAATGCACGACCACATGTTGCAGGTCCTGTACGGGCCTTTCTGGATACAGAAACTGTTCGACTGCTGCCCTGGCCAGCACAATCCTCAGATCTCTCACCCGTTGAAAACGTCTGTTCAATGGTGGCCGAGCAATTGGCTCGTCGCAATACGCCAGTCACTACTCTTGATGAACTGTGGCATCGTGTTGAAGCTGCATGGGCAGCTATATCTGTACACGCCGTCCAAGCTCTGTTTGACTCAATGCCCAGGCGTATCAAGGCCATTATTACGGCCAAAGGTGGTTGTTCTGGGTACTGTTTTCTCAGGATCTGTGCACCCAAATTGCGTGAAAATGTAATCACATGTCAGTTATAGTATAATATATTTTTCCAATGAATACCCGTTTATCATCTGCATTTCTTATTGGTGTAGCAATTTTAATGGCCAATTGTGTAATTGTCACCTGCGGCTATCAGTTCTTCGTTTGAAGTGAATCTTCGTCCACCGAGAAAAATTTTCAGTTTTGGGAAGAGATGGAATTCTGGCGGGGCCACGTTAGGTGAATAAGGCGAGCGTGGCAACAATTCATACCTTACTTCGTGTAATTTTGCGATGGCGACGGCACATGTGTCCGAGTGCGCGTCAACGAGTTGCGGCACTCATGTTGGAGACAATTTTTTTCATTTCTAAATCTTCACTTCCTCTCTCTCTTTCGTATCCGGATGCACCAATTATATCTTCCCTTCCCAGTAATTAGCAACGTAGTTTGCTTTATCATTGACTTTCAAAATATCATCTTTAGTGCATGTTATAGACATATCTGAGCAAGTCAGTAGGTGGTCCAAGTCCTGTATTGCTTCGCATTCACACCTATCGCTATCACTGTAACCCCATTTAAATAGGTTTGATTTGCACCCAGTTACTCCAGAACGCAGCCGGTTTAATGACCTCCAAGTTGTAAAAGGTAGTTGATCTCCTGCAGATCCCTCCTCAAGTAGTTCCATTGTGCAGTGTGGCACCATTTCTTCCCAAAGAGATAGCCTCCTTGCGACGGGCTTGGTGGCGAGCTCTTCAGTAGTTTCAATGAAACTCCTGCGGGGTTTCAGCCGGACACGTTGTTTTCGGTGCATATGCATCGAGTGTCGAGGATCATTCATTTGTTTTGATCTTTCGATCTCGGCGGCTACTTGTCTGCGGATAGTGGGTGGTGCTATGCCTATGATGGGATAAATGATGTCTGTGGGAGTTGGTTTGAGGCATCCTGTGGGAATACATACAGTTTCGTTTACGGCGACGTCAACTAGCTTAGTGTGAGCAGAGTTCCTCCAAACTGGCGCCGCAAATTCCGCTGCTGAGATACTCAGCACCAGACCCGTGGTGCGCAAAACATGTGGTTGAGCTCCCCACGATATACCTGTTAGCTTCCGCAGTATGTTGTTCCTGGCACAGACAGTGCTGCTTAAAAGTAAGTGCTCTGTCCAATGTTACTCCCAGGTATTTTGAGCTGTTTGTATGTTTCAGCTCTTCCCCTTGCCACATGACTCGGAGTTTCCATTTCGCTTGTTTGTTCCTAAGATGGAAGGCGGATACTTGAGATTTACTAGGGTTTGGTTTGAGATTATTGCCGTCGTAATAGGTAGCAAGTTCTGGTAAGGCTCCTGTGAGATTCTCCTCCACTTGTTCAAAGGTTTTATCCTGTGTGGCCACTGCTGCATCATCAGCATATATGAACATTCGTGTCTGGTGCATGATGGGAATATCATTGGTATAGATGTTAAAGAATATTGGAGCCAAGACACTACCCTGTTCAAGTCCATTTTTCTTTGTCCTCCATTGGCTGTTTTTAGATTGTAAATTTACATAGTAGCGTCTGTTCTGTAGCATGCTTTTCACGAACATAAAAAGGGTGTAGTCCTTAGTGACATTATACACTTTCTGGGTAAGCAACTTATGGTTAACTGTGTCATATGCAGCACTGAGATCCAGGAATGCGACCCCGGTTACTTCTCCTCTCTGATAGCCGTCTTCGATGTACTGTGTGAGATTAAGGATTTGGCCACAGCATGATTTTCCTGGTCGAAATCCAGCTTGTTCGTTAATGAGGGCTTTGTCCACATAATCAGCTATGCGTTTGAGGATCATTCGCTCCAGCACTTTAAATAAATGACAAAGCAGTGAGACAGGCTGAAAATTTTTTGCTTCAGCTGGGTCTTTCCCTGGTTTTAGTAACGCAATAACCCGAGCTTTCCTCCACAGTTTAGGAATTTGCATTGTTGTAATACAGTGATTCATTAGCTCTAGGATCCATGCTTGTACTCCCGGTCCATAATGTTTAATTTGCTCAGGTCTCAGATCATCGAGGCAGCGGTCTTATTGTTTTTCAAATCGTTGATGGGATCTTGTAGCTCCTGAATGAAGAACGGGCGTACTAGGAAGCTAATCTCCTCGTTCAATTTTCTTTTAATTTTTCCATTCCTGATCTTCCTTTTAGTTTTTCCGTTCATGAGTAGTTGGTGAGCTATCTGACCAGGTGTAACTTCACTGTAATTTGGTCGCTGTTGAGACTTTTGACCAGTTTCCATGCCTTCCTACTGCTGTTCTTCATGTCCATCTCTTATAGGAGGTTACACCACTTTTCCTTTCTCTCTTCGGAGATATCAGACATCAGTACCTCACCTGCCTGGATCGTTTCCTCTGAGAAAGGGTTCTTATTGTACAGTTCTTCATACTTTTTCAGAGCTTCCTTGCTGCTACCATTGAGTCCAGCGATATACTGGGTGCGGCACCCTCTAGGTATGCGCCGACGAGAGATTTTCTTGACAAGGTCTATAAAAGTTTCATATGATTGTATCTCTGGTTTAATTTCCAAGATCTCCTTATCAAGGTCCACTGTGAAAAGTTCCCAATGAGCTTTTTTGAAACTGAAGCGTCTCTTGAAGGGCATTACATTTGATTTGATTACTGCAGTAATGCAGCAAGTTATTGCTCTGTGTTGCGATCTTTGAATTGGGTCCTCGATTTGCTTTACAGTTTGCAGGTATACCTTTTCGGAGACAAAGATGTTATCTGGATTATATCCTCGTTTCCATCTTCCGCTGTTAAATGATGCAGGCAACTTTGGGTCATGTATCAATTTCAGTTTAGCCTGGTCTGCCCAGATCTCCAGCATTTCGCCATCGTCATTTGTCTCTTTACAACCCCATGCTAAACCGTGGCAGTTAAAATCTCCTAGTACAACTTTAATGTTTTTTGAATGGAAATTTCCAGGCTCCGTAAATTTGAATCTCGCACTGAGTGGTTTGTACACGGATGTTACAGTACATGAATGTAGCTCAATAGTTAAAATTTCTATAATTTCTTCGCAGGTCAGAGCACAGGACCGTATGTCTAAGTTCGGTTTCACAAATATAGCACTTCCGTACCTTTCGTGTGGTCTCTCAAGAACTAATTTCATGGCCTGTAGTTTTGGTCTATGGCTAGTTGTTGCCCTGTGTGTTTCTTGTAACACTAAAACATCACAGTTGTTTCGTTTGCACATGTCAGATAATAAAATTTCTTTATTTACAGATAAGCCTTCAATATTGCAGGAAGTTGTCACCAGTGATGGTCTTGATAAAGGCCTTTTTTGAGTCTCTTCGGAGAGTTGTTTTGTCATCTTTGGTTTTGCTGCTCCGGTGTTTGCAGGATTGGCCGACTATGTCGTTTCCAGGGGACGCCCGATTGCTTGTTGTTCGAGTGGTGAACGCAATCTTCGTGGAGGCTCCTACAGTTTCTTCACTTAAAATGTGATATACCCTTTTCAGGTGACATCTGGAAAGCCTGAACAGTTTCACGCACTTTCAATCGGCGATCCTCCATGATCGTTTTGTGCACTTTTGCAATGATTTCTGGGAGTAGTGACACATCTTGGCGATCACTGCGCGGATCGTCATCTGAGTTCTCCCGACCGAATTTAAATTCATATGTCCACTTGGCAACAGTTGAATATGAAGGAGCAGAGTCCCCCAGTGTATTCTGGAAATCGGTATGAATGTATTCTGCTTTCATACCTTCCTTTACGAAGTACTTAATTGACGCTCAAAACTCGATTTTTTGCCATCTTCGCAAATCACTGCGCAGGAACAGCTACAGAGCCACATCACCGCCACAGCTCTCTTCCAAGAGCACTGACGTGGCATATGTTTACAGGCAACAGTCCAGTGACTATCATGTGAAAAAATCGTTGCGCTAGCGCTGACCTCTCGCGGAGAATCTGAGAACTTTTCAAACCACCCTACTGCCAAAGATATGTTATGTGCAAACATGCACTTTTTTAAATGGAACAATGCCTATTGGCATTAAGAAACTGAAATTAGTGTAAGTTAGTTTGTCAGTGGCGTTTCTTGTAGGATTCTAGTGCGAGTCGTTCACGATATATCGTATTTGAAAAGCTTCAACACGTACACTTGTACAGTAAATACGATAGCACTCACTAAAGAACAATAGAAGTGCACATACTAGCTACGTGGATTCTGACCAGTAACAAGGAAATTGACCATTACAGGTTGCATCCAGAATGACCACGGGCAGCGGCAATACACGCTTCCGGTCTAGTATGAAACGACTGTTGCACGCGTGCTAGCATTTAAGCGGAGATGTACGAGCAGGCTGCAATAATATATCGTTGCATATCATCGGGTATAGTTAGTATGTCCTTGTTGACGGCGTCTTTCTTTCCCTACTCAAATAAGTCTACAGGCCTCAAATCCGGGGAACGGGCTGGCCAAGTTACAAGTCCTCTGCGTCCAATCCAACAATTTGGAAAAAATTCGTGAAGACGTGCTGTAATACTTCGTGCACTATACGCTCGACAGCCTCTATATTGGTGTCACAGGGTCCTCCTAAACTGCAAAGGAACGTCTTCCAGCGTCTGTGGAAGATGGTCTGTTAGGAGGCTGCGCTGCTTGTGCCCGTTCAGTGTTCTGTCTATGAAAAACGGATGTATGATCTAATGGTTCACTGTCCCACATCACACGTTTACACTTCGCGGAAGCTGACGTTCCATCTGACAAAGCCAACGGGGATTCTCATCAAACCAGTGGTGCGGTTTTCCCATCCATGATTGGTAAATGTGGCTTCGTCACTAAACAAGGTAGATGATACATTTGGAGTGTCCTGTCTTAATGCCCATGTAGGGAAGTAAACACGAGTTTCATAATTGTTTCAATGCTGCTCTTCACGGAGAGAGATGTGATAGTGATGGAACATATATCGACGGAGAACGCGTAGGACACTTGCCTGACTTATGCCACTTTACTTCAGATTTCGCAGGATCTAACGTGCGGATCAAGTGCAGCAGCAGCAAGAAGATTAATTTTCCACTCTTCTGTCGTCACTTGTTTCCCTTTGTTATGTTGTTTATAAGTTACACTACCACTTTCACATAACTCGTTGAAGAGCTTGGTGAGTAATTTCCCAGATGGTTGATGCCTATTGGGATATCTTACCGCGTACACCATACAAGAACAAACTTCGTTCATGAAACTTCCTGACAGATTAAAACTGTGTGCTGGACCATGGCTCGTGCTCTACCGTCTGAGCTACCCAAGCACGACTCACGCCCCGTCCTCACAGCTTTACTTCTGACAGTACCTGTGCTGAAGTAAAGCTGTGAGGAGAGGCTGTGAGTCGTGCTTGGGTAGCTCAGACGGTAGAGCATTTGCCCACGAAAGGCAAAGGTCGTGAGTTTGAGTCTCGGTCCGCCACGCAGTTTTAATCTGCCAGGATGTTTCATATCAACAAACACTCCGTTGCAGAGTGAAAAATCTCGTTCTGAAAACTTCGTTCTTCCTACATTGTCGATACACCACGAGCATGTCCTTTTTTGCATTGGTAAATCGTGTCGTCCACTCATGACCTACTGCTTGGACTGTCACACACTGACTCGCATGTCATAATTCACTCACGGAACACACAAGCACACTGTAAGCAAACATAACAACATGGTGCCTCGCAAAAGCGCAGGTTGAATGGTACAGTGAAGTGTCAGTGTGGAAACTTTTCAAAATACGATATCTCGTAAACGACTCACACTATAACTGTGCACCACACACCACTCACAGTCAAATTTATCATACTTTTAGTCTGTTGATGCCTATAGGCATTGTTCTATTTAGAAAATCATATGTTTGCACAGAAGTACACCTTCTAAGTATTATTACCATCTGTTTATTGGCTAACAATACGAGCCCCTGACTACAAACCCATTCAGGGAAAACCACACATCAATAACGCTCCCCATTTCTACAATATATGAGGTGCAAGTTTTAGGTGATTCAGCCTGTATACTCTAGTTGCAGCCTCTGACTGTGTTAGAACAATGGCGGCGTCAGCACATTTTGTTAATGCAGGTTGCATACATCAGGGCATGTGTACATTCAGGGGAAAACGTGATTGATTTATGACCGACCCCCCCCCCCCCCCGCTAGAGATTGATTTATGACCCCCTGGGGATAATCAGTCCTTCTAAGAAACCCCCACAGCTCGTCCTCCCCCTCCTACTTCCCTGCCACTTTGGGAAGTCCCCAACTCCTTTGCCACTTCCCATCGCCAATACAAGCACACTTTCAATATCTAATAAATAGACTGTTTAATTAAAGTGCCTCCGGGAAATCTCACAGACATTCCCTCCCTTCTCTCACTGCCCCATCCTCTCCCCCATCCGGAAATTGACGGGAAACAGACTCAGTCTGTGGTGGAGAGGAAGGATCTCATGACATCAGTATCAAGTACATAGCAGAGGATGTGCACTTTGTTTTTAAAATTCAATTTTCAGGGGTTCGATATCTTTATTTGGCGGGAAAATCTCATGCCCAGCAAGTACATGTCCGTAACACAATAAACTAGTAGCCAAGATCACAGGAATCTTTTTATTCCATGATAACCGGTTTCGGCGAAACTAAAGCCACCATCATCGGATCTTACGATACACTATGTATGTGTCCTAAGATCCGATGATGGTGGCTTTAGTTTCGCCGAAACCGGTAATCACGGAATAAAAAGAATTCCTGCGATCTTGCCTACTAGTCTTTTGTGCTACAAGCATCTAGACCGCTCCCATGTGAGCACAATGTGCACCCTACAAAACTACATGTCCTAATTACGTAATTACACTATTGCAGACCAAAGGTGTTGACTTGTTGGAAAATTTTCGTCTGTGTGCTCACCTTGATGTACAGGCATCGACGGGGCTAGTGCACAGTGGCACCACCAGAGGATATTTCACCCTCCCACCCCTCGTCCCGTTACTCTCCACACCACTCAGGAAAAAGTGGCGAGAAAAGACTCCGTCTGTGCTGGAGAAGACTAATCTCATGACACGAAATTCAAATCAATGTAAATAATATGTTGTTGAATATTCTACATTTAATCAGTTTGTGGGAGACAGCCCCCCCCCCCCCCCCACTTGTGTAGAACTCATGTCTGCACCCTCTGCCTTCGCTTTTCATGATCTAATAACTCTAAGCACCGAGGAATGATGGAGCTGCGTTATAGTAGCCGCCGTCTGGGGTCGCCCTCGCTTGTGTCTATCGTACGAACGCCACCACAGAGTTTAAAAACTGCCCAGTGTCCTAGTTACAGATCACAATACTAAATACAACCGACCACGGACCAGATGTCGGCCTCCATTGATCTAGGGGTGGCATTCCTTTGCTAAAAGAAATTCAAGACTCACTTCTTATCTCTGTCCCTCTCGAGTGTCTGTTTGCTGTTTGTGTGTGAATCGACGTGTTCATTCATGCAGATGGGCGTTTCATCTCTCCTCAGCACACCGCGTTCCTATTGGCTAATGCTGGGAACAAAGGGTGTGCTGGCAGAAATGAGATATCAAAAATGGTGGAAAATAATCCATTTGAACTACCTACCAAATTAATTGTTTAACAATTTACTGAGTCAAATAGACCACTTAGAACACTCTTCACCACCTTATGATGATTTTTCTTCATAGTAAAACATATCTGCGATGTTTCAGAATCACAGAAAAATATTTTGCAAATCAAGTAGTTAAATTTCAGTCGTGAATAAATCGTGGCATTAAAGATATCCGAGGTTTTGTATCCACTGACGTTGGGCAACACAAGCACCCTCCTCCACCACAACGTTTCCTCCTGAATCTAAACATATCTGGTGGAAAAAACGTTACAATCGCACATACTCGTGATCACGAAGCGTGCGCCATCCGCCAACTGTTGGGCAGCCACTCCCATGCCAATGGGAGAAACCCTTTCCCCGGCTTCCACGCGCTGGACCCTCAGAGGTCAGAGAGACTGTCACCAAGCAGTCAACCGATCAATTGACGTGTGGGGAATGCATACATTTCCAGTAAGCTGTTTACTTTGCTACTCAATCATCCAAAGAGCGCCGCTGCCGTGACTTGTCCCGTGGCAGCGGGCAAGAGCCGACAGGCAGGAGCATTCTCTGTAACTAACCGCTCATCACAGGCTAAGCCGTGATGTTCTTGTCCACGCATCTCCATATTCTCACGCCAAATGTAGATTTCTCCCTGTAATAGAATTACTTTCAAAGTTAGAAGAAATAGGAGCATACACGCGTTTTCACATCTCTTAAGTATCGCTAATTGCTGTAAAACCCCTGTACAACAGTATGGCATAGGATATATTTTCTCTAAGTATTTTCCCATCAGGTAAAGAAACTTTAGAGATGTGAAAACTCGTATATGCTCCGATTTTTTTTATCTTCGAAAATATGAAAGGGAGAAATCTACAATTCGCGTGAGAATTTGGAGGTGTATGGACAACAACCCTCTCTCAGTTTGGGTAAAGTGGGTGTTTTTAACTGGGGAGACTTTATGTGCGGGGTGAATTGCAGTTAGAACAATACGTCAAAATTGCACCTGCTTGTCCCGCAATGTGCCGCGGACAGCAGTAGGAGTGGACACAAAGCTTCGGTCGAGTAGAAGCCACGGCTTAGGCTGTGACGAGCTGTTCGTCACAGAGAATGCTCCTACCTGTTGAGCCTTTTCTGCAACTATGGGCCGGCCTCTCTGACCGAGTGGTTCTAGGCGCTACAGTCTGGAACCGCGCGACAGCTACGGTCGCATGTTCGAATCCTGCCTCGGGCATGGATGTCTGTGATGTCCTTAGGTTACTTAGGTTTAAGTAGTTCTAACTTCTATGGGACTGGTAACCACAGAAGTTTAGTCCCATAGTGCTCAGAGCCATTTTAACCATATATTTAGCGCTACAATCTATTTTCGGTTGAAACTTAATAACTAGATTTGCAAAATGTTTGCCTGTGATTCTGGAAGTACGTTTGACTGCGAAGAAGAATCATCATAAGGTAAAAATGGAAATGAGCGTTTGGCGTCATTGTTCGGGAGGCCCCTTGTGGGGGAGAACCGGCCTCCTTGGTGCAGGTCTTATTACATACGACGCCACATTGGGCGACCTGCGCGCCGGATGGGAATGCAATGATGATGAAGACAGCACAACATCCAGTCCCTGAGAGAAGAAAATCCCCGACCCAGCCTGGAATCGAACGGCAATGCGTCAGGATGACTACTCAGATATCGGGGCGGACATCATCATAAGGTGCTGAGTGTTTTAAGTCATCTATTTGACTCTGTAAATTGTTAAACAATTAATTTGATCGGGTAATACAAATGGAGTATTTCCCGCCTTCGTCCATCTCTTCCTCCCTCCGTCCTCTGGCCATCCCCTTCTACCCTTCCTTCTTCCTGTTCATCTGCTCCTCCTCCCTCCTCTCTCAGTCCACCCACTTCCATCGTCTTCCCTTTCTCTCTTCATCTCCTCCTCCTCCTCCTTTCTCTCTCTCTCTCTCTCTCTCTCTCTCTCTCTCTCTCTCTCTCTCTGTCCAACTCCTCTATCTGTGTCCTTCTCCTCCTTCCCCTTTTCTGGTCATTTCCTCCTCCCCACCTTCTCTCCCTATCTCCAAGTTATCACCCCCACCCCAATAGCAATATTTCTTCCCACACAGTAATATGGTACAACATTTGGTTGAAATCGATTCGGGAGTTTACGAGGAGCTTTTACCCGTGCATGTCACAAACATCTCGTATATATTTAACATGTTTCACACATATTTGTACTCATATTTCATCTGTATCTGTAGAGAATTTCCCCCTGCAGTTTAGTTTTCACGCAGCTCAATCTTGATGACGTCATACCTCCAGAACAATGTGCAATGCAGTAACATAACTTTGCAGGTGCATTCAGCGGTATATTTCGATACTGTCAGCGAAACGTATTCCGAATAGAGCTAGCAGTAAAGACGTTACAAATTAAAACGTCATTCGTGGTGTGGCAGTTTTCTCGCATCTCAGTGTTTATGACATCTTATGTCCTGAACTATATATCATACAGTTATACAATTTTGCAGTACATTCAATGGTATATGTTAATACTGTCTGAAAAATTCATCACGAATACAGTTAGTAGTAAATAAGTAATACATTAAAACCTCACGCTTGATGCGGCAGTTTTACTTCGTGAACAGAGAAAATATAGTAAGCGATAAACTTCTCATCCTTTCGTCATTTTGTGAGGTTTGTCAGCGAGACAAGTTTCGTTAACGACTGATATTATGTGTAAAGTTTGTTGCAACTCACTAACTTCTCTCTTTCTCAAACACTGGATGCATAAAGTCTTGGTATTCACAAATCGCGGGCTACACTCTTTTTTCGTCCCCACGCCTTTGCTATGTGGCTGATTCTTATCCAAACAGCGATTCTTTCCAGACAGTAAGTGACATGAGTACCAAGTGTGATTAAAATCGGTCTTTAGGAACAGACCTAAAACATATGTACGTACACTTTGTAATATATATGGATTAGCATCTGGAATAGGGCCTGTAATGCGATTAGTGACGGTAACTTGCCCAACATATAATAGGATAATGAAGTAAGCACGTAGTCGTGGGTGACGCTACTGATCTAGGCTTGGCATCTGAAAACACAATATTCTTTAAATTGACCTAACAATCTTATAAAGGGAACACACACACAGAACTCGGGAATGCTTTACGTTTTATATGGCGGGAGGAAAATAGTGGGAGAGAAACTGAAATTGCTATTTATTTTAATGAACATTAAACTTGAAACATTACAGTTGGGACGAATATTAAGTTAAATATTAATGTGTCTCACAAAAAAGATTTTCCCCTTAATTAATAGTGCCATCAAGTGGATCTAAGCTTTCAGGACTGTCCAGCTACGCCTATGTTTAACAGATTTATTAGTATGATATAGGTTCCTACAGTCGCAGTAGCGATACGAAGCTATAGCCTCCGCACCAATGATGTTGAACACAGCTCTCCTGAAAAGCATACTTAAGTCTATTTCTCACGTGCCGACCCATATTCGCAGCACATGCTGGGTTGTACGAAAGTAGTCGTCTCAGTTTTGAGGGAGGGGACGGGGGGGGAAATATTAGTAAATTACAATTACAATGCAAAGACGGCCAATTGCGACGCAACAGGACCTCCATGCAAGTTCAAACTTACACTCAAAAAGCCGCGGAGACGAATGTCTAATCGTACCTCCGCGTAAACTGGAAGTACAAATTTCCAAAGTTGTTAAAATGATGAAATTGCTCACCTTTGAATATATATTTACGTATGCGATAGTTCTCTGTAACAAAACAACCTCTTTCGTATTTCTGTTTACAAGACGTAACGCCTAAGCATTTGAATCAATTTAATTCTCGAATTTTGTAATGGTTACCGTGCAACTATACAATTAGATCTGCTCCGACGATACGTCTTCCTGTTGCAGTACTTCAAGCCATAGTAAGAAATTTTATTAACCCAGTGTCAAAGACGCTATATCAGCAGAAAATAGCGTGGCGTACACAGAGTTTGTTCTCGCAGCCTTTATTCTCGCAGTCTTCATTCTTTTGTTGGAACAAATATGTTACCGGTATTTACAGTGTAATACAATGTCAACAATGTTGAACCATCTGAGAAATAGCAGATTTGTGTTCTTTGACGTCGACTCCCGTCCTTACGCACGGAACTGGAAGGAAAATAACAAGGTTAGAGCTGATATACTCAGTCCGTCTCAAAATTAGCACGTTTCTCGTCTCTTAAATAGATTTGCGTCATTACATACAGAATGGAAAATAAACTATGGGTTTAAAGTAATTTCTTCGGCGAAGTCACTGGATTTGGAGATCACGTTGGGAAAGGAAATCGGCCGTGCCCTTGCAAAAGAAAAATCAAGATTTGCAATGATTTAGAGAAATCACAGAAATCCTAAATCTGGATGATTGGACGCGGACTTGAACCGTTGTCCTCCCGAAGGCGAGACCAGTGCGCTAAGCACTATGCCGTCTCTCCCGGTCATACAAAATGGAGCATGGATCGGAATTATATTATTAAACCAAAACAACAAGAAGATTTGTTCATTTTAAAATGGTAGTTTAATTTTAAATAATGGTAGACATTTCGTCTTCCTTCCGAAGCCACAACTCGATAAGGATTCTAAAAGAGGGGCTTCATAGGAGCGGAAATGGAAATGCCACGGAGTGGTGGGGCATGTGTTTTTGAGAAGAGGTTCAATCTTACATCAGCATGACGTAGGTATCTAGTCAACGAAAGTCTGAATTGCTGTCATATCGGAAATCTGAGTAAATAATGTGAAATGTAATGGAACGAATATACCACACATTGTGAGAAAACAGGCCGGGCTGAGTGGCCGAGCGGTTCTAGGCGCTTCAGTCTGGAACCGCGCGACCTCGCAGGTTCGAATCCTGCCTTTGAGGGGGAGGGGGAGGGGTGCAAGTAGACACTACGTCAACACAATTACACAGTTTGATTCAGTTTCCCCTACCGCTGTCGGTTTATGCAACTCGGAATGTTATATCTGGTCTTTATAAACCACGCTCGAGATTTTCCGTATTCTGTCGCTCGCTAAGTCAAACTGTTAGTCTTACAGAAAAAAATAAGCAGGGCCTTTCTGTAGGAAATTTAATGTACGGTACTTTAATTTTTTACTAGGATAAATTTTTGCTAGAAGCCGTAATTTTCAAATTATTAAAAAAAAAGCGTACAAAAGTGACCTCGAACGAACGCTCATTCCCACACTCGGGCCCCACTGGCACTTACGAATCGTAAAATTGACATTTGTGTAATTTGTACCTAACAAATTTGTGAGTTTCAACAGCGTAAACTAAACAATTAGATAGTTGTATTCGTCAGTCCCTCTGACTCGAAAGTATTGTGCTTGCAACGGTTAAGTTTGGATCGAATTGTCAACGTAATTAGTTTCAGCTTAACGTTTTCAAAAATCGTTTCTTGTTAATTACTATCGCGTTATCGAAGTAGCCTACTATCGGATGCCGTAATAATCAATAGAGACAAGGAAGTTCGAATATTGGAAATAGTTGATGTAATGGGAAAATTTTGTAAAGTGGTAGGAGGGAGTGCCATGAACAACATATTAGAAATCCTGAATGGTGAGGGATGAATGTGCGGTGGAGGTGCATGTGAAGGTCAGTTTTGTATGTTTTTCTAGAATAACTCGCAAACCGTAGCCTTAAGCGAAAACGTAACCCAGCACAAAATTAAACCACATTGAATTTCCTACAAAAAAGTCCCGTTCACTTTTTCTGTAGGAATAGTAATTTGCGCGTAGCGAGTGAGAGAATATGAAAAATCTCGTGCGCTCTTTATGATGACCAGCAATAACATTGCGGGTTGCATAAAACAATTGTAGGGGCAGCTGAAACACCCTGTCCGTCTTTCCTCCAGAGCCATGTTATCGTCTCAGCTAAGTAACAGGTGGTGTTGAATTTCTCATGCGCTCACACCTGCAACCCCCACTTTTATGAAAATGGCTCGTTTCATGTAAATCATGCTCAGCTAAAGCGGATTGTCGGGGTAGCGCAGGCAGTAAACCTCTTATGCTTCTTTGCAGTGTGCTACAGTATGCCCTATTTGTCCGATATAAGACCTGTCGCACTCAAAGTACATTTTATGAACTTCATTTGTGTTCTGAAGCCGCCCGGAGCGGTCGAGCGATTCTAGGCGCTGACTTTGAAGCTTTTGAATCGTGCTATCGGGAACTTGTTTCGACGGATGGAACAGTGCAGTCAAAGGCTTATGGCCCTTAACCAGGAAAATTCTTCTGCCACACAGTTAATGATGAAATTATATTACGTTATAGCCAGTGCTTCTTTCTCCAACTGACTACAATTAATCTGAACACTGTTCAAAGTTTTTGAAGCAAATGCGATGGGGGATAAAACCACCCTAATCTCATGGGACGAGGCATCAACTGCCAGAACAAGTGGTTTGATCAGGTCTAGCACATAAGGAAAGGCTCACGAAGGAATGTGTTTCCAGTGTTGAACAGCTTAGTCTCTCTTTTAGTCAATGGATCGGAACATTTTTACGTCTGAGGCTGATCAGAAGCGCGACCATTTGCGGCACATTAGGAATGAACTTTATGTAGTAAGTTTTCCAAGAACAGCTTGGTGTTCACGTAAATTCTTAGGAGAAGGAAATTGCTGAATTGCGTCGAAGGACGAGCACCATTGGCGTTGATGGTATGTCCTAACTATTCAATCACTGTGTTGAAAAAAGAACATTTCTGCAGATTACATTTCAGGCCCACCTCAGTTAAAACTTGAAAAAGATAGCAAAAATTTTGAAGGTGGTATTCCAGTGTTTGTCCGGAGGCATTCATGTCATTGAGATAATTAAAACAAGAAGACACCTTAGAAATTACTTCTTCGAAAATTTTTTGAAACAAAGCAGTTGCGGAAAGACTTTATGAAGGTAGGCAAGCATTGATATTCAAACAAGCTGACATGAGTATTCACAGCAAAAAATTTGTTTGTCTCTTTGTCGAATGATAATTGGAGATAGGCTTTTTCAAAATCAGTTTTGGAGAATAACTGTTCTCCCGCTACGAGATCTAAAATTTCCTCTAGACATGGGAATGGGTAGGAATCAATGACTGTCTGTGAATTTAGCGTGCGTTTGAAATCCGCACGAAGATGGATCTTCCAAACTGGCTTACGAATAACGAAAAAGGGTGATGCCCACTGACTTGCTGAAATACGTTTTAAGACACCAACAGTTTCCAGTCTGGGTATTTCTGTAGCCACATCATCGTATAATGCATGCGGAGCAGGGCGTGCGCGGCAAAATGTGAGTTACGCATTGGCTTACAGCGTAATGTGAGCTTGAAAATCTTTCCCACATCCCAGAGTACCGTCGAACAAATGTTCATACTCGTCACAGAGTTGCTGAATTGCAGCATGGGAAACGTTTGTGTCAGTGGGATGCACATGATCCTGTATGTCTAATCCGAAGGCCTCAAACACATCATTGCCGAAAATATTTGGGCTAGTGCGTGAGCGGACTAGGGTGAAAGGGATTTTCTTAGACGTGTCTTTGTATCTTGCAGGTAAGCGGCAGGTCAGAAGCATTGAAATGTTGTCGCCGTTATAGGCGGTGAGAAGCAGACTTTATGTTTGCCCAGGTGGTTGGCCAGCTTTTTCATGTGTACTCATCTAGGTTAGGCAACGCGACAGAGACTCCGTTACCTAGTTGAAAAGCCACTGATTGGTTACCAATTTGCAATGTAATCCACAGTTCGCGGTGTGTTCTCTGAATACAATTGTCCATTCCGTGTTGTGAAAAACTGTTCTCTGTTTCCACCTGCGCACTAAAGCGAATTCGTAAATTTGGAAATTGGGAGAACAATTCCGACATTAGGAGAACCTTTTTGAAGTTTGTGGTACGCTCATTCAATGTGTATACGTGCGTTTTCTGTGTCTCCACTTGTCTGATTTTTGAACGGGAGAAGGCGCAAAATGTGAAAGTGAAATGACATTCATTTCCATCCGTTCCTGTTTTGCATTATTTACGCGTGAAACAAAGCAGGGCTTTTTAGTCTTATGCACACAGACTAGTATTGCGTGTCCCGTGCGATGATAAAAATTGCATTCAGCGTGTCTAAAGAAGCAGTTCTTCCGATTATGGGTGACGTAGAATTTAACACATGACTTCGATTTTGGGCGGAGCTGGGGCAATGCAATTAGCGTTCCGGCACGGCCAACTCCGTATGTAGTGGTCCGGGCTTGTTTACGCGGTGCTGACTTGCGAGTACTAGGGCCGGAGCTGTGGCTGGGGAACGGGTTGCGATAACTGCTAGACAGAAATCTTACTCGGCTAAATCTGGAATTTCGGGTCCATTGGTAACTTTATGCACTTAACTGAGGCTAGAACTGTGATGCTTTAAAAATTCGGCCCTAGGGAAAGCGGTGGTGTAGCTGGCGGCGTGTGTATTTGAAAGTGCGTCCGAGCAGATAGCGCCGATGCCGCAGTTATATGTGGATAATAGTAATATAATGTCTATAATAGAGGAAAAAACAGATAAAAATATCTGATTACAAGATTAGTGGTGAACATCTTGAGCAGGTCACCTCGTATACCGGGTGACTGACGAGAACCGGATGATTTTGAAATGGCTAGTACACACATCAAAAAAAGTTGTCCATCACCCCGGTTTTCAGAACTCCTGAGGATAGACGTTGACTTTGGATATTTCATCACAAACACAGTCCGTTTGACTGTTCAGTGATATCACTAAATCCGCCCAAAGATGTAAACAGCCATGAATGAGCAGCGCCTATTAGACGGAGGGAGTCCGACAGCCGATCAGTTCCAGTTATTCCACCAGGAAGGAGGTACACGGCTCGTGTTGTCTGTAGTTCAAACATGCCTGGAAGGTCAATACCGCGGTTCGATGGTGTCCACATTGTTACTCTGTGCCAAGAAGGGCTTTCAACAAAGGAAGTGTCCACGTGTCTCGGAGTGAACCAAAGCGATGTTGTTCGGACATGAAGCAGATACAGAGAGACAGGAACTGCCGATGACATGCCTCGCTCAGACAGCCCAAGAGCTACTAATGCAGTGGACGACCGCTGCCGACGGATTATGGGTCGGGGGAACCCTGACAGCAACGTCACCATGTTGAATAATGCTTTTCGTGCAGCCACGTCGTGTTACGACTCAAACTGTGCGCAATAGGCTGCATGATGCGCAACTTACTCCCGACGTCCACGGCGAGGTCCATCTTTGTAACCACGACACGATGCATCGCGGTACAGATGGGCCCAACATGGACGACAATTTTGCGCCTCCATCGTGCACATCATATGAATGACTTGATTCAGGATAACGGCATCTATCGACTCGAGTCCCCAGCATGTTATTCATACATGAACCCTATCTAACATGCCTGGGATAGATTGAAAAGGGCTGTTCATGGACGACGGGACCCACCAACCACTCTGAGGGATCCACGCCGAATCGCCGTTTAGAGGTGGAACAATCTGGACCGACAGTGCCTTGATGAACTCGTGGACCGCATTCTACGACGAATACATGCACCAATGCAAAAGAACGTGCTACTGGGTATCATAGGTGCCGGTGTATACAGCCATCCGGGTCACAACCTCTGAAGATCTCGCTGTATGGTGGTACAACATGCAATGTGTGGATTTTAAGAGCAAAAAAAAAGGGCGTAAATGATTTTTATGTTGATCTGTGTTCAAATATTCTGTACAGGTTCCGAAACTCTCGGAACCGAGCTGATGCAATTTTTTTTTGACGTGTGTATGATGCCCCTCGTAGAGGTAGAGAGAGGTAACAATTATCAGTGCTGTCGCTATCGGTGATGTAGTTTGCGGATAATGGGAATGTGCGTCTGTGCGAAATGCTGAGTGTGTCACAGTAGCGCAGCGTCTTTTTCGTGTTCATTTCACTCGTGGACGTCACAGACCGGTTCTCAGCCGCAGTGCGGTTGTCAGGTGGGTTACTGGTCTGATAACGACGGGAAGTGTCCTAAGAAGACTGCAAGGACGACAGAAAAAATTACATTTTGAGACAGGCTCTGGTTCAGAGCCCAGAGCGGTCTGCACGAATTGGTGCACACTACTTACAAACAGATAACATTTCATCCATACAAGATTGTAGCCTATCGTTTAGCGAATGAACGGACCAGATTACGAGCAGCGAGAGGACTTTACAGTTCGAATATAGTTGATGTTTGAAGACAATGAAAATGTGATAATCGTCACGGGTGATGAGGGTAATTTTCATTTGAATGAGGGAACTACCATTCAAGATTTCCGTTACTGGTCTTCTGAAAATCTGCGTATTATTCACGAAACATTTTTCTCCAGTCTTGCTTCGGTTGTCAGGAATAACTTACGAATTGCCTCTGTGGTGCCTAAAGCCAAACTGATCGTCATCTAACTGATGCTCAATTTTCTTCTCGATTCTTCTGTCTATTATTCTTGTCAACAGTTTGCTGTGTTCAGCATTCTTCGTTGTTTCCGTTGGTGCAAATCAGACTTTATCCAGGACACTTTTCTGTTCCTATGCTGGAGTCATTCAGGAAACCTTCAACGGCTTAGAATATTTTCCGTACAAGCATATTTGTCTATGAAGATCCTTATTGTGTTACTTTGCCACAATCTGGAGTCACCTTACTGTCAAGTCTTCATGCCTGTGAGACACTGTAATTATGATTTTGTTATTATTGTCAAATCAGGTGTTTTCTTTCCTTGGTCAATAACCTTTCGTAAACTTTGATCATCGTTCCGCTGCGTCGGTGTGAGCGACACATCAGAAGGTATACCCAGCAAAGTTCAATCCCGATTACTGGCGCGTTTCTGCGTGACCTTGTCGCGCAGCCTCGACTCCCGCGTGCGTCATTCGAAGCAGGGAGTACATTTAAAGTTCGTTGTTACTAACCATTTTGAATTAGAAACCGTTAATGAACTGGAAAGGGACGGAAATAAAAACATTTCTGATAAAACATAACCGTGATTTCGTAGGTTTTCCCGGCTTAATAAGTCTTGAAAGTCTCTTCGGGTTTGTTGCCGGATCCTAAAATCAACTTGACTCGATATTTCGGCGATCCAACAGGTCGCCATCTTCATGGAGATTGCTGCTTCTGCTGATGAGTCCCGCTGAGAACTGACGCCAGGCTGCAAATCGACGTCCTATATAGGCCACCGTTCAGTACATGGCGCATGCACCACCCATCACGGTTGCTGCCCTCCCAGGCTGGACTCATATCGTTTAAGATTGGACGAATTTTTAGGAACTTTTTAGCATTAAGAGTGGGTTCCGTCCACCTTCTAAGATTAGGGCACTACTCGGCTCTGTGAAAACTGATTTGGGGCTTAGGAAACCCGGTGTATACAAAATTCCGTGTCAATGGGGAAGGCTTACATTTGCAGTTCGCTTCGTACAGTTCATGACAGGTGTATGGAACATCGGCGTCATACGAGGCTACAGCAGCCGGAAAAATCGGCAGTAGTAGAACACTGCTTAAATGAGGGACACGGTATGAAATTTGATGAAAATGTGGTTGTTGCCACCATTTCCGGTTTTTGGAACAGTGTCTGAAAAGAGGCGATTGAAATTAGGTTGGTGGATAATTTAATCAATAGAGACAATGAGTTTCTTCTTAGCAGGACCGCGTATTGGACGCTGGTGCGACCTGTTCTTCAGTACTGCTCGTGTTAGTAGGATCCGTATCAGGTCGCACTGTACTATCTCGCATCAAAACTGAACGCTCTTCGATGCTGCCCTGAGTGCGATGTGTCGTTGCCGTCAGTGTTCTACTAAGGGCTGTTCCTGTCTCGGAGGGCAGCAACCATGATGGGCGGCGCATGCGCCGTGTACTGAACGGTGGCCTATATAGGACGTCGATTTGCAGCCTGGCGTCAGTTCTCAGCGGGACTCATCAGCAGAAGCAGCAATCTCCATGAAGATGGCGACCATCTGGATCGCCGAAATATCGAATCAAATTGATTTTAGGGTCTGGCAGCAAACCCGAAGAGACTTTCAAGAAAACATAATCGTGTTTAGATTTCGACCTGAATTGTTGCACAAGGCTGCCGTATAAGATTATAGACTATGGGATGGTATGAGCTTCGATTCTTTCCAGCAAAATACCGTCACAATATACTTCACAGCACTGCCGCCCTGATAACTTAGTGATCTCCACCGAGCAACAAGGCCCGCATTCAGCAATAGGATGGGGGCTCAACTAACTTTCCATCAGAACTCCGATCTAAAAACAGATATAAGACTACTTGGTTTCAATTGGAAGCGCACTCCACGCGTAGTGTGCTCTGCTTCCCGTTGCAGACAACTCTTAAGGACAACCGTACCGTCGGAGACGAGCAGATCGTCGATGCCGCAAGCGCTTCCACCGAAGACGTGCCGGCCTCAAGCCTGAGGACGCGCGATCCTGGTATCAGTGCCATTTTACCCACTGACCAGTTAAAGTGAAGCAGTTGACTGACATATTCTGTCTATTCCTTCTCGCAATCAAATGCTGTGGATATAAGCTCTCTCACTGACTTCATCTCCAATAATCAGCACGGTTTTAGAAAACATCGCTCGTGTGACAGCCAGCTTACTACTTTCGCACATTAATTACATCGCACTGTGGATGAAGGAAGCACGCAGATACCATATTTCTAGACTGTCGGCGAGCGTTTGACACGGTGCCCTATTTCAGGCTGTTAAAGAAGGTACGAGCATATGTAAAAAGTTCACAGATTTGTGAGCGGCTCGAAGATTTCTGAAGTAGTAGAACTGAGTGTTTGGTCCTCGACAGTGAGTGTTCATCGGAGACGATATCGTCAGGAGCGCTCCAGGGAAGTGTCGTAGGACTGTTGTTGTTCTCTGTAAACATAAATGATTTAGTTGGCAGGGTGGGCAGCAATGTCCGGTTGTTTGCTGTGGTGTACGGTAAGGTGTCGCATTTGAGTGACTGTTGGAAGATACAAGATGACTTAGACAGAATTTGTAGTTGGTGTGATGAATGGCAGCTAGCTCTAAATGGGGAAAATTGTAAGTTAATTCGGGTGAGTAGAACAATAAACCTGTAATTTTCGATGTATGGATTGTGGTAGGGAAGGCGAATGGTCGACTGCGGTTTATTGGGAGAATTTAGGAAAGCGCAGTTCAGCTGTAAAGGAGACCGCGTATTGGACGCTGGTGCGACCTGTTCTTCAGTACTGCTCGTGTTAGTAGGATCCGTATCAGGTCGCACCGAAGGAAGACATTGAAGCAATTCAGAGGCGGGCTCCTAGAGTTGTTAGCGGTAGGTTCGAACAACTCGTAATTGTTGCGAACATCCCTCGGGAACTCAAATGGGAATCCCTGGAGGGAAGGCGACGTTCTTTTCGAGAAATACTATTGAGAAAATTTTGAAGCTGGCTGTCAAACGATTCTACTGCCGCCAACATACACCGAGCGTAATGCTCACGAAGATAAGCTACAATAAATTAGGACTCATACAGAGGCACACAGACAGTTTTTTTTCCGTCGCTCTATTTGGAAGTCAAACGGGAAAGGAAATGACTAATAGTGGTAGGGGGTACCCCCCACCACGCAACATACGGTGGCTTGCAGAGTATCTATGTACACTCCTGGAAATTGAAATAAGAACACTGTGAATTCATTGTCCCAGAAGGGGAAACTTTGACACATTCCTGGGGTCAGGTACATCACATGATCACACTTACAGAACCACAGGCACATAGACACAGGCAACAGAGCATGCACAATGTCGCCACTAGTACAGTGTATATCCACCTTTCGCAGCAATGCAGGCTGCTATTCTCCCATGGAGACGATCAGAGATGCTGGATGTAGTCCTGTGGAACGGCTTGCCATTTCCACCTGGCGCCTCAGTTGGACCAGCGTTCGTGCTGGACGTGCAGACCGCGTGAGACGACGCTTCATCCAGTCCCAAACATGCTCAATGGGGGACACATCAGGAGATCTTGCTGGCCAGGGTAGTTGACTTACACCTTCTAGAGCACGTTGGGTGGCGCGAGATACAGGCGGACGTGCATTGTCCTGTTGGAACAGCAAGTTCCCTTGCCGGCCTAGGAATGGTAGAACGATGGGTTCGATGACGGTTTGGACGTACCGTGCACTATTCAGTGTCCCCTCGACGATCACCAGAGGTGTACGGCCAGTGAAGGAGATCGCTCCCCACACCATGATGCTGGGTGTTGGCCCTGTGTGCCTCGGTCGTATGCAGTCCTGATTGTGGCGCTCACCTGCACGGCGCCAAACACGCATACGACCATCATTGGCACCAAGGCAGAAGCGACTCTCATCGCTGAAGACGACACGTCTCCATTCGTCCCTCCATTCACGCCTGTCGCGACACCACTGGAGGCGGGCTGCACGATGTTGGGGAGTGAGCGGAAGACGGCCTAACGGTGTGCGGGACCGTAGCCCAGCTTCATGGAGACGGTTGCGAATGGTCCTCGCCGATACCCCAGGAGCAACAGTGTCCCTAATTTGTTGGGAAGTGGCGGTGCGGTCCCCTACGGCACTGCGTAAGATCCTACGGTCTTGGCGTGCATCCGTGCGTCGCTGCGGTCCGGTCCCAGGTCCACGGGCACGTGCACCTTCCGCCGACCACTGGCGACAACATCGATGTACTGTGGAGACCTCACGCCCCACGTGTTGAGCAATTCGGCGGTACGTCCACCCGGCCTCCCGCATGCTCACTATACGCCCTCTCTCAAAGTCCGTCAACTGCACATACGGTTCACGTCCACGCTGTCGCGGCATGCTACCAGTGTTAAAGACTGCGATGGAGCTCCGTATGCCACGGCAAACTGGCTGACACTGACGGCGGCGGTGCACAAATGGTGCGCA
This sequence comes from Schistocerca gregaria, assembly GCF_023897955.1. Taxonomy (NCBI): domain Eukaryota; kingdom Metazoa; phylum Arthropoda; class Insecta; order Orthoptera; family Acrididae; genus Schistocerca; species Schistocerca gregaria. The sequence goes on along the minus strand of NC_064925.1, from coordinate 224,004,175 downwards.
GCTAGCGCCATTCGACGGCCAACACCGCGGTTCCTGGTGTGTCCGCAGTGCCGTGCGTGTGATCATTGCTTGTACAGCCCTCTCGCAGTGTCCGGAGCAAGTATGGTGGGTCTGACACACCGGTGTCAATGTGTTCTTTTTTCCATTTCCAGGAGTGTATTTGTAAATACATTGAATACATTGAAACGCTACGGCTTAGTAAGATGAACAAAGAGCTCTGAACCAACCGGGCGAGTAATGCCACTAGAGTCAGGGTTTACTAGCTGATTCTAATGCAGCAGCAATTGAAGTAATCAATATTTGACAAAGAAACCGTTTCCGGCAGTATATGAACCTTTATTTGCAGGAACACGACCGGTTCCGTGATGTCATATCACAGCCTCACGCAGAAAATACATGAGCAAAACAATAAGCCCACCATATGGGAAAGAAGGGATATGGGAAAGAGGGAGACTGAACCTACCTGCAGATTTTATTTTGAGAAGGCACTCTCCTTACTCCTTCCCCTATGATGGGCTTCGTGTCTTACTGATCTATGTACAGCTGAGGATGCAATCTGACATAGTAACGAAACCGGTCGTCTTCCTATATACAGGGTCAATATACAGCTTCAAAAGTTTATTAGTCAAATATGAGAAGCTAATACAATATTATGACAGAAACATTATGTGGGTAAAATATTTTCACGCCGCATCAGTTCCAATAAAATTCTATTCGAATTGACGCGGCTTGAAAGCCGAGAAGATTTTATCCAGTAATCCCGCCGCGAAAGACTCCGAGGGCAGAAATATTATGTATATCGACATTGAAATTGAGCTTGACTGTGAAGTTATCTGTAAACGAATAACTAGACTAGATCAACGCAAATTAATCATCGTATTTCTTACGGTTCGAAAAGTAACGCAGAAATGCTGAGAAGCAAAATTTGTTCAAATACTTGGGTCTATAAAACGATCGATGTGCTATGGATACAACGATATCCACTACCTTGCAAAACGGTTTGGATGACTTATGCGATCTACTTTTGAATGTTGCTGGACTGTTTGGATCCCCATCAGGGGAAACCTTGAAGCAATTAAGATGCTTGCTGATATATTTGTTACCAGTAGTTCGATCAACACGCAAGCGTTACGGAATTGGTACGAGAACTCAAACGGGAATATCTGGGAGGAAGAGGGAATCTATTAACAAAGTTTCAAAACTGGCATTTGTGACAGACTGCGGAACGAACCTCCTGTCACCAGTTGACATCTCGCGTAAGGACTGCGAAAACAGGACAAGGGAAATCAGGGCCCGTGATGATTATGATGATGTTTTGGTTTGGGGGGCGCTCAACTGCGCAGTTATCGGCGCCCGTACAAATTCCCACAATTGCTCAGTCCAGTCTCGCCACTTTCGTGAATGATGATGAAAACACAAACACCCAGTCATCTCGAGGCAGGTGAAATAAGGGCCCGTACCGAAGCGTACAGGTAGAAGTTTTCCCCTCCCTCCATATGCTAATGGAACGGAAAAGGGAATGACTAGCAGCATAACAATGTATCCTCAGCTTTGCATCGCATAGTGCCTTGGCCACTAAGCTCCCCGGATTTAAACACAATCGAGAGTTTGTGGAAAATCCTCGATCTAGCTGTTCACTCCATGGATCCTCAACCGAGAAACCAAGCGCAACTGCCCAGGAGACTTCAGATCGGCACGGCTTCGCATCTCTGTCGGTACCTTCGGGAACCTGACTGACTCGCTTCCTGCACGTGTCACGCTGCACAAAAGTTGGTTATTCAGGATTGTGACACGTGGTCACATTAATGCGACTGGACAGTGTACAACTAGCTCTAAAAATACGTAGAATTAACATTCCAACTAACTTTAATACATTACATATCACTTAATTATGTAGAACTCAAAATATTTACAAATACTCACAAAGCAGAACCTCATGTGTAGCAACACAAAAATGTAGAAAATGGCAGAAGCTGCTTATGGCGGTATATGATGCGCATTCCTGAATGTCATTCTAAAACCTGCTGAAGCCCTGACCAAAAAACATCATTAATAAAAACGTATATACTATGGTCAGTCAAATCAAAACCTTAAATGTTTTTTTAAAATATTATTTATTGCGCAGAAGTGATACAATGCTCTATCGCTTTTCAACATAATCTCCCCCATGCTCAATGCAAGTCCTCAAGCGTTCACAGAGTACATAAACTTCTTTAAAAAAAATTCTTTTGGCAGTCCGTGCAACCACTCATGCACCGCGTGGCGTATCTCTTCATCAGAAAGGAACTTCTTTCCTCCCATTGCTTCTTTGAGTGGTCCAAACATATGGAAATAACTTGGGGCAAGGTCTGGTGAGTATGGAGGATGAGGAAGACACTCAAAATGCAGGTCTGAGATTGTTGCAACTGTTGTACGGGCAGTATGGGTCCTTGCATTGTCATGTTTCAAAAGGACACCAGCTGACAGCAATCCACGTCGCTTTCATTTGATTGCAGGTAGCAGATGATTTTTTTAGGAGATCTGTGTATCATGCACTGGTGACAGTGATCCCTTTAGGCATGTAATGCTCCAAAATGACACCTTTCTATCCCAAAAGCGAGTCAGCATAATCTTCCCTGCTCATGGTTCTGTTCGAAACGTCTTTGGTTTTGGTGATGAGGAATGGCGCCATTCCTTGCTCGCTCTCTTCGTTTCAGGTAGGTGGAAGTGAACCCATGTTTCGTCCCGAGTAACGGTTTCTTGCAAGGAAGCCGTCACCTTATCGTTTAAAGCGCCGAAGAAATTCTTTACAAGCATCAACACGGCGTTCTCTCATTTCAGGAGTCAGCTGCCGTGGCACCCATCTTGCATACACTTTGTGAAACTGGTGCACATCATGCACAATGTGGTGTGCTGACCCATGACTAATCTGTAAACATGTTCCAATGTCATTCACAAGGGGACCTCCCCATCGCACCCCCCTCAGATTTGGTTATAAGTTGGAGCAGTGGATAGGCCTTGAAAAACTGAACACAGTTCAATCGAGAAAACAGGAAGACGTTGTGTGGAACTATGAAAAAATAAGCAAAATATACAAACTGAGTAGTCCATTTACAAGACAGGCAACATCAAGGACAGTGTGGGCTCAGGAGCGCCGAAGTCGCCGGCACGGTAGCTCAGCGTGTTCGGTCAGTGGGTTAGCTGCCCTCTGTAATAAAAAAAAAAAAAACTGAGTTAATCGATCAACAACGTCTTACGACGTCCGCCCCAAGCAGATGCAAGGAACGAAAGAGAGAAAAAAAAGTCCCGTGGTTAGCGTGAGCAGCTGTGGAACAAGAGGTACTTGGTTCAAGTCTTCCCTCAAGTGAAAAATTTACTTTCTTTATTTTCGCAAAGTTATGATCTGTCTGTTCGTTCATTGACGTCTCTGTTCACTGTAATACGTTTAGTGTCTGTGTTTTGCGACCGCACCGCAAAACCGTGCGATTAGTAGACGAAAGTTCGTGCCTCTCCAATGGGAACCGAAAACATTTGATCGCAAGCTCATGGGTCAACCGATTCCTCCACAAGAAAACGCGTCTGACATATTCTATACGACACTGGTGACGGCATGGGCGTCACATGACAGGAATATGTTGTCGACCCACCTAACTTGTACACTTGGCGAATGGGTAAAAAGAGTCTTCTGCCTTGCCCGATTTAGGTTTTCTTGTGGATGTGATAATCACTCCCAAAAAAGTGATGAAAACATAAGAGATTGTCACATATACTGCAACAAATGAATGCAACAGTTTCACAGCCGCACAGCTTTCCCTGTGCTCTGTCAAAACATGTTTTTTACGTTTTCAAATTTTCCCGTGTCTAGACCGTCAAATCCTGTCCAAGCAAATCTGAACATGTCCTATAATTTTGGAGAGCGAAGTTGATTATGTGTGAGTACCTGAACTTCGATAATTGTCTGAAAAAAAAAAAACTTTTCACTTGAGGAAAGTCTTGAACCACGTACCGCAGCTGCTCACGCTAACCACAGGACCATGGCACTTCTGAGCCCACAAAGTCCTTGATGTTGCTGATCTTGCACATGGACTACTCAGTTTGTATATTTTGCTTATTTTTTTCGTTGTTCCACACAATGGTTTCCTGTTTTCTCGATTGATCTGTGTTCAGTTTTTCAAGGCCTATCCACTGTGCCAACTTATAACTAAATCTGAGGGGGGTGCGATGGAGAAGTTCCCTTGTCAATGTCAGTCGGTGGTTTTCCTTCCTATAGTTGCAACTGCTGTAATACTCTGTGGAGTCACAACTCGTTGTGCCTGACCTGGACGAGGAGCATCTTCCACACAAGTCACACCATTCGCGAACTTCCTACTCCATTCGTAGATTTTCTGCTGTGACAAACATGCATCACCGTACTGAACCTTCATTTGTCGATGAATTTCATTAGGTTTCACACCTTCACTACGCAAAAACCGAATAACAGAACGCTGTTCTTCCCTGGTGCAAGTCGCAAGTGGGGCGGCCTTCTTTATACTGATACTGCGACGGTATGTGTGCATCTGCACTATGCTGCCACCTACTGGCCATTCTGAACGCTGTTTGTACCACGCTTACCAACTTACAGGATAACGGCGCGAAATTTCGATTTGTTATTACAAATTTAGGGTTTTCATTTGGCTCACCCTCGTATAATAACCGCTTTCCCACATAAGTAACGCAAGGACGAAATTTTTCTTTCCCAGTAGTATTGAAACTTCTACAGAAGTGTTTTATGTCATAATTGCTTTACCGCATTTCCAGAGAGAACGCAAATTGTCTGCAGCCACCTAGTTGATACACTTGCAAGTCTGACAAGAGTAGCTAGAGCTATTATATCAACACTACAATAGAACATAGGTTCAGTGGGAAGTGAATATCAGACGAATATTAATCTATCTGATGTGTAGAAAGATATTAAAAAGTGATTCTCGCTATTAATAAAAGGTTAATTAACAGAAATATATGTGTTGACAACACCGTACAGGCTGTACGAATATCATCAACTAAACATTACTGGTAGAACTGCTAATGAACAGGACGATTTAAACAACAGGCTTCAGTCGTGCCTGGACCAGAAAATAAAAAAAAAATCGACCTATGGAAACCGAAAATATGGAAAACTTCTGCACTTTTCCTTGTTTGTATACGGAGAACACCACGCGAGGAATACTTACATTCATTCTTATTCCATATTTAAAACATCTGTAATAGTAAGGGATTTATATTATTGTGATTATTGGGTTAATGGCTACAATGAAAGGAAACGAGCAATTTAATGCATGACCCATTATAAGTGACCATCATCATTCCGTCTCAAACAGTACTGTCGCGAGACGTAGACTTGCGTCTTCCATTGTGATCATGTAAGAAATACGCTACTTTGTTCTGTCTCAGTCTCTGATTTTACCGTTGCACACCTCAACATATGTATGCAGCTGTCCCTAGTCTTAAATATCACGTGTATCCTTAACTGAATGACAGCCAAGGAGTTCAGTATGTTCCATCAGGCATAAAATAATGTTCTGTAAATGTCAGCCAGACAAACCGATAACTGTAAAATAGAGAAAACCGCATTAAATACTTTTCATACCATTGCTTAATGGTACTACAATTTTTAATACACTATTGGCCATTAAAATTGCTACACCACGAAGATGATGTGCTACAGACGCAGAATTTAACCGACAGGAAGAAGATGGTGTGATATGCAAATGATTAGCTTTTCACAGCATTCACAAAAGGTTGGCGCTGGTGGCGACACCTGCAACGTGCTGACATGAGGAAAGTTTCCAACCGATTTCTCATACACAAACAGCAGTTGATCGGCGTTGCCTGGTGAAACGTTGTTGTGATGCCTCGACTAAGGAGGAGAAATGCGTACCATCACGTTTCCCACTTTGATCAAGGTCGGATTGTAACCTATCGCGATTGCGGTTTATCGTATTGCGACATTGCTGCTCACGTTGGTCGACATCCAATGACTGTTAGCAGAATATGGAATCGGTGGGTTAACGAGGGTAATACGGAACGCCGTACTGGATCCCAACGGCCTCGTATGACTAACAGTCGAGATGGCAGGCATCTTATCCGCATGGCTGTAACGGATCCTGCAGCCACGTCTCGATCCCTGAGTCAACAGATGGGAACGTTTGCGAGACAACAACCATCTACACGAACAGTACGACGACGTTTGCAGCAGCATCGACTATCAGCTCGGAGACCATGGCTGCGGTTACCCTTGATGCTGCATCACAGACAGGAGCGCCTACGATGGAGTACTCAACGACGAACCTGGGTGCACGAATGGCAAAACGTCATTTTTTCGGATGAATCCAGGTTCTGTTTACAGCATCATGATGGTCGCATCCGTGTTTGGCGACATCGCCGTGAGCCCTCATTGGAAGCGTGTGCTCCTCACCGCCATACTGGCGTATCACCCGGCGTGATGGTAGGGGTGCCATTGGTTTCACGTTTCGGTCACCTCACGTTCGCATTTAAGGCACTTTGAACAGTGGACGTTACATTTCAGATGTGTTACGACCCGTGGCTCTACCTTTCATCCGATCCCTGCGAAACCCTACATTTCAGCAAGATAATGCACGACCGCATGTTGCAGGTCCTGCACGGGCCTTTCTGGATACAGAATACGTTCGACTGCTGCCCTGACCAATACATTCTTCAGATCTCTCACCAATTGAAAACGTCTGGTCAATTCTCGCCGAGCAACTGGCTCATCACAATACGCCAGTCACTATTCTTGATGAACTGTGGTACCGTGTTGAAGCTGCATGGGCAGCTGTACCTGTACTCGCCATCCAAGCTCTGTTTGACTCAACGCCCAGGCGTATCAAACCCATTCTTACGACAGAAGGTGGTTGTTCTGGGTACTGATTTCTCAGAATCTATGCACCATAATTGCGTGAAAATGTAATCACATATCTGTTCTGGTATAATATATTTGTCCACTGAATATCCGTTTATTATCTGCATTTCTTATTGGTGTAGAAATTTTAATGGCCAGTAGTGTAAACATTATCCTGCTAACGCTACGTCAGTTTAAATTCAACAACAGCAGACAAGAAGTCGGCCTGTATTTTCATTCCCGTTACCTTCTATTCTCGTCGCATTTTGCGCTTAGGAAGAACTCGGCAACTGCTGCTCCTTACTGCACTACATTTAAACAGCGCTCCCCTCATCGCTCTAGAAATGGCTGGCCCATTATTTATCAGCATTTCGTTTCCTCTGGAAACTCGCTGAAAGGAATGAAAATATTGCATATTTACTCAAGAAGAAATACGGAAGCAGCCAAAATCTCTGGACAGCGCTCGAGCTTCATATGTTCGCAGCAGGCGTAAAACAGGGCCTGTTTGCCAACAACAAAATTCATAAAAAGGGAGAGAGGGAACACGCGGTTTTACAGGCGAACGCTGGCGGTGTGTGAGAAAAAAACCCGCCGCTGTTTGTCCTGCGCCTGTTTACTGTACCGCAGAGCTATTGTTTCATTCTGCGAGTGCAGGATATTCTTTACGCTTTATTCCACCGAGAGCGGTAACGTCGGCTAGGCCACAACTGGGCACAAATTTGTACTTGGCGAGGCCAACGTAGATTCCAACCGAGGGGCAAGCGCGACTGCTGAATGAAAACTAAGGCCTCCACTTTTGTAACTTGGGTTTCGATTAGAACATTTTGATAAATCAAACGCCGGAATAACCCTTAGAATGTGCTCCTAAATTATCGATATTCACTTTTCCGAGTTATCTCCAGCTAACCGGATACTCTCGTGCCAACGATGAACAAGTTTGCCGGCCGCGGTGGTCTCGCGGTTCTAGGCGCGAAGTCCGGAACCGTGCGACTGCTACGGTCGCAGGTTCGAATCCTGCCTCGGGCATGGATGTGTGTGATGTCCTTAGGTTAGGTAGGTTTAAGTAGTTCTAAGTTCTAGGGGACTAACGACCACAGCAGTTGAGTCCCATAGTGCTCAGAGCCATTTGAACCATTTCGAACAAGTTTTCAGAAGCCGTCACGTTAGAGGTCGACACTGTATTCCCGCAACCAACGTCTCATTGTTTCAATTTTTTATCAGATGCAGAGTCACTTCTCCGTAAATCTTTTATTAACAGGAACGAATGAAATTCAGACGGCTCAAAAATGGCTCTGAGCGCTATGCGACTTAACTTCTGAGGTCATCAGCCGCCTAGAACTTAGAACTAATTAAACCTAACTAACCTAAGGACGTCACACACATCCATTCCCGAGGCAGGATTCGAACCTAAAACCGTAGCGGTCGCTCGGTTCCAGACTGTAGCGCCTAGAACCGCACGGCCACTCCGGCCGGCCATACGGACGGCGCCAAATCCGTACTGTATGTACTAGGGGCGTTCAATAAGTAACTAAACACCGTTTTTATTTGGCAGTTTTGGTTGAAAAAATGCTCACAGAATGATTGGTACCTAAAGACTCTAAAATTGCTCAAGTCACACCAATACCCAAAAAGGGAAGTAGGAGTAATCCGCTGAATTACAGACCTATATCACTAACGTCGATTTGCAGTGGGGTTTTTGAACATATACTGTCTTAGAACGTCATGAAGTACCTCGAAGAAAATGATTTATTGACACATAGTCATCACGGGCTCAGAAAATAACGTTCTTGTGAAACACAACTAGCTCTTTATACTCATGAAGTAATAAGTGCTATCGACAGGGGATGTCAAATTGATTGCATATTTTTAGATTTCCAGAAGGCTTTCGATACCGTTCCTCACAAGCGTCTTCTAACCAAACTGCGTGCCTATGGAATATCGCCTCAGTTGTGCGACTATATTCGTGGCCGGCCGCGGTGGTCTCGCGGTTCTAGGCGCGCAGTCCGGAACCGTGCGACTGCTACGGTCGCAGGTTCGAATCCTGCCTCGGGCATGGATGTGTATGATGTCCTTAGGTTAGTTAGGTTTAAGTAGTTCTAAGTTCTAGGGGACTAATGACCACAGCAGTTGAGTCCCATAGTGCTCAGAGCCATGTGAAACATTTTTTTCTAGATTCGTGATTTCCTGTCAGAAAGGTCATAGTTCGTAGTAATAGACGGAAAGCCATCGAGTAAAACAGAAGTAATATCCGGCGTTCCCCAAGGAAGTGTTATAGGCCCTCTATTGTTCCTTGGTACCTAAAGACTCTAAAATTGCTCAAGTCACACCAATACCCAAAAAGGGAAGTAGGAGTAATCCGCTGAATTACAGACCTATATCACTAACGTCGATTTGCAGTGGGGTTAACGAAATAGGAGACAATCTGAGTAGCAGTCTTAGATTGTTTGCTAATGATGCTGTCATTTACCGTCTTGTAAAGTCATCAGATGATCAAAACGACTTGCAAGATATCTCTATGGTGCGAAAAGTGGCAATTGACCCTTAATAAGAAAAAGTATGAAGTTATTCACATGAGTGCTAAACGAAATCAGCTAAATTTCGATTACGCGATAAGTCACACAAATCTGAAGGTTGTAAATTCAACTCAATACTTAGGGATTACAATTACAAATAACCGAAATTGGAACGATCATATAGATAATATTGTGGGTAGAGCAAACCAAAGACTGAGATTCATTGGCAGAACACTTATAAATTGCAACAGGTCTACTAAAGAGACTGCTTAGACTACGCTTATCCGCCCTATTCTGGGGTATTGCTGTGCGGTGTGGGATCCGCATCAGGTGGGACTGACGGATGACATCTAAAAAGTACAAAGAAGAGCAGCTCGTTTTGTACTATCGCGAAATAGGGGAGATAGTGTCACAGACATGATACGTGAATAGGAGTGGCAATCATTAAAACAGGGATCTTCTCATGAAATTTCAATCACCAGTTTTCTCCTCCGATTGCGAAAACATCCCGTTGGCACCCACCTACATAGGGAGAAATGATCATCACGATAAAATAAGAGAAATCAGGGCTCGCACAGAAAAATTTAAGTGCTCCTTTTTCCCGCGTGCTTTTCGAGAGTGGAACAGTAGAGAGACAGCTTGAAGGTGGTTCATTGAACCCTCTGCCAGGCACTTTATTGTGAATAGCAGAGTAATCACGTAGATGTAGATGTAAATGCAGATGTATTATGGGACATCGTGGAATATTCTCGCTTCATCCCCCATAGTTTCATGAAGTTCTGATAGGTGGCGGCGGTAAAGGTAGCCTTCAAAACGACGTCTGAAGAGAAGGCGCGTTACCAGCAGAGAGCTGTCATTGAGATTCTTTTGGCGGAAAACCAGAACATCGCAGATATTCATTGACGCTTGCAGAATATCTATGGATACCTAGCAGTGAAAAATAGCACTGTGAGTCTTTGGCCGAGGCGTCTTTCATCGTTGAAGAAAAGATTGCGCAAGCCTGTCCAAATTCCGCGTGCGGGCCTGTCGCACACAGCTACGACTCCTGCAGTGTTGGAACATGCGGGCATTCAAGGTGATCGACGGATCACAATCAGACATCTCGCTGCACAACCGGACGTCTCTGTGGTAGTGCTGGCACACTCGTCCACCTGTTGAGGTACTCAAAAGTGTATGCCCGCTCTCTTCCTCGGCGCCTAACACAAGACCATAACGAACAACGAGGGACAACTTGTGCGGGATTGCTTGCGCGTTACGTGGCTGATCGTGATAATTTTTTATCGAACATCGTCACGGGCGATGGAACTTAGGTTCATCACTTCCAACTCGTAACAACTTAAATCACTTAATAATAGCAAGTCTTCTGGTCCAGACAGTATACCAATTAGGTTGCTTTCGGAGTATGCTGATGCGTTAGCTCCATACTTAACAATCATAACCGTTCGCTCGACGAAAGATCCGTACCAAGAGACTGGAAAGTTGCACAGGTCACATCAATATTCAAGAAAAGTAGTAGGAGTAATCCACTAAATTACAGGCCCATATCGTTAACGTCGATATTCAGCAGGATTTTAAAACATGTATTGTGTTCGAACATTATGAATTACTTCGAAGAAAATATTCAAATGTGTGTGAAATCTTATGGGACTTGACTGCTAAGGTCATCAGTCCCTAAGCTTACACGCTATTTAACATAAATTATCCTAAGGACAAACACACACACCCATGCCCGAGGGAGGACTCAAAAACTCCGCCGCGACCAGCCGCACAGTCCATGACTGTAGCGCCCATGACCACTCAGCTAATCCCGCGCGGCTACTTCGAAGAAAACGGTTTATTTACACACAGTCAACATGGGTTTAGAAAACATCGTTCCTGTGAAACGCAACTAGCTCTTTATTCACATTAAATGTTAAGTGATATTGACAAGGGATTTCAGATCGATTCCGTATTTCTGGATACCCGGAAGGCTTTTGACACGGTACCACACAAGCAGCTTATAGTGAAATTCCGTGCTTATGGAATCGTCTCAGTTATGTGACTGGATTCGTGATTTCCTGTCAGACAGGTCACAGTTCGTAGTAATTGATGCAAAGTCATCAAGTAAAACAGAAGTGATTTCTTGCGTTCCCCATGCTAGTGTTATAGGTCCTTTGCTGTTCCTTATCTATATAAACGATTTTCGAGACAATCTGAGCAGCCGTCTTGGATTGTTTGCAGATGACGCTGTCGTTTATCGAGTAATACAATCACCATAAGATCAAAACAAATTGCAAAACGATTTAGAAAAGATATCTGAAGGGTGTGAAAATTTGCAGTTGACCCTAAATAACGAAAAGTGTGAGGTCATCCACAAGAGTGCTAAAAGGAATTCGCTAAACTTCGGTTACACGATCAATCAGTCTAATCTAAAAGCCGTAAATTCAACTAAGTACCTAGGTATTACAATTACGAACAACTTAAATTGGAAGGAACACACAGAAAATGTTGTGGGGAAGGCTAGCCAAAGACTGCGTTTTATTAGCAGGACACTTAGAAAATGTAACAGACCTACTAAGGAGACTGCCTACACTACGCTTGTCCGTCCTGTTTTAGAATATTGCTGCACGGTGTAGGATCCTTACCAGATAGAACTGACGGAGTACATCGAAAAAGTTCAAAGAAAGGCAGCACGTTTTGTGCTATCGCGAAATATGGGAGAAAGTGTCACAGAAATGATAGACGATTTGGGCTGGAAATCATTTTTAAAAAAAGGCGTTTTTCGTTGCGACGGAATCTTCTCACGAAATTCCAATCACCAATTTTCTCATTCGAATGCGAAAATATTTTATCGACACCAGCCTACATAGGGAGGAACGATCACCACGATAAAATAAGGGAAATCAAAGCTCGTACGGAAAGATATAGGTGTTCATTCTTTCCACGCGCTATACGAGATAATGGAGAATTGTGAAAGTGGTTCGATGAAACCTCTGCCAGGCACTTGAATGTGATTTGCAGAGTATCCATGCAGATGTAGATTAGATGGCGTGCCGCCACACCACTTCTCCTCCGAATAAAATTTCAAAGCCGCACACTTAGCTGTTAGCGTCATGGGGACGATCTTCCAGTACTCTGAAGGAGTTATTCTGTTTGATGTCCTTCCTCACGGGGCAGTGACTTACGATGAAATGTATTGTGCTACCATCAGAAAATTGAAGAAACAACTTCAGTGTGGTTTTCACTCTGCAGCGGAGTGTGCGCTGATATGAAACTTCCTGGCAGATTAAAACTGTGTGCCCGACCGAGACTCGAACTCGGGACCTTTGCCTTTCGCGGGCTAAGCCATGTCTCCGCAATATCCTTTCTTTCAGGAGTGCTATTTCTGCATGTTTCGCAGAAGAGCTTCTGTAAAGTTTGGAAGGTAGGAGACGAGGTACTGGCAGAAGTAAAGCTGTGAGTACCGGGCGTGAGTCGTGCTTCGGTAGCTCAGATGGTAGAGCACTTGCCCGCGAAAGGTAAAGGTCCCGAGTTCGAGTCTCGGTCGGGCACACAGTTTTAATCTGCCAGGAAGTTTCAACTTCAGTGTGTTCGTCGCCACAAAAATGCAAACGAACTTCTCCCTAACAAGGTAAGATCTCAGGCAAATCTGCACAACCGAGAGGAGCTCACAAAACTTCATTGCACTGTTTTCCATCATCCGCCCAATAACCTCGACCTCGCACGTTCCGACTTCCACTTGTTTGACCCAATGAAGGATACACTCCGCGGGAAGCAGTATGTGGATGATGGGGAGGTTACTGATGTAGCAAGACGTTGGCTGCGACATCGAACCGGGCAGTGGTAGCATGCAGGCTCCCAGGCCCTCCCCAGTAAGGTGACGAAAGGCCGTCACATTGAACGGAGATTATGTTGAAAAATAGGCTTTTGTAGCCAAAAGAGCGGGGAATAATATGGTGTATTGGTATGCCGAATAGAACCAATCTGCTTCCAGAAAAAAAAAGTGTGACGCCTTATTAAAAGCCCCTCGGAACTTGAAACTATTGGCCTCAGAATATCATGTACTGGGATTAGTATCTTTATAAATTGTGTGAATGTGCGCAGAATGACTGGGTAGGGGTAAATCATTATTTAAGTTGAGTTTCCATTATAAGTAGCCAAAAGCTACCCTTTCGAACTCCACACAGTCAGTCGCACTAGCGTTAATGCGTACACTTCTCCGCTTATAAATTCGCAAAGAGACTCTGAATTAACTGCAAGTTTCCAATACTAATGCACTGCTAACGGCCCATTTCAGATTCGCCGCGGAATAACAACACTGAAACGACGTCGACGTAATATTGCATTATGTTATTTTATTAGAATCATTACGAATAGAACACAATAAATTCATTGAAAGGCATAAAGACTAAAGTTATACCTACGTTATTAAAGTTTCAGCATTGATGGGTGTACACTGAGTGGTAGGGTTTGTCATACTTATACTTGAGGATAAGTTAAATTCACTTGCGCTACAGAACTCAGAACAATATATTTCGATTTCAAACATTTCCATCATACGATATTATTTATTTATAATTGATAAGATAACATTTGTAACTTCCCTTTAGTATGTAAAGAATGATAGTGCTGGAAAAACTCTTACGTTATTTGATACTGAAATAGCTGAATAAAATTCAACGTACTCAGACAGTCCTCTCTTTACTTATTCTGATCATCATCAGAAAACTGACACACAATATTTTAACGCAACGCAATCTGACTTTCAATAATCCCTACAAAAGAATAGCCCTGACTAACAATAGCTTATACCTTTCATGAATCACTGACCAATCAAAAACCTTGGTTACTCGAACTAGTGCAATACAACGAGCGACAATATTGTCAGCTAAATAAAAGATTCTAACTACTGAAGGCATTAACTACTGATAGGCATAGTTAGCAAATGAAAGATTTTGATAGAGAACAAACAATGTATTTACCTTAATAGCATTCAAAAGTCATAATGTATCTATCAGTTCATGACATCCAGTCTTACAAATTTCCTTTTTCTGACGGACACACGTCCAGATCGTCCGCCCATAGCATCCTCTCAAAACTCTGGCATCTCTCTCCCCACATTCACCACTGCTGGCGGCCCACCTTCAACTGCGCAACGCTACGAGCTGTTCACATTCAACTGCCCAACACTACACTAATGAATATTCCAACAATGAGTCCAACAAGCCACAGACTGCACACAGCTCAATCAGCGATTTTCATACAGAGTACTGCGTGGCTTTACCAACATAAAAACCTAAACAGCCTACTTACACATTTTACTAATTGCAGTTAGAAATCAGTCAACTTGAACAACGATGTAGCAAAGCTCCTCATAGTGCTGTAGATGAACAGCAAGGGCCGTACCACACTCGTAACTCATGACACTGGGGGATCCCAAATTGTATTCATGAATTTAAGTCTATTCTGTATTTAATATTTACAAACAAACATGAAAACGAATATGAAGCAATGAAATCTGGAGGAAAGAGTGCACTATAGTCTGATTAAAATTGATTGTCAGTTGTCTGTTACTATCCTCTTAGGTGTTACCACATCGGTTACCAACTACGCTTTGTTACAGGTGACACACAAACACGGCGGGTCACTTCCCAAATGCTATTAATGTGTAACGCGGAGCAATGTTGGAAGCGGCTGCTGCGAGGTATGACGGAAATGTGAGTTGCTCTATCGACGGCTGATTTTAACTGATCAATGACTGAACTGCAGCTGACGATGCGTCTGGTAGCCCTGATTTTAAACTCATGTCCTGACCTAACCACAACCATTTCATGTGCAACGTATACTAGAAAATGGCTGTGAACAATCTGCAATAGAACTAAAATCATGGTCACTTGTTCACGGTGATTAAAGCTAACCTCTACGAACAAACTCAAGACAGAAAAATTTTAGTTTCAGAGCTGAAAGTAAAGTGTAATTTCTCGCTATCACTGGTTACCTGAAAATAGCCTCACACCGGCTACACGAGCTGGCGCGTTAGCAACCAATGAATAGTCCTAGTTGGCACTTGGTTGCAGATTATAGGCGACACAGGCATATTCTAAACGAAAAAGACTTGTGGGAAGGAAAATATGAGCGAATAATAAAGTCAATACAAAGATGAAAATGATGCAACGAAGTTTTACAAATAAAAAATTACATTTAAAGTAATTACTTGAATAAAACTAATAATCGAAATCTTTTGACTAGGTTCGGAAATTTAAAAAATATTCGGTGCTTCTGATGAGATTCGAAGACACAACCTTTTATACGTATGGGTTACATGCTAACCACCAAGCTACGTCACTACATTGTTTAAGGTTGTTATATTTATAAGTCCACGGCCTTGCCGTAGTGGATACACCGGATCCCATGAGATAAACGAAGTTAAGCGCTATCGGACGTGGTCGGCACTTGGATGGGTGACCATCTAGGCCGCCATGCGCTGTTGCCATTTTTCGGGGTGCACTCAGTCTCGTGATGCCAATTGAGGAGCTACTCTACCGAATAGTAGCGGTTCGGTCAAGAATACCATCTTACGACCCGGAGAGCAGTGTGCTGACCCCACGCCCCTCCTATCCGCATCCTCCACCGAGGATGACACGGCGGTCGGATGGTCCCGGTAGGCCACTCGTGGCCTGAAGACGGAGTATATTTGTAAGTCCGGTGACGGTCGCAGTGATGAATTGCCGCCTTTAAAAATTCGGCTTTACACAGTGTCTTGCAAAGCTTGTCTGAGGTAAGCCAATCTCAGTGACGCCGAAACGCATCTTGTGCGGAAGGATTCAGTAGTGTTTCGTTAGTGCTTTGTATGAAACATGTTTATTTCGTTAGCATCGTTGTGTGGGTGTGTTATTTTTGGCGAGGTTACCACGTGCGATGAAATACGAAATAGAAAGAGTAGGCCCAGTATTTGTGATCCACAAATATCAAGAAAGAAATCCGGAAGCGAACTGACCGATTTTTGTGGTAGTTTGACAACGATGAACGATTCAGGCGTGACGTTGAGCGCTCTGATTGAAGGAAATCAGCTCTGGCGCGTGAAGTGTCAACTATCTAGTAATTTTAATCGCACTCTTGTATACAGTATCATATTTCATACGTTATCAAGCGTCAGTCAAAAAATAAACGTCACAAAACTATATTAAGGAAGCAGCTATAGGGCATAGGCGAAAGTAAGAAACCCTACAAACGAGGGGAAATAGTGTAAGGTGCCGGTGCGTTGTGGCGTAGCATCTTGCCGTATTATATTGAAGGCGGCTGGTGGTCTCTTCCGATGGCTTTGCATTAAAATTAACCAAGCCCAAAATGTCTCCTGTACAGAGGGAATAATTTTTAGAATATTTCTCGTAGCGAATATCAGCGGTCTGTATTAAAAACGGCATCGATTGCAACAAAAAATTTATTGGCAATGGTAAACGGATTCGGTCAAATGCGACATTTTCAGATCATATTATACTGAAATATAAATACAGAATGGATTTGGAGGGACACTTGACAGCAGTAGTAAAGCATAAATTAAAATACAACCAAAGTTAAAGGAAGGAAATTATACCCAAGGTGGCAGGGGTAGGTGGTGAACGAAGCAGGTGTCGTGGATCCACGAAAGTCAACTGTGGAAGCCAGTAACGGAGTTGTTGCTTAAGTTCGCGATGCTCCGTCCACCGCACACCGAATTACGTCAGTAGTAGCCAATCAGTTATGCAATAAGTAAAACTGTCATTACAATAATATATACACAGAATGGTTATAATAAAAAATGCAGAAATGGATACATTACATTATAAAAAATAACAGCTGTAACTAACATTTCGTTGATATGCTTATACAGCACTGATTCCGCGTATCAGGAATCCGACAGTTTGTTGGTGGGTTTCTGAAGGCATTCGACATTGGATTTCTACGCACAGGTCACGTAATTCGCGTGAATAATGGGACGCTGGTTAGCTTAAGCACTGACGGCGCCCGATAGCCATTTAGTTGGGGTCCATAGGATTTACATCAGGCCGATTTGGTCGCTGAGACATCAACTTGAGTCCACTATAATGCTCCTCAAACCACTGTACCACGATTCTGGCTCCGAGTCACGGACAATTATACTGCTGAAAGTTGACATCGCCGTCGAGGAAGATCAAATGTTCAAATGCGTGTGAAATCTTATAGGACTTAACTAAAAATGGTTCAGATGGCTCTGAACACTATGGGACTTAACTTCTGAGGTCATCAGTCCCCTAAGAACTACTTAAACCTAACTAACCTAAGAACATCACACACATCCATGCCCGACGCAGCATTCGAACCTACAACCGTAGCGGTCGCGCGGTTGCAGACTGTAGCGCCTAGAACCGCTCGGCCACCCAGGCCGGCGGGGCTTAACTTCTAAGGTCATCAGTCCCTAAGCCTACACACTACTTAACCTAAATGATCCTAAGGACAAACACACACACCCATGCCCCAGGGAGGACTCGAACCTCCGCCGGGACCAGCCGCACAGTCCATGACTGGAGCGCCTAAGACCGGTCGGCTAATTCCGCGCGGCGTCGAGGAAGACATCGAGCATGAAAGGATACAGGGTGGTTCGCAGCTGTCTGTGTGTCTTCGATTGCTACCACAGGTTCCAATGCAAGTGGAGGAGAATGTCTCCCGTAGCATAATACTGCTCGTAACAGCCTACTTCTACAGCGCGCTGCACGTTCGAGCCGCCGTCCACCTCGATGACGGCGTTTGTGGACACGACCATCGGTCTAGTGCAGCGAAAATGTACTGCACTCGAAGAGACGACTTGTTTCCATTTATCAACGGTCGAATCCCGATGATCCCGTGCCCACTACAATAGTAATTGTCGTTGGGTCAGCATGTCAACATAGTGGGGGGTGATCTGCTGCGGAGCTCCATGTTCAACAATGTGCAATTAACGGTGTGCTCCGAAACAATATGCGTGTATCACATTGTGTTATTTCTGTAGAGATGCCACAGATCACCATCTGTCCTTCTTTACAGAAAATACAAGCCTCCCAACCCCACATTCTGTGAAGAGTCGTGAACGTTCAACCATTTAGCTCTTAGAGGTAGTTTCACTGTCCTTCTACCTCTTTCCGTAGATGCCCACAACAGTAGCACGTGAACATTCGACAAGCTTCGCCGTTTTCGAGATATTCACAGGCTCTGTGTAACAATAATCTGCCCTTTGTCAAATTCACTCATCTCAATGGATTTTCCCGTCTGCAGCCCATATGTTCGCTAGGGTGATCCCTCGTCCGTCTCTACTCCACTCACATACTTTTGTTAACCGTGTCTAGTGCCCACAACGCCACCAGGCGGCATACAACGTCGCTACGGGGAGTGGTCGTAACCTTCTGGCCGGTCATATATGTATGTACAGCCCACCTCCATAGTAACCATCGGCGTCACTCAAGTTTTATCTACGCTGGCATCACGGTCTACGAGCAGTTGCAACTATTATTCTAAGCAACTTAAGCGACATCTACGTTACTCTCTTCAACGGTAGACGTTCGTGGATATACGATATCGACTCTGTTCACCGCCACCGCTTGTCATCATAGGTGCAATTGCTTTATTTTAATTTGGGTGATATTTTATGCATTTTATATTTTACTATTATTGTCAAATGACCCTCTCAATTCATTCTGTACTTATATTTCAGCGTAATATGGTCTAAGGACCGTCACATTTTGACCAAAACCATTGCCAATAAATATTTTATAGTGGTCAAGATTATTTTTAATTCAATTTTAAGAGGGAATGATGATGTGTAACTTCCGTCTGACACATAGCAAATCGGAAGACGGGGACTGTTATTTTTATTTGACTTATACCTTATATCCGTATAAAAATAAACATAATATCACACGCTGATTGTTGATTCTTGCTCGACGTTCAAAGAAATCAAGGTTGACAGCATTTTCGGCCCAAAACATTGATGCCATAATTTGACCAGCTGGGGACTGTGTCTTGAATAGCTTTCTTTATGTGGGCCTTCGTTTCGATATTCTATGGATTGATGTTTCATCGCCATTTCATAGTGGTGTGCCCATGTTTCACCTCTTGTAACAAATGAATGCGGAAAAGCGTCATCTTCAGTCTCTTAACGTCAAAAACAGTGTGATCTGCAGGTTCTTGTGATATGCCGATTGTGCTTGTAGTTTCTCACTGAATGGTACACTGAGCTTCCTCAGACAATCTGCCAACGTTCTGCATACTCAACAATTCAGAGCTTGCTGCCACAGAACGTACTACTCTTTCTTTGTCATACAGCCTTATCACCTTCACACTTATTGGACCAAACATGCACGGTGCTCACATATACACTATCACCATAAACGGCTTGCGTTCTCAGAAGAATTTACTTTTGTGTCAAACCACAAGATTTAAAACCGTATTCACTATCCGTTAATACGTAATGTAATATAAAGTGCATTTACACAGGGCGATCTTTTCTACTGTGTACAGACTCTAGGGACCGATCGTTAAGAGGATAAGGAACAGAATAGGTGTAGTAGACCTACGGAAATGCATTGTTTCCATACTAGAGACCATTTATTGAATCATACATTGCTTCAGAGACTGCGGTGTAATAGGCGCTATACCATGCAGCCACATTTACAGTATGTATTGAAAATGGTTTATATGTGTCTCAACGCATGCGTGTAGGCACCGTAGCATATTCCGTCTCACACATTCACGTCGACGAGGCTGCATCCGAACAGAGTCAAAGGCAGCATGAATTCGCTGCTCCAGTGTCTCCACATCTGGAATGGGCTCTGCATACACGATACTTTTGAGATGGCCCCGTAACCGGGAATCGCACGGACCTCCAGCAGGCCATGAAACTGGACCGCATCATCCGAACTATCGACAAGGGAAGACACGACTGAGATGCGTACGGCAGTTATCGGCGAAGTGGGCTGGAGCATAGTCATGTAGCAGCCATATAATCCTTCGAATCGTCAATGCCACTTCTTCCAGCACGGGAGGCAACGTCACCCGCAAGGAATGCCGATGGTTCCTACCTGTTACGCGACGAGAAAGGAAAACTGGTCCCAAAATACGGTCGCCAATTATCCCGGCCCACACATTCCGGGTACACCGATGCTGACGATTCACTGTCACCACACCATGGGGGTCTGCATACTGTCTCACAGATGACTGTTATGGAAGTTGAAGATGCCACTCCGCATAAAAGTAGTC
Source organism: Schistocerca gregaria (assembly GCF_023897955.1). Taxonomy (NCBI): domain Eukaryota; kingdom Metazoa; phylum Arthropoda; class Insecta; order Orthoptera; family Acrididae; genus Schistocerca; species Schistocerca gregaria. The sequence goes on along the minus strand of NC_064925.1, from coordinate 223,983,559 downwards.
TCATGATGGATAACACAAATGCCGGAATCGTGGTTGTCTGGTGAAGAAGCCAGTAACAAAACTGATCCCAATGTGGAAAGTCTGTCGCTGTATGTGATAAGTGATAAGGGTAGTAATAATTGTCATGGAGAAATTCCCACACGGTCGTCTGGAGTGCCCTGTACTGGCGGGCAAATTGCTTGGTACCGATACAGCGGTCGCCTCCCACAGTGTTAATCACATTTTCCTCCAAGCCTGGTGTCCGAACATTTCGGGACGTGCTTCATGGTCTCCTGCTTCCTGAAACGACCTTGTCTCAGACAAACGGCGATTTACTGTTGCAAATATTGAATGCTGTGGTTGTCGGCGGGGTTAGGTCTCCTGATACAACCTTGCTGCCTGCCGCCCGTTGCCATCTGCCATTTGCCTTTCCGTAAGTAAAGAACAAGAAAAATATACAGAAGAATGGAAAAGAAAATTGAGAATGCTCTAGATGACGATCAGTTTGGCTTTAGGAAAAGTAAAGGCACGAGAGAGGCAATTTTGACGTTACGGCTAATAATGGAAGCAAGGCTAAAGAAAAATCGAGACACGTTAATAGGATTTGTCGACCTGGAAAAAGCGTTCGACAATATAAAATGGTGCAAGCTGTGCAAGATTCTGAAAAAAGTAGGGGTAAGCTATAGGGAGAGACGGGTCATTTACAATATGTACAACAACCAAGAAGAGTGGACGATCAAGAACGAAGTGCTCATATTAAGAAGGGAGTAAGACAAGGCTGTAGCCTTTCGCCCCTACTCTTCAATCTGTACATCGAGGAAGCAATGATGGAAATAAAAGAAAGGTTCAGGAGTGGAATTAAAATACAAGGTGAAAGGATATCAATGATACGATTCGCTGATGATATTGCTATCCTGAGTGAAAGTGAAGAAGAATTAAATGATCTGCTGAACGGAATGAACAGTCTAATGAATACACAGTATGGTTTGAGAGTAAATCGGAGAAAGACGATGGTAATGAGAAGTAGTAGAAATGAGAACAGCGAGAAACTTAACATCAGGATTGATGGTCACGAAGTCAATGTAGTTAAAGAATTCTGCTGCCTAGGCAGTAAAATAACAAATGACGGACGGAGCAAGAAGGACATCAAAAGCAGACTCGCTATGGCAAAAACGGCATTTCTGGCCAAGAGAAGTCTACTAATATCAAATACCGGCCTTAATTTGAGGAAGAAATTTCTGAGGATGTACGTCTGGAGTACAGCATTGTATGGTAGTGAAACATGGACTGTGGGAAAACCGGAACAGAAGAGAATCGAAGCATTTGAGATGTGGTGCTATAGACGAATGTTGAAAATTAGGTGGACTGATAAGGTAAGGAATCAGGAGGTTCTACACAGAATCGGAGAGGAAAGGAATATGTGGAAAACACTGATAAGGAGAAGGGACAAAATGATAGGACATCTGCTAAGACATGAGGAAATGACTTCCATGGTACTAGAGGGAGCTGTAGAGGGCAGAAACTGTAGAGGAAGACAGAGATTGAAATACGTCAAGCAAATAATTGAGGACGTAGGTTGTAAGTGCTACTCTGAGATGAAGAGGTTAGCACAGGAAAGGAATTCGTGGCGGGCCGCATCAAACCAGTCAGTAGACTGATGACCAAAAAAAAAGAAAAATAAAAGAAAACGTAAACACCATGTCGACAAGCTCTTGATTCGAATACGGAACCATTCAGTACAACGCTGTATCACATCCACTATAAGATGAGTTAGCAAGAGAAGTGAATCAGCCACAACACTGCCAATTACCATGGCAAGAGAGGGCGCTAGGGCATGACGTATGAGGGACAGTACCACGCTTTAGCGGCAAACTATGCATAATGTAACTGTGGCTGCATGGTACAGCGCTTATTAGACTGCAGTCTCTGTAACAAAGTAGGATTGAATAAATAGTCTCTAGCATGGAAACCATGCGTTTCCAGACGTAAGTTCAGTGACGCTCTATGTTCCGTATCGCCTCATCGATCAATCCTTAGAGTTTGTGCACAGTCGAAAAAATCACCCTGGACAGTGGATGAGGCTGCTCAGACAGGTCTTCAAACACATCCAGAATGAAAAATATATCGAGGTGCGGATTTCGCTACGTTATAGCTGATATAAAGCGAATCTCTTGACTTTCGCAAGCAATTTTTAATCTTTTGTACTCACCAAATTACGACACCGACTTTTTTCTTTCTCTTCTCCTAATGGAACTACAGTATACACTTCTTTCTATGACATTTGAGACAAGCTTCTAAGAAACTTCAACGAAATAGCGTGTACGAGAATTTATCAAATACTATCAAGATGGCTACATTGCAGACCACTGTCCTGCCGTCAATAGAGGATGTTTCACAAATGTCTCCTCTGTTATACTAAATGTAAGCAAACACACAACTCAGGTATAGTTCTTGTGTTTACCTGGGCGCTCGAAGCCGTTCAGTCAATGTTCTAGCAATCGATAGCTTGCTCGTGAAGCTACTGTGTACGACAGTCGAAAAGGTGTGTCGTTTATGGCGAATGTCGCCAAGCTGTTAGAACAACAGTGTGGTTGTATGCTGAAGAGTATCCAGATCGTACCAAGCACTCACGATCTATCTTTGCAAGCATTGTAAAAATATTCTGGGAACTATAAAAGTAGAGAGTAAAATACGGCAAGGAAATAGAAAAGCAACTGATGAAAGATATGAAACTGACATTTTAGCAGCAGTTACTCACAATGAAAATGTCACAACGAGGTATCTCTGAAGTACAAGAGGATCAACAAAAGGAGTGTTCTGCCGATTCTGCATTCCATAGCATTTCATCCTCTTAATATTTCCCTGTCAACGTTTGGACCATGTTTTTCAAGACCAGCATCATTTGTCCCTGTTTTATTGATGGGAATCTAAATACACTCAAGTATCTCGAGTCCCTAGGATACGTAGCTACCGCCGTTATTGGAAGACATCACACTGGACTTAAGGCAGTCGGAGTGGTAGCAACATGGCGGATGCCCGTTTCCACACTTGTAATGACAGATATTGTTAAGAGAACATTTGGAGAGCATTGGGGCGGACGTTCAGGAGATGCAGAATGGTCTGCACACTCAACAAACATAAAAAATTTATACTTTTACCTGTACCGAAAATTAAAATAAGAGGGCCATTAGGAAATACCGATGACTTCTGAAAGCGTGAAATGCCTTATAGCACTGTCCTGTGCTGTCGTTAACTCCAGCTGAACTTCCGTGTGCAATGTTGTTTCTAAAGAAACACTTTTTATCGTGTAACAGTGCTTAACGTCAATATTTTGAGCACTTGATATGAGAGTCGTAATAATAAACACACTATCCTGAGCTACGTGAGCCGGCCGTTGTAGTCGAGCTGTTCTAGGTGCTTCAGTCCGGAACCGCACGACCGCTACAGTCGCAGGTTCGAATCCTGTTCTAAGGTCTATGGGACTGATGATCTCAGGTGTTAAGTCCCATAGTGCTCAGAGGCATTTGAACCATTTGAGCGACGTGTTTTCTTACATTTGATGACGCAGACGTTTGAGGAACCTTGAGGATCTTCTTCGCCTGACGGCTAGACGGTCGTTTACGGTACTGTTACCTTGATACTATTTGATCAAGTCCTATAAATGCTACGTCTATGAAGTCCTCTTAGAAGCTTCTTTAAAATGCCACATATATAAGTACATACACTCATGCTCATAAATTTTGGATAATAGCACAATGTGGTGCCACACAACGTGGCACCACCCAAAACTGGCGCTAATAGCATAGGCACATAGGAAACACACACGCCACAGATCTGTAAGTCCACGGTATTGGTGATAAGTTTAGAAAACCGTCCCGAAACACATGTGCTACAGAAAACATTACTGTTTTCTGTGCATTTACCCCATCAATACGGTATATGATCACCATGGACGCATACACATGCCGCACAACGGGTTGGCGTACTCCAGATCAGGTGGTCGAGCAACTGCTGGGGTATTGTCTCCCATTCTTGCACCTGTGCCTGTCGATGCTCCTGAAGTGTCCTAGGGGTTTGAACACGTACAGCGATAAGTCGACCGAGAACATCCCAGACGTGCTCGATGGGGTTTAGGTCGGGTGAACTGGCAGGCCACTCCATTCGCCTGATATCTTCTGTTTCAAGGTACTCCTCCACGATGGCAGCTCGATGTGGTTGTGCGTTATCATCCATCAGGAGGAATGTGGGACCCACTGCACCCCTGAAAAGGCGGACATACTGGTGCAAAATGACGTCCCAATACACCTGACCTGTTACAGTTCCTCGGTGAAAGACATGCCGGGGTGTACGTGCACCAATCATAATCCCACCCACACCATCTGACCACGGCCTCCATACAGGTCTCTTTCTAGGACATTAAGGGGTTGGTATCTGGTTCCTGGTTCACAGCAGATGAAAACACGGTGAGAATCACTGTTCAGACTATACCTGGACTCGTCCGTGAACATAACCTGGGACCACTGTTCCAATGACCATGTACTGTGTTCTTGACACCAGGCTTTACGGGTTCTCCTGTGACCAGAGGTCAGTGGACTGCACCTTGCAGGTCTCCGTGCGAATGAACCATGTCTGTTCAGTCGTCTGTAGACTGTGTGTCTGGAGCCAACTGTTCCAGTGGCTGCAGTAAGTATCCGAGCAAGGCTACCTGCAGTACTCCGTGGTCGTCTGCGGGCACTGATGGTGAGATATCAGTCTTCTTGTGGTACTGCACACTGTGGACGTCCCGTATTGCAGCGCCTGGACAAGTTTCCTGTCTGCTAGAATCGTTGTAATCTTGAGAGCACACTCTGTGGCACGCGGAGGGCTCGTGCTATGACCTGCTGTGTTTGACCAGCCTCCAGTCGCCCTAGTATTTTACCCCTCGTTACGTCATCAATATGTGTTCTTTGAGCCATTTTCAACACACAGTCACCATTATGACGTCTGAATACGTCTGCACACTTACTCGCTGCACTGTACTCTGACATGCACCCACACATCTCTGCGTATGTGGACTGCTGCCAGCGCCACAGTGCGACGATGTAACACCCACGAGATAAATTTTAGCTACAGTGCGACGAGAGGAAATTATGCCTCTAACAATTATAAACATTATCTATTCCACATATGAAAGAAACAGTGAAAACGATGATAAATATTAATTATTTATGTAATATTTTATGATGTCGTTGTACATATCGATGTGTATCATACAAAGACAATGATAATTGTAAATTAATTTTATGATCTGCGTTTGTCTTCCTTTGTTTTACCTTTTGTTGGCTGGCTTTTGTAGGTTGCGGACGCAATCAAACTGAGGTCTGTTAAGAAATTGTAATTATTTGTTAATTATTACTTGAGAATAGAGTTTATTATTATTACAAATATGAGAGAATAATTATTTGTAACTTTAATTCCTTTCTCAGTAAGCATTATCTGTGTTAATTATTTCTTTCCGCTGCAAGGAGCGCAGCCATTGATGATAGCGATTTGTGTCGCGTTTTTGTCTGTGTTTTCATCAGAAACAAATCAAATGTTTGCTTGATGAAGTCTAAATAGTGTACAATACGAAAGTAGAGTTTATAGAGTTTAATAATCATTTCAAATACTTACTTATTTTCTCTAATAATAGAAAGTCTCTGTCAATTGACTGCCACCATCTTAACAATTATCTCAGCGGCAAATTCAAATTACGCAACTCTGCAGACGTAAATGCCGAACGTAATACAAATGTGTTAAAATAAATATGCACCGGTGGTTCCGAACTCATTTTAATGAAAATAATTCGAATCATATTGGTTCTTTGAAAACAGTGCTCATAGCACGATCGTTATAACAAACTTTTCTAGCTGATGTATGGAGCCAAATTTAATTACGCACGAGTTGCGAAGAATATTGTTTCAGGTAACAAACGTCAGTGTTGTGCGCGGCTGATATTCGGTAGCTTTAATGATCCTTTTGCTGAAGAAAACTATTTCCATCATATTCAATAGTTGTATAGATTTAGTGACACTTACACAACTTACAGACAACACTTTAACACGACGTTAACTTGGAGTTCTTTAGGAACTTGATTAATTCTTTAGCCGTGAGAAACTTTATTTAGTAATTACTCAATGTAATAAAATAAGATTATCATTTTCATTTACAAATTAGTTATATACCAAACCACTGAATAACGCAGCGAACGCCACAACGACCGCAGGTCAAATGCACCGCATAGTCATACTACGAGGTGATTTAAACCCTCAAACTGCCCACAAGAGCGTTGTTTTACCATGTATCAGCATTATCCTTAATTTATGAGCGGGAGTGTAGTTTCATTAGAAAAAAAAATGAAGTCGATGTTGTAATTCGACTACAAACAATAAAAATTACTTGCGAACGTCAGGAAGTTTGCCATATTGATCACAGTTACTTGGCGAAAAATGTGTCTCAATGTATTTACTGACTATGGATATACAGGGTGATTCAAAAAGAATACCACAATTTTAAAAATGTGTATTTAATGAAAGAAACATAATGTAACCTTCTGTTATACATCATTACGAAGAGTATTTAAAAAAGTTTTTTTTTCACTCAAAAACAAGTTCAGAGATGTTCAATATGGCCCCCTCCAGACACTCGAGCAATATCAACCCGATACTCCAACTCGTTCCACACTCACTGTAGCATATTACGCGTAACAGCTTGGATAGGTGCTGTTATTTCTCGTTTCAAATCATCAATGGTGGCTGGGAGAGGTGGCCGAAACACCATATCCTTAACATACCCCCATAAGAAAAAATCGCAGGGGGTAAGATCAGGGCTTCTTGGAGGCCAGTGATTAAGTGCTCTGTCACGGGCTGCCTGGCGGCCGATCCATCGCCTCGGTTCAGGTAGTTAAGGACAGATAAGTGCCAATGTGATGGCGCTCCATGCTGCTGGAATATGAATTGTTGTGCTTCTTGTTCGAGCTGAGGGAACAGCCAATTCTCTAACATCTCCAGATACTGTAGTCCAGTTACAGTAGCACCTTCGAAGAAAAAGGGACCAAAAACTTTATTGGCTGAAATGGCACAGAAAACGTTCACCTTAGGCGAGTCACGTACATACTGAGTTGTTTCCCGCGGATTCTCAGTGCCCCATATACAGACATTGTGACGGTTGACTTTCCCGTTAGTGTGGAAAGTTGCTTCATCACTAAACACAATCTTTGAAACGAAAGATTCATCTGTTTCCATTTGAGCAAGGATAAAATCACAGAAATCGATTCTTTTAATCTTATCAGCTGCAGACAGTGCTTGAACCAATTTCAGACGATAAGGTTTCATAACTAACCTTTTTCGTAGGACTCTCCATACAGTTGATTGTGGAATTTGCAGCTCTCTGCTAGCTCTGCGAGTCGATTTTCCTGGGCTGCGAACAAATGCTTGCTGGATGCGTGCTACACTTTCATGACTCGTTCTCGGCCGTCCAGAACTTTTCCCTTTGCACAAACACCCATTCTCTGTAAACTGTTTACACCAACGTTTAATACACCACCTATCAGGAGGTTTAACACCATACTTCGTTCGAAATGCACGCTGAACAACTGTCGTCGATTCACTTCTGCCGTACTCAATAACACAAAAAGCTTTCTGTTGAGCGGTCGCTATCTTAGCAACTGACGCTGACGCCTAGTCAACAGCGCCTCAAGCGAACTAATGTACAACTAAATGAAACTTTATAGCTCCTTTAATTCGCCGACAGATAGTGCTTAGCTCTGCCTTTTGTCGTTGCAGGATTTTAAATTCCTAAAGTTGTGGTATTCTTTTTGAATCACCCTGTATTTTGGGTTGCCTGCCTTGGTTGCCTCACCCTGCATAATCAAGGGGGAGCAATTGATTGGTTATGGTGAGAGCTCCTGGGAAGTGTATGTTATTAATCCGTGTGGTGATAGGATAGAAAGAAATGTTACAAGAAACAGATATGGGATGTATTTGGGGACACTTGCTTCTAAGATACATTTCAGTGGAAGGTGATTAGGATTCCAGATAGGCAGAAGAAAGGTGTAGAAGGAAGTTGTTCTGTCCAGACGAAACTACGCAGGAGTGCCTCGCGTTGGTTGTTAGAGATTGCAGCAAGCCCTCGCTGATATCTGTGGGGTCGATTCGCGTTGCCAACTTTGATGTAGCACCGCTGTCTCTGGACAATATCACGAAAATGGAGAGGTAGGTTACGACTGATAAGTCAGATATACAACAGGAATTATTTCAGTCTGAGTGATGGATAAGACAAAATACCGTCATTACTGAGGCAGTGGTATTTAGATAAGACAACTGTAGTACTGGGTGTCCATAAAGTCCCTTTACAACTTCAAAATTTCTTTTATTGTAATCAGTTTTTATAAAAGTTTTTTTGACGTTGTTTAATAAACCTCTATATGGGCGCCTTTAGTTGCTCGAAGCACAGCAAGACGGTACTCGATTTCTTGCCGTGCTGGCTGTAGCATAGCGTCATCAATGGTGGCAATGGCATTACGAATCCTTTGCTTCAAGTCAGCAATATCCCATATCTGTGTTTGATACACGATATCTCTTACATATCCCCACAAACAAAAAGTCCAAGGGAGTGATATTTGACGAACGCAGTGGCCAAGGAATTGGACCATCCCTCCCAATCCATCTGCCTGGAAATCTTTCATTGAGGAATCGACGAACATGCAGTCCCCAATGTGCTGGTGCACCGTCTTGCTGGAAAATGATAGTTAGTTGTAAGTCAGTCAATCATGGTGCTACATATTCGGTCAGAAGGTCGAGGTAAACATCTGCAGTAATTGTTGACCCGTTGAAGAAAAATTGACATATTATTCGGTTGTACTTGATTCCACACCACATATTATCTTTTGGACTATCCCGGTGAAGCTCCCTAGTCACATGAGAGTGTTTAGACCCCCATATTCACACATTGTGTCTTAACGTCCTAGAAACACGAACAGTTGCCTCGTCACTGAAACAAACTCGCTTGAGGAATGCTTCATCCTCCGAAAGGCGTTCCAGCATGTTGAGTGCAAACTCTGTCCTTTTTGGCTTGTAATTTGGCTCAAGTTTCTGTAACAGTTGCTCTTTGTAAGCGTACAACGTTAAGTTCTTGTGGAGGACCTTATGCACAGTGCAGCAGTGCGAGTGGACCTCGTAAGTGAACGATGAAGGCGTTTAAAACGCGCTCGGTGTTTTCCTCGGATGTTCTTGATCGCTCGCTCTTCCCTTTATCCAACACTGTCCCTGTCTCCATAAATTTTTTGTGCCATGCACGGATTGAAGGGCGCGATGGTGGATCTCTTCCATACCTCGTCCTGAAGTTTCGTTGAGTCTCAACTTCCGATTTTGTCTCAGTAAACCAGGACATACATTGTGCCTTCTCTTGAGGAGTTTCCATTTTATAGAGGTTCAGTTCCTTCCATCAACAGAGTATCTGAAGCACAAAATTTTAGTATATATAAAAACCTTAGTTAACACTGATTACAATAAAAGAAATTTTGTTAAATTATTTCAACAACTGCCGTTGTAATAAAATTTTGAAGCTGTAAAGGGACTTTATGGACACCCTGTATATCCAGTCGAGAGTTTGTAATTTGTGATGTTTTTGGCCAATGACAGCGATCGCAAAAGAATCCAGAGGCACCATGCGCGCGAAATTTAAACTCTCTGTCATCCTTCTCCTTTAGTCGCTGCATTACCAGAAATTGTCAAAAAGCTGTTACGGCCATTTTTTTTCACTGCTTTTTCCGTTCTTTCACTTGGTCGATAATCGTCAGAGAGGTCCTTGTACGCTTATACGCAATAAATGTTTATTCTATTCGAAAATCGAAAATCATTGTTCGTTATTTCAGATTTTGCCCTTCTCATTAATTATCCAAACACTTTCTGCTGCAACAGGATTACGATTTGATACAAATAACGAGTTAATATAATGTGGGATGTTTTGAAATATCTACCCGTCGTGGATAATAACTCTGATGTTATATGCTCACTTTTCTTGCGGCAAAAATTCGAACATGCATCTTCGCGATTTATTTCAAAGATTATTTCCTTTTTGGTTTTTAACGAAATTAGCTTGTTTGCGCCCTAACCCGTCAGCTATGGATGCAAAAATAATACCATCTAGACTCTTCTGCATTAAAATGCATCCCACATTGTAACTGTCCCACTGTCAACAGACATTTTTGCAGGGTATTGGCTTATTTTGTAACTATATATATATATATATATATATATATATATATATATATATATATATATATATATATATATATATATATAAGTCACAGCTGCAAAACACTAACGCGAATTCTTTACAGACGAATGGAAAAACTGGTAGATGCGGACCTCGGGGAAGATCAGTTTGGATTCCGTAGAAACACTGGAACACGCGAGGAATACTGACCTTACGACTTCTTTTAGAAGAAAGATTAAGAAAAGGCAAACATACGTTTCTAGCATTTGTAGACTTAGAGAAAGCTTTTGACAATGTTGACAGGAATACTCTCTTTCAAATTCTGAAGGTGACAGGGGTAAAGTACAGGGAGCGAAAGGCTATTTACAATTTGTACAGAAACCAGATGGCAGTTATAAGAGTCGAGGGGCATGAAAGGGAAGCAGTGGTTGGGAAAGGAGTGAGACAGGGTTGTAGCCTCTCCCCGATGTTATTCAATCTGTATATTGAGCAAGCAGTAAAGAAAACAAAAGAAAAATTCGGAGTAGGTATTAAAATTCATGGAGAAGAAGTAAAAACTTTGAGGTTCGCCGATGACATTGTAATTCTGTCAGAGACAGCAAAGGACCTGGAAGAGCAGTTGAACGAAATGGACAGTGTCTTGAAAAGAGGATATAAGATGAACATCAACAAAAGCAAAACGAGGATAATGGAATGTAGTCAAATTAAATCGGGTGATGCTGAGGGAATTAGATTTAGAAATGAGACACTTAAAGTAGTAAAGGAGTTTTGCTATTTAGGAAGTAAAATAACTGATGATGGTCGAAGTAGAGAGGATATAAAATGTAGACTGGCAATAGCAAGGAAAGCGTTTCTGAAGAAGAGAAATTTGTTAACATCGAGTATAGATTTATGTATCAGGAAGTCGTTTCTGAAAGTATTTGTTTGGATTGTAGGCATGTATGGAAGTGAAACATGGACGATAAATAGTTTGGACAAGAAGAGAATAGAAGCTTTCGAAATGTGGTGCTACAGAAGAATGCTGAAGATAAGGTGGATATATCACGTAACTAATGAGGAGGTATTGAATAGGATTGGGGAGAAGAGAAGTTTGTGGCATAACTTGACTAGAAGAAGGGATCGGTTGGTAGGACATGTTTTGAGGCATCAAGGGATCACCAATTTAGCATTGGAGGGCAGCGTGGAAGGTAAAAATCGTAGAGAGAGACCAAGAGATGAATACACTAAGCAGATTCAGAAGGATGTAGGTTGCAGTAGGTACTGGGAGATGAAGAAGCTTGCACAGGATAGAATAGCATGGAGAGCTGCATCAAACCAGTCTCAGGACTGAAGACAACAACAACAACAACAACATATATATATTTCTCTGTTTCATGAATTTAATGATAACAATAATTACGATATACTAGAAAACGTAAGGAAGGATGGCATACCGAGAGAAGGAGAATTTTCATCGGTGGAGCGCAACCGAAGTTTGAATGAAAAATTACGTATTTTCATATAGTTCAAAGTTTTTTTTCCAAGCTTCTTACGAAGCAACTATCGTTGTTGCAAGTCACTGGACGTAGGAATAAGTACTGTTATTAGTTATGCCAACAGTGAGGTAAATAATTTCATTTTAGATATTTTTATTTGATTCATGTTATGATTAAGTTATTGGAAAAGCTAAACATAGATCCTACCGAAATTAGCGAAATCGAATTAAGCCCTGCATTGGTAAAATATACTGCTCTGTAAAGTCAATCAATCGATCCATTACCTCAGATTTTCAAAAAAAATTGAATTAATGTCTAAAACAATGTCTGTGGCGTTAAGCTGAGTAGGTGAAATTTCGGAAGCACAATTGTCTATGCCTGCAGCCTACACACGTCTTTAAAGCAGGACGCAATGTAGTCCGAAATTTCAGACGATTTTAAAAAGCACGCATCTTTGGTGTCTCAAATTTCTCCAAAACAGGACGTTCTATTTGCCGAACTTTCTCGAAGCAAGAAGCGATGTCGAAAAAATTACGAGATGAAATTTCACATTAAAGTTTACCACAGGCCGTGCAGAAGTTGACCTATGAAGTTGTCGAACTTAAACGAGCGCAATCTACGCTCTGTGCAACTTCTAAGCAGCCCACCGAATAGCATAAACAATACTGCTGAAGAGCAGAAGTCAGTACATGAACAATTCAAATTATAACGGAGAAGTTTGCTGAAGGGTTAGCTTCATGGACGTCCGAAACTGACACACAAATTGATGAAATTACTGACACGAACTTCTAAGAAGCAATTGGTGAAACTACGCGTGAAGGTATGCTCCAACAAATAGGCGGAAACTGAATTGTGAATCGAAAAAATTAGATCGGGATTTGTTATCGTAGAGTAATGCCGCTGGAAAGCAAACAGAAAAATGTGAAAAATAAATTAGCACAGATGAAAGACATAGCACATAATAACCAGTCGTTGCACAGTGTTTTGAAGTAAATCACGATTCTGAACCAATTGTGGGTAGACTTCAGAGAGTACAATCTGAGCCATTGCATGATTCGCCGTGAAATACAGGATCGATCCCGCCTTTTGCCATTATGCTACTTGAGAAAAAATCTTATCCGACATCAGTAAATACAAGTATTTTTGCCATATGCGAACAATATTAACCCAGTTGAAATCATTCGAGTATTTTGCAGAGCACTGCCATGATCGTGCTCGGATGCAGTGAAAATAGCTTTTGTGAATGGCAGTATTCAGGTAGACGCTACCCTTTGGGCCAAAGAGTGAGCTGAGTATTGCCAGACATATGACGAGTTTGAAAAATCTTTCCCAGTCCATTACTGGTCTACTGAACTTACGGACCGAATCCGGAAGATCTTCAATCCTGAGCCCTTGGATGATCTTGTATCTTGCTGTAGTGTTTTAAGGATATGAAGGCGCACTTGCCGTTACACATGAAGGGAAAACTGATAAATGTATCAGAATCCAAACTTAAGTAATTTATGTGATTCAATAGATCTGAGCCATGAACACGCAAAAGCAGCGAAAAATACTCTTAAATCTACAATTACCATCACAATTCTAATAATCATTTAAATAGAAGAAGGCAAATACGTCATGGCAACAGGATGCCACAATATAACTGGGTTCATCTCCTACGGGATGATTGTTTGTACAGTTATTGTTGATTCAAAAAAAGCAGATTAAATACTGGATTGTCTCTGCTGTATCAGTCAGATTTAAAAATAAATTTAGGTTTATCATAGGTGCAGCAGGTATAAACAACATATTCCAACTACAGATGGTTAAGTTTTAATAACAAAGATTATTGTTCTTAGACCCCCAAAAATTTCGTAACTGACAATGAGCTCTGCTGAGTAATTATATAAATCCAAAATGGCTTCAGCTTAAGCACATAAAAATAAAATTGGGGAAAAAGCAGGTGGTGCTCACAGCTAAGTTGTCGGAAGATAAATTCACTCTTCAAATGGTCCAAATGGCTCTGAGCACTATGGGACTTAATATCTGAGGTCATCAGTCCCCTATAACTTAAAACTACGAGGTGCATTCAAGTTCTAAGGCCTCCGATTTTTTTTCTAATTAACTACTCACCCGAAATCGATGAAACTGGCGTTACTTCTCGACGTAATCGCCACGCAGACGTACACATTTTTCACAACGCTGACGCCATGATTCCATGGCAACGGCGAAGGCTTCTTTAGGAGTCTGTTTTGACCACTGGAAAATCGCTGAGGCAATAGCAGCACGTCTGGTGAATGTGCTGCCACGGAGAGTGTCTTTCATTGTTGGAAAAAGCCAAAAGTTACTAGGAGCCAGGTCAGGTAAGTAGGGAGCATGAGGAATCACTTCAAAGTTGTTATCACGAAGAAACTGTTACGTAACGTTAGCTCGATGTGCGGGTGCGTTGTCTTGGTGAAACAGCACACGCGCAGCCCTTCCCGGACGTTTTTGTTGCAGTGCAGGAAGGAATTTGTTCTTAAAAACATTTTCGTAGGCTGCACCTGTTACCGTAGTGCCCTTTGGGACGCAATGGGTAAGGATTACGCCCTCGCTGTCCTAGGACATGGACACCATCATTTTTTCAGCACTGGCGGTTACCTGAATTTTTTTTGGTGGTGGTGAATCTGTGTGTTTCCATTGAGCTGACTGGCGCTTTGTTTCTGGATTGAAAAATGGCATACACGTCTCATCCATTGTCACAACCGACGAAAAGAAAGTCCCATTCATGCTGTCGTTGCGCGTCAACATTGCTTGGCAACATGCCACATGGACAGCCATGTGGTCGTCCGTCAGCATTCGTGGCACCCACCTGGATGACACTTTTCACATTTTCAGGTCGTCATGCAGGGTTGTGTGCACAGAACCCACAGAAATGCCGACTCTGTAGGCGATCTGTTCAACAGTCATTCGGCGATCCCCCAAAACAATTCTCTCCACTTTCTCGATCATGTCGTCAGACCGGCTTGTGCGAGCCCGAGGTTGTTTCGGTTTGTTGTCACACGATGTACTGCCTTCATTAAACTGTCGCACCCACGAACGCACTTTCGACACATCCATAACTCCATCACCGCATGTCTCCTTCAACTGTCGATGAATTTCAATTGGTTTCACACCACGCAAATTCAGAAAACGAATGACTGCACGCTGTTCAAGTAATGAAAACGTCGCCATTTTAAGTATTTAAAACAATTCTCATTCTCGCCCTTGACGGTAAAATTCCATCTGCCGTACGGTGCTGCCATCTCTGGGACGTATTGACAATGAACGCGGCCTCATTTTAAAACAATGCGCATGTTTCTATCTCTTTCCAGTCCGGAGAAAAAAAATCGGAGGCCTTAGAACTTGAATGCACCTCGTACTTAAACCTAACTAACCTAAGGACACCACACATCGATGCCCGAGGGAGGATTCGAACCTGCGACCGTAGCAGTCGTGCGGTTCCGGACTGAAGCGCCTAGAACCGCTCGGCCACCCCGGCCGGCTAAATTCCTCTAACATAAACAAATTCAACCCTCATCGACAGACGATGTAGTAATCCTAATTGCCAATCATTGATGAATATAAATCACAGTCTTCAAAAGCAAACTAGGTTAAAGTCAGACTTACGGTGACTAAGTCCCCACTGACTACTCGCAAAACATTTTACATACCGTGACCGCCGTCACTGAATAACTTCCTAGAACGCACGCAAGGTGACATGGGCCTTGCCTCTCCAGCTCCAGTGAGAACAAGTAAGGTGGCTGATGCCCTTTAATCCCCTCCGTGGCCCCCTTCCCGGGAAAAGCCATGCCTCTGTGTTACTTAATGACCTCAAACACTCACCAGCCTCTCTTACAACGTTTAATGTAAAAGTGTAATCATAAATTTGAAATCGCCATTAGCTTCATGCTAAATATCTAAACAAAACTGATATATCACACTTGGTTCTGCACGCAGCAGTTTGCCCACAAATTTATGTTAAACAAATGTAAATTTTTGTTGCAGTTCGTCAGTTCATGATCTCTGTGCCTTCACTAATTACTGTATAGACGTGTGTGGCACCCCTGTCTTATAGCAGTCCTCCCACCATAAACAGAATTAATGTAACTCTTATAGTTCTTGAATTATGGGCAAAAATATGCTAATTAATAACTAATTAATTAAAAATAACAATTAGAAACATGAATCTTAGAAGCAAAATGTTGTAGGAGGTGTGGCTGGCCGGAGTGGAAGAGCGGTTCTAGGCGCTACAGTCTGGAACCGCGTGACCGCTACGGTCGCAGATTCGAATCCTGCCAAGGGCATGGATGTGTGTGATGTCCTTAGGTTAGTTAGATTTAAGTAGTTCTAAGTTCTAGGTGACTGATGACCTCAGATGTTAAGTACCATAGTGCTCGGAGCCATTTGAACCATTTTTTTGTACGAGGTGTGTACTCACATCTGCCAACTCATAGTGTCTTGCTATTCGTGTAGAAGTCAGAGCGTAAAAATTATTATGATTTTAATCAAAAGCTTATAAACTGTATGTCACACGTTAACAGACTGACAGGTCGATCTCTTCGTGAAAACCGAGCGAGGTGGCGCAGTGGTTAACACACTGGACTCGCATTCGGGAGGACGACGGTTCAATCCCGTCTCCAGCCATCCTAATTTCGGTTTTCTGTTATTTCCCTAAATCGTTTCAGGCAAATAGGGGGATGGTTCCTTTGAAAGGGCACGGCCGATTTCCTTCCCAATCCTTCCCTAACCCCAGCTTCCGCTCCAATGACCTCGTTGTCGACGGGACGTTAAACACTAACCACCACCAGCACCACCTTCGTGAAAATGAAGATGTTACACATTAAACCTAAAAAATTTTATGTAAAAAACTTTTAACGCCTAGACCACAATTTTCATTACATAGTTAAAGCATGCTGACTTGTTTCGGATGCTTCCTACAACCATCTTCAGATCTGTAAACAAGCAGTAGAAACATAGTCTAAGAAAATTTTTTACAATAAAGTAGGATATAAAACAATGTATAGTAGCTGAACAAAATATATAAGGAGAGACAACTCTAACTATAAAAGAGAGGATGCAAAAAAGCCTACTTGACAGTGCTGTATAAGTAATATGTCACCAAATAATGAGCATCACGACAAATACGTTGATTAGTAACCACAATATCCTTGTAGGTAGACTGAATACCGTAACATTCAAACCCACCAAAAATAAATGTAAAATACATCTATTTAAAAATGCAGATAAAATTTTTCTTGACACCCACCTAAGAGACAGTCTCGACTCCTTCCAGTCTGACTACGTAAACGTGGACCAGATGTGGTTTAAACTCAAAGAAATAGTATGGATGGCAGTTAAGGGATATACATCAAATAAATTAGTAAAAGATTACACTGATCCCGCTTGGTACACAAAACAGGTCTGAACACTATTTCAGAAACAACGAAAAAGTATGCCAAATTTAAAGGAACGCAGAATCCCTAAGACTGCCGAAGTCTTACAGAAGCTCGAAATTTATTGCGAAATGAAATGAGAGATGATTCTGATGGTTTCCAGAACGAAACTCTGTCTCGAAATCTGGCAGAAAACCGAAAGAGATCCTGGTCTTATGTAAAGTACACCAGTGGCAAAACGCAATCAGTACCTTCACACCGCGCTAACAACTGTGATTTTATTGATGACAGCGCCACTGAAGCAGAGTTACTAAACACGGTTTTCCGAAATTCATGTACAAAAGAAATATTCTAGAATTCGAATCAAGAACAACAGTAACGTTGGACAAGCTGCGACGTGCCATCAAGACCCACAGACCGCAGCTTCAGGATCAGCATATGAGACTACACCTTGACAATGCCAAACCCCATATAGCCCTTGTGACGCAGGAGAAAATCAGGAAAATGGATTGGAAAATTGTTCCTCATCCTCCCTAAAGTCCGGACATGGCTTCGTCTGATTTTTACCTCTCAGGTCGTCTGAAGGCCCAACTGAGCGGTAAAACATTTGATAGTGAGAAAGACTTTATTTCATCTCTCAAGCAATGGTATAAAAGTCAATCCCTAGAATTTTACAAAAGTGCATTTAGATCATGGAAAGAACGTTGGGCCAGATGTGTCACAGCCGATGGAGGCTACACTGAGTAGGCTCAATGTATAGCTAAATGTTCCAAGTATGTTCACAAAAAATTTCATTCTTCTTCTGCAAAAAATTAAAAATAATTAGAGACGACTGTGCAAAACTTTTTGCATGCCCTTTGCAGTGTTATCACATGATCAAAAAGAATTGCGAAATTATTCAGACAAAATTCAAATGGTTCAAATGGCTCTGAGCACTATGGGACTTAACTTCTTTGGTCATCAGTCCCCTAGAACTTAGAACTACTTAAACCTAACTAACCTAAGGACATCACACACATCCATGCCTGAGGCAGGATTCGAACCTGCGACCGTAGCGGTCGCGCTTCCAGCTGTAGCACCTAGAACCGCTCGGCTACTCCGGCCGGCATTTAGACAAGATATCCGTATGATGCAAAAAGTGGCAGTTGACTCTAAATAATGAAAAGTGTGAAGGTATCCCCTTGTCCTCTAAAAAGAATCCGCTAAATTTCAGTTATATTATAAATCACACAAATGTAAAAGCTGTAAACTGAACTAAATACTTAGGGATTACAGTTATGAATGACTTAAATCGGAATGATCACACAGAAATGTTGTGAGGGAAAATAAACCAAAGACAGCGATTTATTGGTTGAACAATTAGAAAATGTAACAGGTGTACTAAAGAGACTGTTACACTACGCTTGTCCGCCCTCTTTGTAGTATTTCTGTGCGATGTGGGATCAGGACTTCGAAAATTTCACAGAAGGGCAGCTCGTTTTGTATTATGGCGAAATAAGGGAGAGGGTGCGATGAATATAATACGCAACTTGGGATGGCACTCATTCAACCAAAGGCGTTTTTCGCTGCAGCAGGACTTTCTCATGAAATTTCCATCATCAGCTTTCTCCTCAGAGTATGAAAATATTTTTCCTCCCACCTACATACAGGTTGTTTCAAAAATGACTGGTATATTTGAAACGGCAATAAAAACTAAACGAGCAGCGATGGAAATACACCGTTTGTTGCAATATGCTTGGGACAACAGTACATTTTCAGGCGGACAAACTTTCGAAATTACAGTAGTTACAATTTTCAACAACAGATGGCGCTGCAAGTGATGTGAAAGATATAGAACACAACGCAGGCTGTGGGTGCGCCATTCTGTACATCGTCTTTCTGCTGTAAGCGTGTGCTGTTCACAACGTGCAAGTGTGCTGTGGACAACATGGTATATTCCTTAGAACAGAGGATTTTTCTGGTGTTGGAATTCCACCGCCTAGAACACAGTGTTGTTGCAACAAGACGAAGTTTTCAACGGAGGTTTAATGTAACCAAAGGACCGGAAAGCGATACAATAAAGGATCTGTTTGAAAAATTTCAACGGACTGGGAACGTGACGGATGAACTTGCTGGAAAGGTAGGGCGACCGCATACGGCAACCACAGAGGGCAACGCGCAGCTAGTGCAGCAGGTGATCCAACAGCGGCCTCGGGTTTCCGTTCGCCATGTTGCAGCTGCGGTCCAAATGACGACAACGTCCACGTATCGTCTCATGCGCCAGAATTTACACCTCTATCCATACAAAATTCAAATGCGGCAACCCCTCAGTGCCGCCACCATTGCTGCACGAGAGACATTCGCTAACGATATAGTGCACAGGATTGATGACGGCGATATGCATGTGGGCAGCATTTGGTTTACTGACGAAGCTTATTTTTACCTGGACGGCTTCCTCAATAAACAGAACTGGCGCATATGGGGAACCGAAAAGCCCCATGTTGCAGTCCCATCGTCCCTGCATCCTCAAAAAGTACTGGTCTGGGCCGCCATTTCTTCCAAAGGAATCATTGGCCCATTTTTCAGATCCTAAACGATTACTGCATCACGCTATCTGGACATTCTTTGTGAATTTGTGGCGGTACAAACTGCCTTAGACGACACTGCGAACACCTCGTGGTTTATGCAAGATGGTGCCCGGCCACATCGCACGGCCGACGTCTTTAATTTCCTGAATGAATATTTCGATGATCGTGTGATTGCTTTGGGCAATCCGAAACATACAGGAGGCGGCGTGGATTGGCCTCCCTATTCGCCAGACATGAACCCCTGTGACTTCTTTCTGTGGGGACACTTGAAAGACCAGGTGTACCGCCAGAATCCAGAAACAATTGAACAGCTGAAGCAGTACATCTCATCTGCATGTGAAGCCATTCCGCCAGACACGTTGTCAAAGGTTTCGGGTAATTTCATTCAGAGACTACGCCATATTATTGCTACGCATGGTGGATATGTGGAAAATATCGTACTATAGAGTTTCTCAGACCGCAGCGCCATCTGTTGTTGACAATTGTAACTACTGTAACTTCGAAAATTTGTCTGCCTGAAAATGTACTGTTGTCCCAAGCATATTGCAACAAACGGTGTATTTCTATCGCTGCTCGTTTAGTTTGTATTGCCGTTTCAAATATACCGGTCATTTTTGAAACACGCTGTATGAAGAAATGGTCATCATAATAAAATGGGAGACATCAGACATCGCAAGGAAAGATCAAAGTGAACGTTTTTCCCGTGAGCTGTTCGAGAGTGGAACGGCAGAGAAGTAGCTTAAAAGTGGTTAGATATACCCCCTGCAAGACACTTAATTCTGAGTAATCGCGTAGAGGCACGTCTACAGACGCAGTTATTTGTCTCTGTTTCCCACTAACATTACTCTCATACTGGCTCTAGCCTCTCCTCAGCTCTTCACATTCCCTAGCACCATCTCCATGCTGAAAACTCTAGCTTCCTTAGTATTACGACTATTATTGTAGAATTTCCCAAATCCATCGCCAGTCCTGTTTCCATCACAGCGCGTCCTCCTGCCTCCATGGGCCACATTGAGGAGTAAATCTATTTCCCCAGCTACTGCGTCTGTTGATATCCATTCTGCTGTCCATTGCCCCACTTCCTACTATTACACCGATTTGAAAAAAGTCCAGCTGCATGGGATATTCTTGCTGAATTTTTTGATTAAAAACATTTATTACTATGAAGTAAACACATTATATTTTCTTACAACTACTAAAATATTGTTTCTGATTTATATACAATATGATGGCTTTTCTTTTTTCCTGTGAAACCTATTCTTCTTCTCTAAAATTCTTCTCCGAATTTCTTCTCTGTTTTCTCTTGATCTTCCATGCAGTCAGTTAACATATTGACATCACATCTTCCTTTGTAACGTCTCCCGATATCACAGACATCCTGGTGAAATCTTTCACCCTCTTCTACACTGTAGGCTTCCACGTTTTCTAGTAAATAGACAGTATGGAAATATAAGGAATGAACTTCTAAGCTCATCTTGGATCCTTTAGCTTCAGCTTCACACGCTGCCAGCATGCGTTGTACACTGATTTTGTAGCCAGGGTCCTTGGTATTCCCCAAAAACGTTTGGACTACATTCTTGAAACCTCATGCTCCTTTTTTCTTTTTTTCTCAAAACTTCCAATAAGAGGGGATCAAATAAGAGATTTCTTATGTTGAGGCCACTGAAAATTTTCTTTTTTATCATGGCTTCAGACAGTTTTAGGAACTTGAAACACAGATGTATGCAACATTGCCCATCTAATGGCAATGATTTGTTTCATAAGCCATAATTTAATATGAAGAGATTGAAATAAAACTTTTTCTGATGAAATCAGACATTTCTTCTCGGCGTGGATTAAACTGTCTCATGGTGTCCAGACAGTTTTTGCCTGTATTTCTGTCTGGCTCTACTATCCCACGAAAAAAGAAAGCAACTTCCCTGCTGTCGCAACAAAGTGGTTAATATTTTGAAATCTCCACAAACCATCCATTAATGCTCTTGATATTTGATTTTTGTAAAGAATCGGAACCGAGCCATTATACTTTGATATCATATGATACGAGTATCCCATAGGACAAAATGCAAATACATTTCCATAATGCAGCAAGACTGCTTTGACGGGTGTTTCCAAGAACCAATGAATATGCGATATTCTGCTGACTCGTATTCTGTTTCAAAACGCTTCATGAACCCATGAATAAACCTGAAAAACCATTACAATAAACTACGGAAACGAGGTCCCAGATGATAACAGGTTTTTTTATCCTATATGCTAGCAGTTCGGCGGCATATTTTGAAAGACCTAATACTCTTAGTAGGCTGTTGATTTAACTCTGAGAAAAAACTTGAGATCCCTCCTCAGCAGGAAAATCTGAGCTAGATTTGTCCTGGGTAGCTATTGTGTATGAGCTCTCTAGATCCCTCAGGATCTCTTCTAAATCAGAAGGTGGCTGTGGAACTGGTATTTCAGAGCCATGGGACGCTGGACGAATAGCTGAGTCAAGGCTAGGACAATATATCTTCTTTTCTTTTTTTTGTGTTAAATCCATATATATCTACAGAACACAAATAGCAGTCGGTTGTGTGACTTTTCTATCATAGGAATGCGAAAACAAAATGAGTTTTTCTTACTCTTTAATCACAAACGAAGATTTTCCTCACATCTTTTGCGCGCCTTATGCTAAGCCCATTTGAATATGTTTCAATTTGAAACATGCAAAATGAACTTCCTTCACCAAGTTACTTATGTTTCCTTGTTTCATTTTCGGTCTGCATTCTCCATAAACAACACAGAAGCAGTCGGGAGAAATTATACAACCTCTGGGAGTCACATTCCGTAAATGAAAACACAAGCACAGTAGCGTTCGAATTCTGTATAGAAACTGAGTGTGGCTTTAGATGACCAGCGAGATAACAAACTTATTTAGCTTGTTGGACATGGTGTAATTAAAAACTCGTTGTTAACTTCTAGTACCACAGATAACACGTCCAAACACGCTCAACCTCACCGGTAATATTACTCACCTTAAACTAATTTAACCTGTTTTGACACGAACATGCTACCTTCCTCTTAAAATAAAAACTAGTTTGCCCACCTCCCCGTAACACTACTCTGTTCTACCCACATCCCTCTACCACTGCCATCTTCAGCAATTTACATTCGCCCAGTTCAGATTTAGTTTATAAAACTGATATGAAAAGTCTTAGTTTCAAGGAGCCACCCACTAAATTAAAGAACAATACAAAATTTTAAAATAATAATGAATTTTACCCTAAATGCAAACAAAAACTTGAATGTACCACTAAAAAATTGACGTGATGGAATTTTTTGGGCATTTTTACCAAGCTGAGATCCGTAACAAAATGTATAAAAATCTTAAGCAGTTTTTTGCTTGCCGACCTGTGTTATCTCCCCTTGTATTCAGCTGACTTCCACAGTTTTCAGAATTCTGCTGAAAACTATTCACGTCTCTCTGGGAGAGCTCTTGATCAGCACTTTCATCCCTGTAGTTCCCATTACTTCTCTGACACCCATTTCCTTTGTTGCAGTAACTCATCGCATCGACCTTCTGTTCCACAAAATCAAGGAAACCCTCCGTTGTTTCTGCGAGCTGTGGAATGTAATTGAACTCAAGTAAGCGATTCCAGCAACGTTCTGCAGCTGAATGTATATACTGTCACGCGTGTGAATATCGTTGTATGTATTAAAAAGTAAATCTATATAATTGTATATTTTACTTGTAATGTAAAAAATTAGATACGTAATTATCAGTCAGGAACTGCCTTGTACTACACTGAAGACCCAAAGGAACTGGTACACCAGCCAAATATGGTGTAGGGCCCCTGCGAACAAGCAGGAGTGCCGCAGCACGAAGTGGCATGGACTCGACTGATGTTTGAAGTAATGCTGGAGAGAATTGACACCATGAATCCTGCAGGGCTGTCCATAAGTCCGTAAGAGTACGAGGGAGTGGAGATCTCTTCTGAACAGCACGTTGCAAGGCATCCCAGAGATGCTCAATAATGTTCATCCCTGGGGAGGTTGTTGACCAGCGGAAGTGTCTAAGCCCAAAAGAATGTTCCTGGAGACAGTCTGTAGCAATTCTGGGCGTGTTGGGTGTCGCATTGTCCTGCTAGAATTACCCAAGCTCGTCGGGATACACAATGGACATAAATGGATACAGGTGACCAGGCAAGATGCTTACGTATGTGTCACCTGTCAGAGTCGTATCCAAATGTACCAGGGGCCCCATATCACTCCAACTGCACACGCCCCACACTATTACAGAGCCTCCACCAGCTTGAACAGTCCCCTGCTGACATGGAGGGTCCTTGGATTCATGAGGTCGTCTCTATACACTTAGGTGTCCATCTGCTAGATACCATTTGAAACGAGACTCGTCCGACCGGGCAACACGTTTTCAGTCATTAACAATCCAATGTCGGTGTCGATGGGCCCAAGTGAGACGTAAACTTTGTGTTGTGCAGTCATCAATGGTACACGAGTGGACCTTCGGCTATCGGACCTATCGATGATGTTTCGTTGAATGGTTCGCACGCTGAGACTTGATGATGGCCCGGCATTGAAATCTGGAGCAATTTGCGGAATAGTTGCAGTTCTATCGCGTTGAACGATTCTCTTCAGTCGTCGTTGGTCCCGTTCTTGCGGGACCTTTTTCCGGCCGCAGCGATGTCGGAGATTTGATGTTACCGGATTCCTGATATTCACGGTACACTCGTGAAATGGTCGTACGGGAAAATCCCCGCTTCATCGCTGTCTCGGAGATGCTATGTCCCATCGCTCCTGCGCCAACTATAACACCACGTTGAAACTCACTTTAATCTTGAGAACCTGTCATTGTAGCAGCAGTAACCGATCTAACAACTGCGCTAGACACTTGTCTTATATAGGCGTTGCCGAACGCAGCGCCATATTCTGTCTGTATACGCATGTGTAAACCAGTTTCTTTAGCGCTTCAGTGTAAAACATAGCTGCGTTGTACGAAACGTGTATACAGGCTGGTCAGAATTAGTCTGCAAAACTTGTAATGCTACTGAAGGGTACTTTGTATTGAGAAACAGTTGTTAAGTAAAATGTTCGATATGCTGTGCCGTTTCCGATTTAATTAGCATTGAAGTCAGACAGTCAGTGTCAGTTGTTCTCATGGCATGGATGATAGCGCAGGAGACTGCTCAACCTTTGGCTCGGGTTCGATCCTTACTAAAATCCCACGCCCAGTTTTAGTATCGCTCTCTTGTTCGGGTATAGAGAAGAAACGAAATACATGTTAGGCTATATCGTCTCTGGCGGGCAGCCTGATTCGCTAACTGCAATCCTAAGTAACCCAGAAACAGCGTAATGTATCATTTTTTTCTTTACAATTATTTAGCAGCACAATCTATCCTAGAACAGTCTTACAAGCTTTTCAGACTGGTTTCGACCAATCTTTATTTGCAGAATATAATGTGTACATATGTGGTGTTAGTTACTCCTCTTCTGAGGGAAAAATCTAAAATTATTTGTAAACAGTTTCCATTAATAATTTGGTTCTACTTTCGTGTCATTTGATGAATTGTGTCTTATCTACATACTGGTGGAAATAAAAGCGTAAAGAACATTTTCTTGCTGAAGGATAACCGGAAGTCAGAGCGCAATGTGTGTGTATAAGGAGATAATAATAATTTAAGTTACTGACCAAAATACAATCGTTGTCATGTATTAGCTGATTTGATGTAGCATTTTAAGACATATAGTGATTACTCCCTTTCCTATGCTGTCAGCACATGCGTTACTTGTGTGCATAAGTAACTGAGGAGAATGAAGACGTTAATTATGTGCTGACAAAATAATTAAGCAAAGTTCATGTAACAGAAGTTGCTATCCATCTGATAAGCTAGTAATATGTTTAGGGTTTGCTGGATTTTGAGCGACATACCATAAGTTAGGTATAGGTTTTCACTGAAAGTTTATCTGATATCTAGTTTTTCTGCTTCACTTATTTTTGCTGTCAGTTGCATATCACAGTGAGCAAGCGTGTATAGTATGGAAACGAATGACAAATATAGCATACAGCACCATGCTGTCTGCGTCTGTACACACGAACCATCTCTGCACTTAAGAAATCGGTCAGGGTTGTACGTAAGATAGATGTGAAGCAGAAGTGGCAAGATAATTTTATGTATTAGTAGATCATATGATTTGTTAAAGTTTCACTTGAGCACAGTATAATCCGCAAGCGCGTGTGATTTGGAATGAAAGTGTTAAATGTTGTATTATGAGCATACGATTTGAGTCTATATATCCGCAGATCGACAACATTCGAACAGTAATCTGTTAGGTCACTTCTGTATGAACTGATATTACAGTGTGGGTAAAGAACAACAAACTGGAACTGTGCCTATCGAAGGCTGTGAATAATACAACTACTCTGCTATTGTGGAGACGAACTATTGTTGTGTGTGAAGGAGGCACTGCCATATGTGAACACGAGTTCCAGTGTATCGGAAACAAGCAGTTAGCATGAAACACGTGAACAAGAGTATAGACGTGCTACTACTGAGCGGCCGTTGCTCAGGTGACAAATAGAATTGCCAACCAGTGTTGTTAGTGGGAAACTGAGCCCATCACACATCAGCAAAATACGTGATATAGCTTACCACGACTGAAACTGACTAAGTACAAAGACAATATCTGAACTCACTTGTAGATGAGGACATGCTGCACTACCTTAATTACAGGTTATGAGTCACGAGATGACGAACAGTAACCTGATTTAACCAGTACACAGACTGCCTACTATTGTCAAATGAACTTTGTCGTAGGCTGCCCCTCCCTAACTCGCACAGTTTTTCTTAGGTCGCCTTGTTTTATTTTCCACGAGAGAGAATACCTCTGACTCCTGTTTAAAAGTTCGTTTTTAACTTCTATCCCCAACAGGAAGTTGTTAATATTATATGTGGTTTCTACTCTTGTGTGCCATTGTTTCGTGTGTTCCTGCCATCTAATGTTAGATGGCTAATCTGCAAGCTGTAGCTTCCCGAGAATCCTAAGATGTGTCATGACGTTACGCCCGTGTTTGGTGCTATGACACAACACTGCACTTGGCCGGCCGGGGTGGCCGAGCGGTTCTAGGCGGTACAGTCTGGAACCGCGCTAGTCCCACAGTGCTCAGAGCCCAACACTGCACTTGGTGCAACCAAACAAACAGTCAATATGAGCAATATTGACACTGCTGCCTTTCTTAGGCAAGAACCTGTCTACGAAAAATCTTTGTTAAGAACAAACACTCACTAAAACAAGTATCAAAGCAGATACATTATGCCAAAGTAGATATAGAAGCCTGTTTATAAATTTATGCTCTGCATTCAATAAACAGTAAAAAAAACTTTATGCAAAAATATTAGACATACAGACAAAGAACTTCTCGGTAAACACTACTCAGTCATCAAAGAATTATAAGTAACTTCACAGGGAACTTTTATCCGAATGAAGTACATTATATAGTGTAAAGAATTTTCGTACGAGGACATTCGCCCTTACTCTCTCTCATGCGGTTCCCAGGGGGATGGTGGGCCATAATAAGAAATTAATTCAGGGCGAAGAATCAAATCCAACTTGGCGAGCAGCAAAAATAACAGCAACGATGCTTAATGACGTGTACTGCCCAAAATCAAACAAATTGTTATTCACTCACGTATTCATGCTATGATATATATTCCATAAAACCACGTTTAGTATTTCCTGTCATGATACTACAGTTTACATCAGTGTTCAAAGTTTATGCACATTCGGAATAAAATGACAACCAGCTCTGTATTTCACGATAATCGCATCCTTACCTGCTTGTGTCTTCCAAATATAGAGACAAAAATTAACCATGAAAATATAAATTCTTCGTTGTTAGTTGATAATAATGAATAACTGTGTGACTATTATTTTGTTGTGCTAATAGCTGAGTATCCAACACTGCCCAGATATATATTCATCCCATTCTTCTATAAATCTATATCCTTCTGCCCCCCCCTCTGCCCATCTGTATCGCCCCCTCTCTCTGTCCATCTGTTCCTTCCACCTCTGTTCATTCGCTTCTTCCCCCTCCCTCACGCTACTTCCTCTTCAACCTTTCTAAATACAACTCTTCCTACCCATCTCTTTGACAGTCTCCTCCTCGCCCTCTCCCTGTACACCTCCTCCCCCTCTCTTCTCTTCTCCTCTCCTCGCCTCTCTCTCTATCCACCTTATCCCCCTTTCCTTGTCGATCTCCTCGTTTTTCCTTTCTTTGTCAATTTCCTCCTCCCCCTCTCTCTGACCAACTCCTCCTCCTCCTCTCCAACTATCTCCTACACCCGCTCCCTCTGTCCAACACCTCCTCTTTCCTTTCTCTGCCCATCTCCTTCTCTTCCCTTCCTCAGTCCATTTCTCCCCCAGGCTCTATTTGTCCACTCCTCCTCACCCAGTCCACGTCCACCTCCTTCTTCCCCCCTCTCTTTTTGTCCATCTTATCTTCCCCCTTCTCTCTCCACGTCATCACCCCTATCCCAATAGGAGGCTGCTGTTCTTAACCTCCATAGTAAGTACCTAGTTCAGCTGATATCGATTCAGTGGGTTAGAATGAGCTTCTTACCTGTGGTTTTGCCTACTTACGCACTTGCCACATTTATTTCACATACAATTAACATATTTCATTTATATTTGTACTTATATTTCACCTCTAGCGAATTTCAGCCTGCACTTTCGTTTCCAAGCAGCTCAGTATTCATTTCCTGACCAATGGTATTGCTGAAAGATATTATTTTGCAGGTACTTACAGTGGTATACGTGGATACTGTCTGCGAAATGTGTTGCAAATAGAGTTAATAGTAAAGAAATAATAAGTTACAATGTCATGCTTGATGCGGCCGTTTGATTGCACGAACAGCTAAAATGTAGCAAGCTATACACTTGTTTCTTTCATTATTTTTTGGAGGGTGTAAGCGAGATACAGTATCGTAAAGGCTTGAAATTATGTATAAAGTTTGTTACAAGTCACTAAATTCTCTCAATCAAAATACTAGATGAATATTCTCTGGCTGTTTGCGGACCATGAGCTACAGTTCTTTTAGACCGCCACCTCTTTGAGACGGAGGTGGTTCTTACCCCGAAAACTATTCTTTCTAGACAGTAAGTGATATGTGTTTCGTTAAAATAGATCCAGTGGTTTAGGAGGAGATGCGGAACATACATACATACACTTTCATAAAACGTATGTGTGTATTTTGGTGGTGAATTCTAGTTAAGCATCTTTTTGACGAACATTTACCTGTGTGCTGTTTTTACTCGTGTGATTCGATTATTTGAAATGTCTGTACTTTAATAATAAATGTTATACTGGTGTCTTCAGACGTTTCTCTTAAACGCTCGTTACCATTCTCACTTAGTGTTTCTAAAAGTTGTTGTTTACCCTTCATACCCATCTCCAACGTAGTTATCTGCGTTCGCAAGTGATCCTCTGACTTTGCTTTTTGGGCTCTGATTTATATCATTTTACCTCTAGGACGTCCAGTCACTGATAAACGTGGTTTTTCTCTGCAATGGCTGTGTACGGTATCGTTTTAGACGAGCAAGAGCCCACCTTGCGTGAAAACTGTTGTACTTATTATAAGTAGGAAGTGCAGTTATCTTGATTACATATAAATCACGAACGAGTGATTCGCTTTTCTTGTAGAAGTGTATAAAAAAAGTAACCTATACTCTGTTGGTATGATAATAATACTTTGGTCATTCCTTTGATGTATGTGACAACCACTCTTTGATTGTAAGCCTGAAGGCTTTCGTGGCCGTTGCCACTGAAGTAAAATCTTGTAGGTCGTTAGGCCACGTCACATTTCTTCACGGCCCCTCGAACTGGTTGTGAATGCGTACGTTCGTTATATCTGTGGTGTTCGACTCTTTGATCATATTTCACCATCATATGCACAGCTATCCTGGCTGCGTGCAGACAAGTGCAGAGATTTCCGTACCCTCTGTCTTCTCTATCTATCAGCTTATGCTGTTCCTCTTATCTCTCTTACACCTTAACGCTCTTGTCTGAACAACATGGTAGAAACACCCGTTCCCATCAGAGAAAAATCCTTTCTGTCCCACTCCATTGTTCAGTCACTTTCTCAAAGTCCTTCTCAGTAGCAGGAACCCGACTCTGGAATAACTTCACACGTTATGTTACACAACTGAACAACAACTCTGGCTACAAAAGACAGTTAATGATATATCTACTAAAGCAACAATAATGATTACCATTGTCCCTGTACGCTCTCGTTGCCTTTGTACTTCCTTCTTTCCATCAGATTTTCCTGACTGCCCAGTATTCTTAGCTGATGCAGTCTGCTTAAATTTCCTTTCCTCAGAACTCGCTACATCAGAAAATATCTATTATGTAAATCTATGAATTCTTTTTCACATCTTCAACTATCATTATTGTTATTAATGTCATTATTATTATTGTTAAAATTATTATTATTATTAGTGGCAGCAGTTGCAGTATTATAAGCACAGCCAGTATTAACTTCATTAGTTCATAATCAGTATTGTTTACTTACATACCACTGCAGACACTCATATCATTTTAATTCTATTTGTCATATTAGAACTGTGATTTCTTCGGCAACTACGACGTAAAAAAGGCACTGTATTTGTTAAAACCTGGTCTGATGTAAGAAAGGGACTGATATCTTTAATCAGACCAGGTTAAATAAATAAATAATAAACACTAATCTAAGGGAGAGTCCATGCATTGGTTGTACTCGTATGTACACACTAGGAGTTTAAACTCCCCACTGTCTGAGGTTCTCGTAATCACTACTTTCACTGCTTCACAGAGCTGCTTTCCAGTCTCTCTTCAAGATAAATGCCACCTGAACAATAGCAGATAGGATGCGAGCTTGGAAGTCACACTTGGCAATATCAATGAGGAGTGTGCACATCAACCTCCAGTCAAAAGCGAGGGATTAGGAAAGCAGTTTCCAGTCAAGAGGAAAAACCGAAGCAGCAATGCACAGGTATGGATAGGTTTGAGGCTATTTCACGACAAGGTTCACCTAATTTACGCACACATCAAAAACGTTTTGCAACGCCCCGGTTCCCAGAACTCCTGAAGACAGACGTTGACTGTGAATATTGTATCACAGACAGTCCGTTTGACTATTCATCGATGTCACTAAACCCACCCAAAGATGTAAACAAGGATGCATGAGCAGCCGATCCGACAGCCGATCAGTTCCAGTCATTCCACCAGGTAGGAGATACAACGCTAATGTTGTCTGTAGTTAAACCATGCCTAGACGGTCAACACCGTGGTTCGATCGCATCCTCATTGTTACTTTGTGCCAGAAAGGGCTCTCAACAAGCAAAGTGTCCAGGCATCTCGGAGTGAACCTAAGCGATGTTGTTCGGACGGACATAGAGGAGATAGAGAGAGATAGGAACTGTCGATGACATGCCCCGATCAGGCCGCCCAAGGGCTGCTATTGCAGTGGATGACCGTTACCTATGGATTGCGGTTCGGAGGAACCCTGACAACAATGCCACCATGTTGAATAATGCTTTTCGTGCAGCCACAGGACATCGTGATACTACTCAAACTGTGCGCAATAGGCTGCACGATGCGCAACTTCACTCGCGACGTCCATGGCGAGTTTCATCTTTGCAACCACGACACCATGCAGCACGGTACAGATGGGCCCAACAACATGCCGAATGGACTGCTCAGGATTTGCATCACATTCTCTTCACCGATGAGCGTCGCATATGCCTTCAACCAGACAATTGTCGGAGACGTGTTTGGAGGCAACGCGGTCAGGGTGAACGCCTTAGACACACTGTCTAGCGAGTGCAGCAAGGTGGAGGTTCCCTGCTGTTTTGGGGTGGCGTTATGTGGGACCGACTACGCCACTAGTAGTCATGGAAGGCGCCGTAAGGACTGTACGATACATGAATGCCATCCTCCGAACGATAGTGTAACCATATCGGCAGCATATTGATGAGGCATTCGGCGTCTTCATGAAGTAATGCCGTCGCTCGACTAGAGTGGCCAGAATTCTCTCCAGACATAATAAACCTTATCGAACATGCCTGGGATGGATTGAAAAGGGCTGTTATGGACAACGTGACCCACCAACCATTCTAAGGGATCTACGCGAATCGCCCTTGAGGAGTGGGGCAATCTGGACCAACAGTGCCTTGATGAACTTGTGGAAGGTATGCCACGACGAATACAGGCATACATCAATGCAAGAGGACGTGCTACTGGATATTAGAGGTACCGGTGTGTACAGCAATCTGGACCACCACCTCTGAAGG
Organism: Schistocerca gregaria; assembly: GCF_023897955.1. NCBI lineage: Eukaryota > Metazoa > Arthropoda > Insecta > Orthoptera > Acrididae > Schistocerca > Schistocerca gregaria. The sequence goes on along the minus strand of NC_064925.1, from coordinate 223,951,594 downwards.
TCTCGCTGTAAGGTGGTACAGCATGCAATGAGTGGTTTTCACGCGCACCAAAAAGAGCGGAAATGATGTTTGTGTTGATCTCTATTCCAATTTTCTGTACAGGTTCCGGAACTCTCGGAACCCATGGCATGCTAAACGTTTTTTATGTGTGTATAAAGGACATTTTGGATGAATTGGAAATGTGTAATTTCTTTAATCCATAACATCTCAAGACAATCCACGCATGGCGCCTTCCGTAGGTTATCTGCTTGGTTCAGGATCAGATGCCGAAAGTTACAGTAGGTGGCAATCGTCCATTCTGGATTGGGGCATAGGTTAGCATGGAGGGACACAGTTTGGCAGCTAAAATACTTGATGGGGCAGATTGCAGATGTATTCGAACCTGCTTGTCAGGGTTGGGCGTCATCCATTGGCTGATACTTAACCTGCAAAAATTCGGACTGGAGAGGGGGGGAGGGGGGAGATGTAATGAATCGTACAGTAACGAGATGTCACTAACTATAACCATTGGATTTTTATCACTCGCTAACGGAATCCTTAACAAGGAGTCAACGTGCGAGTTGGAGTCGATATCAAATTGTTATCTGGATCGATGGAAAGAGATAGTTATGCTTAAGTTTCCAGAATGTCAAACAGACGTAACTGAATAAAGGACAGCGTTAAGTCAGGAATGAGATGAGGACACTTGAAACTGCAAAGCTCAACAAAACAATCAAAGAGTGAAGTTGAAATCTTCTGCTTTGTTAGGCTGTGTCATATTTCTTGAACAATGCAGTTATGTGCTCAGTTCAATCTAGATTTTCAAGTGTCATTACTTAAAGATTCTTTTCTGAAGGAGTGAAGTTGATATTTGCCACATATAGGGTTAAAGTTGGTAGGGCTTCCTGACATTTCAGGCTAATGAGCCTAGAATGACCAACCAGTAACACTTGGGTTTTGGGTGGGTTGAGTTTTAACTTTATACCCTGTGCCCATTTTGATAATGCGCCCAAATCAGTATTGAGATTCTCGATAGCTGTCTTCAGATTTATTGGTTTTGTACTTGGATACAACTGGAACTCATCAGCGTACATGCGTATTTGCAGAAGGACAAAACTGGAGACACATAATTGACTTACAGTGAAACGAGTATCGGACATAATACCGAACCCTAGGAGACACCTGCGTCCATATTGACTTTATCGTGCCGGACCTGACGCACTGCCGGCGATACATAAGGTGTAAGCACAGATGTTATTGTAAGGGAAAACAACTGAAATTTTCTGTCAGATAGGTATAATAGCAACTTTACTAATGTACTGAGGCCAAGGTGCACTGCGAATTTTATCAATAGTAAAAGTATGCAAGTACAATTTAATACTTGTGAGATGGTTTACAATGGACGTTCTTTATGTAACTGATTGAACCCTGGATAGATTGCTCAGTTTTGCATAACATTCCAGTAACTTTTTTAATGAAATAATATTGGGTGCTAAGGAAAGTCACTTTAAAACGCTAGAGCAACTAAACTGGCAACGTTCTGACAGACTTTCTGCGGTCTTCTTCAGTGTGGTTAACAGCTGAAGAAGACCTGGGCAATTAGGTTCAAACGTCGGCAGTTTAGTTGTTTTAAAATTACGTGGCCTGCCTGCCTGTCAAAATTATTTTATTCAAAATAACACTGACCGTTGAAGCCTACAAACTTACTCCAGTAACTATTTAGTAATCTAGAAAGAACCATTATCTACATTTTTGGGGTATCAGTTATATTAAATACTTACATAGAGTCTAACGGGATGAAGGATGAATTCTATGTAATGTTTAATTCTACTGCATGACATAAATAGTTGCATTTTGAGTAATTTCTTTGCATTTGTAACTTACTTTGAGAAAAAGTTTCAGTAATTAAGAGAATAATGCCTAAACAATGTAACAGTTCGAAACTCGTTTACAATGTATGAGTGATTGGCAGATATTGACGGAAAGCAGTAACATGAAGCTGCAACATTATAAGATGAAACATATAAGGAGAAGAAAAATGTTCTAAGTTGAAAATGGAGCTTGAGTGTTCTTCCACAAGCACCTTAATCGGTTTTACAAAAAAACAAACCTTGCCACGCTATAGCACTTCCATTCTTCTATAAGAAGGCATTATGAACTAAATTTTAAATTATTATGGATTTTGATCGCTATTCTCTTGTATCCTTCGTACACAAATAATATTATTTATTACATGCATTTTGTTCAGGATTGCATCTGCAAACATTGTAGCAAATTTGATCTGCTGTATGCTGGATGAATGAATAAATAAAAGCATTAGTTGCATGGAATCATAGTATTATTATTGGCTTATCACTAAGCTTGATGTAGGCTTACGCACTTTGAAAACTTCAAAATGAAATTGAAAAGTAAACCCAAGCATGTTATTGTGAAAAAGTGACACAGAAAACTGGCAAGAAATATTGTGGGAAATAAAGCAAATAGGCCACTGTTAAAAAAAATGTAACAATTTAGTATGAGAGCGAAGTGTAAAACTACATACTGTTAGTTAAATCTTTATTAAAATATATGTGATACACCTTTTTAAGTAGCATATATGTGTTAGAGAGATTCAATTATCATTACTAAAAGAATTGGTTACATGCTTGTTCAAGCAAAATATCCATTTTACCGGGTCTAGCCAAGTGATTGTCAAACTGCGGCCCATGGTTCTTCGCAAGGGCAGCAATAAGTATTTACCGCCAGACGAATTGTGTGCCGTAGCGGTAATTTTGTTCGCAAGGCACTGCTTAGATGTATGGTTCAAAAACGGTAAGGAACTCTAGGTAACTGAATACAATCACTTTTACATAAATTAAACGATTTAAGTAGCAAACGACACTTACCTGCGTAATGCAGCGCAGAAAGGCATTAGTCAACTGCCAAGCCACAACTACTAACAATGCAGATCATACGTCAGAGCCCTCGGTGGCCGCTAACTTGGCGGGACGGTCCTTTAACTCTACACAGTGTACGGGATGCACAGTGACCAATTTTCATCCAAAGTTCTGGGAGAGTTCATTTGTTTGTCTGAAAGGGGTGGCCAGCATTGTTTTGAGCGGTGAGCGACACGTTGCAATGACGGAATGGAGGCGCACGCACTGCAATCCTTCTCAAACAATTTTTAGAAACAATTCAGTAAAAATTTATATTTCGTTACTTATGGTTTTATATGTCAGCTTCACGAGACCATCATTTCATTAATGGTCATTGTTACTCTGATATTTGCGTTTCAGTAAGACAGTGCGCGAAATTAGAAAAGTTTGCAGTGAAAAATAGGAGTCGCTATGGGTTTGCTTTTAGCGCATATTACATAATATGCTGGCACAGATGAAATTTTGCTAACATATTACAGTTTTCTGTAGACTTCTTTGGAGATCTCGACCTGTCACTAATCTCGAGAAGATTGATCTGATGTAGCACACTCATTTGCGATCACACGCGACAGAATGAAATATCCACAACATTCCTCACATTTCGTGAATGGTTTGAGGTATTGAAGCGAGATTTTGGAAAATGATAGCATGCGGAGAGGAGAGTATTTGCCATATGGCTATTATGCAAAAATGCGTTATCTGTCGTGTTATTCCACCAACTACAGACTCATTCGATGAAATCATATAATTTTTAACGGTCAGCGATAGTCGATGAAACGAGAAATTCTGTGGGTTGTGGAACAGTACAAGTGAAGATATTACACGTTTATTTTTGTAAAGAGGATGTGCTTTTTTACAAGCTATTGACCTTATTTTTCCTCAGTTCCTCACTAAATAAACCATCGTTTCGGAATTCTCTTACAATTGCGTCTGCAAAACATATTATTGAGTTGAGGTGACAGTGTGTAAATCCTGCTGTATTTTGTCAAAAGAAGCAAATCGTAACGTGGTAACAAGACAAATGCAGATTTTACTCAAAATTCGCCACTCATGACGCTTCTCTAAAAGTTACAAAAGGTTAACAAGCCATGCGAAAATAAATCGCTGCGTTTTTTTTGCATTTTCAGTGTAATTCTTTCTAGGCACCTAACCAAATCATAGGTGACAGTAGATCTTTTTGAATGATCGTGCAAGTATGGGAATGGAGGGGCTACACTTAATATTTACAAGAAAAGTGAGCACAGGCTACGGTTTAGAACGGCACTTCCCCTCCAGCGCCATTCCGCAACTCCCACCACTGCCACCACCCTCACGTGTGCTCTGCGGACTGTGCATCTACCGGCCACATTATTCTGTGCGCGCTCGAGATCCCTCACAATCTAATTGTTGTCAAACCAGCACACAGCGGTTCAAAATTTTTATCCCCTGTATTGTAATATTTTAATACCATAGACACAGATGATCATTGATAGCAGGTACACAATAATTTTATTCGATGAAGGAGTTAGTTGCGAATGGTAAGTTTTTATTCTGCACGGATTTTGGAACTACATTTGCATTTGTTACAGGTTTTAATGTTTAATATTTTTTGAATAGGGATAACTGATTTATATCTGACTCCAGTAAAGAACGAATACTTACAATTTGCAGCTGCTGACTGTACCTGGCTCCTTCAACAAATGGAAAATATGTTAGCCGATCACTTCAGGGGCGAAGTTTGGTACAGGAGCAGATACATGTGTCGTTACAGGATGAAGAAATAGAGGGAGTGTATTCTTGTTTGTCTGCCAGTGCTGTGCGACTCACAATCTTCTGTGATGACGGATGAGTCGTTATGTCCCTCCATGTGATGCTTGTGCCACTGGTGCATCTCCCATGCAGTTCAGATTTGTGATGGATCTTGTCACAATTAGCTTAGTACCATTTGCGCTTTCGTGAGGATAATACTCCTTTTGCCATGTGGGTCTTGCCTAAGCAACGTTCGAATTTTTCCAAAAGAAACGATAAGGAACTACACAGCCCTTGTGTGCCTTGTATCAACCAAAATTTCAAACGGAAGTAACTTGGATTAGTAAATGCGCATTGTAGAGAGTTAGCTTCAAGTGCCGTACATATTTGTAGGAAGGAATATGAAATAAAAGTGAAGCGTTGTAGTACAATGCAATGAGTAGAAGAAAAATGAGATTCAAAACATTTAGTTAACATTTGTGGCACGGATTAGTCAATGCGCGTTGTAGAGAGAGTCAGCTTCAAGTGCCGTACATATCTGTAGGAAGGAATATGAAATAAAAGTAAAGCGTTGTAGTACAATGCAATCAGTAGAAGAAAAATGAGATTCAAAACATTTAGTTAACATTTGTGGCCAGCCGGTGTAGCCGAGCGGTTCTAGGCGCTACAATCTGGAACCGCGCGACCGCTACCGTCGCAGGTTCTAATCCTGCCTCGGGCATGGATGTGTGTGATGTCCTTAGGTTAGTTAGGTTTTAGAAGTTCTAAGCTCTAGGGGACTGATGGCCATAGTGCTCAGAGCCATTTGAACCATTAATCAATTAAATACCTGCTCACAAAGGCAACACAACAACACTTCATCAGGCAATTATAGTGTCATAATTTTGAGGTTGCTGGGGGAAGTCGAAATCTTATACAGAGAACAGTCAACACGAAGTGTTCCAAATGGTGACAGTTTACACTGAGGTCACAAAAGTCATGGGATAGCAGCGTGTACAACACAGATGGTGCTATAAAACGACAGTGCATTGCCGGTTCTGTCATTTGTACACATGCGATTCATGTGAAAGGTTTCTGATGTGATTATAGCCACATGACGGGTAGTAACAGACATTGAATGTGGAATTGTATTTGGAGCTGGATGCATGCGACATTCCATTTCCGAAATCGTTAGGGAATTCAGTATTTTAACATCCACAGTGTCGAGAGTGTGCCAAGAATACCAGATTTCAGGCATTACCTCTCACCACTTAATGACCGAGATTATCAGTGTATGCATACAGTCGTCAGTGCTTGCAGACAAGCAACACTGCGTGAAATAACCGCAGAAGTAAGTTTGGGACGTACAACAAACGTATCCGTTAGGACAGTGGGGTGAAATTTGCGTTAATGGGCTATGACATCAGACGACCGACAAGAGTGCCTTTGCTAACAGCACATCAACTGCAGTGTCCCTCCTGGGCCTGTGACCATGTCTATTGGACCCTAGACAACTGTAAACCCATAGTCTGGTCAGATGAGTTCCGATTTCAGTTGATAAGGGCTGTTGATTGGGCTCGAGAGTGGGGCAGGCTGCACGAAGCCATGGACCCAAGCTATCAACAGGGTACTCTGCAAGATCATGGTGGCTTCATTATGGTATGGGCTGTGTTTACGTGTAATGGACTGGGTTCTCTGACCCGACTGAACCAATCATAGACTGGAAATGGCTATGTTCAGCTACTTGGAGACCACTTGCAATCATTCATGGGCTCCGTGTTTCCAAACAATAATATCATGTCACAGGGCCAAACTTGTTTGCGATTGGTTTGAATAACATTGCAGACAATTAGAGTGAATGATTTGGCCCCCCAGAACACCGAACAAGAATCACATTGAACAGTTATGAGATGTAAACGAGAGATCAGTTCAAGCACAAAATCATGCACAGACAAGACTTCCGCAATTCTGGAGAGGCAGCAGGCTCAATATTTCTGGAGGGAACTTCCAACAACTTGATGTGTCCGTGTCACATCGATATGCTGCACATTAGAAGGTAATGTGTTAGTTTTGTCACCTCAGTGTATAATGATTAGTAGTTGGAGGCCAGCAGAATACCTATTGCTTTGTTACTGTAGCTAGTCCATTGGGGGTCCAAGCCATTTAATTTATGTAGGTTACCTAGTAATAATAAGATCGACACATATGCAGCCTGAGCATTGGCTCATGGGCAAAAACGTTTGACGATCTCTGGTAGAGGCTATTGAGACCATCTCTTTATTCACAACGGGGCCCTTTGTACTAATGCAGGAGGTATTAATTTAAATGATCATTATGCCGTCAGAAATGCCTACTGGTGATATTTATTGAATTGCAAATTGCTGGAATTTATTTCAAAAATAAATTAATTATCTTTTTTGTATTATTGACCACTTGATGAATGACACTTCATATGTAAGATTTCGAAGTGAGATCCTGTGTAGCCTTCTCCCAGTCAGAAATGCTCTTTTTGGCAGTGCTAGCCTGCTTCTGAAGTCCTCCTTGCTCCATCTGTCATTGGTTATTTTGCTGCCTGGGTAGCAGAATTCTTTAACGTTACCTACTTTGTGAATGCCAATCTTGATATTAAGTTTCTCGCTGTTTTCATTTTACTCTCAATCCATATTCCATACTCACATTAAACTGTTAAGGAACCAATCTACAAAAAAACATACCATACTAAGTCCCTCCTACAATAGGACTTTTCTTCTGAGAAGCCTTCAGTGTTCTCAAGAATGGCCAGCTCTCACACTTAGTGTGACCCTTGCTTCTGACAGCTGTGGCTGTCAGTGAGAGAGTCTTGTATGACTTCTGACAGGTACTGGCTCCAATCATTCCAGCACTGATACTACAGCTTATACAACAAACTTATTTAAATTATCATATATGTAAATTTCCATATACAACCATTGTGTTTAATATGTATTGACAATCACATGCCGATCAAGAGTAAAGGTGAATTAGAAATTGTACTTCTGACTCAGCATGTATTAACAGTGCTGTAGTCACACATAAAAGTGAAGTACTCTTTCTTTGGCACTAGTTCAATGGTTGAAGCCCATAAACTGTATAAAGGTTTGAATATTCTGGGTCTTAGAATTTCTTTGACTACCATCTTAGCCACATGAAATTTGTCTCATGGGAACCATCGTGGTCTGTTGGACTGGGGACCTGGTGCGGTGAGGATCTTATGTACTGTTCCAGTTGTGATGGTACACTGGGTGAATAACACTCGAGGTGAATTCATGGGTGTTGTAAAAGTGGAGGACCTTGAGTGGGAAGCACATTACTTACCTTGTTGATACACAGAGGCTGTGAAGTAGTGGCATTTGTAGTACTTCTAGTATGTTTCGCTTGAACAATGGTATTGTCATTAACAGGAGAGGTCAATCAAAGCTTTTGTAGTTGACATCGCACAGTGATGAGCTCTTCGGAAGTTTTTAGGGTTGCCAGTCAGGCTGTGTTGTTCTCCTGTTGGAAAACTGGTTTGCGTGAGTTTTAGTGAGCGAGTTGAGAATCAAGTAGATGATGAAATGGTCATCCATCAGAGTGCTCTGCCGCTTGTCGACTGGAGAATCTGTAGTAAGAAAGTGTTGTGCCTCTGGAAGGGCATGGTCAATGATGCCAGCTGCTAAGTGGCCATTGTGGGGTTGAATTAGTGTGCCATTAGATAGATCCAAAAGAAGCCAGAAATGACAGAGCCAGCCAATTCGCTTACATCCGTGATTATAAAGTTCTGTAACTGTTGTCCCGAACCCCAGGATCAATGTGGAAGGTTCAGAGTCGTAAATAGTGATTGCTGAGTTGTTCACTGCCAGAGTTGTATAACAGTGTCATTGTGTGCTGAGGCAAGGAAAATCAGAGCTACCACGCTTACATCAGAGACGGAACTGACTAAATAGTTTTGCTGTTTGAGATGAGCCAAGATACAGAGACTGTCATAGTCTGCATGGTGGTCTGTTGCTATGTGAAATGAGATGCCTTGAATGATGATCATGGTCCACTGTGCCTATCGTGGGCTACATGGCTCATTTGGGCAGTCGCGTGCCAGTCATGGGCCGCATGGCTCATTTGGGCGGTCACTTGGTAGATGGCAGTTGCGTGCAGCTTCACAAAACTGTACGTGTTACATGGGAGGGGGGGGGGGGGGGGGGGGTGCAGTCGCAGTTGCCAGCAGTTTGTTTTGTTGATTTAGCTGCTTGGAGGTCATTGTCCCAACAAGTGGTGGCTGTGACATCAGTTATAGTCTGACCAATTTGCTTACTACAGGAAGCAGAGCACGCCGGGGCCATTGCTGCTGCCTGTGCACCATGGCATTGTTGTCAACTAAATTGATACATAGTTGGTGTTTAGAAACAGTGGAAACTCTATGTGCTAATTTAAGTCTGTAGACCAGTGGTTTCCGCTGATTGGTGATCACGGCGAGCTCCACTTGATATGGTGGTTTAGACAATCACAATGTCTACAGTGTGTGATTGGGTATCAGTTGAGAATTGATTAATGTTCATAATCATTGCCATAGTTGTGATGGGGTTCTGTTTGTTAATTTCTGTTATAGATCATTTGTTGCAGTTGGTCTTCTGGTGCCCTGGAAAGACTTGTAGAAATTCTGATTTCACCGCAGAATATTTCTTGTCTGCTGGTGGCATGTGTATAATGTCTCACATCATGTCTGCATGTTTACCCAAGTCACTAAGGAGTGTGACCAATACTGCAACATCACTGGTGACGTCATTGGTGGTGAGGATTTTGTCCACTATGGCAAACCATATGGAGGGCCAATTGGAATGAAAAGGCAGTACCTTGGGGTGAGCACTTAATCAGTTGGAGGCAACCCCTCTGTGTAGTTGTGCTGGTTGCCATGGAATGATTGGCAGCAGCAGGGTAGATGAATGTCCCATTTCCATACACAACATTTTCGATAGCACACATGTGTGTCTGTGTTGGTGCTGGGTCAAAAATTAGTTTGTGTAGCACAGAAGAGTCGTCATTCACAGCAAGCAATCATGGATATGATTGGTTTGATACTAGTGGTTCGAAATGGACCACGTGTGAAACAGGGGTGGCTGCAAATTCACCCAATAAGTCAATCATAGGGTGACATTCTTTGGCATTATCACCAGTTGTCTATGCACTGCACTGGCTAGATTTATTGTAACTTTTGAGCACTGTATACTCTTGACACTGCACTTATTTGCGTAATTCATGAATTGCAATGCACAGTGCTTACATTGCAGATGCGTAGTACCTGGTTTGATATGTATTTGCTGTACTTCGCAGTTGTCATGGATCACCAATATAGATCCATACATTGAGGGTATGGAAATAATACTTTATTATGTTCAAATGGTAAGCAGTGAAAAAGTATGTCTGCTCGATTCGAAGCCATTGAGTGCACTGTCACAGTACAATCAACACCAAAGGTAGTCCCTTATGAAATATGATCGACTGTCAAGTGGATTACACAATGTGGTGTCCCCATAAGTCTATATACAGGAATGTTTATTATCAAGTGATTGCTCGATTCATTTCATATGATATATAGCAACAATAGAGCTTCAACAGTGTGATTTCTCTTAATATGTCCTACAGATCACTGAGATGCCATGGAATCTTCATGTTTTATGCTCTTATAGATGGTGGAGGGAGGCATTCAAAACTCACATTGTGACTTCTCGCTTCCATATGCACTCACAATCTAAAATTTTGTTCTTAACAAAAACAGGTTAGTTTACTATTTAGTTGTTTCCAGAGCACAATGAATCTTCCTCCAAGTTCAACACTTTTCACTGTACCTCTTTTATTTACTAAAGCATTGTGTGATTGTAATTTACTGTTTTTCTGTCCCTTAAATTAACTTTTGTATAGTTATGCTCTTGTAACAGAGGGTAAATGCAATGCAATGCAATGCAGGTAATGTATACATATAACAACTTACACAGTATATACATATTGATGCACAATGATTCACAATCTATAATATTTTACAATACATAAAGTTATCCAACATTAAATAATTGCTGCACGGAGTAGCTGAGTGGTCTAAGGCACCATTTCACGGTCCGCGCAGCTCCCCCCGTTGGAGGTTCGAATCCTCCTCTGGCATGGGTGTGCGTGTGTTGCCCTTAGCTTAAAGTCAGTTTAAGTTAGATTAAGTAGTGCATAAGCTTTGATGATCTCAGCAGTTTGGTTCCATAAGACCTCACAACAAATTTCCAAATTTTCACTAAATAATTTAAATACAGTTTTAAGGCATAACACACTGGTGTGCAAAACTTAAAGGACGAAAATAACTTTTCCATGATGTGTCACCTCCAAGCAATGTGGCTCAATGAAACTTGAGCCACAGACAGATCGAGCTGGTACAGTATACTTCAGAAAGTAACTTAAAGCAATATAGAATGAGACAAAGACAAATGACATTTTTATGGAAAAGCAATAATTACTCTGAATCACCACAATCTATGATGGTCCCCTGGACATTATGCAAGGTGGGACATGATTCTTAATAGGTTATGTAATCACCATGAACAACAATGGAGGAGGGCATTCCATTCCTCCACCAGTGCAGCTGACAACTGTTGTATGGCTGTTGGTGAATGTGGATATGTTTAAATACATGTTCCCAATGCTTTCCACACATGCTCAATGTGATTGAAGGTGGGAGAATGTGCAGGCCATTAGCCATGTATCGTCTGATTTCAAGAGATCCTCCTCCTGCGCTGTTAAATGCAGCCACGCATTAACATCCAGACTCAAAAAATCATAACAAAAAGCACCCCTGAGAAGTTGCACGATGGAAGGAAGTACAGTGTCACAATAGCATTAACTAGTGAGTATATCATGTTCAAAATTCTGGATGTCAGTAAGTCCATCCAAAATTATGGCTCTTCATACCATAACACATGGACCACTAAAATGATCGTGTGCAACAACGGCCCTGGATCACTGCGTGTTCCCACCTGTCACCATATGAGGCCATGTCCAGAACTACTCGTATTACTTAGACTGAACCTGTTCTCATCCAAGACGAGAACATGATCCCACTCTTCATTTGTCCAGTCCCTATGCTGCTGGCACCATTGCAATTGGTGCTGCTTATGTGCAGGTGTCAGTGAAACTCAACATATTGGTCACTGGGCAAATAGACCACATCTATGGGGTGGCTATGCCACTGTGGAGTGTGACATTGTGTGCTTTGTAATCCTGTTTATTGTGGTTGGCACTGCATTCGCTGTTTGATATGGGTCCCTCCTTACCTGTTGCACAATATAGCAATATAGCAGCCACCTCCACTCCTCTGGGCAACAGTGCCTGTGGTTTGGAATCCTCACCATGAACATGAAGTAATGCTGTGAGCTATACAAAGCTTCTGGTTGGCACTTTGTCAATTTTTCAGTTTCCTGATGATTTATCCCCATGTGAATTCTTCAAAATATTGTCTCCAGCCATGTCATAATAAAGAACACCACCACAGTGCATTGTAAATGCATGCTGATTGACACACACTGTCTTTTCCCATTCCTTCAACTGCCTTGTGTTGTGGGCCCAGCCCCATTTGGAACTATAGTCATTCTGATTCCAAGCCATGAGATGTCCAACTTTCTGTGGACAGCTGAGAGGCCTATGGCAATACGCTCTTGCATTTTTATTCATTTCTATCAAGTAGTTAATATATTATCGTACTTCACCTTGTCCTTAAGTTTTGTAGAGCAGTGTATTACCTTTGATTGTATATGAGAGGTGCTAATTCTACTTTACATTCTAGTGCTAGTTTCTCTTAACATAATTTACATAACATTTGTTATCCACAGAGTGAACTGTGGCACCTTCCTCACTGCATACCCAGCCACAGTGCAAAATATTTCTTCTATTAGAAATGTTTTTAGGGTTGCAGGAATGGTCTCCCAGTACTGAGGTTTTGTAAGTTCATGGCAATGCTTGCATTACTTTGATAACACAGAAAGGAAACCCTTTTTCAAAAATTCCAGGGGCTCCCAAATGGTGGTACTTGTACTACTCATGGTACACAAGAGTATTTGTGGTGGTACACATACAAGTGAGCAACACTAATATTGACATAAGTGGAATTATTCTCTTACATTACTATATTATTAAAGTAAAATGATAATGAGGAAACTGATTGTCAAAAGTAGGTCCTGTCTAATGTTAAATAAAATGGGTTTACCACAGAATGTTTATTGCAGACTGTACACAGGATACAGGATTCTACCATTCCCACACCTCCTTTCATTAGTCATTGCTTCCTTGGGTGGGAATGATTCATCTTGTTTTGATGTTGGTGATATTCTGATCGGGTCTTGTCAGTGGTTATTCGAAAGTTTTTGTGTTGCTTCACAACTGCTGCCAACTTCTGCAGTGTACTACTGAATGACACTGCATTAGTCATTATGCAGTGAACAGTTTACTGTTGTCATTGTCACCTTTTTGGGTTTTAAATTACATGGCACCTCCCGTACCTCATAATATAAAACTGTTACGTGGTATATAGTGACAAAAAGTTTGGGCACCACAGCTCTAAATTAAAGGCACTGCAACTGTTTTCTATTCCTTGTGTTATGGGGATGAACGGTCTCATTGGTCTCCAGTTTGCTGACTTTGTAATGCAGTCATAGTGGTCTTGAGGACATACAATTGTGGAAACACCAAAATATTAAAATCTTTGAAACAATTTCTAAAAGATTTCTATTTTTTTTTTTTTTGCATGATATTGTATATAATACAAATGTCGTGTTTTCTATATTATGAATATTCTTTTTATTCCTGTTATGGTAGAGTTCCCCATACTGTAATACTATATTACATATATAGCTCAAAAAGTGCAAAACATCCATTGCACAAGAGATTGTGATATGTGTACTGAGCTAGTTGTTCATAACACACACCACTGAGCTTAGTTTATTGGGTACAGTATTATTCACTGTTTTCAGTTTAGCATAATGACTATTGTTAAACATGAAAACTTAACTAAATCAACTTTCTCCAGTCCTTTTTAATACAAAAATCCATGTGTTTTGTTTGTTTCTAAAAAGTACAGGGAGACAATTATTGAACTCTATGGAGAAAAAGTAAATTAGTCACAAACTAAGGTGTGTTTTTTTATGCAACATATAAACATCGCTACAGATATTTGGATTTAGGTCATGACTTGTTCGATATGCCTGCCATAATTGGTGGTGATGTAGTGCAGACGAATAGCAAAATTCTGCATGACCCACTGAAGTGTCAGAACATTGATGCTGGCAGTGACCTGAATTACTGTTTTCAGCTCAGTAATGGTTTTTGGGTTATTGCATGTCTTTAATGTAGACTCACAGCAAGGAGGCACATGTGTTCAGATCTGGAGAATATGGCGGCCAATTGAGGCCCATGCTAGTGCATCTGAGTACCTCAGAACCAGAATGCCGCCCCCAGAGTGCTCCTCCAGGACATCAAAAGCGCTCCTGCTTCAATGGGGTTGAGCTCTTTCTTGCATGAACCACATCTGGTCGAAATCAGGGTCACTTTGGATAATGGGGATGCAATCATCATCCAAAACCTTCATATACCATTCAGTAGTCACCGAGCCATCAAGGAATATCACACTGGACATTGCACACCACACTGTCACCCGTTGAGGGTGTAGAGACCTCTATCACGAAATGTGGATTCTCAGTCGCCTAAATGTGCCAATTTTGCTTAGTGATAAACCTATCCAAATGAAAGTGGGCTTCTTCACTATCACCAACCATACAGCACATACTAATTCCCATCATGACCCTTGGCCAACCATGCAGTTTGAACATCCTAATGAAAACCATTCAGAAGTTACGATGATTTTATTTCATATAGTTCAATGATTGTCACCCTGTATATACATGGTTTTTTTTTTCAGATTAATAATTAGTTCATTTTCCTTGAGCCATTTTGCTGTGTTATTGGCCAGTACGAAAATGATTTTGTCAAGATCTCAACAATGTTGGTAATATTCAGTACAGTTATATCATGTGCACAGTATATCTTATTTTCATTTTCACATGTTTGCACATTTTGTGCAAACAAATTGAACACAATATGTCCCTTTAACAGACCCTTATGGTACACTGTACTTAATTTCTCTAACTTCCAAAATGTATAAGTTTTCAGTTGTTACATACTGCCTCCTGTTACTTAGATATGATGTTATCCAGTCTGCTGCAAGTCCACAAATATCAGTATTCTCTAGTTTCATTATCAAGGCTGTATGATTAGTTGGGTCAAACACAAGTCAAAGAAAACTACAGACAAAACTGCCCTTTTGTACAAGGCTTCTAAAATGAATTCTGTTAAATATTCAAGTGCTGTTTCCATGTATTTTCCTTTCTGGCAACCATACTGTGCTCAAGTTATTACAGTGTGGTTTTCCAGGAAAGCAGTTAGCCTGTTGAGCATCAGAATTTCTTAAGTGTTTGAGGAGCCTGATACTGAAGATAGTGGTCTTTGAGTATTGGGATAATCATCCTTTCTCTTTATGAACATAGGTACTACAAGTACTTTAATTAATTTAAGATGATCAGGAAATACTCTTTCTTGGAATGAGCAGTTAACAATGTCCAAATATTGGTGCAATTACTTTTGTTGGCACGTACTTGATTAGGTAATTTGACACTTCATCATGTTCAGCAGACTTCTTTGCCTTTAGGTTTTTAATCAATTTTGCCACTTCCCCGTCAAATAGTGTTAACTGATTGTGGTCTGGTGACTTCCTTGGCTACTACTTCAATGATTTAGTTTTTCTACTGTGTCTGTGAAGTTATTATTAAGAATGTTGTCAATTTCTGTTCATTACCTGTGATCATTTTGCTACTCACTTTCATACTTTATATTTCATTTGTTTTATGTGTGTAGTTTCTGTTGCACCTCTCAATGTTAATTGTTTTCATTTATTTGTTGATTTTTACACAATCTCATTTATTGATCTGGCTTTTAGTTGTTCTACCAACTGCCTGTACTACTTCTAGTGCTGTTTATAGGTCATTTCTCTTTGTTTCACTGTGTGTAACTTAGCTCCTGGTTCTTTTACTCCCATTGTAATTTGCTATTTGTTTTGGAGAATTATTCATTCCCTCTTGGTTTTAGGAAATGCTGCATTGAAAGATGTGTTTAGGTTCCTTAAAATGGACTGTATTTTTCATTTGTTCCCTGGGTTTGAAGAGTGTCCACTCAGTATACTTTTCCCAGTATTACTTTAAATGTGATGGTGTTTTGTTGGTTGAAAAGCCTCTCTTTCTTCAGTTTTATCTTCTTGGTATACTTCACATAGTTGTAAAAAATGACCACCAAGTTCCGTTCATAGAACCTTTACTGTATGTGCATTGATGTGTATTGGTAACAATATTAGTAAAACTGTTATCAATAATTTACTCACTTTGCTTTGTCACTCTTCTGGGTTCCAGTATACTGGCTCTCATGTTGTCTTGTCTTGAATGTGAGGCCACAAAAGGCCAATGATGTTTATGGCACTTGATGCCCCACATGTTGTCAACCATGTAACCACAAGATTGGCTGCTAATGGCAACAGGGGTAACTGGAACTATAAAATCGTGAACACAGCAAGAGGTTACAGTGTGTAGTTGAACTACTTAGTTGACAAGTAACTCACAATGGTGCTGCAGCGCTAGTGGTGTTGATACAAAGCAGATCAATGGTAACAATAAAAAAAGCAAACATTGCATTATACCTACAGCAACAGTTGCCAAAGTTGACATATCATCACAACGGAACCCAACGAATTTTGCAGAGAGAGAAAGCACTGGCAGATGAAATATTAATGTTTCTGCAAGATGAGTCAGTGGAAGGTGTGGTGTCATATATGTTCGACTGTGTGGACAATGTACATGTGGATTACAGTGACAATGATACATGCTAAACAGGTGAAAGTGATATTGACCAGGTATATAACAAACTATCAGCCTCGATATACAGTTTCTTATATATTAGATTATTATGATTGCTGACTGGGCTGCAATGTTGAAAGTACTGAAATTGAAACAGGTGTTGGACCATGTAGTTCACCATCCTTGTGAGACAGAGAACCACAAATCCTATCTCCAGTGAAACATATTAAAGGACAACATTGTCCAGGGAGCAGGTACTAAAAGTAATTACATAAGTGGAACATCATCTGCAGCATAGTAAAAAACAATGATGAACAGATTTCAAATAAATTCATAGCAATTCTTGTAGTGCATAGGAAAAACTACAGATATTCAAGGCAGGACCAGGTTCACTTGTTGCAGAAACTACTATTTGCGTATTTCGAGGGTGCTCGATATAATTTACAGAATGTCCATGGTAGTGACCTACTACATTATGCAAATAAAATTGTGTGCAACATAGCTTACAGTGATTTCAAGTGAAGCAGTAGATGGCTGCATAACTTTAAACAATGTTACAGAATTGAAAAACATACGATAACAAAATTTCAAACGAAGTGTCAACTTGACAATGCACATCAGACTGTGGAATGAGCCCAAACATTTGTAGATGAGATAAACAAACTTATCCCATCATTCAGTATGGAATTCGGGATTTGAAGAGGAAATGCATATGAAAAGAGATCAACAAAAAATAATGTCTTAACGCGTTCATATACAATTATGCCAACTGCTAATCTGGATGGTAAATTGGCCAGAAAATTATTTATTGTGCTGTGAAAAGTTGGAGGTGCTCTGCCCCTACAATTCTTTCTTGTGTGTGTGATACTGCAAGGGCAGTAGGAAATATTTACATAACAGCAAGCAAGAGTGAGGAAAATGGACATAATAGAGCTACAACTGTGGTATGAGCACTGCATTTGGTCACCAGATAGTAAAAATAATTTGTTTTTGATTGATTCATGGTCTGCACATAAAAATTGTGTTGTTTTGGAGCAAATTATCACTCCTGAAAAGTGTGTGATGTTGTACTTCATACCACATGGAACCGCTGACAAATTCAGCCTCTGAACATTTGTTTTTTCCATTCCTATGACACATATTATCACACTATCTGCAGGTACGCCTTAAAGGATCGCCAGTTTCACAGTAAGCTGCACCACAGTCTGTTTCACATTTGGTTATGTGTCTTCACATCCCATCAGTTCTCATCACCCTGTTACATCAATATGATTCTATATGAATTCCTTAAGAGTGGATACCTAGCTGAACATCCCACACGGTTTGTAACTCCCCAGGAATTTGCCTTTGACCTTGATGGTGCAAACATCTCTGATCGCTGCAGCATGCTATTTTTCACTCATTGTTCGTGGTGCAAG
Organism: Schistocerca gregaria; assembly: GCF_023897955.1. Lineage (NCBI taxonomy): Eukaryota > Metazoa > Arthropoda > Insecta > Orthoptera > Acrididae > Schistocerca > Schistocerca gregaria. The sequence goes on along the minus strand of NC_064925.1, from coordinate 223,933,660 downwards.
TTAATGGTTTGTTTTGGACATTTTTTTGAATGTTGACAACATTCATCTTGCAAAGTGTAATTCATTAGCAGCTAATATTTTTCTTGTAATAACTGCTAACATAACACACAAATGAGCTGTACTGAAGACAACTGACTTCCACTCAAGTGGTTCTTGTTAGCAGCTCCTCAAATAGTTGTTTTTTGTCTCTCTCTTCCCATGTCAGTATTGAAATCACTGCATGTTACACAATCTTTTTTTTTATTTTGTAAAATAAGTATGGTTTTTCCACTTGGTGATCAGTACACAGAGAACAGTCTTAAATAACTGTGCATAATACATGTGATTCCAAATTCTTTTTCTTTACTTTTAGGTACATTTTTGTAGGTATCACTCATACTCCTGAAGATGCCTGGTAGATGTAGGGCACAGGGTGGTGCCGTGTGATTCCAGTCAAACAGTCAGAAGTTCCCAAACTGCTTTATTATTTATGGCTCCCTGCCATTGTTTAATGCAGGAAGCAGTGGCATGGCTGAGGCATCCAGCAGTCACCTGTGTGGTGTCATCCAGCAATGCTAACAGAGCACAATCTTGGCCAATCTTGCTCATGACACAACCACCTCTGTTAGTGATTACACAGGTCCTGGCATCTATGGCTAACTACGGCTGCTGTGAGTGCAGTGTTGTGACTTGTGCCCCTAGTGCTGTCCAGCAGGCAGGTGACATAATGGTAGTGACCCACTGCTCCAAGTTGACTGCTGGCAAACTGCATCCCAGGGCCCATGCTGGCCCAATGTAGCAGTGGCTCCAGTTCTTATGGTCTCAGGGTGGACTGTGCTGTAGTCCATGAACAGCATTGCAGATGGCACCCAAGTGTCACAGCTCCAAGGTAGCAGAAGTTCAATGGCTACATAAGTGACTTTAAAATGGCTATTCATTTATAATTTTGAGCCGTTTCAATCATTCTATATTGCTACTCAACACGTAGCAGAGATACTGAGTCGCCGATATGCAATTCTCACAGTTATAGCTTTTGGCCATTAAGGTCTTTGTCAACAGTAGCCATATGCATGGGAACAGGCAGGAGACTAGATGAGACAGGACACTGACTAACAAAGGTTGAGACCAGGATGGTTACAGGAATGTAGAATGAATTGGAGCGAAAGTTCCCACCTGCACAATTCAGAAAAGCTGGTGTTTGTGAAAAGGATCTATATGGCACAGGCTGTCACTAAAATGAAGAATACCATGTTTGGCAGAATGTTCAGTGACAGGGTGGTCCGCTTGTCTCTTGGTCACAGTTTGTTGGTGGACATTCATGCAAACCCACAGCTTGTTGGTTGTCATGCCTACATAGAATGCAGCACAGTTGTTGCAGCTTAGCTTGTAAATCACATGACTGGTTTCACAGGTAGCCCCTGCCTTTGATGAAATAGGTGACGTTAGTGACCAGACTGGAGTAAGTGATGGAAGGAGGATGTATGGGACACGTCTTGCATCTAGGTCTGTTACAGGGGTGTGAGCCATCAGGTAAGGGATTGGGAACAGGGGTTGAGTAAGGATGGATGAGTATATTGTGTAGGTATGGTGGACGGTGGAGGGGTGGGAAGGATAGTGGGCAGGACATTTCTCATTTCAGGGCATGACACGAGGTAATTGAAACACTGGCAGAGAATGTAATTCAGTTGCTCCAGTCCTGGGTGGTACTGAGTTATGAGGGGAATGCTCCTCTGTGGCTAGACAGTGAGACTTTGGGAGGTGATGGGAGACTGGAAGGATAAGCCATGGGAAATTTGTTTTTGTACAAGATTGGGAGGATAATTAGGTCAGTGAAGGCTTCAGTGAGACCCTCGGCATATTCTGAGAGGGACTGCTATCACTGCAGATGCGACAATCACAGGTGACTAGGCTGTACGGAAGGGACTTCTTGGTATGGAATGGGTGGCAGCTGTCGAAGTGGATGTATTGCTGGTGGTTAGTGATATGGATGGAGGTACTGATATAGCCATATTTGAAGTGAAGGTCAACATCTAGGAAGGTGGCTTGTTGGGTTGAGTAGGACCAAGTGAAGCAAACAGGGTAGAAGTTGTTGAGGTTCTGGGGAAAAGCCAGATAGCAAAGATGTCATTAGTAAATCTGAACCAGGTGAGGGGTTTAGGATTCTGACTTTTTAGGGAGGATTTCTCTAGATGGCCCATGAATAGGTTGGTATAGGATGGTGCCCGTATTTGAAGGCATTACCTATAAACAAAATCCAGGGTACGGCTATGGGCACCTGTATGCCATCATTCTATGATGACCTACTCATGGGCCATGTATGCCTAAAAAGTCTGAATCCTAAAATCCTCAACTGATTCACATTTACTGATGATGTCTTTGCTATCTGGATCGAAGGTCTGGATACCCTATCCACATTTCCAGAACCTCAACAGCTTATCCCCCATTTGCTTCACCTGGTCCTACTCAAACCAACATGTCACCTTCTAGATGTTGACCTCCAACTAAAAGGTGACTACATCAGTACCTCTGTCCATAGCAAACCTACTAGCTCCCCCTGAGGATCTGGGGATTAGAATAGGCCTGAGGTAGCCCTGCCTGGTAGACTAAAGGAGTCTCACACATTTCGGCCTTTATGTGATGGACCCCTGTAGCGTTTGATCCTATTTCTTAAAAATTTCCCAAAGAGCGAGCCGATTGGGAAAGGGCACCTCACATGGTGTATAGTGTCCATCATGTGCTGAGACCTCTCACATCCTTCATTGGCGTGGATGTGCACTTCTGCTCATTCTCCAGCTGTTGTGCAAGGTCACCCTCCTGTGTGCCTTTTCCTCCATCCTCTGTGCAGTATCGTTTTCTGTACTGTCAACGATAATGGACCTCTCAGCTCATTTGCACCTGATATCCATCACAATAGCCAGTCTATTGTGGTGGGGCCACCATGTACCCTGTTGGTTGTAGCCCTCTGACCATACAGGGATCGATCTGCTGATGCCTGCACCATTAACTCCTCATGTATTCCAAGGAGTAGATGCCTGTCACCCTGGGTCATCGGGATTCCTGGCAATGGCCATCCTGCCAGGTGGCCTTTGCTGCGGCTGGGTGGCACCCATGGGGAGGGCTCCTTGTCAAAGTGGGTGGCATCAGGGCAGATGACACACCATGAAGCGTAGTACGTCATCTCTTGCTGGTGGTCAAACACCAGCAGCCTCTAAGCAATCAAGGTCCAACTTCAGTGCTAAGAAATATGACCCCAAATCGTCCACCCTGCCCCCCCCCCCCCCCCCCCCCCCCGTGGTACACTGTGGGAGGAACACGAGGCTAAGGATGGCAGTGAAGCTTATTCACCCCTGTAACTCATATGTACGAGAGTTCATGGGGAATCTATCTTATCAATGAAACCACAGTTTTTTGTGGAGCATTTAGAGGACAGGTTTGGGGAGGTGGAGGGCTTTTCTAAAATGCTGTCAGAGTTGGTCTTGATCAAAGCAGCATTCTCTGCCCAGTCACAGGCAGTACTCACCTGTGACAAGCTGGGGGATGTTTCTGTTTCCATCATGACCCATAAGAGCTTAAATATGGTCCAGGGTATCCTATTTCACAGGGACCTTCTTTTGCAGTCTGACAATGAGCTGTGCACCAATTTACAGCAGCAAGGTGTCCATTTCACATTTCATCCAGCGCATCCATCAGGATCTCAGATAATCAGGTTGCCACTGGTGCCTTCATCTTGGTCTTTGAGGGTGACACATTACTGGAAAAGGTCAAGGTGATGGTTTATTGCTGTGACGTAAACCATACATCCCTCCCCCCATGCGGTGCTTTAAGTGTTGGAAGTTCAGCCATAAGTCTTCCCGCTATACTTCCAGCATCACCTGCTGGAATTGTGGACATTCTTCACATTCCAATAATCCATGTGCGCTGCCTCCCATCTGTGTCAACTGGCAAGAGCACCATTCACCTTGCTCGCCAGACTGCAGGATTCTCCAGAAAGAAAGAAAAATATTGGAATACAAAACACTGAACCAACTGACCTACGCTGAGGCTAAGAGAAAATATGAGAGGCTACATCCTGTGCATATGACATCAGCCTATGTTGCCGCTATGAAAACGGTTCTACCATCTTCTGTTCTGATGTGTACAGTTGCCTCTCAGAGCCGTCAGACTCCACCTGCCCCCTTGGTGGTGGGGGGGGTGGGGGGGTGGGGGGGGGCACTTACCTCCCTGTTGCTCTTGCACGACCTACTTCAGGAGCAACCCCCCCCCCCCCCCCCCCAACAATTTGGGACGTCAGTCCCCTTTCTCAGCCAGAGAAGTGTAAGTCTCCTTCAGCTCCTCTCACCAGTAAGGGATCCCTTGGGTCACTCCCATCTCAAGTTCCTACCAGTGGCAAAGCTAGCACTTGCCAGTGGCTGAAGCAACCACAGGTAGCTGGTCATAGGGCTTCACGGTCCTCCTCAGCCCCTGAGAGTGAATCAGTGAAGCCCTCCCAGCCGGAAAAACCTAAGGAGCAGGGTGGGGGGGGGGGGGGGGGGGGGGGGGGGGGGAGTGAGAGAGAGAGAGAGAGAGAGAGAGAGAGAGAGAGAGAGAGAGAGAGAGAGAGACAAGAACCAAGGCACTGCGGCGGCACCCACACCACCACTACCTACAAGCTATGTGTCTGAGGATGAGGTGCAGATTCTGGCATCCGCTGAGGACCTAGATCTCACTGGGACCCCACACAATGGGTATCAATCACACAGGGACTCATCTGGTGGCAGCTGGTGACCCTGGCGCATAGACTGCCTCATTGAGTGCTTCATGCCTTCCCAGTCTCACGATCATGTAGTCCTCCAGTGGAATTGCGGCAGTTTTTTTCCAACACCTGGCTGAGCTTTGGCACTGTTAAGATTTACACCTGCTTCTGCATTGCCCTCCAGGAAACGTGGTTCCTTGCAATGCGGAGCCCTGCCCTCTGCGGCTATAAGGGATATTACAGAAACTGTAGTGACTATAATAGAGTGTCAGGTGGAGTTTGCGTCTGTGCCCTGAACTCAGTATGTAGTGAACCTGTGCCCCTTCAAACCCCTCTTGAAGCTGTGGCTGTCAGGATAAGGAGAACAAAGGAAATAACTGTGTGCAATGTATATCTTCCTCCAGATGGTGCAGTACCCCTGAACATATTGGCTACCCTGATTGATCAAATCCATAAACCTTTCCTACTTTTGGGAGATTTTAACGCACATAACCTCTTGTGGTGTGGCACCATGCTTATGGCTGAGGTAGGGAGGTCGAAAATTTACTGTCACAACTCGACCTCCCACATATTTGGCCATAGATCTGTCGGTTTGCAGCCCTGCCCTTCTCCCACCAATTCACTGGAGAGCATGTGACGACTGTGTGGTAGTGACCACTTCCCCATCTTCCTGTCACTCCCCCCTGCCATCATGCCCATGGACACCTATCTAGATGGGCTTCACCTCTGCTGTCATCACAGAATCTCCCCCACATTGTGCCATTGATGTTGTCATTAAGCAGGTCTGTACAACGATCGTTTCTGCAGTGGCAAACATGATCCCTCATTCTTTAGGGTGCCACCGGCAAAAGACAGTCCCTTGGTGGTCGTCAGAAGCTGCTGAAGCAATTAAAGAGCATCAGCGAGCTCTACAGCAGCCAAAGCAGCACCCTTCCCTAGAGCACCGGATAGCCTTTAAGTGGCTCCGTGCCCGCATTCACCAGCTTATAAAATGATGGAAACAGGAGTGCTGGGTGAAGATCAGACATCTTTTTGGGTACCAGACTCCAACAGGTGCCCTGGAATTAATATCAAGCCATGAAGTGGTTTACACCAATGGATCAGTGGCTGATGGTCATGAAGGCTTTGTGTATATTCATGGAGGACATATTGAACAGCACTCCTAGCCGGTTGGCTGCAATGTTTTCACTGCAAAGTTGGCGGCCATATCTCGTGTTCTTAATCACATCCACTCATGCCCTGGGGAGACATTTCTCCTGTGTACTGACTCCTTGAGAAGCCTACAAGCTATCGACCAGTGCTACCCTCGCCATCCTTTGGTAGCATCCATTCAGGAGTCCATCTATACCCTGGAACGGTCCCATCATTCAGTGTTGTTTGTGTGGACCCCAGAACACTTTGGAATCCCAGGCAATGAACTTGCCAATAGGCTGGTCAAACAGGCTACATGGAAACCGCTTCTGGAGATGGTCCTCTCTGAAACTGCCCTGGGTTCTCTCTTGTGCTGTAGGGTTTTTTGGCTTTGGGAGACGAAATGACATAACACTATGTACAACAAACTGTGTGTCATTAAGGAGACTACGAATGTATGAAAGTCTTCCATGCTGTCCTCTCATAGTGAATCAGTTGTCCTCTGCCGACTCCACATTGGCCGCCCATGGCTAACGCATGGTTACCTCCGTTGCGAGAACCCACCTCGGTCTTGCTGTGGCTCACAAATGATGGTCGTCCACCTCTTGCTGGAGTTCCCACTTTCCGCCATGCTGCGGCCTACCACGGGGTTGGGCGATAATGCCTCAACAGCAGCTTTAGTTTTACGTTTTATTCATGAGAGTGGGTTTTATTGTTTGATCTAAGTTTTAGCACATGTCTTTTTGTCCCCATGTGTCCTCCACCCTAGTGCTCTTAGGGTGGAGTTTTTAATGTGTTGCAGAGTGGCTGGCTTCTCCTTTTAATTCTCATTTCTCATTTCTCATGGTCAGCCAGCCATGGTAATCTGCTCTCTTGTTTCGATCTGTTGTACATGTTTCTTGTGTCTCTCTGTTGTTTTCTTGTCCAATTTTGTCCACTTTAGTGTTTGTTGTCCTTCTGTCATTCTTGTGGTTTTATCCTTTCTTCCAACTGTGTTTTGCATGTCTCTACTACTTTACTCCCACCCTTGTAAAATTATTTTAATCAGAATGGCGGACAGATGACCAAGCAGTTTGGTCCCTCTCCCCCCCCCCCCCCCCCCCCCTTATTTTACACCAACCAACCAAACCTACAAACCACCAGCAATACCTCCACTTAGACAGCTGCCACCCATTACATACCGAGAAGTCCCTTCCGTACAGCCTAGCCACCTGTAATCGTTGCATCTGCAGTGATGAGCAGTCCCTCTCGGAATATGCTGAGGCTCTCACTGAAGCCTTCACTGACCTAATTATCCTCCCAACCTTGTACAAAAACAAATCTCCCATGGCTTATCCTTCCAGTCTCCCACCACCTCCCAAAGCCCCACTGTCTAGTCACAGAGGAGCATTCCCCTCATAACTCAGTACCACCCAGGGCTGGAGTAACTGAATTACATTCTCTGATAGTGTTTCAATTACCTCGTGTCATGCCCTGAAATGAGAAATGTCCTGCCCAGTATCCTTCCCACCCCTCCTACTGTGGTATTCCGCCGTCCACAGCACCTACACAATACATTTGTCCATGCTTACTCAACCCCTGCTCCCAATCTCTTACCTCATGGCTCACTCCCCTGTGACAGACCTAGATGGAAGACCTGTCCCATACATCCTCCTAACACCACCTACACAAGTTTGGTCACTAACATCACCTATCCCATCAAAGGCAGAGGCTACCTGTGAAACCAGTCATGTGATTTACAAGCTAAGCTGCATCCACTGTGCTCTGCATTTCTATGTAGGCATGACAACCAACAAGCTGTGGATTCGCATGAATGTCCACCGACAAACTGTGACCAAGAGACAAGTGGACCACCCTGTCACTGAACATTCTGCCAAACATGGTATCCTTCATTTCAGTGACAGCCTGTGCCATATAGATCCTTTCCATGAACACCATCTTTTCTGAATTGTGCAGGTGGGAACATTCCCTGCAATTCTTCCTATGTTCCCATAACCCTCCTGGCCTCAACCTTTGTTTGTCACTGTCCTCACTCATCCAGCCCCCTCCCTGTTCCCATTCCAGCACTGCATAGCCGTCATTTCACTAACCCACCCAGTCTTTTTATTTCTCTCCTTTTCCACTTCCAACCCCCCCCCCCCCCACTCTTCCCCACCTCTCCCCTGCCCTCCATCTAAACTGCAGCACTTCACTGTCTGCCCCAGTCGCCACTCTCATCATGCACTGGTGCTGCTGTTCGCAGTGTGGTTTCAGTTGCCCGAGACTGCAGTTTTTTTGTGTGTGTGTGTGTGTGTGTGTGTGTGTGTGTGTGTGTGTGTGTGTGTGTGTGTGAGCACATGCGCGTGCCCACACATGCTACTTTCCATGCTGGATTTTCCATTGTTTTATTTCAGCGCATTCTATGTTTTACATCTTTGCCTTCTTGATCTATCTCTGTATTGTCGGCCGTTGGTGCTTCGGTCACCTGCTCGTTGAGTCTTCAGTTATAATTCCTTCAAGCTGCTTGTTGACCACATGGGCAGGCAGTTGGTTTCAGTCAGGGAGATACAGATAAAAGGCACATATGACACATGGTGAGCAGTTCATGGAGCTTTTGGACACACAATTGTCTAAGCTATCAACAGTCTGTGGAATTGTTTTAGTTGGCAATACTTGGGCCTAATTTCAATGCAGCTGGTTTACGCTTGATTAAGGAGACATAACTGCTGATGTGGGTGTTGGAGTGCTGCTCATTTTCTGGTGCTGTCTGTTCTGCCCTTTTGGGGAAAGGTATTAATACGATTGACACATGTGCTCCTGTGTTGAAGTTGCTCCCACTGCCTGAACTGTCGGTATTCTCCATCATTCTGTCTTAAGAGTTAAATCTACCTTTCACTGCCTCTTTCTGAAATTATCTCAGTGCCATATTTGTGTGTTTTAAAATTTCTTTTAATTGCAACTTGTTCAGTGTCTGCCTATCTTGTCAGTCTTACCTGAAATTAATTGTCATATGTTCTAGGATGCCACATGTATTAGTGACCACTTAGGTTCATTAATATCAAGCACACTGTTTGAGTGACCAAATGTAGGAATTCATTGTTTGCTCAGCACTAAGCACTTGTTTGAGCTATATGTGATTGTAGCACTTGCTTGTCAGTCCTTCCTACATTGGTACATTTTAGTCATTTAAATTAACTAACCAATCATCAATTGGTTCAATTGAAGAAATTTTGCGGTAACTGCCCGAATCATTTGTATTTTATTATTGTTTTGGGTATCTGTGCAACAAAAGGTTGTTGGGCTTTTGTGAGATAAATAACTTGTGAGAAATGGCCTGCACCTTTCCCATGCCTGTTTAGTTCGTTTCCTTGTCCTGAGGCATCCACTGACATTTCGGTTGTAGCAGAGTCTGGTTCTGATCCACGTACCTCTTGGGTATAGGCCCAGAATGCTTCCACACTTTATTTTATTTTATGTATTTATTTATTTATTTTTGCAGCATGTCTTTCATTCTGCATGCTTCAAGGACCCTTTCAGATACAAGAATGTTCATAACACAACAAATAAAAACACTCTCAAACACAATATACACAAATGTATCAAGTGACATTTGTTTACTAGTACATTGTTCGCAAACTTCCAGCATCTGGTATCTCAATAATTTCACTAAGAAAGACAACTAGATTGAAAAACCATGTCTCCTGGCACATTTTCTGTAAGTAAACAGTTCTGCTGCAAAATAAACAAATTGCGATATTTTCACCGGCTATAAGCCCACTGATATGACAAAGCCCATAATGTTGCTGCTAAGGATTCTCGCCACCACCCCCTTTGTTTGTGCTAGTCTGAATGAATAACCTGTTTGTGCATTGTTGGATTTTGGCAGCGCTGTTTCCTTTCTTGATTACAGGTGGTACTTAGAGTTCACGAACATTTGTAAATTTCCTCCCCTGCACTCTCCTTTCAGAGACGTCGTAACGCCATTAGGCAAGAGTTACCTCTGCTTGGGGAATTAAAAGGGAAATTAACTATTTGTGAATTTTCATGGTCGGTGGCCTTTTTTTCTCACAAGAAGTTTGACTGGTATGCTAATTCTTGGGTGTGATTTCATAAGCCGGGCTGGCCTGGTGCTCAATTTTGGCCTCGACATCTTTTATTTTAAATTTTCTCACTTAGAGAAAATAGTGCTGTGTTCATGCTGTTTTGCCAGTAGTGTTAATTCTATTCAGCATTAGGATCCCCAGTCTGACGTTGGTCATCTGGCTGTCAATGAAGGGCAGGAATTGTTAAGCATCTTGCATGAGTTTTCTGGTGGACATGGTGCTACTAATTTGATCCAGTATAATATCTGGCTAACTGATTACATTCTGGTACTACAGGTGTGTTACCGTCCATCTCCACCTAAGATTGCTGTCCTTCACAAGGAGATAAATCTTATGTTTCATCAGGACACCACTTTACCATCTCTCTCTCCCTACACTTCCCTGATCTTTTTGGTGCCAAAGAATCAAGACAATGTTGTAAGCCAGTGATTGGTTACTGTGCCATCAATAAGACAGTAGTGTTAGAGTCAGTGACACTTCCTGGCCTTCATACTGCGTCTATGTGGTTTTCCAGTTCTTCTTTTCTACAGTGTTAGATTTAAACCAAGCATATTATCAGATACCCCTTATGGAGGATTCCAAGCCAGCTGCTGTGTTCTGTACTAACTAGAGCCTGTATTGAATTCAACAGGGTTCCTTTTGGCCTATCCACTGGTGCGGATGTTCTATCTCGATTACTGGATCATGTGCTGGGAGATTTGAAGTTCCACTGTGTCTTTAACTATCTGGTCAACGTAGTCATTTACAATCGGTCATTTAGTCAACAACTTTATTACCTCCATCTAGTTTTGATCAGGGTACAAAAGGCTGATCTTACTGTTAAACCATCAAAGGTATCTTAGATTGGCACTAGGTTTCCTTTTTGGGGCACCTAATTTTCTGGTGACATGATTAGAATCGACCAGGTATACACGGTTAGTCTAATAAACTTTCTCCCTCCCATAAATAAGTAGGATATTGCCAGGTTTGTTAGCATGGCAAATTATTTTCGTAAGTTTGTGCCTAATTTTGACCAGACCACTGTTCCCTGTAACCACTTGCATAGAAGGGGCAAGATTTTGTGTGGGGCGAAAGCTACCAGGCAGCCTCTGATCTTGGCCACCCCCATCCCTGAGAAAAGGTGTATTTTCCAAACCAATGCCTCCAATGCTGGTGTGGCCACGGTGTTGCTTCAGGGAAATAGCAGAGAGAGACAGCCCCTTGCTTATATCTCTAAAAGACTGGCCGGCCTGAATTTAAATTATTTAAGAGTGCATGTTGTTGGCTGTGTTGTTTGCCCTCGAAAAATTTAAATTTTATCTAGAATGATGGGAGTTGGATTTCAAGACTGACAACCAAGCCCTGGGTCCAGCCTAGAAAGACAGGAAGAATTGCTAGGTGGACTGTCTATATCTCTGCCCTCCATTTTGCAGTGTGGCATATTAGATGATGTGATAACTTAATTGCTGACTCATTTAGTCGGATGTTTGGGGGAGATAATGAGCCAATCCTGTAGCCTTCTTCTCAGGCAGATCTTCTTGTGGGCAGCATTCTTATTGACGTTCCCCAGCTTTTTTCGAGCAATTTGAAGGGTAAGCAAGATCAAGACACCGACTTGTAGGCAGCTCTTGGCTGGTATTTCGATTCCAGGCTATACCTTTCAAAAGGGCATCCTTTGCGGAGAAGTGGGTAGGCTCTCACAGCCCAATATGTGTTTGCTTATTGAGCTTATTCTGTCTATTTTTCATTAATATCATGTTTCTTTGGTGGGAGGCCACTTAGGTATCCACGAAACTATTGCACAGATTCGGTGCTATCTCACCTGACCCAGTCTTTCCACTGATGTGCGCCATCTAATAGTGAACGTGAACTCCGTAAAATCGCCAAACCTAACCCAAGATCATGTCATGGCCTACTTTGTTCAGAACGAGAAAACACCCCCCCCCCCCCCCCCTTGGATAATTTTTATTGATTATGTTGGCCCTCTATCCCAAACTAAGGCCGGGAACCATTACATTCTGGTCTTGTACATGCCTTCTCCCATTTTCCAGCTACTTCTACCTTGGTGATGACGGCAGCTGTAACTGTCTACCATTTGATTAGGATATTTCCTCTGTTTGGCCTTATAAGGGCGCTAGTGAGTGAGTGTGGCCACCTTTGTTTCCATGGATTTTAAGTTTTTTTTTTTTTTTTTTTTTTTTTTTTTTTTTTTTTTTTTTTTTTTTGGCATGCCACAAACCATATTACCACCAATCCCTATTACCCAATCTTAAAGTTGCCCATATAATTTATCTTGCTAAGTCTCAAACTAAGTGGGATAGTTCCATTCAATGGATGGAGCTTGTTTTTAATTCTGCTCAGCATGAAACCTCTGGGGCAGTCCTGACCGCATTGCTGCTTGCCTACCCCATTAATGGATTTTGTCCAGCCTTTGGAATGTCAATAATCTTTTGCCTGAAACAATCAGTTTAGTTGTCATTAGGCAGAACTGGGGGGTGGGCCTGGAGGAATACTGAACTAGCCCATAATTGGTTAAAGAAGCACTTTAACCAGGGGAGAAGGCCCTTTCAGGTTAAACTGGAAGATAGGATCTTCGTCGGAAATTTTAACCCTGTTGGAGGCTTGACAGGGGCTACTCTAATAAGCTCACTCCACAATTTCTAAGTCCTTGTACTGTTTTGAACCCATTAAATCTTCTGGTACGTCACCCCCAGGTCACAAGAGCTTTGAGAGTCCATATTAGCCAAGTCAAGAGTGCTAATTAACTACACCTGTTGGGTGCCCGCAGAATGGGATGGGATGTTTGTCTTTAGTGAGGGATATTGAGTTCTCTCAGTTCGTTCTATGTTTTACATCTTTACCTACTGCTGCAATCCATCTCTGTATAGTCGCTGGGTGTTTCTTTGGTCGCCTGTTAGCTGGGTCTTCGGTTGTAGTTCCTTTGAGAGCTTGTTGACCACTTGGGCAGGCAGTTGGTTGCAGAGAGATAGAGAAATAGGGCACACAGTAAACTGTTCATGCAGCTTACGGGCACAATTGTCTAAGCAGCTGGTCAGTAGAGTTGTGTTGATTGGCAGTACTTGGGCCTGATGTCAATGCAGCAGTTTACCCTGGATTAAGGAGACATAGTTGCTGATGTGGGTATTGGAGTGCTGTTCATTTCTTGCTGCCATCTGCTCTGCCCTTTTGGGGGTAAGGCAGTTGATACTTGATTGACACATGTGCTCCCATGTTGTTGCTCCCGCTGCCTGGATCACTTGTGGTTCTCCATCACTCTGTCTTAAGAGCTAAGTTTGCCTTTTAGTGCCTCTTTTTTAAATTATCTGAATGGCATATTTGTGTGTTTTAAAATTTCTTTTAATTGCAATTAGTTCAATGTCTGTTTATCTTGTCAGTCGGGCCTGAAATTAATTGTCATAAGCTCTAGGTTGAGAGATTTTCTCTTTTTCAAGAAAATTAATATTTATAGTTTTAAATATAATTACTATTGTAGTTCTTTGAGTGTTGGCCATCAAGACTTGTCTGTTACCTTTTAAGTCACTTAAGCTAATGTGTTGAATACCCTGTGATTTATTGGTTATTACATTAACTTTCTTTACTGTATGATTAAATAATGATGGTGTCCTCTTGGGTAAAAAATTCTGGAGGTAAAATAGTCCTCCATTCGGATCTCCAGGTGGGGACTACTCAAGAGGACGTTGTTATCAGGAGAAAGAAAACTCGCGTTCTACGGATAGAAGCGTGGAATGTCCGATCACTCAATGGGGCAGGTAGGTTAGAAAATTTAAAAAGGGAAATGGATAGGTTAAAGTTAGATATAGTGGGAATTAGTGAAGTTCGGTGGCAGGAGGAACAAGACTTCTGGTCAGGTGACTACAGGGTTATAAACACAAAATCAAATAGGGGTAATGCAGGAGTAGGTTTAATAATGAATAGGAAAATAGGAATGCGGGTAAGCTACTACAAACAGCATAGTGAACGCATTATTGTGGCCAAGATAGATACGAAGCCCACACCTACTACAGTAGTACAAGTTTATATGCCAACTAGCTCTGCAGATGATGAAGAAATGTACGATGAAATAAAAGAAATTATTCAGATAGTGAAGGGAGACGAAAATTTAATAGTAATGGGTGACTGGAATTCGAGTGTAGGAAAAGGGAGAGAAGGAAACATAGTAGGTGAATATGGATTGGGGCTAAGAAATGAAAGAGGAAGCCGCCTAGTAGAATTTTGTACAGAGCACAACTTAATCATAGCTAACACTTGGTTTAAGAATCATGAAAGAAGGTTGTATACGTGGAAGAACCCTGGAGATTCTAAAAGGTATCAGATAGATTATATAATGGTAAGACAGAGATTTAGGAACCAGGTTTTAAGTTGTAAGACATTTCCAGGGGCAGATGTGGACTCTCACCACAATCTATGGGTTATGAACTGTAGATTAAAACTGAAGAAACTGCAAAAAGGTGGGAATTTAAGGAGATGGGACCTGGATAAACTGAAAGAACCAGAGATTGTACAGAGTTTCAGGGAGAGCATAAGGGAACAATTGACAGGAATAGAGGAAAGAAATACAGTAGAAGAAGAATGGGTAGCTTTGAGGGATGAAATAGTGAAGGCAGCAGAGGATCAAATAGGTAAAAAAGATGAGGGCTAGTAGAAACCCTTGGGTAACAGAAAAAATATTTAATTTAATTGATGAAAGGAGAAAATATAAAAATGCAGTAAATGAAGCAGGCAAAAAGGAATACAAGGGTCTCAAAAATGATATTGACAGGAAGAGCAAAATGGCTAAGCAGGGATGGCTAGAGGACAAATGTAAGGATGTAGAGGCTTATCTCACTAGGGGTAAGATAGATACTGCCTACCGGAAAATTAAAGAGACCTTTGGAGAAAGGAGAACCACTTGCATGAATATCAAGAGCTTTGATGGAAACCCAGTTCTAAGCAAAGAAGGGAAAGCAGAAAGGTGAAAGGAGAATATAGAGGGCCTATACAAGGGCGATGTACTTGAGGACAGTATTATGGAAATGGAAGAGGATGTACATGAAGATGAAATGGGAGATATGATATTGCGTGAAGAGTTTGACAGAGCAATGAAAGATCTGAGTCGAAACAAGGCCCCAGGAGTAGACAACATTCCATTAGAACTACTGACAACCTTGGGAGAGCCAGTCCTGACAAAACTCTACCATCTGGTGAAAAAGATGTATGAGACAGGCGAAATACCCTCAGACTTCAAGAAGAATATAATAATCCCAATCCCAAAGAAATCAGGTGTTGACAGAGGTGAAAATTACCGAACTATCAGTTTAATAAGTCACAGCTGCAAAATACTAATGCGAATTATTTACAGACGGATGGAAAAACTGATAGAAGCCGACCTCAGGGCTTGGGTTCCATAGAAATGTTGGAACACGTGAGGCAATACTGACCCTATGACTTATCTTAGAAGAAAGACTAAGGAAAGGCAAATCTATGTTTCTAGCATTTGTAGACTTAGAGAAAGCTTTTGACAATGTTGATTGGAATACTCTCTTTCAAATTCTAAAGGTGGCGGGGATAAAATACAGAGAGCGAAAGGCTATTTACAATTTGTACAGAAAGCACATGGCAGTTATAAGAGTCGAGAGGTATGAAAGGGAAACCGTGGTTGGGAAGGGAGTGAGACAGGGTTGTAGCCTCTCCCCGATGTTATTCAATCTGTATATTGAGCAAGCAGTAAAGGAAACAAAAGAAAAATTCGGAGTAGGTATTAGAATCCATGGAGAAGAAAGATAAACTTTGAGGTTCACCGATGACATTGTAATTCTGTCAGAGACAGCAAAGGACTTAGAAGAGCAGTTGAACGGAATGGACAGTGTCTTGAAAGAAGGGTATAAGATGAACATCAACAAAAGGAAAACGAGGATAATGGAATGTAGTCGAATTAAGTCGGGTGATGCTGAGAGAATTAGATTAGGAAATGAGAGACTTAAAGTAGTAAAAGAGTTTTGCTATTTGGGCAAAATAAACTAATGATGGTTGAAGTAGAGAGGATATAAAGTGTAGACTGGCAATGGCAAGGAAAGCCTTTCTTAAGAAGAGAAATTTGTTAACATCGAGTATTGATTTAAGTGTCAGGAAGTCGTTTCTGAAAGTATTTGTATGGAGTGTAGCCATGTATGGAAGTGAAATGTGGATGATAAATAGCTTAGACAATAAGAGAATAGAAGCTTTTGAAATGTGGTGTTACAGAAGAATCCTGAAGATTAGATGCCGGCCACGGTGGTCTTGCGGTTCTAGGCGCGCAGTCCGGAACCGTGTTACTGTTACGGTCGCAGGTTCAAATCCTGCCTCGGGCATGGATGTGTGTGATGTCCTTAGGTTAGTTAGGTTTAAGTAGTTCTAAGTTCTAGGGGCCTGATGACCACAGCAGTTGAGTCCCATAGTGCTCAGAGCCATTTGAACCTTTTTTTTTTTTTTTTAAGATTAGATAGGTTGATCACATAACTAATGAGGAGGTATTGAATAGAATTGGGGAGAAGAGGAGCTTGTGGCACAACTTGACTAGAAGAAGGGATCGGTTGGTAGGACATGTTCCGAGACATCGAGGGATCACCAATTTAGTATTGGAGGGCAGCATGGAGGGTAAAAATCGTAGAGGGAGACCAAGAGATGAATACACTAAACAAATTCAGAAGGATGTTGGTTGCAGTAGGTACTGGGAGTTGAAGAAGCTTGCACAGGATAGAGTAGCATGGAGAGCTGCATCAAGCCAGTCTCAGGAGTGAAGACCACAACAACAACAACATTAACTTGTTACATTTTACTGTACCATTAAACAGTTAATCCTTTTAGTGATTCTTATTGTAATAGTTTTGTTGTAATATGTAAGGTTTGGTTGGGACTTGGCGCCATACTCACACTAAGTTTGTTTTCTTAGTCTGAGCATTTTCATATGTTCTATGATTATTATGCGTTAATTATATGTTTGCTCTCGGTTTTCTATTTGTTCATAGCTGCCCCGGGGTGTTAGCTGTTACGCACTGATTCATCAGACATAATTTGTCCGCATTGGCTGTGTATGTGCGAGTGGGTGGTGTGCCACTTCCCACCTCAACATAGCCTCTAAGACGTTGTGGCCTCCTGGCTTGCTGCGGCATCCCTCATAAGTCGAGTTTTTATCTCGTAGCAACTGGGTGTTAACAAGTAGTGCCCGTTATTCAGGCCTGGCCTATTGTATCTGTCCCTTACATGTTTTCCCTGTTTGAAGATTGGTTGTAATGTAATAGTTTTAATATTGGTGTAACGCTGAATTTATTAAATGGTATATTACTATTTTTCCATGTCAGTATCTTGATTATGACCAAGGGGCTTCTCTGATTGATCAAATATTGAATATTTGTGTTGATACCAGACTTGTAATTTTTTGTGACTACACTTCTTGTATGTTACATTCATCAATGTGAAGCATCCTCTTTGGGCAGCCAAATGTTAGAATTGTAATCTTTAGCAACATGGCTTTCATTGTTTGCCCAGCATTAAGCATACGTTTGAGTTATACTTACTTGTCAGTCCTTCCTACATTGGTACATTTTATTCATTTAAATTAACTAAATAATCATCAATTGGTTCAATAGAAGAAATTTTGCAGTAACTACCTGAATCGTTTGTATTTTATTAGTGTTTTGGGTATCTCTGCAATAAAAGGTTGTGGGGCTTTTGTGAAGGAACAAATGACTTGGGATTAATGGCCTGCACCTTTCCCGCGCCTGTTTAGTTGATTCTTTATCCTGGGTCATCTACTGACATTTCAATTTTTTTTGTGATAAAACTGCATATTTCATTGTCTCTTAGTCCATGTTCATTAACACTCCTTATGCCTGGGCATGTTCCATATTTAAGTACTTCTTTTTTTTTTTTCATGCACGTTTTGATGTAGAATTCTGAACTTGATTTCTTTTTCCTCAATAATGAAACTAGTAGTCTCTATTTCATTATCATGTTCATATTTCTTGCAATAATACGTAACTTCCAATTTTTCTCTCTTTAGCTGTAGCATAAAAAATCACTGACCTTTAAGTTCTAATAGGCACTACTCCACTTGACTTTACTTGTTTCCTTTGCGCAATTGCTGCTTGCTGCTGTTCATCAGGTTTATTCCTTTTTGTATTCTGGACTTAGCTCCAGTACAGTGGGTTTTGAGTTGTTATTTAGTGTCTTCATTTCTAGTGTGGAGATGTTACAATTCAGCTCAGCAGCCTCATTCAGCTCAGCAGCCTCATTAGGCGTAGCAATTTGCTTCTGCTCTTCATAATTGGTTTTGCATTTCAGATTTCTTTGCAATTATATGGGTTGTTGTTCGGCTGCAGATTATGGATTTTGACTTGGCTTCCTCATTTCTAAGGATCAAGCATCGACAAGTCCAAATTAAGAGTTCGTGCGCCCGCGGTTCTCAGCCATATTTTATAATAATACACATCTAGCAACTAACAACTGAATCCAAAAAGTTAACTAGTGCTTGTTATGTGTGTAGTTTTCCTGCTCAGTAATACAAAAAAATTACTTGCAGACAGTGATATTGTAAAATGTGGTTTAATTTTAATTGACATTGCTGAATTTGGCCTTTACCTCAGCAAAGTTGGCTATTTTCCTCAGGGATAGTTCACACATAAAACATAGCCTCTGTATTCTAACTGGCGCTCAGAACCAGGCACTAGAACATAATTAATAAATTTTTATTTTCTCAGTTGTCTCATAATTTTTTGCATTGATGATGTGGGCAGCTTAACTCCATGTTATCAGACTATCTTCTCTTTTTTCGATGCAAATAAATTACAAGGGTCATTTTTTAAGTAAGAACCGATTGACATCATGTCTGCACATCCTGTCACGTGACGTCCGTTCATGATTGATGACTCTTGGCCAGTCTCTTGTTACACCACCATTACGTTTCAAATCTATGTCGGAGTTGGTTGTATAGTTATACTGCTTCATTTGTTGCCATGTCAATCAGTAATCCTGCCGGTTGTGAAGTGCACTCGGTTATTCAGTTCTTAAATGCAAAACAAGTTCATCCTGATGAAATTCACCGGCAGCTTGTTGAAGTTTATGGTGCAGGTGTAATAAACGACTGAAATGTACATAAATGATGTAGGCAGTTTAATGAAGGAAGAATAAATGTTCATGATGAAGACTTCATACAAAATGTGGAAGGGGCAATTCCCCAAAACAGGCAGCTTCATTACTGACAAGCTGCATCAGAAATTTCCATGAGGTTCAAGATCAGTAGTTTATCAAATTGTTACTGAAAAAATTCACTACAAAAAAATGTGTGCAAGATGAGTGTCAAAAATATTGACAGATGAATATAAAACAAAGCGAACA
This sequence comes from Schistocerca gregaria, assembly GCF_023897955.1. NCBI lineage: Eukaryota > Metazoa > Arthropoda > Insecta > Orthoptera > Acrididae > Schistocerca > Schistocerca gregaria. The sequence goes on along the minus strand of NC_064925.1, from coordinate 223,914,385 downwards.
GCACAGTCTTTGTCCGTCACAAGGACAGCAAGAGTTCTTGAGTCACATTGTGACTGGTAATGAAACATGGATTGCACATTACTCTCCAGAGAATAAATGTCGATTGAGTGAATCACATCATTCAAACTCCCTGATGAAACCACAAAAATTCAAACAAGAACCTTCAACATGAGAAATCATGGCCATGTTTTTTTGGGATCAGAAAGACATTATTCTTTTAGACTTTTTTGTCAACAAGAATGACAATAAACACTGAGAGGTACGGTGAAACATTATTAAAGCTTATGTGTGCTGCTCAAAATTGCTGGTGGGGAATGCTCTCTAGCAGCATTGTTCTGCTTCATGACAATGCTCAGCCTCACGTTGCAGGAAGAACAAAGACGCAACTGGACGAGTTTCATTGGGAATTACTGAATCATCTGTCATACAGCCCTGACTTAGCACAATCAGACACTCATCTGTTTCCAAAACTGAAGGAATGTTATGGTCAAAAGTGGTTGGAAAATGATGACATGTTGAAAGAAACTGTTACTAGCTTGTTTAATGGTTAGGCGGCAGAGTTCGTCAATGTTGGGCTCTAATGTGACACTACTTGGCAAATGTTCATAGTGACTATCTTTAAAAGCGTGAACGTAGTTTTTTATACAATTTACGTTCATAAATAAAGCTTCTACTACTCCATTTCAAATCAGTTCTTACTTTAAAATGATCCTTATATATACAGATAGAGATATACTGTTTTTTTGATTCTCCTGACAAATGTGAGATTTGACTGTTATAACACCTGATGTTCCCACTTTTCAGTTAATAATAAGGGTTGTAAATATACAGCCTGATGTGCACACCACAATGTCAGTACTGGCTCTCGAGCAAAAATCTGCTGTCTTATGGTGACTGTGGAAGAACAGGCCAACTAGCAGAGGACCTGTGATGTCAGTACAGAGGTCGTGGAGGGCTAAATGAGAGATTCGCACAACAATGAATGCAATAACAGTTAAAAATTACAATTCCAGATAACTATAAACAGGGAGTGTTGCCTATGCAACAAGATCAGAAAACTATTGAATCTGAGGGCAAACGAGAATGTTGACAGAGTTTTGTCAAATTTCATGAGAATAAATGTTCACGAGGAGCCCTAAGAAATCATCACATCAAGGATCTTGTGAAAATGGTCTTTCACATTCTGCAGTTGCAATGATGAACTTTTTGAGAACATTCTGTGGACTGATGAGGCAGTTTTCCACATTGGAGGATTTGTAGCCAGCCAAAATAACATCAGTCTGATGAAGAATGAACATGGGCATCTGGTGTGGTATATCATCCAAAGTTTTTGGTCCTTTCTTTCTGCAGAATACAATGAATGGTGAAAGTTACCTGGATATGCTTCAAGATTTTGTATGGCCAGTAATTTCACAATGGAACAACTCACAGCTTCACTTCATGCAGGATGGAGCACCTGCGCATTTTGCATACAGTGTCTGCAAATGGCTGTATGATCATTTCAAATGTCATTGGATTGGCAAACATGGTACACATGAATGGCCTGCCTGCAGCCCCGATTTAATGCCTTGTGATGTTTTTCTCTGGGGTTTGGCTAAGAGGAGATTTACAAGAAGAAACAATGGAACTTGGATATGTTGGAAGCAGTAATATCTGATGTGTTAGCCAATGTCCCACCTAACATAGCAGGCAGCAGTATCGCATGTACCAGTTCATTTCAAAAAGATTGTGTTGAGAATGCTGGAGCTTATGTGGAGGTTTACAATGATAAACATAACCTCATGGAGTGCTGTTGCTAACAAAGGTAGTATAAGAAAATTAGTTCAGAAATAAAGAAATAGGGAGTGATTTATCACACACACTGTGTACATATGTTCAGAGAATGATTGTGTAGGTAAATTGTTTCCCCTCATTTCTTTCTGGGTCCTTTACAATGCAATTTTCACATCTTTGGCAACCTGAAAGAGCAGTATTTAAAGTGGAAGGGCCAAATTTCAGATCAAGAGAAATATGTTTTATGGCAGCTGGTGAAGACACTATAGGTAGATCTTGTTATTGTTGGACTATAAATGCAGTCATTCTCCGCAATGAAGAGGGTCGCACAGGCATGGTGAGCTGCTTCAAACCAGCCAACAACAACATGACTATTGAGCAGAAAGGTCATTCCATAGTGTTCTCCATGACCCACTTTCAGTTTTGTTTGCCACTTATTATTTGAGTGTTTTTAATTTTATTTTGCACTATGCTCCTTTGGTGCTTGAAATTAAAAAAAAAGTGCATTTGGGGGGGGGGGTGGTTATGTACTGATCAGTGAAATAATTAAATATTTCTCACAGCGTTAGTTAGTTTATTTGCTGTAACTTAAATCAAGAGTAAAGAATGCCTCAAGAAAAATAAAAACACAGATTTTTTTTATTTTGTGACCAGATTTCAACATTATGAAAATAAGATAATTTCTTATTAAATATGTGTATGCAGCTATTGACAATAATAACCCGTGTTATTACATTAGGAAATCTCATTAGCAGTTAGCAATATAATCACTTAAGGCACATAATTTAACAAGATAATTAGCCATTCATTGGGCTTATAGCATATCACTTCTCTGAGATTACAATGAAATACAAAGTAATTTACTTTTGTGCATTTGGAGTAGCCATGGAGTTTTAATGTCGTATAACTTTCTCCAGTTTCCTATCACATCAATTTGGAGTTATGTTCCTTCCATTGCCAGAAGACAATGACCACACAGCAAACTGATGCAGGCAAGAAAGCCAAAAAAATTGTTCAGTTACTTACGATTATGACCTAGTATCTCATTTACAAGAGATCACAGAGAAACAATGCACTCAAGCCACTGTAGACAAGAACATCAGCATACAGCTTATGACTAAAACAAACAATTGTATACATACGTTCAAGGGCAATATTTTGTTTATCAAAAAAGACTGTATACTACAATATATTTTTGCACCAGATAACAATTATCTAAAAATCTTCTTTAAGATAACAACCTTCAAAACTATTTGATGTCTGCTGTTAGAAAATAGAATTATACATGTTGTATTTATAAATCTTGAGAAAATTAGTATACTTTAAAACTTCATTTGCACCCTACATTTTTACTCTCACGTTAATAATTTAATGAGACATTCATAAAACAAAAGAGCCATAGAGATATATTCTATTTTTCAACTCTGAACTAGTTATATTTCAGACTGCCATGCTCTGGACCACACTTCCTCCACAGGCATTAACAATAGGTTCTTAAAGCACATGATTTCAGTAAATAAATTATGTGATATCAATACCACATGAAATTAGTAAAGCTTCCATTCCCTACAGATGCATTTTTTTTTTAAGGAAAATCACTAACTGTGATTTCTGATAGAATCCAAATGCATGTTCTTCCTATAATGACAGTAGCTGAACTCCATTTACATTAACCATTTTAGCACTCAAACCCCACAGCTCCCAACTGAAAGTGTAATACTTGAGAGTAGGTAAATTTTGATGTCTTAACAGGGCTGGTGTCCAAACAAACAAAATAAAGGTTGGAAGGTAGAAGACGAGATACTGGCAGAAGTAAAGCTGTGAGTACCGGGCGTGAGTCATGCTTTGGAAGCTCAGATGGTAGAGCACTTGCCCGCGAAAGGCAAAGGTCCCGAGTTCGAGTCTCGGTCGGGCACACAGTTTTAATCTGCCAGGAAGTTTCAAACAAAATAAAAACTTCTCTTTGAAAGCATGTCCTCTCTAGAGGCTCAGCTCTACCATGCACACATACCTAATCAAATATGTTTAGGTAAATGGTGCTTCCATTCAGCCCCTTTCTACTGCTTACTGCAGTGTGTAATCTAAGCTCCAAAGCTGCTGTTCCTCTAACGCCATACTTGTGACTTTCTCTTCAGAAATCACTTCATAATTTAGCATCTAATTGTAAGAAGCCACTAGTTCAGTTCTATTGTCTCCACAAATTTATTCATGGTAATACCGTCAGTAACAATCCACTCAAACAACTCACAACAGGTGAGAGGGATGCCTAACACCTACGTATATATATGGGGAAGCAGTAGCAGATAGCAATGCCATTGTAATAGCATATTCTCACAACTTCCTCACAGTGTAAACAGCTCATACTTTTAAATTTAAGTGACCGCCATTCGCACACATAGAGAGAAACTACTGAGCCAGAGACCGTCTAGAGGAACAAACATTATAGTCAGTCTCAGCTCATAAATATAAAGAAGGATGTTAGCTACTGAATGTTTTCCAAATTTACATACCATAATTTTCAGTACACATATAGCACACAAAGTATACACTATCCATCTAAACACTGTGTGTAAAAGTATGTTCATAAACAAATGTTACAAAGAGCAAATGAGCATAAAATCTTGTAAAATCATATACTCTACAGAAAGTGCCTATAGTTGCTGCTTGTGCTAATTACGTATAAGCTGACTCATTCCATATCATTGATAGCTTTCATGGTGGGATTATGGGCCATGAAGTATGGCCTTAGAGTACAGTTTCTTACAAAAAGGAACTGTGTTTATAAGACCCGTAATATACTAATGCTACCACATTACACTAAGGTGACAAGTCAAGGGACTGAGATATGCTTATAAACAGTTGACGGTAGTATCACATACACACAGTATAAAAGGGGCAGTGCATTGGTGGATCTATCATTTGTACTCAGGTGATATGTGTAAAAAGGTTTCCAACATGATTATGGCCACATGATGGGAATTAACAGACAATGCTAACAGTGTGATCTCGCTTGTAGTGCCTCTCCTAGGCTCATGATTATGTCAGCTGAACCCTAGATGACTGGAAAACTGTGGCCTGGTCAGATGAGTTTTGATTTCAGTTGGTAAGAGTGAGGGTAGGGTTTGAGTGGGGCGCAGACACCAAGAAGTCATGGACCCAAGTTGTCAACAAAGCACTGTGCAAGATGATAGTGGCTCCGTAATTGTGTGGGCTGTGTTTACGTAGTATCAACTGTGTCATCTGGTCAACTGAACCAATCACTGATGAAATGGTTATATTTAGTTACTTTTTCCCAAACAAAGATGGAATTTTTATGGATGGCAGTGTGCCAGGTGACAACTGTTTGTGATTGGCTTTAAGAATATTGTGGACAGTTTGAGCAAATGATTTGGCCACCCAGAAAACACAACATGAATCCCATAAAACTTTATGGGTCATGATTGTGAGGTCAGTTTGTGCACAATGGCCTGCACTGGCAACACTTTTGCAACCATGGACATCTATAAAGGTAGCGTGGCTCAATATTTTTGCATGGTACTTCCAATGACTTGTTGGTGCACTACACCATGTGGAAGGAGGCCCAACATGACATTAGCAGGTATTCCATGACTTTTTTCCCTTCATTGTACAACAAGTACTTACTACTTACAATGTACTTAACTGAGAATGTAAAATTTTAGGAGATTTGTACATATTATTTGGTTGACCAGCAAAGGCCATTCAGACACATACAAATACTATGTGGTATCATTTTAGTGGTTTTTGACATTGGCTGATAACAAAAATTGAAGGTACCACACTACTGGAAGTTTTCAGAATCCAGAGGCATATAGCAATATCTAGTACTAAGAGAACAGCAGTGAAACAGTTTTGAGATTTCAACACAAGTGGTTCTGGAGCATTTATACAAGCACAGTTCTGGAAGAATTTACTACAGGTCAGTAACTATTAAATGTTTTCACTTTCTTCAGAATGATACTGCATTTATACATCTCTGTGTTGGACAGAATGTGAGTTTGGTTTGCTGAGATTACAGTTTTTTTTTTTTTTTACTGGGAAGAGTAGCTAACTTCCCCTGCTCCTCACATGGCATACTCGTGATTGGAGGTGTTTCGCAAGTGGTGTTTGAGAACACACAGCACACAGTTGTCAAAAGAACAAAGTAGAGGACAAAGTTTGTTGGACGACAGCACAGTAATTTAAAAATTTCTGTTATAAATATGATAATGAAAATTGTGTAGACAGAGTGCAAAATGGTGTTCAGAATTTAAAAGGAAAGGTTATGTAGGAGGGAAATTTTCCGACTTACCCATAGGGAATGTTACAGGACTGTTACTAGAAAATTGCAGCAAAATGCAGGAACACCTAAGATTGACACTTGGTTCAGGGACTGGCAGTTGATTGTCCGCAAAAACAAAAGTAATCTATTACCCATAAGTGGGCAGAAACATCCATTATTGTATGATTACACAACAGCATAACAATCATTGGAGACAATAACACCAATTAAACAAATGGGAGTGTGCATATGGAGTTACTTAAATTGGAACAACCACATAAAACTAAGTGTAGGTACAGAACATACTAAACACATTCGTTGGAAGAATACCCAAAAAATATAATCCATCCACGATGGAAGTTGCTTACAAATTCTTTGTTCAACCAACATTTGAATATTACTCCTCAGTATGGGATCCATACTAGCGAGGAAATAGAGAAGATCTACAAAAGGGCAGAGTGTTTCCATCATCATTTAGTAAGAGTGAAAGCATTATGGAGATAATCACCTAATTTTGGTGGCAGACGGTACAACAGAGATGTTGTGCATCAGAATGTGGCTTACTGTTAAAATTCTGAGAGCATGTGTTCCTTGACAAGTCAGCTGACATATTTCTTTCTTTCCGTCTAAGAATATTTCACAAAAAGACACACTCATTAAATTCAAGCTCACACAGAGGCTTACTCACAATTGTTCTTCCTGTTGACCACTTGACAGAAATGACACTGCTACACAAAGTACCCTTAGCCACACACCATATTGTGGATTTGTGAATATAGATGTGTGTTTCAGTGTGTGTGTGTGTGTGTGTGTGTGTGTGTGTGTGTACAAGCTATAAATACAGGAAACTACTACATTACAAATTTAAATGTAATGCACAGGTCCCCTAATGTACAGCAAAGCACATGGAAACAAGGACATGGCATGGCCATACACCTATGCACTAACACTGTTAAGCCAACAGAAAAGGTAATACACATTACAGCAGAGATCAATACTCTTCCAGTACATTGTGCACAATTTGAAAAACAAGTAAAATTACTTTCTGATCCATGAGTTAAGCTGTGTCTACTGAAAAGATATAGCACTCCTATACACTGTAGAATAAAGGTAAAAGCACAAGTAAGCCATCACTTAAAAGGAGTTACCTGTCGGGCTCTGAGCAGGCTGGGATAATGGAAACAAAACTATGCAAGAGGGTATAGTAAATGTGGGTCATAAGTTCATGTGTACTGCTGTGAGCTAAATATTCCTCATGATGAGGTATTGGAAGTGATTACTTAAGCAGCTTAATGGGAGTAACTATGACACTCTTCAGATAGCCAAAGAGTGGCGTATTGATTGCAGTCGGACTTAGTTTTTTGAAGCACCGTCTTCCTGTGACTGGGAGGTTCCTTCTTTGGATTGTAGTTACAGAGTGAGTGATGCACAGTACATGGGCCTAGCCCTCTTAGCCTCTCCTCACCTGCAGTCTTCCCCCCCTTCATGTGGGCCCGCTGATTTCAGATTTCTCTGAGTGGAAGACCGCACTGGGGGCTTGGAGGGGGGGGTGGGGTTACCAGCACTCCCTCGCATTGTACCCTTTACAACTGGGGCAATCTACAAGAGAGCATGAGTGGTGGCCATTCTACTGAAGATGCCACCCCAACTTCTCCGGCATCCAACCGGCCTAGTCGAAGATCCGGTGCGAGGGACAGCACTTTACACCTGCAGTGAGTGCCACTGCACCTTTACCACCAAGAACAGTCTCAAGGTCCACCACTGTCGCCAACACCTCGTGGCCACCAATGAGGAGATCGTGACAGAGAGACATCATGCAAGGTGGAGAGAAAAAGTGGTCCTGCCACTCGACAGGGCAGAAGCCGAAGTGTTCCTCAAGAGGGATGCCTGTTCTTCTTCATAAACCAAGAACTTATTAGGATGTTCCCCAACCGCACACTTGAAGCCATTAAGTGCCAGCGCTGGAAGCCTGCCCACAAGCAGAGCATCCACGAGTTTATAGAGGCACTTGAAGACTGTCGGGGCGGGGGGGGGGGGGGGGGGGGAAGAACTGGCATCCGGCTTGGGGGCAAGTAGGTCACTGCTTGATGCGGGCAACACCACTGCGCCAGCCGACAACATGGTGAGGGACTGTGTGAGTGCTGACAACAAGCCGTTGCCAGTGGGGCAAGTCGACACCGCCATCTGGGAGCACGTGGTGGGCCTACCCACCTCCACTCATTGACTCTTGGCCCTGGACCACACCATCAGTCTGGGGCTGGGGAGACAGCTCGACATCATCTTGGACATTCTCCCAGATGCCCATGTGTCAATCGGTTCCAGAGAGGAGAGGAAGCAGAAGAAGCTGCCTGCGGGACCACCACAGCAGCAGTGCAAACAGCGCCGATGGAAGTACGCATGGATGCAGAATGCCTTCTGATGGTCGCATGTGCATGGCCTCCTGGATGGCACCCTGCTGTAGCTGTCACCCGACATACCCTGCCTGCTGGACATCTGCACCAATCTCTTCACTAAGAAGCCCATCTGCACTGTGGGCTTCATCAATGACCTCCTCCTGCTGCACTCAGAGCCTGTCGCTCTGGAGTGCCTGTGGGGGCTGGTCACCACCGAGGAGGTCGTGGCCACTCTGCCACCCAGGGGTTCAGCAGCAGGACCTGACGACCTAACTCCAATCAAACTGCGGCACCTGCCGCATGAGGTTCTCCTCCTTGCAAGGACTAAAGCACCTCCTTCACGCGTACACCTCTATCCTTCCAAAGACGGCTGCATCAACAAGCCCCACTGACTCTCGCCCCATGACCATTTGCTCGGTGCTGACGTGAACCTTTCACAAGGGTCACATGCCGTCCATCCAGTGTGCTGTCTTCGACCTGCTGGAGGTGATGGTGTCCACAGTAATGGTGAACTGCTGGGGACTTGGTCTCCTGAGTTGGCACGTGATCTCAATGGCTTGGGGTTTGGACCCTGAGAACTGTGAGAACTGGTGGTGTTAAGTGCCCGAGTGCTGCAGAGCTGCTGTTCCACCTACAGGATCTTTGAGTGGATGACGGTGTGAAGGCCAATGCCTAGAGTCGGATGAAGAGTGCGGGACTTGTTTTTCCTGATTCCTGGGGAAGCCACATACAGGAGCTAGACTTTTATTGATCATATGTTTATCCAAAAATGTGGCACCTATTTAACCAAATATTAGAGTCTTTGCAGAAACTCTGTATTATTATTTTATCGTCAATAAAATCAATTCATAGCCAGAAATGGCATATCAGTCACAGGTGAACTCCTTGTAACCGACATGTTGCTTTGAAGCTTCTTCCTTGGGCTGTTACCAGGGGAGTAATGCACAGTACACAGGCCTAGCCCATTTAGCCTCTCCTCTCCTGCAGACTTACCCCCTTTAAGTGGGCCCACTGATTTCGCTGAGTGGAAGACCGCACCTGAGCTAGGGGGCATTTGCAAGCCTTCCCTCGCATGATACCCTTAGATAGTTGAGGGCAGCACAATAGAGAATACAAGCGGTGGCCCTTCCGCTGAAGGCACCACCCCGACACCCACCCGACCAACTGGCCTGGTCGAGGATCCTGTACGGAGAGCAGCATACACCTGCAGAGTGTGCCTCCACACTTTCACAACAAAGAACAGTCTCGGGGTCCACTCCCACTGTCAATACCACGCAGCCACCAATGAAGAGATTGTGATGGAGAGGCACCGCACGAGGTGGACTGAAGAGGAAGTTCTGTCACTCGCCTTGGAATCTGAACCGTTTCTCGAGAGGGGCGCCCGGTTCTTCTTTATTAATCAAGAAGTAATAAGGATGTTCCCTGACTGCACACTCAAAGCAATTAAATGCCAGAGATGGAAGCCCACCTACAAACAGAGGGTCCATGAATCCATGGAGGCACTTAACGAAGGTCGGGGAGGAGAGCCGATGTCCAACTTGGGGGCAAGAGGCTCCTGCTCAATGCAGGCAACACTGTGTCAATGATGTGGGGAGGGACAGCGCAACAACTGACACCGAGTCACTGCCAGTGGGCCGATCGACACTGCCATCTGGGAGCTCCTGGCAGGTCTACCTGATTTTTGCCCAGTAGTTCTCGGCCCTGGACAGCATCATCACTCTGGGGCCAGGAACACAGCCCGATGTCATCTTGAGTGTGATCATGGATGCCCTTGTGTCAGTCGGTTCCAGAGAAGAGAAGGAGCAGAGGAAGCACATGCTGCTCCTGCCACCCAGGTGGCTGTCATCTGTGGGCTAGTGCAGCAGTGCCTGTGAGGGACCAGTCACCGCCGAGGTGGTCAAGGCCCAGGGGTTTTGCAGCAGGCGCTGACAGCCTAATTTCTATCAAGCTGCAGTGCCGCCCACATGAGGTTCTAGTGAAACTGCTGTATCTTCTCCTGGCAAGGACCCTTTGTGAGCGCCTCCTTCATTACACCTCTCTTCTTTCCATGACAGCTGCACCATCATCCCCCACGAACCTTTCACAAGATTCTTGTCTCGTACTTGATGTGTGCAGGTTCTGTAGACAAATGTCAGTGGGTGTTCATCCCTCAGGATAGGATGTTGGAAAACAATTTCATCCTTGACCAAGCTCTCATCGACAGCATCCACTCCTGCTGCTCTGTATTTGTTGCTTTGATCAACATTTCTAAGGCATTCGATTTCATAGATCATGCTGAGGGTGCATGATCTGCTGGATGAATTTATAGAATACTTGGTGAGATGCCACAAGGGCAGTGCAACTGTGATAACGGGGGCACTGGCATAGGTGTGGCAGTGTAGCTGTCACGCGGACCCTCTTCCCCCCCCCCCCCCCCCCCTGCTCGTTATTTAATTTTGCTGTGGACTATGTTTTAGAACAACTTCTCTCCCATACTGGTGGTCGGACCCTGGGCCACAAAGGCAACGCTGGGCCTTTGCAGATGATGTCCTGCTGTTTGTGTCGACCAAGAGGGCCCTGCAGTCACTCATTGCAGCCATGGCAGCCTTCATATACCTGGGGCTGCACGTCAGTCCGTGGAAGTGTTTCACCCTCTTCTGGGTGGCTTTGGCCCCATTACAAGATGGTGAAGGTGGACGGAGACACCACCTTCGAGGCTGGAAACACCACCATGCCAGCCCTACGCATGGGGCTGCAGTTCTCAATGTCGAGTCAATGGCAGTTCAACCTTCAATGACATCTGCAGGAGCAGGCTGGAAGTCATCTCTGGAGCTCCACTGAAGTCGCAACAATGTCTCCAAGTGCTCATTAACATGTTCTGTCTGGCCTGTAGCACAGGCTGGCCCTCAGCCACACCTACATCGGTGTCCTGAAGTTGGTGAACATCCCCATCCAAGCTGCGATCAGGAGATGGTAACGCCTCCTGGCAGATGTCCCCTTGGGCTACCTCCATGCTCCTGTGGCCCAGAGAGAACTCAGTGTTCCATCATGCTACTGGATGGGGCCAACCATCCAATGCTCTCGTCTCCTGGCGCTGAGGAAGATAGGGCCAGCCATCGAAGGTGTGAGCCTGGACAGGGTGTAGCGTGATATCATGGCACTGGAGTGGCACTTTATATGGGAGGGGCAGGAGGCAGACACCAGATGCAGCACAGCTGCAGAGGTGTCGAAATCGCCACCCATGTCCTCCAGGCTTGCTCCCAGATGCACAGGTCTCACATAAAGTGACACAATGCCATCGTGAAGTATGTCGCCCCTGGACTCGTGCAAAAGGGCTGCTAAATGTCACCATAGAGCCCGACCTCCACACACCTGGGGGACTGCACAAGCCAGACGTCGTGGTGGTCAAAGACCGTATAGCCTGCGTTATTGACATCCAGATACTCAGCAAGCATCTGTGACTCGACTGATGTCACAATGAGAAGGCAGTCTACTATGTCATGCCGTCCATCCGGCATGCTGTCTCCAACCTTCGTCCAGGTGTCCGTGAGGTGACGATGTCCACAGCAACATTGAACTGGCGAGGGGAGGGGGGGTGCTGGTCTCCTGCGTTGAGTGCCAGACTCCTGTAGTCATTCTGTTCATCATACAGGATCTTTGAATGGATGACGGCGAGAAGGCCAAAGCCTAGAGTCGGCATTGGGTGAAGTGTGCTCGACTTTATGGGGAAGCAGCATCAGGAGCAGCATCAGGAGCAAGCCTTTTTATTGATCTTTTGTTACTCAGAAAATGTGGCAAAATGTTTGGCCATATAATTTAGAGCCATGAATTAAACTTTTATTAAAATATCTTCGTTCAATAAAATTGTGTTATATAATCAGATTATGTTGGAACAGCAATGTGAACATAGGGTCAAGAGATTACCTTGTATGTGAAAAGAGAATAACAGTATTACAAAATTGAAAGGGGAAACCTGACAGTGATTGGAAAAAAAGTTATGTTATTATGTTACCAACAGTAGATTGTAGAGTTCAAGATAAAAATTATTTTCACAAGCAAATAGATCATATGCATAAGATCATATTGTTGCAAACAGAAATTACCAGAGTCCTCCACTGTCACTTGTTCTGCAAGACTTGTAAGCTAGTGGAAAGCAAAAGTGGAGTGTGATCTTGGACTACAGATGACTACATGATACCACCACAAAGCCTTTCCACTGCCACATGTGTCTGAGATGCTACATCTGTAAGGGCAAGTTAATTTAATCTTACAAGCATATACAATCAGATTTTAATAGATTATAAATACACCAAAAATATAGTGTTTAGTTCCAAGGAGCCCTAAGGTTCTCCGAAAAGCTCATGAACTTAGTCTTGTCAGGACTTTTTTTTTCTTTTATGGTCTGGTCCAAAAAAATTTCAGTTGTTGGATAAACTGACCCCAGATTCATTTTCAAAAATGTGTGCTTTATCAACAGAACATTTTCATAAATAAACACATGCTCTAGCACCTAGATTGTGTTTTCATCAAACACACATGAAAGGAGATCAATCTCACAAGGCAAGGATTACTCATCTTCACAGTTTAAGCTGCACATCATTTTGTATAGCGTGGTTGCCAAGCCTCTAATGTCACTTAACAGTGTTAATAAGCAGAATGTAGTCGTCGTCAGATTATCGGCCTCTTCTTTAGCAGAGGTCCTACAAATTGCCCTGGTTTTTGAGTTTCCCCTACGAAAAGATCTGCTAATACGTCAGCACTTAGAAGAAGCACAACTGTGCAGTCTTCTGCTCTCAGATCTGTGTCACCCAGGCTATATAACAGCTGTCTCAATTCCACTACGACCCGTGTGTGTTGTAGTTGCTTTAATCTAGTACTTGTAATCTTGACAAGAGTGATCTGTTGGGAGCTGTTGTATGTATTCACAGGACATGTACCCTCATTCAGATCTCTAAGAGGGGACTACCAAGGTGAAAGGTAACTAAGAGAAGGAGATTTAATAACCAACAAAATTTTAACATTTTAAGAGTCAGAGCATGGAATGTTGGAAGTTTTAATGAGACAGAAAAGCTCAAAATTCTGAGAAACAAAGTGCAAAGGCTCAATGTAGATATGTCAGCAAAGAGAAATGGAAAGAAGATAAAGGATTTCCGATTAGATAATTATAGAAGAATATCAACAGTAGCAGAAACTGGTATAATGGGAGTGAGATTCATTATGAATAAAGGTATGACTGATAGTGATTTACTGGTAACAGTTCAGTGATAGCATTCAGCTCATCAGAAATGACAGCAAACTAATGCCAAAACAATATCTTAGATATACATGCTGATGTCACTAGCAGGAGATGAAGAGATACAGACAGCATATCAGTATAATGAGCAGGTAGCTTGGCGTACAAAGGGAAATTAGAATCTAATAATCATGGAGGATGAGAATGCAGTAGTGGTGAAGGAAGAGAAGACACAGTAACGAGAGAATAGGCACTTGGTAATAAGAATGAGAGGAGACAGACTACTTGATTTCTGCAATAAATTTCAGAAAGTAATAGCAAATACATAGTTCAGAAGACACAAGAGAAGGAGACATGGGAAGATTTCAGCTGAATTACACCATGATAAGACACAGATCCCGAATCATGTATTGGATTGTTCCTAACTTCTTATCTCAGAAGTAGATATAGACTCAGATCACAACTCAGTAGTGATAAGGAGTAGGCTGAAATTTAAAAGAAACATCTGGAAGAACCAATTTGGAAAGATGCAGGACACAGAAGAATGAGGAGGAGCATTTGAAGTTCTGTAAGACTGTAGGTACAGTAATAATAAATATTAAAATAGGCAGTTCAGATGAGAGGAATGGATAGCTCTGAAAACAGCAATTACAGAAGTTGGACACACAATCAGAGGTACAAGGAAAGTAACTGCAAAGATAGATTGAGTACCAGAAGAATTTCTGCAATTGATCTATGAAAGAAGCAACTACAAAAATGGTTAGGGAAAGACCAGGATACAGCAATATGTCACTGAGGAATGAAATAAATGAAAGCACAGGGAAGACAAGGGGGAAATGGCTGCAGGAAAAAGGTGCAGAAACAAAAATAAATGGTTGTTGGAAGGACTGATTAAGTCAAAACAATGTTTGGTGAAACTAAAAGCAATGGTGTCAAAATTGTGTGTGCCATACGAATTTTATGTTAAATGCAGAGGAGAGAAGGTGAAAAGAGTACAGTGAAGGCATCTGTGAGGGGGGAAAACTGATCTGATAACATGACAGAAAAAGTGGGAGTCAGTATGGAAAACAAGGAATCCAATAACTGACTTTTGGAAGATCTGTGATAAATAAGGCAAAAAGGATACATAACATTCCTTTGAAAAATCTAACATCATTAAGAGAAGTGGTGTGTAGAGCCTATGACACTGGGGACGTAACATCAAACTTTGGAAAAATAGCATCCACATAATCCCAAAGATACCATAAGAAGATGTGTGCAAGAACTACCACAGAATCTGCTTAACTGCAGAGAAGTTGCTGAGAAGAATAACACACAGAAAAATTGAAAATAAAATTGAGGATCTCTTAAATGGTGATCAGTTTAGGTTTAGAAAATGCAAAGGCACCAGAGAAGCAGTTGTGGCACTGCGCTTTGTAACAGAAGCAAGTCTTAAAAAGAAGAAGAAGAAGAAGAAGAAGAAGAAGAAGAAGAAAGGTTCCTAGGATTTGTTAACACTGAAAGAGTGTTTGATAATGTAAAATCAGGAAAGATACTCTTGAGCAAGCTACAGCAAAAGTCAAATCATATACACTATGATCAAGGTCCATGTGGGAACAATAAGAATGGAACACCGAGAACAAAGTTATCAGATAAAAATGGTGTAAAGACAGGGATGCAGTCTTTCATGCCTACAGTTCAATTTATAAATCAAAGAACTAGTAATAGAAATAAAAGAAAGGTTCATGAGTGGGATTAATATTCATGGTGAAAAGATATAAATGATAAGCTTCACTGATGACATTGCTATCATCACTGAAAGTAAATACGAATTACAGGATCTGTTGAAAGGAATGAACAGTCTAATGAGTACAGAATTTAGATTGACAGTAAACTGATGACATATGAAAGTAATGATGAACAGCAGAAATAAGATTAATGGTAAACAAAATAAGATTAAAGATAAACTAACCAGATGAAGTGAAGGAATTCTGTTACCTTGGAAGCAAACTGACACATGATGTGTAAACCAACAGGGACCTTAAAAGCAAACAAGCACATGCAAAGATGGCGGTCCTTGCCAAAAGCCATTTACTAGTTTCAAATGTACATCTTCATTTAAGAAGACATTTCTGGAAATGTACATCTGGAACACAGCATTGTATGGCAATTTATTATGGACTGTGAGAAAACTGGAGAAGCGTAAAACTGGAGCATTTGAAATGTGA
The DNA here is from genome assembly GCF_023897955.1 of Schistocerca gregaria. Lineage (NCBI taxonomy): Eukaryota > Metazoa > Arthropoda > Insecta > Orthoptera > Acrididae > Schistocerca > Schistocerca gregaria. The sequence continues at coordinate 223,898,521 of NC_064925.1, read as the reverse complement.
TTCTGAAAAGGGGCTAATAAGGTAAGGAATGCGGAGGGTCTCTGCAGAATCAGTGAAGAAAGGAACACATGGAAAACACTGACAAGAAGCAGTGACGGTGATAGGACATGTCTTAGGACACCTAACTTTCTTGCTACTAGAGGGAGTGATAAAATGTAAAAGCTGTAGGAGGAGACAGACATCGGAATACACCCAACAAATGACTGAGGATGTACGGTGCAAGTGCTACTCCGAGACGAACAGGTTAGTGCAAGAGAGGAATCCGTGGCAGGCTTCATTAAACCATTCACAAGACTGATAACACAGACAAAAAAACACTAACAGATTTTCATTTAATACTGATTATTGGAACTTTGTAAGTAGACAGTCATGAGATTGTTGGTGTCTCTGTACAGGGCATCTAACAATACAGGTTTTCCAGCATCTGTCACTTTCTCTCTTAAGAAGGAATGAGGAATGAGAGTCGTGATTCCATCACATCATCAAGAGTCAACAAAGGTCTCACTGATCACCAACATAAGTCAGACTACTTATCTGCTTTAAAACATTCTCTAACAATGAGAGAGTGGAACAATGACAAAAGATGAATGATCATCAGAAAGGAACCTCAAGTTACCACTAAGTGTTTTGCACTTCGGTGCATGTTAAATAAACTCTCACTATCAATCTGCTTTGGAGTTATTGAGAAACCTACTCATCTTCCTTTTCTGCCAGAATTACTTTGATGATTCCACTCAGCTGGATCTCCCCGCCACCCCCCCCCCCCTCTCTCTCTCTCTCTCTCTCTCTCTCTCTCTCTCTCTCTCTCTCTCTCTCTCTCGCGCCCACACACACACACACACACACACACACACACACACTAGCAACTGACAACTGGCAACATGCTGAATCCCCATTCAAACACTGTTAAGCAAATTTTATTCAAAGCAAAAGAGCTGATAGTGGTTATCTATTAACCAGACTGCAACAACGAAAAGAAAGGTTTTGTAGAATAGGTGATATGTAGTTTTTGAGTAAACAAAGTTAAGGGTAAAATGCTGAGTATTCTAGTCTAGGACAACTTGAGATTTATGCTCACTTGACTACCTAAGTCATCAGTATGTTAAATTAATAAATTAACACAGAAAGTTATTTATTGACAATTAGTGCACTATTTTGGAAAGTTCTAAGTTGACAAATTTTATCTTCCATATACATTTTTCTTATTTTCCTTGCACTATCTTCTTCTGTTAAAAGCAGAATTCACTTCACTTCACTCCACTACCATTGTTCCCACTGTACATCCACATTTATCAGGTCACATTCAACTTAGCTTTAGGTACTTCATTTGTATAGGTTCATCTTTATCACATAAATTTTATGCTTTACAATTACCCGTTTCGGCCATTAACATCTTCAGATCATAAAAAGTATTCTGATTAGGAATCAATATCAAAATCTATATATCTAGGTCCCTGTATGCTACTTGTGTATCGAAAATTCTGCTATTTATACCTGGTTAATGTTCTATAGCTAACATACATCTTTATATTTAAGAGGTTGGGCCGAAAATTCCCTTATTGATCCTAGATGGTCTGTGCTCAGCAGTTCAGCAGTTTTACTCTAGCACACAACAGCCAGCCAGTCGCATTTGAAGTACGAGCTGTTTACAAGGTAAAGAAATTGTTGATTATATTGTCACAATGGATATACTATCAGTCCATTCATATCTAAGAGGGTGTGGCACAATATGTATGTGATAAATATTTTGTGCAAGTGTACAAAATAATCGTGTGACTCAGTTCCACAGTGGTGGTTGTTTTTCCAGAATTAATGACTACATTTTAGTAGTTTCTTGTACAAAAGTGTTATTTTGTGAATAACTGTTTGGATCACTTAATATAGGTCATTATTTATAATGTCACTTCAGCTACTGACATCACCAGATTTGTAATTAGGATTAAATGCTTAATCCCAGACAGACTCAACAAAAGGACTGCTATATGTTTGAGCTTTTGGCCAAAAGCCCTTCCCCTCAAGTACAAAACACACACACATTCATACAACCACAACTCAAACATACATGATCACTGTGAATGTGCGTGACTTTTCTACTTTAGAAAAACCCCTTTCAAATGCATAGTAGCAATTTGTTGTGCCTGCCTATGACCCAACATCTCCTCTATATGGTGAGTAGCAATCTATCCCTTTCATAATATTGTCATTATTCGATCCTTGATTTTCGATTGTTTGATTAATATTAATGGGAACTGAAACAATCCATCTTCTCCCATGTTAACATTAGCAAATAGAAGGAACATTTTATCTTAAACCAGTAAACATATGACAGCAAAATTTGGATTACATGTTCAATGAACAAGAGGCATTTAATATATAAAGTTATGAAAAGAATTGATTCCACATGGGTCAGTGTATCTGCAGTGACAAGAACTCTCTTACTCAGTACACTGGAGGCCTCAAAAAGGCCTTCACAGACAGACACTGCCTCCAGGCTTAGTCTGCAAACAGATTTCCCTTGGCATATCCCCACACATCCCCAAACCTCCCACCACTTCCAAGAATCAGCTACAAAAGGAGCACCTTTTTTGTCAACCAGTACCACCCTGGACTGGAACAACTGAACCACATCCTTCATCAGGGCTTTTGATTATCTATCATCATGCCCTGAAATAGGGTCATCCTACTCAATATCCTTCCTATTCCTCCCGAAACAGTGTTCTATAGCCCACCCAACCTCTGCAGCATCCTAGTCCATCTCTACGTCAATCCCAGCCTCTTGGTACAGCATTCATATCCCTGTGGAAGACCCAAGTGCAACACCTGCCAAATCCACCCACACATCACTCCCTACTCCAGTCCTCTCACAGGCTTATCCTACCCCATCAGAGGTTGGGCCACCTGTGAAACCAGCTGTCACATATTAGTTCTGCTGTCATCACTGAAAGTTTTTTATATTGGTATGACTGCCAATCACCTACCTGCCAGAATGAGTGGTCACCAGCAAACTGTGGCCAAAAGCAATGTGGACCACACTGTGGCATAAAAAGCAGCCCAACATAACTTGCTTGATTTCAATGTCTGCTTCACAACCTGAGCCATCAGGATGTTCCCATCCAACGCCAACGTTTCTTACCTGCACAGACGGGAGTTATTCTTACACCTTCTCCCCTCCTGAAACTATCCCAGACTCAAACCTATGGTAACTTAATGTCCCCATAGTCTCCATTCAACAGCTTCCACCCTCTCTGTCTTTTCTTCTCCTCCCAATTTGCATCCACCCCTCACCCTCACTGTGTACCGCTCTCTGTCAACGCGCCCACCTGTCTTTTCCATTCTCTGTTCTGTTCCTTTTCTTTTCGGGTCCCCATTTTCCTTCCTCCCTCCCCCACAGTTTTCCGATGTTGCACCAGGCAGCCTTGTACTGCCACCTTCTGGCCCCTGCCCACTCCACCAGACAGTGCTTTTCTCTCCCAATACTCTTACCTTGCTATTCCTTCCCCTTCTCTGTCCTGTCCCCCTTTGCTGCTTTCATTCAACAAAACAGTTGCAGTCTGGCTAAAGAGTTGGAGGTAGTGGTCACATGTGCATGAAGTGTGCCTGCTTGCATAAATGTGTGCATTTTTCTTTTCTGAGTAAGGCTTTGGTCAAAAGCTGAGTGTGTAACAGTCTTTTCTGTCTACAACACAACCTGTCATCTTTATGGTGAGTAATAATCTATTCTTTTCATACTTGTTGATATTCTGACCTGGCCTTTCCATTGTTTGATCAGACAGATATACTTTATCAGGCTACAAAAAAGTTTAGAAAGTTCACTCGCCAAATCTCTGAATTTGTAAAAAAAGCTTCAAAGTCAATATCAATAAAACATACACCTAACTGAGGCATCAGTTGCCCACTTGACTCTAAATGCTAGCTGAGATATGGTGCTACTGTGGGAGACATTGCCATTTTTTTTTTCTTTTTTACCCCGTTCTTCAGATTATGAAATGACAGATAATGTTTACATTACAAATATTCGAACTCAAATTATAAAAACATGATTTAAATGAGTATTGTTGCATATTCATGAAATTGGTTTTTCAGATGGCAGTAATTAGTCCCTGTGAAATTTGTCGAAATGTGACGAGTATTCACTGAATCTGATTTAAAATAATATCTATATGGCAGCCGCATAAACTTTAGTATTGAGTACCTAGAGCCTTAACATCATGATATGATTCTAAACTTTGTATTTGTTCTTATAATTACATGCATGTCATAAATAAAAACTGTACTAAGAACTAAAGCTTATCCAAACAAAGTACTAAAATGTGAAGATTTGTAAACCACATTTCAAAGTATAAAACAAACTAATTATTGCATTAAAATGTTTTGGAAGTAACCTACATTTCTAGGAAACCAATAAAAATTGTAAAGATGTCATCAAATTATCTTATTGCAACTATAGTCTAGACATTTTCCGATTGAATGGGAATTTAAGTTTATTATCTTCGCTGATCTCTTCTCATACCCAGATCACCTCATTTCTCTCTTTTCTACAAGTCTTGCAGAAGCTGAATTGCTTTTAATTTTAACTACAGTGTAATTGGAAGTAACTCCACAGTCCAAACATCTATTGTTGAATTTCTTGTTCAAAACACTTCACATCACATTCCTTTCAGTCTTATAAAACAGATTAACTTACACTCAGCTGACCTGGCATAATCTTATTAATAAAGGAAATTTCATCTCTCAAAAACAGAGCTCCACAAACGCTTTTGAATGACCAGTGTGAATTTAACCCTATGCTTTTTGAAGTTTCTCGAAAATTGCTAGTGGGGTGTGTGCTAACTGATGTGCTCTCCACCTTTCCGCTGGGCCACACCTTGCTTCACATCTGCTGGGGCGACGGAGCTCCCACTGGTTGCAATGAAACTAACATGCCTTGGAGAACAAGTTACTGGTTCTTTCCCATGATGTAACTGCCATCCAAAACATTTTAATCTAATAATTGGAGTGTTATTTTTTTCTTTTAATATGATTTACAGGTCTTCATATTTTAGTATATTGTCTGGCTAAGTTTAGTTCATAGGGCACAGTTTTTATTTATTACAAACATATAATAATATAAGCAAATGCAACACTTAGAATCACATCATCATGTCAAAGCAAAAAGTACTCATTACTAAAGTTCATGCAACTGTTGTATAACTACTGTTGTAAAAAAGATTTGATTAATATCGGCTGTCAAATTTTGATGAACTTCACATGGATTAACTACTGCCACATAACTTTGGATGTTTGTAATTTAAAAACTGTCTGTCATTTTATAAGTTTGAAAGGGGGATGGAGAGGTATGTGTGTGTGCTCCGCTAGAATACTGAGACAAGTTGACTGCTAGTGCCCTGATTGGGCATAAGTTTTACTGATATTAGCCCTGAACCTTGTTTTACACGTTTTCAAGTTTGGCGACTGAACTTTTAAAATTCTTAGCTTCTTAGTTTTTAATTTTTTTGTAGCCTTAAAATGTATAATAGATGTCTCTAGTTCTTACGCTCCTTTAATTTTAACTAAAGATTTGAAGAAGACATTAGTCGAAATGATATTATAAATAAGAGACATAATATATTAAGCAATCTAGACAGATTTATTCAAAAAATGTTCATGGTGATCATAGGATCATTCAGTTTTGCTTCCTTTATTAGTAAAACAAAAATGTTACTTGGATGTTTGCAGAAAGCAATTATGGTAAATTAATGTAAACCTCACGCTTAATTTTCTATCTGTATTGTGAGATGTTTTCATGTTCTTCATAATATAGATGTCCTGATATCCTTATAATGTGTTCCCACTTTTAGAGTATGGAGATTGTTGGAATTAGCGACAAGTCCAAAAAACGTTAGGTACAGAAAAAAGTATAAATACTGCAGTTGAAGGTATGGATGGGAATTCCCTTGTTCATAAATCTTAAGGAAAATATTCAATTTCTTAAATAGTGTTAAGTGGCATTGCCCCCTCTTGACTGGACATGCAAATAAATGTACTAATCTCTATGAGTGCAGATCTCAGGTTAACCTATGTACCGACTACTCATGGTTGTCCCTATCTGATGCTATTATGTGTAGAAAATGACTGGCCATGTGCAGCACTTTGGATGATTGATATATGGCTTTTAGAGGCCAAATGTTTGATTGTTTTGTGACACCATCTGTTCTAATTGTGAAATAGAATAAAAACAAAAATTTATTATCAAAAACAAATGACAGAATTAAATTGAGTTCGTATAGTATTGAAATAAAATCACATTTCATCTTCAATTTAATTAAATATTAGTTGCCTTTGTAATAAACTTTGTGTTCAAAATCATAAACACCTATGAAATAAATTTTTAAAAAGTGAAGTTTCTCTACATAGTCAGTTTCCTGATCTCTCTCATATTTTTAACTTTACACCAGGTGTACATACTATACAGTTCAAACATGCACAGTAATTCCAACCATAAAGTTTAGATGTGAGCCAATACTTGTTGGGAAGTGCATAAAAGTTGGACTGACACCGAAACCTGCATTCCATTGAAGGAATAGTGAGCAATATAACATACTGATATAATGAAGTGAAATGCGAGCAAGTGTGAGCAACCAAAGTGTGGACTGGGTGGTAAATGAAGTACTCTTCACCACAAACTATATGATGGCTAGTGCATAAATGTAAATGAAAGCCTTTTCATTCCTAAACACGAGAGTGGTGCTAATCAAACTGTCACAAATGCTACAATATGATTGCTATACAACATTCTAAAGCAGATATATAGAAACTCCACACTCCTGATTTTCATATGCTACAAATTTATGGAATATGTTAGAATCCTGTACCAAAAGCAGTTATATTACAAACAAAAGCTGTACTATGATGCTATTTCCAAGAAGCCTTGAGGAAAATGTCAGTAGTGAAAACATTGAAACTGATAGTATTAATAATAGCTTGCCAAGAGGCCTTGAAGTAAAAGAAATGTGGCGTCTATTTATGTTGGCATTTAGTATGATACAATAGACAGTATGTGTGTTTTTCTTAAGTTTTCTGTGCCACACTTTGTAAAATAATTGTCAATTACAGAAATTTTAACCATCTCTATATGTGAACATGATTTCCTCTTCATTGTCACAGCTATGCACTAAAAATATGGTTGAGTGCTACTCCCATCAAATGACACAGCTCAAATTAAATGATGCAACTTTTCCTTGTGTTTTGTTTGGTGTTGCAGGTCTACAAGACTGCACTTCCATTATTCACTGTGAAATGAAGACCATAAATACATTTACAATTCATCCTAAAGGCCTATACTGTAAGAGTTGAGCCACCATTGCCCTCAAACTCCCAGACTGCCAGCAAATCATATCAGAAGTGTGTTTAAATTCCTGAGACATGTCTGGAGAAATCCTGTACAAAACACATAATGAGATGTTCTCAAGTGTCTTTAAACACGACTCATTTCCCATCCACAGATGAAAGTGCTGATAGTGAATAAAATACATGTGAAGGTATATTCATATATTGTATATAACTTTGTTTCAATTTTTGATGTCATGTGAGCAGTAGCATTTCTTTCCTTAAAGTATAGATGAAACGCAACGTACTCACCAATGTGTACCTTGTTCAATTCTGTCATAGATCTCCAGCCAACAAGTGTTTAATGATTTTCCTTATGTTCAATCAGCATGAATGTGAGACACTGACTATGATTCATTCACATTGATGGTAGTGAATTGAATTGAAGCCTGAGGCCAGAGATTATATGTACCTGTTGCACTAATGTCTGAGTGGTTTTCCCTGACCATTATCACAGTAGTTCTCTCCCTGCTACTTTCAACTGTCATTCACTACAGCACAAGAATCCAGGATCTGTTCACTTTGAGGCTTTCTTCCTTCTCCTCTCATTTTCTTCCTTCTCATGTTTGAAATTTATATGATTTCCAATAACATACTGGAGTGGTTACTCTTCTTCACAGCAAGATCCTCATTATCAGCAAATTTTACTGTGTACCTGTCCACATACCATGTGTGCTCTGCCTCAGCTGATTTCGTGACCTATTCCAACCTGCAAAATCAATTATGTTCGATGATAATGATGAATCATCCAATCATTTCAACATAGACTTTTCTCATGTACACAATATGCGGTATATTCCCGATGTTGCTAGTAGGTTCCTTTTGTCTTTTGCTGGTCTTAAGACTCTCTTTGACCTTCTTGGTAGTCTTTACACCATGTTTGTGTAATATATGGCTGATTCTGTCCATCAACCTGTGGATGCATGGAGGAATGGCTGTGACCAACATTTCTTCTTCTAATGTGTCATTTTATCAAGTGTTAGGTTTTGTGACGCTTCTTATGTAACTGATCAAGTGCACAATGCTCAAAACAGATTCCTCGCATTTTATGTTACATATAAGTAAATTTTATGTTGAAATGGAGACTGTTCAGATGTCTTAGGTAGCTGAGGATATATGCACTCAAACCACCAAATACTGCACTGAGCAAAACAACCAGCTTGCACCTCAAAAGAGAAGAGTTACAAATTACCAACAGACTTAATGATAAAGAACAATTAGTACCATCTGCTGACAAGGGAAATGTGACTGTTGTAAAGAAGACCAAAGATTATGAGAGCAAAATATATGTGATCTACTAGATCCGATGACACAGTGAAGGATAAGGGCAGATCTAACACAGTAGATTCCATCAAACACACATTGGTTAATCAAACATTGTCTCCCTCTTGTCAGACAAACAGAGAAACCTGTGCAACACACAAGCTGTACCACCTCAGCAGTATGGTTCACCAAAAATCCCTAAAGATGATGATCCTTTAAGGCAGACCATAAGCATTCCTGACTCAGCAACTCATAAACTGAAAAAACATTTTGCCTCTTGGCTTCAGTCACACTTGAGGAAGACCAGCACATAAAAAAAGCACTCAGTACATTTAAGTGAGAAGCTAAAGAACCAGAAACTTGGACTAAACAACATCCAGATCAGTTCTAAGATTGTTTCTTTGTTTACCAAAATGCCACTCAGTGCCCCCCTCCAGTATATCGGTTCCATTTTCCTGGAGGACATCATCAAGCACTTTCACCCATGTCTTACAACAAACTATTTTATGTAGAATAGTGATTTCTATGAACAGCTGGAAAGTATAACCACATAGATCAGTGGTTGCCAATTTTTTCATGGAGTACTTAAAAAGACTGGTGCTGGATTTGGCACCTTGTAAACTTTAAGACGTGGTACAGGTATGCCAATGACACCATCATGTGGATTCATAGTGAGAAGCAGCTCAGCGACTTCTTAAGACAATTGACAGTCTCTATACAGGAATTCCATGGAAATGTGACATTTTTGTCCTAAGATTTTTTGGCACCTAGTCATGCAGCATATCATGTTGAAGCACAGAATGAGTTGTTTCTGAATTTGCCAACACTACAACAACAAACCTAGTAAGAGCTATGCATAATAAACATAAGTTGTAAGCAATAACAGTGTTCTATGAAACATATTTTACATGGCATGCTAAATGATTATCTCTTCTGTCATTTAATGTAGGTTTTTGCGGCATATGGATTACTCTAGTGTGTACAGATAATAATCAAAATAGCTTCAATGTCAATGGTACGTAAGTCACCAAACGTGCTGTTTTTTCCAAACTACACTGTGTTTTTGGTTATTGTGTCTATAAACATCAGGATAGACATACAATATAGAGGACTGAGAAAGGGGATGCATTATATGCTTCTACGCACTTTATTAGGTGGCATGATAAATGTAATAGGTATTTTGTGACACATGTAACCTCTATGAATTATTACCTTAATCACAGTATGTACTGATAGTTTGTTATCTCCTCACTTGATGTCACCACAAATAATTACACAATATGTATAATTAATAGATTACTTTTTTTGGTCGGAAGTAGTTGAAACACGTATCTTTGAGGACTATGGCTACCGTGACACCAGCAGAACTGAAAAGTAATAGGGAATCTAAGCAAGATACAAAGAAGAAAGTGATGGAAAGATAGAAAGCACATGAAAATATGAAGAAACTCCGAGAAAGTAGGAAAAGTTGCAAAAAAGGCAGAGGCAAGCACCAAAGAACCATATGAGGGAGACGAGACAATGCCCCCTAATGCCAAGAAGTTCTTATGCAATGTCACCATATAAAAGTCCTCGGGCATTGCAAAGAGCTGTCACTAGAAAATGAAGAAACATTATAACACAATTGTTTTCAAAAAAATTTATCTAGTAGCCCTTTTTCTGTCACATTGTCAAGACACACGTGGTTAACCACAATCACTGAAGAAGCAAAACAACTTGTGCAAGAGTCCTTCTGCAGTGATAGCTACAATTTCATACCAGCTATCTGGCAGGAAATATGTAAAAGTTGTCCGAGATAAACACACAAAGACAAGTGTGCAAAAGAAGCTGATGTTAAAGTTTGAAGTAGGTCCACTTTTTGAATACAAAGAAGTATCCTGATGTGGAAACATGGTTGTCAGCTTTTGCAAACTACCTCCCCCATATGTTGACTTGTTTGGCCCTTTGAGGCAAGAAGTGTGTAGTTGCTTATACAGTCAAACCTTCAAATTCGTTTTCTATCAAATCCACTTATACACAACTGTAGAAACATCCACAAATGGTTTTGTACGCTCAGTTGTGTGAAACATGTGCAACAAAAACTGTAGGACAGGAATATGTAACTTTTCCTTACCTACCGAACAATTAGTAGACACCTTGGAGTTTCAAGTGCAACAATCAACTGAAGACCTGAGAATTGCATGATCCATATCACTCAGTGGGACAGGAAATGGAACAATTTTGAAGAATGAGTTGAATCTTCTTGAAACAAGAGATGAAATAATATCCAAAATTACACCTACATAACATATATTGAACAAGCATCGGAATTGCAGAAACAGAAGACAATCTCCGGCCACGAAGTGTGATACTGCAAATAGACTTTGCTGAAAACTATTGTCTAAAATAAGAGTGAAGTAATGGCCACACAGTGTAACAACAAAACAATATATAATGCAGTCATATGTCCCCATCTTGATTATACTGAGACTGTCAACCATCAATGTTATGCTGAAATTTCAGATTACACTAGTCACACATCCACAAAAGTACAGATCTTCAACAACAAAAATCACCATACATTTTGAAGAGTATTTAAAAACTCTTGAAAAAATTAGTCTCGAATGATGGCACAGACAATTATTTCAAAAATATGTATTCCATGGCAACCGTGTCAATTAGCCCAAAATATTGTGCTTTAAACTTTTCTGAATCCTATCATGGTACGGGTGCAAATAATGGTGTGGGTGCTGCTGCAAAAAGATGATGAGCATATTGCTGATGTTAGAGAGTTCTACGATGTTCTTGTTGCTGGTCTTTGGAATATCAAGTGCTGTTTGTCATTGATAGTGAAATGCAAGAGCAAAAACATGAACTCAGTAAATTTTTCAAACTTTTATTCTCATCCAAAGCACCAAAAGGGCACATTGTGTGAAACGAAAAGAAAATCTGCAGGTTCTGTCATATGCAAACATAGATAATGTCGTTGCCATTTCTGATATCATAAGATTTAACAATATCAGTGTTAATAATAGCATTAATCATTCCTATAGTGGTACTCCCCAAAATAGTAGTGAAAATTTTCATAATGTCTTCTTTTTTGGTGAAAATCAAGATTTGTTAGATTCTGTGGAACTATCCGTACATGGCTGATGTGTCATTCATTATGATAATTAAGATGTCCTGGTGAAGTTATTGGAGAAGACCCTGAGAATCCTAATTCTGTTCAACTGTCTGTCATGCCTCCTGTTGCCACATCAACATACAAGTGGCCAGACAAAAACAATCTGATTATTTATTATAAGTGTGCCACATTGAAGAAATTGCAATCACCACCGACCACACTGAATCGTCATCGTCATTTCAATTTCAGTAAGGATATATGAGAGTTATTTAATGCTGAATGTTCTATACTTGCACTTGTGTTTCAATCATATGACTGTAGCTTATTTTGAAATAAAGTACGCAGCTATGAACGTTGTGCTACATTTGTCGCATTGCGTTTGTCACACCACCATATTGATAATCTTACTGTTTTCTCTTAACAATTTGCCACACAGCAATCAGAAACTGGTAAGAAGTGAAGTAGAGAACAAAGGTCAAAATCAAGGTAACACTGAATAGTACTGGCATCTGACAGAAGTCTTTGCAACTTCAGTTGACTCTTGTAGTTTTACATGAATTTTACTTTTGTTATGCATTTTTAAGTTTTATCTATAAATAGGCTAAGTCAGCCTCCCATTTGTAGCATAATGGTTGTCAAAAGGTAATTATTGTTACCTATAGGTTAACGTGTCTGTTGTCACTAAAAAAATGTTACGTTAGCCATCATGGAATGACCCTACACCAACATTACATTTACTATGTACATAGAAAAGGATCAATATTTGTGCTTTCTAAATATGCTGGTTAGAAGTAATAGTGAGAACCTGGCCGACAGCCTGTATCAAAAAATGGTACACATGAACGAACACTTGTACAAACTGTCAAATCATCACTAGAGCCAGAAAAGAGAAACAATTAACAAGTTCGTAATGCGTGCAAGCTGAATATGTGAACCACAGCACCCCATATACAACATCCAACACTCAAAATCCATTCTGAGAAGCAATGGATACTCTACAAGTTGCAAATGAACTGTCATGAAACCTGACATTCAGCAGACTCATATACTGAAAGAAGAAATGTTAGGTACAGTCATTCTGCCTCACATCCCCAGGGTGGTGGACAGAATCAGCTATATTTTGCACAACCATGGAGTGAAGAGTATTTATAAGCTGAACGAGAAGACTAAGAGTGTTGCAGATCAGCCAAGGACAAATGGGACCCAGTCACAATGTCAGAAATGTACAGCATGTGGATAGTCTATATTGGAATGACTGGACGATCCATCAATACCAGAATCAACACACAAATATGAGGTGCTAATCCAAAATTTTTGGGGCTGGTGTTGCCATCTTTTGAAAACCTTACCTTTGGACTAATGGTCACCATCACCTTTCAAAGTAGTTCCCATCCGCACATACACACCTGTCCCAGTGCTACTGCCACTGGTCAAACAATTTCTGGAAGTCCTGTTCTTTGAGGGTGTTTATGACCACCCACAATGCTTCTTGAATCCTCTCTTACAGTGTCGAACCGACGGCCTTTCAACTTGAGTTTTAGTTTTGGGAATAGCGTGAAGTCTCAAGGTGCCAAAGCTGGTGAGTACAATGGGTACAACCGCCATGTTGTTTTTTGCCAAAAAGGTCCTGGTGAGCAAGAACATGTGACAGGGCATGTTGTCGTGATGCGGCAGCCAGTTCCCTTGATGCCAAAGTTCAAGCCATTGTTGCCGCATATTTTCATGAAGCAGTCACAAAACATCAAAGTACTACATGGAATTCACTGTTTGGCTGGGTGGGATGAATTCTCTGTGCACAATTCCCTTGGTATCAAAGAAAATGATGATCATGCTCTTCACCTGTCTCACTTTTTTGGGTCTTGGGAGAGCCCCAGCTCTTCCACCGAGACGATTGTTGGTTTGTCTCTGTGTCATAACCATAAACCCAGCTCTCATCACTGGTGATAACCCGTGACACAAAGGTTGGATCATCAGATGTGGTCTGACGAAGGCCCGTGCACACTTCAACACGCTGTGCCTTCTGATCGGCAGTCAAGATCCTCGCCACAAATTTTGCAGCGACACGATGCATGCCCAATTCATCAGTCAACATTCATTGACATGTCCCATAGCCAATACCCACTTCATCCGCAAGATCTCAAATGGTTCGACGTCGATCCGCACGAACCAATTGTTGAAGTTTGGCTATAATGTCTGGCACTGTGAGAGTAACGGGCCTTCCAGTGTGAGCATCATCTTAGACGTAAGTATGGCCGGCCCTGAACCGAGCATACCACTCAAACACACGTGTAAGGCTCATGCACTGTCCCCTAAACACTTGTTGAATCATTTCAAGGGACTCCATAGCACTTTTCCGAAGATCCACACAGAATTTGATACACACACGCTGTTCTGTTCACAGATCCATCGTAAAATCGCCACACACCAAGCACAGAGTAATATGGAAATCAATGTGGACACGCAACACATCCTCCCAGCTGAATGCCACTCCGCACACTGACTCATCAGATATGTAGCTCTCGCCACCTAACGGTGCGAAGATATACTACTCCTACTTTCAAGATGGCAGCACCAGTACCGAAAATTTTGGATTCCACCTCATAGTATTCCAGGTTGGGACACGTTGAGAAATTGGCTATGATGGTGCATGCACTGTGTGTGGGCTACCACATAATAATAAAAGTTCATCAAGATGTAAGTTCTCCCTATATGGAAGAGCTAACACACTGGCCTGCTCAGAGAAGCCACAGAAATCCACAAACTTGGCAATAGTTTCAACAATAAGGCAGAAAGCCTCCAGGTAAACAGATCCTAGATTCCTGTGCTGCAGCAAATGACTGTATGACTGTTACAGGAAGCAAGGTGAGAACCACAACAGTAATGGTCAGGGAAAACCCCTCATGTTGGCATGACAGGCACATGTAATCATTGGCCATGGGTTTGATTACAGTCTCCAACCAGCAATGGAGGGTGAATGTTTGACAATGCTAGACAAAATATCAGGCTGGCAAAGTATCAGGAAAATTGTTTACATATGCTGGCTGAAGATCCTGAGACAGAATCCAACAAGTAATATGTCAACAGTGTATTTGTTCCAGTTATTTTAACTGAAATATTGTCTGTTGGTTGCTCTGCAGCTTAATTAAATATACTGTGTGACAGACATCTTGTTGGTACACTTTAAACTGCATTAATTATTAAACTTCACCCAAAATAATGTACACACCCTTTTGTAACAGAATATCTCTTTAATTAAAGGAGACAGAAATACAATTTTTATGGGTAATAATTTAGAAGCCAGTGAAAAACATAACAATGCTTTCTTTTATTTCAGGATTGTCAGCAAACATGGCATTATCGTTTGAACAACGGAAATGGGTGCTAAAGTGTTACTGGAAAACAGAGAATGTGAGTGTGGTACACTGACATCAGAGAGTTGACTACCGACAAGAGTAACAATTACAAGAATCAGAGATAAGTTAGAAGTCAAAGGATATGAAGAAGGGACATAGTGGACAAAAGAGAAGTTCAACAGACAATCAGAGTTTTGATACGGTAATCCAGGCATACATACGATCCCCAAAGAAACCTGTGAGGCAATGCTCTCATGAGACTGGGATCTGCAGAAGCAGTGTTCATAGAATTTTGTGGTCTCGGAACTTTAAGCCTTACATTCCAAGACTTCTCCATGCTCTTAATGAGGATGATCTTGATGAGTGAAGCAAATTTTGTTGAGTGGTTCATTAACAGTTGTGAAAAAGAGTAACGTTTCCAAGATCGAATTATTTGGTCAGATGAAGCAACGTTTAAACTTGATGGAACAATTAACCTCCATAATTGCATGGGCCAGGGAGAATCCATATGTAACCAAGCAAAGGCATGTTAATCTACCTGGAGTAACAGTCTGGTGTGGTCCATCTTCTTGAGGGTTAATCGGGTCGTATTTCTTTTACAACATTGTCAAGGGCGACTCTTACTTGGAAATGATAACTCCTGGTCTTAGTGTTGTGTTTGGAAATGAAAATTGTTACTTTCAACAGGATGAGGCACCACCTCACTTTCACCTGGATGTGAGGACATTTCTCACTCGTACATTCCCTGTCTGATGGGCAGGACGAAGAGGGAGTGTGGAGTATCCCACTCAATCTCCAGTTTTAACTCCTCTAGACTTCTTTCTGTGGGGTACTCTCAAAAATACAGTTTACACTGGATGATCATAGAGAGTGAATTGAGCAAGCCTGTGATGCTTTCCACTGGAAACAAAGTTGGCAGGTAGGCAGGTCGCTCAGTCGTCAGTCATTGCCGACAATTCAGTTATCAGTCATTGCCGACGGTGTATTGTGATGGACAGACATCAGTTTGAACATTTACCGCCTTAAGTCGGACCATGAGGCACCGAACACCACTAAAATTTTATTTCTAGCCCCTTTCATTAAAGATATGTTCAGCTTCAAAGAGTGTATACATTATTTTGGGGCATCCTGTATATCACCTAGTGGCTAAGTTTTACATATGTTAGTTATATGAAAGGACCAGACTATTTCATCTTTCATAATGTATCAGTAAGTGATAGTCAATATTTTCTACTATACCATTTTGTTCTTTCCTGTGACCTACATGGGTAATAAAACCTTCAGGTTTTGATCATCCAGTACAGTTATATTTGTGGGTATTCTATAGCACATTGGATGTTGCATGTCAGATCAATCATACCAATTTTGTAGAATACTGCAGGAGAGAGTACTGTGAACTCTTGGTCAGCAGTTCCACATTTCCTTGAATTGTAACTTAAATGGGCTAATGTAACGTGGAAGCACAGCCATGACATATGATGTTACTTTACTTGGGAATACATTTATTATAAATTGTATGCTGACTGGCATTATCAGCTGTTCTGCCAGATGTTTTTGGCTCCACTGAGGTCATCTGGATTTGGTTTTTTGTCTAATCACTGTACTCTTACAAGCTTGCATTGGGTTATGCTTTTGGTCCATACTATAATGAATGTTTTCTAGAAGTAATGCAGATGTTCATATTTATGTAGGTTATTCCCTTTGTACTATGTCAATTAGTAAACTACTTGACAATTCCTAATGGACAGACACACTGTTGGACAGGAGTAATCACTGCCAATGGTGGATAACATGAACACAGTACATACATAACAGAAGTGGAGTGATATAATTGTAATGAAAAATAATACAAGTTTCACCACATAGGAAAGCAGGATAACACGATATAAATAACATTCATGTTTGACACAGGTCTGACTCCCAACATAAGTGTTGATATTAGACTCTCAGTAAGGAATATGCCCACCTCATGCACTAATGCACGTTTTGCTTATATTACTCATGCTGGCTATCAAACTATTGAGGAGTACTTAGTGTACATCGGCCCCCTTCTCTTTCAACGAGGTCTTCTGGTTATTGCATGGTTTGGGGAACAGGTGTTCATTGAGAAACACATCTGCCAAGGGCATTACAGGCATGCTCTAAAGGGTTTAGGTCTGAGGACTACACAGGCCATTTAATATGCTCAATATATTCACTTTCAAGTGTTTCTGAAACCTCAGCTGTCCTGTGTGGGTAGGCACTGTCATCCATAAACAGAAAGTCAGCATAATGCCTGCCTGCAGCATAACATCTAGACCATTCCAATAATGTTCATGAATATTCCGTGATGTACGATGTGTTCCTATCTCTCCCCACAGTACCTGGTGGCCAGAATCACTTGCTGCAGTGAAGTGAGATTCCTTCAAGAACATCACTCTGGATCACTGCTGCCGCCCCCAACTAACATGCTCCCTACGCCAGCAACCTCTTTCTCGACACTGACTTGGTTGAATGAGATGCATTTAACAGGCTTCTAAGAGTACAAACTAACCTGATTTAATCGCCATGAAGTGGTTCTGGTAGTGACTGCAAGGTCTGTAGCGATCTGCCTAGTAATGAGATGTCTGTTCCTCTTCATCACTAGTATTACATATTGAACCTCTTGCTGTGTGGTGGTCCGTCTATGACTACTAGCATACATTTGCATACGATTTCCACCTTCAGTGCCCCTTTCTAATTGCAAAATGGCACTTTTGGACACAACTATTATTGTGACCACAGTAGTGACACTGAGTGGCTTTGAGCAATCCATCTGCCCATCCATAATCTTAAATACTCAAATGATGTTTTGCAGACATGTTGCCATACAATATGGAATGTCACACTAATCAGTTCCACAACAACTTTTGTCAAACACCATACTGCATGAAATGTCAAATACATACAAAACATTTGCACACAAGCTTTGCTGCAGTTAACTTGTCCTGCCCTCTACATTCCCTTTACTATCATGGGTCGTAGCAATTATTGGATGTTCCACAGCAACTAGCAGCTGTTCCTTTGTAGCTGTAAAGCATGGAAATTTTTGGTGTAGTGATATACGCTGAATAGCCAAAAAAACTGGTATAGGTATGTGTATTCAAATAAAGAGATATAGAAACAGGTGGAATACGACGGTGTGGTTGGCAACGCTTATTTAAGACAAGTGTCTGGCACAGTTGTTAGATGGGTTATTGCTGCTACAATGGCAGCTCTCAAGATTTAAGTGAGTTTAAACATGGTTTTATAGTCAGCGCACGAGCGATGGGACACAGCATCTCCGAGGTAGTGATGAAGTGGTGATTTTCCCATACTACCATTTCACGAGCGTACCGTAAATATCAGGAATCCGGTAAAACATCAAATCTCCAACATCGCCTTGACCGAAAAAAGATCCTGCAAGAGTGAGACCAACGGTGACCGAAGGGACCCGTTCGACATGACAGAAATGCTACCCTTCCACAAACTGCACCAGATTTCAATTCTGGGCCATCAACAAGTGTCAGCATGTGAATCATTCAATGAAACATAATTGATTTTGGCTTTTGGAGAAGAAGGCTCACTCATGTATCCTTGATGACTGCACAACACAAAGCTTTATGTCTCGCTTGGGTCCGTCACCACCAGCATTGGACCGTTGATGACTGGAAACATGTTGCCTGGTCGGGAGAGTCTATTTACAAATTGTGTCAGACGGATGGACGTGCACAGGTATGGAGACAACTTCATGACTCCATGGGCCGTGTATGTTAGCAGGGGACTGCTCAAGCTGTTGGAGGCTCTTTAATGGTGTGGGGTGTGTGCACTTGGAGTGATATGGAACCCCTGATACATCTAGATATGACTCTGACAGGTGACATGTACGTAATCATCCTGTCTGCTCACCTGCATCCATTCATGTCCATTTTGCATTCCAATGGACTTCAGCAATTCCAGCAGGACATTGCGACACCCACATGTCGAGAATTGCTAAAGAGTGGCTTCAGGAACACACTTCTGAGTTTAAACACTTCTGCTCACCACCAAACTCCCCACACGTTAACACTATTGAGCATATCTGAGATGCCTTGAAATGTACTGTTCAGAAGAGATCTCCACCCCGACATACTCTTACGGATTTATGGACAGACCTACAGAATTCATGGTGTCAATTCCCTCCAGAACTACTTCAGACATTAGTCAAGTCCATGCCACATCATGCTGTGGCACATCTACGTGCTCGTGGGAGTCCTACATGATATTAGGCAGGTGTACCAGTTTCTTTGGTTCTTCAGTGTAGTTTACTAACTGAATAAAGTTTCTATTTTTCTGTACTCCGCATTTGTTACCCATGAAGGTAAACCATGCCAAATACTGGTCTTCTACAAGATATAATCATTAATGTAGCTTGAACTGTACCAACAAAATTATGATAACATTTTAACTGAGTTATATTAATGTTATGAATATGGACTTCTCACCCAGGTCATTATGCTTTCAAATATATTGAACCTTTATTAACAATTTAGTATCTTAATATCTGCCAGTATTATGCTGAATGTTACAGTCAGCAAAATAATGGAATATTAAAAAAGCCAGCTATTAGATGTTTATTTGCTGACCTAGGCCCAAGTATCCTATTTAAATGTGGAAATTAATTGCATAATTATGATCTGGCACTAGTAATACAGACAATGAAACTAACTTTAGTCGTTCCATTTATTCTTGAAGTATTTATTTCAACATTTCATTAACATCTAGCAAAGCTCTAGCAGTTCCTAGTACTCTCTCTCTCTCTCTCTGCGTATCACAGAATGGTTCACTTGAGTATCACGGTTATGCCAACAGCTCCTCCAAAAGGAGTATCAACAACAGAAAAATTATGTACAATGTTCACCATTCCCTTTAATCTCAGGTTTGTCATGATAGTTAATCTGTACTTAGTGCAGTGATGTTTACCTCATTCAGTTTTTTTTCTATGCTAGTCATTTATCTGGTAAAAATAGACAAAAAGAGCTTAATGAAATTATGTTGATAGTAGTAGATGAATAAAGACACACATTGTAGACAGTTATATGATAACCTTAGGAACAACAAATGTAAAGTACTGTATTTTAAAGGTTCAACTCAAGCATTTTATAAGTACAAAGAAAAACATACACATATGAAATGAAATAGAATTAGAATGTTGTGATGAGTGTATAAATAAAACCTACAATTAATACTGGTTGAAAAGTGGGATGCATATGTATAAAAATAGAAGAACTATACAAATAAGTTCACTTAGTTTCTTCTCCATTTTATCAGCATGTCTCTGGACATAACATCTCCTTTACCGAAATTTGCACACATTCTCTGTTCTCCTCATTATGTCCCAATGAGAGGTATTCGGATCTAAAAGCGGAAGTTCAACGCCTCCATTGGTTCTCCTTTGCAAACAATTGCGGTGTATTCAGCTTACTTCTGAATTATTTTTCCATGTAATCATATATTAGACGGTAAAAGGCTGAAAATACTCTGCAGTTAACAGAAATAATTTTCTTGCAATACTTTATATTTTAAGTTTACTGTCCTTGGAACTCCTGCTATTGTCTTATCTGCCACACTGGCCAAGGAGTGTAGCCAAAGGCAACTCCAGTAGATAGCCTTCCATCACAGTCTTATTGGAAACAATCTCATGCGACAGGCAACTGATAATCGTGCGGGGATGTCAATCGCTTTTGGGACCAAGAGTCCCTTGTCAACATCCAGCCATGCCGCAGAAGAATTGGTAATAAGAATGCTGCCATAATCAGTGCATATAAAGCACAAACAAAGCACAGTGCAATCCTGCAACAAATAGGAGCAATAAACAGGTCATGATTAACATTTCCTGCTTAAGAATTATACGTTAATATTTTAGAATACTTTTTTGACTTAACTAGGAATCTGAGACCATCTTAACAAGAATTAATAATTTCTACTAGTAATAAGAAACAAAAAACTCTTATCATTTCTTATTCTAAGAATCCATAGAATTCCACAAATATGTTGCTTACTCAGAAGTAATCAGTCATGAATAAACTTAAAATAATATCCAATTTCTACACTGCTTTACTCGGATGCCATATTTGCCACAGTGATAAGCAATAGGGCTTGAAATGACAAACAGACAGACAGACAGACACACACGTTCCACTAGTTAGCATAGAGCAAAATGCAGTAAAATAATTTTTTTTAACAAAACAGTTGGCAACCTTGTAGTACCAGCACTATTACCACTTTTTCTTCATTACGCTTTAAGCATTGATTCTTATACCCATGTTGCATTACCTCCTCATAAAATGATAATAATAATAATAATAATAATAACCCATCAAGACGCGGGTGACAAGCAGCATCATGAATCAATGATGCTGCTGGACTAAGAAATCAACAGTGCCAACACCTGACTTCACTTTACAGGATTTGGTACTGTAATTTGAATGGAGAAACTTGAGTTAGAAGTCATGATGACTTAAATATTGCATAGGCATAACTCTGCAATAATACTGGTATGCTGATTCTGTCTCGTATATTCCGGCTAAAGCTGTTTCTCAGTATTTGTTCAGAACAACAGTCGTCACAGGCACTATACTTTCCAATTCTCTGCCATGAAAAAAAACTGTAATTTTTATTTCACTGTTGCTTCATCTATTTAAGTCTTATCATATCACTGTCATGCTGTTCTGCAATTAGTTGGTTGGTTTGTGGTATAAAGGGACCAAACTACGGGGTCATCAGTCCCTTTTTCCAGATGCAAACAAGGGTCAAGGTAAGACAACATCCAAAATTAGTTTGGGAAAGTAAAAGGGGTTAAAAGGAATGGGCAACCACAACAAAAGAGAAAATGAAAGAAACGAACAAGAAAGGGAGAAAACATACACCACAAGGAAAAGTAGAGGAAGGTATTAAAACCACAGAGCAGAAGAGCAGATAGTCTGGGTTGGCTGATCACAAGAATAAAAGAGGATGAGCCAGCCACTCTGCAACATACTAAAATGTCCAGAAAGGGAGGGGGAGGGGGGAGAGGGGGAGATGAGCACTTGTAGAAAAAAGATGAACACCAAAACAAACAAAATGCAAAGTAAGGGTAACAGAGAGTTCATTAAAATGGAGGGAGGGTGAAGGCCTTGGAGAGAAGGCCAGACACCCACCCTTACATGGTACAATAATAACCCCCCTCCTGTATAAAACATAAAACTAAATCTGCTGTTGAGGCACTGTCAACCAACAATGTAGGTAGTGTGCTGGGAAGGTTAAAAGTCTGCTGCAGAGTGGCTAAAATTGGGCAGAGGTCCCAAAAACTTTGTGGAGTGACAAGAAGTTCTGTATAAAAATTGGGTACGGCCCCCACAGACCCCACTCATGCACAGTAGCGAGGATGTGGTGTCGCCAAGTCATATAATAGGCCTTCAACAGGCCTATAAAAGACGTCAATCAGGTGTTGGTACCAGGAAAAGTCCAAACAAATGGCAGACTCCAGGTAAGCAAGTTGTCGCTGGTGGAGCGTCCTTGGTGAAAACTACCCTGCGACGGAACCAGCTTACCATATGTTCGAGTAGCTTGCACAGAACATTAGTGAGGCTGATGGGACAGTAGCTATCCACATCTAGTGGGTTCTTATAAGGCATTACCACTGGGATGATGATAGTCTCCCACCATTGCTCCAGATGCAGTTGAAGACAGCAAGGAGGCAGTGCTGGGAATCTGTTGACAGATGCTTCAGCACTTGTGAATGGATGTGGGCTGAGCTAGGGGATGTGTCAGGACAGTCAGCAAGAGCACTGCGAAATTCCCATACACTGAAGGGAGCACTGTATGGCTCAAGGTTGCGTGGAGCAAAAGAGGGGTGTTGTCATTCCATCCTGTGTTTGAGGAGACGGAAGGTGGGGTAGTAATTCTCAGACCCAGAAGTGTGAGCATAGTGCTCAGCAAAATGCTCTATGATTACATCTGGATTGGCAGATACAGCTCCAATTGTGGAAATGCCAGGTACAACTGCAGGTTGGGCAGTAAAATCGGCAGAGCTTGGTCCAAACCTTGGAGAGGAGGTTCATATTCCAATGGTGGAGACATAGCATTCCCAACACTCCTGCTTCCTTAGTTTGATGAGGAGGCAAACCTGGGCATGGAGCCATTGGAAGGCAATAAGGTTCTCCAGGGAGGGGTGGCACTTATGATGTTGGAGGGCCCACCTATGCTTTTTAATGGCCACAGGATTTCCGGCAATCACCAAGGCACTGACTTCCACCAGGTGCAGCTGGAGGAACAAGGAACTGCCAATTCAGCTGTGGCAGTAATGGCATTAGTGATGATGTAAATCACCTCATTGATGGTTGCATGCAATCGGAATTCAATCGCAGTAGCGGACGTGAAAGCATCCCAGTCAGCCTTGGAAAGAGCCCAAATGGCAAGTGTCGAGATGAGGGACACAGGGGTAGGGACAGGAAGAGTGGAAACTGGTCACTACCACACTAATCGTCATGTGCTCTCCAGTGGATAGATGGAAGAAGGCCAGGACTTCCAACCGAGAGATCAATGGCTGAGTAAGTGCCATGTGCCACACTGAAATGTGTGGGGACACCTGTATTTAGGAGGCAAAGGTCAAGGTGAGTTAGTAGGTCCTCAACGTCTTTAACACAGCCAGTAACCTTGGTTCCACCCCACAAAGGCATTAAAATCATTCAGAAGGAGAAAAGGTTGGGGGAGTTGCGAAATGAGTGCAGCAAAGGCATGGGGTGGTGTGTCACCATCTGGAGGGAGGTAGATGTTCCTGCGTTGTCCTCACCCTGACAGTCACAGCTTCTAAAGGCATTTGAAAGATCACACAGGTTTGTTTTAGACAGAGGTAAGGACACAGTTGCATACTCCACCTGACGATCTGTCACATGCAGGATGGTTTTTTTAGTACCCCTGATAGCCATGAAGGGTGGGAGTCTGCATTGCGGGAAACCAGGTTTCCTGAAGGACAATACAAAAAGTAGGTGTGCAGCTTAAGAGTTGACATAACTCAGCCAGGTGAGAGAAAAAACCACGACAGTTCCACTGGAGAAAGATGCTTCCTGTCAGCTAGGATAATGACCAAGGAGGCAAATTAGGCCTCAACATCACCTGTCGCCACTGGTTGAGTATTGGCATACCAAAGCTGTGGGGGAGTGCTGGTGCAGGGACCACTGTAGGTTCCCGTTTCTTAGCGGACTTCTTCTTTGATAGTTTGCCCTCTCTCCACTCCTAAGGAGCTTGATGGGAGGGCTTCTTGGAAGTAGCTTCAAGTACAGAGGAAGACCTTGAAGTCCTTCAACCAGCAGCCAGTGGCACTTTCAGCCACTGGCTGGTTTCCCAAAGTAGAAGCTTTGGGAGCAACAGAAGAAGACATGCCCCCAGCCAGCTGGAGGAGTGAGGAAGATGGTCAGCCCTGAGGGTCCACTGGGGCAGGCTTAGATGATGGGCATAATGGCATCATCGACGGCGACACCGTCACGGCAGCAGCATAAGAAGATAGCATTCAAATAGGGTTTACCGTTCATATTTGAGTTTAGCCTCACTCTCAAAGCCCAAGATGAAGACACCAGTAGCAACCCTATTGTCTTTGGGTCTCTTGTAAATGCACCAGATGAAATGAGCAGCTGTCATTCTAAATTGGCACACAGCTCATCATCGAACTGCAACAGGAGGTAGTGACGAAAAATAATTCTCTGGACCATGTTGAGGCTTTTATGGGGAGTGACTGAAACAGGAATATCACCCAGCTTGCCACAGGTGAGTAACACCCAGGACTGGGTTGGGGATGCTGTCTGAATCAAAACCATCCGTTGTGCATTTTGGACAGCACTGTCACTTCCTCAAATTTATCCCTCCAGGTGCTCGACAAAAAGTAGAGGCTTCGTATCAGCTCTGTTGTACAGTAAGTAACAAGGTAAATATGGATCCCATTGTTCTGTAGCCCTACATTCCTCCCTTGGTGTTGCTAGGGAGGGGAACAATTTAGGGTCATACCTATCAGCATTATAATCAACCTTATCTTTCTTACAGACTGCTGGGGCTATTCGGTCCACAGTAAAAGATGACTTGGTCCACTTCATTGTGGGTCATCCACCCTGATGCCACCTACTCCAACCAAGTGCTCTCCTCACAGGTGCCACCAAGCCACAGAGAAGGCCACCTGGCATGATGGTGTTTGCCATGAGTGTGATCCCTATGTTGTCAGGGGGCTACCACCAAATGGATACATGACAGCCCCACCACAATGGACTGGTTACCATGCTGGATGCTGGGTGCAGAGAAATCCAATATTGTCTTAGGCGAAAGAGGGCAGAGAACTATAGAAGTACATGGTGTACCCTGTAATGCGTTCCTTGTCCTGATAAATGGATTGCAGGTGGAGATGCAGATCCAGGACAATATGAGGTTCAAAAGGCCTAACTGCACACTGGATATACGGCGCACCACATAAGGCATCCACCCCCAAATGGTCCGCACTTCTGTAGAATTTGGAAAGTGGGAGGTCAAACCATAAAATGGGACCTGAACTTATAGGGCCAAAAAGTGCGAGACTCCTTTCGGTTACCTGTTATGACAGGCAGGAATACCTTGGGCCTATCCTAAACCCCGGACCCACACAAGCACTGTAATTAGTCTGAACAAAAATGAGAGTTCAGGAAATCTGCTTCATAGTGTCTGCTGTAAAACTGATGGAGGATTATATAATAGATGATGGAGGAAGGATACATAAGCTCACTCACACTGATTTGTACTTGCACTCTTCAAGTTGCCATCAACCATCCCAAACCATGAGCAGGCTTAAAACTCTTGTACATAGGGCCAATACAGTGTCAGATGCACATACTTTACCTGAAGAGCTTGCACACTCAAGGACAGTGTTCAGAGACAATGGATACCCGAAACGGCAAATTAAGAGAGCATTCTCAGGTAAAACCAAGAACAAGGAAGTGGACAAAGAGGCGAATGCACCAGCAAAGCCGGTAGCTTTTCTTCCTTTTGTTGGAAACATTCCCTTCAAAATAGCAAGAATCCTTAGAAAGTTTCAAGTGAAAGTGATTTTCTGCCTGCCATGAAAGATTTTTGGCTTGCTGGGATCAGTGAAGGATAATTTGTTGTCGCATAAGGCAAGAATTTACCAAGTACCTTGTCTGTGTGGCATGGCCTATACACGACAAACAACATGCACAGTGGAAGAACATTGCACAGAACATAAACGTTGCACCCGACTTCTGCAATCCAGCAAGTCTGCAGTTGCATAATACTTTATCTCCAATAGACATTCAAAGGAGTGTGACAAAACATTAATTTTGGCCACAGCAACACCTTTTTGGGACTCCACTATAAATGATCCATTGAAATATGCATCACGGAAAATCTGATGAACCGTGACAGTGGCTACCAACTGGATAATGCAAAGAATCCAGTCATCTCAGAGATTTGCTCCAGACGAAGACGCCAGACTACTCCGATGACTGCAGCAAGCGGCAATGCCAAAGACAGCTGATCCTTGCAGTACCTTCAGAGAGGGTGCTGCTGCCAGACAGTGTGGTTTTTCTGTCACTGTGACTCTGACACATGTGCAGTAACACTATCAGCATGCTATATAAGATGGAGCGGAGAATGTATTTGTCAGTCTTCGATGGCTCACGAGAAGATGACTGACAGGTGTCCAGTCGAAACATCGTGGAGTGAAATTTATGACGACCAGCTGCAATCCCAAAATCTGTTCGAACAAAAATGGGATTGTTTGTGTTAATGAGAAACAATCTGTATACTATATTAGTGCACAACTGTTTGAACCTAGAGCTGTTTCTTCACAATGTGACTATTTTCAAACTGATAGGTCAAACCAGTGATGTTGCATTCCACCAGAAAAAATAATCCATGTGCTGCTCAAAACCGTTGTTATTCCAACACACTGTACTTCAATGTATGCGCTATAATAATGCCTAAAGGTTTTCTTTGACTGATGAGGGTATATTGAGAGGCACCAAGACTTCCTTCGGACCAGTACAGTTCTCAAAGCTTCCATAAGGCAAGTGATGAAAAGCGGTGCTTAGAAACTCAGGATGCATACTACACAGTTGACCGAAGTATGCATCATCTGTACAACTATTTAATTAATAAGACACACACACACACACACACACACACACACACACACACACACACACACACACACACACACACACACACAATATTTTCCATGCTGAAACTAACGATTTCTATGTAATCAAAAATATCACGGTTTGGATACAGCTTTTACTTACTCTAGGTCATGATAAACATCACTGCAGTCATATGGCAGCAATATAAAGTCCAACCAGAAGAAAGGTCGGCATACTGATGTGAGAATGAGGATAGAGCCATAAATGAGAGCTCCCGTACCTAATACCAGTGCTGTTATAAAGGCATGCCTGTTGTATTCTCCAATACAGCAGTCTAACCTGAAAAGGAGGAGAGGAAGAAAGATTAGGTTTGTAATGTCTTGTCAACAATTCCAAGCATGCAGAAGGAAACAGATTGTATACTTTTCAAAGAGAGCAGCTCAGCATTTGTCTTAGGCAATTGCAGGTACCATAAATATGGATGGGTAGGTGAGGATCTCTGCATCAATTCTTCAAAATTAAAGTACAATATTGAATATTCCATGAGGTAACTCTTACAGAACCGGTCTATACAAATCACATATCTTTCAGTCCAGTTTGTGTCCACCCATAATGTTTTTAAAAAGAGCTAAGCTTGTCACTTTAACCTTAATAATAATAATAATAATAATAATAATAATAATAATAATAATAATAATAAATGTTATCTACAGGTTATAAGACAGAAAAGCTGACTGCCGTATGTGGTGTAGGGAACCACAGGACTATTTCAAAAAATTACATGCAATATGTGAAAAAGGAGGATGAAGTGTGAGACAAATACTAGCATCATATTGCAGTGCTGCAGTTACACCTGGCATATGTGTAACCTACTATGTAAATGATATGCTAAAGTGTCAAATAATACAGTCCGAGAAGACAAATTGAAGAAGAGGAATTATAGCCCAGGCTAAGAAGGCTGTAATACAGTGTAATATCTAAAACATATTTTATTATTTTTATTGAATATTACTACATTTTAATTGGGGAATAATTTTTTCAGCACAAAAACTGCTAGAACCTTTTTATATTACATCACAGATTGAATTTCGTGCATAATTTGTCTTAATGTCCAAGTTTTTAGTTTTCTGTCATCAGTCTTTCCAGTATCAGTACGGGTATGAACAGGACACAATTCTGATGGCTCACGTTAAGTACATTTTGTAAGCATAACACATGTATATCAGAGTGGTGTACAATACTGAGTAAAATAGCAATTTATGTGATGCTAAGTGGATGAATTTATTGGATTATTAAAATTAACACACACATATTTCTCATTTATTCCAGTAACCTGATTTGTACTCATTGTTAAGTATGTTTTCTTTCCGTTGAGTACTTCTCTTAATATAGGGGTGTTCCACAAGTTTGCGGCCTAAGCAACTGCAAGAGCCAGTAAGATTTGTATGCAGAAGCAACTTATTATCCTCGCAGATTGCTTTGATTGTTAGAGTGTTAAACATAGCTACAAAATAACACAATTCAAATGAATACAATGAAAGTAAAGAATGGAATAACAACAATGTGAAAACCAAAACCTTCACAGACAGGCACTACCCCTGAGTATGTTCTAGTCATGGTTCTTCCGATCCCTCCTAATGTGTTCCATCACCCATCCAGCCTACACAACATCCTAGTCCACCCCTACACCACCCCTTACAACATGGGTAAAATCCCAGTGGAAGATCAAGGTGCAGAACTTGTCCAATCCATGAAACCAGCACTTCCTACTTCAGTCCTGTCACACGCTTATCCTACTCCATCAGAGACCGGGCCATCTGTGAAAACACCCATGTCATATTAACTCTGCTGAAAACACTGCACAGCTTTTTATGTTGATATGATTACCAGTCAGCCGTCCAGCATGATGACTGGCCACTGCAAAACTGATGCCAAGAATGAAGTTGACCACACATTGGCACAATATGCAGCTGAGCACAACATGTGCAATGCTTCAGAACCTGGGTCATCTGGATCCTTCCCTCTACCACCAGCTTCTCTGAACTACACAGATGAGAACAATCCTCACAACACATATTTTGCTCCTGGCCTCAGTTTCCAGACCCAAAAATGCCTCCTCCCACCTTACAATTGCACCTTCCTCTGACCTGTCACTGCCTCCCAAACTTACATCCCATGTTCAGTGCACACCACTCACCACCTGCTCCAACACCCATACATCACATGCCTAACCCATGCTCCTGCTTGCCCCTATCTCCCTCCCTCGTTCCTAGCTGGCAAACCGGTTGCTCCCCGTCGAGCCGCTAGCCACTAACTCCCAATCTTTCTCCCTAGTTCCCACCTCCCCCCCTCTGCCCCCCCCCACTCTCTAACCCATCCCACACGACATAAGCCACACCACACCCAAGTCCACCTGCTGAAATGCAGCACTGTGCATCCAGCCGGCAGCATGTAGGGGCATTGGTGTGTGTGTGTGTGTGTGTGTGTGTGTGTGTGTGTGTGTGTGTGTGTGTGTGTGTGTTCATGCCAGTTTGGAAGAACATTTGCGTCCAAAAGCTTAAGTTTTTAGCTGTCTTTTTATTGTGCCTGTCTGCAATTCAAAGCAACCTATCCTTTTGACATAGTTCAAATTTGATTTATATTTAAGTCCACAAATATTCAGATCTTTGTAAGTAACTGAAGTATTTTGTAAAAGGGTAAAATGGAATAATATTTTTAATCACGTGGATGCTACTATAGTGCTCACAGAATTTAGAAGGTACTGATGCACTTCTGCAAAATAGCATCAAAATGTTTGAGCTTCTGCCTCCCAGTTATCTTTTAAACTACAAAAGCTTATGTTTACATCATTAAAAGTAGTTATATTACTACACACTGTCAGGGTACTTGCTTGGGATGTTTTAGATTCGTAAACCAATACAATATTGTAGTTCCCTGAAGGTTTTTCTTTCCTGCTGTTCCTCCCTTTTCTTCATTTGCACCTTGCAATAGTATCATCTGTTGCATCCTCCATCCAAGATAATTTTGGTGTCACGAGCAATACTGATACAAAGCCTCAGCTGTCGAGTTCTCTTGTGAGCACACCATTGATGAAATGATGACTAAAAGTGTGGAAACGTTTAGCAAGGGACTACTGATTACCACCAGATGTATTCTCTTATTCAGTGCTGTGGTCCAAGCTTTCTGTCTAGTTGTGTGTTGCTTTTTCACTTGGAAAGGAAAACAACTTTGTTTCTGGAGGAGAATTACTGCATGTCAAGCTACAATCAACGACAGAACAATTACAACTGCCCTTCCTAGAGCCTGAAGCCCTAAATTCAGTCATTTTCACACTAGCATGCTGGTTTAAATATAACCATTTACTCCTTTAAGAGAGTTGCAAGGCTATTCACTGGAGTTTAGCACTTGCAGTTTGCATGCTACCTACAGTGACCGGAAAACAAAACCTGTCCATGCATTCTGACCATGCCAAAATTCTTCCCCTAACATGCAAATGGAGTTATCATTCTATGTCAATTACCTAGGCAGTTCTATTTGTATCATACAAAATTTGTTGAAAGCTTAAATATAGCCAAAAGAAGAAAAGAAACGAAAACTAATCTTCAAAGAACTGTAGAAAAATATTACTCTGTAAATGGCTATTCTGGCTGCCTTCTTACAAAATTAAGTACCCTTGGGCATACATTATCAGCACGGTGGGGAAATTACATTTTTCATTGCAAATTGCTTGCTAAACACTTTTCCATGACATAGTTACGTAATGTTTAACATGAGATAACATTAAAGTTTTTTTGTATTTGCCACATACACACTCTCAACATACACTCTCTCACTCACTCATTTATTCACACAACAAAACAAATAGTTATTAAATAAATATTAATCTTTCTGAATTCTATGTTACGAAAATGAAAAACAGTGAACACTCTTAATAAAAAAAAAAAAAAATCTAAAAAAAATTGTTCTGCCATTTAGTGAGCTTCAATAATCATTCCAAATGATACTAAAAGACAAACTGCTATGAATCCTAACTGACTTTAATCTTATAAGTGTCGGTTTGGGGTGTTTTAGGTAATTTTCTCTAACTCTAAAAGTATGTCAGATAGAAAGCTGAGATTTTTACACAATCTTCTTTTCAATAGCAAAGGACAGTATATTGACTTTTAACTAAATTAAATAATATTTTATATAGTTTATTTAGATTCTTAGGGGCCTGAATATTCTGTCGCTCTAATTGACACAGGTGCCGCTTTCCACGGCTAGGCTAGCGACAGGTGCAAATGAATCACGCGAAGATACAAGCGGCTGTTTCTGTCACCACCAATGGCTCCAAAGCTATGAGCCGTACTGCAAAGTAGTGCAATAAATGCTATTGTGTATTGACTCGCGACTTTACGGAGGGGGGCGGACGGGACGGAGGGGGGGGGGGGGGGGGGGCGAAGAAACAGACTATGAAGGAATAATCTGAACAGGGCAGAAATCAGTAGATGTGATGCACATGTACAGACAAACAAACGATTACAATTTCAAAAAATTTTGACAATTTACTCAAAGGAAAAAGCTTCACAAATTGAGCAAGTCAATAATGTGTTGGTCCACTTCTGGTCCTTGTGCAAGCAGTTATTCAGCCTGGCACTGACTAACAGAGTTGTTGGATGTGCTCCCAAGGGATACTGTGGTGGATTCTATCCAACTAGCACATTACATCATCAAAATCCCAAGATGGTTGGAGAGGCCTGCTGCTGAACTTGCTGGCCACTGTTGGGTTAGGCAAGCACAAAGCTAAACAGTAGAAATTCTTGCCTTGTGCGTGTGAGCAATATCTTGCTGAAGTATGAGACCAAGAAGACTTGCCAAGAAGAGCAACAAAACAGGGTGTAGAATATTGTTTATGTACCACTGTGCAGTGAAGAAGCTGCTAATGACAACCAAAGGAGTCCTGCTATGAAAAGAAATTGCACCCCAGACTATCACTGCTGGATGTCAGGCTGTATGGTGGCCGACATTCACGATGGTATCCCACTGCTGTCTGGGGCTTTCCCAGACACATCTTCAGCCTTGAATCTCATTGACTGCAGTAGAACTGTCTTCAGTTATGAGCCTCACTTTGAACTGAGTCCTGATGATAAGCAAAGACATGTCTGGAGACACCACAGACAGCAGTGGGATACCAATCTGTCACCTGCAACACGGTCCAGCAGCCAGGAGTGACAGTCTTGGGTGCCACTTCTTTTCATAATAGAACCCCTTTGGTTGCCATCCACGAGACCCTTACAGCTCAGGATGTCAACTATGTTCTATGCCTCACTTTGTTGCCCCGCATGGCAATCCATCCTTGGCTTATATTTCAGCAAGATAATGCCAACCTGCACATTGCGGGAGTTCCTACTGCTTATCTTCATGCTTGCCAAACCCTACCTGGGCCAGCAAGATCTCTGTATCTCTCTTTACCATCTAACGTGTCAATTGGACAGAATTGGCAAGATATCCCTCTGGAGAACACTTGATAACTCTATCAATCAATGCCAAGCTGAAAAACTGCTCGCACAAGGGCCAAACATGGACCAACACATTACTGACTTGCTCTATTTGTAAAGCTCTTTTCTTGAGCAAATCATCCAATATTTCTGAAACTTTAATCATTTGTTTATGTGTACATGCAAACATCTAACGATTCCATCCCATTCAGATAGTTCATTCAAAGTGTTTCCCCCCTCCTTATTGTGTATCACAATGTGTGGGTGTAGACGCTGACTTTTCATTCATGACTGGTACCAAGCTAATGTTGCACTTCATAAGTTACTAGCGTCTTATAGCGAAACTTATCAAAAAACTATAAACACCCAGTTGTTAGCCAATGGGAGACCATTGCTCAGTAGCTGTTATGATAAGGTATATTGCATGCATTGAATACTACACTCGTAGCTGTGACTTAGTCAAACCTTGGCAACAACTACTAACTATAATCAGTTCAGTCTACAATATGCCACTTTTTACTTAATACAGGGTGATTCAAAAAGAATACCACAACTTTAAAAATGTGTATTTAATGAAAGAAACATAATATAATCTTCTGTTATACATCATTACGAAGAGTATTTAAAAAGGTTTTTTTCACTCAAAAACAAGTTCAGAGATGTTCAATATGGCCCCCTCCAGACACTCGAGCAATATCAACCCGATACTCCAACTCGTTACACACTCTCTGTAGCATATTAGGCGTAACAGTTTGGATAGCTGCTGTTATTTCTCGTTTCAAATCATCAATGGTGGCTGGGAGAGGTGGCCGAAACACCATATCCTTAACATACCCCCATAAGAAAAAAAACACAGGGGGTAAGATCAGGGCTTCTTGGAGGCCAGTGATGAAGTGCTCTGTCACGGGCTGCCTGGCGGCCGATCCATCGCCTCGGGTAGTTGACGTTCAGGTAGTTATGGACAGATAAGTGCCAATGTGGTGGCGCTCCATTCTGCTGAATTATGAATTGTTGTGCTTCTTGTTCGAGCTGAGGGAACAGCCAATTCCCTAACATCTCCAGATACTGTAGTCTAGTTACAGTAGCACCTTCGAAGAAAAAGGGACCAAAAATTTTATTGACTGAAATGGCACAGAAAACGTTCACCTTAGGCGAGTCACGTTCATACCGAGTTGTTTCCCGCGGATTATCAGTGCCCCATATACAGACATTGTGACGGTTGACTTTCCCGTTAGTGTGGAAAGTTGCTTCATCACTAAACACAATCTTTGAAATGAAAGATTCATCTGTTTCCACTTGAGCAAGGATAAAATCACAGAAATTGATTCTTTTAATCTTATCAGCTGCAGACAGTGCTTGAACCAATTTCAGACGATAAGGTTTCATAACTAGCCTTTTTCGTAGGACTCTCCATACAGTTGATTGTGGAATTTGCAGCTCCCTGCTAGCTCTGCGAGTCGATTTTCCTGGGCTGCGAACAAATGCTTGCTGGATGCGTGCTACATTTTCATCACTCGTTCTCGGCCGTCCAGAACTTTTCCCTTTCCACAAACACCCATTCTCTGTAAACTGTTTATACCAAAGTTTACTACACCACCTATCAGGAGGTTCAACACCATACTTCGTTCGAAATGCACGCTGAACAACTGTCATCGATTCACTTCTGCCATACTCAATAACACAAAAAGCTTTCTGTTGAGCGGTCGCCATCTTAGCATCAACTGACGCTGACGCCTAGTCAACAGTGCCTCAAGCGAACAAATGTACAACTAAATGAAACTTTATAGCTCCTTTAATTCGCCGACAGATAGTGCTTAGCTCTGCCTTTTGTCGTTGCAGAGTTTTAAATTCCTAAAGTTGTGGTATTCTTTTTGAATCACCCTGTATATCATGCACAATAAGCTGATAGCTAATTGTTGTACTACGGGTCACTCTTCTTCAATATTTTGTCAGTGTGTCTTCCTCGCAGCAGTGTCCTATTCCAGCAACATCTGCCTGACCTTCCTGTGTCACACACAACAACTAAATTTTAACCGCACCACTGCAACAATTTCCACAAATATCGCTCATTGGCTACTGACATCATAATCCATTTACACTGAAGTGTATGTCACATCAGAAGGCAGCCCTGTTTTGAAGTGTTGTGAGCATGCTCCTCTACTAATCCCCAGTAGCCGCTGAGATTTAATTTCCTTGGGATGCCTTACAGTGAACGGCACTAGTCCGCAATAAAAGCTGTCCTCCAACCTGTGATGAGGTCATACTTCAGCAGTGAAGAAATTTTAATAATTGTTTCCAGAATGAGATTTTCACTCTGCAGCGGAGTGTGCGCTGATATGAAACCTATTGGCAGATTAAAACTGTGTGCCCGACGAAGACTCGAACTCGGGAACTTTGCCTTTCGTGGGCAAGTGTTCTACCATCTGAGCTACCGAAGCACGACTCACGCCCGGTACTCACAGCTTTACTTCTGCCAGTATATCGTCTCCTGCACTCCAAACTTTACAGAAGCTCTCCTGCGAACCTAGCAAAGGTCCCGAGTTCAAGTCTCGTCGGGCACACAGTTTTAGTCTGCCAGGAAATTTAATAATTGTAGTCTGCAGCAGCAATTTGTAAGGCTTGTCAACATGGAAGGCGTTCCTCCTTTCTGCCACCACATCTAAGTGAACTTTACATCGTACCTTCTCCTCCTCTCTCTCTCTCTCTCTCTCTCTCTCTCTCTCTCTCTCTCTCTCTCTCTAAACCTGTGGCGCAGATGAGAGTGATGAGACCCTAACCTGCTCAGAAAGGAAGTATTAGCTTTCTGCCCTCATATCGAACATTAAGGATCCAGACTTCAGTAGGCTGTAATATGATTCATTCCACTGAAAGACTACAGGTATGACAATTTTTTCAGGGCTAATTCAGAAAAGATTGCAAAAGTTGATGAATTTTTAGCAGGTGAAGTAACAGAGTGGGTATTGAATGTTTCAAGAAAGTATGGAAAACTGTAAGAATTGAAGAATCATTACATAGGCAGTACTGATTACAATTAAATGACTTCAGACAAAATATTAGGAATGATGCTAAATATAGTCAACATGCCACCAATAACCTGAAATAGGACATAACTGAGGGCTTTAAGTATCTAGACTATCTACCAGATGGTGGTGAAGTATCGTAAGTCTTTGTAGAGAAACTGCAATGAACAAAGAAAAGTTAGCTAACAACAGCAAACAGGTTGAATAATTTTTATGGAAAGTAGGTGAGGCTGATTAAGGGCGCAATGCTGGTGACTGAACAAGAAAATAAGATGACGCTCATGT
The DNA here is from genome assembly GCF_023897955.1 of Schistocerca gregaria. NCBI lineage: Eukaryota > Metazoa > Arthropoda > Insecta > Orthoptera > Acrididae > Schistocerca > Schistocerca gregaria. Next base: position 223,862,524 of record NC_064925.1, on the reverse strand, counting down.
AGTAAGAAGATGGTTTGGTAAGTTTTGCCAACGACTCACCTTACTTCTTGATGTAGTGACTAAGTGAGGGATATACACTTGGTCCAGCGATCCTCCAGCTTTCTCATCCCATAGGAAAAATAGGTTCTGTCAAACTCTGCAAAGTACTCATTGACTGCAACTATCACTTCCTCATTTTATGAAAATGTCTTCTCAGCAAGCCAAAATTCCAAGTTAGGGAACAGGAAGAGGTCACTTGGGGGGCTATGTCTGTTGAATAGGGTGGATGAGGGACCAATTCAAATACCAATCCATGCACTTTCAGCATTGTTTTCGCTGATGTGTAGGATGGCACATTATCTTGGAGAAAGTTTCAAACAGTTCAACAACAAAGCATAATAGTGTCCAGTTACGATTCTCCCTTTTTTCAAGTAATCCATGAGGATTACTCATTGGGCATCCCAAAGAACTGTGGTCATCATTTTACTGGCTGCAAAACCGTCTTTGCCTTCTTTGGTGCACTTTAACTCAGCTTCGTCCATTGTTTTGACTGTCATTTTGACAATGTTGTGTGATGATAGACAAGTTTCATTAACAGTCACAAATCAATGCAAAAAGTCTTGTGGATTGCAACTAAACATCACAGACATTGTGTTGCAATGTTTTGCTGGATGTGCTTTAGGTCGACAGCCAGCAATCACAGCACCCATCTCACACACAGCTTCTTTACAGCCACTTCTCCGTGATGGATATTATGCACTCAGTCTGTTGAGATACCTTCCGTCTCAGCAACCTCAATATTTTTATTCGACATTCTTGCATTACCATTTTGCCAGTGCTTTCCTTTTTGGTGACCTCAACTGGATGGCCAGAGCATGCTTCATCTACAGTGCTTGTCCAACCACATTTAAATTGAAACTTCCTGGCAGATTAAAACTATGTGCCAGACAGAGACTCAAACTCGGGACCTGTGTCTTTCGAGCCAAGAGCTCTACCATTCTGGACACATTTAAATTCATTAACCCAAACTCAAATTGTTCTCAATTATGGTGCAAAGCCCACATGAACTTCAACCAATTCTGCTTCAATCAGTAATTCAACCCTCCAAATGAAAATGTTTGATAACAGTACAAAAAACTGTTTTTCCCTTTTCAATCACAGACCAAATCAGATGGCTGTCAACAATAAACTGTATGCTGTACAATGCGAAATTTTTTACATGATGTTTCGAATAACCAAGCTTACCAACCATGAAGGTGAACCAAAAATGTTCCATTCATCCTTGGAGCTTTACGAGACTTATCAAACCATCCCTGTAACAGAAGGATTTGTTGCTCATAGGAATAAGGATACCCCTGAGAGAGGAGAAAGATTTGAAGTGGCACTTGATGGGACTGAATGTGTGATTGGAACAGTATGAGATGTTGGTTCATAGGAACAACTGTCAGGTCAGGAGTGACTGAAGGTCAAAGAAATGTCTGGAGGATCCAACACACTTAACGGTGATAGTTCAAATGGTGCCCATATTCAAATGGTGTCCATGACGAGTTGAAGGAAGCCTTGTAATGTAAGTGTGCCATACAATGATGCACTGACAGACACTGAGATGAATTGTGCTCAGACAATTGTACCAAGTTGTACCAAAATGGTTAAGGTTATGGTAGCTGAAAGTAAAAAAGACTGTGGCCAGAAATGTAGTGCTGCATAATGAAAAGTGCCATGATTCAAGGAAGAAATAAATGCAAGCACAACAGAAATATGACTCAATTTAGCTAGCCAAGATTAGTCACAGTAGCAAAGAATGGAATAATGAAGGCAGCAACCTAGGGCAACAAACTGGAAGGATTCTTGAGAGTTTTACAGAAGAACTATCAGAAGAAGATGAAGTGGATTAAGTACACAAATGAGCACCCAATAATCCATCAACGAAAAAGAATTATTAGATACCAGAAGTGAGTATTGTACGATTTTTCTTTCCAGAAATATATAAGTACATAGCACAGAAGCTGACAATTTTCTTCTTCTTACCGTCCACACTTTCTAATACGTAAACTACTTTTGAAGGGTCAAAATATACTAGAACAAATAAAATTTCTATAAAATACCACACTGTGCAATGTACCTGCAGTGGAACTGTCACAATTCATGAAAACCATCACCCATGGCCTCTGGCCTGCTGAGGAGCACCACAGTCCTGGGTCCATGGATAAACCATGAAAATCCACTCTATTGCACCATGCACAAATACACCTGACCTGCAGGCAGATCGGTGGGACTAGATCGAATGGGCAGGGATTGCACATTAGTGGGAACAGAAGGGCTTCAGATTGGCAGGCAAGATGCATTAGAGATACCTGCAGAAATTGTCTGTAGTTTTGGCTCATTGGGGAAATCCACTTATGTGGTCAGCTATCCACGAGTCACAGACAGCATGTTGATGAAATGCGGCCATGGTGATAAATCCATGCAACAGATAACTTGGGTGAATACTCTGAGAATCAATAATGATGAGAATAGGCAGCAACTCACCATAAAGATGGTCGCTGAGCCACAGACAGGCATGTAGAAATGACAATCACACTCCCACAACTAAATTTCCACAGCCATAGCCTTTGTTAGAAACTGAGAGCGCATACCCACACCCCCACCGACCCACCCACACACACACCCACACACACACAAAACTTGTGCACACATGACTGCCATCTCTAGCCACTGTATCTACAGTCTTTGAGAATCAGACCCAAACAAACCATTTCAAACACCTCCCAGCCTCTCATCGGCAGCTGCTAGGCTAGCAGCAACAAGTGACAGCAGCACTGATTGTAAGCTGAGGGGAGTGTTATGAAAGGGGAAAAGCAGTAATAATGAGGGAGTAGGCAAGTGGCGCACATGCTCAGCTGCACCCAGCCAGCAACGATGTATAATACCTCAGTAAACAAACCATTTCATCTACTGAGACAAAACAAACTTTTTCCAATGTTTTCTTTAAACATCCCCGATATTTCCCTGACATGTTTGAAATTCCCTAATATTCCCTGATTTTGAGAACCTGTTGCAACCCTGAGGAAGCAACAAATTAACTACCATTTTTTGAATATGAAATGTGAACACAGTTAATACCTCTAATAATGTATGCCATATTTATCAGATGATCACTATGTCAACACATTACCAACAGTTAACAGTTACTTAAGTTTTATAAATCAAACTTCGTCACTTTGTGTACAGGCTTTCTTGAATTATAAAAGAATGAAAAAGCTATCAACGCAGTCTGATTGTGACTGCACATATGTGTAAAACAAACCTCAGTAAATTCTGTTTAATATGCACGAGCAGTTACAGGCCCAATGTGCCCATATAAAATCTATTGGACAGTTATGGGGCTGGAGATACAGCTTTCCTTTCAGCCCGAAATACAATTTTAATAAGTTAACCATTTCACTACACAGCAACGTATGACCTGAAGTCCACAATACCGAAGGGCCTCAGATACCCTTTGCTCTGGCATAACCACAAGTGCCGGAACGAAATGATGTTGGCCAATGGTGTGCTGATTAAGACCGCACCACGACAGGTGTGGCCTCTACAAGAGGAGAATATAAGCGCCGCTTCTGCCAGCCTCGGCTGCTCAGTATCGGGACAGTATATGGACAGGCCTAGCAGAGAACACTATGATAGCCGTTATTAGTGATCCACAAATTGTGTGTCAACTTGCATAAACATTGTCTATAATGAAGAACATTACTGTTTGCATGCTGCCCATCGCATGCGGCGCCATTGTATATTCCAAGTTAAGTATTATCAATCTTCTTATTTGTAATAAAAACTATTAATGTTATTTGTTTGAATTGTTGTATAGCATTTCGAGAACGCGGTATCCCTTAGGCACCGTGTACGAGACAAGTGGGCAAGACCCCACACCATTACTCATCCACAAGAAGTCTTGATCAAACTGGCTGAAACATCAGCTTTATTTCATGTTATAACATTTAATTATAATAAGCAGAAGGTTATTAAACTTGATGAAAGCACTCAGTTGGTTCAAAGCTGTTATAGAAGTGATGTGTAGCAATAATCCAACAAGATATGTATTAACATTCACATTAATAGAAAAATTAATAAGCTACAAAATTCAGATTTAGATTCAAAATTGTTACTTTATACTATAGGAACTATGAGCTGCCAGACACATAAATACAAAAATCTATGCTCTGTAGCTACTGAATAATAAACAAGATCCATTCTGAACCAATATGCTTAAAGAAACATTTCTTTTGAAATACTATAATTTAAACTTTGCTTCACATTTAATAGTACTGACCATATGCAGTGGTGAATCCTGCCGACAGAACAAACACGGCAGTACTTGCAATGTCTGGCACCCAAAGGAACCCTTCGACGGCAAGCAGCACATGCCACACCCGTGCCATCGATTGGTGCAAGAGGTATTGCTAAGCTTGACCTAGAGCGTCTCCACACAAAATGCAACAGTATAAATGTTGCCAAAGTAAGGACAACAAGGATCAGGTTCTCATCTGGTAGAATCTCCAACATTGGCACGACACTTGCTTCAAATACCTGAAAGTGTAAGAATACATGTTCTATACCAGTTAAATACAAAGAACACCCAGTATTTTAATACAGTAGACTGGAAGCCTCCTACTGCTTTCAATTTGAACTCATAAAATTTACAAACCTATATATTCTCATTCATAATAGTTATACATCAGACAACAAAAGCATTGTTTTACCTAATTTATCCATTGCAAATGAGTAAAAACACACATATATACCCACACTTACAAAGAGAAAGAGAGAGAGAGAGAGAGAGAGAGAGAGAGAGAGAGAGAGAGAGAGAGAGAGTGGAGGGAGGGAGGCAGGATGGAGGGCGGAAAAAAAACAGAGGGGGCGGGGGATGGAGAAGGAGAGACAAAATTGAGGGGGGGTGACAGGGGGCAGAAGGAACATAGGAGGGGGGGTAGACAGAACGTAGGAGGGGGGGGGGGGGCAGAGAGAACATAGCAGGGAAGAAGACACAGTGTAGGAGGGGGGCAGGCAGAACAGAAGAGGGGAGGGGGAGCAGGCAGAACATAGGAGGAGAGGGGGGCAGGCAGAACAGGGGAGGGGAGGGGAGGCAGGCAGAAAAGAGGAGGGGAGAGGGGGCAGGCGGAACAGAGGAGGGGAGGGGGAGCAGGAGGAACAGTGGAGGGCAGGGGGAGCAGGCAGAACAGAGGAGGACAGGAAGAGCAGGCGGAACAGAGGAGGGGAGGGGTGCAGGAGGAACAGAGGAGGGGAGGGGTGCAGGAGGAACAGTGGAGGGCAGGGGGAGCAGGCAGAACAGTGGAGGGCAGGGGGAGCAGGCAGAACAGTGGAGGGCAGGGGGAGCAGGCAGAACAGTGGAGGGCAGGGGGAGCAGGCAGAACAGTGGAGGGCAGGGGGAGCAGGCAGAACAGTGGAGGGCAGGGGGAGCAGGCAGAACGGGTGAGGGGAGGGGGCAGGCAGAACAGAGGAGGGGAGGGGGCAGGCAGAACAGAGGAGGGGAGGGGGCAAGCTGAACAGGGGAGGGGAGGGGGCAGGCTGAACAGGGGGGAGGGGAGGGGAGGCAGGCAGCACAGAGGAGGGCAGGGGGCAGGCAGAACAGAGGAGGGGAGGGGGAGCAGGCAGAACATAGTAGGGGAGGGGGAGCAGGCAGAACAGAGGAGGGGAGGGGGAGCAGGCAGAACATAGTAGGGGAGGGGGAGCAGGCAGAACAGAGGAGGGCAGGGGGAGCAGGCAGAACATAGTAGGGGAGGGGGAGCAGGCAGAACAGAGGAGGGCAGGGGGAGAGGCAGAACAGTGGAGGGCAGGGGGAGCAGGCAGAACAGTGGAGGGCAGGGGGAGCAGGCAGAACAGTGGAGGGCAGGGGGAGCAGGCAGAACAGAGGAGGGCAGGGAGAGCAGGCAGAACAGAGGAGGGCAGGGGGAGCAGGCAGAACAGAGGAGGGCAGGGGGAGCAGGCAGAACAGAGGAGGGCAGGGGGAGCAGGCAGAACAGAGGAGGGCAGGGGGAGCAGGCAGAACAGAGGAGGGCAGGGGGAGCAGGCAGAACAGAGGAGGGCAGGGGGAGCAGGCAGAACAGAGGAGGGCAGGGAGAGCAGGCGGAACAGAGGAGGGCAGGGAGAGCAGGCGGAACAGAGGAGGGGAGGGGTGCAGGAGGAACAGAGGAGGGGAGGGGTGCAGGAGGAACAGAGGAGGGGAGGGGTGCAGGAGGAACAGTGGAGGGCAGGGGGAGCAGGCAGAACAGTGGAGGGCAGGGGGAGCAGGCAGAACAGTGGAGGGCAGGGGGAGCAGGCAGAACAGTGGAGGGCAGGGGGAGCAGGCAGAACAGTGGAGGGCAGGGGGAGCAGGCAGAACAGTGGAGGGCAGGGGGAGCAGGCAGGAAGGTGGAGGGCAGGGGGAGCAGGCAGAACGGGTGAGGGGAGGGGGCAGGCAGAACAGAGGAGGGGAGGGGGCAGGCAGAACAGAGGAGGGGAGGGGGCAAGCTGAACAGGGGAGGGGAGGGAGCAGGCTGAACAGGGGGGAGGGGAGGGGAGGCAGGCAGCACAGAGGAGGGCAGGGGGTAGGCAGAACAGAGGAGGGGAGGGGGAGCAGGCAGAACATAGTAGGGGAGGGGGAGCAGGCAGAACAGAAGAGGGGAGGGGGAGCAGGCAGAACAGAGGAGGGCAGGGGGAGCAGGCAGAACAGAGGAGGGCAGGGGGAGCAGGCAGAACAGAGGAGGGCAGGGGGAGCAGGCAGAACAGTGGAGGGCAGGGGGAGCAGGCAGAACAGAGGAGGGCAGGGGGAGCAGGCAGAACAGTGGAGGGCAGGGGGAGCAGGCAGAACAGTGGAGGGCAGGGGGAGCAGGCAGAACAGTGGAGGGCAGGGGGAGCAGGCAGAACAGTGGAGGGCAGGGGGAGCAGGCAGAACAGAGGAGGGCAGGGGGAGCAGGCAGAACAGAGGAGGGCAGGGGGAGCAGGCAGAACAGAGGAGGGCAGGGGGAGCAGGCAGAACAGAGGAGGGCAGGGGGAGCAGGCAGAACAGAGGAGGGCAGGGAGAGCAGGCAGAACAGAGGAGGGCAGGGAGAGCAGGCAGAACAGAGGAGGGCAGGGAGAGCAGGCAGAACAGAGGAGGGCAGGGAGAGCAGGCACAACACAGGAGGGGAGGGGACAGGCAGAACAGAGGAGGGGAGGGGGACAGGCAGAACAGAAGAGGGGAGGGAGAGCAGGCAGAACAGAAGAGGGGAGGGAGAGCAGGCAGAACAGAAGAGGGCAGGGAGAGCAGGCAGAACAGAGGAGGGCAGGGAGAGCAGGCAGAACAGAGGAGGGCAGGGAGAGCAGGCAGAACAGAGGAGGGCAGGGAGAGCAGGCAGAACAGAGGAGGGCAGGGAGAGCAGGCAGAACAGAGGAGGGCAGGGAGAGCAGGCGGAACAGAGGAGGGGAGGGGTGCAGGAGGAACAGAGGAACGGAGGGGGAGCAGGCAGAACAGAGGAACGGAGGGGGAGCAGGCAGAACAGAGGAACGGAGGGGGAGCAGGCAGAACAGAGGAACGGAGGGGGAGCAGGCAGAACAGAGGAGGGCAGGGGGAGCAGGCAGAACAGAGGAGGGCAGGGGGAGCAGGCAGAACAGTGGAGGGCAGGTGGAGCAGGCAGAACAGTGGAGGGCAGGTGGAGCAGGCAGAACAGTGGAGGGCAGGGGGTGCAGGCAGAACAGTGGAGGGCAGGGGGTGCAGGCAGAACAGTGGAGGGCAGGGGGAGCAGGCAGAACAGTGGAGGGCAGGGGGAGCAGGCAGAACAGTGGAGGGCAGGGGGAGCAGGCAGAACAGTGGAGGGCAGGGGGAGCAGGCAGAACAGTGGAGGGCAGGGGGAGCAGGCAGAACAGTGGAGGGCAGGGGGAGCAGGCAGAACAGTGGAGGGCAGGGGGAGCAGGCAGAACAGTGGAGGGCAGGGGGAGCAGGCAGAACAGTGGAGGGCAGGGGGAGCAGGCAGAACAGTGGAGGGCAGGGGGAGCAGGCAGAACAGTGGAGGGCAGGGGGAGCAGGCAGAACAGTGGAGGGCAGGGGGAGCAGGCAGAACAGTGGAGGGCAGGGGGAGCAGGCAGAACAGTGGAGGGCAGGGGGAGCAGGCAGAACAGTGGAGGGCAGGGGGAGCAGGCAGAACAGTGGAGGGCAGGGGGAACAGGCAGAACAGTGGAGGGCAGGGGGAGCAGGCAGAACAGAGGAGGGCAGGGGGAGCAGGCAGAACAGAGGAGGACAGGGGGAGCAGGCAGAACAGAGGAGGACAGGGAGAGCAGGCAGAACAGAGGAGGGCAGGGAGAGCAGGCAGAACAAAGGAGGGCAGGGAGAGCAGGCAGAACAGAGGAGGGCAGGGAGAGCAGGCAGAACAGAGGAGGGCAGGGAGAGCAGGCAGAACAGAGGAGGGCAGGGAGAGCAGGCAGAACAGAGGAGGGCAGGGAGAGCAGGCAGAACAGAGGAGGGCAGGGAGAGCAGGCAGAACAGAGGAGGGCAGGGAGAGCAGGCAGAACAGAGCAGGGCAGGGAGAGCAGGCAGAACAGAGGAGGGCAGGGAGAGCAGGCAGAACAGAGGAGGGCAGGGAGAGCAGGCAGAACAGTGGAGGGCAGGGGGAGCAGATAGAACGGGTGAGGGGAGGGGGCAGGCTGAACGGGTGAGGGGAGGGGGCAGGCTGAACGGGTGAGGGGAGGGGGCAGGCTGAACGGGTGAGGGGAGGGGGCAGGCTGAACGGGTGAGGGGAGGGGGCAGGCTGAACGGGTGAGGGGAGGGGGCAAGCTGAACATGGGAGGGGAGGGGGTAGGATGAACAGGGGAGGGGAGGGGGCAGGCTGAACAAGGGAGGGGAGGGGCAGGCTGAACAGGGGGGAGGGGAGGGGAGGCAGGCAGCACAGAGGGCAGGGGGCAGGCTGAACAGGGGGGAGGGGAGGGGAGGCAGGCAGCACAGAGGGCAGGGGGCAGGCAGAACAGAGGATGGGAGGGGGAGCAGGCAGAACAGAGTAGGGGAGGGGGAGCAGGCAGAACAGAGTAAGGGAGGGGGAGCAGGCAGAAAAGAGTAGGGGAGGGGGAGCAGGCAGAAAAGAGTAGGGGAGGGGGAGCAGGCAGAACAGTGGAGGGCAGGGGGAGCAGGCAGAACAGTGGAGGGCAGGGGGAGCAGGCAGAACAGTGGAGGGCAGGGGGAGCAGGCAGAACAGAGGAGGGCAGGGGGAGCAGGCAGAACAGTGGAGGGCAGGGGGAGCAGGCAGAACAGTGGAGGGCAGGGGGAGCAGGCAGAACAGTGGAGGGCAGGGGGAGCAGGCAGAACAGTGGAGGGCAGGGGGAGCAGGCAGAACAGTGGAGGGAAGTGGGAGCACGCAGAACAGTGGAGGGCAGGGGGAGCAGGCAGAACAGTGGAGGGCAGGGGGAGCAGGCAGAACAGAGGAGGGCAGGGGGAGCAGGCAGAACAGAGGAGGGCAGGGGGAGCAGGCAGAACGGAGGAGGGCAGGGGGAGCAGGCAGAACGGAGGAGGGCAGGGGGAGCAGGCAGAACAGAGGAGGGCAGGGGGAGCAGGCAGAACAGAGGAGGGCAGGGAGAGCAGGCAGAACAGAGGAGGGGAGGGGGCAGGCATAACAGAGGAGGGGAGGGGTGCAGGAGGAACAGAGGAATGGAGGGGGAGCAGGCAGAACAGAGGAGGGCAGGGAGAGCAGGCAGAACAGAGGAGGGCAGGGAGAGCAGGCAGAACAGAGGACGGGAGTGGTGCAGGCAGATCAGAGGACGGGAGGGGGAGCAGAGCAGGCAGAACAGAGCAGGGCAGGGAGAGCAGGCAGAACAGAGGAGGGCAGGGAGAGCAGGCAGAACAGAGGAGGGCAGGGGGAGCAGGCAGAACAGTGGAGGGCAGGGGGAGCAGGCAGAACAGTGGAGGGCAGGGGGAGCAGGCAGAACAGTGGAGGGCAGGGGGAGCAGGCAGAACAGTGGAGGGCAGGGGGAGCAGGCAGAACAGTGGAGGGCAGGGGGAGCAGGCAGAACAGTGGAGGGCAGGGGGAGCAGGCAGAACAGTGGAAGGCAGGGGGAGCAGGCAGAACAGTGGAGGGCAGGGGGAGCAGGCAGAACAGTGGAGGGCAGGGAGAGCAGGCAGAACAGAGGAGGGCAGGGAGAGCAGGCAGAACAGAGGAGGGCAGGGAGAGCAGGCAGAACAGAGGAGGGCAGGGAGAGCAGGCAGAACAGAGGAGGGCAGGGAGAGCAGGCAGAACAGAGCAGGGCAGGGAGAGCAGGCAGAACAGAGGAGGGCAGGGAGAGCAGGCAGAACAGAGGAGGGCAGGGAGAGCAGGCAGAACAGTGGAGGGCAGGGGGAGCAGATAGAACGGGTGAGGGGAGGGGGCAGGCTGAACGGGTGAGGGGAGGGGGCAGGCTGAACGGGTGAGGGGAGGGGGCAGGCTGAACGGGTGAGGGGAGGGGGCAGGCTGAACGGGTGAGGGGAGGGGGCAGGCTGAACGGGTGAGGGGAGGGGGCAAGCTGAACATGGGAGGGGAGGGGGTAGGATGAACAGGGGAGGGGAGGGGGCAGGCTGAACAAGGGAGGGGAGGGGCAGGCTGAACAGGGGGGAGGGGAGGGGAGGCAGGCAGCACAGAGGGCAGGGGGCAGGCTGAACAGGGGGGAGGGGAGGGGAGGCAGGCAGCACAGAGGGCAGGGGGCAGGCAGAACAGAGGATGGGAGGGGGAGCAGGCAGAACAGAGTAGGGGAGGGGGAGCAGGCAGAACAGAGTAAGGGAGGGGGAGCAGGCAGAACAGAGTAGGGGAGGGGGAGCAGGCAGAAAAGAGTAGGGGAGGGGGAGCAGGCAGAACAGTGGAGGGCAGGTGGAGCAGGCAGAACAGTGGAGGGCAGGGGGAGCAGGCAGAACAGTGGAGGGCAGGGGGAGCAGGCAGAACAGTGGAGGGCAGGGGGAGCAGGCAGAACAGTGGAGGGCAGGGGGAGCAGGCAGAACAGTGGAGGGCAGGGGGAGCAGGCAGAACAGTGGAGGGCAGGGGGAGCAGGCAGAACAGTGGAGGGCAGGGGGAGCAGGCAGAACAGTGGAGGGAAGTGGGAGCACGCAGAACAGTGGAGGGCAGGGGGAGCAGGCAGAACAGTGGAGGGCAGGGGGAGCAGGCAGAACAGAGGAGGGCAGGGGGAGCAGGCAGAACAGAGGAGGGCAGGGGGAGCAGGCAGAACGGAGGAGGGCAGGGGGAGCAGGCAGAACGGAGGAGGGCAGGGGGAGCAGGCAGAACAGAGGAGGGCAGGGGGAGCAGGCAGAACAGAGGAGGGCAGGGAGAGCAGGCAGAACAGAGGAGGGGAGGGGGCAGGCATAACAGAGGAGGGGAGGGGTGCAGGAGGAACAGAGGAATGGAGGGGGAGCAGGCAGAACAGAGGAGGGCAGGGAGAGCAGGCAGAACAGAGGAGGGCAGGGAGAGCAGGCAGAACAGAGGACGGGAGTGGTGCAGGCAGATCAGAGGACGGGAGGGGGAGCAGAGCAGGCAGAACAGAGCAGGGCAGGGAGAGCAGGCAGAACAGAGGAGGGCAGGGAGAGCAGGCAGAACAGAGGAGGGCAGGGGGAGCAGGCAGAACAGTGGAGGGCAGGGGGAGCAGGCAGAACAGTGGAGGGCAGGGGGAGCAGGCAGAACAGTGGAGGGCAGGGGGAGCAGGCAGAACAGTGGAGGGCAGGGGGAGCAGGCAGAACAGTGGAGGGCAGGGGGAGCAGGCAGAACAGTGGAGGGCAGGGGGAGCAGGCAGAACAGTGGAAGGCAGGGGGAGCAGGCAGAACAGTGGAGGGCAGGGGGAGCAGGCAGAACAGTGGAGGGCAGGGGGAGCTGGCAAAACAGTGGAGGGCAGGGGGAGCTGGCAGAACAGTGGAGGGCAGGGGGAGCTGGCAGAACAGTGGAGGGCAGGGGGTGCTGGCAGAACAGTGGAGGGCAGGGGGAGCAGGCAGAACAGTGGAGGGCAGGGGGAGCAGGCAGAACAGTGGAGGGTAGGGGGAGCAGGCAGAACAGTGGAGGGCTGGGGGAGCAGGCAGAACAGTGGAGGGCAGGGGGAGCAGGCAGAACAGTGGAGGGCAGGGGGAGCAGGCAGAACAGTGGAGGGCAGGGGGAGCAGGCAGAACAATGGAGGGCAGGGGGAGCAGGCAGATCAATGGAGGGCAGGGGGAGCAGGCAGAACAGTGGAGGGCAGGGGGAGCAGGCAGAACAGTGGAGGGCAGGGGGAGCAGGCAGAACAGTGGAGGGCAGGGGGAGCAGGCAGAACAGTGGAGGGCAGGGGGAGCAGGCAGAACAGTGGAGGGCAGGGGGAGCAGGCAGAACAGTGGAGGGCAGGGGGAGCAGGCAGAACAGTGGAGGGCAGGGGGAGCAGGCAGAACAGTGGAGGGCAGGGGGAGCAGGCAGAACAGTGGAGGGCAGGGGGAGCAGGCAGAACAGTGGAGGGCAGGGGGAGCAGGCAGAACAGTGGAGGGCAGGGGGAGCAGATAGAACGGGTGAGGGGAGGGGGCAGGCTGAACGGGTGAGGGGAGGGGGCAGGCTGAACGGGTGAGGGGAGGGGGCAGGCAGAACAGAGGAGGGGAGGGGGCAAGCTGAACATGGGTGGGGAGGGGGTAGGATGAAAAGGGGAGGGGAGGGGGCATGCTGAACAGGGGGGAGGGGAGGGGAGGCAGGCAGCACAGAGGAGGGCAGGGGGCAGGCAGAACAGAGGAGGGGAGGGGGAGCAGGCAGAACAGAGTAGGGGAGCGGGAGCAGGCAGAACAGAGTAGGGGAGCGGGAGCAGGCAGAACAGAGTAGAAGAGGGGGAGCAGGCAGAACAGAGTAGGGGAGGGGGAGCAGGCAGAACAGAAAAGGGGAGGGGGTGCAGGCAGAACAGAAAAGGGGAGGGTGTGCAGGCAGAACAGAGGAGGGGAGGGGGAGCAGGCAGAACAGAGGAGGGGAGGGGGAGCAGGCAGAACAGAGGAGGGCAGGGAGAGTAGGCAGAACAGAGGAGGGCAGGGAGAGCAGGCAGAACAGAGGACGGCAGGGAGAGCAGGCAGAACAGAGGACGGCAGGGAGAGCAGGCTGAACAGAGGAGGGCAGGGAGAGCAGGCAGAATAGAGGAGGGCAGGGATAGCAGGCAGAACAGAGGAGGGGAGGGGGCAGGCAGAACAGAGGAGGGGAGGGAGAGCAGGCAGAACAGAGGAGGGAAGGGAGAGCAGGCAGAACAGAGGAGGGGAGGGAGAGCAGGCAGAACAGAGGAGGGGAGGGAGAGCAGGCAGAACAGAGGAGGGGAGGGAGAGCAGGCAGAACAGAGGAGGGAAGGGAGAGCGGCAGAACAGAGGAGGGAAGGGAGAGCAGGCAGAACAGAGGAGGGGAGGGGGCAGGCAGAACAGAGGAGGGGAGGGGTGCAGGAGGAACAGAGGATTGAAGGGGGAGCAGGCAGAACAGTGGAGGGCAGGGGGAGCAGGCAGAACAGTGGAGGGCAGGGGGAGCATTCAGAACAGTGGAGGGCAGGGGGAGCAGGCAGAACAGTGGAGGGCAGGGGGAGCAGGCAGGAAGGTGGAGGGCAGGGGGAGCAGGCAGAACAGGTGAGGGGAGGGGGCAGGCTGAACGGGTGAGGGGAGGGGGCAGACAGAACAGAGGAGGGGAGGGGGCAAGCTGAACATGGGAGGGGAGGGGGCAGGATGAACCGGGGAGGGGAGGGGGCAGGCTGAACAGGGGGGAGGGGAGGGGAGGCAGGCAGCACAGAGGAGGGCAGGGGGCAGGCAGAACAGAGGAGGGGAGGGGGAGCAGGCAGAACACAGTAGGGGAGGGGGAGCAGGCAGAACAGTGGAGGGCAGGGGGAGCAGGCAGAACAGTGGAGGACAGGGGGAGCAGGCAGAACAGTGGAGGGCAGGGGGAGCAGGCAGAACAGTGGAGGGCAGGGGGAGCAGGCAGAACAGTGTAGGGCAGGGGGAGCAGGCAGAACAAAGGAGGGCAGGGGGAGCAGGCAGAACAAAGGAGGGCAGGGGGAGCAGGCAGAACAAAGGAGGGCAGGGGGAGCAGGCAGAACAAAGGAGGGCAGGGGGAGCAGGCAGAACAGTGGAGGGCAGGGGGAGCAGGCAGAACAGTGGAGGGCAGGGGGAGCAGGCAGAACAGTGGAGGGCAGGGGGAGCAGGCAGAACAGTGGAGGGCAGGGGGAGCAGGCAGAACAGTGGAGGGCAGGGGGAGCAGGCAGAACAGTGGAGGGCAGGGGGAGCAGGCAGAACAGTGGAGGGCAGGGGGAGCAGGCAGAACAGTGGAGGGCAGGGGGAGCAGGCAGAACAGTGGAGGGCAGGGGGAGCAGGCAGAACAGTGGAGGGCAGGGGGAGCAGGCAGAATAGTGGAGGGCAGGGGGAGCAGGCAGAACAGTGGAGGGCAGGGGGAGCAGGCAGAATAGTGGAGGGCAGGGGGAGCAGGCAGGAAAGTGGAGTGCAGGGGGTTGGTTGGTTGGGTGTGGGATTGAAGGGACCAGACTGCTAAGGTCATCGGTCCCTTGTTCCACGATAAAATCACACGAAATAAAAACTGTCAGTCGTTAAAAACGGAGAATTGAGAGAAGGGACGACACAATACAAGAAAGGCAGACAAAGACCAGACAAACGGAACTAAAATCGCACCGAGTGTGAAGGTGGTTGGCCGACCATGAAAATAAGGAAAAGCCAACCACCAAATGACATTAAAACCCACAGTTTAAAACCACAGGCCAAAGGCCCAAGTCAATACAGGAAATAAAAGTACAAACACTCAAATCATACGATAAAAACCCCCTGCCCGAATAAAACTCAACACGAGGTCCGCCATAGCATTGTCATCACATAAAAGGGCAGGGAGGGTATCAGGCAGCGCAAACGTCTGCTTGAGTCCTGTTAAAAGCGGGCAGTCCACCAAAATGTGGACCACCGTCAGAGCTGCCCCGCAGCGACATAGCGGTGGGTCCTCCCGGCGCAACAAATGGCCGTGCGTCAGCCACGTGTGGCCAACGCGCAGTCGGCAGAGGACGACAGAGTCCTTCCGAGAGGCCCGCATGGCGCCACACACGGGTCGTCTCCTTCACCGCCCGAAGTTTGTTGGGCGTGGGCAGGGTGCGCCACTCGTCACCCCAGGCACCAAGCACTTTCTGGCGCAAAAGCGACAGGAGATCACACTCCATAAGGCCGAGTTCCAGAGCCGGTGAACTCACTGCCTGTTTAGCCAGCGTGTCAACCCGCTCATTGCCCGGGATGCCGACATGACCTGGGGTCCAAACAAAGACCACGGAGCGGCCGCAACGGGCAAGAGCATGCAGCGACTCGTGGATGGTCATCACCAGACGGGAACGAGGAAAGCACTGGTCAAGAGCTCGTAAACCACTCAGGGAGTCACTACAGATGACAAAGGACTCACCTGAGCGGGAGCGGATATACTCTAGGGCGCGATAGATGGCAACCAACTCGGCAGTGTATACACTGTTCCCGGGTGCCAGCGACCGTTGCTCACAATGATCCTCTAGAGTAAGAGCGTAACCAGTGCGACCAGAGACCATCGAACCGTCGGTATAGGTTATGGCAGATCCGGGAAACTCGGCAAGGAGAGCAACAAAGCGGCGGCGGAGGGCCGGAGGAGGGACCGAGTCTTTCGGACCCTGTGCCAAATCCAGCCGAATGCATGGTCGGCACACACACCAAGGGGGCAGACGGAGATTGGCCCGGAAAACAGGCGGGAGAGGAAAAAACTCAATCCCACACAGTAGAGCCCGGATGCGAACCGCGATCGTACACCCTGACCGGGGCCGCCTGTCTGGAAGATGGACGATCGAGTGCGGGAACAGGAGACAGTAGTTGGGATGCCCTGGCAAGCTACAAACGTGGGCAGCATAAGCGGCCAGAAGTCGGTCGCGCCGGATCCGCAATGGAGGAACACCAGCCTCCACAAGTAAGCTGTCAACAGGGCTTGTCCGAAATGCTCCTGTGGCGAGTCGGATCCCGCAGTGATGGATGGGATCCAGCAATTGCAACGCTGATGGCGACGCCGAACCATAAGCCACACACCCATAATTAAGGCGGGACTGGATCAGCGCTTGATACAGCCGGAGAAGGGTGGACCGATCGGCACCCCATCCGGTGTGGCTAAGACAACGGAGAGCGTTTAAATGCCGCCAGCATGTTTGTTTAAGCTGCCTAATATGAGGCAGCCAAATCAACCGGGCATCAAATACCAGTCCCAAGAACCGATGCGTCTCTACCACAGCAAGAGGTTCACCGTCAAGGTAAAGGCGTGGCTCAGGGTGAACCGTGCGACGCCGGCAGAAATGCACAATGCAGGTCTTAGTGGCCGAAAACTGGAAGCCGTGCGCTACAGCCCACGACTGCGCCTTGCGGATAGCGCCCTGCAGCTGGCGCTCAGCAACTGCAATGCCAGCGGAGCTGTAGTAGAGGCAGAAATCGTCTGCATACAACGAAGCTGCGACGGACGATCCCACCGCCTCAGCGAGCCCATTGATCGCAATTAAAATCAGGGAGACACTGAGGACAGACCCCTGTGGGACCCCGTTCTCCTGGACCCGGGAGGAACTATGGGACGCAGCAACTTGCACGCGGAAGGAACGAGACGACAGAAAATTCTGAATAAAAATCGGGAGCGGGCCCCTAAGACCCCACCCATGAAGTGTGGCCAGGATGTGATATCGCCAAGTCGTATCGTACGCCTTCCGCATGTCGAAGAAGACGGCAACCAGATGTTGGCGGCGTGCAAAGGCTGTACGGACGGCAGACTCTAGGGAGACCAGATTATCGACGGCAGAGCGGCCTTTGCGGAACCCACCCTGAGACGGAGCCAGAAGGCCTCGAGACTCGAGGAGCCAACTCAACCTCCGGCTCACCATACGTTCTAGCAACTTGCAAAGAACGTTGGTGAGGCTTATGGGGCGGTAGCTGTCCACCTCCAGCGGGTTCTTGCCAGGTTTCAACACGGGGAGGACGATGCTTTCTCGCCATTGAGACGGGAACACACCCTCAACCCAGATGCGGTTGAAAACATCTAGGAGGCGTCGCTCGCAATTCACAGAGAGGTGTTTCAGCATCTGGCTGTGGATGCGGTCTGGCCCAGGAGCCGTATCAGGGCAAGCAGATAGGGCACTCTGGAATTCCCAGTCGCTGAAAGGAGCATTGTACGACTCCGCGTGGCGCGTGTGAAAGGAAAGCCTCCAACTTTCCAACCGCTCTTTCCGGGAGCGGAAGGCCAGTGGGTAATTCGTAGATGCGGAACACTGAGCAAAATGCGCTGCTAACCGGTCCGCAATCGTGTCGGAGTCAGTACACACCACTCCATTCAGCGAAAGCCCAGGGACAGAGACAGGCGGCCGATAGCCATGGAGTCGCCTAATCTTAGCCCAAACCTGCGATGCAGAGGTACGGACGCCGATGGTGGAAACATACCGTTCCCAGCACTCCTGCTTCCGTTGGCGAATAAGGCGTCGGGCACGGGCACGGAGCTGTTTAAAAACGATGAGGTTCTCCAAGGACGGGTGCCGCTTATGGCGTTGAAGAGCCCGCCGGCGATCTCTAATCGCCTCTGCGATCTCGGGCGCCCACCAAGGCACAGTCCTCCTCCGAGGGGACCCGGATGAACAGGGAATCGCAGATGCCGCCGCAGAAACGATGTCGGTGGTGACCGACTGAACCACCGCATCAATGGTGTCAGGGGAAGGAGGTGCGATAGTGGCGAGAGAGGAGAACAAGCCCCAATCAGCCTTATTCAGAGCCCATCTGGAGGGGCGTTCAGAAGAGTGACGCTGTGGTAGTGACAGAAAGATGGGGAAATGGTCACTACCACATAAGTCGTCATGGACACTCCAGTGGATGGATGGTGAAAGTCCGGGGCTGCAGATAGAAAGGTCGATGGCCGAAAATGTGCCATGGACTATGCTGAAATGTGTCGGCTCTCCCGTGTTTAAGAGGCAGAGGTCAAGCTGCGAGAGAAGAGTCTCGACATCTCTACCCCGGCCAGTAATCGCGGCGCTACCCCACAGGGGGTTATGGGCGTTAAAGTCGCCCAGTAACACAAAAGGAGGAGGCAGTTGTGCTATCAATGCAGCCAACACATGACGCGAGACATCACCATCTGGCGGAAGATACAAACTGCAGACAGTAATAGGCTGAGGCGACCACATCCTTACAGCGACAGCCTCTAAAGGCGTGTGAAGAGGTACACATTCGCTGTAGACAGAGTTAAGGATGAAGACGCAGACTCCACCAGATACCCTATCATAAGCTGCCCAGTTCTTGTAATAACCCCGATACCCACGTAGGGCAGGGGTCCGCATTGCCGGAAACCAAGTTTCCTGTAGGGCAATGCAGAGGAAAGGGTGACTGCTGATGAGTTGGCGAAGCTCAGCAAGGTGGTGGAAAAAAGCGCTGCAGTTCCACTGGAGTATTGCTTTGTCCATGTCCGAAAAAGGCGTGAAGGGGCCGAGGAGGCAGATCACGCCACTGGGTCACCTGCTGCCACCGATGGAGGACCAGTACAATCTGCTTCCATGGCGTCTGAGGGTCCGGCGAGATCCAGGTCCTCAGCGGACGCCCGGATCTCCACCTTATCCCCGGACGCAGAGCCTGTAGGGAGCAGTGGGGTGGATGCCACCGCGTGGTCCTTGGCCTTAGAGGTCTTCTTCTTCGTCTTGTCTCTCTGGTCCTTGGGTTTCATTGGCTGGGAGGGCTCCAGCGAGTCAGTCTCCGGGACGGAGGAGGAGCGGGAAGCCCTGCGATCAGCCGCTGGTCTGCTTTTCTTCCATTGGCTGACGTCACCCTTCCCAGAGGCGGAAACCTGGGAAGGAAGGGACCCAAGGGACCCTTTCCGTGCTATTCGAGCAGGGGAAGTTTGAGGCTTCCCCAGCTTAGAAGTGGGGACTGATGTCCCCGATGGTTGGGGGGTTGCTGCTCCTGAGGCAGGTAGTGCAGGAGCAGCAGGGAGTGAAGTGCCCCCCACCATCAAGGGGGCAGGTGTAGCATTCCGGCTCTGAGAGGTGGCAGTCTGAGGGAGAGCCAATGGGGCCATAACAGTAGTAGCCGCGGCGTAAGAGGCAGTCATTCGAACAGGATGGAGGCGTTCGAACTTCTGCCTGGCCTCAGTGTATGTCAGGCGGTCCAGGGTCTTATACTCCATGATTTTGCGCTCTTTCTGGTAGATCCTGCAGTCCGGCAAGCAAGGTGAGTGGTGCTCTCCGCAGTTTACACAGATGGAAGGCGGAGCACATGGAGTATTGGGATGTGATGGGCGTCCACAATCTCGACATGTGAGGCTGGAAGTACAGCAGGAAGACATATGCCCGAACTTCCAGCACTTAAAGCACCGCATCGGGGGAGGGATATAGGGCTTGACGTCACAACGATAGACCATCACCTTGACCTTCTCAGGTAAAGTATCACCCTCGAAGGCCAAGATGAAGGCACCGGTGGCAACCTGCTTATCCCTTGGACCACGATGTACGCGCCGGACGAAGTGAACACCTCGCCGCTCTAAATTGGCGCGAAGCTCGTCATCGGACTGCAATAGAAGGTCCCGATGGAATATTATGCCCTGGACCATATTAAGACTCTTATGGGGCGTGATTGTAACCGGAACATCCCCCAGCTTGTTACAATCGAGTAACCGGCGGGACTGGGCGGAGGACGCCGATTTGATCAAAACCGAGCCCGAGCGCATTTTGGACAAGCCCTCCACCTCCCCGAACTTGTCCTCTAAGTGCTCGACGAAGAACTGAGGCTTCATGGATGTAAAGGATTCACCATCAGCTCTCGTACACACCAGGTAGCGGGGCGAGTATGGTTCGCTGGCATCCTTAGTCTTTCGTTCCTCCCATGGTGTAGCCAGGGAGGGGAACGATTTGGGGTCATATGTAGTTGCGTTGTATTGAGCCCTGGAACGCTTAGAGACTGCTGGCGGCTGGCCACCAGCAAGAGATGATGTACCACGCTTCATTGCGGGTCATCCGCCCTGATGCCACCTACTCCGACCAAGGGCCCTCCCCACGGGCGCCACCCAGCCTCAGCAACGACCACCTGGCAGGATGGCCATTGCCGGGAGTCCCAATGCCCCAAGGAGATAGGCATCTACTCCTTGGCATACGTGGGGAGTTAACGGCGCTGGCATCAGCAGAGCGATCCCTGTGTAGTCAGGGGGCTACAACCAACAGGGTACATGGCGGCCCCACCACAACGGACTGGCTACCGCGCTGGATTTTAGGTGATGTAGTCCAATATCGTCATTGGCGCATAAAGCGACACAGCATAGCAGACTGCAAGAAACCGCACCCAAGAACAAATCCACGCCCAAGAGATGGTAGGTGAGCGGGACTGCTAAGCGATGACGACAAACCTGGCTAGAGATGGTAATGCTTGATGGACACATCGCTCCTTGTAAGGCGCCCTTCCCCAATCGGCTCGCTCTTCGGAAAATTTAGAAGGATGGAGGTCAAACCCGTTAGGGGACCATCTCACAAGGCCAAAACGTTTGCGACTCCTTTTCGTCGCCTCTTACGACAGGCAGGAATACCGTGGGCCTATTCTTACCCCCGAACCCACAGGGGGGGGAGTGCAGGGGGAGCAGGCAGAACAGGTGAGGGGAGGGGGCAGGCTGAACAGAGGAGGGGAGGGGGCAGGCTGAACAGAGGAGGGGAGGGGGCAGGATGAACAGGGGAGGGGAGGGGACGCAGCCAGCACAGAGGAGGGCAGGGGGCAGGCAGAACAGAGGAGGGGAGGGGGAGCAGGCAGAAAAGAGGAGGGGAGGGGGAGCAGGCAGAAAAGAGGAGGGGAGGGCGAGCAGGCAGAACAGAGTAGAGGAGGGGGTGCAGGCAGAACAGAGGAGGGAAGGGGGAGCAGGTAGAACACAGGAGGGGAGGGTGAGCAGGCAGAACAGAGGAGGGGAGGGTGAGCAGGCAGAACAGTGGAGGGCAGGGGGAGCAGGCAGAACAGTGGAGGGCAGGTGGAGCAGGCAGAACAGTGGAGGGCAGGTGGAGCAGGCAGAACAGTGGAGGGCAGGGGGAGCAGGCAGAACAGTGGAGGGCAGGGGGAGCAGGCAGAACAGTGGAGGGCAGGGGGAGCAGGCAGAACAGTGGAGGGCAGGGGGAGCAGGCAGAACAGTGGAGGGCAGGGGGAGCAGGCAGAACAGTGGAGGGCAGGGGGAGCAGGCAGAACAGTGGAGGGCAGGGGGAGCAGGCAGAACAGTGGAGGGCAGGGGGAGCAGGCAGAACAGTGGAGGGCAGGGGGAGCAGGCAGAACAGTGGAGGGCAGGGGGAGCAGGCAGAACAGTGGAGGGCAGGGGGAGCAGGCAGAACAGTGGAGGGCAGGGGGAGCAGGCAGAACAGTGGAGGGCAGGGGGAGCAGGCAGAACAGTGGAGGGCAGGGGGAGCAGGCAGAACAGTGGAGGGCAGGGGGAGCAGGCAGAACAGTGGAGGGCAGGGGGAGCAGGCAGAACAGTGGAGGGCAGGGGGAGCAGGCAGAACAGAGGAGGGCAGGGAGAGCAGGCAGAACAGAGGAGGGCAGGGAGAGCAGGCAGAAAAGAGGAGGGCAGGGAGAGCAGGCAGAAAAGAGGAGGGGAGGGGGCATTCAGAACAGAGGAGGGGAGGGGTGCAGGCAGAACAGAGGACGGGAGTGGTGCAGGCAGATCAGAGGACGGGAGGGGGAGCAGAGCAGGCAGAACAGAGGAGGGGGGGAGCAGGCAGAACAGAGGAGGGGAGGGGGAGCAGGCAGAACAGAAGAGGGGAGGGGGAGCAGGCAGAACAGAAGAGGGGAGGGGGAGCAGGCAGAACAGAAGAGGGGAGGGGGGGGCAGGCAGAACAGTGGAGGGCAGGGGGAGCAGGCAGAACAGTGGAGGGCAGGGGGAGCAGGCAGAACAGTGGAGGGCAGGGGGAGCAGGCAGAACAGTGGAGGGCAGGGGGAGCAGGCAGAACAGTGGAGGGCAGGGCGAGCAGGCAGAACAGTGGAGGGCAGGGCGAGCAGGCAGAACAGTGGAGGGCAGGGCGAGCAGGCAGAACAGTGGAGGGCAGGGCGAGCAGGCAGAACAGTGGAGGGCAGGGCGAGCAGGCAGAACAGTGGAGGGCAGGGCGAGCAGGCAGAACAGTGGAGGGCAGGGCGAGCAGGCAGAACAGTGGAGGGCAGGGCGAGCAGGCAGAACAGTGGAGGGCAGGGCAAGCAGGCAGAACAGTGGAGGGCAGGGCAAGCAGGCAGAACAGTGGAGGGCAGGGCAAGCAGGCAGAACAGTGGAGGGCAGGGGGAGCAGGCAGAACAGAGGAGGGGAGGGGGGCACGCTGAACATGGGAGGGGAGGGGGCGGGATTAACAGGGGAGGGAGGGGGCAGGATGAACAGGGGAGGGGAGGGCAGGCTGAACAGGGGGGCGGGGAGGGGAGGCAGGCAGCACAGAGGAGGGCAGGGGGCAGGCTGAACAGAGGAGGGGAGGGGGAGCAAGCAGAAAAGAGGAGGGGAGGGGGAGCAGGCAGAAAAGAGGAGGGGAGGGCGAGCAGGGAGAACAGAGTAGGGGAGGGGGTGCAGGCAGAACAGAGTAGGGGAGAGGGTGCAGGCAGAACAGTGGAGGGGAGGGGGAGCAGGTAGAACAGTGGAGGGGAGGGGGAGCAGGTAGAACACAGGAGGGGAGGGGGAGCAGGCAGAACAGTGGAGGGCAGGGGGAGCAGGCAGAACACTGGAGAGCAGGGGGAGCAGGCAGAACAGTGGAGGGCAGGCGGAGCAGGCAGAACAGGTGAGGGGAGGGGGCAGGCAGAACAGGTGAGGGGAGGGGGCAGGCTGAACAGGTGAGGGGAGGGGGCAGGCAGAACAGAGGAGGGGAGGGAGCAGGATGAACATGGGAGGGGAGGGGGCAGGATGAACAGGGGAGGGGAGGGGGCAGTAAGAACATGGGAGGGGAGGGGGCAGGAAGAACAGGGGATGGGAGGGGGCAGGAAGAACAGGGGATGGGAGGGGGCAGGAAGAACAGGGGATGGGAGGGGGCAGGAAGAACAGGGGGAGGGGAGGGGAGGCAGGCAGCACAGAGGAGGGCAGGGGGCAGGCAGAACAGAGGAGAGGAGGGGGAGCAGGCAGAAAAGAGGAGGGGAGGGCGAGCAGGCAGAACAGAGGAGGGGAGGGGGCATTCAGAACAGAGGGGAGGGGTGCAGGCAGAACAGAGGACGGGAGTGGTGCAGGCAGAACAGAGGACGGGAGGGGGAGCAGAGCAGGCAGAACAGAGGAGGGGGGAGCAGGCAGAACAGAGGAGGGGAGGGGGAGCAGGCAGAACAGAAGAGGGGGGGCAGGCAGAACAGTGGAGGGGGGGCAGGCAGAACAGTGGAGGGCAGGGGGAGCAGGCAGAACAGTGGAGGGCAGGGGGAGCAGGCAGAACAGTGGAGGGCAGGGGGAGCAGGCAGAACAGTGGAGGGCAGGGCGAGCAGGCAGAACAGTGGAGGGCAGGGGGAGCAGGCAGAACAGAGGAGGGCAGGGGGAGCAGGCAGAACAGAGGAGGGCAGGGGGAGCAGGCAGAACAGAGGAGGGCAAGGGGGCAGGCTGAACAGAGGAGGGGAGGGCGAGCAGAGCAGGTAGAACAGAGGAGGGGAGGGCGATCAGAGCAGGCTGAACAGAGGAGGGGAGGGCGAGCAGAGCAGGTAGAACAGAGGAGGGGAGGGCGATCAGAGCAGGCAGAACAGAGGAGGGGAGGGCGAGCAGAGCAGGCAGAACAGAGGAGGGGAGGGGAGGGCGAGCAGAGCAGGCAGGCGCAGAGGAAAGACTGTTACAGATTTAGCTTTTGCCAAAGTTTCTTCAGAAATGAAAACAAACAACACACACACACACACACACACACACACACACACACACACACACACAAACGCGCTCGCTACGTGTACGCACGCATGCACACAGGCAAGCGAGCCAGCCAGCCAGCCAGCCAGCCAGCCAGCCAGCCAGCCAGCCAGCCAGCTAGCCAACCTCAAGCACATGTGTACACCATCTCTGGTCCGAGCTGCTGGAGATGGCGGTTATGTGTACATGAGTGTGCTTGCTTGTGTGAAGGTGTGTGTGTGTGTGTGTGTGTGTGTGTGTGTGTGTGTGTGTGTGTGTGTGTTTTATTTTCAGAAGAAGGCTTTGGCAAGAAACTAAATGTGTAACAGTCTTTTCATTGTGCCTGTCTGAAATTTAACCTGTCATCTTTGCAGTGGGTAGCAACCTATCCTTTTCTAATCTTGTTGATATTGCAACCTGAAGCTTCCATTGTTTCAAATCTACATAAGAAGCTGGTATACATGGAGGGAGTGGGGAGGGGAGGGAGGATTACATGGCACTTGTTGCAAAACAAACACTGTAATTAAGCATGTGGTGCTCAGTCCCCAAGTCCTGCCACTGAAGGGTTAACACTGCTTTTGGCCTTCATTCACCAATGTTTGATGCTGATGGCAGGTATGTATTCAGGAGGGCCCAAGATGGCTCACATATAAGATTGTGAAACAGTCAGAGCTGAGCTGGTATACAACATGGCTGCTTTTACACGTAGCCCTACATCTGAAAGGGTAAGATACGCCTGTGACGGGACTGGCATATAATGAGCTCGATGGGTGTACAGGATATTTCATAGGTTGGTCGGGTGGTGGAATACTGCTTTTTGAGAGACACAAAGGTTTGTGAGTAAGATATTTATAATTTTTTGGGAAGGGTGTGGTTTAGGTGTTCCAGTCCTAAGTGATATAGGGTAAAGAGTAGGAGGAAGGGGTGTGCTTTTGCAGCTGGTTCATTGGGGTGGTTTTATGATTAGGAGCATGATCGGTATTTGTGACAGAAATGTTTGCAGACTAGGTTTAGAGGGTAGTTCCTGTTTGTGCAGGCTTTGATGAAACCACTGATACTACATGTGAAATTGTGTGGGCACAGACTCAGTATCAAAAGTGTGCATAAATTTATAACTGTATGCAACCAAAAACTTTTGAGAAAAATTAACCTCACAAGTACATGTGTTCCCTGATCATATTATTATTATTGCGCGAGGCTTTAATAACCCAGCACTTGACTGGGACAATTATAGTTCTGTTAGTGGTTGGTATGACAAGACATCCTGTAAAACAATGTAAATACCTTCTGTGAGAACTATCTACAACAGGTAATACAGAAGCCTGTTCACGAAGGAAACAGACCTAATGGCTCCAGAATGATATTTTCACTCTGCAGCGGAGTGTGCGCTGATATGAAACATCCTGGCAGATTAAAACTGTGTGCCGGACTGAGACTCGAATTCGCGACCTTTGCCTTTCGCGGGCAAGTGCTCTACCAACTGAGCTACGCCCCATCCTCAGAGCTTTACTTCTGCCAGTACCTTGTCTCCTACCTTCCAAACTTAACAGAAGCTCTCCTGTGAACCATGCAGAACTAGCACTCCTGGAAGAAAGGATATTGCAGAGACACAGCCTAGGGGATGTTTTCAGAATGATATTTGCACTCTGCAGCGGAGTGTGCGCTGATATGAAACTTCCTGGCAGATTAAAACTGTGTGCTTGGGTAGCTCAGTTGGTAGAGCACTAGCCCGCAAAAGGCAAAGGTCACGAGTTCGAGTCTCGGTCCGGTACACAGTTTTAATCTGCCAGGATGTTCCAGACCTAATGACTCCAAACTGAGCTGACTTATTCAGAAATGTCATTGCTGAAACTGATATAAAAAAAGAGGAGGTTGTAGCAACAATGATTACCAAATACAAAAAAACACCTAAAACAAGCACAAAGATTTACATGTTCACTGAACTTGACAAAGAGGCAGTATGTCATTTCATTAGTAAATTTAAACATGTAACTCTGGGCAGCAGACTGTAGAAGAACTATGACTCGAGTTTAGAATAATAACTGACCAATCACATACGAACCTACAAGAATAGCTTTTGACAAGAGAGACGATTTATTGGATACAGTCTATGTAAAGAAACTTCTAAAGAAATGACTACTGTACTAGAGGTGCAAAACAAAGCATAGGGATATAGATAGGGAGAGATGTAGAAGGAAACGCCTTTGGCTGTCGAAAGGATAAAGTAAAGCCTTCAATGACTAACTGAGCAAAATTTTGTTGAAAGGATCTCAAAAAACCCAAAGAAATTCTGGTACACTATGTGATCACAAGCATCTGGTCATCCACAAAACACACTTTTTTCATATTAGGTTCATTTTGCTGCCACCTACTGCCAGGTACACCATATCAGCAACCTCAGTAGTCATCAGACATTGTGAGAGAGCAGAATGAGGCACTCTGCAGAACTTACGGATTTTGAATGTGGTCAGGTGATTGGATTTCACTTGTGTCGTACATCTGTACCTGAGAGTACCACACTCCTAAGCATTCCTAAGTTCACAGTTTCCGATGTGATAGTGAAGTGAAAACATGAAGGGACACGTACAGCACAAAATCGTACAGGCTGACCTCATCGGCTGACTAACTGTGATGGCCAACAGTTGAAGAGAGTAGTAATATGTAATAGGCAGACATCTATCCAGACCATGACAATGGAAATCCAAACTGCATCAGGATCAACTGCAAATACTATGACAGTCACACGGAAGGTGAGAAAACTTGGATTTCATGGTCGAGCGGCAGCTCATAAGCCACATATCACACCGATAAATGCCAAACGATGCCTTGTTTGATGTAAGGAGCGTAAACATTGGACAATCGACCAGTGGAAAAACTTTGTGTGGAGTGATGAATCACAGTACACAATGTGGCAATATGGCAACAGGATGTAGGTATGGCAAATGCCCGGTGAAGGTCTTCTGCCGGCGTGTGCAGTGCCAACAGTAAAATTCAAAGGCAGTGGTGTTATGGTGTGGTCGTGTTTTTCATGGAGGGGGCTTGCAACCCTTGTTTTGCATGGCACTATCACAGCAAAGATCTACATTGATGTTTTAAGCACTTTCTTGCTTCCCACTGTTGAAGAGTAATTTGGGGATGGCGATTTGCATCTTTCAACACGATTGAGCACCTTTGAGCACCTATTCATAATGCATGGCCTGCAGCGGAGTGACTACACGACCATAACATCCCTGTAATGGATTGGCTCGCACAGAGTCCCGACCTAAATCCTATAGAACCACTTTGGGAGGTTTAGAAATGCCGACTTCATGCCAGGCCTCACCAAGCGACATCAATACTTCTCCTCAGTGCAGCACTGTGGGAAGAATGGGCTGCCATTCCCCAAGAAACCTCCCAGCATTTAATTGAACGTATGCCTGATAGAGTGGAAGCTGTCATCAAGGCTAAGAGTGGGCCAACACCATATTGAATTCCAGCATACGCAATGGAGGGCGCCACGAACTTGTAAATCATTTTCAGTCAGGTGTCCGGATACTTTTGATCACACAGTGTATGTTAAAGCACGAACTAAATTACACAGCTACCAAAAAAGAACTATTGGCGATTGTACGGAGTATTTAAAAGTTTCAAACACTAGTATTGGGATCAGAAATCCATATTTATACCGATCATCAAGCTTTATCCTTTCTTATGAGTCGTGAATTACTACACAGTAGGTTGATATGCTGGGTGCTTTTCCTACAGGAATACGAGATCAAGATATGATACGTAAAAGATTCCGAAAATATAGTAACTAGTAGTAGTAGTAGTAGTAGTAGTAGTAGTAGTAGTAGAGGGGTTTTGGGCACGCGACAGCAAGGTCTTCAGCACCCGTTCAGTAACATAGTGAGACGGGTGTCAAGAAAAATGCCAGAACAGGAATATATAACGAAACAGAAAACATGGGTAACAATCGTAGAAAAACATGTGCTCACCCACACCAAAGCGTGGGATGAAGCAGAGTGTCAGCAGTAAAACATGGACAACACAGGAAGAAAATGATAGAGGGAGCTAAAACAATGTAGCAGATGGAAGTGGCTGGCTGATCGCAAGGGAAAAAAGGGGAGGAGTCAGCCACTGTGCAATACACTAAAACCTCCAGCCTAAAAGTTTAGGCCAGAGTCCAGACACATCACAAAACTTAAAAACCCTAGACACACACGTCTCATCATTAGCTAAAACAGAAGGCAGATCGCCATCAACTTGTGCTTCTACCTGTGCATCACAGTATAAAATGCAGTCTGTTGAAATGTGCCGGACAGAGATGTGCACACCACAAGCATCACAAAACGGAGGATCCTCCCGCCGTAATAAAAAGCTATGTGTGAGAGGACAGTGCCTGATCCGAAGACGTGTGAGGGCCACCTCCTCCCGCCTGAGCAACCGGCAGGAGGAACGCCACGGCCGAGTGGTTGACTTTATCAACCGCAGTTTATTGGCTATCACCGCCAGCCATTCATCCTCCCACAACTCAATGCACTTCCTGTGGAGTGCAGCGATGACTGACTGCAAGGGAATAGGACACTGGACCACATCCTGCTCTCTGCAGGCCTCCTTGGCAGCCCGATCGGCCTGTTCATTGCCCCATATGCCGACATAACCAGGCACCCAGCAGAAGGATACTACTGTACCCCGCCGTTCGACCAAGTACAGTTGGTCATGTATCAGCTGGACCATCTCCTCAGTTGGGTACAGATTCTGCAATGATTGTAAGGCACTAAAAGAATCGAAGCAGAGAAGAAATCTTTCGCCCCGAACACGATTCATCTGCTCCAGTGCCTTCATATCACGTGGAGCTATGCTGCGAAAACGGTATATTCAGCAGGGAGGCAAATCCGGGTAACTTTATCAGGTAACACTACAGAACAGCCAAGGAAATTCTCCTGTTTGGAGCCATCAGTGTAAATGACAGTGAAACCGTGATGCACATCTAAAATGTTAAAAAACAGAGATTGGAATGTAAAATCTGGTGTACGATCTTTCTTAAAATTAGTCAAATCTAAAATAAGTTTGGATCTCTGGAGGAGCCAAGGTGGAGATCTGCTCCAACCACGAGGCAAAACACGAATACCAGCCATAGACATTGCAGCGAGGCAATCCTATGCACGAATCCCATAGGGCTGCGTCGCATGTTGCCGATTATGAAATAACTGCCAGAGGAGGCTGAGCAACGGTATGGTACGCAGTGGTGTATGGTGTGGACAAAGTTTTATACGCCTGGCGCACTGTAAGTAGCTGTCGCCGCATATGAAGTGGCATATAGTACCTGATGCATTATCGATTCTACCCATAGGAATGGAAGACTTGAAATGTACGGAAGGGCCCAGTGTCATTTTTGCCATTAATTTTATGTCAGCAGATATCCAAACATCAGGATAAAAGAGATGGTTCAAAGAATAATAGAGAATATCCATCATGATCCTTATTTCACAGAAATATTTTCTATGTGTATTCAGAACTCGTTACCTCCTAATCAATTGGAAAAATGGAAAATTGTAGATAATAACTTGTTTTTAGAGAGGCAGTGTAACATCACAGCTTTGGCATTTATGTATTACGAAGGTAATGGAAGATGAACTTGTACGGTATGTTCACACAGGGTATGGACACCTTGCAATCAAAAACAATGCATCTCTCATATGAATAAATTTTATTATTTCAAGAAACTAGGGCACAAAATAGCAACTTTGATTAGAACCTGTGAAACTTGCCAAAAAGTGAAAGAGAGTAATACTCACGTGAAATACAGAATGAATCCTATTATCCCTAAGTCATTACACAACCTTAGAGCAGCAGATTTCTTTGGACCAATTGAACAAGGAAAGGGAGGAGTATCATATTTTTGGTTATCAGAGAATGCTGGTCAAAATATGTTAAACTATATCCTATTATGAGAGCAAATATGCAGACAGTTATAAACCGTTTACAACAATACTTTATAGAAGTAGGTAAATCAAAACGGTTTCTTACATATAACAGAACACAATTTGTGAGCAACAAATTTAGAGAATTCCTAGCTTGGGAAAGTACTCAACAAGTGTTAATACCCAATTATAACCCATCATCAAAACTGTGTGAATGGGTAATGAAGGAAACTGGGAAATTATGTCGTACATACTGCCATGAAAAAACATACTTTGTGGGCAACTAAAATTAGGGACTTTGAATTTATCCTAAATGAATTACCCCATTTATCAACTGGGTTGACAGCTTTAGATGTTATAGGCAAACCTTTCGTAGGAGAACCTTTAAGTATTTTAATTGGCCTCAACAACCTAGTGTCAATTACAAAGTAAATCAGGAAATAATTTCTAAAAATTTGATTGAAAAGGCACAACAAAGAGTAAGCAAGTATAATGAAAAGGCTGTGGAACCTCAGTACCAAGTCAATGACTGGGTTCTTATAAAAGAACATCTTCCCAGCTTGACTCTGAAGAAAGACACTCATAAGTTTTTTCAAAAATATGACAGACCATAGCGGGTACAAACGGTGGTCCATCCTAAGAAGTAATTTTTAGTAGATCCCACAACTGGATTAGAAAAGGGGAAATGCGATGTAAAGGATGTAAAATTGTATATCCCCCCAGGAACGTTAACACACTGAGTTAATGGGCGGAGTGACGACTTGAGTTGTTTTTGGTGTTTCTTCCAAAATAGTTTTCCTGAAGCGAATTCCTCTAAAATCTAAAACTATCCTATAATCTTATTGCTTTAAAGAAAAACAAAAAAAAGAGAAAAAGCTGAATATCACCATATAATAGAGAAAACTTAAGAGAATCACAAAAAAAGAAAAAGTGATGTTTAGGCAAAATAAATTGAATAGAGTATTATGTTTGTGGAAAATATAATATGATGTGACTAACTGAAGAATCGTTATACCGAAGTGTATAGCTTTTCTATTTTGTATCAAGTATTTTATACCTTTTATGAGATGTGATATAGATAGGAGGCTTTGTCTAAATTTTGAAGGTGTGGGCAGTGTAGCTAAAAGCTTGCTTTACAAGAACAGATAAATCATGACTAACACAAAACACACATCACACCTTTCAAACAACTCTCACAAAAAAGTGTGCCCGAATCTTCTTCATTTGCTGTTTCGATAGGGTTGCTAGCATTTCCTTCCGGGACCTCATCAGCAAGTGCTGGATAAGAGGATCAATTATCGATCAGGGCTGAGTGAGATATCGATTACCGTACATAATTTTAAAAATGTAAGCGACATAACAGCCGGGATTTTCCGAAGTAAAATAATGGTGTGAACAATGTGATTTAAGTCAATAAATTTATGAATGTCATTTTCTATTATTTTCCACAAGCACCCCGAAATTCATTTACTTGTAAGTATTTGCAAATAATCAACAATAAAACAAAACCAATCGTTCCTTTTCAGGACCACCAAATCTTAAATGGGAATACGTTCATGTTTAGTTAGCGAGGAGTTAGTCTTTTCCTCAGTTAGTCTTTTACTTTGTTTACTCTGTTAGTTAATGAGTTCACTCGTTAGTAAGTAGGATATTTGGTTAGTTAGTTATCTAGTCAGATGACTTGTTTGATAATTAAAAGTTGTGTGGCCTCATGACCACAAAACAAACTAAACTTATCCGAATCCGCGGAAAAATTAATATTTTTGTCAACATTTGTAAAACTCTGATTCTGATTCCTCTCTCTCTCTCTCTCTCTCTCTCTCTCTCTCTCTCTCTCTCTCTCTCAAACCCCACCCTGAGTGAGAGTTTTAGTTTGGCAAATCAAAATTTACAAAGTAAATAAGTGTTTTTTATTTATCCCTAACCATTTTCCACGCAAAAATGCGAACATGGATTTTCTTGAATTACAGTGCAACTACCAAGAATCAAAATAAATGTTTAAGACAAAATGCATGTAGTTTTTTATGTAGAATCTGATTCTGCAATAAAAAATGGGGGTTCCAAATTGAAATTTTAAAGTTGCCTCCTGCCCCACCTGCAGGGAGTTGGAGCAGCAGGATAATTCTGGCAACGGCAGAATCTGATATATAATAACCTTGTTTTACTTCCTCTTGAGTTTGCTTAACTGCATAATGGCCTTTCTCTTGTTCAATCTTGATGATTTCATGTTGCACAGTGCATGGAATGATCAAAGTCTCTTTTCAGTCAGAGAACTTGAAAAGAATTCCATTTATCATTAAAAAGTGATCATAAGGCCATTATCTGAGAATGGATTTGATTGCTGCTAAATTATCATCCTCCTCTTGAGCTCTCCATTTCTTGCTATTAAACCATCTGCAAAACCAAATGGCACATTCACAACAAAAACTTACAGTGTCTACATGTTTCATTCTGAAACAGGACGGTGTAGGAATACTCTTTCAAGGCTAAAGCTCATCTTCATAATCTTGATTACAAGTCCTT
Organism: Schistocerca gregaria; assembly: GCF_023897955.1. Classification (NCBI taxonomy): domain Eukaryota; kingdom Metazoa; phylum Arthropoda; class Insecta; order Orthoptera; family Acrididae; genus Schistocerca; species Schistocerca gregaria. Next base: position 223,830,321 of record NC_064925.1, on the reverse strand, counting down.
CTTATCCATAGTCTTTTGGAATGCAACAGACTCCATTGCAATTTTAAAACATATTCCTAGCAAATACATCCAGAATTTCCTTACGGCATTAACAACAGCTAAAACTTGAAGCTCTTTATTTTTTTTACTCATATACATGACTGGATGGGACTTGTCATCACCTTTTGTATTCAAACAGCTCCAAAACCTTCTTAGCTTGTGTCCGCGTGTAGTTCAGTTTCACATTTTGGGCTGTAGATTTTTGAAACTGGATCAGATGGAAAAATATCTTTCAGTATCTTAAATGCTTGCCTCTGTTCTTCCTAAAACCTATATTCTCGATATTCCTCAGCAAATTGCTCCGGGGGTTTGGCAATTGAAGAGTAATTTGAGATAACCTTGCTGAAGTATCCTGTTAGACCTACGAAACTTAATGTTGCTGCAACAGATTTCAGTGAAGTTTTGAACATGTATTGTCTTCTCAGGAAGAGGTAGGATATGCCCACACTGTATAACACACCCAAAAATTGAATAGTTCTCTTCAAGAACTGGAATTTTGCAAAATTAATTTCCCAGCCATATTCTGCTGCAATTTCTAACACTAAACAAAGCCACTGAAGTGCCTAATCACCACCCTTTGTTGGTATTACGATAGGGTCTATGTAACTAGATGTTCTCTTGAGCCAATGCCCTCTCACAAACGAGGTATATTTTTGGCTTTCTTCTTCAACATCAATTTGGGGAAAAAAAAAACCACACACACACACACACACACACACACACACACACACACACACACATTCATGCAGTCTAGTGTAGAAAACATGAAAACATACATGCGTCTTGTAGTTTATCTAAAAGATCTTATATGAAAGGCACCGAGTAACAACCTTTCACTGTGATCTTGTTTAATGTTCTGTAGTCTATACAGGCACAAGTCTCCATTTTTCTTTCATACAACTACAACCTGGATAGCATATTCAGACGAACTTTGTTCTATTATTCCTTGATCAAGGCATTCTGGGACTTGGTTGTCAAAAATTTCTCTCTCTCCTGGTGATGGTCTTCTGGGTCTACTATATACTGGTGGTTACTCTCTCACAATCTCTCCTGGTGATGGTCTACTAAACAGGGTGTCCCAGCTATCCTGCTCACCCAAAATACCTCTGGAACAATAACAGCTATTGGAAAACGACTTTCACCGGTATCAATGTAGGGCTGGGGCCCATGAATGTACATATTTGGAAACATTCTAAAACGAAAGCATATGTGTTTTTTAACACAAACTTACGTTTTTTTTTTTTTTTAAATGGACCTCCTATATTTTTTCTTCAGCAATCCATAGCATGACAAAGTACATACACAATGGCGTTGATTGCATCGCAAGATTCCCATTACATCCCGAGATATTGAGACGCGAAGTTGACGCTTGAAACACCCGACATGCGTTGCTAGCGCACGTCCTGAGGCTCAGGCATGAACCCCATGCTGCCCGTACTCGTGATGTGATTGACATGCGTAATCACACTTCCAAACTTATCACCCACAGGAAAGGCATTCTTAAAATGACTTCCATCTTCAGTCTGCTCTCCACAAACCACTCTTTTGCTTCCATAGGCATATGAAACAAGAAACAATATCACCAAAACTCATGACTTTTCTGATACATGGACGATGATACAAAAAGTATGAAAGTGAGTAACTAACCTTAAAATTTTTAACAACGAAACCAGCTTAAGTTCATTTTGCACTGTCCTTTTCAAAAACCACTGTAATTGATCAGCATCTTCTGCCAAAACAATATACTAGATTCAATGATTCTCACTGGCTACTGTACATCACACCAACACAACAACGGAACAGTTGCCGACACCATAAGCGTATTTTCACTTGTGATTCATCGTATCAAATTTGTTGGTTGTCAGATATATCCAGCTGTTACTTTCAAAAATGTGGAGATTTCTGAGGTTTCAATTAGTGGTATTTTAATAGGAAAGCTTAAACAAGAAGAAATGGCATAACTTTCATTGTCAGATACATTTCGTTGTTTTTCCAAATATATGTAGATGTATGAAGGTATGACCTAATGAAACAGATAAATATATGTTTAGAAGCACTTTTATTTTATAAACAACACTTAAACAAACTTACATGAAAACAAAAGCACTGTTGAATTAACCATTAATAAAATTTTTAAACTTTCATTATATCACTCTGTTGCCATGGGCAAGGGTGACCCTACAGAAATAAATGACCCACTTGAAGCATTTAATACTGCGGTTGCATCAGTTCAATTACTTATAATCTAGTAGACAACTGTCTAATATTGGGATTGTACTGCAGGCTCATAATCTGGGTAATTTTCTTGCAAAGGATGATAAATTTTCTGTCACCTAGCCCATTGCTTATTTTATATTACTGCTACTGACTTGGATGTAGTGTAACACAATTTGTCACTGTGTTAGCTGGAGCAATAATGAAGGAATAGCTATGAGCTCACAATTGTAAAACAACAAATGAATGGCACAAGACAATGGTATTTGTGGTTGGTGACTTTGCACACAGAAGCACCTTCTCGAAGGTTAAGGAGATTGTCGTGCTGTTTTGACACACCAGTGCACAAAAACAGGAAAGAAATTGTTGCTTAGCATCTCAGCTCATTTACAGTCACCCAGCTAAAAGTATTTTAGCAAAATTCCAGCACATTTATACGCAGCTTTCACTGTCAAAGTCTCTAGTACACCATCAAATTTTTTGCAAGTCACTGCATGGAAGTCTGGCAACAAAACACACTATTTACTCACTGCATATATAGAAGCAATACAATCTGCATTTGCCAGATTTCATAATACTGGAACTGACTGTTCTGGAAAGTTCCCAAAGTAAATAGATTGTACTATTCCTGTGACTGTCTACTCTGCACTATGATCTCAGATGCTTAACCGACGCCCATGACTACTTCATTATGGAAAATACAGTAAATCACATTATCATCTCTGATGGACAAAAACAGTTTCAACAATAATTGGTGCCAGAATTAACTTCAGAACCAGTAGCCCACAGAATGGGGACTGCCTATCATTCACAGATAATATGCCACTTAATATATTATTAATATTACGATTTATATCCTCCTCAGTATGACACTCAAGACAGCAGCTGAATAAGAAACTGTGCAACAAAGAAAAGGAGAGACTAAAAATCTTACTCCTTCTTCCTATTCGAAGAGTCTTAATAATGAAATCAACTGGCACACTATTTCTACTTCAACCAGATGATACTCAGGATGATTAATCAAACATCTACACATTGCTTTTGAAAGACACAGTGATGATAAGGATACAACATGACTGGAATGTGATTATACTGCTAGAACAAAGACCACAGATCCATACACAAGATTTTGCAATAGGTTTTTAAAAGGCTTCTGTAGTACCTGTTTGATACAATCATTAGTAAATAAGTAAAGTGCAACTTCAAAACTACTATATGCATCAATAATGAAAATGTCAACAGAAGATGAAGAAAAAGTTGTCCACACAACACAAGAAACTTGTCTTTATGATGTAAGTTATTCATATTTTACGGCACACAGACATCATCTGGTTAACAGATTATTGTCAGCTACCCCATCTAATCCTCTCACTGCTACAATCTTCATTGGACCCATCCCCCTCCCTCACCTGCCCTCCTCCCCCCCCCCCCCCCCCCCACCCTCCGCCTCTTACAAGGACAGAAAATGGAGGGTCCATATTTAACGTCAGCCAAACATTGTAAGCCACATGTTATTCTTTATTCAGTTAACTAACAGCTTGAGACGTGTCATCATTTGTCACAAGAAGTAAACAACTTCACCACTCACCAGTACTGGCAGTACTACAGAAGAAACCATCCATGCAACAAAATATCGTGGTGGTACACAATGTAGCATTAATCGAGCAGCCAGTGGCACAGAACCCAATGTCAAAACTGTCCACCACGGTCCTTGGGCTGCCATCAGACCAATTAATGCCAGTAACAGTGGTGGCAGAAACATTTCTGGTGCAAGGGGTCGTGCACCACGTAGCCAAGGAATTCGCATTCGGTCACATATAGTTACCATGACCGCATGGAAAAGAGATACAGGCACTTTCCGACACCGGAACAGCCTGAAAAAGGATTATTTTTGAAAATTTGTTGGTTATATTACACAGATTAAACACTAATCACATAGTTATTAATACAATAGAATGAGTAACCTATTTGTTCCAAAGGGCTTTTTAACCCCAAACAGCTATTACACTAGGAAACTGAAACAAATAGATAATGACAAATGAGACATAATTAGATGTGTCCATCTGCAGGGATGCTGAATAGGTACAAAAGTAACAGTTATAATTTGATAATCCAGATGCTAATGAAATTTTGTAGAATTTCAATTATAATTATTATCATCATCATCATCATCATCATCATTTTGTGACTGTGCCAACTTCCTGCCCTGTCATACACTATGTGATCATAAGTATCCGGACACTCCCAAAAACATACGTTTTTCATATTAGGTGCATTATGCTGCCACCTACTGCCAGGTACTCCATATCAGCCACCTCAGTAGTCATTAGACGTTGTGAGACAGCAGAATGGGGCACTCCGTGGAACTCACAGATTTTGAACATGGTCAAGTGATTGGGTGTCACTTGTGTCATACGTCTGTATGCGAGATTTTCACACACCTAAACATCCCTAGGTCCAATGTTTCCAATGGTGAAGTGGAAACATGAAGCGACACATACAGCAGAAAAGCATACAGGCCGGTCTCATCTGTTGACTGACAGAGACCACCGACAGTTGAAGAGGGTCCTAATGTGTAACAGACAGATATCTAACCAGACCATCACACGAGAATTCCAAACTGCATCAGGATCCACTGCAAGTCCTGTCATTTTGGCGGGGGATGAGGAAACTTGGATTTTATGGTCGAGCAGCTGTTCGTAAGCCACACATTGCGCTATTTAATGGCAAACAATGCTTCGCTTGGTGTAAGGAGAATAAACATTGGAAGATTCAACAGTGAAAAAATTTAGTGTGTAGTGACGAATCACAGTACACAATGTGGCGATCCGATGGCAAGGTGTGGGTATGGCAAATGCCCAGTGAACGTCATCTGCCAACGTGTATAGTGCCCACAGTAAAATTTGGTGGCGGTGGTGTTATGGTGTGGTTATGTTTTACATGGAGGAGCTTGCACCCCTTTTTGTTATGCATAGCACTATCACAGCATAGGTCTACATTGATGTTTTAAGCACCTTCTTGCTTCCCATTGTTGAAGAGCAATTCGGCGATGGCGACTGCATCTTTCAACCTGATCGAGCACCTGTTCATAATGCACGGCTTGTGGCGGAGTAGTTATACGACAATAACGCCCCTTTAATGGACTGGCCTGTACAGAGTCCTGACCTGAGTCCTATAGAACACTTTTTGGATGTTTTGGAATGCTGACTTCATGCCACGCCTCACCAACCGACATCAACACCTCTCCTCAGTGCACCACTCCATGAAGAAGGAGCTGGCATTCCCCAAGAAACCTTCCAGCCTCTGATTGAATGTATGCCTGTGAGAGTGGAAGCTGTCATCATGGCTAAGGGTGGGCCAACACCATATTGAATTCCAGCATTACCAATGGAGGGCGCCACGAACTTTTAAGTCATTTTCAGCCAGATATCTGGATACTTTTGATCACATAGTGTATGTTCTTAGGCAAGTTGTAAAACACTACAATCAGCATACACAGCTTCACTCTTTATTGTAAATTATTTTAAATCTTGTTATGTGGTTGTACAGTTCAGGGATCATCTGAATGACTTTATCACTGCTAATGAACGCCATGTGATTATGTAAGAAGTCAACCACAACATTACTACTGTTCATTTTTGCAAATATATTAACAACTTAAAATAACATTTTCTGTGCTATTCCAGAAAATACTATTTTAACAAACAGATATAAATATGTTCCAGAAGGTTTTGGCATCTACGTTATGCATACATTGCTTGACTATCTGTAAAGAAGAAGAAGAAGAAGCACAAAGTAAGTAAGTTAGGCTAGACTTCTGCTCACCTTGTGAACAGCGAACAGGCACATTTAAAAGTAGATTGCTGGATATCTTTTCAGCATTCATTCATTACATGAAGAATGACACACGCACACACACACACACACACACACACACACACACACACACACACACACACAAACACTCTCTCTCTCTCTCTTTGTTTGCTGTGCTCCACTGGCATAAGTGATGATCTTGGCTGGGTCGGTTAGTGCACGTAAGAAAGTGTCAGGGGAGTGGGAGGTTTGCAAGGTATGGGTGGGGGAAGATGTTGCCATGGGAGGGAAAAAGGGAGAGAAGAATAGTAATAGAAAAGGTCTATGGGGTGATAGAAAGTGTGTGCGAAGCTGCAGTAGAAACAGAGGAGGAGGAGGACTGGTACTAGTGAAGATTCACGTATGGAGGTCACAGGAAATGTTGCACAGTCCCCACCAGCATAATTAGAAAAAAAGTGTTGTTGTTGGGAAGGATCCAGATGGTACGAGCTGTGAAGCAGCCACTGAGGTCAAGCATATTGTGTTGCACAACATACTTAGCATTAAGTGGTGGACTGTCCCTAGATCATAGTTTGACTGCGGCCATTAATGCAAATAGTCAGGTTGTTAGTAGTCGTGTCCATGTAGAATGAGTCACAGTGGCTGTTTACACAGGTGGTCCTGCCTGTGAAAGGGTTGGAAGTGTCTGTGAAAGAACTGGAATAGGTGGTATAGCCTGTTCACAGAGAGATGAAGAAGAGCTTTCCAGTTCTGGATTGCACTAGTTGGCCAACTTCGGCCCGTCCAGAACCTTGTGTATACTGCAATTGCAAGGTGATTGTTGTGCTATGTTGTGTCACAAATTAATACATCTCTCAGTGAGTGATGAAGCAATTACCAGCCCATCAAGAGCAGTGCTAGGTACTCTTCACTTCTCGGAGAAGACCAATGGTTGAACTTTATGGAGAGGAGCTGGAAAAATTGTTAACAACACTTTTGAATGTTGCAAGCGAGAGAGTCAAAATGAAGAGCTGCTCCAACCTCTGTCCCAACTGATGAGGTGAATAGTGACATTCGCGGGAATAGCATCAGCTCTGTGAAGAGAATTTGGATTCTTCCTAAGATAATCCTGAGAAATCAATTTAAATACTGAGAAAAAAGAAGTTCCACTTTTTTAGTTCGTACTTTGAAACTGCTTTCCCCATTGTCTGAATTACTTTAAAATGGATAGTTTGTTAGTGTGCGTAAGAGCACCATTATTTACTGTAGGAACTGTTTGTACTATTTCTCTTACAAGGAGAGGTCCCAAGGAGTGAGAGTGACTTTCAGAAATCGCTTATGTGGTTGTGTAGGTATTACGTCACATCCTGCAATCACTTATCCTTGTGGGCCCTCGTTTGTGTGTAATCAACAAATATGTCCAATGACAATCTGTTTTTAATCTGACAGTGAATTCTTTCCATTAAAAACTGTTGGTAACTGGTGATTGTACTGCAGGAATGTCCAATAACTGAAAACAAATTAATGAAAGCTTGACAGTCTAATCACACTTGCAATAGACAAAATCATTATTGATAGATCTGAATAGCACAGTAGTGTAGATAATAAGGAATAATCAGGAAGATAATGAGACAGATTGTGACAATGAGTGATTTATGTATATTTACAATTTAGTGTTACATATATTAATAAATCTTCAAAACTATGAGTCCTTTTAGTGATTTCTATTACTGGCTGTTTTTAATTTCAAATTTTCTGTGAGAACTGATACAGAACCAGCACTGTCATTCAACAAGAAACTATCAATTTCAATTTCATGACTACTGTAAGCTTTAGTTACACCTCAGTTTTTACTTTTGTAGATGCACAATATTTGACAATTGACAGCTGGCACTGTGGCAGTAAATTGTACTGTCAATATTGCTTGGAGCATATGTTGACATGTGAGCAATATTCTAGTGCCAAAAGGTGTGCCACAAGAGCAGCTTGTGCCTCCCATACTGTCCGTCACCCCTTGATGGACTATGTGCTGGGAATTGGTGGGCAGAGCTTGCTTCTCTTGCTCTCTGCAGTCACATCAGAACTTGTTCCTCTCTTCGTGAACAGACTATAGTGAGAGGATTGAGAGGATGTACAGGGGTGTAAGCCATGCGGCAACAATTAGGCAGGAGGGGTGGACAAAGACATTGCATAGGTTGGGTGGACTCTGAAATATCACTGTGTGAGGGACAGGGAGGATATTTCTCACTTCAGGGCACAACAAGAGGTAGTCCAAATCCTGGTAGAGAAAGTGATTCTGGTGTTACAGACTGGATGCTAATGAGTCACAATGGATGGAGAACAATAGATGACTGGAGAGACAAGGCAAAGGAGATATTTTTCTTATAACTGGACGAGGTGATGAGGGTAATTTTGGGCTGCAAATGCCTCTGCTAGACACTTGACATCTTTGTAGAGGTACTGCTTGTCACTGCAGATGAGATGGTTTAAGTGCATTTACAGTTTACCAGGTCATTCCATTGCATGCTGCAGTTGATAACTGTAAGCAAGATGAATGATGTGAAGTGAACATGACAGACTGTGAGTCAGTTGAAACTTCCTGGCAGATTGAAACTGTTTGCTGTACTGAGATTCAAACTCAGGACCTTTGCTTTTCATGGACAAGTGCTCTACCTATTCAGTTACCCAAACAAGACTCACGACCTGTCCTCACAATTTTACTTCTACCAGTACCTCATCTCCTACCTTCCAGATTTCACAGAAGTCTTCCTGAGAAACTTGCAGGAGTATCACTACTGAAAGAAAGGATACTGTGGAGACATATCCTTTCTTCCAGTAGTTCTAGTCCTGCATGTTTCCCAGGAGAACTTCTGTGAAATCTGGAAAGAAGGAGATAAAATTGTGAGGACACGTCATGAGTTGTGCTTGGGTAGCTCAGTTGGTAGAGCACTTGCCCGCAAAAGACAAAGGTCCTGAGTTCAAGTCTCTGTCCGGCAGACAGTTTTAATCTGCCAGGAAGTTTCATATCAGCACACACTCTACTGCAAAGTGAAAATTTCATTCTGTAAGTCGGTTGGCTGTAGTTATTCAGAATGTAATAACCTATGGTGCATAAATAAATCTAGCTGATATTCTGTTCTGTTAGCTTAGAATTTAAAGACATCATCGCAATGTTTGGCAAAAATGGAAACGAGACGTACAAGTAGGTTTCCTCGGAGTCTTTCGCAATGGCTTACATGAATAAAACGTTCTTGGTTTTCAAGCCGCGTCAATTCGAATTGAAAATTGAGAACGTTTCATTCATATAAGTAGTTTATTGCAATTAGGGATATGTATCTCAGATTACACTACACATCAATCTATTAAGCCAATCATATTTTTGTATTGAGATTCATTGGCTTCACAAACTCGTAGCAAATTGTCATATCCCAGCAAAACCTATGTTTTGAGCTTTGCTACAGGTCAGTCTGTCAGCAAATCTAGTTTTCATCTGTTCACATTCATTGGCTTCACCTACTCATGACCAAAGTGTCACCTTCCAGCCAAACCTATGACTTGGGTTATGCCTCAAGTCTGTACATCTAGTTTTCTTCCCGTTCTCCACAACCGACAACAAATCAATTCCACTGAAAGAAATCATTAAATTCAGTAATGCTCATTAGTTACTGTATACTATCAAATAACTGACTACAATCAATAGCCAACAAAAGGCCAAGTGAAAGTACTGACATGCTGTAAGTGCACTATAGCTCATGTGGTGAGCATGACTAGCAAGATAGTATTAAAGTGACTTCTTTATGTGGAGTGGGTGGCAGCTGTTGAAATAGAGGTATTGTTAATGGCTATAGGTATGTTTCAACAAAGGTAGTTATGAATCCGCCTGTGAGGTAGTGGTCAAGTTTGAGGAAAGTTGCTTGTTGGACTGAATAGAGCGAAATGAAAGGAATGGGAGAAGGTGTTGAGGTCCTGGAGGAATGTAGGTAGTGTCCTTACTCTCAGTCCAAATCATGAATTTGTCATCAGTGAAATTCAACTAGGTAAGAGGCTTGCAATTCTGGGTATCCAGGAAGGATTCTTCTAATGAAATCTCGGGCTTCCATCCAGGTAGCTGCATCAAAAATATATGACGTTTCGATGAGTGTCATTCTCATCACCCTTTGGTGAAGATGGTGAGAATGACACTAATTGAAACATTGTGGATTTTCAACGCAGCTACCCAAACGGAAGCTCAAGAAGATTTCATCAACAGCTTACACTGGGAAAGCCTACATTCACATAGGATTCTTCTAGATTACACATGAACAGGTTGGCACTGATAGTGCCATGCAAGTGCCTCCGGCTGTACTGCAGATTTGTTTGTCAGCGATGTCTTCACAGGAGAAGTAATTATGGGTGATAATACAGTTGGTCATGATGCCCAGGAAAGTGGTTCTCTGTTTGGAGTCAGTCAGCCATCGAGGATGTTGGTTCAGAGAGACATTGACAGTGACAAGCAGGACATCAGGTGGTAAAGGGACAGGAACTGTATAGAGCAGGTAAAAGAAACTGTTTGTCTTTTATATAGGAGGAAGGTTTTGGGTAACAGGCTGAAGGTATTGATCAATAATGGCACATAGTCTTACTGTGGGGGCTCAGTATCCAGTCATATTGGGGAATCCCGATACAAGGTATGAGTCTGGGAAGTGGTGAAGAGATTTTAGGGTGAACCTTGAGATTTGAGGAGGGACTTGAGATCTGACTGGATGGTTTAAAAGAGGGGGGGGGGGGGGGGGGGGGGGAAGGGACCCGTCATCGGTCTCTTGTTCTGAATAAAACAATCCACAAGGGTGAGAATGAAACAAGCAAGACTGACAACAAAAAATGGAGAGAAAGGAAAAACTACAAGAACTATGGAAGGGCAACAAACACTTAAAGGAAAAAACGGGGAGAAGAAAACCACAGAAACAGGTAGAAGAGATTAAAATGACAAAACAGATTACCGTGACTGGCTGACCATGAGAATAAAATGGAGAAGCCAGCCACTCTGCAACACATTAAAACCTCCACCCTAAAAGCACTAGGGTGGAGGACGCAGAGGGACAAAAGACATGCACTAAAACTTAGATCAAATGATGGTAATTCGGATGCGCAGGAGAACTACGAATGTGCGCAACGTAACTGGCGAGCACTTTTGCACACCTGACCTGCAATGGAGGAACTCAAGTGTCCTTGCGGAGGCTGATCACCGGACTCATCCTAAAAACTCCTGTTGCTAGTCAAATGCCACAGTGGTGCACTGGGTCAAGTAAACGCAATGCTGAGGGTGCCAGTGAACCATAAACCAGACTCCCATAGTCAAGGCAGGATTGAACAAGGGCTTTGTAGAGCTGCAGCAACGTAGGGCAATCTGCACCCAAGTTGCTGTTGCTCGGGCAGTAGAGGGCATTGAGGTGCTGCCAGCACTTCCACTTAAGCTGACGAAGGTGAGGAAGACATGTCAATCAGGTGCCAACAACCAGTCCTAAAAATCGATACGTCTCCACTACAGTGAGGGGATCATCAGTAAGATAAAGTTCTGGTTCCAGACAAACAGTAAAACACACATGACTTTGCGGACGAAAACCGAAAGCCATGGGCTAGAGCCCATGACTGCTGCTCAGCAACCCCAGTGCTAGTGGAGCAATACAAAATGCGAAGTCGTCTGCATACAGAGAGGGTGAGACGGACGGCCCTGTAGCTTCTGCAAGACTGTTAAAGGCCACGAAAAATAGAGATACACTCAATACAGAGCCCTCTGGGACCCCATTCTCCTGGATATGAGGGGGGGGGGAGGGACACTATCTGAAACACCAACTTGGACACGGAAAGTACAGAGCGACAGGAAATTCTGGATAAAAATCAGGAGCAGGCCTCGAATACGCCACTCATATAATGTGGCGAGGATACGATGCCGACAGGTGGTGTCATATGCTTTTCATAGATCAACAAAGACGGCAACAAGGTGCTGGCATCTGGAAAAAGGCTGTTTGGATGGCAGACTCGAGCGATACAAGATTATCAGTGGTAGAGAGACCCAGGTGGAAGCCGCCCTGGCACGGAGCCAGTAGACCACAAGACTCCAGGACCCAAATCAAATGCCAACACACCATACATTCCAGCAGCTTACAAAGAAAGTTGGTGAGGCTGACAGGCCGATAGCTATCCACATCAAGCGGAATTTTGCCAGGTTTGAGCAGTGATATGATGGTGCTCTCCCGCCAGTGCGATGCAAAGACGCCATCACACCAGATCCGGTTGAAGATCATGAGGAGTTTTCGGTTGTAATCAGACGAGAGATGTTTAATCATTTGACTGTGGATCCGATTTGATCCAGGAGCTGTGTTGGGGCAATGTACAAGGGCCCTGAGAGTTCCCATTCTGTAAATGGGGAGTTATAGGGTTCACTGTGGTGTGCAGCAAATGAGCGGACTCTCGCTTCCATCCGCCGTTTGAGAGTGCGGAAGGCTGGAGGCTAATTCTCTAACGCAGAGGCGCGAGTACAGAGTTGAGCAAAGTGCTCGGCAGTCACGTTTGCATCGGTAGATAACACACCATTTATGTTACCAACAGGAACACCTGTTGGGGTCTAGTAACTAAAAACTCGTTTGATCTTTGCCTGGACTTGGGAAGGTAAAGTATGGCACCCAATGGTCGACACTTACCTCTCCCAAAACTCCTGTTTCTGCCTTATGGTAAGCTGGCGAACGTCGGCACGGAGCCATTTATAAGCTATGAAATGTTTCAGGGGACGGTGCTGCTTATGCTGCTTTAGAACTTACCAACGCTCCTTAATTGCGTCAGTGACTTCTGGCGACCACCAAGAGACTAACTTTCACTGGGGGCACCCTAAAGAATGAGGGATTACATTTTCTGCCGCAGAAATGATCATTATAGTTACCTGCTCAACCACCACATCAATGTTACCGTGTGGGCGAGATTCAACGGTGAAAGTCTCCCAGAGCGCCTTGTTTAAAGCCCATATGGGCAGGCGTCCATGGGCCTCATGCTGGGGCAGTGACAGGAAGATGGAGAAATTGTAACTATCATACAGGTTGTCATGTGCTCTCCAGTGGATAGATGGGAAAAGGCCAGGAGTGCAATCCAAGAGATCAATGGCCAAATATATGCCATGTGCCACACTAAAATGTGTGGTGGCCCTAGTATTTAAGAGGCAGAGGACGAGTTGTGACATAAATTTTCGACAGTAATAACTGTGCCACCCAACAAGGGGTTATAAGTGTTAATATCTCCCAAAAGTAGGAAAGGTTTAGGGAGTTGATCAATCAGTGCAATCAATGCTTTCATGCGTACTGTATCATCTGGAGAAAGATATACATTGCAGACATTTATTTCCTGCGCCGTCCTTATCCTGACAGCTACAGCTTCAAGATGGGTTTGAAGGGGCACAGGTTCATTGCATACTGAGTTGGGACACACACAAACTGCACCTGACACACTATTATTGTTGCTGCGGCTCCTGTAATATCCCTTATAGCCACGGAGGGTAGGCATTGCCGAGAACCAGACTTCCTGTAAGGCAATCCAGAAAGCAGGTGTAAAGCTTAACAGTTGCTGTAGCTCAGCCAGGTGGTGGAAAAAAAAAATCACCGCAATTCCACTGGTGGGTGACGTTATCGTGAAGCATGAAGTGTGCAAGGAGGCAGGTTATGCCTCAGGGTCACCTGCTGCCTCTGACTGAGTTTTGTAGCCATTTTTTTCTATGGTGGATGACCAGAGGGTCCTGTTTCTTAGCGGACTACTTCTTAGTTTGCTTGCTCTCTCACTTCGCTTTAGGGGCTTGCTGGGAAGATTTCTCCGAAGCAGCTTCAGACATGAAGGAAGACCGTGAACCTCTTCGTCCAGCAGCTTTTGGCTGCTTGATCCACTGGTGAGTGTCCCTCATGGCATTAGTGGAGACCTTGGAAGAGAGGGCCCCAAGGGACCCCTTCCACACGAGAGGTTGTTGCTTCTTTGGCTGGGGAGAAGGGACCGATGTCCCCTTCATTTGGGGGGGGCTTGCTCCCAAAGTAGGTGCTTTGGGAGCAACGGAGGAAGATTTTCCCCCTACCACCAAGGGGGCAGATGTATTCAGGTAGCCCCAAAGGGCCCACTGTTCGTGGCACATAGTGAGAAAACACTGGCACTTGGGACGGTGATGGTGATGTAGCTGCAACATACGTCGACGTCAACTGAATGGGATGTAACATTTCGAATTTAAGTTTAGCCTCTGTGTAAGTAAATCGGTTGAGGATTTTGTATTCCATAACTTTCTGCTCCTTTTGGAGTACTGAACAGTCTGGCGAGCAGGGGGAGTTGTGCTCTCCACAGCTGATGCAAGTGGGAGGTGGCGCATATGGAGTATCTGGGTGCAGTGGACGTCCTTAGTCTCAACATGTGGTGCTGGAAGTGCAGCAGGACGACATGTGACCGATCTTCCAGCACTTAAAGCACCACATAGGGGGAGGGACATATGGTTTAACGTCACAGGGGTAAATCATCATCTTGACATTTTCAAGCAATGAATCACCCTCAAAGGCCAAAATGAAGGCACCGGTAGCAACCCTGTTATCTTTGGGTCCCCTGTAAATGTTCTGGATGAAATTAGCACTCTGCTGTTCTAAATTGGTGTGGAGCTCATCGTCAGACTGCATGATGGAAAATAATGCCCTGGACCATGAAACCTTCTGGCAGATTAAAACTGTGTGCCGGACGGAGACTCGAACTTGTGACCTTTGCCTTTCGCAGGCATGTTTTAATCTGCCAGGAAGCATATCTGTGCACATTCTGCTGCAGAGTGAAAATCTCATTCTGGAAATATCCCCCAGGCTGTGGCTAAGCCATGTCTCAACAATATCCTTTCTTCCAGGAGTGCTAGTTCTGCTAGGTTCACAGAAGAGCTTCTGTAAAGTTTGGAAGGTAGGAGACGAGGTACTGGCAGAAGTAGAGCTATGAGGATGGGGCTTGAATTATGCTTGGGTAGCTCAGTTGGTAGAGCACTTGCCCCGAAAGGCAAAGGTCCCGAATTCAAGTCTCAGTCCGGCACACAGTTTCAATCCGCCAGGAAGTTTCATATCAGCGCACACTACTCTGCAGAGTGAAAATCTCACCCTGGACCATGTTGGGGATTTTATGGGGAGTGACGGAAACAGAGGACAGGAAACAACAGAAGGAAATGACATACCCCGGAAAGTGTCCTCGCCCAAATAGTTGAATCGCAGGTGGAGATGCAAAGCCAGAACAAGAGATTCAGGAGATTGAATCTAAGTGCACTCATGCACCACATGTCCTTCACCATATGGCCCTCACTTCTGTAGAATATTGAAAGTAGCTGGTCAAACCATAGAATGGGACCTGAACTCACAGAGCCGAAAAGTGAGACACTCCTTTTAGTCGCCTCTTACGGCAGGCAGGAATACCTCAGGCATATTCTAACCCCCAGACCCACAGGGAATGATCATGCTGGACTTCTGGACCAGGGTCCCTGTGGCAAGGCTTTGGTGGACATGTCTGACAGTTGGTGGATGCCTCAGCTAGGTAAGGTGGCTTATGCATTTCACAACAACAGTTGTGGAGACTTATCGGAAGGTGGGATTATAAAGATGGAATCAGTTCTTATCATGGTTATTTCAGTAGATGTGAGGTTGGTTTACATGTTGAGGGATTTGGGCAAACATTGTGAAGCAAGATTTGAGCTTAGGAAATTCTGGAGAATTATCGAGGGATGATTCATGGTAAGATGCAAAAGTAAAATGAATGGGGGGGGGGGGGGGGAGTAAACAATGAAAACTAGTAACATTTTGCAAATTTCAAAACTATGTTTTGAAACTATGAATAGTCACAGGGTGTTAACTGTCTTGAGAAATGATAAAGCAGAAGGACTGGTAACTGACAGCTATGACATTAATGCTTGAAATTATTGAACTCAAAATATTTGTACATAAAGATGAAAGAATCTGAATTTTTTTGTTATTTAGAAATTACTTTGCTAAATCCCCATCCTACACGTTCCAAAAATTTCATGATATGTTGGCTGGTCATTGTACTTATGGCATGCATGATCGGAGTGGGCAATACTTGTCCGTACAAAACGTGAAATTTTTTTTTAGGTACATCTAGCTCTACTCTCACAGTCAAAAAATCATGGACACTTCAATATTTAAACCAATCGCTGATTTTAAGTAAATGTCATGCAAAACTGGTATTTCTGACTCAAAATAATTACTTTACAACATTGTAAGTGACTGGGAAAAGAATTCATAATTTTGTTTGAAAGCATTTTATAAGAATACAGAATATTTATATCCATTTTTCTTCTTATGATATTATTCGCAAATTATTATTGTCTTCTGCAATGATTCAACTTCATGATTTTCCATGAATTAAAATTACCTACAATGTAACAATTAACATTGCACTGTTGAAAAGACTTCATTTGTTTGTTGGTTTTTCATTTGCTTCTCACTGAACTTGAATAGCTGAGCTGAATTTGCACACAGACAAGGATGATGCAACAAGAGCAATTCTTGGGAAATGGAAAGTGCACACTGATTTTTTGATGATAGTCATTTGAAAGCATTAGCAGGACCATGAGGTATCATAGAGGAGACAGTTATATCTTGCAGTTCATGAGAAGCATTATTATCTATCACACCAACCACTGACTGTCATACACACAAGAAATGAATTGGCTTACTACAAAGTATTCTAATGTACATTGTGGTTTCTGCATTTCACATGCAGTAACAGGCTGCATTTTGTGGAGAACCATTCTTGCAATGTATGTGCCACTCTGGAATGCAACCCAGTGGTGACTTGATTGAATTCCTATCACATGCTTCATAGCAGACCATACTTCTCTCTTTTTTAAATGGAATTATCTTAATGTAATTTCATTTAGAATTAAAGAGTTTCATAATTGTCACTTATGTGGATATGGTGTTTGCAAATCCAGCAGCATCTCTTGTAGCATCAACAGCTTGATGCTGGAGATTAAATCTTGTTTCAAAGTGTTTACAGAGCACTTCTACCCCAGCACATGCACTTTTTCCATGACCTGTTGCTGAAAATATCTTTTTTTGTCTTAATTTTTGTACTACAGTGTTGACCAAGCTCATAGATCTGAAAGCAGTTTTTAAAATGAGATGCTGCACCATCAATAACATACACATGTTTAGGAAATGCATAGCCTCTAGATGCTATGTCATCAATTATCATGCTGACAGCTTAGCACGCATGTGCATTGTCATGAATGAGATAGCTGACTTGGTGTCACCGCCAGACACCACACTTGCTAGGTGGTAGCCTTTAAATCGGCCGTGGTCCAGTAGTATACGCTGGACCCGCGTGTCGCCACTATCAGTGATTGCAGACCGAACGCCACCACATGGCAGGTCTAGAGAGACTTCCTAGCACTCGCCCCAGTTGTACAGCCGACTTTGCTAGTGATGGTTCACTACATACTTACGTTCTCATTTGCCGAGAGGATAGTTTAGCATAGCCTTCAGCTACATCATTTGCTAGGACCTAGCAAGGCGCCATTATCAGTTACTATTGATATTGTGAAATATGTACCGTCCAAAACCGACATTAATCATTAATGGATTAAAGTTAAGTATTCCACCAGCTACATCCGTTGTTTCTAAATTATAATTTCCTGGTCCTGTTCCATACCTCACGCCAGCCTGCATGAGCTAAATCGCGTGCCTTTCGGCCTCCTCTAGTTTATTTATTGTTCCGTGGGACCAAATTAAGGAGAAGTCCCCATGGTCATGGAACAAGTCAATACATGAAATTATAACACGATATTAGAAACAGATAAAATGAAATATAAAAAACATATTCAGGTGACAAGTAAGTTTAAATAAATAAAATCAACAATGTAACAGGAATTTGCTTAATCTTTTAAATCTTCCAGGAGCTCCTCAACAGAATAGAAGGAGTGAGCCATGAGAAAACTCTTCAGTTTAGACTTAAAAGAGTTTGGGCTACTGCTAAGATTTTTGAGTTCTTGTGGAAGCTCATTGAAAATGGATGCAGCAGAATACTGCACTCCTTTCTGCACAAGAGTCAAGGAAGCGCAATCCACATGCACATTGGATTTGTGCCTAGTATTAACTGAGTGAAAGCTGCAAACTCTTGGGAATAGGCTTATATTCCAAACAACAGACGACATTAAAGGAAATATATACTGTGAGGGAAATGTCAGAATTCCCAGACTATTGAATAGGGGTCGACAAGAGAACTTGCACCACATATAGCTTGAACAGCCCGTTTTTGAGCCGAAAATACCCTTTTTGAATCAGAAGAATTACCCCAAAAAATAATACCATACGACATAAGCGTATGAAAATATTCAAAGTAGACTACTTTTCGTGTTGAAGTGTCACTTATGTCAGATACTATTCTAATGGTAAATAAAGCAGCATTTAGTTTCTGAACAAGATCCTGGACATGGGCTTTCCACAACAGCTTACTATCTATCTGAACGCCTAGAAACTTGAACTGTTTCGTCTCGCTTATAATATGCCCATTCTGTCTGATCAAAATATTGGTTCTTGTTGAATTGTGAGTTAGAAACTGTAAAAACTGAGTCTTACTGTGATTTAACATCAAATTATCTTCCACAAGCCACGAACTTATTTCATGAACTACATTATTTGATACTGTTTCAATATTACACGCAAGATCCTTCACTACCAAGCTGGTGTCATCAGCAAACAGAAATATTTTTGAATCACCTGTAATACTAGAAGGCATATCATTTATATAAATAAGAAACAGCAGTGGCCCCAGCACCGACCCTTGGGGAACGCCCCACTTAACAGTGCCCATTGGGACTGAACATCACTACCACTGTCAATATTGTGGAGAATTACCTTCTGTTTTCTGTTCTTAAAGAAAGAGGCGAACCAATTGTAAGCTACTCCCCTTACTCCATAATGGTCCAACTTCTGCAGTAATATTTTGCGGTCAACACAGTCAAAAGGCTTTGTTAAATCAAAGAAAACTCCTAGCGTTCGCAACCTTTTATTTAATCCGTCCAAAACCTCACAGAGAATATAGCTTTTTCAGTTGTTAAACCATTTCTAAAATCAAACTGAACATTTGACAGCAAATTATGTGAATTTAAATGCTCCAGTAACCTTGTATATACAACCTTCTCGATAACTTTAGCAAACACCGATGGCATAGAAATAGGTCTATAATTGTCAATATTATCCCTGTCTCCCTTTTTATAAAGTGGCTTCACTACCGAGTACTTTAATCGACCAGGAAACCGACCACTCCTAAAGGAAAAGTTACAGATATGGCTAAGTACTGGGCTAACGTACATAGAACAATACTTCAGTATTCTGCTAGATACCCCGTCATATCCATGAGAGTTCTTGGTCTTTAGTGATTTAATTATTAACTCAATCTCCCTGTTATCAGTATCATGGAGGAGCATTTCAGGTAACAGTCTCGGAACACCTTTTTCTAAGAGCGCTATATGATTCCCTGTTGGGAATCACGGTGTTGGCTCTCCTGCCAACCACAACAGCTGACAATAGCAAAACAGTGTGAAGTTCCAAGGAAGTGAGCAACACAAGTGAAAATTGATACTTGTGATGGGTGCAAGTGGTAATTTTGAATTTTGTCCTGCAAAGCAACAGACAGTTCTCAGCAAACTGGAAATGAACTAATGTGTCAGTATTCTGGGATGTGGCTGATTTTACTTCTGCTATGGCTTGCCTCTGAATCCTCTGGTTATTATTGTGAGCTATTCCTTTGACGACCCAATGCCTAACCTCTGTAACAATTTTTTCTGGCCCTACTGTCTTCTCCGCCAACTCTCCTTCCTCCCACAACACATAGGTTATGTTATTGTCACTATCCTGAAAGTGTAATGCTTCAACAGTCATCACTTCAGCACCAAGACACATTGCACACTCCTGCAACCAACACTTATTTTGCAGCTCGTTACTTAGACACAAAAGCATCAGGTCCATCTCTGTGTACTTCTTTCCTGTGATACTGCTCATGGTGAAACAAATAAGTTTCAAATTAGTGCAGTAAATACATGTGCATACTTCCTTCACTAGCTGGCATTTACCCATTTTGGTTGTAATGAGTAGAATTTTTTGAGACCTATTTTTAAATTCGGGTTCTCCTTTTTCATTAGGCGATATGCTTCTTTTATTGGTCTTGTCATATATCTTTTTACCTATTTCACCATTTTCACTAACAGAGATAACATCACCTGGTTAGGACTTTGCCTGCTACAATCTTTGTCAACATTCGGGTAATATTCCTGAGCAACAGTAGGCATTTCATCTTGCAACAGATGCCCATAGTAAGAATCTAGGCATGCCCAAAACCTCGTTCTTTATTTTACTAGCTTCTGAAATCAGATAATGTGATGGAGTGGGTATGTAGTTCTGTATCTGCCCCTTAGAGTAGCTACATAGTATCAGTGTCAGTAACTGTACATTCTCAGTGTAGGTGGCTGCTGAGGTATCAGTATTTAGTTTTGAAACCACGCGACACATTTTGTGCGCATTCTTCAGGTACCACCAAGTGCATCTATGTTACACACTTCACACAAAGTTTTGCAGATGCTTGTGTAAAACTTGTTTCAATTTCTTCCACTTTTTTTTTTTACTTTTTTTTAACATACCGTTTTCTTCTTGTGCTTCTTACTTTTCCTGGGTGTTTAAGGGGGGATTTAGTAGAGGCTACAGCAAAAATGCTAACATTCAACAAGTTAACAACTTCATGTCCAGCAATATAAATATCTGCACTGTCTTCTGCAGTTTCACATTTGTGTGATGGTGATCATTCAGGCAGGTTGTCACGAAATTTCTTCTATAGTAATTGCAGCAATTCCTGCAGAATGGATGTGATAGTAATACAGTGATGTGAGGACCAAGATATTTATGCAATACCTCTGACAGATTTCCAACAACTGTGAAGCATTTTATACTTTTCTTAAACACCACCTTATTGTGTCTTTTTTTTCATAGTCCACATTCCTCACTCTTTCACTACTGTATTTCCCACTGTATCTACCAAAAAGTTCAAACCAAACACAAAACTTGATGAAGAATGGTTTATGTGCAAGTTCTCACTCGTTTATCATAAACAGAAGAGCACTGGAAACATTGTTGCCAACATCCATATTTTTAATAGAAATTCAGTAATGCGAAGTGCGCAGAATGTTGAAAAAATTTTAACGCCTTAAACGGAAAAATATTGCCCACTGCGCTTGCTCTGGCTACAAACATATTATCCAAGCAATATTTTGTGTAATTTTCAAAAGTTTCGGATGGAGGTTTTCCAGTGGATAATTCATAAAAACTAATAATAATGCATTTTTTACATTTTTAGTAAAAAATAATTACATATTACAGACAGCTGGAGCACAGAAGGTACTGTTTTGTATCCGGTAATACGACAGAAATGATACCATTCTAGGACTTTCCAAATTAGAAAAAAATATATATTTAAGTGGAAAAATTAACTTAAATGTTGTTATTTTTAAGTCTTAAATTTGTCAGTTAAATGAAGCCCATAAGTGTGTGGGTGTCAACTAAATTTCAACGCAATAAGAGGGAGCTTTAATGTAAAACACCTGCCATGTTTCAAGTACTTTTAGATTATTAGATTTTTAAGAGGTATTTTTTTAATGTATATTTTTTTTAAGGGCTGTATGATTTACAAAAATTAAGATAAAGCGAAAATACTTTGTTTCTTAACATTTATGATATAGAGGCCTAATATAATTTTTTCATGACCACGTGTTGACATGACCTGTATGATTTGAGATGAAATCAGCCACAAGTCCTCTTACTGAAAAGATAGCTATTGAAATATTTATATAGTGATACATCTATGTCTATACTCTGCAAACCACTGTGAAGTGTATGGCAGAGGGTACACCCCATTGTACCAGTTATTTGTATTTTTGATGTTACATTCACGTATGGAGTGCAGGAAGAATGCTTGCTGAATGCCTGTGTGTGTATGCTGTAATTTGTCTAACCTTGCCCTCACAGTCCCTATGGAAGTGATATGTAAGGGGTTGTAGTATATTCTTAGAGCCATTTACAGTAAGTTCTTGAAAGTTTTTTAAGTAATCTTTCTTGGGACAGTTCATATTTATGTTCAACAGTCTGACAGTTCATTTTCTTCAGCACCTTTGTGACACACTCCCACAAATCAAACAAACGGTGACCATTCTTGCTGCCCTTCTCTGCATATGCCCAATGGTCCCTGTTACTCCTGTGTGACACAGTTCCCACAAACTAGAGCAATGTTCTAGTATGGGTCATGGAGGTCGTTTTCAAGTAATCCCCTTTGTAGGCCGAAGACATTTCCTCATTATTGTAAAAATAAAGTTAAGTCTGCCTTCTGCTTTACCCACAACTGAGCTGCTGTTCATTCCATTTCATATTCCCACAAAGTGTTATTTGTACAAGTTTACCGATTCCAACAGTGACTCACTGATATTGTAGTAATAGGATACAATATTTTCTCATTTTGTGATGTGCTCAACTTCAGGTTTCTGAACATTTAAAGGAAGTTACCAAATGTCAGAAATTGCTGAATAGTTATACAGCTTCTTTCACACACATAGCTACATCACCTGCAAAAAGTCTGAGGTTGCTATTAATAATGTCTGCAATTTCATCAATATACAACATGAAGAACAAGGGCACCAACACACTTTACTGGGGCACACCCAAAGATACTTCTACGTATGCTTATGACCCTCCATCCAAGACAACTTGCTGCATCCTCTCTATGAAAAAATCCTAAAATCAGTCATAAATGTTGCTTGCTTTGTATATGGTCATACTGTTGATAATGTCAATGAAGTGTCAGATTTCACTCATCTGCTTTGACCAATGACGTAAGGGTGTTGTGGTGTGTGATGTCATTACAGCACAGAGTTTATGAGTTGGTTGTGTTTCTAAATGTCGTCTTGTGTTTGATGGTGCCCTCTGGTGGTATGTGTGCATATACTGAGTGCAATGTGTTGTATTAGCTTCATTTGAGCCTTGATGTTGGTTAGGTGGTGTCATTGGCAGTGCTTGTAGTAAGGTTTGGAAGTTTTTTTCAGTGAGTCATGAAATATTTTTTTTGTTGTTGTTTATGTGTTTGGTGTTTTCATGAGGTGTATTGGTTTGCTGTTTGTGGTGCAGTAAGGTGTTTAGCTTACTGTGTGGCTTCTGTTGTTAGGTATGGGTATGATGATGAAATTAACAGAACTCTGTTGCGGTCGGAGGTGGGGGACGACATGTATGTTATTACATTCCTCCAGTTATATGGACTAATTGCTGGAATTGTGAAGTGTAGTATTTGTGGTGAGAACATGAGGTTGACCAGAGTTCCGTCATCTCAGACTAGAGACTGGGGTGACCAACCTAATTTACAGCTCCTGCATATGTTGCTGCAAAGTATTTTTTTTTTTTTTTTTTTTTTCCGTTGGTCTATATTCTTCTCGGGTTGTGATGTTTTGGTATTAATGGTGTATTGAATGTGTTTTAATTTATGTAGGGATGTTTAATTTTTACATTTTTTTAGGTATTGTGGTTCTGGTTTTATTTTTCATGGTTGTATGTGTTGATTTTTTGGTATCAATAGTTGTGGTTGATCTATATATGGCAAGGGAAATGACTGACTTCAATTTTCATAGTTTTAGGTGTGGTTGACCTTTATAGGTCAGGGAAAGTGTCCAATTCCTGTAGATTTTGTTGGTGTAGCACAATGTTGTAAATTTTTTCTTTTTTTTTGCCATTTGTGTGTTTTGGGATTGTTGTGTGTTTTTTACTGTTATATTTAGCTTGTCTATACCCTAAACCCCAATTTCCCACGGTTGCCCCATTAGTTTGATTGTATTTTTCGAGGGAGATGTTATTGTCTTATTTTTATGTATTTACGTGTTTGCTGCTGCATTTATGTGTTGACATCATAGGCGCCATATTGCAGACACTTAGAATAGCCATTTCCACCATACTGATGATGTCATGGGTCAATGCAGACTAGTGGAATCGGACACTTCTGTAATCCTGCTGATAATAAGCACAGATGTGACACTGAGTCAGATGCTTTTCATGAATAATAAATAGGCTACTGCAACTGCTTTATTGCCTACATCTAAAGCTTTCAGTACATCATGCGTGAAAAGTTGGAGTTGGGTTTCACATGATCCACGTTTCCAAAATCTGTGCTGGTTGGTGTGGAGGTGGTCATTCTGTTCAAGATACCTGCTTATATTTGAGCTAAGAGTAAGTTCTAAGATTCTACACCAGATTGATGTCAAAGATACTGAGCAGTACTTTTGAAGATCTTCTCTATTACCCTTCTTGTAAATGGGTATGACTTATGATTCCTCCCATCTACTGGGCACAGTTTTCTGTTTGAGAGATCTGTGACAGATTATAGTTAACTGAGCAGCTGATGCATCCGCAAATTCAGTACAAAATCTGAAAGCAGTTTCATCTGACCCTTGAGCAGTTTAAATGATTTCAACCGTTTCTCAATGTGACTGACAATAACACTAATTTCACTCATCTTTTCAGTGGTACAAGGATTAATCTGAGCAACTCTACTGCGTATTCCTGTGTAAAGTAATATTTGAAAATGGGGTTAGGCATTTCTATTTTTGCTTTGCTACCCTCAATTTCAGTTACTGTTTCTCCATGAGAGACTGGACACTAACTTTGGTGCCACTAACAGCCTTTACATAAGATCAGAATTTTTTTGGGTTTCGTGAAAGATCATTTGACAATATTCTGCAACAGTACTCATTAAAGGCTTCGTGCATTGCTCTCTTAACTGCCAAACACATTTCATTTAGCATCTCTCTAGCCACCTCTATGCTTGTTTAAACATATTATGCAATAATATGTTTACTTTAGAAATTTCTTTACAGCAACCATATATCATGGAGGATCCCTCCCATCGTGAACTGTTCCACTGGTTATGTATCTCTGCAGCACATGATCAACAATTCCTTTAAACTTTATCCACAGTTCTAAGCAAATACATTATCATTGCCTTTTGTTAAGTACCCCCACTTAGGCTTAAATTTAAGTACTTCTCAAGAACTATATAAAATGTGTTTCTTATGCAATGAAATACAGAAACTAGAAAGTATCACCTTTTGAGACTACAGATATATCACACCCATAATTGAAAAACACACTGCCTAGAACTAATGAAACTGGATAAACTGAAAACTACTTCACAGAGGTCTTGGCTTTGATTCCCAGTAATCCTTAAAAGTTTCACCAGTTTACATTTTCCACCTCTGGAACTGTTGGTTAATGTAAAAAGATGCCTAACTGCACTGGTGTTCAGAATCAATGTTAAACTGTGGGTCTGCCTGTAACTGACAGGTCGGAGGAAGACAACACGCAGTACCTGTAATAGTACCATGCTTAGGGAAGAACTGTGGTGTATATATAAACCACAAGTCCGAAAACAACTTCAACAAAGACTTAAACGAGTTAAAATTTGTATTAAGAGAAAAGTCAGATACATGGGTACATATGTCTTCAACAATCAAAACAACCTCAGCACATTAAATGTCATGTAGACGATGCAGTGGGCCATAAGTTCAATTAAAGAATTTTTATTCCACTAAACTGTACTTACATGGCAACTCTTAGATTTAATATTTTAAGTTCATTTGTAATTATCACTGTAATACATTAATGTAATGTCATTTCACTGTACCACAGTTGAATTAAATTTACATCTTTGGCTGTTTTCTGAATTCGTTACCATCCATCAAATATTTCAAATGTAATCTTACACACCAGTACCGCAAGGGAAACAGGGTGTAAGAAGAAAGAAACGCAGTCCATAGATGCAGCATAACACATCGGTTTAGATTTGATTCGTTGAACCAATGCGACGTCAGTGCGTCATATGTTACCTCGCAAGTGATTATTTTGTAAGTATTCAATATTACAGGAAAATTATTTGTAAATTATAATCTGTAAGCATTTTGTTCCTGCAAGTGTTTAAATTTTCCACGCGTTCTTCACGATGGTGTGCCATATATATAGATGTGATGATGACTGAATGACACTTCCTGGTATTCTTTGGTACCAATAATTGTACTGAATCTAAGTCAAGAGAACTGTAAGTAATCAGAAACTCCAGATAACACGTAAAAACTTTTGTGTTACCAGTAGCATGATGCTTGTTCCGTTTTGCGACAGGTATATGACCTATTTATATTCAGCTTCAATGGCATCTTAAATGCAAAACAAATATTTTTAAATCAATTAAATTAGATTTATGTTAGTATCGCGCACGTTTGAAGTTCATCATATATAGTTCCGTTTTTCCAGAACCATCGTCAACCTCACCTGTCAACGCAGATATCGAGTTCTTCACAATTGCAACAACACTCTAACATGTGGTATCTTTCTTGGTTGCGATTAATATACTCGCAACAACATAAGCTATCTCTGCCATCCATTTCTCCTTATGTCACCCATCAAAAACTGTCCACTTTTCCTCATGTAAACAATTTACATACGACAAAAACATGCCACAGGCGCACTTGCCAAAGAACTTCGAGTAGTTGGCACTTCGCTATGCTCACTATACGCACTTCGCTTCTCGCACACCAAAGACGTTTCTCATCTACATGAAGCAAGTGGATGAGTCGCTAAAATGAGATACCCTTCAATAGGTGTTCGTCTGAAACCTTTCGATTTAGTTTTGATGACAGACTGAAGGCCAATTCACACTGGCTGTCATATGTAGTCCCGTCTCTACAAAACATTCTGCAATACATTTCAAACGTTGGCATCCACACTGGCCGTGCCGTCCCGTCCCGTTAGGTCACGTCACGTCACGTTGCGGCACAGTCAAGGTTTCTCTGGGTGAAAGTTTTGACGGCTGACGTTATCCGTCCGTTACTGATCATGTGATCCACAAGCTCATTTCTTCCCAGACAGGGTCATGGGCGGAACTCCACATTCCGTTTCATCGTGGTTGATATCAGTTGTTTGTTGGTCGTTATTTGCTATAAATTGTTTCGTTTTGTTATTTTCTTAAAATTTATAATAAATGACGACACATTAATCGAAACAGTGAGGCTGCAGCCTGAAATGTCGAGTGCAGGCAGGATAAATTGGCCGGTAGATGCTCAAACGCCAGGGCAAGCGTGGTGGGAGCGATAGTGCTGGGGATAGCAGCTGGACAGTGAGCGAGCACTGGAGGGGAAGTACTCAGCGCTGGAGGGGAAGTGCCGCTCTACAGCGAAGCCAATGCTCGACCATCTGGCGTAATGCGGAGGAATTTGTGATGGGTTAAACTGCGGTTTTCCGATATCAGTGATTTCTTTGAATGCTACTTCTCAGTATCTGTTATTCTTAACTGTGATTTGTCGCAGTTAAGGAACCTAGATCGTGTAGGTGTATTGGCAAAGCAATTGTGGTATCCTGTTGTGCTTATGGTTGTACCGAGCGTTTTGTGAAGGAAAGTAACATTAAATTTCACTTGTAAGTATTATTAGTTTAATTTAGCGGCATTTCTTGAATACTGATAAACTATTGTCTATATCATATCCTTACCCAGAACGTCACAGTTACGTAAATTGGCGGTTTGAAGTGCTGTGTGTGTTTCCAGGCGCACATTACAATCGTATATATTTCTTGAAATGGTAAGCCACAAAGCTGCTTTTTCTCTTTCGTATAGGTTTCCAAAGGATGAAGGGCGCAGGCAGATGTGGATACAGGCAGTGAAACGAAAAGATTTCAAGCCTAATGCGCACACACGCATCTGTTCGAAGCACTTTGAAGAAAATTGTTTCGACAAAGAAAAGAATGGTGGGAATTTGCTTCTCAGTGACGCTGTGCCAACAAAATTCGATTTCCCTGAGCATCTTCAAGCAAAGAGACCCAAGCTTCGTAAACCTCCAACTAAGAGAGATTCATTAGACGAAATTTCATGTGCACAAACTTCCCATAATTCTCGTAAGTCTAGATATTTACTTTGTGTTAATATGTTAACGCACAAAGGAGAGTGTTAAGCAGTGGCTGTAAAAATGTAACAGCGTTTTTTAAAGGAACATTCTCGTAATATGCTTTAGACTGAGGGGAAATTCTTTCATGTACATTTTCCTTCAGTGGACTGGTATTTTGTTTGCAGCCGCTATACAAGCTTCTGAAGTAAAAGCTGGGACAAGCAAATGTTTTAGATATATATGAGATTTTAAGGAAGATGATTTGGCTATTCCTGGCATAGCTAGTAAATGGCAAGTGTTGCAAAAAAGCAGCTGAAGAGAAAATTAAGTAATTTGCAGCGATCAGCCCACAGGATGAGGAAGATAATTTTAAATTTGGAATCATTAATAAGTGACCTTCAAAAGAATAATATTATAAGTGAATCCATGGGTAATTTGCTGAAGGTAAGATAGAACTATGTACTTCAAGTAGTACTTATAATTTCTTGACATAAGACATTAAAGACGTACCAAACTGCCATTCTTATTATACATATCAGGTGGTATAGATTCTAGTATTGTACCTGTCTTACAGTTCCATGACAAGTGGCATAGTTGATTGTAAGAAAGTCTCTATTCACACAAATGTAGGCATGTTTTTGAAAAAGATCAACATGTTCATGGAAATAATAGGATAAAATTACACTGTGGAAAGTACTGCAACTAGCCACAAGTTTTTTAGAAGTGATTGTTATTGTAACATTGCTAGTTTCGACCTGGAACCCATTGCCATGCAATACCACTAATTCCTTGCAGTTTTACGTGTGTGTCCTAAAATTTTGAAATTACATATTTGTTGAAAGGTATTAGATTGTATATAGACTGTACACATTGCACTACTTCATGAAATTCTCTCCTTTACATTTCCTCTCTTAGAAATTTGTTATATTTTGGGACACATAAAACTTGCAAGAAATCAATGCTACCATCTGACAATGGGCTCAGACTCAAAACTAGTAATGGTACAATACAAATCACTACTAAAAGAAACTTGTGATTGGTTGCATTATTTCCTACAGTGTAATTTACAAAAACAGTTGTGGTGTTCAATAACCAAGTGGATGAAATAAAATAGGTGAAAGCACCATAATTTAATGTAAATGAGAAAGCAGTAACTTTTATTAAAGTGGAGACACTTTTGGAAACTTATCTATGTTAGATCTACCATACATGAACAAAAATAGTAGAAACAGTTATGATATTTTGTTCCTTCTATGCACAAATTTAGTTTGTAACTGCTAATTATGTGTCGTTTTCACATGCCTTATCAATGTAGAGTGTTCTGCATGATGTGATATACAGAACATGTTGAGTGAATGACAGTTTGTAGCCTAGCTCTTGCAGCTCTTTACTGAGAGTATCATATTGATTTCAGATGCTGCCACCAGGTACCTCAGAGTTGTTAAAGCGTGTCAGCAGAGGTCAAACAAGAGAAAAGTACCCAGCAGCTCTTCAGACCTTTGCTTTAACTTTTAATTTCTACAGTATTAAGGCTTACTGTTACGTAAGGAGAAATTTCAATACATCTCTGCCACATCCACGGACATTGAGAAGGTGGTGTAGTGAGATCGACGGAAATCCAGGTTTCAGCAAAGAAGCAGCATTGCTTTCAGAATAAAGTGTCAAGAGCTTATGAACAAGGGCAAGAAATTGCTGTGTGCTATGTCATTTGACGAAATTGCCATAAGGAAACACATTGAATTTCGTCAAACTAAATTTGTTGGATATGCAGATTATGGGGCAGAGCTTGATGATGATAACCTTCCTGTTGCAAATGAGGCACTAACATTTTTGGTAACTGCTGTTAACAGTTCTTGGAAACTGTCAATTGGTTACTTTCTAGTCAATGGACAAACTGCACTAGAAAAATCTAACCTATTGAATGAGGCTCTAAAGTTTACGTTTGATGCTAGTCTTGAGGTGATATCAGTAACTTTTGATGGAACACATGCAAATACTGCAATGATAGAAAAGCTAGGTTCTTCCTTTTTTTATCTAACATAAAATCTTTCTTTTAGCACCCATTGTGTAATGATGAAATATGTATTTTCCTTGACACATGTCACATGTTAAAGTTAGTACGTAATACCTTAACTGGTAAGGGTACAATTTTTATGGCAATTGAAATCCTATCAAATTATGTACTCAAGTTACATGGTTTGCAATGTGTGGAGACACTTCATCTTGCTACAAAAGTAAGAATGAAGCATGTTGAGTGGTATCGTCATGATGAATGTTAGAATTGCAGCACAGACATTGAGTAATAGTGTAGCTAATGCCCTTGAAATTCTTGGCAAATATTTGCAATTGACGATTTCAAAGACTGTGATCTAACAGTTAGGTTCATAAGTATTATGAACAATGTTTTTGATAGCTTCAACAGTAGAAATCTGTTAGCGAAATGTTATAAAGCACCTCTGTCCTTGCAGACTGCTAGCTACAGTTTGTCTTTTCTGGATGAAGCTGAAGAATATATAAAGAATTTAAGACTGGATGCAAATGGCCCCTCTGTTTTGTTTACAAACAGAAAGACTGGTTTCCTTGGTTTTATTGTGTCAATTCAAAGTCTCAAAAGGTTATACAATTCTCTGATAAGCAGTCCTAATCCACAACTTAAATTCTTACTCACACACAAGTTGTTACAATATCACATCAAGACATTTTTTAGTTCAATCAGGAGGTATGGTGGTGATAACAATAACCCTACAGCCACCCAGTTCAAAGCTGCTTACAAAAGGTTACTTATACATCAGCAAGTAAGGGGTTCAGAGACTGCAACTTGTTTAGACACTGAAGAGTGTTCAAATCTGAATGTATCTTCAGCACTGGGTAAAGTACAAACAAACTGATTTGTTTCATGTATAAATTTCCGAGCTGAAATTCCTTATGTTGAAAAAGTGTCTCATGATCACTGTTACAGTATCCCTTCTATTTGTTTTAAACAACTGTCAAAGTATGTGAGAAATGTTGTTGTGTACATTTCAGGATTTATAGTACGTAAGTTGAAGAAAACCATATATTGTACTGAATGTGCAAATTCTTTATATGGCTTATTGGAAAGCGAAAATGAACTCCTCACGAGAAAGAATATGGGAGGTTTAGTAACACCTTCCAGGGATGTTGTTCAAATCTGTAAAGTAGCAGAACAAGCCTATCGTTTGCAGCAGGCAAAGGGTATGCTGACAAAAAAATGTAACACTTGTGCTCTTGTCATCTGCTATGGCAGAAATTGGCAGCAATGTATTTACACCTATCAATGAACATATAATGAGCATTGACCCCACAGAAAACCATCATACAACTCTTATAAAATCCATTTTATTTGAGTATTTCATTTCAGAAATCACCATTTGGGGAAGACTGTTAGAGAAACCTTTAAGAAAGGATGTGTAAGGAGCTTTCTTACAAAAACAATATTATTTAAGGGACACTAAATGGTTCGTGTGAAGTGTTGGTCTACTTTTTTAAAAAAAATAGAAATTTGTTCAGTGCTGAGTTTGTTGTAAGTACTGTATTGTGTTGCAAAATAAATGCTTTATGAAAAATTTATGTGAATTATATTATGCTCATACCTTTGTCATTCAAGATGTGATATTTCTAGTCTAGTAACAGATTGCCATAGACAGTTAAGAATAAAACTCTTAACATACTTTGCAGGAGAAAGAATAACTTAATTGTTTGCTATTTGGGCTATGCCAGTTAAAAGTTAAGTAACAGATAGTTGGAATTTCATATTAGTGTCTCAAATTGCAAGGAGCTAGGGATATTCACAGTACACACACACACACACACACACACACACACACACACACACACACATATATATATATATATATATATATATATATATATATATATATATATATATATATAGTGTGTGTTTGTGTGTGAGAGAGAGATATTTATTACCAATAACCCTTCCCACTCCAAAAGCAATTGCAATGTGCATTGCTACTACACAAGAAGAAAGGATGATTTTTCCTATCCTGGATTGAATCTGACTTTAGCACAAAAAGAGGTGAATATGCTGCCATTATTTTAAACAATGAAGAATAATTTGCAAAAAACAAGTTTAGGGTTTCCTTAGTCATTAGGGTTTAGTTTTATTTTGTACTTCCTAGTTACAAAACATGTGAATATCAAATACATATATAAGCTGTAATGTATGGGATAAATAATATGCTGCTACAAAAATCTTTGGTCATTTACCAAAAAGCATTAAAAACATGACAGATAGCCAACCAGCATTTAAAATCAAACTAAAAGAATTTATGAATAACAGCTCCTACGCAGTAGACGATTTTTTAGATATAAATGATTGGAAGAATTATCATGTAATGATATGTCTACCTTTCATTAAACTGACACATCATTGCGATGTATCGTATTCATGATCTGTGGAACGAGTATTCATGTAAGTAGATTTTGTAGATATAAATTCTATCTTTGATACATCTACGAAACAAACTGTTTAAACCAAAGAAGAGGTTTCAAATGCAACTGCTTTACGTTTTGTGGGTGAACGACACAACTGAGTTTGTTACATTCGATGTGAACACGTGTACTTATGTTACAGGTCTCGTTGTTTATGCCGATTTATGAAGTCTATAACACTTCCTCACGCAATATTTACATTTTATGCAGTGCATCATGCTTATTGTTAGTAGAGAATGCATCTCATAATTGGTAACACTGAAATATTCACGGCGAATATATTGCCGAACATAGAAAGTGTTTCAGCAGTTCACAAAGTTCATTGTGAAGTAATGGTTGTAAAACTAAATTTGTACAGTGGTTATGCAATAATTTATCACTTCTAGCTGTGCTTACATAAGCTTCATTTAATGTGGTGAAGTTAGCAGGAAATCCACTGAGAAATACTGGAAGTGAAATCAGGAATCAGAATGTTGCCTTGAACTCCCGCCGACGTTCTGCCAACAGTCACGTGATTCTATGTTGCCGCCACGCCAGATGTACAGCTACTGCACTGCTTGCCCAGTATATTAGTATCTATGGTCGAAGTTTGTGGTGCATGCAGGAAGTATGGCGTTTCTGTTGAACCTGCAAATACAAAGAGTTTTCATTAGTGGTCACTCTACTGCATTCGTCTGGATAGTGCTTAAACAATCAGAGAGAACAATGCTGAATCACGAAGGACATGTCACAATTCACATGCTTCACAGTTAATATGATAATACATGAAGTGGACTACATCCCTGACTACCATGTTCATACTGTAAACAAAGAGAACTGACCTTTTATTTATTCACCGTCCTCAGACTGGGAAGTTTGGAAGTCATCATCATAATCATCTCTAGTGTCATCAGTATTGCTGGCACATATCTCAATAACCATTTCTTCCAGTTCGTCTGTCAATTTTTCCTGAA
This sequence comes from Schistocerca gregaria, assembly GCF_023897955.1. Classification (NCBI taxonomy): domain Eukaryota; kingdom Metazoa; phylum Arthropoda; class Insecta; order Orthoptera; family Acrididae; genus Schistocerca; species Schistocerca gregaria. Next base: position 223,796,859 of record NC_064925.1, on the reverse strand, counting down.
TTACCTATGTTTCTTCCACATCTTCCAAATGCTTGCAAACTGTCGACCATTCATGTACAGTAATGTAGAAAAATTTTTCTTCTGCTGGCTTCCACACATCCTCCAGCTTGAACGTAACATTCTTTGTACCTACCCAGTTTTTTACTCTAGCCCATACAATTTCTATAGGATTTAGTTCAGGATGGTAAGGAGGTAAACGGAGAACAGAATGACCATAATGTGCCAGAAGTCTGTCCACAGTGTAAATCTTTGTGGTTTTTTTGATTCCTATTAAAGCAAGCAGTTCTATCTTTGTGCTTCCCTGGTCGAATTGAATGTTTCAGGAATTTAGCCAATATGCCATTTCAGCTTTCTTGCAAAGCATTGTTGGTAGTTTTTACATGCAGAACATTTTGATAACTATCATTGTCAAGCACAACAATGGAATTTGTGGCACATTCGATATTATTTTGTTTTCCAGCCACCTGATAACAAATGTGGTCATTCAGTCTGATTATGACAGTACTTTACATGTGTACCACAATCAGATAGTAAAAGATAAAACAAATACCTTGAAAAACTTTTGGCATTCATTTCTGCATGATAATCTCCTGTTTTAGTGCTGAATTTGAAAATTAAAAGTGCATTTGGCACAAAACCTTATTTGCCTCCTGTGATCAGAAAAACGACATAAACGCGTTAATAACGTCGACGTTATTTCTGTCGCTGTTTTGAAGAACATGTTGAAATTTCAAAGGAATGCTCACTATCTCCTGATCTACAGTATTGTAGATCAGAAGAATGTGAATGTTTCTTTTGACGTTTAGACACATTAATAATTTTCAGTCTACAGAATACAGAATTACTTGTCCTTATCAGATATTTTTGGTACTTGCATGTACTATAATCAGACGTTGTCCTTTTGAAAGTGGCGCCTTTACTCCCTTACTTGAGCCATCTGTCCTTTCTTTGGGCGTTGTAGTCGAACTGTGAATATAGGTTTCATCGACATATATGATAGGTCCACCCTCTTCACGATAATTTTTTATTTTCTTTAAATATTCAACACGTTTAGTGTGTATTTCTAAACGTTCCACAAGCACCTTCCTGTTATCTGTTGTTTTGCGCCACCTGATAGATTTTAAGCACATTAATTACGCAAAAATTGACGCATATAAATAATACATGGACATTAAAAAAACCAACGTACCCGAAGCCTAAAGTTTGAAGTAGGTGTCATAATGAAGAAATACTCCCTGTAAAAGAAACATTTTCTCTCACTACAGGATAAAGTGCTTTTATTTTGGGGCACTGTTTGTTTGTTACGTGGAAATTATGTGTCAGTCTCCAGACAACTTGTTCGTCAAAATCATATAAATGTAAAATCTTTTTCTCTTTACTCCTTTTTTCCGGGAGTAGAGAAACCCTTGGAACTGCCGGCAACTACTTTTTCTCCCTCTTTCTTTATTCCACATATTGTTCGAAGTGACACACGAGTAGCAGCCTGTACTCTTTCTAGAACACTTTTTACTGGGATTTGTCTCCCCTCTTTTGCCTCATCGAACATAAATGTAATTACATTGAAAATAATCTCTCTTGCCTGGCTATGCAGAACTCTTCCTGCCCCTATAGTGATTGCAGATGTCATGCCATGCCGTGTATACCGCTGAGCTCACTCGACGTGCCCTAGCCGACAGGTGGAAGTACAATGAGACGGTCTCCCCTCCTGCACGACAGAATGGACTCGCCCAGCACTGCGAAATTCATGTCTGCGCGAGGGCCGCCTTATGCTGTGTGGACTCAACGACATGACCACCGTAAATTATTTGCCCTGTTCTACATTTATAAAATGAATTTTGAGATACCTGTACCGTATTTAATATTTTGCAGTGAAATGGAGTGCAACATGGTTGCAACTAGAAGTGAAAAAATTACTCTGGGTAGAATCAGTCTGATTAGTGGGTGGAATTTATTTGTGTCAGGCATTTTTAGTGTTAGGTAAAGAAATGCACTGAAACCTTCAGACACTGCAACCTGTTTATTTAAACACATATTTGTGGTAGGTCTATTTATTGTTAAGTAGTTCTCTAAATTGTGTGCGAAACTGTTTTGCAAGAATCAGTGTTCAATATTTATGTGGTTTCACTTGCTAAACCCAGTACAAATAAGATACTTGAGCGACTAAAAGGTAAATACAACATACAAGGAAAAAATATAGCTATCTTGAAGGGAAAGATAATGAGAGAGATATGACTATGCACAGATTAGATTAGATTCAGTTTTCGTTCCACAAACCCAAAAAGTAGATGATTCTCTTCGGTGTGGAACGTGTCAGAAAGTATAACATAAAACATTTGAATATAATACTTACTACACTGATCATTTGTCAGAAGACTGTCGAAATCGGTGAATGCAAATGAGGTAAACTGGAGCAGCTAATATTTACAGAATGAACACGCTGTCATAACGAAACATTGTTATGCACTATTAATAAATTTATCATACACAAAATGCCTAATGTTGACTATTGTGACCAAGTGCTGTCAAAACTGAAATCTAACAGATATTTTTACTTAAACTGACTTAACAGTTTCTGTTATGATATTCATCTATAGAGTAGAAGGAGTTGCCTATCAAAAAGGTCTTTATGTAGGTTTTTCTTATTCCTAGTATAGATACTATGTATTGAGCTATTGGTTGGAAATAGTGATGTATTACTTGCAACAAATTTCATTAGGGAATAAATATACTGAGAAGCAGTGGTTAGAATACAATGTTCCTTGAAAAGGATCTTGATTTAACACCACAAATGATTCTTTTTTCACCCTAAAAACGTTTGCTCAGTTTGATAAGTTCCCCAGAATATGATCCCATAGGGCACAATAGAATAAAAGTAAGCAAAATATGCAAGTTTTTTATATTTACATCTCATACATCTGACATCATTCTTACTGCAAATACAGACTTGTTTAAGTGCTTAAGCAGTTCTGTGGTATGATCTTCCCAACTGAATTTACTATCGAGTTGTAATCCCACAAATTTAATACTGTCAACCTCTTCCATCTGCATGTTTTCATATGCTACACAAATGCAAAATTTTGTACTGCACTGGAACTAAACTTAACTTTAAACCAATTTCGCACAAGACTTGATGGCCGCTTCTGACAGTGTGTCTCTTATAGTAATTCTGGGTGCAATTTGACGTAACAAATGAAAAAAACAGATGCTGCCCCTTTCCAAAACGTAAAATGCAGATTCCTTCTCTCTCAAGGTCCTTGTATAATGTATTACATTCCCAATTTCTACTAAGAAATGACATTTTTTTCGACCACACGCACTTTGTTTAGTTGTTTTGCACTTCTGTCTCCCTCCTCTAATATAAAAGCTGTCCCTGCAATCTGCAAACCAGTTGAGTCCAGGAAATGTCATTTTCTTACAAATTTTAGACACCAGCACCCACACATATGAGCTATTGCGTTGTGTATGTGCACTTCACGCATAGAAACAACAGCAATGCGAGTTAGGACCATGTAACTTGAACTGACTTAATGTGCTATGATCTGAAGCTCTGTATGAATACACCTTGACGTTACTGCGTCATGACATGATGATGCCGTGATGGACAGTATGAATTGATCTTGATCTGTAGAATAGCCCCCTGTCTAGATTAGGTTGAAAGGTAATAGCCTAGTTGTGAGTTGGCAAAGCCAATGAATGTGAATTTCAAATAAAGATTATGATAACAGATTAACCTGTAGTGTAGACTTATATTTACGTTTGTGCTATATCTAAGGCCGATTCACACTAGTTGCCCCATCACATCACATCCCATACCCTCAAAACATACTGCAACGTATTTCAAATGACGGCACCCACACTGGCCGTCCAATCACGTCATGTCATGGTACCATCAAGATTTATTGGCAAGAAAATTTTTAAAGCTGAGATCGATCATCCATCCATTGTTAATCACATGACCTCCCAAGCTCATTTTCACCCTATATACAGCCATGTTCAGATACCCATTAATTCGTTTAGTTATGGTTTTAGCTGTTAATATCAATTTTTTGGTTCATTTTTTGTTAAAAAAACTGTTTCATTTCGTTTTTTTCTTTTGTTAAAATATATAATGAATGAAGAAAGATTAATTGAAGCAGTGAGACAGCAGTCTGAATTGTATTACATGAGCGTACTAAATTACTTGCCCTCTACTACATTTATAAAATGGATTTTTGTTCATACCGGTATGATATTTCATACTTTACAATGAAATACTTTAAATATGTGTTTGTAGCAGGCCTCTTATTGTTACGTAGCTCTCTGGATTGTGTGAAACAGTTTTGCAGGCATCTGTGGGTATACTAGCCAACTCCAGTAGAAATAAGGCACTTGAAGTATTAAAAGCCAAATACCAGAAGTAAAGAAAACCAATCAATCTTGAGGGGAAAGGTATTGAGAGACGTATGACTATTGCACAAAAATTTGCACTGAGCTAACAACAAAACTTGACCTTAAACAAACCAATTTTTCACTGGATTTGATGCCAGCTCTGTACAGCCGTGTGCTTTACGAACTGTTTAAGAGGGGCTCTACGGAGATGACTTGCTATGAAACACTTGTGGGTCCTGTCTATGAATGTTTCACAAGCATATTAGACCATACCAAATAGAAATGGTTTGTCGAATTTTACTTGGGATCCATACCATAGTGCAACTTGTCATCTTTCAAGTTAACAAACACTCTCATTCTGCTTTTATTTATTTGACATCACACGTCTTTGGTCGTTTGTGTGGGAACAAAATGGTCTTTGTTTTCAGTTATGTACCCAGTCACTTCAGTGACACATTCTTCTTAAATATGATGACAGAATGACAGAATCTCATACAAGCATTCAGGAATTCCTTGTAGTCACTTATCTGTAATAAAGTGATAGCATTATTTGAAGTAAACCAACATATTCCAAAAGTATTATAACTGAAAATACAAACATTCTGCGTTTCATATTACTCCAGAACAGTTAATATTGTAAAGGTATATTAATTTCAGGATAAAGGTACTAAGTTTTCACTTTATTTATTGAGTGTAAATATTATGATGAGATGGAAATCCAAATTTATTTGTACCATCATAGATACAAAGCTAGTCTTGAGCTAACTGAAGTCGGTTGTAAATATAATAATGTTCTTGCTGGCATAATCACCGAGTGATGACACATTCTATACTGAAGTACAAAATTATGCTAAAAATTAAACAAATGGAACATTATATTTACAGCACCTGTGCCCTATCAGAACTATGTCTGAAAATAAAATCAAAACAGAACTGTTGAGATAAAAGCCTTACTTACCAATTTACATCTAGAGAATTTTAAATAACAACCAGAATTTCGCATAAAAATTTAGAATTGTGCCTTTGGGAGCGCAGTATGCACACTGCAATGATAATAAAAAGGTCTCCACATGCAAGGTATCTTAGTATTATCAAAAACTTTAGGGAAGCTGTGATATTATGACAATTACGTATATCTCAGTTCTTTGCATAGTAAGAAATACAGTTCCAAAGGAATTTAAATGAATTTTTACTTACTGCTATTCGTTTACTTTTCGAATAATCTAACGCTTTGGGGATTTAAAGTGGCGAAGGATCTATGCAAAATCCCAATTCTTTGACAATAGCCTCACTTGAGATGGTCAGCCAACTGTCCTTGCTGGTTAGCTTGCTGCCGCAACCTCCTTTTCTCTCCTTCTCCAAAGTATATCTTCTAGGAACAGGAATGTCTCAAGACTCTTTCTACCTATGAAAATAAGCAGACATACATGGTTCTATTTCTTAAATTCACATCAAACTTTTACAAAAGTCATTCTCCACATAAGCAAACAAGTCCAAAACGAATCTTAATTAAAAGTCTTTCCAACCCCATTGTTCTTTTGTCACTACAATCGTCAAAGCTACAGAACAGCAGTGAATACGTAAACATTCCTTGTTCTTTCACTATGGCTTCCATGGCGCGACTTGCAGACACTTGTTGGTGTCATTTGACTGCCACGTCTATAGTCGTCTCACAACAAACTTCAATCCCACACACATAGAATGGTGATGTGCAGTAAATAAGCTCTCTCGTACTTATATTTCAAATATCATGTGTTTGAGTCGGTAGTAGGCCGAGTGGTTCTAGAATTTCTCGAAACACTACATATCTCCCTCCTCAGATAAATTTTATACATAATCATTATGTACATTTATATCATACATAATAACAATTCAAATTTTAAAAGTATTCATCTATTACATAGATCTATATACATATTTTTTCTTCACTTATAAATCTTTGTACTCTATAGAACAAGCTTCCAATGGTCGTCTTTCTACTGATTCCTTACTCTACTTTGTTTTTTAGATCATAAGCATTTATTTATGATTTCAGTCCACATTATTATTACTTAGGAATTGTGAGGACTCTTTCTTTAACGCCAATAATAGTCTCATTATTTATAGACTATAGTTTGAAGGAACTCTGAGCAAAATAAAAGCGTTCCCTTTTGACACTCATAAACTTACCTAAAACGTGATAATGCTAGTGTTACATAGAATTCAAACTTACCAGAATAATCCTATAAAACATGTGACTTCTGTCATGATACTGTCCTCTCCTTCTAGGATCAGTACCTATACCTTACTTGTGAGTTGACTACATGAGCGCACTTCCTCATTCCATTCTGGCAGGTACACCCCTTTATACAACATCCCTATTCTTTAGGGCACAGGTAGTCCTATCTCCATGTAGGTACGGCTGCCCTTTATATTCAGTAAATGCAGGGTACACCCCCTTATCCTTTCTGAGTAGTCCTCATGGTTCATTACCCCCCCAGTATACATTGCTATGTATACTATAATTAAATATTTTCTGGTAAAGCTACAAATCTGTTATACACTTTGCATTCACTTCTTAATACGTCATCAACTCCCTGGAGTCCTCCCCTACTCATCAACTTCTATACCTGTAATAGACACCATGTCTGGCGGTACTATTCAGTAGATAATATGTTTACTTACATTTTATGAGTCCCACTATCGTACAATTCTTTGGCTTGGTCTTCTCTTTCATTACTCATGCCTCCTTCTTATGTGCACTCATGGTACAATTCTTGGGCTTTTGTTCTCTTTCAGTGTTCATTATTCATGTGGCCCTCTTATGTACACTCATTGTAGAATCATCATAGTTCAGAGTTCTTATATGTATATATGGATGTGACAGTTTTTATATAAATAAGCGATGTAGAACTGTCATAATAAAAAAACGATGTGTGCATATTTTCCGATGTACATGTATCTTTCCCCCTACAATACTTGGTGGTTCACACATTGCATCAGGTTTCTAATTGGCAATTATAATGTTTGTGTTTAAGTGTATCTTTGTGTGAATGCAAGGATACCACAGAAACTAGGAAGGACTTCTGCGACAGAAGTAGATGAATAAAGTACGAGGGAAAACATAGATATGTCCTCAAATGAGAAGAAAGAAGGAAAATAAATAGAAATGGTTGCTGAGATCGAAGAAGAGGAAGAACATAGCCCCAAAGACAAGAAACCCTTCCCTCCCCCTTCCCCAGGATCCCTACCACACAGGTAATTGAGTGAGAAGTTGGAGGAGGTGTTCAATCGAATCCTACAGAACGGATAGTCCCACCTTCACCCTTGAGGTCCCCAAAGGAGATCTTAGGAACCCTATGGAAATTGCAAATGTGAAGAATCAGGGATACTTGTTTGCGAGGGTTGTTTGAAAGTTGAGGTGTGTGTTTTGTATTAATCATGATTTATGTGTTCTCACAAACCATGCTGTCATCCACAATACCCACCCCTTTCAAAACTGATACAAACCCTCCCAGGTACATCAATCTCATAAAAGGTATAAAATATTCTATGCAAAATAGAAATTCTGTTCACTATAGTATAATAATTATTTAAATTAGTCACATAATATCATGTTTTCCACAAATATTATATTCCATTCAGTTTATTTCGTCTAGAGATCACCTTTCATCCATGATTCTCTTAAGCCAGTCCTTAAGTTATCGTCATATCCAGTTTCCTAGATAATCAGATTACAGGACAGAAATAGATGACAGAATATTTTAAGATTTGAAGGGAATTCGACGCAGGAAAATTATTATGGAAGGAACACCGAAAACAACTCGGGATTCAACAGTCTTCACTCTGCCCATTAACTCAGAATGTTAAAGTCCCTAGGGGATATATGACTCTGCACGGATCCTGTGGATCTGATATTAACCTCATTTGAGCAAGTGCAGACCAGTACCACTGCAAAACAATCACCACCTCACTAGATAACACCACATTAGGTGAAGTTATTCTATGTCCTAAGAGCTTAAAGAGTTTGTTACTTCATTCTTTAATTCTAATTTCAAATCTTCTACTTTATTATTTAAATCATCAAATTCAGTCTTTAAAGCCCCCATGCTTTCGCATTAACTACCAAATTCTTTGCTTTGAGATTCTATTTTGGCATTTAGCAAATTTAATTGAGAATTTACTGAGCCTAGTTCTTACTTCAGAGTTTAATTCTGAGCATTAGAAGCTTCATTTAATTGTAAACTCTGGGCTTCTAGTTTATCATTTAGTTCCTTTCTCAAAGACTCTGAATCTGCACTCTGTGCATCTAATTTAGCATTTTGAGCTTTTTAGGTTTAGTAGCTCAGACCAGTCTGCCATTTGTCTGTTGACTCTCATAGCCAAAGCAAGTTCTTGGGTTTTTTCCATTTGCCTTAAATTATCCATATTCTTATTAGCTTTAGACCTGGTAACCATTAAAATAATCAACTCTGAGTATAATAACAACAGTAATATTGTTCACTTAACAGTTCTTATAGTTTGTACTAAAACAATAAAGTTCTCTTTTACACTCACCTGGCATAGAGTGTAGGCTGCATTGTTGAGCAGATGTGTAACCAGCACTGGCGAACAGCAAATGGCGCCTGTGGCGTCGGTTATTGGTTTTGTATAGGCGTCAGTGAGCGAATGTGGAAATAGGTCAGCACAGGTGAACAGCAACAGCTGGTTGCATCAGATGTTGGTTTTTTTGCATCTGAATACTCACGATGTGTGAGAGCTGTATACTCCCCACACCAGATCTTCTTAGTCCAATTGTTCTTGGCATATCCCTTCTTAGTCTAATATGTTGATATCTTCTCTCTGTTCTTTTAACGTTATTACTTTCTTACGTCTTCCCTTTTTTGTATTTACTAATTTTCAGTATTTGAATTTATAGGCAGAATCCAATTCCATGGACTGGTTCTTTTGTCTTGTTTTTCTATAGAAACAAATATCATCTACTTATCTCGTTTTCGTCTCAAAATTCCTGTTTTCTTCTGTCCTTTCACACAAGTCGCCACATTCTAATGCTCTGTGGCGCATGAGGCAAAAAATTATATTTTCTTATCTTTGTAATATGATGATCACTTATAAAAACTTTAATGTCACCGTACTCGTCGATTAATGATATATTTGACTCGAAACCAAACAGAATTTTCTGCAGAACATAGATATATGACTGCCAGAAACAAACTAAATAACATTTATGAGAGAGCTGGTTTAGTAACCATGTCCTTTTTCAGTATGAATCGGATACATGTCTTATCCTTTCCAAGTCAAAAATGAACCTTAATTAAAAGTCTTTTTACAACTCCACTATTCTTTTGTCACTACAATTGTCAAAGTTACAGAACAGCACTGAATACATAACAATTCCTTGTTCTTTCACTATGGCTTCCATGGCGTGACCGGCAAACACATGTAAGCGTCAATTGTCAGCCATGTCTATAGTCATCTCACGATAAACTTCAAGCCTGCACACACAGACAGGTGATGCACAGTAAATAGGCTCTCTCACACTTACATTTCAAATATTGTGTGTTCGAGATGGTAGTAGGCCGAGTGGTTCTCCCATTTATGTGGAAATTCTCTAAACACTACAGTGTACACACTGCAATGATAAAAAAAAAAGGTCGCCATATACAAGGTATCTCAGTGTTATCAAAAACTTAAGGCAAGCTGTGATATTATGACAGGTATGCGTATCTCAGTTCTTTACATAGCAAGAAGTATAGTTCAAAAGGAATTAAAATGTATTTTTACTTACTTGTATTTGTTTAATTTTCGAACAAAACTTCATCCTCTTTCAAGAAAACTTTTGATAGTGTGTTTGACACTCCTTAATCATTTCAGTGAGACATTCATTTTCATATCAAATGTTTGTGGGACTGTCTTTGTTTTGATAATATTTCTGTGAACTCGAGAGCTAAAATCTGTATAATTACATTTACACCTGCAAGAAATCTTTCAGTTTAGAATATCTTGAATAAAGCGCCAATAGAAAATTAGATCACACATGTTTAACTTTCACAGCCTCAGAGTGTAATAGTACCAGGATACATATGACATTTTTATTGCCTGTGGAGAGGTGGCTGTGGGTAATGACCTCATCACTAATGACACATTAAGCCATAATCTACCTATAAATATTGGTGACATTAAACATTGTATATTAGGCAATCTTCAATATGACAGGTGAAAAGGGTTGAAAATATATACATGTTGATTCATGTCATGTATATAAATTTGAGGCAGAGAATAATTTTTTCCTGTTTTCTTCTGATTAAAAACGTGCTTATATTCATATAGCTATGTATGATTTACGTTTTCCATGTGTTAAGTTGACAAATCCTGTATTATCGTGAAATAAGATACTAATACTAATATGACTAGATATGGCTCTTATTGTGGCTTAGTGGCTAAGTGTTTAGTTAAATTGAAATCCAGTTTAGTTATATGTTCAATGGATTGTAGTTGAAATCTCTTGTAATGATGAGAAAAATGTAAGTTTTATAGTTATCCTACTCATTTGCAGTGAAAAATGTGGCAACATACAGATGATTACATGATTTTCTTAGGTTTTTTTACATACAGTAAGTTATTGTTAACTATGTTCAACATTTCTCTCTTTCTCATTCTCAAACAGCTCCCTTTCCCCACCTTCGTTCCTCACCCCACACTTACATTATATTTATTATTATGCATTCAGAAATTCTTTGATGGATTAGGAGGAGTCATCAAGAAGATATGAGTTCAATGTGTGTACACACACACACACACACACACACACACACACACACACACACACACACACACACACACACACACACACACACATATATATATATATATATATATATATATATATAAGGAATGTATATACACACATGTGTTTTGATGTCCACAATTCGTCTCATTGGGTGAGCCATCTGCTATGTATCCATTACTTTGCTTAGCAATGTGTGCTGTGTTTATTGTAATGAAAGCTAATAGAGAAAGAAAGAAAATACTAAGAAAGAAAATACTAAGGCAACTATGAATAAAACAGTATCTAAATAACACAGGTATGAGGCATGTTAAATGGCAGTGGAGTGTTGTCTACAGATTTCAAAATTAGGTCACAGTACGATTTTAGATTTTTTGCTTGGGAATCTGCAGTGATACAGCTGGCAATAACATTTCGTTAACTGGCAAGTAGTGATGTATATACCAGTTTGAGCAATTTATTCCTGAAACTGACAAATACTTAAGAGAGGTTCTTAGTCATCATGAGAAGAGTAACTGATTTTCAGTACATAATTTTATGAAAAGCTATTTATGCAACTTCTTCAAAAAAGATTACATATTGATTAAAATCCTCAGTCACGCCACATTCGATTTTTTGCCATCAATTTCCAGTAGTTGGTTGAAGGGCTCACCTATTACATCTTCTCTCTTGTTCAGATGTAATGCTCCTCTGCTGTGCTATTACATCACTGTAACATGAATATGTATCCACAATTTTCATATACATTTTTCATACATTTGTAGGCTTCTTCTTCTCTGTTTCCCTCCTTATGGACTTATTCTTCCCAGTAATATGACTAGAGACTTTTTATCTAATATCTTACACTCAAGGCATCACATCTCAATTTTTTAATTGAATAATATTTAGAAGTGATGTTCCATATTTCTTCTGTTTGTCTGTAATCATCTATAAATTTTAGCGTGCTTTCTAAGCAGTCAAGAGACAATACTGCATACGAATGATCTTCAAACCTAGCCTCAGTACAGTTCACAAAGAAAAAGACATGGAGCCCAGCTGCCTGAAAATTACTAAACAGTGCAAGAATACCCATCAAACCTGGGGAGCAATATGCTATGATGTATGCCCTCCAATTTGAAGAATTTACACATATACAAATATGCATACTTGAATGCACCATTGGAAATGTTAGCAAATATGCATAGTTGAGTAGAAAAAAGGCTTCATGTGGAGATACCTTAAGGGAAAAAATGTACTGTGAGGCTTTTATCAGTATGCCAAATTGTTTAAAGAACTCTGTGAAACAGGTTCTAGAGTATGCTAAATGTTATCCTTACTTCATATTTCTGTGTAAAAACACTTCCTGTCTCAGTGACAAGTTATACCAGAATGTAATGAGGTAAGACATCAGTGAATAAAAATACGAAATTTCAGTTAACTTCCTGACATTTGCATCAACAAAATCTGTTGTTATCCATATCTCAAAAGCTCCAGAGGTTAGACGTTTAAGAAAAACTGTAATATGTATTGTCAGTTGAGATTCTAGTCAATATAAACACTTAAGAAATTAAGAATATTCTGTATTACATTGTGAATCCAAAAGTGTCTAGCATTCAATACTTTGTCAGTCCTAGAACCTTTTGTTTGTCTTCTATCACTCCTTCTACTTGGAAACGTAGCATGGTAGAACAAACTCACTTGCTACAACTGTACTCCTTAAACAATTTTTCTGTTTTATATTCTACATATAATGCATATACCAGAACAACACAAAATTGTTAAATTCTTATTCATGTAATATCTCACAAAACTGTATTATTCACAGCATTATTCACTGATTGCTGATGACAATGATGTAACTAACTCATTCAGAGACATTTTATTGAACCCTGGACTCATGAGGTGACTTTCCTGTAATGTACGCTACAAGGTGCAGTCTCTGGGACCTGTATGCTTAAACCAAGTTCAGGGCCTATCCAGTTGAAAATTTTAACACAAGTTATGGAACATTTATTTTTACAACAGTTTAGGTGTTGTTTAAATACTACTTGTTCATTTTATTGTTTTGTGTGGTTTTCTGTGTATTAAACATAAATGACCAGTTAGAGAACTGATGTTGAGATTCTGAAAAATTATAATGCCTTGGCCCCAGCATCTGTAGGAAACCCACCCACTACAATCTATACTTGCATGCCATCAGCGAACATCACCCCACACATAAGCGTACTGCTTTACAAACATTGGTGCATCATGCAATAACGATATCACATGCTGATAACCTGCTCATTGAGCAGAGCCACCTACGCAAGGTCTTCAGGAACAACAGCTATAAAGTCCATCAAATAAATAAAGTGGTTTAAAGAAAGACTTACAACAAGATCAGTGACGAGGACCAGGAAAAGACAGTTGCTTTCTTCACATTTTGTGGCTCCAAGTTGGGCAAGATAAGCCACCTGCTGAAACAACATAACATCAACACCCAAACAGCTTCTGGGATTGTTTAATTAAAGGAACTTGGTTGGTAGGTTGATTTGGGGGAGGGGGACGAGCCAAACAGCAAAGTCATTGGTCCTCTTGGATTAGGGAAGGCTGGGGAAGGAAACTGGCTGTGACTTTTCAAAGGAACCATCCCAACATTTCTCTGAAGCAATTTAGTGAAATGAAGAAAAATCTAAATAAGGATGGCCAAACATGGGTTCGAACCATCATCCTCCTGAAGTCCAGTGTGCTAACTACAGCACCACCTCACTCAGTGTTAAGGAAACAATTGAAATAAGAATCACCAATAATACCCTACATATAGCTGGTGGCTTGTAGCTCAGGATGGCATGGGACCCAGCGTTCATACGGTTAAAGTGGGCACATCGAATGCCGAGTCAACATATGCCCATATATAGCGATGCTGTGGGCACCAGCTAGCAGCTGGTGTATAAAAGGGGTGTAATAGCAGCCCTCTGACAGTCATACCACTTGACAATGGTGAAGGAGTGCTTTGCCAAAAGCTTGTTATTTTAATTATTTGACTGTGTTATTTTAATTACTTGGCATGGTTGGAAACCCCAGAACTTTTTATTCAGTTGAGAATTGACTGTTTTCAAAAAATGTGAATTATATTTAGAAATGTATCAAATGACAAGCACAAAACTGCGTACTTTGTGGACAGAAACTAATAAAAAATATTGTGGGATATAATCAAAAACACATTCAAAATGGCTGACTTCTGTATCACGAAACAAAACAGTGTATGTACCATAAAGTACGTCCTTCCTCCTCGGCCATTCAGTCGTGTCTCTTTTTGATTCTTTTTTAAATTATCGCTGCATATCAGTTGTTTCAAGAACATTAACTGTATCTTTTACACTAATTATATTGATAAAATACGTTAACTACGGTTTACAACCGATAAAAATGTCAATATTTATGTGACGTACGGTCACATGGGTCCCCTAGTGAGGGTGTACATAAGTCCACTGTTTATGTACAGACTCACTACGGTTTTATATTTAGTTCAGTTTTGTGGATGGCCAAAAGTTTATGTTTGGCCCATGTTCAATATTCTGTTCATTACACAATTATGGAAGTCACACATAATTCACAATTACAGGTGAGTACGTCTATCAGTCCCATCTCTCTTTCTGTTTTAGTGTGACGAGGAACAATACGGTATCTTACAGACCAGAGGCACTTTGACTTGCGCTCCCCCATTCGGGTTACAGGCATAAGGGAAAAAAACGGACCAAAAAAACCCCGCCCGGAGCCTTCGGATTGTTAATTTTGGTTTTACATTGAATGTGTAGCACCTACACACAAATTAACAGACAAATATGTACATATACATTTACATTACAATAATTCATCATTAAAACATGAAATTACATAACGTCCAACAGTCTTTTTTTCTTTTGTAGAGATAGTTGTTTTAGTCTTTGTGTTTTTGACTAGTTATGCTTGTTACAATTTTACATGGTGTATCAGTTCATCGTCGACTACAACTTTTTTTGATATGATCTACATAAGCGTTGCTGATGGCGGTTTGTTGCTGGTCTGGCAGTGTGTCGCTGCTGGTGTAGACAGTAGCGAATGTGACCGCTTGTTGCAGCTGGCGCTGGTTCCTTGGCCCAAACGGTGACGTAGGCGCGAACAGCTGCCAGTTGGTGGGCAGGGCGCCGCGTCTGCTGAACAGACAGGACAACCGCCGATCGCTCTCCACGACGCGCAAATTTTAAACATTTCACCGAGAATCAGTTCATCAGCATAATAAAGTAAATATACCTGCAATACGTGTTAGAAGAAAATTCATTAATTTCCCAAACACTCCCCGGTCACTCGTGTTCACTGTTTATGGAATGCATTGTAAGAATGTACGAATGAACGAGTTCCAGGTCTTTAAATAAGTTCTGGTTCGAAATCACACATTTTGCACTGATTTAATGTAACTGTAGTCTTAACCTAACTGTTCACTTGATCAAAGTACACACTGTCACTATGGTGAGTGTTCAGTTGAGTACGTTGCGGTGACGCTTCTCGCTTCATACCACTTGGCCTGTGTCACTTCTAGCATGCATCTACTGGTCCGGAAACCACACTTTGCTGTTCGCTACCTATAGCATATTTTCACAGTCCACTGCTATGACTCAGTTTATCCGAAGTCTCACTTCTTTTCAGAAACATTTATCCACACTGTGAATGTCTATCATGTTTTGTATCTAAACTGTTTTCTGTGAAAGGCACACCATTTGAGCCATTAATTTTTATTCTTTTGTTCATCAGACTTTCAGAACAGTCTTCCACTGTTAAACACAGCCACACATGTTGTGTTCTTGCACAGTTAACTGTTCACACTTTCATGTCATTCCAATTCATAGTTCAGTTTATCTGTGTTTTCACTATTTGAGTGTTCAGATAGTCACTTTTAAATTGGAACATGGTTCATTGCATTTTACTAGAATTACATAATAAATATGCTTTCCATTTTACACACACACACACACACACACACACACACACACACACACACATATATATATATATATATATATATATATATATATATATATATATATAGCGAGAGAGAGAGAGAGAGAGAGAGAGAGAGAGAGAGAGAGAGAGAGAGAGAGAGAGAGAGGGAGAGAGCAGATCGGGGGAAGATGCCATACTTAAGGTTTGGAGGATCACAAGGCGAGTTAGAATTGGAGATTTTGGATCAGCAGTGAAATATTGTTCACTGATGAGATTTTTATATGTACAGGCCAGTTGGCGTCAGGAAACCATTAGTAATTATATGCGTATTTAATTTTTTTATGAACAGTGTCGTTTAGGCATATCACTCCAGGCATCGGGGTGAGATGACAGTTATACTGGAAGAGTACGTCATATCTTCATGATGCAATCAAGATTTTCTTGAGAGCTGCATTTCCAAAGCAAGAGGACTGGGGAGATTCTATGACAACCCTTTGCCTACAACAATCTCCAAAACAATTAAGTCTTCGATTTTGAGACGTAAAGCGAGCGAAATCCAATCAGGCAATACATATAATTATGAGAAAGAATTTGATGCTTTAAATGCTAACACACTGGTATCCAAAATTAAAGTAACAAACCGCTATTTTCCCGTTCTGCGTCTAATTCACGATATAATCATACAAACTGTCAACAGATGTCCCTATGATGGCGTTCTGCACCGAAGACGGCATCTAACACGGCGGCATCCACTGGACGTGTTGTGTCGAGGCAAACGGTGTACAGAAGGCTTCAGCAGAGAGGACTCTATTGTCGTAGACATGCTGTACGTGTACCTCTGAATCGTCTTGATAGAAGGGAACGTCTAGTCGTCAACGTGTCACCTGGACGGTCGAAAAGTGGGCCAATGTTCTTTTCAAAGATGAGTCCAGATTTGGTCTGGAGCGTGATTCTCGACGAATTCTCATCTGGAGGGGACGTGGAACCCGATTTCGGGATCCAAACACTGGAAAAACATTGATATCAAGGAGGGGCGTGGGCAATTGTACGTGTGAATCAGCAAAGCGTAACTGGTGCAGATATCGTGAAAAGATCTTGAGACATGATTTGTGGTTGTTGCGAGACACTGTGGGCGCAGACTTCGTACTGATGGACGATAATGCCCAAACAGCACTGTTGTCGATGTTTTCTTTGAAACGGACTAAATTACTCGCACGGAGTGGCCTGCTCGCTCTCCCGATTTGAATTCCATAGAGCATGCCTGGGATTCACTAGGGAGAAGGGTTGCATCACGTCAGCATCCACCAACTACTCTCCAAGACTTGCTAGCAGCTCTGCAGGAAGAATGCGCGTTACTGCTTCAACGTGAGACTGACGACATCATTCACAGCAAACCCATACTGAGCACATTAACCAGCTGTCGGAATGTGTGTGCAAATCTGTTAAGTTGGAAAAAAAACGAAGAACATATTTGTCTACCATTATGCATGTTGCAGCTGTTTATGTTCTGTATTATTTATATTTTTTCTACTACACTATCACTGGTTTATACTGTTTCGTGTCAAAATAAACGCAACCTTGCAAAATTTCCGTTTGCTGCTCTAATTTTGGACAACAGTGTGTATTGGAAACTCAAGATACGACTGTAGAACCATCATCTTTTGAGAAGGAAGACATTCATTGTCTACAGGAAAGTGAATGTAAGAACAAGTAAGCTGAAGAGATAATTTCGGAGATGGGAGAAATTTTCCAGAATTGAACAGAATACGAAGGGATAAAAATGTTCCAGATTCGAGGGAAATGTTAAGCTGTTAGAGATGATTGTAGGATATATTGCTTATAGGATTAAACGCAAACACCAAGAATTATGACGTTTGTGTGGTAAACTAACTGATCACGTAAATACTTGAGAAAAGAACTAGCATTAAACAATTTTTAATGAAGCCATCTGGAAGTTTTATGGAATTCGCTTTGAAAATGAGAAGAGAATTTCAATAACTCCATGACAATCGCAACCCGAAAGCTTTGTAAGGTTAAAGGAACTATCCAGGAATAGAAAATGTGCTGTAACGTGTTTCATAACGGCACACACTTTCATGAGAATGAAATCTATCAACAAGAAAAAAATTCGAGGCTAGTAAGCGAACTGAGAAAGAACAAAGTCAAAAACTGAAAAAACTGAAAAACGTTGTAACATATCTTTCTAGAATAGAAATAAACCTGTTAATACAGTTAAAGAGTTCAAAACCACACTATAGGGTGTTTGCATGACAGTTCTACGTGGTGTAAGCCTGTGGGAGCCTCTTCCCCAGGGAAAAAAAAAACAGTACCCTTCGAGAATGAGGTTTCCACTTTGCAGCGGAGTGTGCGCACACTCCGTTGCAGAGTGAAAATCTCATTCTGGAAACATCCCCCAGGATGTGGCTAAGCCATGTCTCCGCAATATCCTTTCTTTCAGGAGTGCTAGTCCTGCTTGGTTCGCAGGAGAGCTTCTGTAAAGTTTGGAAGGTAGGAGACGAGGTACTGGCGGAAGTAAAGCTGTGAGGACGGGGTGTGAGTCGTGCTTGGGTAGCTCAGTTGGTAGAGCACTTGCCGCGAAAGGCATAGGTCCCGAGTTCGAGTATCGGTCCGGCACACAGTTTTAATCTGCCAGGAAGTTTCAGTACCCTTCGAGATGGTGAAAGAGATTGACGTCCTCTAGAGGCTTTACACTAGCATTTCGCAGCCTATAGAAAAAAATATAAAGCTTAGTGACAGAAACAGTAATAATAATACACTAAAACATGGAAAATCTCAATCTTAATAATAGTAACAATAATAATAATACAACAAAATATGGTAAATCTCAATAGCATTCATGCCAGCTTGAAAGTTAAATCTTTGTGCGCCGAGTGCCTAAAGTTCCAGTGCAATGCGACGTGGCGAGACGGTTCACCTTGAGGTCACAGATCACAGCCCCTACAGTCTAATGTGGACACACTATGGATTTAGAGTAAACTGAAGAAGAAAGTAATGAAAGTAAAGAGAACTAGCAAAAACGAGAAAAGCGAGAAAACGTAGCATTAGCATTAGGAGCCACGAAGTAGACGAAGTGAGGTAAGTGTGCTCCAGTGGAGGCAAAGTAAGACATGACAAACAATGCAAGAACGAGATAAAAACCAGATTAGCACAGGCAAAGAGAGCACTGCTGTCCTAAATAAGTCTACTTTTATCGAACATAGGCCCTACTTTGAGGAGGAAATTTTTGAGAATCTACGTCTAGAGCGCAGTGCCGTACAGAAATATATCATGGACTATGGAAGAACAGATGTGAAAATTACCGAACAATCAGTTTAATAAGCCACAGCTGCAAAATACTAACGCGAATTCTTTGGAGACGAATGGAAAAACTAGTAGAAGCCGACCTCGGGGAAGATCAGTTTGGATTCCGTAGAAATACTGGAACACATGAGGCAATACTGATCTTATGACTTATCTTAGAAGAAAGATTAAGGAAAGGCAAACCTATGTTTCTAGCATTTGTAGACTTAGAGAAAGCTTCTGACAATGTTTACTGGAATACTCTCTTTCAAATTCTAAAGGTGGCAGGGGTAAAATACAGGGAGCGAAAGGCTATTTACAATTTGTACAGAAACCAGATGGCAGTTATAAGAGTCGAGGGACATCAAAGGGAAGCAGTTGTTGGGAAGGGAGTGAGACAGGGTTGTAGCCTCTCCCCGATGTTATTCAATCTGTATATTGAGCAAGCAGTAAAGGAAACAAAAGAAAAATTCGGAGTAGGTATTAGAATCCATGGAGAAGATATAAAAACTTTGAGGTTCGCCGATGACATTGTAATTCTGTCAGAGACAGCAAAGGACTTGCAAGGGCAGTTGAACGGAATGGACAGTGTCTTGAAGGGAGGTTATAAGATGAACATCAACAAAAGCAAAACGAGGATAATGGAATGTAGTCGAATTAAATCGGGTGATGCTGAGGGAATTAGATTAGGAAATGAGACACTTAAAGTAGTAAAGGAGTTTTGCTATTTGGGAAGCAAAATACTGATGATGGACGAAGTAGAGATGATATAAAATGTAGACTGGCAATGGCAAGGAAAGCGTTTCTGAAGAAGAGAAATTTGTTAACATCGAGTATAGATTTAAGTGTCAGGAAGTCATTTCTGAAAGTATTTGTATGGAGTGTAGCCATGTATGGAAGTGAAAAATGGACGATAAATAGTTTGGACAAGAAGAGAATAGAAGCTTTCGAAATGTGGTGCTACAGAAGAATGCTGAAGAATGGGTAGATCACATAACTAATGAGGAAGTATTGAATAGGATTGGGGAGAAGAGAACTTTGTGGCACAACTTGACCAGAAGAAGGGGTCGGTTGGTAACACATGTTCTGAGGCATTAAGGGATCACCAGTTTAGTATTGGAGGGCAGCGTGGAGGGTAAAAATGGTAGAAGTAGACCAAGAGATGAATACACTAAGTAGATTCAGAAGGATGTATGTTGCAGTAGGTACTGGGAGATGAAGAAGCTTGCACAGGATAGAGTAGCATGGAGAGCTGCATCAAACCTGTCTCTGGACTGAAGACCATAACAACAACAACAACAATGGAAGAACCAGTAAAGAATAGAAATGAATCATCTGGGACGCGGTGCTACAGAAAGATGTTGAGTATTAGATAGATATCGAGGTCACAGAATTTACGAAGAAAGGAACATGTGGAAAACATTAAAAAGAGAATGGGACATGGCAAAGCATACGAGTTCCATTATACCAGGTGATCAAAAAATCAGTATAAATTTGGAAACAGAATGAATCATGGAATAATGTATATAGAGAGGTACAAATTGACACATATGCTTGGAATGACATGGGGTTTTATTAGAACGAAAAAAATACAAAAGTTCAAGAAATGTCCGACAGATGGCGCTTCATCTGATCAGAATAGCAATAATTAGCATAACAAAGTAAGGCAAAGGAAAGATGATGTTCTTTACAGGTAATGCTCAATATGTCCACAATCATTCCTCAACAATAGCTGTAGTCGAGGAATAATGTTGTGAACAGCACTGTAAAGCATGTCCGGAGTTATGGTGAGGCATTAGCGTCGGATGTTGCCTTTCAGCATCCCCAGAGATGTCGGTCGATCACGATACACTTGCGACTTCAGGTAACTCCAAAGCCAATAATCGCTCGGACTGCGGTCTGGGGACCTGGGAGGCCAAGCATTACGAAAGTGGCGGCTGAGCACACGATCATCACCTAACGACACGCGCAAAAGATGTTACACGCGTCTAGCAATGTGAGGTGGAGCGCCATCCTGCATAAACATCGTTCGTTCCATCAGGTGCTTATCAGCCAGGCTGGAGATGATGCGATTCTGTAACATATCGGCGTACCTCTCACCCGTCACGGTAGCAGTTACAAAACCAGAATGACGCATTTCCTCGAAGAAAAAAGG
Organism: Schistocerca gregaria; assembly: GCF_023897955.1. Lineage (NCBI taxonomy): Eukaryota > Metazoa > Arthropoda > Insecta > Orthoptera > Acrididae > Schistocerca > Schistocerca gregaria. Next base: position 223,775,332 of record NC_064925.1, on the reverse strand, counting down.
CCCGATAACGGTAGGTGTGGTAAATCCAACCCATACCGTGACTTTCGCATCGTGCTATGGAGTTTCCACGGCAATTCTAGGATTTTCGGTAGCCCAAATTCTGCAGTTGTGGGCGTTGACAGACTCTCGGAGCGTGAAATGAGCTTCCTCGGTCCACAACACGTTACTCAACCAATCGTCATCTTCCGCCATCTTTTGAAACGCCCACACCGCAAATGCCCTCCGCTTCACTAAATCTCCAGGTAACAGTTCATGATGCCGATATATTTTGTATAGATTGCATCGGAGGGTACACCTCAGTGCCAGCCAAACAGTAGTGTATGGAATGCCGGTGCGACGTGCGACTGGACGAGCGCTGACTTCACCGTGCACAGACGAACCCGCTACAGTCTCCGTTTCTTCCTGAACTGTCTCAGCAACATTACGCCTTGTGCTCGGTCGGCCACTACGGGGTCTATCGTCTAAACAACCCGTGGCTTCGAACTTCGAAATTATTCTCGCCACAGCTGCATTTGTCAATGTTTAACACTACCGTCTGCTACCGCTGTACCATAACCTTAAAGCTGGAAGCAGGTTGTGTGATAAAACTATTTTATTAGAGCAATTATAGTACAACGCAACAGAGCAGTGTTACCCTCTGAGAGGAATTTTGTTGTGTTGACCGTGTTGTACCTAACGGAGGTGGCTGATCGGAAGTGAAAGTCAGAATTACGGAAATATTTGAACAGTAACAAACAAAATTTTGCCTATCTGCACTGTTTAACAGGTAAAGAAAACGGTCGCCAGCCTAACTAGGCAAGAGAATGATTAACATTCTCGTTCAAGAAAATAGTTATTAGTAACATGAATGGATAAACACAACCTATACTTTGTCACACGCGAGTGCAGTGAACTCTTGACACATACATATGTGTACGGTAAGATTGAATCTAACAGTTAAAGCAGCACAAACTATTTGCAAAATTATAACAGATACCGAAACACACTATTACTTTCAGGGCTTACACAAACTGAATGGTCTTTATAACGTTATTATTACTATTAACTGCAGAATCATTAATTGGATGTAGGTTAAGTCTCTCTCAGTTAAATACGTTACTATTTAAAATGAAAGTTAATTTGAATCCATTTACAGGTTGCTCCTCACTATCATTTGACTAAAGAAATTAAGGTTTTCCTAATTAGTGGTCTTTTCGTTACTTGTTACCGAGCATTAACCCAATAGACAAACTGTGGATCCTGTTATATTATTAATAAGCACTTCTAATACACAGGAGAGAGAAACACTTAACAAACTTGAGTATATAACGTTCCACACTGCAGTTTTCCACTTTTACTACATTGAGACACAAAATTAACATATATGTAAGATACTGACTCACCTTCTTCGATTTACAACAGGCAGTAATGTGATCATTTACTAAGGAAAACTTTATAAGCCTCAGTCTTCAGAACTTTTAATTTAAAGTTGGCAACAACACATTAATAAGCAGTTTTAATAGAAAAATTATTTTCTGCAAGCATCAATTACATTAGTTCACTTTCTTGCCCCTTTAACTTTCTTTTTACTATGCTCAAGAAGCATCAATTAGCAAAACACAGGGCTTTAATGTTCTTTCAGTAAGGACATTCGGAAATCACTTTAGTTCAAACGGAGAGGAACCTGCGAGGTGTTATGATAAGGAGAAAAATCAAGGTAGGTACATAAATGCAGTTATAAATTACCTTATATTTGAGCACACTAACACATCCATTTAGCTGATCCTTCACTGTACATTATTATAGTACTCCTTTACAGTGATTGCGCAATGTGGTGGCGATTGCATGTCGGTAGGTGGAATTGCAGGTAGAATTGCTGGACTCTGTCATTTCTTGGTGGCGATGATAGATAAAAATTCCAGAATAGTTCCAGATATTTATCCATCCATCCAAGGCATTGGAAAGTAGCAGAAAAAACCTCTCTCGGAACCAGCACAGTATGCAACATTTACATGGCAGTGCACAATTTGGTAGCTCGTCCCCGACTGGTGGCTCGCCCCCGACTGACTCTTATTCCACCTTTTCTACCTAGACCAACCACAGTTGGCGCGCGCTACACAGTTCCGTCCCCGAGGGGAACCACAACACCTTTTACATACAAACTAACTAAGAATCCTAAGTGAGGATCAGCAGTTTACATAACAGCAACCAAATTCATTCAATAAAACAGAATATTAGCACATATTGACATTTCTACAAAAAATTACTTACACAGATTACAATTATATACAGTAAGTTTTGTTTCCTCCAAATGGAACAAAGAATTTAAATGACAGATACACTATTTTGCATAGAATCAAATCACGACATCAAAGTTTGTACAAAGAAAGGAGTATACAATTTTATGTTATCGATTCAAACAAACACATTTACAGAAGCTTAACGATGTAATATTAAATGAAACAAAAGCAAAATAAATCAGTACGGCATTAGAGATATGGTGTTACAAATGGACTGTTACCCGTTCGAATCCACTTCCTATGGCGATAGAATCGTATCGCTGAACTAGCACATTCCCCATTCCGATAATACAGCTTCACTAAAAGCGCATTTTCAGGTAACGTCAACGTGCTGCGACTGCTGGCGCATCTGATTCTCTCTCTCATTACAACTCCTTTTATACACGATTGTCATGCGCAGTCACTGACGTTTTGTTCTCAAGCGCCATCTGTTGGACATTTTGTGAACTCTGTTTCTTCTTTTTTGGTTCTAATAACACCCCATGTCATTCCAAGCATGTGTGTCAATTTTTACCTCTCTATCTACATTATTCCATGATTTATTCAGTTTCCAAATTTATACTGACTTTTTGATCACCCGGTACTTAAGGGAGCCGTAGAGGGCAAAAAATTTAGGGGAAGGCAAAGCTTGGAATGTTCCCAACAAATAAATGAGAATGCTGGGTGCAAGTGCCCCATTGATTTGAAAAGTTTGGAACGGCAGGGGGAGTCCTGAAGAGCCGCATCTGTAGTGCAAGAACTGATGGGAATAAATAAATATTTACGCTGCTGTTGTCGCCATCCCAGACCTTGCTGCTACGGATTCTCTTTCAAATAGCTCCTCAGTTGGCATCACGAGTTTGACTGCACACTGTTCCAGTTCTTTCTCCCAGGAGAAGAGGGAACTCAGCTATGAGGGCAGTCGGTCGAAACACACACAAAGTACAAAAATACGCAAAATCGAATAAACTCTAAGTTACGGCCTCTGCGCTTTGGAGGAGCTACCTACCGCCAGATTTCCACTTCCACCGGTGGTAAGAAATTCCAGAACAAGATCCTGACCCACTCCGGAGCCAGGATTCTCAAGAGTCATGCTTTTCTACTGCTGTAGTAACGTGTCTGTTCCTTGTTGACAGCAAAGTGTCAAAAATGATTCAAAATAGCTCTGAACAGTATGGGACTTCACACCAATCATCATCAGTCCCCTAGAACTTAGAACTACTTAAACCTAACTAACGTAACGTTATCACACAACACCCAGTCATCACGAGACAAATAAAATCACTGCCCCGCCGGAAATCGAACCCGGGAACCCGGGCGTGGGAAGCGAGAACGCTACCGCAAAACCACGAGCTGCGGACAAATGAGCTTGAGTTCTGAGCAACACTGTTCCTAACCACAAATGTCAGCAGGGTAAAAAATTTCATTTCGACATGGAATTTGCTATTTGACTACTCCCTGGCGTTTGTGCATAGAATGTCAGTGTTAGTGCATACAGGTTGGGGCATTTGCTGTAACTGGGGCATGTATTGAGAGACACGGTATGTATTTTTTATTCCATGCAATGCTGTAGTTCATTAAATGCAACGGAGAGATGCACTCCGCAGCACCACAGGCAGAGTGTTTGAAATTTTAAATGAGCTCCGTCGCTGGCTCCGTGCATATTAATGCTGCCCGACGCGTGCGACGTTCTGCATGCTCTGTTGATGGAGAGCACTCTGGCGCTATGTGTCCCGACGATCAGAAAGAGATGAATAAAATTCCGATGTCAACACATTTTTCATCAGTTTACTGTATGAAATACTTAGGAAACTTAGAGCACAACTAGCTACGAAGACTGATCCACAGAATTGTTAATATATTTTGATTGTGTTTTGAAATTTGGTACCAGATGGAAGTTATAAGAGTCGAGGGACATGAAATGGAAGCAGTGGTTGGGAAGGGAGTGAGACAAGGTTGTAGCCTATCCCAGGTGTTATTCAATCTGTATATTGAGCAAGCAGTAAAGGAAACAAAAGAAAAATTTGGAGTAGGTATTAAAATCCATGAAGAAGATATAAAAACTTTGAGGTTCGCCGATGACATTGTAGTTCTGTCAGAGAGCAATGGACCTGGAAGAGCAGCTGAACGGAATGGACAGTGTCTTGAAAGGAGGATATAAGACGAACATCAACAAAAGCAAAACGAGGATAATGGAATGTAGTCCAATTAAATCGAGTGATGCTGCGGGAATTAGATTAAGAAATGAGACGCTTAAAATAGTAAATGAGTTTTGCTATTTGGGGAGCAAAATAACTGATGATGGTCGAAGTAGAGAGAATATAAAATGTAAACTGGCAATGGCAAGGAAAGCGTTTCTGAAGAAGAGAAATTTGTTAACATCGAGTATAGATTTAAGTGTCAGGAAGTCGTTTATGAAAGTATTTGTATGGAGTGCAGCCATGTATGGAAGCGAAATGTGGACGATAAATAATTTAGACAAGAAGAGAATAGAAGCTTATGAAATGTGTTGCTACAGAAGAATGCTGAAGATTAGATAGGTAGATCACATAACTAATGAGGAGGTATTGAATAGAATTGGATAGAAGAGGAATTTGTGGCACAACTTGACTAGAAGAAGGGATTGGTTGATAGGGCATAATCTGAGGCATCAAGGGATCACCAGTTTAGTATTGGAGGGCAGCGTGGAGGGTAAAAATCGTAGAGGGAGACCAAGAGATGAATACACTAAGCAGATTCAGAAGGATGTAGGTTACTGTAGGTACTGGGAGATGAAGAAGCTTGCACAGGATAGAGTAGCATGGAGAGCTGCACCAAACCAGTCTCAGGACTGAAGACCACAACAACAACAACAAACATCTAAGATCTATTCCTACCTTGTCTGAATTTTACTGTATCTAAATACCTATTGCACGAAGTTCCTCACAATTTGTTTTGCATATTCTAGTTTTTGTTGGCAACTACATTTTTCTGCTCTTTTCATCGCCAGTTTGAATATTCGTAGAGCCTTGTGTGCCGTGCACCAGTGTTTAATTTCGCGTAATTCCCGCGGATATGGAGTCCCTCTAACCGCGAGAGTGCACGGAGCGTTACTGTCGTCGGTAGAGGGTAGGTCGAAGGAGAAGGTAGTTAAGGGCTGCGGCGACCTGGAGAAAAAGAGAGAGACACGGGCGGCGAGGGTCACAAGTGAGGCGGCGTGTTGTTGCCTAGCCCCTGCCGTGGCCCGTTGCTTACTGCGGGGTTAGCGGGGCCGAGTGCTGGTCGCAGCCGTGAAAATTGCTCGTTAAAAGCTGCTTTGGCAGCACGCAGAGTGGCCATTAAAATTTGCTTCACCACGAAGATGACGTGCTACAGACGCGAAATTTAACCGACAGGAAGAACGTGCTCTGATATGCAAATGGTTAGCTTTTCAGAGCATTCACACAAGGTTGGCGCCGGTGGTGACACCTACAACGTGCTGACACGAGGAAAGTTTCCAACCGATTTTTCCTACACAAACAGCAGTTGTCCGGCGTTGTCTGGTGAAACGTTTGTTGTGATGCCTCGTGTAGGGAGGAGAAATGCGTACCATCACGTTTCCGACTTTGAAATAAGTCGGATTGTAGCCTATCGCGTTTGCGGTTTATCGTATCACGACATTGCTGCTCGCGTTGGTCGAGATCCAATGACTGTTACCAGAATATGGAATCGGTGGATTTACAAGGGTAATACGGAACGCCGTGTTGGGCCCCAACGGCCTCGTATCACTAGCAGTCGAAATGACAGGCATCTTACCCGCATGGCTGTAACAGATCGTGCAGACACGTCTCGATTCCTAAGTCAACAGATGGGGACGTTTGAAAGACAACAACCATCTGCACGAACAGTTAGACGACATTTGCAGCAGCATGAACTATCAACTGGGAGACCATGGCTGCGGGCACCCTTGACGCTGCATCACAGACAGGAACGCCTGCGATAGTGTACTCAACGACGAACCTGGGTGCACGAATGGCAAAAGTCATTTCTTCGGATGAATCCAGGTTCTGTGTACAGCATCATGATGGTCGCATCAGTGTTTGGAGCCTTCGAGGTGAACGCACATTGGAAGCGTGTATTCGTCATCACCATACTGGCGTATCACCCGACGTAATGGTATGTGGTGCCTTTGGTTACATGTGTCGATCACCTATTGTTCGCATTGACGACACTTTGAACAGTGGACGTTACATTTCAGATGTGTTCCGACCCGTGGCTCTACCCTTCATTCGACCCCTGCGAAACCCTACATTTCAGCAGGATAATGCACGACGGCGTGTTGCAGGTCCTGTATGGGCCTTTCTGGATACAGCAAATGTACGACTGCTGCCCTGTCCAGCACATTCTCCAGATCTCCCACCAATTGAAAACGTCTTGTCAATGGTGGCCGATGCAACTGGCTCGTCACAATACGCCAGTCACTACTCTCGATGAACTGTTGTGTCGTGTTGAACCTTCATGGGCAGCTTTACGTGTGCACTCCATCCAAGCTCTGTTTGACTCAATGCCCAGGCGTATCAAGGCCGTTATTACGGCCAGAGGTGGTTGTTCTGGGTACTGATTTCTCAGGATCTATGCACCCAAATTGCATGAAAATGTAATCACATATCAGTTATAGTATAATATATTTGTCCAATGGATACCCGTTTATGAATACCCGTTTTTCAGCATTTCTTCTTGGTGTAGCAATTTTAATGGCCAGTAGTATATATATATATATATATATATATATATATATATATATATATATATATATATATATACTACTGGAAATTGAAACAAGAACACCGTGAATTCATTGTCCCAGGATGGGGAAAATATATTGACACATTCCTGGGGTCAGATACATCACATGATCACACTGACAGAACCACAGGCACATAGACACAGGCAACAGAGCATGCACAATGTCGGCACTAGTACAGTGTATATCCACCTTTCGCATCAATGCAGACTGCTTTTCTCCCATGGAGACGATCGTAGAGATGCTGGATGTAGTCCTGTGGAACGGCTTGCCATGCCATTTCCAGCTGGCGCCTCAGTTGGACCAGCGTTCGTGCTGGACGTGAAGACCGCGTGAGACGACGCTTCATCCAGACCCAAACATGCTCAATGGGGGACAGATCCGGAGATCTTGCTGGTCAGGGTAGTTGACTTACACCTTCTAGAGCACGTTGGGTGGCACGGGATACATGCGGACGTGCATTGTCCTGTTGGAACAGCAAGTTCCCTTGCCGGTCTAGGAATGGTAGAACGATGGGTTCGATGACGGTTTGGATGTACCGTGCACTATTCAGTGTCCCCTCGACGATCACGAGAGGTGTACGGCCAGTGTAGGAGATCGCTCCCCACATCATGATGCCGGGTGTTGGCCCTGTGTGCCTCGGTGGTACGCAGTCCTGATTGTGGCGCTCACCTGCACGGCGCCAAACACGCATACGACCATCATTGGCACCAAGGCAGAAGCGACTCTCATCGCTGAAGACGACACGTCTCCATTCGTCCCTCCATTCACGCCTGTCGCGACACTACTGAAGGCGGGCTGCACGATGTTGGGGCGTGAGCGGAAGACGGCCTAACGGTGTGCGGGACCGTAGCCCAGCTTCATGGAGACGGTTGCGACTGGTCCTCGCCGATACCCCAGGAGCAACAGTGTCCCTAATTTGCTGGGAAGTGGCGTTGCGGTCCCCTACGGCACTGCGTAGGATCCTACGGTCTTGGCGTGCATCCGTGCGTCGCTGCGGTCCGGTCCCAGGTCGACCGGCACGTGCACCTTCCGCCGACCACTGGCGACAACATCGATGTACTGTGGAGACCTCACGCCCCACGTGTTGAGCAATTCGGCGGTACGTCCACCCGGCCTCCCGCATGCCCACTATACGCCCTCGCTCAATGTCCGTCAACTGCACATACGGTTCACGTCCACGCTGTCGCAGCATGCTACCAGTGTTAAAGACTGCGATGGAGCTCCGTAAGCCACGGCAAACTGGCTGACACTGACGGCGGCGGTGCACAAATGCTGCGCAGCTAGCGCCATTCGACGGCCAACACCGCGGTTCCTGGTGTGTCCGCTGTGCCGTGCGTGTGATCATTGCTTGTACAGCCCTCTCGCAGTGTCCGGAGCAAGTATGGTGGATCTGACACACCGGTGTCAATGTGTTCTTTTTTCTATTTCCAGGAGTATATATATATATATATATATATATATATATATATATATATATATATATATATATGTGTGTGTGTGTGTGTGTGTTTTATTTACACAGGTTTTACCTGGTAGTACTTAAGTTCAGTTCTGTCAATGTGTGTGGGCTTGTCTGTCATTATTCCAAACTGATTTTAGAATGTAAGGGTACAGAATGCAGATGCAGTTCTTTTGATTTACGAATTGAATTTTATAGTCAGTGAAAATTGTTTAATCTTGCTATCCTATTTCTGAGGCATGTCTATAGTTACCTGATGGCTAGTACCACAAGCTTGAGCTGTTTACTAAATTATTTGCATCCATCTACAAATAAAAAAAAGTAGAAGAAAAATTTTATACCTCAGCAGTCAAGTCCTAGTTCCCTGCTTAGCGTTCGTTTGTAGTATGTTTAATTTTTACAAAATAATACACGAGTTGTCTCTGTCTTACAGGATGGGTGACATTATCTCTTGTTATCTGTGATGTAGTTAAAGATGCCTGTGTACCATGGTTGAAATATGTAATGATTTCTAGTGCTATGGTAACGGCAACTGTCATCCCATGTTAGTAGAGAAGGAGGAATTGTTGCTACTGTCATTGGCCGTGCCACCGTCTCTATCATCATAAATTTGAGCCATATTTGTCAGTCATTTTGACTATTTCGATGACAATGGCGTTTTGATAATTACTGTCAATAGCCGATGGTTGTTATTTGTGACAGTTTGATTATATGTTGGGCTGTTTGTAATGTAGATGTATTTTTAGGTCGTTTAATATTCTTTACTAAAAGGAAGTGATTGTATATTGTTGCTTTTTTGAGGTGTTTGTTATCAGTTGTGTAATTGATATTTAGTCTTTTCATTTCTGGAAGCAGTTTGTTAATGTTTTTCCTGGATTTTTGCTTTCTAAAACAATTTCATTAGTGGTTTTGAAACGTTAATAAATTCATTACGGCTCAGTATCTTCGCACTCAACACCAGCTCCCTATCGCACTATCGAAGACTAGCGGTTAAATTTCTTGCCTATTTGTGTATGTAGTAACCGTAACTCCGCGTTTTAACAATTAGATTTCCGCCTTCTTTAGTGTGGTTGGGATTGTGGTTGTTGCATTAAGATGCGAGCTGAGCAGGTGACCCCTTGTTCACAGCTCTAGGCAGTGCTGGCTTCAGTCACGTAGCTAGAGCCTGTTGCCTATGGGCATCGCTGTTTAAGTGGAGTGGGGGGGGGGAGGGGGTTTGAAAACATCGTTATTTGCGATAGATATATATTTATCTTGTTTTTTTTTCTTTTCCTTTTTTCCGTCTGTTCATATATCTTTGATGTTGTAGCGCATTTTTCGTTTGTCCTGTAACATAGAGATAAAAGTTGTTTTCTAGATGTAACTGGAAATTATTTCTTTTTTGTAAGTAGATAAATATGTTTAGAGTTTATTGATTGCGTAAAGCTTTAATTTTTTTGTTTATCGTTTACTGTAATAAGTTTGGTAGAAAATAGTTGTGTAAAGATATATATAATTTACTTTGATGTTGTATAAACCACAGTGGTATAAACTGTGGGCGAGAGTATTGAGAGAGAGCAATATCGATAGTCGATCCAACAAAGCGGGTGTGTGTTGTTGGGTAGCTAGAGAGGCGGACACATCTTTTACTGTGGGAGTCGTGACTTTTTGAGCTGGTGAAGATTGAGTTTAGTGGCAAGCGATGTACGTTTTAATGACTGTTTTATACCAGGACTTGATACGATAATACTGAGTGTAGAAACTGGGCAAAGTAATTACTGAGACTGTGCCGTGAGACGAAGTAACTATGACAATGCAACCGAGTATGGACGGTATTGTAGCTCTGTGTCTGTGAATTGAACTGCGCTTGTATTTTGACTGTGTTTTATTACACTCAAGTAGTGTGTGAACTTACTTTTTTATTCGCGTTTCGATGAACTACCGGACGCCTATAATCAGTGAAAGTCGTTCTGAACTTATGCGAACTGTCTATTGTGTGTGAGTACATTCCCGCCCAGGACGGTTTTTCGCGATTGTGGCACTCATAATACGAATTGACTTTCTACAGAATTCGCGGTCGGCAAGTTTTATAAACTGTGGTGGCATAAGTAAACTTGAATTGTGTGCGCCAGAAACATTAAAACTGTGCACATACGGACATCCGTATGAATACCACCGCCCGCCCGATTACGAGAAAAAATAATCAACTGCAATGACACGACTGTGGGAACAGATCTCAGCGTTTCACCAGGACCAGCCAGCTGCCGTCGAAATCGCGACCATCGTCACAACACACAAGATAAGATTTAAAAGCAGCGCTCTCCTCTCAAAGACTCAAAATTATTGCAAACAATTTTAATTTGTAATTTCTTTTCCTTTAGGCTGACATCCACATAACGTTTGTCTTCTTTAGAATAAAAGTGTTCTCCACGAAGTGGTGTGTTCTATGTAGCCATTGTTGACTTTAATTAGGAGTAGCCATTTCCCTTTTAGTTATTTAGATTTTTTTTGCCGCTGCATGTATATTTTTTATAACTTTTGGTGGGTATGTTTCATAATTCGTGTGTCGTAACATTTACCAGAAGTATTGTAAGTTTTGCTACTTGGACAAGGGCGCCCGCCATTAATTTCTTAAACGTCGACCAATGACAGTGAAGCTCGCTTGCTATTGGTTCTAACATTCTATATTGGGTAATTCAAAGGTGGGTAGCTGTCAAACCACACGGACTGTAATTACTTTGAATGAGAGTCATGTAAAATTGTGGGATCATCACTCAATTTGGTATTCTTTTGTTTATTGATGTTAGAAGCAAATTTTTTTTCTTTGTCAATGTCATTAAATCTTATTTAATATGTTTATTTTATGCTAAACTGGGATAAATGCACGGTCAGATATCGTGTTGGGAAGTAAAATTTGGAGAAACGTTATTTAGATACGACTTGATTTTGACTGCATTAGTTAACACAGTACTTTTCGGGTATTTTGGCGATACTTAGTGAAAGGGTAGAATTTCAGTCGTCACAGGGGGGAGAAGACGTAGAGGGACTTTCTGGGACACCTGTCAAAGGGCCTCCCCAGTTGGCCTGACGAGATTTTCGACGCTGTCTGTGGATTAATGTGTGGCAGCTCTCAATTACCTGAGAAGTACAATATCAAGAAATAGGACTGCCAAACTAGAAGAACAAAAGAGAATAAGAAAACGATCTAACGTTTTCATTAAGTGTGGAACCTTGTGTGGGGCAGGTCATATTCGAAATGTATCTCCTGACGATTATGACATACAATTGGTGAGCTGCGAAATTAACAAAGCAGAAATGAGCAAGCTACAAGCATGCAAAATGAAGCATCTGCCATTAGCCTTGCAGCACACTAAAGTAGATAAAATTAGGAATGAAGACGTCAGAGGAGAGATGCAAGTGGATCTGTCTATGATATACTGAGCACTGCACGCCTCAAGTGGTTTGGAAATGTGGAGAGGGTGAATGATAACCGCCTGCGAAAACAATACTTAAGACACATAGGACACTCCAGGAAAAGGCTGGATCGGATTAAGGAAGATCTGAAATCGAGAGGAGAAAATTGAGAAACAATTTCAAGACAGGGAGTATATTAAGACCACCCAGCAAAATGGAGGCAAATTGTTCATAAACAGCCTTTGTGGCTCGCTTGAAGGATAAGAAAATTATGATCGGTGGCTGATATAGGTCCTGAGCCAGATGAAGTCGCTCACCCTGTTCCAGAGGAATCGATGTCCCCTTAGGAATGTGGCTACGAAGGGGGGAAAGAAATCCAATGTGCACTCTGCCTGCGTACTGGGAGGTGTCACTGCAGATGTGGAACGTGTGTTCCTGGGTGCCTTGAAGAGCACAGCGTGTAGCAAACTGCAGGCGATGGCTCATGGGCTTCTAAACGCTATGTCTGTACGAACACCGAGTGTCGCTTTGGATCGGAAGAGATTCTGTCTAGTTTCGGGTAACTAGCTGCAGTGCTAAAGACTGCCAGTGTTGCTTGTGAGATGAAGGCAAAGGTCACAATCCGTAGCATCGTCTACAGGAGCGATTGCGGGCCTTTGTATAGAGTGGAGTCTCTGAGTCAGAGCCTCAGGCGGTTCTGAGAAATTGTAGGTTAATGATTTCTCGACTTACATTGTAGAGTGATGGGATTTCGGGTTGTGCTTAGTTTGTCAAGGGTCCGCAATACGCAGGAGGTGGCTACAGAGGTAGTGTGGCTGTGTGGTGCGGAGTAGTCTTATTTAGGTTAGAGGGTCTCTGGAAACTGCAGTAGGGGCTTCAGTCTCAAAGGGCGCAGGACGAACACAAGGAAAGGATAGACATAGCAGCAATCAGTACTGTAGTTGTAAACTGTAATAGATGAGTTGGGAAACAACCAGAACTCCAAGCGCTAATAGAAAGCGCTGCAGCTCAGATCGTTACCGATATTTTCCAAAGGATCTGTCCTTTTACAGATAAGATAGATTAAATACAGTTGGTAGCGGCGTGTTTGTTGCTGTTATCTTGTAGCGAAATAGAAGTACATAGTTCCTGGAGCTAGTAGCTCGAAGCATAGTACGGACTCCAATGGTAAATGCTTTCGATAGCTGCCACAATGAAACTGGGCCTCGAAATCTCACAGAAAATCCAAGGAGATTTTGATCGTATCTAAAGTACACCAGTGGCAAGACACAGTCAATACCTCCACTGAGTGGTACCACAGGTAAAATTACCGATGACTGCGCCAGTTAAGCAGAGTAACTATAGTTTTCCGTGATTCCTTCACCAAAGAAGACGAAGTCAATATCCCAGAATTCGAATCAGGATCAACTACCAACCCAAATAACTTAGTAGATATCCTCGGTGTAACAAAGCAGCTTAAATCAATTAATAAAGGAAAGTCTTCCGGTATAGACTGTACACGAATTACGTTCCTTTCACAGTGTGCTGATACAGTAGCCGCATATTGAATCATATACAACCCCTCGATCGACGAAAGACCCGAACCAAAAAAACTGGAAAGTTGCGCACGTCACACCAGTATTCAAGAAAGGAAGTAGAAATACTCCCATGAATTATAGGCTCATATCACAACGTCAATTTGCAGTAGGGTTTACGACGTATACTGCGTTCGAACATTATGAATTACCTTGAAGAAAAGGGTCTGTTGATACACAGCCAGCACGGATTCAGAAAATATTGCTCTTTTGAATGACAATAGTTCTTTATTCGCACGAAGTAATGAGTGTTAATCGACAGAGGAGCTCAATATTTCTAGATTTCCAGGAGGCTTTTGACTTCGTTGCTCACAAGAGACTTCTAATCTAATTTCGTGTCTACGGAGGATCGCTTCCGTTGTGTGACTGGATTCGTGATTTCCTTTCAGAGGGTCATAGTACACAGTAAAAGACGGAAAATCGGCGAGTAAAATAGAAGTGATGTCCGGCATTCCCGAAAGAACTTTTAGGTCCCGTGCTTAGGAGACGATACCAGCAGCCCTCTTAGATTGTTTGCAGATGATGCCATTTATGGTCTAGTAAAGTCTTGGGAAGGTCAAAACGAATTGCAAAATGACTTAGACACTAAATCTGTATGGTGCGAAAAGTGGCGCTTCTTTCTGAATAAGGAAAACTGTGTGGTCATCCGCTAAATTCTGGTTACAGGATAAATCTCACAGATTTAAAGCTATTGGTTCAACTAAGTACCTAGTAATTGCAATTACGAACAACTTAAACTGGAACGATCACATAGATAACGTTGTCTACCTACATTAGGCTTTTCCATCCTCTGCCAGAGTATTTCTGTGTGGTATGAGACCCTTACCAAATAAGATTGACGGAGAACATTGAAAAAGTCCAAAGAAGGGCAGCTAATTTTGTATTATCTCAAACAGGAGAATGTCACGGATATGATAAGTGAGTTGGGGTGTCATCGTGGAAAGAAAGGCATTATTTCTTGGGGCGAGATATTTTCACAAATTTTTAGTTACCAACTTTTACCTCTGACCTTGAAAATATATTTTGGTCGCCAGCTTATGTAGGAAAAAATAAATAACGTAATAAAATAAGAGAAGTCAGAACCAGTACTGAAGGATTCAGTGTTCATTTTTCCCATGCGCTTGTAGAAAGTGGAACGGTAGTGTAATTGTCTGAAAGTGGTTTGAAAAACACTTTGCCAGGCATTTAAATGTGAACTGCAGAGTAATCATGTAGATGCAGATGTAGAATCGGAAAGGAACAGTGGCAACCAAGTGACTATTACGTACACTGCCTGCCACAAAATGTAAAGTACCGAGCCCGAAGAGGAGGATGAAACGACAAAATACTTCGCGAGCTGAGAAGATATGTGATGTTTTTTTAATGATTACAAAATCGCGTCTGATTTTCAGAGAACTTGGCAGTAAAAGCCCACTTATCAATATGACGTTATACTTAATCTGGCGCAGATGCATGCGCTGATTAGATAGGGAAGAATGCCGTAAAGCCCCTGTGTACTCGGCGAGGCAAGCTTGCACAGAACTTTTGTAACGTGTCTTTGATATCCTGGATGCTGGCGCTGGGGTTTATTTGGCTCATGAGCTGTTCCCAGGCACGTTCCATCGGCGACAGATCTGGAAGTCTTGGTGGCCGTGGAAGTACAAGAACGTGCATACAGTTCGTAGAACCACGTGTCATGTGCAGTCGGGAACTGTGTCAGTGAAAAATGACATCACGAAACCTCGTATACAGGGTGGTCGAGTAATAGTGATCGGGCCAAATATCTCACGAAATAAGCATCAAATGGAAATACTACAAAGAACTAAACTCGTCTAGCTTGAAGGGGGAAATCAGATGGCGACATGGTTGGCCCATTCGATGGCCCTGCCATAGGTCAAACGGATATCAACTGCGTTTTTAAAATAGGAACCCCTATTTTTTATTACATATTCGTGTAGTACGTATAGAAATATGAATGTTTTAGTTGGACCACTTTTCTCGCTTTGTGATAGACGGCGCTGTAATAGTCACAAAGTTTAAGTACGTGGTACCACGTAACATTCAGCCAATGCTGACGGTGTTTGCTTCGTGATACATTACCCGTGTTAAATGGACCGTTTACCAATTGCGGAAAAGGTCGATATCGTGTTGATGTGTGGCTATTGTGATCGAAATGCCCAACGGGCGTGTGCTGTGTATGCTGCTCGATATCCTGGACGACATCATCCAAGCGTACGGCCCGTTCGCAGGAAGTGTCCAACTGAAACATTCATATTTCTTTACGTACTACACAAATATGTAATAAAAATGGGGGTTCCTATTTTAAAAAAATGCAGTTGATATCCGTTTGACCTAAGGCAGCGCCATCTAGCAGGCAACCATAGCGCCATCTGGTTTCCTCTTTCAAGCTAGACAAGTTTCGTTTGACGCTTATTTCATGAGATATTTGGCCCCTGTCACGATCAATGGACCACCCTATATAGGGTAACGTTGGAGGGTTCAGTGAGTCCGTGACGTACCGTTGTGCGGTCAGAGCTTCCTCAGTCACAACCAGCCTTAACCTAAGGACATGTGAGTACACTGTTTAGGTTTTTTTATTTGTAACACCACCTCTGTATGAAAATCACTGGCTGTGCCGTGTGCAGTCTGTGGCTGATTTGCATTGTTGTCTGCCATTGTAGTGTTGGGCAGCGGCAGCTGGATACTAACAGCGCGTAGCGTTGCGCAGTTGGAGGTGAGCCGCCAGCAATGGTGGACGTGGGGAGAGAGATGGCGGAGTTTTGAAATTTGTAAGACTGGATGTCATGAACTGCCATATATATTTTGACTATTAAGGTAAATACGTTGTTTGTTCTGTATTAAAATCTTTCATTTGCTAACTATGCCTATCAGTAGTTAGTGCCTTCAGTAGTTTGAATCTTTTATTTAGCTGGCAGTAGTGGCGCTCGCTGTATTGTAGTAGCTTGAGTAACGAAGATTTTTGTGAGGTAAGTGATTTGTGAAACGTATAGGTTAATGTTAGTCAGGGCCATTCTTTCGTAGGGATTTTTGGAAGTCACATTGTGTAGCGCTAAAAATATTGTGTGTCAGTTTAAGCACAGTCTTGTATAAATTGTTCTAAGGGGACGTTTCATATGTCGATCCTTAGCCGAGGATACCTCACTGGAATCTTCTGTTTTTTTTTCTTGTAGTTTGCGTAATTAGTGTAGTTTTTGTTTATTGCTAGCGCGTAATTGTAGAGAGAATCTCCTTTGTAGTTGTAGTCTTTCATTGTTGTACTGTAAAACAGTTGTGGCATGCATGTAGATTTGCACCAAGTATTTCGCAGCTGCGCTTGCAATAAACTAGATATTACTTGCTATGTTAATGTGTTCTCTTATTTTTGCTCTTCAAATTGTGCTTTTCTGTGTTATCGTGTGAAATATTGTGACAATAATGGCGTGTGAAAAACGTAATACTAGGCTCCAAAGTAAACTGAGAAATGACAGTGAAGACGAAAGCAGTGTGTTAGCGCCACCATGTAATGAATTAACTAATGTTCAAAGTAGTAATTTGGTAATAGTGCATAGGGAAATGGAGCGGGTTGCAAATAATGGTGTAGGCAGTGAAACAATTAGTGAACAGGGAAGCATTATCGATCGATCGGTCGGCAACAGCTCGCCTCAGGATTCCGAAATGACAGGACACAATCTTGCAAATACTGTAGATTCAGATTTTGCGTCCTCACCGTTTTCTCAAATAAATCAAGACACATTTTCTGCTTTTCAAAATGCGAATATTGCCGGTTCAAATGCACTGCCGAATAGCACTGAGGAACATGTTTTAGACACCAGTGCACTGTTATTACAGTTAATGCAAGAATGGGACAAAGGCTACAAAAGTTAGACACAACGCTTGAACAAAATCAGAAACAAATGGGAAAAAATCTTCAAAAGTTAGACACAATGGAACAAAATCAGAGACAAACACAGCAAAAGCTTCAAACGTTAGATACAACGCTTGAACAAAATCAGAAACAAATGGAACAAAATCTTCGGAAATTAGACACCACGCTTGAACAAATACGTGAAGATTTAACTAATGAGTTACATAACATTGAATCGAAATGTCAAAAAGTCTGTAACTACGTAAAAAGACAAATTTGTGAGCATTTTCAACCTATTTTTTTTGCGGCATGAAAATGCATTACAGAATCACAAAGCAGCCATAAAAGAACTGCAAACCATTCTTCATGAAAATCATGAGACCTTGCAAGCTAAAATTGACTCAGTTGCATCTACCGATTCGGTTACGCAACTTGCAAAAACTCAGGAAAACTTAAAGGACACAGTAGATGCGATTTCAACACAAATGGTCACTCTAAAACTTGAGTCAGAAAAAAAAAAGAGGAAATATTTTCACTATCTGATAAAGTAGCTGAACTTTCAGATCAGTTCACTAACTTATCTACAAAGGTAGATGATGATCTGAATGACACAAAACCTGTGGCCTTCACTGACACTGAAGAGTATGAACAAATCAGAAAATTCAAACAGAATCAAAATCAAATCAACACACAGTACAAAAGAGAAATGCCATCAATTGGCTCAAGTAATAGAAGAATTACATATTTCAGAGGACACTCGCGCCCCAGTACGGGAAGAGGGATATAGAAATACAGAACAACCACAAAATAATAACACAGGACATTTCGGAAATCATGAAAGAAATTGGCAAGGTACACTGAATTTTGAGATGGAACCGCCGAAACGATGTAACAATGACCGACATGCGACTCGCCGACATGATTATTTTGACTATAAGCTGTTCATTACTACACGTAAATTCAAAACATTTAAGAAGTCTGGCAACGACATTCATCCACAAGCGTGGCTTCATCAATTCTCTCATTGTTTTCCTCCCAACTGGTCATTAGAGCACAGATTAGAATTTATGTGTGGCTACTTGGAGAATGAACCAGCTGTAAGAATGCGATCAGCCATTCACGATTGTCACAGTGAAGGAGAATTTTATCATGCCTTCCTCTCAGCATATTGGTCTCAAGCTACACAAGACCGAGTAAAACATAACATCATTATGATGAAACATTTCGAACAATCTGAATTTTCCAGTCTTGTGAAATATTTTGAAGACATGTTACATAAGAATCAGTATCTTTCAGACCCATACAGGCCCTCAGAAGTCATCCGTATTTGCTTAATCAAATTGCCTGGACATTTACGACATATTATTTTGGCAGGACGTTGCAAAGAGGACATTGAAGCTTTTCAGGGACTGTTACAAGAATTGGAAATTGACACTGACAATCGCGGAACGCGAAAACAGGAGCACAACAATTACAGGTCACACCTGTCACAATTCCGCGATGACAGAAATAATACACGACATGGCTATTCGTACAACGTAAATCATGACCAAAACAGACACCACCCGTATTACCACCGTTGGCAGAGTAGTAATAATTACAGGGAAAGATAAGCTCTCCGCGGTAGTGACTATCACAGAGACAATCAGAGAAAGACAATATGGGAACCAAAATAATTATTATCAAGGGAGACAGAATAACTTTAGACGCAACGGTCCAGCGCGCAGTTACGATTCAGGGAGAAATTCACCACCACGTGACCGACAAGAAAGAAACTGTGGAATCTACCGACATGACGACAGACGATATGATCGTAACGACAGACCTGAATTGCATCAGAACTGGCGGGATTCAAACAGGGCGGGGCCCTCTCGACAAGGTGAATTTGTAGAAGTTAGGTCTCCAAATCCCAATAACGACGCACGCCAACAAAGAGACAATAAGCAATGACTCATACCGCTGGCAGCCACAAAACGTACGTATGAAACTGACGACGCAGCTGCCGTAGCTAGTAATTACGTAAAAATGGAAGACATTAGAGACATCTTACTCCAGGAACACGACGTAAAACATAACAGTATCCTGTGATTCACATTACTGTAAATGACGTAAAATTTACGGCAGTACTTGACTCAGGCAGTCCCATTTCAGTAATTAGTGAAACAGCTTTTAGCAAATGCTACAAATCGAACAATTGCCCCACACTTCCGTTACGCAAGATTAAATTACAAGGTGCAGTCATTGGAAAAAGTGTAGATGTACGCCAACAAACCAACTTAAAATTCTTTTGTCAAAGCCACAGCTTCTCTATGAACTTTCTTATTGTTCCATTATTGTCGACGGAAATTATACTGTGAGTAGACTTTTTGAATGAATACAAAGCAATCTTAAACTTTCACGATGCTGAAATAAGTTTAGAGAAAGAAGGTAAGTCAATAGCTTTGAAATTTGAAGATTGGCTCTCAAACCATGACGAGGAAATTAATCGGCTTTACCTTTTGTTAGACAACAGTTCGGATGTTTCTACGGAACTAGACACTAACAATCACTCTGCAAGTACCGACTGGGATGATATCGACGGCATATTTGAAACTAATGAGTTAATTCAGAATAAAATTCAAACAATTGAGAATTGTAATGAAACTGATAGGCAGGACCTTTTTGAGATTTTACAAGCACATTCCACAGTTTTTACTCACAAAACAGGAACAATAAAGGGATTTCAGTACCAATTTCGTGTTCGTGAGCATACTAAATTTTGTGTTAGACCATACGTTATTCCAGCACATTATAGGGACCGTGTTAGAACAGAAATACAATCTATGCTTGACGAGAGCATTATTGAGCCTGCAGTAAGCTCATACAACAATCCATTACATGTTATTGAGAAGAAAAATGGATCGATCAGGCTTGTCTTAGATTCGAGACAAATCAATACTATCATTATTCCTGAAACAGACGCCGCAAACGTTGGAAGAACTTCTTCAAAATTTTAATGGTGTGAAAGTGTTGTCTTCCATTGATCTCAGATCCAGCTTTTATCAGATCGAACTTCATCCAGAATGTAGAAAATACACAGCTTTCCTTTGTTTCGGCGTTTGTTATCAGTTTAGGAAACTTCCTTTTGGTTTGAACATTTCTTCGGCAACATGTCGCGGGCTAAATTCCATATTACCTGAGTTCTTAAAACGTCACATCACCTTATATGTGGACGATATTCTGATAGCAGAAGCCTCATGGGAACAACATAATCGCATCCTCAACAGCGTGTTACATATTTTTGCAGAATCTGGAATTACAGTTAACTTGGAAAAGTCTGAATTCGGTAGGACAAAGGTGAAGTTTTTGGGACATATTATTTCTTCTGAAGGCATTCAGCTGGATCCTGAAAAGTTAGAAGCAATCAGAGCCATTCCAGTTCCATCCACAAAAAAACATGTCCGCAGTTTTCTAGGTCTCGTAAATTTGTACCGTCGTTTTCTGAATATGTAAATTCTAGTTACACCAAAACTTTGTTCTCTCAATGGAAAAAATACTATTTGGAACTGGGACGAACAAGCACAGTTGGAATTCAATTCTTTGAAAGAATCGCTACTTAACGCGCCAAAACTAGCTCATCAAGATCTGTCACAAGATTTCTGCCTTAGCACGAATTCTTCTAAAGTCGGTCTTGGTGCCCATTTATTTCAAGAAGCCACAGAAAATGACATTACTGTTCAGAAAACCTTTGCTTTTGCTAGCCGAGTGCTAACAAAATCTGAAAAAAAATTCTGTTACGGAATTAGAAGCTTTAGCTATCGTTTGGGCATTTAACAAATTCCGTTTCTTTCTTTATGGTAAGCACGTAAAAGTACACAGTGATCATTGTGCATTACAATTTCTTATGTCTTCAAAATTAAATCATGGCAGGTTAAAACGTTGGGCATTGTTTCTGCAAGAATTCCACTTCACAATAGTCTACATTCCCGGCAAGGAGAACATTGTTGCGGACGCACTGTCACGCGCACCGGCTGGGCTTGAGAAAAGTAACACAGAAAGCAACCTCGAGAAAAATTTCAATATTCTTTACATTCAGAAAGTCGCCTTTGAAAACTTCATCACCACATCTTTAAAGGACATTGATCATGAACAAGATAAAGATCCGATTTGGAAAGACATCAAAAGTAAATGGCATGAAAAGACACACACACAGATTCGGCATTATTATCTGGTTAGAAACAACATACTGTTCAAACGATGCACTGTTGATGACAAGCTATGGGTACTTTGCATTCCAGACGATTTCGTTAATAAGCTCATTTGGTACATTCATTTCAGCTACGCACATTTTGGTCCACGAAAATGTTATCATATTCTTCGAACGACTTATTATTTTAACAATATGGAAAAGAGAATTCGAAGAGTCTTGTCTATTTGTAAACTCTGTCAAAAGGCGAAACCATCTACTGTCTCGCATCGTGCTCCATTGTTTCCTATCATTCCTTCTAAATTAAAAGAATTTGCTGCTGTTGATCTCTTGGGACCGCTTGTCAGAACATCTAATGGATTTTCGTATGTTCTAGTTGCTGTTGAACTTACTTCAAAATTTGTTTCTTTTACTCCGTTACGTAAAGCCACTGGACGGTCTGTATCCAACGCCTTTGTTAAAAATTTCTTACGTGAAGTTGGACACGTTGGTAAAGTCATTTCAGATAACGGACCGCAATTCAGATCTGCTGTTTGGTCACGCATGCTTCGTAACCATAAAATCAAATCTATTTTTATTTCATTGTACTCACCACATTGTAACCCGTCTGAACGGATTATGAAAGAAATCAATAAGCTTTGCAGACTTTATTGTCACAGAAAGCATCAGCATTGGGACAGATATTTACACTTATTTCAAAACGTGCTGAATGAAATGCCTCATGACTCCACTGCTTTACCACCTGTTCTTGTACTGAAGAATAAAGAACCACCGAACAGAATCAGAGAGCTTGCAACTTTTC
Organism: Schistocerca gregaria; assembly: GCF_023897955.1. Classification (NCBI taxonomy): domain Eukaryota; kingdom Metazoa; phylum Arthropoda; class Insecta; order Orthoptera; family Acrididae; genus Schistocerca; species Schistocerca gregaria. Next base: position 223,753,051 of record NC_064925.1, on the reverse strand, counting down.
CGAATACACGTAAACTTCGACACAAAGACATAATTGATTTGGCTATTAAAAATATAAATTCTGCTGCAGACAGAAGGAGAAAATTACACGGTAAAGCAAATGCAAAGAAATTATATATTGGTCAGAAAGTTCTCATTAAAGCTCATTCATTGTCACATAAGAAGAAACACTTGAGTCACAAATTCTTTCTAGTTTACAATGGACCTTATAGAATCCGACGTATACCACATGATAATTGCGTTGAAGTTGAAACTCTGCGTACTAGGAAGAGTAAAGGTTTACACCACATTTCAAATGTAAAACTGTTTATTGAAATATAATCTGCTTTTTAACTTTGTCTTTGCTATAAAACATTTCACTTCACATTTCTAGTATGCTTTGTCACACTGAGAAACTGTTAACATGCAACAGTGTTTTGAAGGTAACTATGCAGTCTAGAACCTAGGGAACATTTTTAAACAGAAATTACGAATCCATTGTTATAGTGAACAGATGACACAGTGTTGTTATTTGTACATTCTTGCTTGTTAGTTGCATGATTATGTAACGACTATAAGGCTTACATACTTAGAACATATACTGTTAATGAGATTTTAATGCAACATTTTGGTTTAGTTGAAAAGACATTCTTTATTTGAAGTACTTTCTGTGAGATTAAAGATGACTTAGCATTTGGTTTCTTTGATAGCTTCACGATTATATCACGACGCTACTAATGTGTGACACAATTTACATTGTGCTTTTGCAGTGTATCTGTTTTATATCTGCACAGTTTTTCTGAATTCTTCTGGTAAGGAAAACATGTTTTAGTAGTAACTTTTGTGGTATAGCTACAATGAGACAGCCTTTTCTGTAGCACAACAATACGTTACAGTACAGTACTTACTTCATCACGGCAATAAGCGTAGTAACTAGGATATTTATACGCAAAGCATTTCACTTTTGTTTATCATGAGGTAAGTACATTGACTTCTGCAGAACTTAGCTTTCGGAGGACGATAACTACGACACTTCCACAGAGATTATCTTACAACACGATGCACAGTTTAGCGCTACAGTACACGTAGTTGAGTGATTAATTTTGTACTTAAAACTTTTATTTTTAAAGACATTTGAAGTACAATGATACAAAGGTTTTCCATGATACATTTCATTCCATTGCTGTAATCTGCAACACCTGAGGGTATAATTACATTAATCCTACGGGGGGTACACGCTTACTTTGTGTACCATGTGTGTGGCAAGCACAAGGAGCCCTAGCTAATATGGTATTTGCTTATATAACTTTACACATCGGTACCATATTTCTCCAACACAAAATACATAGCTACCTGATTATTTAACAGAGAAACAAACATTTTTTTTACTACATCAGTGACATGTTTACGCAATTACACAGTTGGATAGCTTCACACTTATCAAATTGTATTTTGTCTGTACTTTGTGAACTGTTCAATTTTTTTTTGAACCATTGTGATACTACGAGAGCTTTGAATGATGTATTTGGTATGGGATCATGATTTTTAAAGTATGTTTGAGGTTGATGAAGGTTTTGACATGAGCAGAGAATTTTTTTAGCTTTTGAAATTATTGGAGGAAGCTACGACGATTTTGAGAGTTGACTGAAGTGTTATGATGTTATTATTACGATGACAATGTGTATTATGCTGTTGCGGTATATTTATGATCAATAAGCTGATGCTATATAAGTTATTTGATTATGCTGCATATCTTTTATGATGAAATATTGAAGAAGTGTCTACGAATAAGGTAAGGAATAATGAGTAGTTGTTAGGGACTCGGGTTTGTGAAAAAGGTTGTTGGAAACCAAGAATCGTACTTTAAGAGTTATGAAATGTATGTAAATGCGTGAATGTATTAGAATGCCGACGAAAATTTTTTGGACACTGTTATATCAATATGATTTTGTTTCTACAGATGTGTAAAGCAAATTCTTGACCTGTGAAATTTTTTATATGAGACTACCACTGTAGCGGTAACTGGTGTCGTAAATGTTTCGGTATGACTGTTAAGTGACCACCTGCACGTAATGCGTCGTGGGCACCCAGCTGTGCGACAGCCAACTGACAAAAGAAAGCCATTAGGTGAAAAAAAAGAGACCATTATCCTCGCTATTGACATTCCTTAGTAGAAAGCATCGCAAAAACGACACGCTCCTTACTTGGAAAGATACTTACTTAAATCTGCGTATCTGATAATGACAAGCGCCTTTCTACGAGAGTTGAGAGAATTTGTACTAACTTATGAAATGTCACATGACTATTGAATGATATTGTTATGCTTTGCCTTTCATAGTTGCTTATATCATTTGATATCTGGTTTCCAGCTGTGTTGCAGCACTGGTTTTATAAAATAAAATTAAATGCATTTGATAATGTGAACACTTTCTGTCAACAGATCTATTAAATAATCATTTTATGATCCACGTTCTTCGAAAAAGGAGCACTTGGAAAGGAAAGAACAATATGAAGGGATTAATAACAGTTACTGCATTCTTAATTTTCTTTTCAACTACTTGATAATATCTTTTGTAGAATTAGTTTTGTGGTGCACCACTTTAATGACATAGATATTAATATGTGAATAGACATTTCCCTTATCTGCATTGTTGTCTTTAGTGTACTATTTTTTCTGCTTGTGGGTTTGTCATGTTTAGGTACAAGTTATTACATTTATTGCTGATTGCTTTGCTTACTTGCATTTTTTTGTCTTTTTGTCTTTTTTTGTCTTTTTTGTCTTTATATTAACTGTTTTGTGCTGCTGCATTGCCTCGTCCCTTAGTTAAGCATCTGAGCTCAGTAGATTTAAGTTAGCTTAAGAGGGGGTAGACTACATAAGAGAATGAGTTGCGATGAATTGGAAGGAATGCATTGAGAAGCTATAAGAAAATGTTTTGGCCAAAAAAGTATTTTGAAAGAGGATAGGAACAAAAAAAGTAGAGTTTAGGGACAACAGGTTTAGGTAGGATTTTCTTGGAAATAAATGATGAGGTAATATAATGGAAAATAAATAATGAGGTAAGAAATATGTGAACAATTAAATACAAAAAGCATGCTTGGATATAATTTTTTTGGTGGAAACAAATGTTGAAATAAGACGAAAGATCTATGGAATGAAGTTTTGGGTTGGACTGCAATACCAAATGTTACACTGAAAACAAACCCTGTCCTTTCCTTGTGTTATCGCACTATGTGTTTGTGTACCCTTGTGTATTTATGTTCTTCTGGTCTTTATATGTTTATCTGATAAGACTTATGTTGCAGGATTCTTCTAATACTAAGCTACATTCACTATGATGAGGAATACTGTTATCCTCAAATATAATTTGCATTAATAACATGCTATTTACATTGTAAAGATGTTTGCGCATTATTTATTCTGTTTTGTTTTAATGTTCATGTGTGAAGTTTATGTTTCAAAAGTTATTCTGATCTTTATGTATGTACTTATGTCATAAGTTTTGTAACACTGATATGCATGTTTATTTCTATTCTTTTGCAAAGCCTGTTTTACTACAAAAGTTATCTGTACTATTATGTTCTTTAATGATATATTTTGTACCTTGTTATTGTATTCTCATGTTATAAAATTGTAATTGACACAATTTCATCAAATTAAGTAACTTGTGAATTACATTTCACTGCACAAGTTTCTGTTGGTCATAGTATATGGACAATATGTGAGAAGTAGGTACTGACAGTGTTTGTAGATGTGTTAATAATTCAGCAAGGGACTGGTTAGCAGCATTGCTGGTTCTAAGGACAATTTCAAAAACTTTGTGCGTGCACAAGTGGTGCTTGATGGACTTGCTATATTCTCCGCAAGACTCTTCGATGGTGATTGTGCACCTGCACAGTAGCAACAGATGGCTGCTGGCTATCTCTACAAGGACTGCAGTGGATCTGCACCTCTGGTGGCCCACCAATACCGTAATATCTACCAGAACTACATTGGGTCTACTCTGTGTTGACCTATCTTCGACTGACTCTGCTGTGGGTTTCCTCTGTTGTGGCCCATTACCTGTCTGCATGTCAAGAGTCAGCACTGTCTTTCCGTTGGAAGGACACCACTACTTCTTCAAGACTGCTTAGAAATCCACTACTTCCAAGTGCAATTTCTGTTATTGCTCAGACTTTGAGAAAAACACTGCAATTTTACTGTGATCAACGATCAGGACTGTCTTTATGGTCTGTGAGAAAATTTTAGCTTTTGACCAACATTGTATCAATAAGTGTGTGCATTTGATTTCTTTGTTATTGTAATTATAATTATGAAAAAGTTTTCAAATCTGTATTGGCCATTGCCCAAAACAATTTGTAAAATTTTTTGTGGGGAGCGTGGGGGCTATGTGAGTAGGCTGTTTAGGTTTTTTTATTTGGAACACCACCTCTGTATGAAAATCACTGGCTGTGCCGTGTGCAGTCTGTGGCTGGTTTGCATTGTTGTCTGCCATTGTAGTGTTGGGCAGCGGCAGCTGGATGCTATCAGCGCGTAGTGTTGCGCAGTTGGAGGTGAGCCGCCAGCAGTGGTGGACGTGGGGAGAGAGATGGCGGGGTTTTGAAATTTGTAAGACTGGATGTCATGAACTGCTATATATATTTTGACTATTAAGGTAAATACATTGCTTGTTCTGTATTAAAATCTTTCATTTGCTAACTATGCTTATCAGTAGTTACTGCCTTCAGTAGTTTGAATCTTTTATTTAGCTGGCAGTAGTGGTGCTCGCTGTATTGCAGTAGCTTGAGTAACGAAGATTTTTGTGAGGTAAGTGATTTGTGAAAGGTACAGGTTAATGTCTGTCAGGGCCATTCCTTCGTAGGGATTTTTGGAAGTCAGATTGCGTAGCGCAAAAAATATTGTATGTCAGTTTAAGCACAGTCTTGTATAAATTGTTCTAAGGGGACGTTTCAGACATACTTTATGGCTTCCTACACCATGATGAGTGGGACCTTTCGGTAGCCACTTTGGGTAGCCACGTGGTCTACGGCGCCTTGCCACGGTTCGCGCGGCTCTTCCCCCATCGGAGGTTCGAGTCCTCCCTCGGTCATGGGTGTGTGTGTTGTCCTTAACATAAGTTAGATTAAGTTACATTAAGTAGTGTGTAAGCCTAGGAACCAATGACCTCAGCAGTTTCGTCCCATAGGCACTTACCACAAATTTCCAAAACAATTTGCTTTCGGTAGTCGCCACCGTACGCATCGACGATGGTCAGCCAGCGTAGTGCAGAACTGAGATTCATCGCTAAATACAATTCTATGACATTAATCAGCAATTCATCCTTTCTGGTGACGGTACCACACAGTACGCTGCCGTTTGTGTGATATGTTCACGGCAGCCTACGCTTGAGATGATAATTCTCCAGCCCGTCTGCTTCTATTTTCCGACCAATGGCGCAGGATGACACAGAATATCGTAGGGTGTCCGTTACTTTTCCTCGTAAAATTTCTTAAATACTTTTTAGATGACTGTGACTGAGTTACCTTTTAATTCTTTTTCAAATGTGTCAGTGTTTCCTATGCTTTTCATTCTGAGTGGTAATTTATTTTGCCAAATGAACAATGTGTTTTCGAATATTTGCTCGCTTTTACGTGTTTCATATTTATTTGGTGTATTATTGACAATGACAACTCACTCCTGAGAAATCAATCATATTTGTATATAACGTCAAACATTACAGAACTTACTTCTGTTAAATTAACAAGGAAGTCACAAAATCTTTTAGCAAGGGGTAAAAATCTGGAGGTGGCAAGATGTGAACGAACAACCAGCAGCTTTCTCACTCGTAACAGATCCATCCTGATGACGGATAGACTCTGTGCTGTACTATAGGCCTCATAAAGGCTTTAACCGCCGGTAAGTCATTATGCGACATTTAATTATAAAGATCATTATAATTTTAATAAATCGTACCAAGAACGACGTGTTTTTATAAATCTTCGATATCGGGTGTGACGTCGATATGACGTCACGTTTGCAGGAATCTTGTAAAACGTGTATTACCTCTTTAGTTCATTCAACAAACCTTAATAAGTAAAAGATATGTACAATTACTACCAGCGCTCTTAGAAAAAGTTCCACTGTAAATAAATAGTAGGTGTACGAGGTGCAATCCGAAATATCCGGGAATTTGGTCGAAGCAGTAGCAGTACGACACTTCGCCACTAGATGTCTCGAGGTACACATCGTAGCTAATAAGTTGGGTCACCTTCGGTGCACATAATTCTGAGCTTTAGTGGCGCATGTCAGGATGTGTTTCAATGCGCCTGCGTATTGTGAATCGGATAACGTGAATGGCCAAAGGATTTGCATCAAATTCTGTTTCAATTAGAAAAAAAACTGCAGCTGAAATTCACGGCATACTGACAGAAGCATTTGGTGAGGGTGCAATGACTCAAGCAAGAGCATCTAAGTGGTTAAGGAGGTTGAATGAAGTCTGAGAATCTGTGGATGATGACAAACATTCTAGTCGACCGTCAACATATATAATACCGGAAAATATTGTAAAAGTGAGTAACGTAATTCACGAAGACCACAGGCGGACAATTGAGGATGTTTGTAACCGATTTGCGCTGCAGTACGGAACATGTCCACGAATTCTAGCAGCGGAACTGAACATGAGGTGAATTGCAGGGAAGTTTTTTCCTCGCTTTCTTCGCACCGATCAACGAAGTATTAGGATGCAGACGCGCGCTGAACTGCAACGAAGAGTTAGAGAGTGTGCGAAATTCTCAGCCCGAGTCATAACAGGTGAAGAATCTTGATTCTATGGTTATGATACTAAAACGAAGCAGCAGTCCTCACATTGGAAAACGCGATCTTCTCCAAGGCCGTAAAAAGGTAGACAAATTCGCAACAACATGAGGTCAATACTCATCGTCTTTTTCGACGTTTGGGGAACGGTGCACTATGAGCTTGTTCCACATGACCAAATTGTCAACGGGCAGTTTTACTACGAGGCTTTGAGGCGACTGAGGAAAAGCATTCGGCACAAACGGCCAGAGTTGTGGGAAAAGAAGGACTGGTTGGTACACCGTAACAAGGCACCCGCGCTTACCGTGAAGAAATCCTGGCCAAAACCAATATGACGGTCCTCCACCCTCCCTCCTCGCCAGACATAGCCCCATTCGACTTCTGCCTGTACCTAAAGATGAAAATCGCGTCGAGAGGGCTCGACTAGACTCGAATGAAATCCCAGTGGAATCGCACCCTGCGGATTCCCAGGAGTTCTTCCAAAAATGGAAACAAAGCTTAGTTTGTTGCATATACACCCGAGGTGACTACTTTCAAGGTGTCGGTGGATGATAGGACTAAATATAGTTTATTTGATTTTTACAATGCAATCCTCGGATATTTTCGGTAGCACCTCGTACGTGATATCAGCACGATTGTTGCCTGATTCATTGCTCGCCAGTGGCTGGGAAAGCACTCAGCCAGCTCTTTTCTGGTCGCTGGATAGGACGTGAAGGCGTTCTCCGTCGGCCCGCATGTGTGCGTGATATGAAGACACTGAGCTTTCTTTCTGAGGTAAAGTGAAAGATGAATTTCATGTATACATTCCAGCGATATAAAAGGATTTAAAACAGCGAATTGTTGCAGCAAGTACAATGATATCGAAGGAACATGTGCAGTCTGTCAGGAAGTCTTCGCTTCGGCGACTGCAGACACGTATTGCAGTAGATTATGGAAATTGAGAACACTTGATGAAGTAAACGGAGTTCTAAGGAAGTGTTCATCATCGCTTTTTCTAGGTCGACAGTCCTCGGAAGGAGCCTTCGTTGTTTCTTTCTTCCAATACCAACAGCAACGTCAGAGCTGCCACTGAGGTGCTTTTGCCTGATTTAAAACGAATTGATTGTTAACTGACACATCCTCAGTTTCCTTTTCCATTCTCCAATTCATCACTATTGTCAGCACCTTGGATACTTGAGTTGTTAAGATGATTGTGCGATAGTTCTCGCACGTATATGCTGTTGCTAACTTTGACATAGTGTGGATAATTTTTCTCCGAAAATCTGGTAAATGTCTCCAGACAGCCTGACAAAAAGATTCAAGCAACCAGGAGATATGGTCGGATGACAACGTAACTTCATATACGAACGCAACATCAGCGGGTATGCAAGAGATCAGAGTTGCAATTCTCTGTGACAGAACAGCCTCCAGAGAGCGTTAGCGTTGTTCGTGTTTAATACTGTTATGGACGTGAACGTCGTCAGAGCTGAGTGATAATTCTGAAGGACACTGAAGTGCCGAGCACTCGTTTGAGTGAGTGTTATCAGGTTCGAATCCTGCCTCGGGCATGGATGTGTGTGATGTCCTTAGGTTAGTTAGCTTTAAGTAGTTCTAAGTTCTAGGGGACTGATGACCACAGTAGTTAAGTCCCATAGTGCTCAGAGCCATTTGAACCATTTGAGTGTTATCAGCCTGTCACAGTAAAAGGCATCTGATTGTAGGCCTCCATTTGCCTGGCAGGTACAATGATTATATATATATATATATATATATATATATATATATATATATATATATATATATGTGTGTGTGTGTGTGTGTGTGTGTGTGTGTGTGTGTAAATTACCTCACTCTCAGTTTCAAAAAGGCTCGACATATTTAGCTCTGCACATTTAGAGATGCTACACCAATGATAAACGCAACGCAGCGGGAGCAATGAATAAGTGGAGTGGAATTTTCAAAATTTTTATGTGTCCACAATGATGAATTAAAAATGAAAAAGAAAACGTATTTTATAATTCGTAAGATAAGTAAGTTCAGTCACATTTGCACTTTAAATCATTGTAGGTATTGGGGAGATACAAATTAGTAAGTTAATACATTTTGTATAATTTCATTCAATAATGTCGTATGGAAAAATGTTCTGGGGTAATTTATTTTTAACAAAGAAAGTTTTCATTGCTCAAAATTTTGCTATGCTTTTGATTATCATTATTTGTTTTGTGTCATTGAGTTTGTTCTAAATAACCCACTACCAGTTCAAAAGGAACGTTGAAGTACTCAATTACAACACCAGAAGCATTAATGGCAGTCACTGAATCACTACTCCTCATTAAGGTTGAGTTTAACACGAAAATATGCCCATAACGCAACACCAAAACTTTTGTTCACTTACCGATTGACAGAATGTCTGATAGCGAAGATAAATTTGAAAACAAACTGATAAAGTTTCTGCTTCATGACTCCTTCCATTCCGCAGAAGACTTTCTATTTTTTAATATGTGGAAGGTGACGAGATGGAACTATTAATTCACATCTGTACGGAAATATAAGATAATCTTGTAAATATTCAGTATGCACCCATACATATTTACGTGTGAGTGTCAAGTGACTTACTTATCATTAAGACTTAAGGTGCAAAGATCCAGGGAACATAAACCGATCTTCCAAATCCTTTGCTGCACGCGGGAGAACTACAATCTGATCGGCAAATAGTGAGAATTTTGTTTATTCTCTACAAACTTTAATTTCCTTTCCAAATTTTTCTTTCACGTTATACGCGCAAAAAACTGAACCACTCAGAATGAGCATCTTTTGTACGTAACAGAAGTCTGCAATATATTTTCCACGTCATTTCCCGATACGCGTGATTTTGCACCTCGTTTCTCGATCCCAATAAAATTACGATCTAGAAGACTCTAGAAATTGGTTCTATGTATGTTATAACTTTGTTTCATTCAAAAACATTATAAGAAACACAGAAGTAAATTATGTTACGCAATCCCACTCACTCCGTTTGCTGCACCGTTTGCGCTGTGACCAACTTCTGCGCTGAATGCAAGTAGTTTTCGAACCGCAGTTTTTTTAACAGCATCTAACTTTGGCAGTAACGTCAATTCCTTTGTGTGGCTCTGTGCATCTATTTCCCAGGAGAGACCTTCGCCTTCAAAAGAAATGGCGCACTCGTACGTGACCGGGGAAACTGAGTGGCGACTTGGAAAATAAGCTGAAAGTGTCTTGAGTATGTATTACGGCTGCGTTATTACCTTCGAAGCTTTGAACGTATCTGAACTTTTCTGGGTGCAGGAAACAACGCTAGTGTGCGGTGACATGAGAATAATTTCAAAGAGTACAGAAAATAAAAATAAATTCATCGTATGTCACTTGTGTAATATTGGATGGAAAGGGGTCTGGCTATTCAATGAAGTGTCCGTCCCGTGCTATGTCACAGATACAAATGGTGTTTCAAGAGGGAACAGACATAGGCTACCTTACACAATAGCACGGCCGATGGACAACTTTTCCTAATCGTTTTATTTTCGGCGTATTTTCCAATAAGCACTTACATCAATATTATTTACACGTTCCCATTGCCTCGTTACGTTGTAGATAAATATTTCAATGCTACCAGTACTAATATATAGGATTAATAAAGGTTTCATTTCCCAATGAAACGAAAGGCCGTGTGAATGGACACGAAATAACATGAAGGCCACAAGGAAAAAGTGAGTAAGATCTTCCTGCTAAAAGTCATTTCATGTTCCATTCGAGTAGCTTACTTTAAATAATATCACAGTGGAAATATAAATTGGTCAAGAAAGAGGTTAGTCACAGAATTATCGACTATTAAACAAAGGAAAATCCGGGATGGAATGTGCGACTCAGCATCATGAGTAGAAACTTCTATTTCCATAATATTGCTAAATATTGCATATTTTAATTTACGTGCACAGGGGAAAAGGCACATCCATAAATGTAGCATTGCATAATACCAGCGATGGAGACTATTTGATTTTGAGTTGGCTAAACTGTACGTGCAGGAGGATGTAAATGCAACATACTGCGCAGGCTTAGGAAAAGAAATCCATTAATGTACAACTATACCATTTATGACAAGCTGCTGGAAATAGTGTCTACCGCAAAATATCTAGGAGTAACTGACAAGAGCGATCTTAATTGGAATGATCAAACAAAAGAAACAGTAGAAAAGCAGATGCACAACTGAGATTCATGGGAAGAATCTGAAGGAAATATAACTCATCCAAGAAATGGCTTACAAGCCGCTTGTTCGATCGATTCCTTCCCAGGTAGGGATGACAGAAGAGATAGAGAAGATCCAACGAAGAGCGGTGCGTTTCGTCATGGGTTCATTTGGTTGGCGCGAAAGCTTGACAGAGATGCTCACGCAGACGCTACAAGAGAGGCATTGTGCATCATGAAGACGTGTTCAAGTGATCACTTTCCTTCCTCCGACATAATAGCCCGGGAGGTGACACAACAAGAAAATTCGAGAAATTAGAGCCGATACAAAGACTTAACTACAATCATACTTACCACTCGACATTCCCGAGTGGAACAGGGAAGGAGGGGATCAGTTAGTGGCACCAGAAGTTCTCTTCACTATAAACCGTTAGGTGGCTTGGAGAATATACTGTAGATGTAGTTAATCCAATATCTATTTTATTCTCCATACCTTTGCTAAACTGAAATTCTTTGCGCAGTGTCATTGTGTTTGTCATTTTACCATAAGCCGTGAATCACACAGTTTATCGTAGTTTTCTTCCTGACAACAAAACATTAGAGAAGATCTCGGGAATAAATCGACGAAACTCCAAACTAGTTATGATCGCTGACAGTGAACCCAAGATGTCGCAGCGCTCGTGTGTGATCTGACACTGTCATGGTGAAGAGGGGATGAGCTCTTCTAATACACAACTCGGTTACAGCCCACTGTTTCTCACACACCTATGTAGTTGCGTTACGCACCGCTATGTTACGTACAACAATTTGTGGTGTTACGACTTTGTCATCGCAGTATGACAGAAGAGGCGAAGCTACATTTTCTGCACGCGAAATGTAAGCGGGTGACTTTTAATACTTCGTTTACTGCTTCGCGTTTTCTGTAACAATGCCAGTTAGTGCGCGAGACGAAGGGTACAAATTTTTAATCACATTAATCTGATACGGTTGCCACACATCTCTTAGTTATACAGGGTGGTCAATTGATTGTGACGGGGCCAAATATCTCACGAAATAAAAATCAAACGAAAAAACTACAAAGAACGAAACTTGTCTAGCTTGAAGGGGAAAACCAGATGACGCTATGGTTGGCCCGCTAGATACGCTGCCATAGGTCAAACGGATATCAATTGTGTGTTTTAAAATAGGAACCCCCATTTCTTATTACATATTCGTGTAGTACGTAAAGAAATATGAATGTTTTAGTTGGACCACTTTTTTCGCTTTGTAATAGTCACAAATATATGGCCCACAATTTTAGACGAACAGCTGGTAACAGGTAGGTTTTTTAAATTAAAATACAGAACGTAGGTACGTTTGAACATTTTATTTCGGTTGTTACAATGTGATACACGTACCTTTGTGAACTTATCATTTCTGAGAACGCATGTTGTTACAACGTGATTACCTGTAAATACGACATTAATGCAATAAATGCTCAAAATGATGTCTGTCAACCTCAATGCATTTCGCAATACGTGTAACGACATTCCTCTCTGTGTTCCCACTTGAACTGACAATGCGCTGGCGCATGTTTTCAGGCGTTGTCTGTGATCACGACAGCAAATATCCTTTCCCCACAGAAAGAAATCCAGGGACGTCCGATCCGGTGAATGTGCGGGCCATGGTATGGTGCTTCGACGACCAATCCACCTGTCATGAAATATGCTATTCAATACCACTTCAACCGCACGCCAGCTATGAGCCGGACATCCATCACGTTGGAAGTACATCGTCATTCTATCATACACTGAAACGTCTTGTAGTAACATCGGTAGAACATTACGTAGGAAATCAGCATATATTGCACCATTTAGATTGCCATCGGTAAAATGTGGGCCAATTGACCTTCCTCTCATAATGCCGCACTATACATTAACCCGCCAAGGTCGCTGATGTTCCACTTGTCGCAGCCATCGTGGATTTTCCGTTGCCCAATAGTGCATATTATGCCGATTTACGTTACCGATGTTGGTGAATGACGCTAAATAGAACGCGTGCAACAAATCTGTCATCTTCCCGTAATTTCTCTTGTGACCAGTGGCAGAACTGTACACGACGTAAAAAGTCGTCGGCATGCAATTCCTGGTGCATGAAATATGGTACGGGTGCAATCGATGTGATGTAGCACTCTCAACGCCGACGCTTTTGAGATTCCCGATTCTCGCGCAGTTTGTCTGCTACTGATGTGCGGATTAGCCGCGACAGCGGCTAAAACACCAACTTGGGCATCATCATTTGTTGCAGGTCGTGACTGACGTTTCACATGTGGCTGAACACTTCCTGTTTCCTTAAATAACGCAACTATCCGACACTTGGATGATGTCGTCCAGGATACCGAGCAGCAGACATAGCACACACCCGTTGGGCATTTTGATCATAATAGCCATACATGAACACGATATCGACATTTTCCGCAATAGGTAAACGGTCCATTTTAGCACGGATAATGTATCACGAAGCAAATATCGTACGCACTGGCGGAATGGTACGTGATACCACGTACTTACACGTTTGTGACTCTTACAGCGCCATCTATCACAAAGCGAAAAAAGTGGTCCAACTAAAACATTCATATTTCTTGACGTACTACACGAATATGTAATAAAAAAATGGGGGTTTCTATTTAAAAAAAGAAACGCAGTTGATATTCGTTTGACCTATGGCAGCGCCATCTAAAGGGCCATCCATAGGGCCATCTGGTTTCCCCCTTCAACCTAGACGAGTTTCGTTCTTTGCAATTTTTTTCGTTTGATTTTTATTTCGTGAGATATTTGGCCCGGTCACTATCAATGGACCACCGCGTAGATTACCGCTGAGAAAATACGCGGTCCAGTCATATTAATGTGATCACCGCCTATGTTCAATGTCAATGTGCAATAACCTCACAGACGCAGGTGACAGTGCTAGCAGCGGAGAGTATACAAAACATGTCGGTGGGAGAGGGAAAAAGGGGGGGGGGGGAGCGGCAAACAGTGCACTCGCTTCAGCAGTGCGGAAATGGCGCTATTTATCTGACATCCGAGAGGACGTCATCATTGGCTTTCGGGCCATGGGTGGAACCATGAGCGGAAGCGTGAGTGGTGAACGAAGGCTGCGGGGATGTGTGCAGGAGAACAGAGGTGCAACTGTTGAGCAACTGGTCGCCCACATGAACCAAGCGGCTACTGACAGTGTATCTAGAACGACTGTTAGACGAACGTTGCTGCGTATAGGCCTCCGCAGCAGGCACCTGTTTCTTGCACCCACGCTGACTGCTGTTCATCAGCGACTAAGACTGGAATCTATGGCAATCGGACGTCCGCTAAGTGGTTACATTTACCCTTTCCAAATGAATCACGTTTCACGGTTTATCCTCCATCGTATAGAAGGCCGTTAGCTTGTACGGAGTGAAACGCCTGAAGCAAACATGCTGCAACAATAGTCGACAGAGTCGAGTCCAGGCCAGGGGAGGAAGAGTTATGGTTTGGGGAATGTTTTCGTGGCGTTAGTCGGTTGATCTAGCCATTGTGGAAGGCACAATGGATCAACACAAGAGTTGAGTACATAGTTCCGCGTTGTCAGTGCGTAGACAACTTTCCCACTAGAGCGCGCCCCGCTAAGCACAACAGCGCAAGAGCAGCGCTCGTCCGTCTCCGCACTACGAGATGGCGCTGCCATACAGATGGACCAAATTCTGCTTCCGTTGATCCGCGTGTTAATACGTAACGCAGTCAATGAGGTTGCTGAAAACATGGAACCTTTTCTCCTTGCGTATCACACTCGCGTAGTGATACATGAATGCGCGATTTATTATAACGAGTGTACAGACCTCCGATTAGTCAGTCTGCATTTGTCTGCACCAGGCTGTACCAGTCTATCAAGTTTCAGTCTGCGCCTAATAAGATTACCATATTCCTTTACATATCCATGAAGATAAATGTATAGGCACTCTTGTCAAGTATCAGAGATATATGTGAGACTAAGATTAACGTACCAATACCAAGTGGATAGATCACGTAACTAATGAGGAGGTATTGAATAGGATTGGGGAGAAGAGAAGTTTGTGGCACAAATTGACTAGAAGAAGAGATCGGTTGGTAGGACATGTTTTGAGGCATCAAGGGATCACAAATTTAGCATTGGAGGGGAGCGTGGAAGGTAAAAAACGTAGCGGGAGACCAGGAGATGAATACACTAAGCACATTCAGAAGGATGTAGGTTGCAGTAGGTACTGGGAGATGAAGAAGCTTGCACAGGATAGAGTAGCATGGAGAGCTGCATCAAACCAGTCTCAGGACTGAAGACAACAACAACAAACCAAAGGAACTTCAGATTGTCAATTGAAAATAGCATCCAGAACCAAGTTAAGTAATTTTTATGCTTCTTATCATTTTAATAAATGTGTGTGAAAATGAATCAAGTTCTGTTTAAAGGTGGTCACCGTCAATCTGCAACTGTAGGCGTGCAAGTGGCATTTCTATCGTCTGACCTAAGGGCAGAAGATAAACACGTCACGATAAGACCACGAGACATATTGCTCAAACTCGCCTACTTCGTTAGAGGGACAAGTCAAATAATCTGATGGTGTGCGTACTGAAGGTCTTACAGTACGCACACCACAACAAGTACGACCATCCATGGGGACCATGTCCTCCCCTAGATGCAGTTTGTTTTTTCTCGGCGCGATGGCATCTACCAGCAGGACATGCTATGTGTCACATAGCTCCTAGTGTGCGTGCGTGGTTCAAAGAGCACCAAACTCCCTAGATTACAGCCCAGTCGAGAATCTGTAGGACTACTTCGATCGGGGTTTTCGAGCCACGGACTCTCAACTGAGAAACCTAACGCAGCCGGCCGTGGCATTGGAGTCGGCATGCTTGTGCATCCCCGTCTGCACCTTCCAGAACATCATTGACTCTCTTGCTTCACATCTCACGCTGTAAAAGGCGGTTATTCAGGCTTTTGACAAGTGGTCACGTTAATGTGACTGGACAGTGTAAATAACCGCCGAGAAAACAGATTTTCGCATAGCCATGCCTCCTATTTTAATGTAGGTGTGAAGTAATTCTAATAGACCTCAGTTGTTTAAACTTCGACTGTCAATTTGGGGATTCTTGATGTGATCATCAATGTCAATTCTAATATTTCGCCGGCCGCGGTGGTCTCGCGGTTCTAGGCGCGCAGTCCGGAGCCGTGCGACTGCTACGGTCGCAGGTTCGAATCCTGCCTCGGGCATGGATGTGTGTGATGTCCTTAGGTTAGTTAGGTTTAAGTAGTTCTAAGTTCTAGGGGACTAATGACCACAGCAGTTGAGTCCCATAGTGCTCAGAGCCATTTTGTAATATTTCCTTTCGCAAATTATCGTGGGAAAACCCTGAAGTTTCTACCACTTCTTAGATATGCATGTTGTTTTCTTGTTCCTTATACACAGTGTTAAAGCCAATGTAACAAGCATGAGTACTTTGTCCCCGCTGTACCATGCAAGTAACATTGTCCTACCGGCTCCCCCCGTCGGAGGTTTGTGTCCTCCCTCGGCCATGGGTGGGTGTGTTGTCCTTAGTGTAATTTAGTTTAAGTTAGATTAAGCTGTGTGTAAGCCTAGGGACCGATGACCACAGCAGTTTGGCCCCGTAGGAACTTACCAAAAATTTCCAAAACCATGTACGTCCCAAAATACTTCGCTCCAAATTTCATGTGAGGTTTGACAGACTAGGTCTTTGCGCTTTTCTGACAACTGGGGAAAGCAAATAGCAATTTAGACCATGTAATTTGCCTACAGGGGCTACGACTAGTGCAGTATGGAGAACGATGCTACATACTCGTACCCACTATTAGCTCAATAGGATTGAGCTTAGGCAACAGCGACTTCAAGGCAAGTACGCTAATGCACGCGGAGTGCTCGTAGGAGCGCTCAGGCGTAATTCTGCATCGATGGGCTTCTCCAGGTACCGCCCAACGCATCGATCTCCAACGAGATGTTGTAAGCGATCTAGTGGATGCAAAGCACCTACCGGCGGATCCTCGTACTGTCTCTCTGCGAAGATTCCTATTCAACCACGAGTACTTTATTTTGCACCGAAGTGAACTGAAAACTGATACAGAGTTAGTTCCATATTTCACAAACAGCTACAAAAATTTATATACACTCTTTTATCAATTGACGGCATTAAGTATGTAAATGAGTCTGTGATCGTGTTATGACACTGTATTTGTAAAGGTCCGTCTTGATCACATAAACTGCACAATTCCGAATTACCGATTTCGACCATTGCCATCTTCACATGTGACATAACTACGTAGGCCTCTGCGGCCGGTATCATCATGAAGTTTCCTTCAACATTTAAACAGCGAGCATCAGAGTATACAGTTCACCCAGGAAAACGAAAACGACGGTGCGTTACCATTTTTAGACTTGGGCGTGTACAGAACTATGGTAGCACGCTGGGACACAAATGGTACCGGAAGCCAACCGACAAAATACGGTGCCTGCACGCGGAGAATCACCATCACCCAACCCAGAAGTATTCAGTGCTGCTCACGTTGACTGCCCGTTCCTACCAGATGAGTCACACAAACAACGTCAGCCGGCCGTTGTGGCCGAGCGGTTCTAGGCGCTTCAGTCTGGAACCGCGCGACCACAACGGTCGCAGGTTTGAATCCTGCCTCGGACATGAATGTATGTTATGTCCTTAGGTTAGCTGGGTTTAAGTAGTTCTAAGTTCTAGGGGACTGATGACTTCAGAAGTTAAGTTCCATAGTGCTCTGAGCCATTTTTCAACTGTTCTTGTTGTTGTGGTCTTCAGTCCTGAGACTAGTTTGATGCAGCTCTCCATGCTACTCTATCCTGTGCAAGCTTCTTCATCTCCCAGTACCTACTGCAACCTACATCCTTCTGAATCTGCTTAGTATATTCATCTCTTGGTCTCCTTCTAGGATTTTTACCCTCCCCGCTGTCCTCCAATACTAAATTGGTGATCCCTTGATTCCTCATAACATGTCCTACCTACCGATCCCTTCTTCTGGTCAAGTTGTGCCACAAACTTCTCTTCTCCCCAATCCTATTCAATACTTCCTCATTAGTTATGTGATCTATCCATCTAATCTTCAGCATTCTTCTGTAGCACCAAATTTCAAAAGCTTCTATTCTCTTTTTGTCCAAACTATTTATCGTCCATGTTTCACTTCCATACATGGCTAACTCCATACAAATACTTTCAGAAATGACTTCCTGACACTTAAATCTATACTCGATGTTAACAAATTTCTCTTCTTCAGAAACGCCTTCCTTGCCATTGCCAGTCTACATTTTATATCCTGTCTACTTCGACCATCATCAGTTATTTTGCTCCCCAAATAGCAAAACTCCTTTACTACTTTAAGTGTCTCATTTCCTAATCTAATTTCCTCAGCATCACCCGACTTAATTCGACTACATTCCATTATCGTCGTTTTGCTTTTGTCGATTTTCATCTTATATCCTCCTTTCAAGACACTATCCATTCCGTTCAACTGCTCTTCCCAGTCCTTTGCTGTCTCTGACAGAATTACAATGTCATCGGCGAACCTCAAAGTTTTTATTTCTTCTCCATGGATTTTAATACCTACTCCGAATTTGTCTTTTGTTTCCTTCACTGCTTGCTCAATATACAGATTGAATAGCATCGGGGAGAGACTACAACCCTGTCTCACTCCCTTCCTAACCACTGCTTCCCTTTCATGTTCCTCGACTCTTATAACTGCCACCTGGTTTCTGTACAATTGTAAATAGCCTTTCGCTCCCTGTATTTTACCCCTGCTTCCTTCAGAATTTGAAAGAGAGTATTCCAGTCAACATTGTCAAAAGCTTTCTCTAAGTCTACAAATGCTAGAAACGTAGGTTTGCCTTTCCTTAATCTAGCTTCTAAGATACGTCCTAGGGTCAGTATTGCCTCACGAGATCCAACATTTCTACGGAATCCAAACTGATCTTCCCCGAGGTCGGCTTCTACTACTTTTTCCATTCGTATGTAAAGAATTTGCGTTAGTATTTTGCAGCTGTGGCTTATTAAACTGATAGTTCGATAATTTTCACATCTGTCAACACCTGCTTTCTTTGGGATTGGAATTATTATATTCTTCTTGAAGTCTGAGGGTATTTCACATGTCTCGTAAATCTTGCTCACCAGATGGAAGAGTTTCGTCAGGACTGGCTCTCCCGAGGCCGTCAGTAGTTCTAATGGAATGTTGTCTACTCCCGGGGCCTTGTTTCGACTCAGGTCTTTCAGTGCTCTGTCAAACTCTTCACGCAGTATCGTATCTCCCATTTCATCTTCATCTACATCCTCTTCCATTTCCATAATATTAATTTTTTAACTAACAACGTCAAAGAAGAACTGAAGAAGGTTTACCACACCAACCACGCCAACGCTTATAACAGTAACATTATAAGAAAGGCAATCAAGGCCAAACGAAGTAAACAACGATAAGACGGCAAGGAAGAGAACATTTCGCTGGAGCTCTTACCTCCCGCGAAGGGCGTCAGTGAACGGCTAGGCAACCTCCTCCACTGACGAGGTTTCAAACCGGTCTTCCGCAGCAGACACAGTATCCGCAACATGATAGGTTCCAACAAGGGTGCAATCAAAAAACTAAATACTGCACGAGTACTACACTACTGGCCATTAAAATGGCTACACCACAAAGATGACGTGCTACAGACGCGAAATTTAACCGACAGGAAGAAGATGCTGTGATATGCAAATGATTAGCTTTTCAGAGCATTCACACAACGTTGGCGCCTGTGGCGACACCTACAACGTGCTGATATGAGGAATGTTTCCAACCGATTTCTCATACACAAACAGTAGTTGATCGGCGTTGCCTGGTGAAAAGTTACTGTGATGCCTCGTGTACGGAGGAGAAATGCGTAGCATCACGTTTCCGACTTTGATAAAGGTCGGATTGAAGCCTATCGCGATTGCGGTTTATAGTATCGCGACATTTCTGCTCGCGTTGGTCGAGATCCAGTGACTGTTAGCAGAATATGGAATCGGTGGGTTCAGGAGGGTAATACAGGACGCCGTGTTGCATCCCAACTGCCTCGTGCCACTAGCAGTCGAGATGACAGGCATCTTATCCGCATGGCTGTAACAGATCGTGCAGCCACGTCTCGATCCATGAGTCAACAGATGGGGACGTTTGTAAGACAACAACCACCTGCACGAACAGTTCGACTACGTTTGCAGCAGCATGGACCAGCAGCTCGGAGACCGTGGTTGGTGTTACCCTTGACGCTGCATCACAGACAGGAGCGCCTGCGATGGTGTACTCAACGACGAACCTGGGTGCACGAATGGCAAAAACGTAATTTTTTCGGGTGACTCCAGGCTCTGTGTACAGCATCATGATGGTCGCTTCCGTGTTTGGCGACATCGCGGTGAACGCACATTGGAAGCGTGTATTCGTGATCGCCATACTGGCGTATCACCCGGCGTGATGGTGTTGGGTACCATTGGTTACACGTCTTGGTCACCTCTTATTCGCATTGACGGCACTTTGGACAGACGACGTTATATTTCAACAAGATAATGCACGACCGCATGTTCCAGGTCCTGTACGGGTCTTTCTGGATACAGAAAATGTTCGTCTGCTGCCCTGGCTAGCACATTCTCCAGTTGTCTGACCAATTGAAAACTTCTGGTCAATGGTGGCTGAGCAACTGGCTCGTCACAATATGCCAGCCACTACTCTTGATGAACTGTGGTATCATGTTGAAGCTGCATGGACGGCTGTACCTGTATACGCCATACAAGCTCTGTTTGACTCAATGCCCACGCGTATCAAGGCTTTTGTTACGGCTAGAAGTAGTTGTTCTGGGGACTGATTTCTCAGGATCTATGCACCCAAATTGCATGAAAATGTAATCACATATCAGTTTTAGTATAATATATTTGTCCAATGAATACCCGTTTATCATCAGCATTTCTTCTTGGTGTAGCAATTTTAATTGCCAGTAGTGTACTTTGTGGGTGCGGAGCGGCTTCCATAGGGGGATACACGATCAGTTAGCACACAATTGGCAGAACACGAGCGCTATGTGCGATTAGCATAGGATAATAAATCTGCAATAGCGGAACACCACCACGACTACGGACAGCCCATTTCGTTCCAGGAAGTTCGTGTGCTGAGTCGTAGAAGCGAAAGAGTCGTTGATGTGGCAACGAAAAATTCGAGAAGCGAACGAAATTATTAAGCTTCCGGACAATATGAGTCGAGAGGACCGCTGCAAACTTCCGCTATCCTGGCTGGCAGATATCCCAGTGCAACGGGACCATGAGCGGTCGTGGGCCAGAAGCCTCACCGAACGTGGACGCGACAGCCTAAACAAACAGCTATGGGGGAACTATTAGAACATATACGCGCACACCAGAAGGAAAACGTCCCCACCAGGAGACGTGCGCTGATTTGAAAACTGCCGCCAAGCACTGACAACCCGTTTAGCCCATCAACAGCTTCCTTTCTAACCCGCCATCCATCCCCTTCGCTCTTGACTAACCTATTATGTTCTAGTGCCAACAAAACTTTAAAAAATCTGAAGTATTGTTACTGATTGTCTGTAATAAACAGAGCCACCTTCACGCCACCAAAACCAGTCTTACCATGAAGAAGAGCGTTGTAATACGGTCGAAACGTTGTTTTTGTGGTGTCACTGCCAGACACCAGCCTTGCTAGGTGGTAGCCTTTAAATCGGCCGCGGTCCGGTAGTATACGTCGGACCCGCGTGTCGCCACTATCAGTGATTGCAGACCGAGCGCCGGCACACTGCAGGTCTAGAGAGACTCCCTAGCACTCGCCCCAGTTGTAGAGCCGACTTTGCTATCGATGGTTCACTGTCTACATACGCTCTCATTTGCCGAGACGACAGTTTAGCATAGCCTTCAGCTACGTCATTTGCTACGACCTAGCAAGGCACCATATTCAGTTACTATATGCCTTCCGAACAGATAAGATTGTGAATGGTGTACCGTCAAGAGCGACTTTCCTCATTAATGGATTAAAGTTAAGTATGAAACTAATTATGTCCGATTTCTGATCTCTCATTTCTTGTCATGTTCCAGACCTCACGTCAGTATAGTTCTTCCCTCCTCACGCCAGCCTGCGTGAGATAAGACGCGTGCATTTCGGCCTCCACTAGTAACACGGTGATGGCTTTTCTGCCAACACAACAGGTTTTAAGTTTATAATTACAGTATTTTATACAATGACGCGTTGCAACACCCAGAAGCATTAATTACCATCTTCAAATCTGTGCAGATATTAAAAGAATGGTGTAACAACCCAAGTTCGATTTATGGAGTTTTCAGAATGCTGGGTTAGTTGCAGAACCGCAACATTGGTTAACCTGTTCGAAACAGAAGCAACCAAAGTTGCAGGCCTTACTTTTTATTCAGTTGAAACTACTCATCAATTACATGAAAAAAGTGAATTTTTCAACTTCGACCGGTCTAAGGCGCTGGAGTCATGGACTGTACAGCTGGTCCCGGCGGAGGTTCGAGTCCTCCCTCGGGCATGGGTGTGTGTGTTTGTACTTAGGATAATTTACCTTAAGTAGTGTGTAAGCTTAGGGGCTGATGACCTTAACAGTTAAGTCCCATAAGATTTCACACACATTTGAACATTTTTCAGGTGCAGCAAAATCTTAAACAAGCCTAGTGATGTATTATCAAAACAAAACAAAAAAATGTTATGATTAACAGCGATGCTCACCAACCTACACTCCTGGAAATGGAAAAAAGAACACATTGACACCGGTGTGTCAGACCCACCATACTTGCTCCGGACACTGCGAGAGGGCTGTACAAGCAATGATCACACGCACGGCACAGCGGACACACCGGGAACCGCGGTGTTGGCCGTCGAATGGCGCTAGCTGCGCAGCATTTGTGCACCGCCGCCGTCAGTGTTAGCCAGTTTGCCGTGGCATACGGAGCTCCATCGCAGTCTTTAACACTGGTAGCATGCCGCGACAGCGTGGACGTGAACCGTATGTGCAGTTGACGGACTTTGAGCGAGGGCGTATAGTGGGCATGCGGGAGGCCGGGTGGACGTACCGCCGAATTGCTCAACACGTGGGGCGAGAGGTCACCACAGTACATCGATGTTGTCGCCAGTGGTCGGTGGAAGGTGCACGTGCCCGTCGACCTGGGACCGGACCGCAGCGACGCACGGATGCACGCCAAGACCGTAGGATCCTACGCAGTGCCGTAGGGGACCGCACCGCCACTTCCCAGCAAATTAGGGGCACTGTTGCTCCTGGGGTATCGGCGAGGACCATTCGCAACCGTCTCCATGAAGCTGGGCTACGGTCCCGCACACCGTTAGGCCGTCTTCCGCTCACGCCCCAACATCGTGCAGCCCGCCTCCAGTGGTGTCGCGACAGGCGTGAATGGAGGGACGAATGGAGACGTGTCGTCTTCAGCGATGAGAGTCGCTTCTGCCTTGGTGCCAATGATGGTCGTATACGTGTTTGGCGCCGTGCAGGTGAGCGCCACAATCAGGACTGCATACGACCGAGGCACACAGGGCCAACACCCGGCATCATGGTGTGGGGAGCGATCTCCTACACTGGCCGTAAAGTGTAGTCCACAGGACTACATCCAGCATCTCTACGATCATCTCCATGGGAGAATAGCAGCCTGCATTGCTGCGAAAGGTGGATATACACTGTACTAGTGCCGACATTGTGCATGCTCTGTTGCCTGTGTCTATGTGCCTGTGGTTCTGTCAGTGTGATCATGTGATGTATCTGACCCCAGGAATGTGTCAATAAAGTTTCCCCTTCCTGGGACAATGAATTCACGGTGTTCTTATTTCAATTTCCAGGAGTGTACATATCAAAAATATTCCCATGTAAATATCAACATCAGTATCCATATAGCGTGAACATTAATAAAAACGACAAACTGCAGGGATGGAGACCTGACTGGAAGTGGAGGAGAAACGTCCTATGAACACGTGTCCGGAAATCCATAGTTGCCACAGTAGCTGGCACTGACGAATGGAAGTTTCTCCGACCATTATGTGTTTCAGGCAGTGTGACTGACGCAGCGTACTGTAAGCAGCAGAATGGTCCGGTACTCATGTGGGAAAAAGCCGAGATGGCGTTTATTTACCACCAAGCAGATGGAAACGGCTGAGAGGCAGCACGGCTACAGAAAAGCAACTACCCTTACAGGTACTAACCGCATCCGTTAACCCTTCAAGCTGTTTTCGGGCAGTTGTGTGACGAAAGTGCAGCGAGGCGGCGGACTGTGCGTACACCAGATTTGGACGACCGGATTCTGTCTCTCGACCATTCCTGTAGGCAAATGGGATGCACTCAACCCTTGTAGGGCCATTTGAGGAGCTACTTCATTCACAAGTAACAGCTTTGGTCAGGAAAAGCGACAACGGCAGGAAAAGCGGTGTTCTGATCGCATGTTCCTCCATATCCGCATCCAGCGAGGCATATCGATGAGGATGGCACGGCGGTCGGTCGGGACCGTTATGCCTTACAAGACATGTTTTGGCGGAGCTTAATTTAGATTTTGGATATTTTGTTTGTGTTTTACTTAATGTTTTCGGTTCAACAATTTATTGTCTCTGCCGAAGTTATGGGCTCTTTCTTTTTTTTTAATCACTTACGAATTTATGTAGATGTGTTTGATTTTTTGGGGGTAAAACGATGAATAAAAGAAATTCGACTAATATAGTTTACTTTTTTATACAGAAGTTCGTCCTGTTTATGTAGACAGGAAGGACGTGCTTATTTCTTATCATCATCATCTACAATTATTATGTCCTACGTGAAGATCTGTCTGTCACTACAAAGAAAGCTATCTACTTCCTCTGTGTAAATAAAAATCAAACTAGGCATTGCTTACTGTAAGTTTTAAGTTGCTCTTATTTGTTTGCGTGGATGAGTCTGGAGGTCGGTAATTCCACGTCGAGTAGACACGTGCGCTGCCGTGCATCATGAACTTACAGTACTTGCCCTGATTCAGTAATTTTAGGGAACAAGTAGCTTACATAATAATATGTTGTCTACTGTCTGAATACAAATTACACAGAAATAGAGGCATGATAAATTTTTGGGTAGGGATAAGGGAAAATTCAGAGCTCTTCGACTAAAAATCATAAATTCCATGACGGTTAAACCAGTCGAGAGATTTAGTTAAATTGAGGTTCTTTCTGCAGAGAACATGGTGTTCTACACAATGAAATAGCCTGCAGTTGCTACAGCATTACTTCGTCTCCACATGGTTCATCGCTCAAGAAATGTGTCTGATTTAAACATAAAAGTACCAGTTTAGTAATTACTCATGATAATTTCAAGAGCTTCTATTCTCTTCTTGTCCCAACTATTTATCGTCCATGTTTCACTTCCATACATGGCTAACTCCATACAAATACTTTCAGAAATGACTTCCTGACACTTAAATCTATACTCGATGTTAACAAATTTCTCTTCTTCAGAAACGCCTTCCTTGCCATTGCCAGTCTACATTTTATATCCTCTCTACTTCGACCATCATCAGTTATTTTGCTCCCCAAATAGCAAAACTCCTTTACTACTTTAAGTGTCTCACTTCCTAATCTAATTTCCTCAGCATCACCCGACTTAATTCGACTACATTCCATTATCCTCGTTTTGCTTTTGTTGATTTTCATCTTATATCCTCGTTTCAAGAGTCTGTCCATTCCGTTCAACTGCTCTTCCAAGTCGTTTGCTGTCTCTGACAGAATGACAATGTCATCGGCGAACCTCAAAGTTTTCATTTCTTCTCCATGGATTGTAATACCTACTCCGAATTTTTCTTTTGTTTCCTTTACTGCTTGCTCAATATACATCTCTGGTGCTATTTAAAAAAAGCCGGTAGGCTTGGATGACTCTGTAGCCTGTTTATTTTAAGGTGGTAGCGGCAAACACTGACTATCCTAATGATTGAGGTACACACAGTGCAAGTGGTCGCTTGCTTTATCATAAATATATCTCCAACTTATTATCTTTACATACAAAAAAAAAAAAAAAAATTATCCTCTCAACGCCTTAAAATCGTAAGCTACACTCTTAATTTTTAAATGTGAAATTAGTAAATTTACTCATCGCACCTTTGTTGTCTTTGTCTGCGGTCACTTTCAGATCTCAATTTCACCATCAAATTAATGATTTTAGTACGAATGCATTTTGAGTTGCTGGTGTTATGAGGGGAAGTGGCAACAAAACGACTATTCGCGTTGGTGTGTAGAATATATGAGTCTGGCGACATACCATCTGACTTTCGGAAAAGCATCATCCACACAATTCCGAAGACGGCAAGAGCTGACAAGTGCGAGAACTATCGCACAATCAGCTTAACAGTTCATGCATCGAAACTGCTTACAAAAATAATATACAGAAGAATGGAAAAGAAAATTGAGAATGCGCTAGGTAACGATCAGTTTGGCTTTAGAAAAAGTAAAGGCACGAGAGAGGCAATTCTGACGTTTCGGCTAATAATGGAAGCAAGGCTAAAGAAAAATCAAGACACGTTCATAGGATTTGTCGACCTGGAAAAAGCGTTCGACAATATAAAATGGCGCAAACTGTTCAAGATTCTGAAAAAAGTAGGGGTTAGCTATAGGGAGAGACGGGTCATATACAATATGTACAACAACCAAGAGGGAATAATAAGAGTGGACGATCAAGAACGAAGTGCTCGTATTAAGAAGGGTGTAAGACAAGGCTGTAGCCTTTCGCCCCCACTCTTCAACCTGTACATCGAGGAAGCAATGACGGAAATAAAAGAAAGGTTCAGGAGTGGAATTAAAATACAAGGTGAAAGGATATCAATGATACGATTCGGTGATGACATTGCTATCCTGAGTGAAAGTGAAGAAGAATGAATTGATCTGCTGAACGGAATGAACAGTCTAATGAGTACACAGTATGGTTAGAGAGTAAATCAGAGAAAGACGAAGGTAATGAGAAGTAGTAGAAATGAGAACAGCGAGAAACTTAACATCAGGATTGATGGTAAGGAAGTCAATGAAGTTAAGGAATTCTGCTACCTAGGCAGTAAAATAACCAATGACGGACGGAGCAAGGAGGGCATCAAAAGCAGACTCGCTATGGCAAAAAAGGCATTTCTGGCCAAGAGAAGTCTACTAATATCAAATACCGGCCTTAATTTGAGGAAGAAATTTCTGAGGATGTACGTCTAGAGTACAGCATTGTATGGTAGTGAAACATGGACTGTGGGAATACCGGAACAGAAGAGAATCGAAGCATTTGAGATGTGGTGCTATAGACGAATGTTGAAAATTAGGTGGACTGATAAGGTAAGGAATGAGGAGGTTCTACGCAGGATCGGAGAGGAAAGGAATATGTGGAAAACACTGATAAGGAGAAGGGACAGGATGATAGGACATCTGCTAGGACATGAGGGAATGACTTCCATGGTACTAGAGGGAGCTGTAGAGGGCAAAAACTGTAAAGGAAGACAGAGATTGGAATACGTCAAGCAAATAATTCATCACAATAATGTATCACCACAATAAAATAAAAACTGTGAATGGCTGCTAGAGTATGAATGAGAACAGTGGCGTATTTAAGTTTACAAAAATAATAAGTTTTTATTCATCTTTGTATAACTACAATCGAGCTGATAAATAATACAAAAGAATTAAAAATTTAAATAAGGAAAATAATGGTGCTTGATTGGGAAAACATTCATTGGGGTGGAAACTACACAAGTTCTTCCATGAATTAATCCCTCTTACAACGCAATCAGACTCCATTTACAGGAATTCGCTGTGAGGCCAGATTGTGTTGAAATGGAATCAACTACGACTAGGTGCACCACAAACTATGGTTCTTGGAGAACAGGAAGCTGTGAATATCATTAAACAACCCTACGCCGGTGCAGCAGCACTTCACCCTTTCGCCTTGATTTAGGCGGCGGCAGAAAACGGCACGCTATGCGCGAAGGTCGGAGCGCAGCGGCACCTGTAATGTTGTGATGAGTCCACGAAAACTTGCAAACTATGCGGACTGGCGTTCTGATTATTAGAACGCGGGAAACTTCCTTATCAGAGCCCTGAAATCTCGGCAGATTTCAGTATGAGGTCCACTCGTTCGCTGTCTGGTCAATCAATTTGATTAGCAGCCTCGACGGCGCGTGCTGGAATTGCCAAACTTCAGACGGCCGACTCAGGACGAATAAGTTCACCCTCGTGACACGCGATGTTTCTGAGATAGCTCCACTGTCGGTACGTTTTAAAACTGCCACTAGTACTTAGTCCACCACAAGTTGCAGACCACAACCCTCACCCACAAGTTTTTGTTGTGAACGGCCAGTGTCGGTTGGCCAGTCAGTGTGCTCCCTGCCGCCGTTGGATAAGCAGCCGCTGCAGCAAGTCGTATAACCCTAGCTTACTTATTTGTTACATAGTTTAATTAATTTCTTTGCGTGTTTTTGGGTACTTGCATTGTTTAATTCATATATTTCGGGCGTATTATAGTAGTTGAGGGTTGTAGCATCGCGCCTTAGTACCTGAATAGTGCAAATTCGCGTAGTCGTCTGTCTTCTGTTTTTGTTGTGAACGGCCAGTGTCGGTTGGCCAGTCAGTGTGCTCCCTGCCGCCGTTGGATAAGCAGCCGCTGCAGCAAGTCGTATAACCCTAGCTTACTTATTTGTTAGATAGTTTAATTTCTTTGCGTGTTTTTGGGTACTTGCATTGTTTAATTCATATATTTCGGGCGTATTATAGTATTTGACAGTTGTAGCATCGCGCTTTAGTGTTTACTTCGTAGATTCTTATTTAAATTGCGTGTGAGTTTCGTATAGGAGGTGCAATTTCGAGTTTTAGTTACTGTAATCGTAAATTCAGCAGATTGTAGCGCAGTCGTTAGGCATTTGTACAGGTTAGTTGATACATTCTTTGTGTGTTCCGCTTGCGTTATCTAGGCACGGACTCGTGTTTCAGTAACTGTTGTTAAACATCAATTAGAATGGACAGGGACTGCGATTGCTGTGTTCGGATGAGGGCTGACTTGGCATCCCTTCGCTCACAGCTGCAATCGGCGCTGACTTCGGTCGCGCAGCTTGAGGCTGTTGCCAATGGGCACCACTGTGGGGAGCCGGACTCGGGTATCACGGGGATGTCAACCTCATCCCGTCTGTCCCCAGATCGGTCTGCCGCTGTGGTTGCCCCGGTTGCTGCCCGCAGTGGGGCTGAGCCCTCGCCTGTGGTTGATTGGGAGGTCGTTCCAAGGCGTGGCAGGCAGCGAAAGGCGTCCCCGGAGGCTGATCAGAAAGCCTCCCCGGTGCGTCTGACAAACCGGTTTCAGGCACTGTCTCTGGCTGAGCCAGATGCAGCCGCCTGCCCTGTTTCAGAGGATCATTCTCAGCCTTCAAGGTCCGGGCAATCGCAGAGGGTGGGCTTACTGGTAGTTGGGAGCTCCAATGTTAGGCGCGTAATGGGGCCCCTTAGGGATATGGCGGCTAAGGAGGGGAAGAAATCCAGTGTGCACTCCGTGTGCATTCCGGGAGGAGTCACTCCTGATGTGGAAAGGGTCCTTCCGGATGCCATGAAGAGCACAGGGTGCAGCCAGCTGCAGGTGGTGGCACATGTCGGCACTAATGACGTGTGTCGCTTTGGATCTGAGGAAATTCTCTCTGGATTCCAGCGGCTATCTGATTTGGTGAAGGCTGCCGGTCTTGCTTACGAGATGAAGGCAGAGCTCACCATCTGCAGCATCGTTGACAGAACCGACTGCGGACCTTTGGTGCAGAGCCGGGTGGAGGGTCTGAATCAGAGGCTCAGACGGTTTTGCGACCGTATTGGCTGCAGATTCCTTGACTTGCGCCATAGGGTGGTGGGGTTTCGGGTTCCGCTGAATAGGTCAGGAGTTCACTACACTCAGCTGGCGGCTACACGGGTAGCGGAGGCTGTGTGGCGTGGACTGGGCGGTTTTTTAGGTTAGAAGGCCTCGGGAAAGTGCGGGATGGGCTGCAATGTCAAAGGGTGCTTGGCAATTACAGGACGTGCTTGGATCAAGGAACAGTCGGAATTATAGTTGTAAACTGTTGTAGTTGCGCTGGAAAAGTCCCTGAGCTTCAAGCGCTAATAGAAAGCACAGAAGCTGATATCGTTATAGGTACAGAAAGCTGGCTAAAGCCTGAAATAAGTTCTGCAGAAATTTTTACGAAGTCTCAGACGGTGTTCAGGAAAGATAGATTAGGCAGAATTGGTGGTGGAGTGTTGGTGTCTGTCAGTAGTGGTTTATCTTGTAGTGAAGTCGAAGTAGATACTCCGTGCGAATTGGTGTGGGTGGAGGTTATACTTAACAGCCGAATTAAGTTAATAATTGGCTCCTTCTACCGACCCCCAGACTCCGATGATACAGTTGCGGAACAGTTCAGAGAAAGTTTGAGTCTCGTAGCAAATAAATACCCCACTCATACGGTTATAGTTGGTGGGGACTTCAACCTACCCTCGGTATGTTGGCAAAAATACTTGTTCAAAACCGGTGGTAGGCAGAAAACGTCTTCCGAGATTGTCCTAAATGCATTCTCCGAAAATTATTTCGAGCAGTTAGTCCACGAACCCACGCGAATTGTAAATGGTTGCGAAAACACACTTGACCTCTTGGCCACAAACAATCCAGAGCTGATAGAGAGCATCATGACATACAGGGATTAGTGATCACAAGGTCATTGTAGCTAGGCTCAATACCATTTCTTCCAAATCCATCAGAAACAAACGCAAAATAATTTTATTTAAAAAAGCGGATAAAGTGCCACTAGAAGCCTTCCTAAAAGACAATTTCCATTCCTTCCGAACTGACTATGCGAATGTAGACGAGATGTGGCTCAAATTCAAAGATATAGTAGCAACAGCAATTGAGATATTCATACCTCATAAATTGGTAAGAGATGGAACGGATCCCCCGTGGTACACAAAAAAGGTCCGAACGCTGTTGCAGAGGCAACGGAAAAAGCATGCGAAGTTCAGAAGAATGCGAAATCCTGAAGATGGGCTAAAATTTACAGACGCGCGAAATTTGGCACGTACTTCGATGCGAGATGCCTTTAATAGGTTCCACAACGAAACATTGTCTCGAAATTTGGTAGAAAATCCGAAGAAATTCTGGTCGTATGTAAAGTACACAAGCGGCAAGACGCAGTCAATACCTACGCTGCGCAGTGCCGATGGTACTGTTATCGACGACTGTGCCGCTAAAGCGGAGTTATTGAACGCAGTTTTCCGAAATTCCTTCACCAGGGAAGACGAATGGAATATTCCAGAATTTGAAACACGAACATCTGCTAGCATGAGTTTCTTAGAAGTAGATACCTTAGGGGTTGCGAAGCAACTCAAATCGCTTGATACGGGCAAGTCTTCAGGTCCAGATTGTATACCGATTAGGTTCCTTTCAGATTACGCTGATACTATAGCTCCCTACTTAGCACTCATATACAACCGCTCGCTCACCGATAGATCTGTACCTACAGATTGGAAAATTGCGCAGGTCGCACCAGTGTTCAAGAAGGGTAGTAGGAGTAATCCATTTAACTACAGACCTATATCATTGACGTCGGTTTGCAGTAGGGTTTTGGAGCATATACTGTATTCAAACATTATGAATCACCTCGAAGAGAACGATCTATTGACACGTAATCAGCATGGCTTCAGAAAACATCGCTCTTGTGCAACGCAGCTAGCTCTTTATTCGCACGAAGTAATGGCCGCTATCGACAGGGGATCTCAAGTTGATTCCGTATTTCTAGATTTCCGGAAAGCTTTTGACACCGTTCCTCACAAGCGACTTCTAATCAAGCTGCGGAGCTATGGGGTATCGTCTCAGTTGTGCGACTGGATTCGTGATTTCCTGTCAGGAAGGTCGCAGTTCGTAGTAATAGACGGCAAATCATCGAGTAAAAGTGAAGTGATATCAGGTGTTCCCCAGGGAAGCGTCCTGGGACCTCTACTGTTCCTGATCTATATAAATGACCTGGGTGACAATCTGAGCAGTTCTCTTAGACTGTTCGCAGATGATGCTGTAATTTACCGTCTAGTAAGGTCATCCGAAGACCAGTATCAGCTGCAAAGCGATTTAGAAAAGATTGCTGTATGGTGTGTCAGGTGGCAGTTGACGCTAAATAACGAAAAGTGTGAGATGATCCACATGAGTTCCAAAAGAACTCCGTTGGAATTCGATTACTCGATAAATAGTACAATTCTCAAGGCTGTCAATTCAACTAAGTACCTGGGTGTTAAAATTACGAACAACTTCAGTTGGAAGGACCACATAGATAATATTGTCGGGAAGGCGAGCCAAAGGTTGCGTTTCATTGGCAGGACACTTAGAAGATGCAACAAGTCCACTAAAGAGACAGCTTACACTACACTCGTTCGTCCTCTGTTAGAATATTGCTGCGCGGTGTGGGATCCTTACCAGGTGGGATTGACGGAGGACATCGAGAGGGTGCAAAGAAGGGCAGCTCGTTTTGTATTATCGCGTTATAGAGGAGAGAGTGTGGCAGATATGATACACGAGTTGGGATGGAAGTCATTACAGCATAGACGTTTTTCGTCGCGGCGAGAGCTTTTTACGAAATTTCAGTCACCAACTTTCTCTTCCGAATGCGAAAATATTTTGTTGAGCCCAACCTACATAGGTAGGAATGATCATCAAAATAAAATAAGAGAAATCAGAGCTCGAACAGAAAGGTTTAGGTGTTCGTTTTTCCTGCTCGCTGTTCGGGAATGGAATAGTAGAGAGATAGTATGATTGTGGTTCGATGAACCCTCTGCCAAGCACTTAAATGTGAATTGCAGAGTAGTCATGTAGATGTAGACATGTAGATGTAAATACCTGCAGTTCTCCGGCAGGGGAGAAGCAGAAGATGAAGATGCAAACAATCACAATCAATTGCCACCAACCCTCGTACAGGATCCGAATTAGCAGAAAAGATCCGCCTCCACATTGTACAAACCAATTGTACTATCATCCACTCACTGAATCTCCTCTTTTGACTGTTCTGTGGCGTGGTAGCCAATCCAGACAGAGGACCAGGGTTCCCACGCTCAGGAACCAAGCCTCTTTTTTGTACATATTGAGGGGAACCAATCAGTGATTGAAAATCTCTCTTGTCTGACCAAAGAAGATTTTGTACTAGGGAGACGACACTCTCACGGTAACCTCCAACATGTTTTGGCAAAAAAGTCTATCTAGATGGGACCACAGTAACTAGTTTACAAAGAGATCTAATCTCATCAATTTGGTGTGTGTTTGCATATAAAAACAACAATATCGGAGTTTGGAATCCGCATTGATGCAAAACACCTTGTTATTTTTTTACGTATGTATACCCCAAACTAGTTTCGGCGACAAATATCACCATCATCAATGGCTTCTTTAAATCCAAAACATTCAGAAAATAGAATAGTTATACAAATACAGTAACACACTATTACATTTTTACCTTTCCTTTTTTGAAATATACACTACTGGCCATTAAAATTCCTACACCAAGAAGAAATGCAGATGATAAACGGGTATTCATTGGACAAATATATTATACTAGAACTGACAAGTGATTACATTTTTACGCAATTTGGGTGCGTAGATCAGTACCCAGAACAACAACCTCTGGCCGTAATAACGGCCTTGATACGCCTGGGCATTGAGTCAACCAGATCTTGGATGGCGTGTACAGGTACAGCTGCCCATGCACCTTCAACATGATACCACAGTTCATCAAGAGTAATGACTGGCGTATTGTGACGAGCCAGTTGCTCGGCCACCATTGACCAGACGATTTCAATTGGTGAGAGATCTGGAGAATGTGCTCGCCAGGGCAGCACTCGAACATTTTATGTATCCAGAAAGGCCCGTGCAGGACCTGCAACATGTGGTCGTGCATTATCCTGCTGAAATTTACGGTTTCGTAGGAATCTAATGAATGGTAGAGCCACGGGTCGTAACACATCTGAAATGTCCACTGTTAAAAGTGCCGTCAATGCGAACAAGAGATGAGTGAGACGTGTAACCAATGGCACCCCATACCATCACGACGGGTGATACGCCAGTTTGGCGATGACGAATACTCTCTTCTAATGTGCGTTCACCGCGATGTCGCCTAACACTGATGCGACTATCATCATACTGTGAACAGAACCTGGATTCATCCGAAAAAATTACGTTTTGCCATTCGTGCACCCAGGTTCGTCGTTGAGTACACCAACGCAGGCGCTCCTGTCTGTCATGCAGCGTCAAGGGTAACCGTAGCCATGGTCTCCGAGCTGATAGTCCGTGCTGCTGCAAACGTCGTCGAACTGTTCGTGCAGATGGTTGTTGTCTTGCAAACGTCCCCATCTGTTGACTCAGGGATCGACACGTGGCTGAACGATCCGTTACAGCCATGCGGATAAGATTCCTGTCATCTCGACTGTTAGTGATACGAGGCCGTTGGGATCCAGCACGTCGTTCAGTATTACCCTCTTGAACCCACCGATTCCATATTCTGCTAACAGTCATTGGATCTCGACCAACGCGAACAACAATGTCGCGATAAGATAAACCACAATCGCGATAGGCTAAAATCAGACTTTTATCAAAGTCGGAAACGTGATGGTACGCATTTCTCCTCCTTACGCAAGGCATCACAACAACGTTTCACCAGGCAACGCTGGTCAACTGCTGTTTGTGTATGAGAAATCAGTTGAAAACTTTCCTCGTGTCAGCAGGTTGTAGGTGTCGCCACCGGCGCCAACGTTGTGTGAATGCTCTGAAAAGCTAATCATTTGCATATCACAGCATCTTCTTCCTGTCTGTTAAATTTCGCGTCTGTAGCACGTCTCTTCGTGGTGTAACAATTTTAATGGCCACTAGTGTACGAGTTCATCGCAGATGCAGACACGCCACAATGCATCTCCCCTTTTGCCACGGTAGAAAACCACTCCTTTACATAACAAATAGAACTGTCTAATCTTTGTTTCTGTGCGATCCTTGACTCTCCCCAACAAGACTGACAGAGCTGGGTCTTTTTCATGTTCTCTCCAGATGTCCTTCAAGCTCGCGGTCACATAAATTTCAATTGTTACATTTTTATACAGGGTGTTACAAAATGGTACTGCCAAACTTCCAGGAAACATTCCTCACACACAAATAAAGAAAAGATGTTATGTGGAGATGTGTCCAGAAACGCTTAATTTGCATGTTAGAGCTCATTTTAGTTTCTTCCACCTACGCTCAATGGAGCACGTTATCATGATTTCATACAGGATACTCTGTGCTGCTAGAACATGTGCCTTTACAAGTACGACACAACATGTGGTTCATGCACGATGGAGGTCCTGCACATTTCAGTCGAAGTGTTCGTACGTTTCTCAAAAACAGATTCGGTGAATGATGGATTGATAGACGCGGACCAATTCCATGACTTCCACGCTCTCCTGACCTCAACCCTCTTGACTTTCATTTATGGGGGCATTTGAAAGCTCTTGTCTACGCAACCCCGGTACCAAATGTAGAGACTCTTTGTGCTCGTGTTGTGGACGGGTGTGATACAATACGCCTTTCCCCAGGGCTGCATCAGTGCATCAGGGATTCCATGCGACGGAGTGTGGATGCATGTATCCTCGCTAACGGAGGACATTTTGAACATTTCCTGTAACAAAGTGTTTGAAGTCACGCTGGTTTGTTCTGTCGCTGTGTGTTTCCATTCCATGATTAATGTGATTTGAAGAGAAGTAATAAAATGAGCTCTAACATGGAAAGTAAGCGTTTCCAGACACATGTCCACATAACATATTTTCTTTCCTTGTGTGTGAGGAATGTTTCCTGAAAGTTTGGCCGTACCTTTTGTTAACACCCTGTACAGTATAGACTAAAGTGCTCCTACTGCAATGGATTCATACTATTTTTCTTCAATCCTACAGGTGATCATGACAAAGCATTAGCAATGATGTTCTCTTCCCCAGGTATGTGAATGATTGTAAAATAAAATTCTTGCAATGCGTGGACCCATTTTGTCAGTCTTTTATTGCAGAGCTTTGCTGTGAGAAGAAACTCTAAAGCCTTGTGGTCGGTTTATACTCTCGTTTTTCGACCATACAAAAAGAATCTGTATTTCTCACAGCCCCAGACGACCGCTAGTGCTTTCA
The DNA here is from genome assembly GCF_023897955.1 of Schistocerca gregaria. Taxonomy (NCBI): domain Eukaryota; kingdom Metazoa; phylum Arthropoda; class Insecta; order Orthoptera; family Acrididae; genus Schistocerca; species Schistocerca gregaria. The sequence continues at coordinate 223,716,907 of NC_064925.1, read as the reverse complement.
TGACTGAGCAAATTTTTTCGCATTTACTCAGGACACGGCTTCTGAAAGCTATGGTTTTGTGTAGCATATTACCACCTTCTTTGTAACTCCGAAAGATCATGACCCCCAGACGAGAATAGGAGCTGTCCGTGACCATACAAAATTCCTCTTCTAGATTGAGGTGAGACAGGATTGTCGCATTAATTTTTGAGCTCATGAAGCTCGTCCTGAGCCACGTCATCCGACTTATTTCCAGTGAGATGGCAAAACTGTGGTGTTGCCTACTGTTTAATTTGTATAAACATCTTGTAGAAATTGACAATTCCAAGAACTCCATGGAGTTGTTTTTTGTTGTTGGGATAGGAAATTTTGCTATTGCTTCTATTTTTCCTGGATCCAGAGAGATCCCCTTTGCCTTAAAGACGTGGTCTAGGAATTTAACTTTGGATGTCCCGATACATGACTGGGTAATATTTGCAGTGACATTACACTTTCTCTCCTTACGTCATGTTGTGTTGCCTCCATGGCGGCTCTGCAATCAGTGGATTATCCGCATATTTGGTGATCTTTCACTTAATAGAGTCAATAAGGATTTTGTCTAGTCCTCTAATGAAAGTAACCGAAGAGACATTCAGACCAAATGGTAACCGTTGGAATTTATAGCGTTTACCGGGTGCAAGGAATACCGTGTACTTCCGGCAGTCCGGTCAGAAGGTTATTTGCCTTACCTTAAATCGATCGAGGAGAAAACAGTGACTCCACAGAAATTTTGTAGCAGCTTTTCTAGCTTCTCCGGTCGGTCAGTTTCTAGTTCAATTATCGTGTTGATTTGGAGCGAATGTAGCACCAAGCGAATATTGCTGTCTTGTTTCTCAAACTCAGTGATTGGATTAATGTACTTGGAAGTCGCTGGTTCGATACTACCATCAACCAGGATTTTTTTATGTCCAAGTAGACTTCCTCCCGGTATGCTAGTGGTATCATGTAGAATTTATTGTGGTCTCGTACCCAGAACTCATATTCGAAGTTTCCAATTGATCTGTATTTGGCAAGAATATATCGATGTTCCCTCTTAACAGACTCGTCAAATCCTACTTGTCGCGCGTTGGAGTTTTTTCTAGGTTGTTCAACATCCCTCGTGTACCACTTGCTTCGTTTGTGTTGCCTCTTGTGCTGTCGGTCTACTTCCGTATCGACGCGGGGATCCGTCGGCTCCTTCCCCATTGCGAGTGTAGCTCAGGTTTAAACACTCATCCGCGGTCTGTACTCGTATTGCTCGATCTGTAAATGACAGTTTGGCAACTCCCTCTTTCTGTAGGATTATTCCACCCTTCCTACATCGAGAACGGCCTGCTGTTCTCTTAAAAAGTCCATTCCAAACACTATCTTGATAGACAGAGCGGGGACTACGAGGAAGTTTGTCTCTAAAATATGCTCTTCGCAGTTAACCACCAGTCGACTTTGAATCTGCACCTCAGTGTTCAACTGGGACTTAACTGCTGTGGTCATCAGTCCCCTAGAACTTAGAACTACTTAAACCTGACCAACCTAAGAACATCACACACATCCATGCCCGAAGCAGGATTCGAACCTGCGAGAGTAGGTGCTTACCCGTCAAGGTATCTTTTAATTTTGTCTTAGTGATTTTGTGTACAGGCCATGGGTGCTTTTCAAGGTATCTAATTGTATGTGCTGTCTGATATGGCTATAATGTTGCTCCGACTAACGCTAATTCCTGTCAGCCCGGCGTCACCAACGGTTACATGAACGAAGGGTGTAAATCCTGTCTGCTAATCACCCTTTTTTCCCAAGCAACAGTTCGCCTATATTCTCATACTCTAATAAGTTGCTGTTGCCCGTACCGATTTTATGTGCGGCTTCGGATAGGGCTGAGGCCCCAGTGTCTGTCAGTCAGATACTGTGAAGAGTTCTACCGCTGTTTCTGTTTGAGGGGTTAGATGGTCTGATTTCCACTTCGTTGTTATGGCGATCACGTCGCGGACTTCACCTACGAATACCTCCATTACTCCTTATTTGCTCTAAGTTCCAGACTTGCTGCACGAAGTGGTTAGAATCTTTCATTTCCCTCCTGTTGCTGTTTCCATTTTCGTGAAAGGTAACATCGTAGTCCCTCGTCTGCTTCTATCATTCCATTGAGGCTCATTATTAAATCTTTGGCCTTGATACTGATCTCTTGTTGTCCTGTTTCTATTTGTATTTTGCCCGTCGTTATTGAATCCAGACGCACCTTGCGAGTTTTGTGCATTATGTCTCATACAGTCCCTCGCGTTTTGTGCTTCCTACACAAAGTCTAATTCCGTAGAGCGCTCTTGAATGAATCTATTGTGTCGTTACATTTATCAATGAGCAGTTCCTGGTACTTAAATGGCAGTTTCATGTAGAAGTGTCGCCTTATCTCCTTATCACTATATGGATGGTCAGATAAACGTTCTTATTGACAAGCGTCTTGAAAACCTTTACTGGACAGCGGGAGCCCGATGCTTCGTACTCCTTCCCCAACATTATCTCCTGTTTAATTGTTTCTTGGGTCTCCTGTGACCAATAGGTAATTAGGAGAGCCTCTATGAATTCGTCGTAGCTGCGACAGTTCGCTGCAGTTGCTCTGCTATTGAACTTACCAGGTGTCCACACACAAATTACAATTTGTATATTAGTGACTATGACATGGGTAGTGCCCTGTTATACTAAGCAACCCATGACTTGGGGTGAAATGAACTGTGGTTGAGATAAAATGTTTTAAGTCAAAGTTTTCGTAGTTTTGCACCCCTGGACTTTCTCTAAACTCTGGCGCGCACCCGAGATTTCATGTCCTACTGATCTCTTTATGGTGTAGTACCCTTGGCTCGTATCAGCAGAGTCATGTAGTAACGTTTCCGTACGTCTGTGTCACGATAAGTTGTCGTCCGGATCAGTTCTCTGTGTACTTGCACCCTTGACTGCGCGCTCTCGGTCGAGTATCGTAACCCCTTTAATCGAGCGCTCGTGCAGCGTATCGGCCTAAGCCGTGGGTGTGGCGGCAGATTCGGTTTCACTATTTTTTTTTGGCATTCCTGGTGACCAATGAGCTCACGGCGTCTTGGAAGGGCGCAAATTCACAGTACACTGCTGTGAGGTGGGCAGCTGGGCTATACGCGGCCTGTCCTCTTCCCCAAGAGAGAAATTTGTGGCACATTTATGGAGGAGAGGCAATTCCCGAAGAGACTGGAGTGGTGGCTCCAGGAAAGTGTTCTGCAGTGGCAGGGACTCGAACATAGAAGCGGGTCCAAAGCCAGGTGGCACAGAGATGGTCCTGAAGAGAGGAGGTCATACCCAGCTTAGATTGGGCAGAACCGAACCTGGAAGGTCATCATCAACGAATAGTGACTAGGCAGTCAAAAGTAGCAACATTTGGCTGGGACAAGCTTACGACAAAACTTCCAAGACTGGAGAATGGGAGCACAGAGAAAGACCAGTTGAATCCAATGGAGGGTGTCCAAAGAGAACAAGAAGACACTGTCGCAGGAGACAACTATGGCCACAGACATCCAGGAGCAGCTAGCAGCGTGGGTTGGTGCAGAGTAGTCACCTAGATGTGCATCTTCATATTTTCGAGGCGCAAAGAGTGATCCATAAAATTTCGGGGGGGGGGGGGGGCAGCCGCACAAATTGGACTTCTTCTAATATTTCGTCTTAATACCGTCCAGCCATCTTCAGAGTGAGCCGAGGTGACAGACGCTCCAGCATTTGCTCCGTCCTTTCAAACCAGTGGGCTGCAGCACTGCGCATGCGACCACAGATACACAAGGCGCCAGGGACGTTGATCGGTGGCGGAGAGGTATGACATATGCATGGAATTAGATCTATGGCTGCGCAGTCGATCCACGCGGTGATAGCAATGTACCACTACCAGCTGTATCGTCGCGACGTCTTTGTGATTTAATTGCAGAAACTACCGGATTCAATGATATGTTCAAGCTGAGGCCACTATCTCTATTAATTAAATTCGCCACCAACTGAGTACCAATTGCTTCTTTCACTACTGAGTCCCAGAAAGGTGAAGTGGAGGCAAAAATTTCGACGCTATCGTACACTATAGAGTGCCCAGTTTCAATACAGTGCTCTGCCATCACAGATTTATTAGGTTGTAATACCCGGGTGTACCTGCGGTGCTCTGCGCATCTCTCCTAGACAGTACGTATCGCCTGTCCGATGTATGAACGGCAGCATTCACAGGGGATCTTATAAACATCAGGCTTTCGAAGCACCAAATCATCTTTAATGGAACCCAGGGGTACTGCTGTCTTTGGAGGAGGGAGAAAACTCACTTTCACTTTGTGCTTACTGAGGATCCGTCCTATTTTTGGCGATAGGCTTCCCACGTATGACAGAAAAGTCATCGTTTAAAAACTTTCCGTGTCTTCTTCTGCTTTTCATATACCCACAGTTGGTTTCACCTGTAGCGCCTTACGTATCTGATGTGGAGAGTATCCGTTAGTTTCAAAAACTCTCGTCAGGTGTAGAAGCTCGTCATCCAGACTTATCTCGTCAGCAATGACGTGTGCTCTGTATACTAGAGTTCTGAGTACACTCATGGTCTGCGAAGGATGGTGGCAGCTGTTTGCACGTAAGTATAAATCCGTATGGGTCGGATTTCGATATAGTGCGTGTCTCAAAGTGCCGAGATGACTGACCCTCCAGCATCTTTGCGCCTTACCAACACATCCAGAAAAGGGAGGTATCCATCTTTTTCGATTTCCATCGTGAACTGAATTTGTCTCTGAATGGCATTCAGATGATCGAAAACTTCTTTTGTCTTGTCTTCACCATGGGGCCACACTTCGAACGTGTATTCAACATACCTTCAAAACATTGTGGGCTTCAAGCTAGCAGATTCCAGCGCCTTCTTCTCGAAGTCCTCCACAAAAAAGTTGGCCATCAAAGGCGAGGCGACAAAGGACTACCCATGGCCACACCATCAGTCTGTCCATAAAATTCGTTATTGAATAAAAAATAAATTTTGGAGCTTCAGTCACCTCGCCTCACTCTGAAGATGGCTTTCCGGTATTCAGACGAAATATTAGATGAAGAAGTCGAATTTATGCGGCTGCACACCCGAAATTTTGAGTATTGTTATCTAGAGTTGGCAATATGTGTGCCATAACGTTGCCCGTGGGAGAACAAAGAAAGTGCATGAGGAGTGTGTGACCCCCATGCAGAAGGAAAGAGGCTCTGGAAGGCGACATGGGATCTGAGAATGTGGGTCGAGTTTCGGCAAGAGATGGACATTAAGGTGTAACTGAGGGCTATTTGTTTGGAAGTGACAAGCTGTGCTCAGAGGAATTTGCGGAGTGACATCACCATTGGATAGATAGGGTGAGTTTACAAAAAGGTCAGAGGCAGAGGGCTTAGGAAGCGCATGAGCATGTCTAATGTAGAAAAGCATTTTAGGCCAACAGCTGTGGGCTGGTGGTGAGGGCAGCAGTGGTGCTGGCTGTGGTTGGGGTGCTGTAACCTGAAGAGTGACTGAGGATGGTGGAAGTTATGGGCCCAACAGCAGCACTGGGACAAGGGTCCAGTGAAGGTAACAGGGCCAGTGGATGTGCTAAGGCCAATGGAGGTGCTGGGGCCAGTGGATGTACTGGAGCCAGTGGTGGCACTTGGTCTGGTGGAGGTTCTGGGCTCATGAGGGCAGTACAAGTGGGTTAGCTGTCAGAGCAGGCCAGGAGGAAATCATCAGTATGCAGAGGCCTGGAGAAGTAAATCAGCTGCGCAAAGAAGGCAGATCACAAATCCAAGATATCACTGACCTGCAGAGGATGCAGAGGCCATGTCATCCATGCTGGGAGTGAGGCAGTGTCTCGATGAGTGAGCTGCCAGAAAAGGTGTGCTGTATAATACCAGTTAAAGTTGACCGGCATATTTCTTCTTGCACAACCAAGTTATTCAAGTGTTACAATACTTCAGCACTGGGTCAGTGTAGGATAACTTTGTTGAAAGATATCGATTCCAATGTAAAAAATATTACAATGCGTTACTAAAGCCCTAGCCCGTCATTCTGCAGTGAGGTCAAGTTTATGAGTACCACCTAATCACTTCAGCTTTAACAATCAATAGACGAAGACCTTGATAACAGTGACATCAGAGTCTCCTTAAATCAAATCCAAAACCTCAAATACAAAAATCTTACAAGAATATCACCATATTCAATCAATATCTGTCGTTGTGACGCTCCAGACACAGCTGGAGGACTCGTATTCAAGTGAAGTCGTAGAATTTCAGTGTCTCGTTTGAAAATCTATGCATACTATACGCACATCCACAATCACACACAGTCAAAATCAACTAATGCCGAACTATCAGTAGCTATCAGTCACAATACAAGTTTCTCACTCTCGACGTTGGTTTGACACAGATATTTACACCTTCAAAAACAGAAAAGGAGTAGCGAACCTAAACACACATCAATCCTTATCCATGCATTCCACAAATGAAAAAATTTACACACCGTATCAAGCCTTATGCACACAGAACAGTGCCCAACACTTCAATAAAAAACAACAAAAGTGGAACGGTTGCAGCTAACAGCGTAGGCATCTAATTGTTCACACAACCACGTAGCATTGGCAACAGAGTGAAGGAATTTGCACTTTTGCTAGACAAGGCAAGAAAAGCAAATAATATGACATATAATCACTGAACGCGATAGAGCAAGTACAGACACACACAAATAAGAATTTCGGCACAAAAACCGAAAAGCAAGCATTAATTAACGGGTAATACACATAAATAACTTCCACCTACATAAAAAGTCATTAATAAAGAACTGGAAAGCATGAGATATGGAATGACCACTGACAGCTTAGAAGCCAGAACTAGGAAACCAACTAGCCACTATGCCCCAGAAGGCAGTGAAAGTAACCAAATAGCAAGTAAGCCAAAGTAAACAGAAAGAGCAACTAGTCGACTCCTGAATATGATGCAGAATCACCGAACTACAACGTGGAGCACACTCCGACACAGAGAGGGAGGCTGTCTGACTCTAGGAACAACGTCTCAGTGCCAAAACACTTGTTAGTGAAAAAGTTAAAAAAGGTTACCCACATCGCCACTGTTATGTCTGAGTTGTGGGTGATGCGTATTACTAATGAATATATGTGCCCAGATAGCAAAAGAACAGTTATCGTGTCGCCTTAAGCAAGTACAACAGAAAGTAGCTCCCGAATTAAAACAAATTCAAACAATATCTGAGCCTTCGCGGCTTTAATTTTGGCAGGCATGGCGCTCTGTCTGGAGCTACGGTCTTCGGTCGAGGCGTGTGTTGTTGATTTGGCGGAGCCTGGTACTGACAGTCAGCTGGAGGGCACGTGGCTCGCAAGTTGATGCTTTTGGGGTAAATTTCACGTCCTCCCAGAATATCCCGCATTTTGGAAAACTGTATATTTATTTGTTATTCTCAATGTTTCTTCTGGTGTGTACCAATTGGGTGTCACATTTAAATTCCATGTTCTCCCAGATTATGAGATTTTGGGCAATGTACACTCCTGGAAATGGAAAAAAGAACACTTTGACACCGGTGTGTCAGACCCACCATACTTGCTCCGGACACTGCGAGAGGGCTGTACAAGCAATGATCACACGCACGGCACAGCGGACACACCAGGAACCGCGGTGTTGGCCGTCGAATGGCGCTAGCTGCGCAGCATTTGTGCACCGCCGCCGTCAGTGTCAGCCAGTTTGCCGTGGCATACGGAGCTCCATCGCAGTCTTTAACAGTGGTAGCATGCCGCGACAGCGTGGACGTGAACCGTATGTGCAGTTGACGGACTTTGAGCGAGGGCGTATAGTGGGCATGCGGGAGGCCGGGTGGACGTACCGCCGAATTGCTCAACACGTGGGGCGTGAGGTCTCCACAGTACATCGATGTTGTCGCCAGTGGTCGGCGGAAGTTGCACATGCTCGTCGACCTGGGACCGGACCGCAGCGACGCACGGATGCATGCCACGACCGTAGGATCCTATGCAGTGCCGTAGGGGACCGCACCGCCACTTCCCAGCAAATTAGGGACACTGTTGCTCCTGGGATATCGGCGAGGACCATTCGCGACCGTCTCCATGAAGCTGGGCTACGGTCCCGCACACCGTTAGGCCGTCTTCCGCTCACGCCCCAACATCGTGCAGCCCGCCTCCAGTGGTGTCGCGACAGGCGTGAATGGAGGGACGAATGGAGACGTGTCGTCTTCAGCGATGAGAGTCGCTTCTGCCTTGGTGCCAATGATGGTCGTATGCGTGTTTGGCGCCGTGCAGGTGAGCGCCACAATCAGGACTGCATACGACCGAGGCACACAGGGCCAACACCCGGCATCATGGTGTGGGGAGCGATCTCCTACACTGGCCGTACACCTCTGGTGATCGTCGAGGGGACACTGAACAGTGCACGATACATCCAAACCGTCATCGAACCCACTGTTCTACCATTCCTAGACCGGCAAGGGAACTTGCTGTTCCAACAGGACAATGCACGTCCGCATGTATCCCGTGCCACCCAACGTGCTCTAGAAGGTGTAAGTCAACTACCCTGGCCAGCAAGATCTCCGGATCTGTCCCCCATTGAGCATGTTTGAGACTGGATGAAGCGTCGTCTCACACGGTCTGCACGTCCAGCACGAATGCTGGTCCAACTGAGGCGCCAGGCGGAAATGGCATGGCAAGCCATTCCACAGGACTACATCCAGCATCTCTACGATCATCTCCATGGGAGAATAGCAGCCTGCATTGCTGCGAAAGGTGGATATACACTGTACTAGTGCCGACATTGTGCATGCTCTGTTGCCTGTGTCTATGTGCCTGTGGTTCTGTCAGTGTGATCATGTGATGTATCTGACCCCAGGAATGTGTCAATAAAGTTTCCCCTTCCTGGGACAATGAATTCACGGTGTTCTTATTTCAATTTCCAGGAGTGTATATTTACGAGAATTTAAGTGTTGTTGTCAATATTTCTGCTGGTGTGTACCAGATGGAAGTCACATTTAAATTTTATGTCTGCCCAGCTTTGCTTATATTTTGGGGGAACGTGTATTTAATTGTTTAAGAGACTTTATTGAAGCTGATACATCGTTATGGGCTTTCCAACAGTCACCGTCAGTGTCGTGACTTGTTATCCTTTGTGTATTTTGGATGGACGTTATTCACTGGTTTAACGTGTTATCCGTGCTTGGAAATTGTTAGCAAATTTAGTGGTAGTCATTTGTAATTCATTTTACTGATAAATCTTAGTTTCTTGAACCAGCATGCAGCCACGTCTAGCTGGTGTGACTTCCTGCTTATATTTGGGAGCTGTTTCAAGCCCTGGCGTTTATGGTATAAACTGTTATAGATTGTTATTAATGAAGTGAGTCTGTTCAAGTTCTTTAAACTATTGTGAGCGTTGTTATTCTTTTAACAAGGTTTTTCAAATAGTAACCAGCAGGTCGTGATGTAGAAATAAAATGCTACAGTCTTTGTTGTGAAAATGTGCGGCTTGGTGGGTAACTGCCTACTACAAATCCAAAGGTGCGTGATTAGATTCCGAGACAGTGCTAGGCTATTTTCTGTCACTTATCATTTCTTTCACTACTGGCACTGGGCATTTGTGTGTTAGTGTAAAAATGCCAGTTTATACCATGATTCTGGGTCCATGTTAAAGTGCAGTTTCTCCTATAACTGGCTTTATCATTTCAAAAGTCACAGAAAGTTAGGCATAATATTGTAGTCAAGCAATAACGTGCGTTTCATGAAACAAAGAATGACGAAATATGTGGGTTCACGTTCCATGTGTTTTTCCCTAAAATTATGCCAATTCTTGATGTGAAGTATCACGATCATCCTGATCTGCTAAGAGTTCGACACCAAACACAATTACAGTTGCGCTAACGTTAATTACACTATCTGTCCCAGTAGGGTATAGCTGACGTAAATGAAGTCCATGTTGATGTACTCGCGATGATTTGTGGGTTTCGACGAATATGAGGCCATAGGATATGACGTGTGTGCTGCACGCTTGGAGTTGAGCTACTGTCGCAGGTTCGAATCCTGTCTCGGGCATGGCTGTGTGTGATGTCCTTAGGTTAGTTAGATTTAAGTAGTTCTAAGTTCTCGGGGACTGATGACCTCAGATGTTATGTCCCATAGTGCTTAGAGCCATTTGAATCATTTGCAGTTGAGCCCAGAGAAAAATAACTTTTCATCTCCTACTGTTGACTGGAGAGTGGCCGGGCAGCGTCCTATCGAACCATCCGGCGAAGGAACACACGGAAATTGTGCTGGTAGCGTGCGGCTTTTGGAGACGAGCCAGTTCCGTTGACAGCAGCACTGTGTCCGGCGAAATCCCGCAGTTACATTGCAGGGCCCTTGGAAGTCGGGCAACCCTCAGAATAATACTGTATAGTTGGAGGTAGACGTGTAGGCCCCCCATGAATCATGGACCTTGCCGTTGGTGGGGAGGCTTGCGTGCCTCAGCGATACAGATAGCCGTACCGTACGTACAACCACAACGGAGGGGTATCTGTTGAGAGGCCAGACAAACGTGTGGTTCCTCAAGAGGGGCAGCAGCCTTTTCAGTAGTTGCAGGGGCAACAGTCTGGATGATTGACTGATCTGACCTTGCAACATTAACCAAAACGGCCTTGCTGTGCTGGTACTGCGAATAGCTGAAAGCAAGGGGAAACTACGGCCGTAATTTTTCCCGAGGTCATGCAGCTTTACTGTATGATTAAATGATGATGTCGTCCTCTTGGGTAAAATATTCCGGAGGTAAAATACTCCCCCATTCGGATCTCCGGGCGGGGACTACTCAAGAGGATGTCGTTATCAGGAGAAAGAAAACTGGCGTTCTACGGATCGGAGCGTGGAATGTCAGATCCCTTAATCGGGCAGGTAGGTTAGAAAATTTAAAAAGGGAAATGGATAGGTTAAAGTTAGATATAGTGGGAATTAGTGAAGTTCGGTGGCAGGAGGAACAAGACTTCTGGTCAGGTAACTACAGGTTTATAAACACAAAATCAAATAGGGGTAATGCAGGAGTAGGATTAATAACGAATAAAAAAAATAGGCGTGCGGGTAAGCTACTACAAACAGCATAGTGAACGCATTATTGTGGCCAAGATAGACACAAACCCCACGCCTACTACAGTAGTACAAGTTTATATGCCAACTAGCTCTGCAGATGATGAAGAAATTGAGGAAATGTATGATGAGATAAAATAAATTATTGAGGTAGCGAAGGGAGACGAAAATTTAATAGTCATGGGTGACTGGAAATCGTCAGTAGGAAAAGGGAGAGAAGGAAACATAGTAGGTGCATATGGATTGGGGGGAAGAAATGGAAGAGGAAGCCGTCTGGTAGAATTTTGCACAGAGCATAAATTAATCATAGCTAATACTTGGTTCAAGAATCATAAAAGAAGGTTGTATACATGGAAGAATCCTGGAGATACTAAAAGGTATCAGATAGATTATATAATGGTAAGACAGAGATTTAGGAATCAGGTTTTCAATTGTAAGACATTTCCAGGGGCAGATGTGGACTCTGACCACAATCTATTGGTTATGAACTGTAGATTAAAACTGAAGAAACTACAAAAAGGTGCTAATTTAAGGAGATGGGACCTGGATAAACTGAAAGAACCAGAGGTTGTAGAGAGTTTCAGGGAGAGCATAAGGGAACAATTGACAGGAATGGAGGAAAGAAATACAGTAGAAGAAGAATGGGTACCTCTGAGGGATGAAATAGTGAAGGCAGCAGAAGATAAAGTAGGTAAAAAGACGGGGGCTAATAGAAATTCGTGGGTAACAGAAGAAATATTGAATTTAATTGATGAAAGGAGAAAATATAAAAATGCAGTAAATGAAGCAGGCAAAAAGGAATACAAACGTCTCAAAAATGAGATCGACAGGAAGTGCAAAGTGGCTAAGCAGGGATGGCTAGAGGACAAATGTAAGGATGTAGAGGCTTATCTCACTAGGGGTAAGAAAGATACTGCCTACAGGAAAATTAAGAGACCTTTGGAGAAAAAAGAGCCACTTGTATGAATATCAACAGCTCAGATGGAAACCCAGTTCTAAGCAAAGAAGGGAAGGCGGAAAGGTGGAAGGAGTATATAGAAGGGCGATGTACTGGAAATGGAAGAGAATGCAGATGAAGATGAAATGGGAGATACGATACTGCGGGAAGAGTTTGACAAAACACTGAAAGACCTGAGTCGAAACAAGGCCCCGGGAGTAGACAACATTCCATTAGAACTACTGACGGCCTTGGGAGAGCCAGTCATGACAAAACTCTACCATCTGGTGAGCAAGATGTATGAGACAGGCGAAATACCCTCAGACTTCAAGAAGAATATAATAATTCCAATCTCAAAGAAAGCAGGTGTTGACAGATGTAAAAATGATCGAACTATCAGTTTAATAAGTCACAGCTGAAAAATATTAACGCGAATTCTTTACAGACGAGTGGAAAAACTGGTAGAAGCGGACCTTGGGGAAGATCAATTTGGATTCCGCAGAAATGTTGGAACACGTGAGGCAATACTAACCTTACGACTTATCTTAGAAGAAAGATTAAGAAAAGGCAAACCTACGTTTCTAGCATTTGTAGATTTAGAGAAAGCTTTTGACAATGTTGACTGGAATATTCTCTTTCAAATTCTGAAGGAAGCAGGGGTAAAATACAGGGGCGAAAGGCTATTTACAGTTTGTACAGAAACCAGATGGCAGTTATAAGAGTCGAGGGGCATGAAAGGGAAGCAGTGGTTGGGAAGGGAGTGAGACAGGGTTGTAGCCTCTCCCCGATGTTATTCAATCTGTATATTGAGCAAGCAGTAGAGGAAACAAAAGAAAAATTTGGAGTAGGTATTAAAATTCATGGAGAAGAAAGATAAACTTTGAGGTTCGCCGATGACATTGTCATTCTGTCAGAGACAGCAAAGGACTTGGAAGAGCAGTTGAACGGAATGGACAGTGTCTTGAAAGGAGGATATAAGATGAACATCAACAAAAGCAAAAGGAGGATAATGAAATGTAGTCAAATTAAATCGGGTGATGCTGAGGGAATTAGATTAGGAAATGAGACACTTAAAGTAGTAAAGGAGTTTTGCTATTTAGGGAGTAAAATAACTGATGATGGTCGAAGTAGAGAGGATATAAAATGTAGACTGGCAATTTCAAGGAAAGCGTTTCTGAAGAAGAGAAATTTGTTAACATCGAGTATAGATTTAAATGTTAGGAAGTCGTTTCTGAAAGTATTTGTATGGAGTGTAGTCATGTATGGAAGTGAAACATGGACGATAACTAGTTTGGACAAGGAGAGAATAGAAGCTTTCGAAATGTGGTGCTACAGAAGAATGCTGAAGATTAGATGGGTAGATCACATAACTAATGAGAAGGTATTGAATAGAATTGGGGAGAAGAGGAGTTTCACAACTTGACAAAAAGAAGGGACCGGTTGGTAGGACATGTTTTGAGGCATCAAGAGATCACAAATTTAGCATTGGAGGGCAGCGTGGAGGGGAAAAATCGTAGAGGGAGACCAAGAGATGAATACACTAAGCAGATTCAGAAGGATGTAGGTTGCAGTAAGTACTGGGAGATGAAGAAGCTTGCACTGGATAGAGTAGCATGGAGAGCTACATCAAACCAGTCTGAGGACTGAAGACCACAACAACAACAACAACAACAGATGTGTAGGTGCCAGAGTAGGCTACAGTACAGCCATCCACAGCCACGTTTCCCAAGCTCAGCATGTACAATTTCTAGCTCCGTTTTGCAGTATGAAATATTTTTCTTGTTGTCATCCACTTTCTGTTATATTCTCCTCCTCGTTTCTTTTGTCAGCTCACAGTTATTTATAAAGCATCTTTTATTATTTAGTATGTTTTCATTGGGTATTCCATCCAATTCGCCTTTGCTGCTTTTGAGGTTTCTTATTAATGGTTTTTGCTTATTCACCGTGTTAAGTATCTGAACAATTCTTATTGTAACAGGGTTGGTTCCATGGAGAACTAATTTTTCATGAGAATGCAGAAGCGACAAGTAGACCTATTTACTATTTATGATATATTGATGATAGTTTTCTGTTAGTTGGAGGTTATTATAGAGAATTATAACAACTGTCAAGAAATTCACAGGCCTGAATAGTAAAATCAGATTTACATATGAGATGGTGTCGAATACACGCTGCAGTCACTTTAATATGACCATCCAAAAAACAGGAAAACCAGCTTCTGCAGTGCGGACGTGTAGCAAGAGCACCAGTGAGGTTGCGGAAGGTACGAACAGGGATGTGGAGCCATGACAACTCCAGTGACATGTCCAGCTGTGCTATGTTTTACGGTTCAGGTTCCATGAGTGCAAACAGCCGAATCAAGGTGTTCCCAGAGATACTCGATTGGGTCTAAATCTGAAGAATTTGGTGCCCAGGGGAGTATAGTAAACTCTTCCTAGCTTTCTTTGAACCACGTACGCACAATTTCAGCTGTGTTACACTTTGCACTGACTTACTGGTAGCTGCCATTGCGCCGAGGAAAAATGTGGTGTCACCGCCAGACACCACACTTGTTAGGTGGTAGCCTTTAAATCGTCCGCGGTCCGTTAGTATTCGTCGGACCCGCGTGTCGCCACTATCACTGATTGCAGACGGAGCGCCGCCACACGGCAGGTCTAGTCTAGAGAGACTTCCTAGCACTAGCCCCAGTGGTATAGTCGACTTTGCTAGCGATGGTTCTCTGCCTACATACGCTCTCATTTGCAGAGACGACAGTTTAGCATAGCCTTCAGCTACGTCATTTGCTACGACCTAGCAAGACGCCATATTCTTCAAGAATTTATTGTGAATCATGTACCGTCAAGAGCGACGTTCATCATTAATGGATTAATGTTAAGTATCAAACTAATTACGTCCGCTTTCTGAATTCTAATTCCTTGTCATGTTCCAGACCTCACGTCACTATAGTTCTTCCCTCCTCACGCCAGCCTGCGTGAGCTAAAACGCGTGCATTTGGGCCTCCTCTCGTAACACGGTGTTGGCTCTTCTGCCATCACACAACAAAAAAGAAACTGAATGTATGGGTGGACGTAGTCCCATTGATAAGTGCATACCTGTGCTGATTCATTTTACCTTCCAGAAGATGAGATCATCCATTAAACACCACGAAAACGTTTCTCAGACCTAACGCTCCCTCCTTTGACTTGAACCTCTCCGACGTTTGTTGCAGGGCCGTACACGGCGAATGAGCACAAAACGTGATTCACTTGAAGAGACCACCTGCCGCCTCTCAGTAGACGTCCAGTTACGGTACAAGCGTATAAATTCCAGATTTTGTCGTTGATGGACAGCAGTTAGCATGGGTACAAGAACCAGGAAACCTGCTGCGGAGACCCATATGCAGTAACGTTCAGTGAGTCGTCGTTGAGGGGAACTGTTGGTAGCTCCCCGGTTCATCTGGGCTGTCAGCTGCTCAACAGTTGCACGTCCATCCGTCAGTACATATCTCCGCAGCTACAGTTCACGCCTGTCACCTATGGCTCATGATGCACCAAAGTTGTCTCAGCGCCGGTTTTTGATACCACCATTTTGCCATGCATGGTATTCTTAAACCACAGCAGTACGGTGGGAAAGAGCACTGTGAGCCGTGCGTGGCTCGTGTTAGTGCCATCTATTATGTAACATTTTGTTTTACCGTACGGCCACCTCGTCATTTTAAACTTGAATTACTGGTGACACTGAATTACTGTCTTGCCTGTCCGTGAGTGGCAGCAGCAGCGCGTATCGATATTTGCCCTGCCGTATTATCTTTGCTGCATGGCTGTTACATTCTGGTCGTCGTATGTCGTGGAGTGAGATCGGACATGAGCGGTTGGAGTTGGAACGCGGCAGAAGTACAGTTGGGTCATAGTAGCAGTCGGGTCGGGGACGGAGCGCTAGGGAGGCACGGACAGTCAGTACACGCCGACCACTCGCGACACAGGATGAACTGTCCGACAGCCAGAGATGGCAGATGGATCGACCGTTGGTCGGTCGTTCAGTTGGTCGCCTCTTTGGTCGACGTGTGTTTGGCCTTTTGACCGTTTCTGGGCCACGTCACGGGGTCATCTTGCTGGACGTGGCTCGTTTCCTTCTTGTGCAGAGACGTCGTGGCCAATGGGCAAGAGTTACCTCTGTATGATTGGATCCGAGCCAGTGTGCTCGGCTCACCGTGTCTCCCAGTTCAAGGCGGGCAGCGGACGCTCATAGCTTGAGTGCGAACGACCTTGATTGCTTCTTGGTCGGTCGTCTGGTCAGACGACGTGTGTTTCGTCACTGACCGTCCTTCGGATTTGTGTGTGTGTTCGCCGGTGATTTGTTCTGGTTGTTAATATGTAAGCTGTCAGGCAAATCCAACACCTTCCATGAAAACCCTGACATGATAAGCAAATCCAGTAGTATGTCACATAGCTCCGAATAAATCGTGACATAAAATTAACCAAAGTAATACGAGTAACGAGTGCGCAAATGGAATACCACAGACTAACACAAGAATGCCTAAATGCATGTCATACCTTCCCACCGTGAGACAGACGTAGTTCCGAGGGGAGAAACGAAAACAGAAGCCGAGAGCAGAACCGTGTTAAGCTAGAAGGCCCTACGATAAGGGATGGATTGGACACCCCCACGTCGCTAGCTAACCACTGTCGCCACACAACCTGCAAGTTTTAGCGTGAGACTTTTTCGCGTCTCTGTTACGTCAAGGACCACCCCACAGCCCATGTTAAAAGCTAGAGCCCTCCAGAAAAACAGTATAGATCTTACGATAACACAAAAAGGGCCACTACCACCCGCAAGTTTTAGAGTGAGACTTTTTCGCGTCTCTGTTACGTTAGGACCACCTGCCAGCCCATGTTAAAAGATAGAGCCCTCCAGAGGAACAGTATAGATCTTACGATAACGCTAAAAGGATCACACCAGCTGCAGGTTTTAACGTGAGACTTTTTCGCGTCTCTGTTATGTTGCAAACTTTAAAAACATTGCCCCACCACGAAAAGTATAACGTTTCTCATTGGATAGACAGAATTTTTGTAGGCGGAGCTTAAGGTTAACATTGAGATCCTGATTGGTCAGATGAAAACACAGCCAGATAGTTTTTTTAAACCAACTTCGGTAAATTGTAGTAAGGAGAAGTTAGGTGAGAGTTGCTTCCGAGATGGCGAGGTGAGCGGAGCTGTGCTGCCCGCCGCTGCCCTGACGCTGCCTAAACACCGACAAGGTAATGAACGCACCCGATGCCACATTTTTGAGCGCATAAGGCTTCACTCAGAACTGCAGAAGTCTCATCTGTTACACCCCCTTTTGCGTAATACTAGTGTCGATCGTTAATTAAAACTCATGGTGTTCACATTTGCCACTTGAAGTAAAGATCTGAAACGCGATGATTTTTCTGTTATATAGTTATTGAGCCACATCAGCCACTGTAATTTACGACAAGTTAGATAAGTAATTAAAGATAATTGAGGGTCACTATAGACCATTTTGATAGTTTTCTCTATTGTGAAACTTAATTTAAACCTAGATTATAGACGTGATATGGCATAGGTCATCCTTCGATCCATTGTAGAAATAAACAATGTTTTGTAAGTAGAATAAAATTTCCAATGGTAAACGTAACTGCTTTTTCGACGTTATTTTACCAGCTAACTAAAAATAGGAAAGCCCTGAACCCCTTCCACTAAATTTAGTTAGTATTAAGATTCTTTTATAGGGAGTGCAGTGGAGCTGACGCTGAAATCATTAAGTATTTGCTTATATCATCGCTAGTCTCACTGAACTCTTCTGAATTCTACATGTCATGTGTGGTCTGGTGTCTCCTTACCAGCAACAGGTCCCAGGTTCAAATTAGTCAATTCCCTAAAAAACACGCTCAGAGCGTCGTTGCGCGGAAGTGGTAGGGAGACATGATATAGAACAAACAGACACCACCATGAATGTTTAGAAAATGGCGACCCTGGCAGGATGGTAAAATACCATGTTTGTAGGTCGACCACATGCCTAACTAGGTCAGAAAAATATTCTG
Organism: Schistocerca gregaria; assembly: GCF_023897955.1. Taxonomy (NCBI): domain Eukaryota; kingdom Metazoa; phylum Arthropoda; class Insecta; order Orthoptera; family Acrididae; genus Schistocerca; species Schistocerca gregaria. Next base: position 223,698,852 of record NC_064925.1, on the reverse strand, counting down.
CTGAAAAATTTTCGTAGTATTTTTTTTTCTGATGTTATACATAGTCGAAAACAGTAGCTGCAGCGATAGATAGTAAAAGTTTCAATAGAAATGAGACTGGCAGAGACAATAGCATAATTAAGTTATGAATTTCAATATTGTTAGAATTCTCTCCAATGCAAGCGCACAGGTGGCGGATACATCGTTGACAAGTTGGTTCTGACCCAACAAGTAAGTGAATGGTTTGTCAAGTCGTGTGAACAAAAAGTTTATGAAACGCGTGAGATCGTATGAGCGCATGTTGACGCGAAGTAGGGCGCGTGAATTGCTTTTAAAACAGAAAATAAGGGATTCGAAAAGATTAGCAATGGCAGATCGAGACCTTGAGCGAATTGAGGTTGAGACTCAGCATGAAAATGGGCAGAGAATAGAGGACAGTACAACAGACGATGCAGTATCGCGAGAAATAGGACAGATAACGCACCATAACGAGGATAATGTACGCCAAGGCACAGAAAACCTAGGTCAGCATACGACAGAGGAGCAGGAAAGTAATGAGACAGTCGATGAGGATTCTAACTTGCGTCTTGAATACGTAGAACCCATAGTACAAGTAATCAGAGCTCCCTCACCACAGAGTACAAGGAATGCGAGCAGAAACGTGTCACAGCACAGTTCAATGCAATCAGTTGCGAACCAACACTTGGGCGAAAACACAGAGCGTAGGGCGTCGGAACAAAACGCAATAGGACCCCCCAATCTGGCAGAATTATTACAACAAATTACGGAATCCATGACAAGGCAAAATAAAGACATAGCGAACCAAATTCAAATTCAGAATGCAGAAACCACGAGACAAATGCTCGAGATTAAAGAACAAAACAAAAAAATTCAGTTACACCTAATTCATATTGAAGACGAGACAAAAGAATCTCGAGAAGTGATAGGACACTTAATAACAGGTTACAATCAATTGAGAACAGACATTGACAAGGTACAAGCTGACGTACAAACATTGCGTAATGACACTGAGGACGAGATCAAAACATTACATAACAAGACCCACGGAGAAGTCAAGAATTAGAGAAACAGATAAACGAAATTACTAGACAAGCAGCAAATACAGCACGTGAAATTGTTGACAACAGTGTGTTACACAAACGTATCACAAAAGCAGCGCTGAAAAGATATGATAGCCGTATAGTGAAAATAGAAGCGCAAACGAAGCGACAGTTTCAGAAATTGCGAACAGAGTTGTTGCAAACCATTGAAGAGCGTAGTGAACAGGATCGAGCAAGCACTGAGTCTGCAGCCATATCCGTATCTGTAACAGCACCGGGAAAACAAGCAATTAACGAAGATATTACGCATTGGCGATTCCAATCACAGGCGGAAAGTAACATACGTGAAATCAGACAGCCTGCACAGCAACAAACACTTTTCGAAATTCTTGATGAACAAACGTCATCACAAACACATGCCGAACCACAAATGTATGTTTCAAGACAGTTTGGATCGTGCAATGAAGCAGCAAAGTTAGCCAGACAAGATACCCAACCAATAAGTGACAATGGAAAGCCAGGTCGCGAAGAGTACAGTGCAATGCATTCACCTACACATTCACAACCGATTGAAGAAAATTATTGCGTACCACTCCAACTATACTACGCAAGGGTAGGCGAAAGTTACAGTGGACAATATCCAATGGATATACCACAACCGGAAAGAACGACGGGAGAAATGATCAGAAACAAAAGTGGCGAAGAATCGCGAATTTCATATGGAACTATGACCAAGTACGACAACAATCATTTCCTCACAGTCAGAAAATTTCAACATTTTCGAGAAGAAAACTCATTACATCCACGAACTTTTATTGATCAGTTCCGAGTAGGATTACCAGAACACTGGACGCTAGCACACAAATTAGACGTTATATGTGCACACATGTCAGGAACAGTCGCAGAAACCATGCAGAATGTTGCAGCGACATGCCGATCGTACGAAGATTTCAGAGAGAAGTTTCTCTCGCGATATTGGTCCAGCGAAGCTCAGAACAGAGTGAAGTACGAATTATTACAGAACCCATATTTTGAAAATTCAGGAGAGAAGAGTCCCGTGATTGAAAAATAAATCTTTTCCATGGATCAGATGTCTATAGAATTAAATGTCCTGACTGCGATGGTCGCTATGAGTGACAAACTGGAAGACGGCTGGAAGCCAGATTTAGCGAATATGTTGAGTTAGATCGTAAAAATGCAGAAGAAAAATCTAACTTCGCAGACGACTTTCTTGAAAATTGGCATAGCGCACCAGTTTTGCCCTCACACAAGAGGATGTTCCACACAAGAAGGGAAGACGTATGAACCTGTGGGAGGAGTTTGAAATCTTTTGGCGTCAGGCGTTGTCTTGCAGGACAGTGCTTAATATGCAGGTGGCTACGAGAAATGCTCAATTTTGGGAACTGTTTAAAACCCATTGAAATTCGTCTACGCACTGATCTGACAATAACAGCACAGTTATGGTTACACACTATCTAGACCGCGTATGAACACAAAGATATAATGCGTTTGCAACATTATTACATGATGTTGTAGAAAATTTATTATATTAGTTTTAACAGCGAACTATGTAAATTATGATATAGCTTTATGTGTAGCTTAAGGGAGAGAATATTTTAAAGCAGAAAGATTTCTGGTACTTTGATATACCGCAGCTGGTGATATAATGTGTAACACGACTTTTGTCTGTTCCAATTCCGCAACTGCGTTCAGCCGTAACACGGTTTTAATAAAAAACATTATTAATTTAGGTATTTTGAATACGATGTTTTGTATTTTTGAAACTATATTCAGCTGTAAAGTGTGCAGCAATAAATGTCACTGATTAGTTCAGACAATTACCACCATGCATTAGTATAAAACATAGTCACTGTTTTTAGTTGTAACCACCTTATTTGTTTTATGTACGTGAATTTTTAAAAAAGTGTAGAGTCATAAATAATACGATAAAACATATGAACTGCAAAATAAAGTTAATCGGTATGACGTACACTAAAGCCAGCTGTGTTGTAATTGTAAACAGTGGCCTATGTATGAACTCATCCTCTGACATGAATAGTTCAGTGGGGACTGTGTGCATATATGTAAGTGGTTTTAATGTTCTAAATTAAATTTACTGGTATGTATTTTATGACTGACTTACATTTAAAGTTTATGCAATTGTACATTTAATATGGCACGTAAGCTCCTTTTTGTAGCCGTTTCTTTTTATGTGCTTAATTAATGAAAATGGCCACACAGTGGCCGAAATCTTGATAAGCAATAAATAATATTTGCGGTTGATTGCTTTATCCTTTTTATCTGAAATTTCTTATTTTGTCCAACCTATTGTGTTTCTACAATAAATAAGACAACATTTCTTCCTAAGCTGCTTTTCAAAGAACGCAGAATTTGTTTTTGTTCCACTGAAAGGATCCCTTTGTTAATGCTATCCTCGTCTTCACTACTTCACATCTCTTAATGTTGCTAATTCCGCATCCTAAATATTTAAAACTGTCTTTCTGTTTCATTATTCTCCGCCCTTTCTTCCCCCAGACTGTCAATGTTGCCTTTGTCTTTTTGACATTTTGTCCCGATACCATAAAGTTTACAGTTCTTCGTCCACTTTTTCACTCGAATTATCTGCTAATCTTCGGCTAATAAAGCCATACAAGTAACTAAACTTATGCGTTTAATTTTCTTTCTTACTACAACCCCTTGTCTTCCCTGAAGATAACGTTTTACTATTTCCTTTAAATAGGTTGGTGAGAGTAGACGTCTTTAACTTAATCTCTTGCCTATATCAATTCATGTAATGTGCCTTTTACAGTTCTTACTTTCTTCGGTTGTATCATATACACTGCTGACCACTGAAACTGTAACATTATGAAAGACAGGAAATACTTATGGAGCACACCCAGTGTAGTGGGAAGATTATGCGATTAAATTTATAGGTGATTTGGGTTGCACAGGATGTGAAAATTTGTGCTCAGCGCTGCCACTTCTGTTTGAAACAACAGCTCTAAACAGGCTGAGTACCAAGCCCGAAAAAATGCGGGAATGTCGGTCCATGATGCATCAGCTCTCTGTCAAAATCCATCAGTTATAATGGCTGGCGAGTGGTGACAAGCCATTATCTCGGCAACCCATGATCAAGTGTTTTCAGCGGGTGAAATATCTGAAGAACCAAAGATCAGGGCAACAGCTGAACACCCTCTGTATGAGGTAGGTCAGGAGAGCACTGGGCATACGTGGTATTTTGTTACTTTAATGATACAAGTGAACACCTCGGTCCGCAGCTCGTGGTCGTGCGGTAGCGTTCTCGCTTTCCACGCCCGGGTTCCCGGGTTCGATTCCCGGCGGGGTTATGGATTTTCTCTGCCTCGTGATGACTGGGTGTTGTGTGATGTCCTTAGGTTAGTTAGGTTTAAGTAGTTCTAAGTTCTAGGGGACTGATGACCATAGATGTTAAGTCCCATAGTGCTCAGAGCCATTTGAACCATTTTTGAACACCTTGAAAACTGGTCAAAACCATTGGACTTAACACGTCAAATATAGAACGTCTAGTTTCCAGATAACTGGCTATAAGCTGGATATTTTCATAATGATCGAGTGCAAATCATGTTTGTTTCTTGGACTGAAATATCTTTGACACGGATGCACTCTTCGTTGGGACACAATATGGGTACTACGTTTCTCTGCATTTCAGTTCAATGTGTCACAATATTTCTCTGGAAGCTGTTCATGTGTGTCATAATATACCCCACGGTATGGCATAAATCTGCAGCATTCAGTATGATATGTAAAAGCCTTATTGTTTTTTTGCTTTTTAAGCGTTTCTTTTCGATTACCTTCATGCATGATGTTTCAGGACTTAACGACTCCTTTTTTTCCACGAATTCCTTTTAGAGTAGCACTTGCAACCTACGTCCTCAATTATTTGCTGGATGCATTCCCATCTCTGTCTTCCTCTCCCGTTTTTGCACTCTACGGTTCCCTCTAGTACCATGGAAGTTGTTCCCTGACATCTTAACAGATGTCCTACCATACTGTCCCTTCTACTTGTCAGTGTTTAACAAATATTCATTTCCTCTCCGATTCTGAGGAGAACCTCCTCATTCCTTACCGTACCAGACCACCTACCTTTCAACATTCTTCTGTAGCACCATGGCTTAATCCTTAGATTCTCTTCTTTTCTTGTTCTACCACAGTGCATGCCTCACCACCATTTAATGCTGTGCTCCAAACGTACATTCTCAGAAATTTATTTCTCAGATTTAGACCTAAGTGTTATTAGTAGATTTCACTTGGCCGGGAGTGCCCTTTTTGCCAGTGCTAGTCATCTTTTCATGTCCCCTTTGCTCCGACCGTCATGGGTTATTATCCAGCCCAGGTATCAATCCTAATATTAAATTTCTCGCTGTACACATTTCTGATACTTCTCATTACTTTCCTCTTTCTTCGATTTACTCTCAATCCATAATCTGTCCTAATTAGAGCGGTCATTCCATTCCGAAGATCTGTAATTCTTCGTCACTTTCTCTCAGGATAGCAATGTTATCAGCGAATCTTATCATTGATATCGTTTCACCTTGAATTTTAATCCCACTCTTGAATCTTTCTGTTATTTCCGTTGTTGCTTCTTTGAGGTATAGATTCAACAGTACGAGCGAACGACTACAACCATATCTTACACCCTTTTCTACCCGAGCACTTAGTTCTTGGTCTTTTAGTCTTATTGTTCCTTCTTGGCTCTTGTATGTATTGTATATTACCCGTTTTCCCCTGTGGATTAACCCTATTTTCCTCAGAATTTGGAGTATCTTGCACCATTGTCGAACGCTTTTCCTAGATCGAGAAAGCCTATGGACGTGTCTTGATTTTTCTTTAGTCTTGTTTCCGTTATCAGCCGCAACGTTAGAAATGTTTCTCTGGTGCTTTCACCTTTCCCAAAGCCAAACTGTTCGTTATCTAACACATCCTCAATTTTCTTTTGTTTCTTCCTTATACACTCCTGGAAATTGAAATAGGAACACCGTGAATTCATTGTCCCAGGAAGGGGAAACTTTATTGACACATTCCTGGGGTCAGATACATCACATGATCATACTGACAGAACCACGGGCACATAGACACAGGCAACAGAGCATGCACAATGTCGGCACTAGTACAGTGTATATCCACCTTTCGCAGCAATGCAGGCTGCTATTCTCCCATGGAGACGATCGTAGAGATGCTCGATGTAGTCCTGTGGAACGGCTTGCCATGCCATTTCCACCTGGCGCCTCAGTTGGACCAGCGTTCGTGCTGGACGTGCAGACCGCGTGAGACGACGCTTCATCCAGTCCCAAACATGCTCAATGGGGGACAGATCCGGAGATCTTGCTGGCCAGGGTAGTCGACTTACACCTTCTAGAGCACGTTGGGTGGCACGGGATACATGCGGACGTGCAGTGTCCTGTTGGAACAGCAAGTTCCCTTGCCGGTCTAGGAATGGTAGAACGATGGGTTCGATGACGGTTTGGATGTACCGTGCACTATTCAGTGTCCCCTCGACGATCACCAGAGGTGTACGGCCAGTGTAGGAGATCGCTCCCTACACCATGATGCCGGGTGTTGGCCCTGTGTGCCTCGGTCGTATGCAGTCCTGATTGTGGCGCTCACCTGCACGGCGCCAAACACGCATACGACCATCATTGGCACCAAGGCAGAAGCGACTCTCATCGCTGAAGACGACCCGTCTCCATTCGTCCCTCCATTCACGCCTGTCGCGACACCACTGGAGGCGGGCTGCACGATGTTGGGGCGTGAGTGAAAGACGGCCTAACGGTGAGCGGGACCGTAGGTCAGCTTCATGGAGACGGTTGCGAATGGTCCTCGCCGATACCCCAGGAGCAACAGTGTCCCCAATTTGCTGGGAAGTGGCGGTGCGGTCCCCTACGGCACTGCGTAGGATCCTACGGTCTTGGCGTGCATCCGCGCGTCGCTGCGGTCCGGTCCCAGGTCGACGGGCACGTGCACCTTCCGCCGACCACTGGCGACAACATCGATGTCCTGTGGAGACCTCACGCCCCACGTGTTGAGCAATTCGGCGGTACGTCCACCCGGCCTCCCGCATGCCCACTATACGCCCTCGCTCAAAGTCCGTCAACTGCACATACGGTTCACGTCCACGCTGTCGCGGCATGCTACCAGTGTTAAAGTCTGCGATGGAGCTCCGTATGGCACGGCAAACTGGCTGACACTGACGGCGGCGGTGCACAAGTGCTGCGCAGCTAGCGCCATTCGACGGCCAACACCGCGGTTCCTGGTTTGTCCGCTGTGCCGTGCGTGTGATCATTGCTTATACAGCCCTCTCGCAGTGTCCGGAGCAAGTATGGTGGGTCTGACACACCGGTGTCAATGTGTTCTTTTTTCCATTTCCAGGAGTGTAGTATTCCTATCAGCAACTTGGATGCTTTTGACATTCTGTTGTGCGGTAATTTTCGCACTTATCAGCTCTTGATATCTTCGGAATTGTGTGGATGACTTTTTTCCGAAACATATCAAATAGCCATTTTGTAGCCACTTCACCCAATGATTTTAGAAGTTATGATGGAATGTTATCTATGCCATCTGCCTTATTTGATCTTAAGTCTACCAAAGCTCTTTTAAATTCCGATTCTAACACTGTTTCCCCATCTCTTCTATAACTGATCCTTCTTCTTCTTCTTCTTCTTCTTCTTCTTCTTCTTCCCCTTCTTCTTCTTCTTCTATCACGTTATCAGACGAGTCTTCCCCACATAGAGGCCGTCAGTATACTCTTTCCACCGACGCGCCTCTTACCTCTACATTTAACATTGAAATACGAGCTGCACTCTTAATGTTTGTCACCCGTGCTTTTAATTTCACACAAGACTCTTCTGACTCTTTTGTATGCTGAGTCAGTCCTTCCGACAGTCATTTCTTTTCGCATTTCTTCACTTTTTCGTTCAACCATTTCACCTTAGCATCCCTGTACTTCCTATTTAGTTTTTCCTCGTGGTTTGAATTTCTGTATTGCTGAATTTCCGTGAACATTTTGATACCTCCTTCTTTCGTTGCTCAGCTGAAGTATTCTTCTGTTACTAATGGTTTCATCGCAGTTATCTTCTTCGTTCCTATGTTTTTCTTTTCAACTTCTGCGATTGGTCTTTCTAGAGACGCCCATTCCTCTTCGATCGAACTGCCTACTGAACTATTCCTTGTTGCAGTATATATAGCCTTAGAGAACTTCAAGTGTATCCCCTGCATTCCTTAATAATTTCGTATCCCCCTTCTTTGCGCAGTGGTCACTTCTGACTAGTTTCTGAAACTTCAGTCTACCCTTCATCACGACTAAATTGTGTTCTGAGTCTATATCCGCTCGTGCGCACGCCTTAGAATCCAATATCTGAATTCGGTATCTCTGCCTAATCATGATGTAATCTAACTGAAATCTTTCTGTATCTCCCTGCCTTTTCTGAGTAAACCTCCTTCTCTTGTGACTCTTGAACAGAGTATTCGCTTTTACTAGCCGAAATGTATTGCAAAACTCAGACAGTCTTTCTCCTAACGGCTAAGAGTCGTTTATTTTTGTCAGTAACATGTATTTCTCCTTTCTGTCTATGTGGTATAGCCCCGGAGGATGGTCGAAATCCATAATCGGACAGAGTAATCGTGTAAAATTAAATCACCAAAGTTAACATACATTTCTGAAACTATATTCATGTTTGAGATTGTCACCTAAAAATATGTTGTGATTTTGTAGACAGATCCATCGGCATGTGCGAATAATTTCTGCAAAATGTGTTGCTTATAAAGTTAGTGGCAAAGAAGTAATAAATTTAAACATCATACATGATATGGCAGGGTTTCACTAATCTCACTGCTTATAACGTCATATCTCCTGAACTGTGTGTCGTACGATTACATAATTTTGTAGGTATATTTAATGGAATATCTGGATACTATCTGAGAAAACTGTTGCAAATAGATTAAAGAACAAAGAAGTTATAAGTTAAAACGTCATGCTTGATGCGGCATTTTTATGCATGAACGACGAAAAAGTAGTGAGCGATAAACCTGCTTCCTTTTATCAGTTTTTGAGGGCTGTCAGGAAGAAAACGTTTTTGTTGCAAGTCAGTAAATGCTTTCATTCTCAAACGCTGGATGAATAACTTTTGGGTATTTGCGCGTCGTGTGCAACACTTCAATTTGTTCTTCACCTCTTCCCTTTGATAAGTAGGTAGTTCTTATCTCCACAGCGATGCTTTCCAGACAGTAAGTGATATATGTACGAAGTTTGGTTGACGTTGGTGCAACGGCTTAGGAGGAAATATGGACGATACATACGTTCATACATACGTAAAGCCAGTTCAAAATGGCTCTGAGCACTATGAGACTTAACTTCTGAGGTCATCAGTCCCCTAGAACTTAGAACTACTTAAACCTAACTAACCTAAGGATATCACACACATCAATGCCCGAGGCAGGATTCGAACCTGCGACCGTAGCGATCGCGCGGTTCCTGACTGTAGCGCCTAGAACCGCTCGGTGATCCCGTCCGGCTCGTAAAGCCAGTTTTATAATATGTTTATATTAGTTTCCCTTAGGATTTAGTGCATCTGATTCCTCCTAAATCCCGCTTAAGCAAACCTTAACCAAACCGTCTGAAAGCGGCACTTGGTATAAATTTGGTTCTGCCATATGCAGCACCCTGTGTGTTGTAGGCAGTCTGAGTTATGGTCTCATCAACTTCGCGTCTTGTACGTTAAGGCTCACTCTGTTTATACGTAATCCTATTATCATGCCTGTTCGCGGAGGCGTGTTTGAACGTAAGTTTAAGGTCCCTTAAAACAGTTACTAATCGGCCTCTTGTATTCTTAACCAATTTTCACGTAAATCCTGAAGCACCTTCGTCCATTGAAAAACTTGTTTGCATGACCACACGACCACCGGCTATTGTTCCTACTATGCTGTAGGTGTCTTAAATGTTATTAAAGTTCTTTTGAGTAACACGATTTTGTTCACTTAAGACTGGCCTGTTTAACATTAAGCAGGTCTGTAGGTGTGGAACATCTTGTTTCTTAGTGAATTTTGTACGTAAAGCTTAATTACTTGAAAGGGGGTCGCCTTGGTAGGCATTTATCATTCAGGCGTAAGCCGTTCGTGCAGTTGCTAAGTGTAATTATTTGTTAGGTCAAGTCAAGGTCTTGGCGGGTAACTGTCTGTCGACGATCAGCATCGTATGACAACTAACAGCAACGTTTTGATAAAGAAGAAAGGGGATTCTTTTGTGTCCGCCAACGTGCGGCGCTCTTTTTTAATTATTACTTTGCACCTTTGCTGTTTAAGGATTATATTTGTTGGTGTGGAGAGTCTTCGGTTCAACTGCTTTTTTTTACTAGTTGTCTGTGCTCCCTCTATGAAATGATTTATTTTATTCATTGTTAAGTGTTGTTTTCTGATAATATAGTTCTGTTAAACCAATAGCTTACCACTCCACAACCAGCTTCCTAGCGCCCCAATAATATTTATTTCTGATGCCAAAAATACAGTTCACGTTGACAGCGAAAACGCCCACGTACTATTTGCGCTAAGCCGCCTTATTCTGCCTTGTTACTTCTCGAAATCACTTTGCCAGTATGACAAGGGAACTGCTAAATGCTTAAGTGCAGACGTCTTCATCACCTAAAGGCACACGTGTGAGCAAGCGCTTCGGCTTCTACCGGCAGCGTCCGTGTAACAGTGTATGCGTTTTAAACGACACGTTTTCACTTGCTTTCAACATCAAGCAACAGGGTGGAAATAGCGGGTTTTGGCAGTCGGCGGGTCTTCGAGAACTCTTGTACGCTAAAAAAATGTGTAAATCGGCACTTAGAGGAAGCCGCAACGAGAAACCGCTGTGATGATCATTCACGGTGCTGAAGACGCAGTCGAATTGTGTAAGTGGCTACTTGTCTTGCTGAAGAAAAAAGGAAGAAGGCATTTCCTGACTCAAAGTACATCACTTGGGTGAAACGTGCAGAAACCGTGCAGGGTGCACTGGGTGTTTGCTGCTAAGTATGTTTAGGACTGTCAATTTTTAAAAAAATTTTGTTTTCTTTTTATTTCTTTTCTTTCCTCTAAGGGCGCAACAGTCTGCTGCATATGGCGCCCATTTAGACATTCGCTGTCGCTTCAGTGACCCAGGTGCCGGAAGCAACGACCGTACCGGAGGTACCGATGCGGCAAGCATGGCAACGATGAGGAGTACCTCATCGGCTGCGGAAAGAAAAATAAGTAAGAAAGCTGGAAATCTCGCTCTGTAACGGAAAACTGAGTAAGAGGCTTGGTCACACTGCAGTCCACAATACCACTGTCCAATGATGAAAAAAAAAAAAAGACACAAAAATGTAATCGGAAAACCATAAAAAGTTCTGACGTCTTCATGTATATTATTGAGCATTCCCATAAAGGAAAACCGCAAATGCGTTAGTAAAATACTCCTCGCAGCAAATTTTGAACATTAAAAAAAAAGGAACGTGCAGAATGGATACAAACGAGTATGCACCACCAAATACTAACATAGATAACGTTTCTTTACGTGCCCAGGAAGTAATCTAGCTTAGTACACATAACAAGCCAACAGCGGCCGCTCTAAGCGACGCCCAAGATTTCTAAAACTAATGAAATCATAATTAGTACCTGAAGGGGGGGGGTTTACTATATTTGGCCCGAAGAAAGCATGTCCTTCGAGGTTTTTTCCTCGGGATATATTAAAGATATCAATATCAAATTTGGTCAAAATGTTTAGTGATATTTCCTCTAAAAAGTGGAATTTTTTCGACCGAAAATGTCGAAGAACAAAGGCGGAAGTGCCGTCGGAACGAAACAAAATTTCGATCTAGACCTCCACGCGCGGTATGTCACAGGTCAGCTGGCTCGTCTGAAATCAAAATTGAGTTGACGTTAGCGAAGTATAAAAGATTCTTTAGGAGTTGTACTTCGCTTAAGTTATTTGGACCATAGGAAACAAAATGGTGGCCATCTGAAAAAAATAGAGTTTTTTTTATCGATTTTTCGACTTCGTCTGCCAAGTAAAAATATTTATAGTTGATCGATCGGAATGAAAGTGGTACAACTCCTAGACAATTTAGTAAGATTCGTCGGAAACAAAGAATCATGCCAATCGGTTCAGTAGATTCGAAGTTACCATACCGCGTGATAAAAAAAGTCATTTCGAGAAAAACGCGTTTGAAGTTTTGACTACATATAAATTCAATATTATGCAAACTTACGTGCTATTCCGAGTCCATAAACTAGTCCTTCCTCTTCCTCATACAGGGCGTTCTGCTCGATCTGGGCCATCCTGCGCTGCTCCAGAGCCGCTCGTACGGCCGGTGACAAGCGGTTTTCGACCGCTTGAATCCGGTGGTCGTCCCAATGATTGGCGAACTGCGTCGAATAGAGTCCCAGGGTGACGTCCATCGTTGTCATGGTCTTCTGAATTTTGTGTGTTTTCTCTCAAGCACCTGTACAATAACTCGTCCCCCCGAAAGAAAAAAAAAACTGGTTGGTGAAAAAGGCGGATTTCAGGCAGGTGCATTTTTTTTGTTCAACCGCGATAACCAATATTTCCGTTCTGTATTCGGAAAAACCGTTTCAGGGGTGGATTCTAAACACTGTCAGAACTTCAGTTTAAGGCTGGGACCTGACCCCTTTATCACTAAACAAGCACTAGTCATAACTTAAAATCAAACGCACAACACACTGAGGTGGAAAAAGTAATGGGGTAGAGATATGAAAATATGCAGATGGCGGTGGTATAGCGGACACAAGGTACAATACGGCAGTGCACTGGCGGAGCTGTCATTTGTACTCAGGTGATTCATATGAAAAGGTGTCCCACTTGATTATGGCTGCATGACGGGAATTGTTATTCTGTCAACGCGGAATGAGAGTTGCGGCTAGACGCATGGGACGTCTCATTTAGAAAATCGTTAGGGAATTCAGTATTCCGATATCCACAATGTCCAGAGTGTGCCGAGAATACCAAATGTCAGGTATTACATGTCACCACGGACAATGCAGTGGCTGACGACCATTACTTAAAGACCGAGAGCAGCGGCATTTGCGTAAAGTTGTCGCTGCTAACGGACAAGCAACTCTGCGTGAAATAACCACAGAAATCACAGTGTGGGACGTATCAGTTAGGACAGTGCTGTGAAATTTGGGGTTAGTGAACTATATCAGCAGATGACCGACTTGACTGCCTTTGCAAAGCGCATGAAATCGCCTGCAGCCTCTCGTGGGTTCGTGACTGTAGTAATTGTATGTTACACGACTGGGAAATCGTGGCCGGGTCGGATGAATCCCGATTTCAGTCAGTAAGAGCAGTGGTAGCGTTCGAGTATGGTGCAGACCCACGAAGCCATGGACCCAAGGAATCAACAAGGCACAGAGTAAGCCGGTGGTGACTCCACAATGGTGTGGACTGTGTTTACATGGAATGGATTGGGTTCGTGGATGTTCTGCTACGTGGAGACCATCTGCAGTGGTTCGTGGACGTCATGTCCCCAAACAATGATGGGATTTTTACTGATGACACTGCGCCATGTTAGCGGATCACAAGTGTTCGTGATTAGTTTGAAAAACATTCTAGACATTTTGAGCGAATGGTTTAGCCACTTTTAACGCCCGACATGAATCCCATTGAACATTTATATGTCATGATCGAGAGATCAATTGGTACAAAAAATTCTACACCAGCAGCAATTTCGAAGTTGTAGAGGGCTATGGAGGAAGCATGGCTCAATATTTCTGCAACGGCTTGTTGAGTCCATGGCACATCGAGTGGCTTCTCTACTCTGGGCAATATGAAATCCGACACGGTATTAGGATCTACCCCATACGTGTAATAGTGAGTTGTGCCTTAGGCTACTCGTTCACCACCATGTAAAAATCGTTCTTGATGTAAGAATTCACAAAAGAAACGGAAAGACGGCAACCGATAGAAGTGGACGACTGCAACAACAAACACACATCTATTTTTCATTAGTACTGTTAGAGGTCAACTGAATAACCATGGAGATGTCAATAACATAAACAAATTGGACAGGTATAAAACATGTTCATACGAGCGACAAAGCCCTCGTATTTTCAAAAGCATTTTTAAATGCACAGCTTAGGCCACACGCCAGTCATGAAAAACTCGTCCCTAAATTACAACGGGAACGCAAGGAAATAATACAAGTAAACAAGACGGCGGCACCATTAATCACACCGATTTTCGTACAGTCGGGAATAACGAGGTCATATCAAACTAAAATACGACCAGACAAGTATAATATCCATAGTCCACGCCACTAAGTGGATATCGAGCGAACTGTGGTAACTCGAGTCTCAATGTAGTGACTGTTACCGCGCGCAGTGCATACACGTGATACTTTGCGGTCGTCCTCTCGGCAGGTACTGTTTCCAGCGATTTGTCATCAATAGTGTAGCCACACAGTAGTAGATTTCTTTTCATATGTATCTCCTCTGTCAGCCAACCTGTTAAGGCTCCCAAATTGATGAACACTACTCAAGAATCGGTCGAACAACCGCCTTGTAAGCCACGTCTTTCTTGGATGAGTTATATTTCCTTACGATTCTTTCTATGATAACAGTCTGGCATCTACTTTTCCTTCTCATTGCTTTATCTGGTGATTCCATTTAAGGATGCTCTGGATTACTATAAAAATATGTATGTATGTATGTGTTTGTGCGTGTGTATGTACGTATATTTAACATCTCCTGCTAAGACACTGGACCGATTTCAACCAAACTTGGTCCACATGTCCCTTATTGTTTGGTAGCAAATTTCGTGGGTGTAAGAACCACATAACCATCATAATTAAGGAAATATAATATCATAAACAATGATATGTGTGAAAAGCTGCCAAATTGTGTTTGATATTTAAATTTATTGCACTATTGGCCATTAAAATTGCTACACCACGAAGATGACATGCTACAGATTTGAAATTTAACCGACAGGAAGAAGATGCTGTGATATGCAAATGATTACCATTTCAGAGCATTCACACAAGGTTGGCGTCGGTGGCGACACCTACAAAGTGCTGACAAGAGGAAAGTTTTCAACCGATTTCTCATACACAAACAGCAGTTGTCCGGCGTTGTCTGGTGAAAAGTTGTTGTGATGCCTCGTTTAAGGAGGAGAAATGCGTACCATCACGTTTCCGACGGACTGTAGCCTATCGCGATTGCGGTTTATCGTATCGCGACATTGCTGCTCGCGTTGGTCGAGATCCAACGACTGTTAGCAGAATATGGAATCGGTGGGTTCAGGAGGGTAATACGGAACGCCGTGCTGGATCCCAACGGCCTCTTATCACTAGCAGTCGAGATGACAGGCATCTTATTCGCATGGCTGTAACGGATCGTGCAGCTACGTCTCGATCCCTGAGTCAACAAATGGGGACGTTAGCAAGACAACAACCATCTGCACGAACAGTTGGACGACATTTGCAGCAGCACGGACTAACCGCTCGAAGACCATGTCTGCGGTTACCCTTGACGCTGCTTCACAGACAGGAGCGCCTGCGATGGTGTACTCAACGACGAACCTGGGTTCACGAATGGCAAAACGTCATTTTTTCGGATGAATCCAGGTTCTGTTTACAGCATCATGATGGTCGCATCCGTGTTTGGTGACATCGCGGTGAACGCACATTGGAAACATGTACTCGTCATCGCCATACTGGGGTACTATCCGGCGGGATGGTACGGGGTGTCATTGGTTACACGTCTGGGTCACCTCTTGTTCACATTGACGGCACTTTGAACAGTGGACGTTACATTTCACGTCCCGTGGCTCTACACTTCATTCGATCCCTGCGAATCCCTGCATTTCAGTAGGATAATGCACGACCGCATGTTGCAGGTCCTGTACGGGCCTTTCTGGATACAGAAAATGTGCGACTGCTGCCCTGGCCGTATTCTCCAGATGTCTGACCAATTGAAAAGGTCTGGTCAGTGGTGGCCGAGCAACTGGCTCGTCACAATACGCCAGTCACTACTCTTGATGAACTGTGTGTTTCCTCTCAAGCACCTGTACAATAACTCGTCCCTCCGAATGAAAAAAAAAAAAAAACTGGTGGGTGAAAAAGACGGATTTCATGCAGGTGCATTTTTTTTGTTCAACCGCGATAACCAATATTTCTGTTCCGTAATCGGAAAAACCGTTTCAGGGGTGGATTCTAAACACTATCATGGATCCAAATATGCAATTTAAAAAAATCGGTTTTTTTGACCCAGAAGATATTAAACCTCCCCTTAATCGTTTGACGCCTCTTAGGATTATCTCAACGGGACATTATCACAAACTGACTGCTCTTAAAGGCGCCAGTCACTACTCTTGATGAACTGTGGTATCGTGTTGAAGCTGCATGGCAGCTGTATCTGTACACGCCATCCAAGCTCTGTTTGACTCAATGCCCAGGCTTATCAAGGCCGTTATTACGGGCAGAGGTGGTTGTTCTGGATACTGATTTCTCAGGATCTATGCACCAAAATTGTGTACAAATGTAATCACAAGTCAGTTCTAGTATAATATATTTATCCAATGAATACCCATTTATCATCTACATTTCTTATTGGTGTAGCAATCTTAATGGCCAGTAGCGTATTTTCTCGTCAATAAACACTATTCTTGTCGTATCACTAATACACTGAATCAATCAGATTTCAAGCAATAGTTGCACGTTAAGGCCAAAAGCTAATACAACAGACAACTAAAGTATACGCAACTGTCTGATACGTGGTTGTTCTAGCAAACACACACGACATGCATGCCTCATTACCGATCACACGTCACAGTGGAACCATTCGCAGCGGAGCTATGACCGATCCTAAAACTCGCCATCCAAACACTCCAGGAAGACTGATGCCCTTGACGCTTTCTACAAACCGTCAGTGACAGGAGCTGATGGTTGCTGAGCGCAGGAAGGGAATCTAGCCGTTGGACTACCAACGCACACGTGACGTGTGTACTTAATACCTGCTCGCACGTCACAGAGGAATCACTCCACATGACGACATAAACATTTTACTCTCCCTACGAAAGCACACCAACAGCTGTACATGAGCTGCCAGCCACCGGCACTCTGGTGGGGGGTAACCGAGTTCAAACAATCCTTCCACATTTAAAAATCAGTTAACAAATTACGAGAGAGCAGACAAAACAATTTAAATTCACTCCCACTTTTAGCCGCGTACTGTACCGTGAATGCGTGACTTTCTTGACTAAACAATCTCTTAGGTCACCGACATGAACCGTCAATAAAAATGCAACCGAACATTCCTAACACCGGAAGGTGATAAGCACGAGTGGAAAATTGAACCAACCCTTGGTTGGCTGTAGCTGGTAAGAACAATACTAATCGGTACATAAGCCCACTACATTGTCCAAGGCTTTGTGATATCATCCCTGTCACATGAACACCTAAATACATCACTATTGCCTCGGAGACACAAAGAGGAAACATGATCGCGAGCACATGAGATGACCAAGACTATCAGCTAGTACCATACTGGAGCACGATAGGCGAGAGATGGTCGTCCCTCGTAAGTCGCTGCACTTGTGAGGTCGCGAAAACAGGTGTCAGGGAGCGTCAAACTGACAGACAACGCCCCTCACTGAAGATGGATGGATTTTTCAAATGAGTGAAACGGGGAGGTGGCTGCCCACGGAACAGTGGATCTACGATGATGTACAGCAGAGCGAGCAGCATGCATGTCCTCTTGGGTGCTCGCTGCATGTGCCAGTTAACAAACTCCGTTATTAGTCAATGCCTATGTTCTACTGGATCTCCAAGGAAATTTTCTAAATACTTTTATCCGACGCTTTTCTACATCACCAATTCAACGGATCTGTATTTCTTTTCATAGCTCTGGAACTTACAATTCATTATCTTGGTTTTTTGTTAGCTTCAGCAAGTGTATGCACGCGATGTTAATTTAAACGTGGAAAACTGTACGTAAATTGCGCCGTTTGATTGGTAGAGCTTGCCTTTTTCTGAGATGATGGGAACTTTAAAAACTGTGATGAAAATTCAATTAATACGATGAATATAGGTCGTCTAATGAAACATAAGCTTAAAAGTTTCCAGACATTACTGTAGCATAAGTCTTATGAGCTCTATTTGTCATCTAAAGTCTTCAGTATTCGCACAATAGAAACAAGTCTCGCAACGAACTTTCCAGGATAAATGCACATTCATCACTCACTTAAGGGCAGAAAAACATACACCTTTTACGATCTCCTGTAAAGTTACCAAATCTCAAGACTGAATGGCGAGTCTCCACAACTTATATGTAAATACAGATGGAGCTGCCACGCACATATTCTTAAGTTTCGAGGCTCTGCAATGTTGCAGCATAAATCTCATGTGTGCCGTCAAAATGCTTCTAAAAGTCACCAATCGGCTGGCGTGATAATTTCTAGGTATTGAACCACACAAAGACCTCTAAGTGATACTGCAACCTGTCATCGCCATCCCCGTTCGACTGCCCTTCTGCTCACAATTGAAGTTCTGTCCCATAACACCATCCATACCCAGGGGTCATTTCTTCAACAGAAAGTAATTTTACAATGATGCAGGATACGTATATGAAATATGTGGCTGTAGTCCTATTCGCTCCAGTGTGGTGATCGCATAGGTTTCAAAGATCACGTAATTTATATTTTGGGTCCTTTTGCTCAAATGATTTATTATAAGTTCTGCGTATAGGACAATAGTATTAACTTAAATACCAATTTTGTTGAAATAATTGGTAGTAAGATAAAGTACGCAAAATAGCTCTTTCTTCATTATCATGCGTAAATTCATCAAAATAGAATAAATACTTCGTTACACGCACAAGTATGTTTACTATACGCATATGTGTTAAGGCCAAACCTCAACGAAAAATGTCAAAAGTAATGATAATACAAAGAAGATGCATTCCTTTATTTATGAGAAAGGTGAACCACATATGGCCTCTACGTATCAAAGGCACGCGAAACATTGTGAGTTGGTAATAAAATCGCTAAACACACGAGAACTTACAAAAATTATTGACACGAGAAAAAGCATGAATATATATCTACGTCCCAAATAAATGTAGTTTTATGTGAAATTTCTCCACTGCCTTTTGCATGGCTTCACAATAAGCACTGTATACACCGAATCCATTTTTGTCCTTTGTTTCCTGCGAATTCAGTTCATTGCACAATGGGCATTTTGCATCTTCACTGCCTCATTTTCATCAGAATTTGAATCGAAATCTTCTTCAGCATCAAAATCTTCAGAGGTTTCACAGGAAGAAACTTTTCTCTCTCGCTTTCAATTTTCGTAACCTGTCTTCTTTCTTGCAACTGTTACCTCCTTGTCATATTTCTTCTGATACAATTCCAGAATGTTATTTTTGTGAGGTGAAATGAAATCCTCTTACCTAATGTGGGAAAGGAAAAGGACACATGGAAGGGCGGGTCCAAGATAATCACATAATTTTTCCTTTGACAGTTTACATTTACACTAATAACACTAAAAACCGAGGTACAATATCAACCATGCCAAAGAATGAGCAACAGGGCGTGTTTTTGTTGCACAAATAATCAGTTTCAGCCACTGTTGAAAGGCCGCAAAACCCAGTAAGAAATCAGTAACAAATACAAAATGTGAGATAACAAGGTGGGATTCTTAATTAAAGGAAGTTGGTCTCAGAATAATTAAAAGAATTACTCTCTCAAAATCTTAAAAACAAATCGCAACTTACAGTTCTTAAAAGGGCTAAAAAAAGAAATATACATTAATTTCAGTCTTAATCAGACTAGCCTTTGAAAATAACATCTGTAGCTGCGATTACTAAATCACAGGTCAAAACATTCAGTCTTCAGAACAGACCAACCATGTGAGTTATGTTAAGTGCCAAAAGTTACAATCTTTTACTTCATGGAATGAATACAATACGGAAGTGATGCCAAAATAAATAGGAAAGCATATCAAACACCGAACAGTATTGAAAGTAATCTCAAAGTTTACAAATAAGTTTCCATAACAAGCTCAGGCTGAAATAGTCTGATTCAGAAAATCTGAAGGTTAATCTTAAATTGGATAATATTACCCACTTCAAGAGAGACGTAAAATATTTGGCGGAAAACATTAACATAAGAGCCTGTAAATAAGAGTGTAGGGTAAACAAATTTAAGATACGCTGCCAGAGCGAATAGCTCCAATAAGGTAATCTTGGACAGCCTCAAACACTATCGAATATCACCTTGCTGGTCCGTACAGCAACAGGTCCCCACGGACAAGAGCCGCTCCCAAGAGCGGAAGACTCAGCACAACCAGGAGCACCTCCAAAGATGTCCAACGTAGCCTTGGACGAAACGTCAGGGATTGAAGAGTTCCATGGACCATGGCCATACAACCCGGAAAAATTCTCAGCAGCTGAAACATCCGGTCTAGAAAGCCTTCATTGTACACCTCCTCCTCCCCCATCTGTATCCATCTCTTCCTCCCTGTCATCCCCCTTAGCCTCCTACCTCTATCTGTTTCTCTTCCTCCTTCCACTCTCTCTGCCGGCCGCTGTGGACGAGCGGTTCTAGGCGCTTCATTCCAGAACCTCACTGCTGCTATGGTCGCAGGTTCGAATTCTGCATCAGGCATGGGTGTGTGTGTTGTCCTTAGGTTGGTTAGTTTTAAGTATTTCTGAGTCTATGGGACTGATGGCCTCAGATGTTAAGTCCCGTAGTGCTTAGAGACATTTGAACCACTCTCTCTGTCTCTTGATCTCCTGCTCCCCATCTCTTTGTACATTTTCTCCATCACATCTCTCTGACCATGTCTTCCTCCCCTTCCATCTGACAATATCATCCTCACCCTCTCTCTTTCCGTCTCTACCTCCCTGTCTTTCTTTTCCACTTCCTTAAAGCTTCCACCTGCCTCATGCACTTCCCCATTCGCCCACCCTCTGCCCATTTCCTCCTTCCCTTCACTCTGTCCATCCCCTCCTCCATCCATCTCAACCTGTACCCACCTATGCTCATCTGCTGTGTAGCCCCTGAAATGCAGCTCAATAAGAACACCAGTGACGTAGGGAAGCCTGACAGCCTACATATCAGGAGGTTAAAATCATTTATTTGCCCACCGATATACAGACCATGATGCAAAACAGGTCGGTAAAGCAGGTCTATAATACTCCAATACAATATGCCTGTCATGCAGTACACTCTACATGTTGGATCCAAGAAAATCGTTTCTTCCCCCTGACATGCAGGCTGCCCTGCAAATCAAGTTGATATGGCTGCCAATACTGTTCCCACACAAGAAGCATTTTCTATAGGGCGGGCTATATGCCATGGGTTAGAAAAAACGCGTTTTGCCTATGTATATGCTCCTACTGGACTTTATAAACCCCTCAATGCGATTACTCGTGAGGCTTGCTGTTTCTGTACCAAATTTGGCGGAATCGACCCAGGGATTTGGTAGGAGATCCTGGATGTACGCAAATGCTCATACACTCTGCTTCATACATACTGGTTTATACATACAATTGATTATAAAGTGTTTCCTATTTAATATTATAAATCGCATTTAGAATGAAAGCTTTATCAGTAAGGTGCATTAAATATTTTCTGGTCCCAGGTTTTACCAGCTATTACATCAAAATTGCTGTCTTGTCACTTCATGTATACAAAAAAACCTGCCAAATTCGATTTAATTTGAAGTTGCAACTTCGTCATTCACCAGTCAACACATATTCATTGTCACCCTCGATAACCAGTTAATGGGATACGTCTAATCTGTTATCAGAAAAATTACAAATGAATTGTCAGTGAAATAGAATGCTCGCTCAACATTCCACAAATAGATCCCATTTCCCCAGTACCATAAACTGCCGCAATACTCGTTACAAATTTCCCCAGAACGTATGACTCACTCACACCGCACAGATACAAGTTTCATGTTTTTATATACTTAGCTGATAGACATGCAAACATTTAAAACTTCTTGACCACACATTGAGAACTTGGGCCTGCAAACTCAGACAGCAATCTTACAGACTTTTACATCAGGATGACACTCTCACTGCACACATCACACCATACGCAACACGTTAGAGGGCTTTTTTGTTCCAACCTGCCATGGCGTGCTCTACATGACATCTTACGGTGTGGAGCGGAGGGTAGTTGTGGCCCATATTCCTCCTTCCCTCCCCCACCATTTCCTGTTCCATTCACGAATGGCACGTGAAGAGAAATTGTCAGTAAACTTCGCAATGACATCTGATGTATCTGGTTTTCTCATCGTGATTGGTTCGCAAGCTATGTGTTTGTGGGAGTAAAATGTCGCTCGACTCTTCTTTATCTGCTTTCCGCGCCATCTGCCAGCCCTGACACCAGTCTTCGATGCCCTGCCGATCTTCCTGTATCTCGACACACTCTTCTGACGTTTCATACTTTGCATAGGCAATGGAAACGTCTCCAAATACTCTCTTGAAGTTTGAAACGTTATATACAAGAGCAGCGTTTCCTAACCTGAGGATTAATATCCCCTGAGGGATAAAATGAAATTTTCTGAGTGGTAAAAACAAAAGCGGATTGTGTTTCTGTTATGAAATTAAATAGTTTTTATAATTTCAGTACTGTAATACTGATTACATAAAATATCAGCAATAATTACATTGTTTTGTCAAATAAAAGCATTAAATGTGCCACAATGTGGTGGAAGTTACAGATTTGAAACGAATGTATGAACATCTTCCTCACGTAGTCTACATGTTACATGTGTACTTTGTACCTCATATTTTCCACCATGACAGTAAAACTGAGACATATACCTTACATACTCGTATGCTTTAATGTTTCTTGAAAACGCCGAGTTGTGCCTAGTTACTGCAATGGATCGAAATCGCTTCATCAATCACTTCACAACAGATACACGAACCAACTAAGAGTACCACACAAAGGTAATTATGTAATGGCTACTAGTTTTCGGTACTGCCTACATATTATTATTATTATTATTAATATTATTAACAGTGGCAGTGATCAGACAGAAAACACTGACAGTCTGAAGTCTTCCAGTTTCTTTCAGTTCAGAAGTGCGGAGTTCTGCAGCCAAGTGATTCACGAACAGTAAGTATAGATCACACATTTTAAGTTGGTTTGTTTTAAATGTGGTTGCAGTGTGTGGGTGGAGCAAATGTCGCTAGGGAAGGGGGTGATGTTAGTAAGTATTTTTGGTATTAAGTATCTACACTCAGTGTGGACAGTTCGGTTTCCTTTGAGAGAAGGATCTGCTAGTAGGAATCACGATACATTAAGAGTTTCTTCGTCATTGTATAAAAAGAGGATGACAGAAATAACAGCAATAATTGTCTGACTCACTCACTAATTTAAGATTTAATATGACGCCTGCAAACGCTGTATATCAATTACTGAAGTATCTGCGCTAGCAGAATAGACATGTGGAAAACACAAGTCCGAAAACAATTTATTGGACTCACCAAAAGAACAACATACTCGGTCGCAACTGTGAATCTCACAAATATACAATAACAAATAACAGTAGAAAAGAACCGACTCTGCACGGGGAGAGATCACAAACAATTCTACAATATCCAGATGTTCACCGACTATATCAAGTTCATCTGAAAGAGATCGGCCAGCTAGAATAGCCGTCCGGCCGTGACTGCCAGGGTAGCATCTCTGTATACTTCCAAGCGGTGCGTCGAACTGCCCTTTGCCGGCAGTGCATCGCCCTATAAAGCCCTTTTGGCGGATGCGTCTGCCGGAACTATTTCAGATCATGTGTGTGGAGTATCAAAGTAGTTCCTGGGCTAGCTGCGACCTCTGGTGAAGATGTTCTGCATGCTGCGCGAACGGGTAGCGGTCCCAGGCGGCCTTTGGTGGAGACCTGGTGTTTTGTTGTGGCCGACGGTAAATATTTGTGTTGACAACGCAGTCGACGTAGATTTTCCTGGTGAATATACGCCCTGTGATGCAGGCATCGCGTGCTGGCTGGACGAGAAGTGGAATGCCGATGCAGTAGCCGCTACGATATCTGAAGTGGGCGGCCACAGCAATTATATTTCGACATTTTAAAAATAAAAGCATTCAAAGAAAATTCTTATTCGTTCCTAAGGTGAGGGGGGGGGGGGGAGGTAATAATTTTAGCAAGGTGGGGTTGATGATGATGTTTGGTTTGTAGAGCGCTCAACTGCACGGTTCTCAGCGCCCGTACAAATTCCAAACCTTTGCTCTGTCCAATCTCGCCACTTTCTTGAATGAAGATGAAATGACGACGACAGCACAAACACCCAGTCATGCCGAGGCAGGTGAAAATCCCTGATCACACCGGGAATCGAACTCGGGATGCCATGCTCGGGAAGCGAGAACGCGACCTCCTCGAGACCAGTCTCAATACTTGAGCATAATTATATAACTGATTGACGTCTAAGATGTAAACTTACAATTACTCGCGTCTGTCCGACGCCCCTTACTGAAAACGACTAAGACCTGCACTTTTTTCCAATTGCTAGGTACATCTCGCTGCTTTAGCGGCCTATGATAAACTGCTTATAGAAGGCGAGCAAGTTCTTTCGCATAATCTCTGCTTTGCATTGTTGAGCTGTTTTAGTTTTTTTTTATTCCGCGATGGCTTATCTCAGTATCTGCCGTTTCGGCAGTGTTGGCAACTACGTACATAATGAACCAGCCAGCTTTTAACATCTTACAAACAAAAATTAGTGAGTTGTCAATTACACTTGCGGTATTACTTCACAACAGGTTAGGCTTCGTAATTTTCGTTTCCCTCGTTCGCGGACTAGGGGTTATTATCTCACATAAACATATTCCATTCTTCATCATCATAACTATGTATATCTGTTTCTCCTACATCAACCTTTAAAGTTCGTTTCGTCATCAACGAAACGCCCTGTAGTCCTGTTGGCGAGAGGCACAACAAATCGCTAGAGCTGACAACGCAGAGTTTCCCCAGGATCGACTCTGGGCCGACTGATCTCCGGTTTAGATGCAGCATCTACCTCTCAACACGTACGCTGGTACGGTTGTTTAATTAAGCTTACGGTTCCGAGTCGTCTGCAGTACGTATCTGATAGTCTGCCAACTACTGGAAAATTCCTAGAGAGTATGACGCAAAGTTAATTTCACCAACACGGCTTAATGCTAGCGCGCTACAAGGCAGTCACGATGTTACGAACTGACACGCCCTCTCGGAGTGAATTTAGGCTCCACTGCGTCTGACAGTAATGGTGGCCGACCGCAGCTGTGAACAATGCCCACGTCGATAAGGGCGCGCTCAAGCACTCGTGATAGCTATTGGGAAACTCGATAACGGTGTGGAGAAGCCTCGATTATCACCATCGGCCCACGAAATACGGAGCCCAGGTAGTTGGCAAAACAGTATACCAGAAGTAACGAACGGTATCAGCTATTATTTAGCGTTTCTTATGGTCTCGAACCTACTTTTCTTGTTTTCACTAACTGTGTTTATTACGAAAACAGAAAGATGCAACGAGTTTTCTTCCGTTTAGGTAATTACTTAGGAAAAAACTGGAATCAGCATGTCTCTTTTACAAGATATGATCAGTTTTGTGACTATAACGATTTTACCAACTGGGCCTAAAACTGTAACTAATGAAAACCAATATTTGCCAGACAACAACATCAATTACATTGTTTCTAGTGTAGAACATTACGTATTGTAATTTCCTCCCCAAAATGGTGGATCATGTAGGGAACTATTACTGTAAAGTTTTTAAAAACGTCGTGTGAGTAAAGATCGATTTTCGTACCCATGGTTCATAGAACATTATTTGCAATAACAAATGCTGCCTCACTTCGTAGACAACATTATCATCAAATTTAAGTGCGTTTTACTTGGAGTACTGTGGCTTAACAGCGCAAAACTATAGCTAACAGTAATCAAATAAACATTTCTACATCTTGCTCAAAATATCTAAAACTCCATTTTAAATATATAATCACTTTAAACACAAAACATAGATTATTGATTTAGCTGTGAAGTGATCATAACTTCAAACTTTTTTTTCACAAATCGTTAAGGTACGAAATAAAACCAGGTACAGCATTGTAATACAGTTTGTTGGCGAGAACAACACGATCACTACACGTATGTTTAGGCAGAAGACCTATGTTAAAAATAGAAATGTAACGAAATAAGCCAATAATAGTCCTTCGAAATTGCTCATAGTATAATATTTCATTCTTTTAGCCCTCTGGAGTATGGAAGACGAACTAACGTTGGCCATGGCACAAATATATCAGGTGATATGCTGTCTTTTGTAATTTCCGACACCATTGGCCGAGAGTGATGTCATGCTCCGTCTTTCCGTGGTATAAGAAACTCTCTGATGGGTTTATATTAACAAATATTAGAAAAAAGAGTTAATGGTGGGAACGGTGTGTCTTAAAACGAGTGAGAAATGTGATTCGGTAAGTTGACACAGCAGTAAAATACCGAGTTGTGACAGCTTGACCTAAATGCGTCGAACACATTTGGGTTAGAGGCCCTCAGATTTCTTGAAATAGATCGGGCTTAGGAGAGGGACAGAGGGATAGGGAGAGAGGATGAGGGACGTGAAGATAATGGGAGTGACATGCTTAAGGGGGGGGGGGGTGCTGTAGGAGAAGGAATGAACATGATTATGTCATGTGTTTGCTCCTACATGTAGGCAAAGGTCAAATTCTGTCCAAAGAGTCTCTTGCTCTCCTACTGCAATCAAATACTTCAGAAGAGGTAAATAACATCTCTTTGGAATTTATAAAGTCATTGGCGGAAGTGGTAACCAAACGACTTCAGGTTAGCGTGTGCAGTCGAAGAGATTCATACCATCTGATTTTCAGAAGAATATTATCTATAGAGTACCAAAGACAGAATGACAGTCATTCAAGAAAGTGCGGGCACTATCACACAATCAGCTTAACGTACCATGTATGAAGTTGGTGAAAAGAATAATGTACGGAAGAACGGGTAACAAGGTCGAGAAACTGTGAGATGAAACACAGACAAGTTCATTGACTTTTTTGACCTAGAAAAGATATTCGATAGTGTAAAATGGTACAAGAAGTTAGAGAGTGAAGAGGGACAAATAAGAATGGAACAGCAACAACGAAGTACTTGGATTAAAAGGTATGTAAGACAAGGAAGTAGCCTTTCATCCCTACCGTTTGATCTACACATCGAAGAAAAAGATCGGAGGACAGGTAAGTTCAGGTGTGCGATTAAAATTCAGGATCAACGAATATCATTGAGAAGATTCGTTGATGTGACTGGTATCCTCATTGAAGCGAGGGAGAATTACAGGTTCTACTGAACAGAAAGAACAGTCTGCTGAGCACAGAATATAGACTGAAAGTATATTGAAGAAAGAAGAATGTAGTGAGGAGTAGTAGTAATCATTTAGTGATAATGTGAACATAAAGACTGGGATAACGCGATAGACGAAACGAAGGAATTCCGCTACTTTTGAAGGAAAATAACATATAACGAAAGAAGCAAAGAGAAAATAAAAGAATTACAAAAGTAAAGGGGGCTTTCCTCCGCAAAACAGGTAATAGACCTTAATTTGAGGAAGAAATTTGTCAGCATGTACGTTTGAACTACAGCGTTGTTTGGTAATGAATAATGACCTATGGGAACACTAGAGAAGAGAATCGAAGCGTTTCAGATAAGGATGTAGAAAAGTAGATGGATTGATAAGGTAAGACATGAGGAGGTTCTCCACAGTAGAAATAAAGATATTCAAAACACTTACAGAAAGACGTTATAACAACCCAAGGCTATTTCATTCTTCTAAATTAGGTAATTTGATACTAGATTATTAGTAGATGAGTCTTCCGATAGCACCTTTGGTCGAATTAGTGGAATCTTCTGTTTGTGTTCAAATACTTACTTTTTCATTACTTTCGTTTGGGTTTTTTAATTCACCATCTGTTTCATAACTTATGAAAACATTTTAGTATGATTTACATGAAGAAATAGGTTGTATACAAGAAAGTAAGCATCATCGTCTATATCACAACCAATTTAAGTAAAATAAGCAGAACGGGGGCGGATTAATAAAGTTTTGTGGGTGGGGACGGTTGTCTTGAAGAGAAAGAAGGCCCAGGGGTCCTCTCCTTGAAAGTCAATGGAAACAAACCTTCAAAAACTACTATTTGATACTTATAAATATCGAACAATTGCAAAATTGTGTTTTATTCTAGACAAAAAAGTTTAAAATTTCTTGAAATGTGCTTCATTCACAACCTTCTTCTGAGTAACTACTTTTATATAATCATTAACACTCAGCAACAAGCTCATAAGCCTTTTGTTAACACAGAGTTTATAAGCAAATTAATAGCAAATAAACTGGAATTAGAATGAAATACCTTAAAAACTGTAGTTCTCAATTTGTTGACATATTTTTGGCAGTTTAGTTCATAAATATATATACCTATATTTTGAAAATTATAATTGCAAAGCGTGGTGCTGTGGCAGATCTGGAAGCCCCGCTGATATTTGCTGCCCACTATTCGAATGGGAGGGGGACCACAAGTCACTGGTACACGTAGTACATTCTTTCGGGCACACAAAGTAAGATGACTTGCGGAACACTGAATTAAATGACTAAATCCACTGACCTAGACTCCAATTCGCTTGCTTTTCTTCGGTGCAGATTGCGAAAATCACCATTTGATTTCAGTTTCAATTCTCAGAGGGGGCGATTGCCCCTTGTCCGCCGCCCCCCGCCCCCCGCCCCCCCCCCTTTAATCCGCCCTTGAAGCAGAATGATGTAGTATAAAGCAAAAATATGTGTTGATGTGATAAGCTATTACATGAAATCATAATTTCATCGAGATTGTAAAAAAAAGAAAACCACAGAATACTTATTTTAGTGAAAAAATACGGATACATATCTTTGACTTGTAGAATCTTTGAAATTGTTATTCGCACCTGAAGAGCATGTAATTAACTGAAAGTTAGTTTTGGAAAGAAAAGGAGGTCGGGCATATTGTTCTGAAATTGTTGATTGATTAATGTCATCAGGCTGTGAGTTCAAGAGCCAATTTATGTGGAACTTTACGTGAAAGTGGTATCAAATAATACTGGTCTTGAAAGACAGTCATTCGACATGAAGACCTAGACCAACCAATCTCAGATCATGATGAAATTGAGTCCATCCCTGGATGAAGCAGCCTTTCCAAAAGATAAGTGCTGCCATAAACATATAACTGCCACGCAATATTATTACTCATGTTGCAAAACAGTGACAATGAAGATTGTGATTTTGTTCGGTTATTAGTTGGACATCTATTGTGCGTGCAAGTTATTACGGGTTATCGCTGTAGGACGTGTGTTAAGGCATCAGTAAATGAGCGCTATGGTACTAGAGAAAGCTGTAGAGGGTAAAAACTGTAAAATAATACATCCAACAAATAATTAAGTGCTACTATGAGATGTAGAAGATGACACAGAGGAGGGATTCGTGGCGTGTTGCATCAAGCCAGCCACAAACCTGAGGACTCAAAAAAAAGTTATGTAGAAACATTGGAAAATCCAGGATGGAATGTAACAATATTATGAAAAGGAATGTTGCTGCTCAGCATATAGCGGAGATGCTGAGTCGCTGATAGGCACAACAAAAAACACTCAATTTCATCAATATCTGAAATTAATTGGTCTAGGTCCTCATGTCGAATAACTTTCCTTCAACACTGTAATATCTGAAATCACTTTCAAATAAAGATCCATATAAATTGGCTCTTGAACTCACGGCCTTAGTGTGAGAATCTTGTTTTTGTGCCTATCCGCGAGTCAGCATCTCCGGTACATGGTGAGTAGCAACTTTACTTCTCATAATATTATGGAGAAACATTATAATAATGCTGATTCCGTTACGCGGTCAGAATACTGTTTATTTCTCTATATGTTTTCGACGTCGAGCGCCTTTTTCCATGCACCACTAAGCATACAGCAGTGGTCCCCGTTAAAGTTGTTGCAAAATTACTGATCTTACTGGATTATTTGATGACGAAATCATAGAAGGTAGTTAATATAAGTTTTTATTTTCGTCAAACTAACTATGTTCGTTGATGAAGCTGTGTCCGGCGACAGCAGATTAATGTAAAACGTGATATTTAATCTAGCGTTGGTCAGAAGTGCAGCGTCATAGGTATGGAAGTACGATACAGTTAATTAGTAAGACCGTTAACTAGTGACATTAACGTATAAAGTCGTTGAAAGCTTAAGTTTACTAACAAATCTAACGTGCCAAGATATCTAAAAAATATTTATGTACACCTTTATTTGGTTGAAATAGAAATGGCCGAACAACATTTGGCTCTAAAAGACGCAAAGGTACAAGAGATGTTGTTGTTGTTGTGGTCTTCAGTCCTGAGACTGGTTTGATGCAGCTCTCCATGCTACTCTATCCTGTGCAAGCTTCTTCATCTCCCAGTACCTACCGCAACCTACATCCTTCTGAATCTGCTTAGTGTATTCATCTCTTGGTCTCCCTCCACGATTTTTACCCTCCACACTGCCCTCCAATACTAAATTGGTGATCCCTTGATGCCTCAGAACATGTCCTACCAACCGATCCCTTCTTCTAGTCAAGTTGTGCCACAAACTTCTGTTCTCGCCAGTCCTATTCAATAATTCCTCATTAGTTATGTGATCTACCCATCTAATGTTCAGCATTCTTCTGTAGCACCACATTTCAATAGCTTCTATTCTCTTCTTGTCTAAACTATTTATCGTCCACATTTCACTTCCATACATGGCTACACTCCATACAAATACTTTCAGAAACGACTTCCTGACACTTAAATCTATACTCGGTGTTACAAGAGATACAATTGGACTATTACG
The DNA here is from genome assembly GCF_023897955.1 of Schistocerca gregaria. NCBI lineage: Eukaryota > Metazoa > Arthropoda > Insecta > Orthoptera > Acrididae > Schistocerca > Schistocerca gregaria. Next base: position 223,667,906 of record NC_064925.1, on the reverse strand, counting down.
AATCATTGAAGAAAAATTCCTAGAAAAGAGGTAAATTTATGCAATTTTTGCTGACTAAGAAAAAGCCTTTCATATACTTCAGCGGCTTAAATATTTAGATGTCCTGATGAATTTCAGAATTAACTAGAATAAAAAGAGTCTAAAAAAGCAATTTATATATCAAATAGTAGTAGAAGATGAGAAGGCAAGGGGGAAAAATTGGAAGAGCAGTTAGATAAAACTATTGTTTCATCTACTCTTTTCACTACCCATGCTGATGATTTAGTTGAAAACTGCATCCGTCAAAAGTGTGCTATGACAATAGAAGGAAGGCTGATAAAATACATGATTTTCTGATGACACGAGACGGTACTGCTGAATGAAAATGAAAATTAAATATGCTGAACACCAAATGTGAGGAATATGATTGAAGATAAATGAAAGAAGACCAAGGCAGCGATTTTTATATTTATAGTTATATCTTATACTGTCAGAAAGGGAGAAAGCAATCACATATAAATTTCTTAAAATTAGTAAATTTATTTTATATCTCTATACCACGTAGATTATAAAATATTAAAATGTGATGACCACTTCCACTTGACTAGGCAACTGTCTTCAGTTGGTCAGATAAATCTCAGCATATGGAGTGTTGAAAATAGTGCATCATTGCTGAAAGCATGCTCGTGTGAGTACACTTACAATAAGGAACTGAATAAGCCAGGAATGTTAAGCCAACGTGTGCAAAGCCATACTTAATGTTATTACAGTTAATTGTAAAATATATACACAACATTATTACATCGAGTCAATGGTCAAAGCTGGGAATTACTTATGTGTCCAGTGAGTGATCTGAATGTGATCTAATGGACACACAAATATTTGTCAAGTTTCAGAAATTAATCTAAATAATGAAGTTGTTTATTATTTTGTTACAACAGTACTTTCATTAATCATGTTTTGAACTAGTGAGTTTTACCTTACTGGTCTATACAGTTCTTTGTTGAATTTGTTGTTCGCATGGATATGCTCACAGCTATATAGACGATGGAGGATTTTTATTTCTCTATATGCTGCATATACTGTATATTACCGTTAGTGATATGAAGATGCAAAATTGTTAAGACTTTCGTGATCACTTGCTGCCAAACTGTCTCTTGGCTTCTGTCTCGGGTTCTTCGGCCGACATTTTTCTGATGCTTTTTCTGACGTTTCACCAGAACGAGTGGCTGACACTGCGAAAGCTTCATCCTCCATTGTTGGTGGTGGACTGGAGCCGAGCTCGCGGCCGCAGACTATATGTGTGTACCCGGTGCGCCAACGGCCAAGGTTTCTCCGCGGTTCTCCTCTGGCTACTTGCAACGGTCATTCGCTGCAGCAAGGGAATTGAGGATCCGTTTACCTTGAGGCTCTCTTCTTTCTTGTTGAAGATGTTCTCGTGTTTGTGTATTTCTACAGCTTCTCTGAACAAGCGGGTGTAATAGCTCTATAGAGCTTTCGTGTCGCTTCTGTGATCCTGGTGCTCACTCATCGTCCAGCCTTTTCAACATGAACTTTTCCGCATGTACATGGTATGCGGCATATTTCCGACATTGTAAGTGGGTTCCTTTTCTCCTCTGTCGATCTGAGACACTCCTTGATCTCGTTTGTCGATTTGTAAATAGTCTTTACGCCTTGCTTGCGCAAAGTGTGGCCAATTCTGTGTGTCACTTTGGGAAGGGATGGCAGAGAGGCCGTACCCGACATTTCTTTTTTTCGATATGTCACTTCGCCGAGCGTTTGACGCTGTTATACGTCTAATATAACTTGTGAAGTACCAATTGCTCTTCAGCTCACTTTCCAGGTGTTACATTCACGTCTGAGGTGCCGCGACTCACATTTTTGGCTTGCTGGCGTTACGAGCGTATCAGTTATGCCTCTTTTGTGGCTCTGACGGTTATTTGACTGTTTGTGAAGGTATCGGTTCGTGTGTGTCGGTTTTCGATACACGCCGTGTCCCAGATTTTCCTCATTCTTTGTGAGCAGCACATTTAGAAATGGTAGTTGCTTGTCCTTTTCTACGTCCACGGTAAATTTTGTGTTGGCACGGAGGCTGTCCTACTGTCTTAGGTTCGAATCCTGCCTCGGACATGGATGTGTGTGACGTCCTTAGGTTAGTTAGGGGACTGATGACCTCAGATACTGAGTCCCATAAAAAAAAATGCATTTAGAGGCCTGTAAATTGTACTCTCTCTAGCGACGTTGGATGATGTTTCCGGACATGGGTCCCTGTGTAAAACTTGATCTACTAAGTCACCTCTGCAACGTCTATAAATGTGTAACTTGAAATGTAAAAGAGCCTGTAGGGATCCTATTGTGTCCTGATACATTTCCACTACTTTGCGATAGCAGTTGTTTCTCTCTTGCACTATCGGTTTTCTCGGTATCGGCCCATTTCGACGTTTTTGTTTTATTTATTTATTTATTTTTGCCTTTTCGGCGTTCGTACAACGATTGAAAGGAGGAACCATGTTACGATCTTCCGCAGTGAAACAGTTTCGGAATATCGAATTCAGTATTAACATTGGATGCACACCAGCAGTTTGAGTTTTACAAAGGATGATGCTTCGGAAGTGAAGAAACGTTACCAACCCCTTCCTCACCCCTTACCCCTTCTCCTCGCCCATTCTCGCGTTGTTGCGCTCGCCGCGCACCCTCTCCCCCCTCCACCCTGCCCCGCTCCACTATCGCTACGCTTCGCGACGCCGTCCTCTCGCCAGCGTGTGGCGTCAGTAGCGCTCGCGAAGTTACGCCGTTCTGACGCCGACGTCGCAGCAGCAGCAGCAGCAGTTAGGTGAGCCGTAGCGCACTGCCTCATCCGCATATGCACTCCTGTAGCAGCTCCACAGGGCAGGCAACTTTAGCCACTCCCTTACAAATTACGCTTGCGAATGGAGAAAGAGCTTCCGTTGCCGCACCAATCCCTCTTCTCATTATGTCTACGGGAGGTGTTTGATGGAGACTGAAAGTGCATCATAGTCCCCTGTACCGGATCTCTTCTTAGTTTCGCGAAAAGACCACCGCTTTTTTTCCCCCAGAGAATGGCATTTAAGTTTCATTAGCAATTCAATCTCCGCATCAGATGCACTAAACTATTACTGTCATAGTAGCGCGGATTTTAATTAGTTCGACTCTGTTTTCAGGACAGGAAGCGCTAAAGTGTTACCCTACAAAAGGTAATATAAGCGCATTGAATGAACTTTTGTTGTTGTACAGATGCTTTGTATTGTCACTGAACACTGACAACAAGTCTGTCTTCCGTTCGCCTAAGGTTCTAGTGCTTTTATCTGTTCGTTACATTTCATATCGTTTCGTACAGTTATGCTTAGACATTTAAGCGACGCGACTGGCTGCGGAATCTCTTATTTGTGGACATAATCCAGCATTCATCCACAATTAGTGGAACTGCCATTCTGTGTACCGTGGTGAAATTCGTTTTACCTCTGCTATTGACAAATGTGTGAAACTGTTGTGTCTGTTTGAATACGCTTCTTCAAAGCTACTACATTTTCGTGGGGGCTTTCACAGGTAGCTTGAGCATAGCTTGGGACACGGATAGGCTTTATTTCACGAAAAAAAGATACCGTTATTTCAAATTTTCATAGCTGCATGTTTGTTTCTACACTCTAATCTCTTTTATGGGGTTTTCACAGAGAGCTTGAGCATAGCTTGAGGCACCGTATAGGCTATATTTAATCAAAATTGGATCACAAAGTAAAAGATATCGCAACTGAAAGTTTTTTCAAAGTAATATTATAAATACGATGTAACGCTGTCTGTCATGCTTTCACGGCTAGCCCGCTGAACCAATTTAGATGACATTTGGTACGGACATAGCTTAAACACTGAGGAAGAGCATAGGCTAATTTAGAAAGTGTCTAGTACGATATAATTATTGATTTGAAGAATACTAGGAGAATCAGGGAAAAATATTGACTTCTTGAAAAGTTGTTTACTCTTTGACTTTTGAACTTTGTCAAATTTGTGAAAACGCTTTTGTCGCTTGATACGTGCTACGTGATACTATTCAAAGTAATGAATACCGTGTTTATACATTCAGAGTGTTTAATACGTACTTCCATGCCGTTTCCTGAAAAATGTACACCTTGTATAATGTATACAAGTATAATAACCTTCTTCAGTAGCATGATTTTTAGATTCTCTCTTCTGCCAATGATTTAAAACTTTCCGTGTCTTCTTCTGCGTTTCTTGTACTCACAGTTGGTTACATTTCTAGCGCATTACGTATCTGCTGTGGAGAATACCCCTTGGGTTCAAAACTTTTCTCAGGTGTAGAAGCTCGTCCTCCAGACTGCTCTCGTCAGCAATGACGTGTGCTCTGTGCACTAGAGTTCTGAGTACACTCATCATCTGCGAAGAACGCTGGCAGCTATTTGCACGTAAATATAAATCCGATTGGGTCGGTTTTCGATATACTGAATGCATAAATCCATGGTTTTTTGCCAAACATAGGAAGCCTATTGTCAAAAATAGGACTGATCTTCAGTAAAAACTAAGTGAAAGAGAGCAGCACCCCTGGGTTCCGTTAACGATGATTTGATGCTTCGGAAGCCTGGGGTTTACGAGATCCACTGTGAGTGTGGTCGTTCATACATCAGACAGACGACTCGTATAGTCTAGGAGATATGAACAGAGCACCGCAGGTACACTCAGCTATTGCAACCTAATAAATCTGCGGTGGCAGAGCAGTGTATTGACACTGGGCACTCTATGGTGTACGATAACGTCGAAATTTTAGCCTCGACTTCATCTTTCTGGGACTCAGTAGTGGAAGAAGCAACTGAAATTCGGGTTGCGACGAATTTAATTAATAGAGATAGCGGCTTCAGCTTAGACAATCAGGGAATCCGGCACTTTCTGTAACAAACTTACAAAGACGTCGCGACGGTGCAGCTCGTAATGATACATCGATATCACCATGTGAATAGACCGTGCAGCCATACATCTAATTCTGTGCATATTTCATACCTCTTTGCCGCCTATCAAAGTCTCTGGTGCCTAGTGCATCTGTGGCCGCATTTGCAGTGGTGCTGTCGGCGGGTTTAAAAGGACGGGGCAAGTGCTGGAGAGTCAGTCACCTCGGCTCACTCTGAAGTTGGCTGGACGGTATGTAGCCGAAATATTAGAAGAAGAAGTCGAATTTATGGAACAATAATATTGAGTTCTAGTAAGAGTGGTGACCAGTGGAGATCCTCGTGCTCACAAAAATAGTCCTGTACGATGCGAGTCATATGAACAATGGCTGTGACGTTTAGGAACACAGCATCGCCTTTGAGGAGGAACAAATACTGAAACACGGGGTGGAAGTGATCGGCGAAAATCGTTGCGCAATCCTCTGCAGTAATGATGCCTTGCACAGTAAGCAAGGGACCCATGGAACGCCACGATATGGCAGCCCAGATTATCACCGAACACTCATCATGTTCCACTCTTGGAATGTAAACTCGGTCCGAAGTTGGAAACAAGTCATCCGAACAACTGACATTCTTCCAAAGCTCCACAGTGCATGTTTTATGACTTCGGCACCACTTTTTCCTGTTACGGATATTTGCATCACTCACAAGTGGTTTTGGAATGCCAGCTGGCCATGCAGTTCTGTGCTTATGCAACTTCATTTGTATTATGCTGTTGACAGTGCGATATTTAATACTGTCATAACTTTAGCAGCGGTCGTCTTATTTTTCGTCACAAACCTCTTGAATGACCGTCCGTCACGATCACTCAACACACAATTTCCTCAGTGATGTGACTTAGCAGATGACGATTTTCCGCTTCCCGTCTATGCGGTATAGATCTTCGTTACAGTGCCTCTTGAAACAGCAAACATTTCGGTTCTCTTGTTTACGGAAGCAATCACCATAGGATCTCCAAAATTTGACCATGTTCGAATTCAGTTAGCAATGGCATAATGCACACACAACTACGCAGAACCTTGCCCACAATTTACACTAAGAAGATGTTAAAGATGGAAAGAGGAAACCTACTTGTTCACCTCGTTTGTTATTTTCAGGATATCGCACGTGAAAAGAGCTAACTGTTTTTCATGTGTAGAGCAGAGAGTGTAGATTCTGCTGCACATGCCAGAAGAGACGATCTTAGACAAGTGCACGAGTTCGCACTGGTCTTTGAAGAGACGTTGGAAACTTGCTAGTCCGTTTGTGACTACCAGTTTAAGTAGCTCCGTGATTAACGCATCCGACTCGTACCCCCGAAAGGAATACATTTCACCAACCCTACCATCCTATCCTTCCATGTGTGCAGAGTGTTTCAGAAAGACAAGTACATTTTTAATGAGGCGATAGTATAGACTAATTTCTGTAAAACACTTATTACAAAGATGTAACCCAAACAAACACTCGCAGTGAAGCAAAGTCAAATGATTATTCACAAATTTCTTATCCAACTTCAACGCGCTTTCGAATTAGTTTGCTTCTACGAGTCGTCTAGCTGTTATTTTGTGAATGTATCCCCATTCATAACATGAACTGTCAATATTCGTAACTAGTGTTTACCGTTTCGTTGTAGACGACCTTTCAACAATCTCCGTTGGAATAAATCTAAATGGATCTTGGTAATCAAGAAACGTCGCCATTTTTTTTTTTTTTTTTTTTTTTTTTTTTTTTTTTTTTTTTTTTTGGTCATCAGTCTACTGACTGGTTTGATGCTGCCCGCCACGAATTCCTTTCCTGTGCTAACCTCTTCATCTCAGAGTAGCACTTGCAACCTACGTCCTCAATTATTAGCTAGGCGTATTCCAATCTCTGTCTTCCTCTACAGTTTTTGCCCTCTACAGCTCCCTCTAGTAACATGGAAGTCATTCCCTCATGTCTTAGCAGATGTCCTATCATCCTGTCCCTTCTCTTTATCAGTGTTTCCCGCATATTCCTTTCCTCTCCGATTCTGCGTAGAACCTCCTCATTCCTTACCTTATCAGTCCACCTAATTTTCAACATTCGTCTATAGCACCACATCTCAAATGCTTCGATTCTCTTCTGTTCCGGTTTTCCCACAGTCCATGTTTCACTACCATACAATGCTGTACTCCAGACGTACATCCTCAGAAATTTCTTCCTCAAATTAATGCCGGTATTTGATATTATTAGACTTCTCTCGGCCAGAAATGCCTTTTTTGCCATAGCGAGTCTGCTTTTGATGTCCTCCTTGCTGCGTCCGTCATTCGTTATTTTACTGCGTAGGTAGCAGAATTCCTTAACTTCGTTGACTTCGTGACCATCAATCCTGATGTTAAGTTTCTCGCTGTTATCATTTCTACTACTTCTCATTACCTTCGTCTTTCTCCGAATACTGTGTACTCATTAGACTGTTCATTCCGTTCAGAAAATCATTTAATTCTTCTTCACTTTCACTCAGGATAGCAATGTCATCAGCGAATCGTATCATTGATATCCTTTCACCTTGTATTTTAATTCCACTCCTGAACCTTTCTTTTATTTCCATCATTGCTTCCTCGATGTACAGATTGAGGAGTAGGGGCGAAAGGTTACAGCCTTGTCTAACGCCCTTCTTAATACGAGCACTTCGTTCTTGATCGTTCACTCCTATTATTCCCTCTTGGTTGTTGTACAAATTGTATATGACCCGTCTCTCCCTATAGCTTACCCCTACATTTTTCAGAATCTTGGAGAGTTTGCACCATTTTATTTTGTCGAACGCTTTTACCAGGTCGACAAATCCTATGAACGTCTCATGATTTTTCTTTAGCCTCGCTTCCATTATTAGCCGCAACGTCAGCATTGCCTCTCTCGTGCCTTTACTTTTCCTAAAGCCAAACTGATCGTCACCTAGCGCATTCTCAATTTTCTTTTCCATTCTTCTGTATATTATTCTTGTAAGCAGCTTCGATGCATGAGCTGTTAAGCTGATTGTGCGATAATTCTCGCACTTGTCAGCTCTTGCCGTCTTCGGAATTGTGTGGATGATGCTTTTCCGAAAGTCAGATGGTATGTCGCCAGACTCATATATTCTACACACCAACGTGAATAGTCGTTTAGTTGCCACTTCCCCTAATGATTTTAGAAATTCTGATGGAATGTTATCTATCCCTTCTGCCTTATTTGACCGTAAGTCCTCCAAAGCTCCTTTAAATTCCGATTCTAATACTGGATCCCCTATCTCTTCTAAATCGACTCCTGTTTCTTCTTCTATCACATCAGACAAATCTTCACCCTCATAGAGGCTTTCAATGTATTCTTTCCACCTATCTGCTCTCTCCTCTGCATTTAATAGTGGAATTCCCGTTGCACTCTTAATGTTACCACCGTTGCTTTTAATGTCACCAAAGGTTGTTTTGACTTTCCTGTATGCTGAGTCTGTCCTTCAGACAATCATATCTTTTTCGATGTCTTCACATTTCTCCTGCAGCCATTTCGTCTTAGCTTCCCTGCACTTCCTATTTATTTCATTCCTCAGCGACTTGTATTTCTATATTCCTGATTTTCCCGGAACATGTTTGTACTTCCTCCTTTCATCAATCAACTGAAGTGTTTCTTCTGTTGCCCATGGTTTCTTCGTAGCTACCTTCTTTGTACCTATGTTTTCCTTCCCAACTTCTGTGATGGCCCTTTTTAGAGACGTCCATTCCTCTTCAACTGTGTTTCCTACTGCGCTATTCCTTATTGCTGTATCTGTAGCGTTAGAGAACTTCAAACGTATCTCGTCATTCCTTAGAACTTCCGTATCCCACTTCTTAGCGTATTGATTCTTCCTGACTAATGTCTTGAACTTCATCCTACTCTTCATCACCACTATATTGTGATCTGAGTCTATATCTGCTCTTGGGTACGCCTTACAATACAGTATCTGATTTCGGAATCTCTGTCTGACCATGATGTAATCTAATTGAAATCTTCCCGTATCTCCCGGTCTTTTCCAAGTATACCTCCTCCTCTTGTGATTCTTGAACAGGGTATTCGCTATTACTAGCTGAAACTTGTTACAGAACTCAATTAGTCTTTCTCCTCTTTCATTCCTTGTCCCAAGCCCATATTCTCCTGTAACCTTTTCTTCTACTCCTTCCCCTACAACTGCATTCCAGTCGCCCATGACTATTAGATTTTCGTCCCCCTTTACATACTGCATTACCCTTTCAATATCCTCATACACTTTCTCTATCTGTTCATCTTCAGCTTGCGACGTCGGCATGTATACGTGAACTATCGTTGTCGGTGTTGGTCTACTGTCGATTCTGATTAGAACAACCCGGTCACTGAACTGTTCACAGTAACACACCCTCTGCCCTACCTTCCTATTAATAACTAATCCTACACCTGTTATACCATTTTCTGCTGCTGTTGATATTACCCGATACTCATCTGACCAGAAATCCTTGTCTTCCTTCCACTTCACTTCACTGACCCCTACTATATCTAGATTGAGCCTTTTCATTTCCCTTTTCAGATTTTCTAGTTTCCCTACCACGTTCAAGCTTCTGACATTCCACGCCCCGACTCGTAGAACATTATCCTTTCGTTGATTATTCAATCTTTTTCTCATGGTAACCTCCCCCTTGGCAGTCCCCTCCCGGAGATCCGAATGGGGGACTATTCCGGAATCTTTTGCCAATGGAGAGATCATCATGACACTTCTTCAACTACAGGCCACATGTCCTGTGGATACACGTTACGTGTCTTTAATGCAGTGGTTTCCATTGCCTTCTGCAACCTCATGTCGTCGATCATTGCTGATTCTTCCGCCTTTAGGGGCAATTTCCCACCCCTAGGACAAGAGGGTGCCCTGAATTTCTATCCACTCCTCCGCCCTCTTTGACAAGGCCTTTGGCAGAATGAGGCTGACTTCTTATGCCGGAAGTCTTCGGCCATTTCTACAGATCCATATACCGTACAACGCAAGGTTTGAATGGCAAGTCACCTGATGACTAGAATGTGCTGTAACTCTGTCATCCTGGAAGAACATAATCATTCCTGTAGTCAAAACAACCTCTCCTAGTATCGTTGGAACCTGCCTTTAAATGAAGTCTGGACTAGGCAAAACTCTTAAATCGTACAGCAAAATTTGCAAAAAGCTGCACAGTTGAAAAATTAAATTCTGTTAAAACAAGCACAACTTCAGACCTGAAAAACAAAAGTGGCAAATGGAGTACTAACATACAAAAGAAAACTTATCTCTGTAACCAGTTACATCCTTGAAATAAATGTGAAAGGGGCACATTTGATATAGAATGTTTCATTCGAATTAGTCTATACTGCAGCCTCATAAAATATTCACGATTTGTCTTGAAACATCCTGTAGAAGTTAATTCTTGTATGTTTCTTTAAATGTACAGAAGCATGTCTCCCCATCCAAGTCTAATCATATTTTGGGCTCCGTGTCTAATTTCATTCATCCTTTGTTCCTCTGTCCTACAAACAGCGGCATCCTCCACATTTAGTAAATTCGACAAGTAGTAGTGTGCTCAGTGCTGCATATGGTCTTCAACGTTGTATCCTGCAACAAATCCTTCCTTTTACTTGTGTAATCATATGCTGACCTTCGTGTCTAATAATTCCACTTACCCTTCGTTCCTTTGTACAAAAAAACAGCTGCTCCCTCTATATTTCATAAATTCAAGAGGCGGTAGTATGCTTAGGACTGTGTATGCTCTTAACGTTCTTCATGTTTTTTATAGGTGAGATATTTTGGTGAACTGCAAAGCCATATATTTTCATGGTTTTCCGTGAATGCCGAGATGCTACGGAGCAATGACATGGCCAATTCATTTCCGCAATCTGAGATTATACTCCATCTCTAACGACCTAATTGTCGATGATACGTCAGATTCCAGTTTTCGCTGATGAACTTGGAGAGGGGCTGCCTGATGACAGTCGAAAAAAAAAAAACAACAACTGTGTGTGTTGATGAGAAGCGCATGACATAGACGGGCCAACACAAGATGGTCACTGTTGGTTATCTAGAGATTATGGCATCGCACTGTCTGAAATTCATATTGATTCGAATCTTTGAGGATTTCGGGATCAGATGCGTGTGCACCTCCTTAACAGGCTGTTACATTGCTACCTGCCGTAGACTAAGAGTCGCCTTTTCACGTAAACAGTCCACCCTCAGGTCACTGGAGCCCCCAGTGACGCTGCTAGGTGCCCTCGGCTAGTAGCCTCCAGTTGATACAATGATGTTTGATTCAGAGCTGTTAGTGGCGCCACTAGTTGTCCTGAGCGAAAAACCTAGATTTGATAAAATGACCCATGACTTACTGGAGTCACCAGTGGCATTGCTAAATGCTCTTGGCTAATACTAGCTTTCTGTTTCTTGTGTCGCAAGACAACAATAGAAGCTTCTACACTTGTGAATCATCTGAGGCAGTTTATAATGCTTTATAGTTTAACTATGAGTTTAAGTTTTGTATGATCATTTACAAGTTATGATTTCTGTTTCTGGAAAGGATATCTGACAATGAAGTACAGGGCTAGAGTCAAGAAGTAAGAACAGATATACTCCAAGACAATCATGGGACAATACACTCTCAAATTCACCTCGTGGTGTGTGGCGGAATTTGTAACTTCATGTGCTACACCTTTCCAATGTAATGACAAATGTCAGTACCTTCTGGTGATGTCGAAACTCTCCAATTTCGCGCTCATAAATATGATTTGTTGAGAAGTATTTGGATGGAATTATTTTTTGTGCCTCTTCTTGCAATACAGGTTATGTCAATTTTAACACCAAACTTACCTGGTTTGCACTTTCTTGCAGCTTCTGCTAGTGGAATAACTTCTCTTTGGCACTTATCAGCAAATCGATGCCAGAATGCACTCACTGCTCATTTAAGGATCACTGTCGTCTTTATCGTTACTGCCAACCCCAAGCACGTAATCAGTATTCAAAAATTGGCCGAGTAATCGTTTTATATCCTGTCTCTTTTGGAGTCCGTTAAGTTTTCTAAGGGTTCTTCCAATGAATATCAGTTTAATACCCACCAACACTCAATCTAGTTTTACACGATCATTCCACTCTGCGTGCCTGTGGATGCATACCCCCGAATATCTTACGGTAGTTGGTGTTTCCAACGATTGGTTACCAACCATCTGTCGCGCTTGGTAGCCGCGCGACCTAGGGCGCCTTGTCACGGTCCATGCGGCTTTCCCCGTCGGAGGTTCGAGTCTTCCCTCGGGCATGGGTGTGTGTGTTGCCCTTAGCGTAAGTTAGTTTAAGTTAGATTAAGTAATGCGTAAGTTTAGGGACCGATGACCTCAGCAGTTTGGTCCCATAAGACCTTACCACAAATTTCCATTCTCACCAACCATCTAATCAAAAGCTAATAGGATTTCTCCCTTTGTGGAAAGCGCAGTGTTGTTGCGGGTCGACTGACAGTCTCTGCCAAGAGCCAGTCCTCTGCAGGCTTCTTGCTTTTGGCCTTAACACTCTGACTTTAGGACTTACCTGGACCTGCAGTCCATACAAGAAGGTAACATACACGTGCACATTTCTCTGTGGTACTACAACGCATTCTCAGACAGCAACTACTATTACCGTCAGCAAATCGACTAGCTGATAGTACATGACGATAAGTGCCTTCTACTCATTCCAAAACAACATCTGCGGACGCCATCACAGAATTTGCGACACAATCAGCCAGATCATTTATACACATACTCCCTGACCGAATGACCAAAACTTCAAATGTATCCAAGAAAGTGTGTTTTGTCACTTGTTGCTCATGTTGAATTCTAATGACTTCGCATGGAATATTAACAGTAAGAAAGGTTTGGCAGACGATGCAGGTATCTAAAATAAGCACTGTCTGAAGAAAGCTGCACATATATGGTCACATATTGTTAAGATATCAAATTGGTGCAAAGATTGGCTACTTGCTTTAAATCTATATAATAATAAAATTACGCACTTTCCAAACCGAAAAAAAAACATATTACTCTACACTCAAGCGCCAAAGAAACTGGTACAGGCAAGCGTATTGAAATACAGAGATATGTAAACAGACATGATACAAAGGTGCGGTCGGCAACGCCTATATACGACAGCAAGCTTCTGGCGCAGTTGTTAGATCGGTTACTGCTGCTACAATGGCAGGTTATCAAGATATAAATGAGTTGGAACGTAGTGGTATAGTCAGCGCACGAGCGATGGGAAACAGCATCTCCGAAGTAGTGATTAAGTGGGGATTTTCACGTATAAGCATATCATGAGTGTACTGTGAATACTGTAAATATCGGGAATCTGGTAAAACATCAAATATCCGACATCGCTGCGCTCGGAATTATCTCCTGTAAGAACGGGGCCAATGACGCATGAAGAGAATCGTTCAACGTGATAGAAGTGCAACCCTTCTGCAAATTGCTGCAGATTTCATTGATGGGCCATAAACAATTGTCAGCGTGCGAACCATTGAACGAAACATCATAGATATGAGCTTTTGGAGCCGTACGTACACTCGTGTACCTTTGATGAGTGCAAGACGCAAAGATTTACGACTCGCTTGGGCCCGTCAACACCGATATTGGACTGTTGACATCTGCAAACCTGTTGCCTGGTCGGACGAGTCTCGTTTGAAATTGTATCGAGCGGACGGAGGTGTACGGGTATGGAGGCAACCTCATGAATCCATGGACCCTTCATGACAGCAGGGAACTGTTCAAGCTGGTGGAGTCTCTACAATGGTGTGGGGCATGTGCAGTGGGAGTGATATGGTACCCCTGATACGTCTACATACGACTTTGACATGTGACACGTACTTAAGCATCCTGTCTGATAACCTGCATCTATTCATGTCCATTGTTCGTTCCGATGGACTTGTGCAATTCCGGCAGGACAACGCGACAACCGAAACGTCCGGAATTGCTACAGATTAGCTTCAGGAGCACTCTTCTTAGTTTAAAGACTTCCGCTGGCCACCTAATTTCCCAGACATGAACATTATTGAGCAATCGGTCATCTCATACAAATCTATTTCTACATCCATAGTTTGCAAACCACCTGACATTGTGTGGCACGCGGTACCTCTGGTCCCACTGTCTGAGCAGGCTTTCCTGTTCCATTCACGAATGGCGCCTGCAGCCCTCACCTTACGTTTGTAAAACGATCTACTGTGTCTATTTGCGCCACACTGACCGTATAGCGAGGTTACTGTTTGTAAGTGAGCAAATCTGTCACAACCACGTAGTGTCTCTCTGTAAGCTCCTACCTACAATATTTTACAGATTCTCGTCCCTCCGTAGATAGCGCAGGTTGCTGGCTCATGGCGCTGATCTTGCTGCAAGTTATAAGAATTCGTACCAAGAGGAACCTGGCAAGGAACTAAATATTCTTGGTTGAATAACGCCACCAAATAACTATTGGGATGCCACATGATTATTGCCGGAAACTAATCCAAGTGCACGCCACTGTAAACGTATGTCTCACAGGACGCAGTAATCTATCACTTGGTTTAAACAGCTACAATCTTATAATCGTTAATATACACTCGTCGTCGGTGGGTAATTATTCTAATATGTATGACAGTCCATTGAGTCCATTTGAGTCCGATACTGCCATTCGACCACCCCCACCTTGCTATTGAATTCTTGGAGGTTCCCAACACCAAAATGTTCTCATCAGTCTAGTGCTAGGATTCGTTTCGTTTTCTTAAACGACATAGTTCCTCTCAGCCAATGAGAAATTAACACGCAGTTTCACGTCAACTATTCGCTAGGTGACCAGTGTGAATTCACTGAAAATTATATCATCTGTTCTCGCTTTGCCTATGCTGGGTATTAGTTCATAAGGTCACGAAGTCCAATAAACTAAATATGGAGAAATGAACAAGGAATCTAGTGTATATATATTACACCTGTTGTAATAATATTAGTCGGTAAGGCTCCATATGATACTTAATTTGTCTAAGATTCTTATCGCGATCATTTCGTGGGACAAACATTGGAGGAACTAAAATGTTTCCCGACTTTTCGTGGCACACAAGCTCATGAAATTTCAGCAGCTAATATCTCCGCGATGCACAACACTTCTCTTGAAGCGCCTGCCGCTGGAGTCAGTGGAGCATCCCCTTAATTCAATACTGGCTGCTAAAGGACCCTATGACAAAACACACCGCTCTTTGTTGGATGTTCTCTATCTGTTCTATTAATACCTGTTTGTGACAGTTTGTAGGGATACGAATTATAGCCATCACACAGGTTCAGTCGAAGCAGTTGGTAGACTGCAGTTCCTTGGTAGAATGCAATGGATATGTAACACGTCTACGAGGGAGATCACTTACAAAAAAGTCCATCCTAGAATATTACTCAAATGTATAGGATCCATACCACAAAGGGTAGAATTGGATATTGAATGTGCCAAAAAAAAAGGAGGGGGGGGGGGCAGCACAAATAGTCACAGGTCTATTTCACCCCTGGAAGATGCTGAAGGAAACTGCACTTGACACATGGTGGAAGATAAACGAAAACTATCGCAAGAAAGTCTAATTACAACTTCACAAGTAAAAGCTTGAAGCAAAAGTGAAATGTCTTATGGCATTGTTGCCTGCGGTAACCCAGCTCTTTCTTATGTGCAGATACACTCCTGGAAATGGAAAAAAGAACACATTGACACCGGTGTGTCAGACCCACCATACTTGCTCCAGACACTGCGAGAGGGCTGTACAAGCAATGATCACACGCACGGCACAGCGGACACACCAGGAACCGCGGTGTTGACCGTCGAATGGCGCTAGCTGCGCAGCATTTGTGCATCGCCGCCGTCAGTGTCAGCCAGTTTGCCGTGGCATACGGAGCTCCATCGCAGTCTTTAACACTGGTAGCATGCCGCGACAGCGTGGACGTGAACCGTATGTGCAGTTGACGGACTTTGAGTGAGGGCGTATAGTGGGCATACGGGAGGCCAGGTGGACGTACCGCCGAATTGCTCAACACGCGGGCGTGAGGTCTCCACAGTACATCGATGTTGTCGCCAGTGGTCGGCGGAAGGTGCACGTGCCCGTCGACCTGGGACCGGACCTCAGCGACGCACGGATGCACGCCAAGACCGTAGGATCCTACGCAGTGCCGTAGGGGACCGCACCGCCACTTCCCAGCAAATTAGGGACACTGTTGCTCCTGGGGTATCGGCGAGGACCATTCGCAACCGTCTCCATGAAGCTGGGCTACGGTCCCGCACACCGTTAGGCCATCTTCCGCTCACGCCCCAACATCGTGCAGCCCGCTTCGAGTGGTGTCGCGACAGGCGTGAATGGAGGGACGAATGGAGACGTGTCGTCTTCAGCGATGAGAGTCGCTTCTGCCTTGGTGCCAATGATGGTCGTATGCGTGTTTGGCGCCGTGCAGGTGAGCGCCACAATCAGGACTGCATACGACCGAGGCACACAGGGCCAACACCCGGCATCATGGTGTGGGGACCGATCTCCTACACTGGCCGTACACCTCTGGTGATCGTCGAGGGGACACTGAATAGTGCACGGTACATCCAAACCGTCATCGAACCCATCGTTCTACCATTCCTAGACCGGCAAGGAAACTTGCTGTTCCAACAGGACAATGCACGTCCGCATGTATCCCGTGCCACCCAACGTGCTCTAGAAGGTGTAAGTCAACTACCCTGGCCAGCAAGATCTCCGGATCTGTCCCGCATTGAGCATGTTTGGGACTGGATAAAGCGTCGTCTCACGCGGTCTGCACGTCCAGCACGAACGCTGGTCCAACTGAGGCGCCAGGTGGAAATGGCACGGAAAGCCGTTCCACAGGACTACATCCAGCATCTCTACGATCGTCTCCATGGGAGAATAGCAGCCTGAATTGCTGCGAAAGGTGGATATACACTGTACTAGTGCCGACATTGTGCATGCTCTGTTGCCTGTGTCTATGTGCCTGTGGTTCTGTCAGTGTGATCGTGTGATGTATCTGACCCCAGGAATGTGTCAATAAAGTTTCCCCTTCCTGGGACAATGAATTCACGGTGTTCTTATTTCAATTTCCAGGAGTGTATGTGAGAGTTGTGTCGTTTGTCTAATTGTAGAGTGTAGATGAGAGTAACGGACGAATGTATAGTGCAGTATTTATGCTTGTGTCACATGATGATGGTGAGAAAATGAAGAGGTGAAACACTTACGCTGCTTACGGATTCTGCTTACTTACGGAGGGCCCACACGATATACACTACTGACCATTAAAATTGCTACAGCACGAAGATGACGTGCTACAGACGCGAAATTTAACCGACAAGAAGAAGATGCTGTCATATGCAAATGATTAGCTTTTCACAGCATTCAAACAAGGTTGGCGCCGGTGGCGACACCTACAACGTGCTGACATGAGGAAAGTTTCCAACCGATTTCTCATACACAAACAGCAGTTGACCGCCGTTGCCTGGTGAAATGTTGTTATGATGCCTCGTGTAAGGAGGAGAAATGCTTACCATCGCGTTTCCGACGTTGATAAAGGTCGAATTGTAGCCTATCGCGACTGCAGTTTATCGTATCGTGACATTGCTGCTCGCGTTGGTCGAAATCCAGTGACTGTTAGCAGAATATGGAATCGATGGGTTCAGGAGGATATTTCGGAACACAGTGACGGATCCCAACGGCCTCGTATCACGAGCAGTCGAGATGACAGGCACCTTATCCGCAAGGCTGTAACGGATCGTGCAGTCACCTCTCGATCCCTGAGTCAACAGATGGGGACGTTTGCAAGACAACAACCATCTGCACGAACAGGTCGACGACGCTTGCAGCAGCATGGACTATCAGCTCGGTGACCATGGCTGCTGTTACCCTTGACGATGCATCACAGACAGGAGCGCCTGTGATGGTGTACTCAAGAACGAACCTGGGTGCTCGATTGGTAAAACGTCATTTTTTCGGATGAATCCAGGTTCTGTTTACAGCCTCATGATGGTTGCATCCGTGACTGGTGACATCGCGTTGAACGCAAATTGGAAACGTGTACTCGTCATCGCCATACTGGCGTACTACCCGGCGGGATGGTAAGGGGTGTCATTGGTTACACGTCTCGGTCACTTCTTATTCGCATTGACGGCACTTTGAACAGTGGACGTTACATTTCACGACCCGTGGCTCTACCCTTCATTCGATCCCTGCGAATCCCTACATTTCAGCAGGATAATACACGACCGCATGTTGCAGGTCCTGTTCGAGCCTTTCTGGGTACAGAAAATGTTCGACTGCTCCCTGGCCAGTTCATTCTCCAGACCTCTCACCAATTGAAACGTATGGTCAATGGTGATCGAGTAACTGGCTCGTTCCAATACGCCAGTCACTACTCTTGATGAACTGTGGTATAGTGTTGAAGCTGCATGGGCAGCTGTACCTGTACACGCCATCCAAGCTCTGTTTGACTCTATGCCCGGGTGTCAAGCCCGTTATTACGGCCAGAGGTGGTTGTTCTGGGTACTGATTTCCCAGGATCTATGCACCGAAATTGCGTGAAAATGTAATCACATGTCAGTTCTAGTATAATATATTTGTCCAATGAATACTCGTTTATCATCTGCATTTCTTCTTGGTGTAGCAATTTTAATGGCCACTAGTATATTTCAGCTCTTCAGTGTATAATTCCCGGCAAACGAATCACCCAGAACGCATGGGTCTGTGTTTATGTAACTTCATACACGTATATAACATCAGCTGGCATGCTACAGACTGGAGGTGGAGCTCTCTGTGATAGGTAGAACGGCATTAGTGTTGTCATATTTAATGTTGTAGGGCATACAAGCGGTGTGAACATAGTTAGGTGTTGAGTGATAACTTTGAAGAGCACAGAGTTGCCGAGCATTCGTTGGAGCCAGCGCTGTCAGAAGATGGAAGAGTCTGAATGAGGCCTCATTGTAGGTATCTATGCGCCGAGATGATTCAAATATGAAACAACCAGATTTGTGGAGCATTTAGATCTGTCAGTGGAGCGATGTTGAGCTGCATGGGAACGAGAGAGCCGACATACAACCCGTAAAGGCCAGCCAAAACCTCAGATCTGTCCTAAAAGAACGTTTAGGACCAGTTCGGATGCAACGCCATCTCAGTGCCCATATCCAGTATATCAACAACCGAATCAGTGCGTGCATACAAGCCAGAGGGAGTGAAATGTCATACTGAGAGGAGGTCTCATGTTGCCAAGTTATTTGTGAATTTTGACCGATTTTGTAACCACTGAAATAACAGCACAAGCCCCCACAACCTGTTAGGTTTCATTTTGCATCATATATACACTCCTGGAAATGCAAAAAGAACACATTGACACCGGTGTGTCAGACCCACCATACTTGCTCCGGACACTGCGAGAGGGCTGTACAAGCAATGATCACACGCACGGCACAGCGGACACACCAGGAACCGCGGTGTTGGCCGTCGAATGGCGCTAGCTGCGCAGCATTTGTGCACCGCCGCCGTCAGTGTCGGCCAGTTTGCCGTGGCATACGGAGCTCCATCGCAGTCTTTAACACTGGTAGCATGCCGCGACAGCGTGGACGTGAACCGTATGTGCAGTTGACGGACTTTGAGCGAGGGCGTATAGTGGGCATGCGGGAGGCCGGGTGGACGTACCGCCGAATTGCTCAACACGTGGGGCGTGAGGTCTCTACAGTACATCGATGTTGTCGCCAGTGGTCGGCGGAAGGTGCACGTGCCCGTCGACCTGGGACCGGACCGCAGCGACGCACGGATGCACGCCAAGACCGTAAGATCCTACGCAGTGCCGTAGGGGACCGCACCGCCACTTCCCAGCAAATTAGGGACACTGTTGCTCCTGGGGTATCGGCGAGGACCATTCGCAACCGTCACCATGAAGCTGGGCTACGGTCCCGTACACCGTTTGGCCGTCTTCCGCTCACGCCCCAAAATCGTGTAGCCCGCCTTCAGTGGTGTCGCGACAGGCGTGAATGGAGGGACGAATGGAGACGTGTCGTCTTTAGCGATGAGAGTCGCTTCTGCCTTGGTGCCAATGATGGTCGTATGCGTGTTTGGCGCCGAGCAGGTGAGCGCAATAGTCAGGACTGCATACGACCGAGGCACACAGGGCCAACACCCGGCATCATGGTGTGGGGAACGATCTCCTACACTGGCCGTACACCTCTGGTGATCGTCGAGGGGACACTGAATAGTGCACGGTACATCCAAACCGTCATCGAACCCATCGTTCTACCATTTCTAGACCGGCAAGGGAACTTGCTGTTCCAACAGGACAATGCACGTCCGCATGTATCCCGTGCCACCCAACGTGCTCTAGAAGGTGTAAGTCAACTAACCTGGCCAGCAAGATCTCCTGATCTGTCCCCCATTGAGCATGTTTGGGACTGGATGAAGCGTCGTCTCACGCGGTCTGCACGTCCAGCACGAACCTTGGTCCAACTGAGGCGCCAGGTGGAAATGGCATGGCAAGCCGTTCCACAGGACTACATCCAGCATCTCTACGATCGTCTGCATGGGAGAATAGCAGCCTGCATTGCTGCGAAAGGTGGATATACTCTATACTAGTGCCGACATTGTGCATGCTCTGTTGCCTGTGTCTATGTGCCTGTGGTTCTGTCAGTGTGATCGTGTGATGTATCTGACCCCAGGAATGTGTCAATAAAGTTTCCCCTTCCTGGAACAATGAATTCACGGTGTTCTTATTTCAATTTCCAGGAGTGTATATATAGGGTGGTCCATTGATCGTCACCGGGCCAAATATCTCACGAAATAAGGGTCAAACGAAAAACCTGCAAAGAACGAAACTTGTTTAGCTAGAAGGGGGAAACTAGATGGCGTTAATGTTGGCCCGCTAGATCGCGGTGCCATAGGTCAAACGGAACCCCCATTTTTTATTACATATTATTGTAGTACGTAAGGAAATATGAATGTTTTAGTTGGACCACTTTTTTCGCTTAGTGATAGATGGCGCTGTAATAGTCACAAACATATGGCTCACAATTTTAGACGAACAGTTGGTAACAGGTAGGTTTTTTAAATTAGGATACAGAACGTTTGAACATTTTATTTTGGTTTTTCCAATGTAATACATGTACCTTTGTGAACTTATCATTTCTGAGAACGCATGCTGTTAGCGTGATTACCTGTAAGTATCACATTAATGCAGTAAATGCTCAAAATGATGTCCGTCCACATCAATGCATTTGGCAATACGTGTAACGACATTCCTCTCAACAGCGAGTAGTTCGACTTCCGTAATGCTCGCACATGCATTGACAATGCGCTGACGCATGTTGTCACGATAGAAAATATCCTTCAACTTTCCCCATAGAAATAAATCCACGGACGTCAGATCCGGTGAAAGTGCGGGCCACGGTATGGTGCTTCGACGACCAATCCACCTCTCATGAAATATGCTATTCAATACCGCTTCAACTGCACGCGATCTATGTGCCGGATATCCATTATGTTGGAAGTACATCGCCATTCTGCCATGCAGTGAAACATCTTTTAGTAACATCGGTAGAACATTACGTAGGAAATCAGCATACATTGCACCATTCAGATTGCCATCGATAACATAGGGGCTAATTATCCTTCCTCCCATAATGCCGCACCATACATTAACCCGCCAAGGTCGCTGATGTTCCACTTGTTGCAGCCATCGTGGATTTTCCGTTGCCGAATAGTGCGTATTATGCCGGTTTACGTACTGCTGTTGGTGAATGACGTTTCGTCGCTAAATAGAACGCGTGCAAAACATCTGTCATCGTCCCGTAATTTCTCTTGTGCCCAGTGGCAGAACTGTACACGACGTGCAAAGTCGTCGCCTTGCAATTCCTGGTGCATAGGAATATGGTACGGGTGCAATCGATGTTGATGTAGCATTCTCAGCACTGATGTTTTTGAGATTCCCGGTTCTCGCGAAATTTGTCCACTACTGATGTGCGGATTAGCGGCGACAGTAGCTAAAACACCTACTTGGGCATCATCATTTGTTGCAGGTCGTGGTTGACGTTTCACATGTGGCTGAACACTTCCTGTTTCCTTAAGTAACGTAACTATCCGGCGAACGGTTGCCACACTTGGATGATGTCGTCCACGATACCGAGCAGCACACATAGGACACGCCCGTTGGGCATTTTGATCACAACAACCATATACCAACACGATATCGACCTTTTCCGCAACTGGTCCATTTTAACGCGGGTAATTGTATCACGAAGCAAATACCGTCCGCACTGGCGGTATGTTACGTGGTACCACGTACTTAAACGTTTGTGACTATTACAGCGCCATCTATCACAAAGCGAAAAATGTGGTCCAACTAAAACATTCATATTTCTTCACGTACTACAAAAATATGAAATAAGAAATGTGGTTTCCTATTTTTAAAAAAAGCAGTTGATATCCGTTTGACCAATGGCAGCGCCATCTAGCGAGCCAACCATAGCGCCATCTGGTTTCCCCCTTCAAGCTAGACAAGTTGCATTCTATGTAGTTTTTTCGTTTGATGCTTTTTTCGTGAGATATTTGTCCGGGCACTATCAATGGACCACCCTGGATAAAACAAACCTGTGCAGCTGGTCCCGGCGGAGGTCCGAGTCCTCCCTCGGGCATAGGTGTATGTGTATGTCTTTATGATAATTTAGGTTAGGTAGTGCGTAAGCTTAGAGACTGATGACCTTAGCATTTAAGTCCCATAAGGTTTCACACACATTTGAACATGTTTTAAAACAATCACCGTCTGTATAGGTCTCGAAGGCTCAACGGTACCGACCGGTAGCCGTGTCTTTCTCAGCCCTTTTGCGTCATCGGATGCTTGTATGGAGGGTAACGTGCTCAGCACACCGCTCTTCCAGTCGTTGTCACTTTTCGTGGCTGGTGCCACAACTTCTTAATCAAGTAGCTCCTTAACTGGCCTTACACGGGTTGAGTGCACCCTACTTGCCAACAGCACTTGTCTGACCAGACGGTGATCCATTCAAGTGCTAGATTAACTTCGGTGATCTGACGGGAACCAGTGTTACCACGGTGGTCAGACCGTTGCCATAGTCCGCACTTTTTAAAAAAAATGGTAAAGTTATTGTTTAACGTGCGATGATTGAAGGTAATGTATAATACACGATAATAGTTAAAAGCATAAAAACAATTTAAATCGTGCTTCAAAGCTGTTATTACGTAGTTGGATTTAAAAGATGTTACACGTAAATCGGTATTTCGCAACGCAGCTACCCCACAACTTCATTTTGATAATGTGTGACGCACGAAGTTATATTTCATTCATTCAAGCTTGTTTTAAATAACCTTTACTTTCGATATAATGTCCTTTATTGTGTGTCACATATAGTTGTGTGGCAGCTGCGGTACGACATACCGATTTTCTCTTTATACCTTTACTATCGAAGTGGTCTTGATAAAATTTTCAAATTACTGCTTGAGCTTTTCGTACAAACAAAAAGTGTTGTAATGCTCGGCAACAGTAGAGGAGAAACAAGAGTGAGAATGAAACTTTCACTCTGCAGCGAAGGGCTGACTAAAACTGTGTGCCGGACTGAGACTGGAACTCGGGACCTTTCACTTTCGCGGACAAGTGCCCTAGCGGATGAGCTACCCAAGCGCTCCGCTTTAAAGTGAAAATTCGTTCTGGAAACTTCCCACAGGCTGCGCCTAAGCCATGTCTCCCCAGTAGCCTTTCTTCCAGGAGTGCTAGTCCTTAAAGTTTTGCAAAGAAGCTTCTGTGAAGTTCGGAAGATAGGAGACGAGGTACTGGCGGAAGCAAGGCTGTGAGGAGGGGCCGTGAGTGAGTCGTACTTGGATGGCCTCCGTAGCCGAGTGGTCAGTGCGGCTGACTACCATGCAGGATGCCAGGGATCGATTCTCGGTCAGGTACCAGGTATCGAGGGGGTTAGCTTGGGCTCTGGGTGTTGTGTTTGCCTCATCATCTTATGGTCATCACAGCTACGCAAGTTAATGAAGCAGCATCAAATAAAAAGACTTTAACCCGGCGCTCGCCTACCCCATACGATCATTTCATTTTGCCGGCACGGTAGCTCAGCGTGTTCTGTAAGACAAGAAAAAATTGAGGGAAGTATTCAACTTGAACAGATGTTACATCACGTTCGTTCGGACTAAATGTGAGATCAATGACGCTCAAAGTGAAGGAAAAACAAAAAGACATCGGTGGAGCTCCTGCCCGGAAAAGGCAAAGGTCCCGAGTTGCAGTCTCGATCCGGCACAGAGTTTTAATGTGCCAGTAAGTGTCAAGAAACGAGAGAATTATCAGTCTTAATAATTAGTTTATAGCCTGCCGTTGTGGCCGAGCGGTTTTAGGCGCTTTACTACGGAACCGCGCTGCTTCTACGATCTCAAGTTCGAATCCTGCCTCCGGCATGGATGTGTATGATGTCCTTAGGTTAGTTAGGTGTAAGTAGTTCTGAGCCTAGGGGACTGATGACCTCATAGTGCTCAGAGCCATTTTATTTATTTTATCTACAGTATATAGTCTGGTAAACGTACGCAACAACATGAGTATGTTAATTGCAAACCGAAAATCTGTTGCTCTAAATAAAACAGAGCGAGTACCAACTTAGATTTTGTTCGTGTAAGTTTTACAGTTCGTGAGACATTTCACTTTGTTAACTCGCGGTGAGTAATTTCTTTTATAGCACGTATTTTCACAGTGATGGCCGGCCGATGTGGCCGAGCGCTTCTAGGTGCTTCAGTCCGGAACCGCGCTGCTGATACGTTCGCTGCTTCGAATCCTGCCTCGGGCATGGGTGTGTGTGCTGTCGTTAGGTTAGTTAGGTTTAAGTAGTTTTAAGTCTAGAGGACTGATGACCTCAGATGTTAAGTCCCATAGTTCTCAGAGCCATTTGAATAATTACGACAATAAACTCCAGCAAAATATATTATAACAGTTCAGTTGTCAGTGATTTTACCAGCTTACCAATATTTCAAACTTCCATATACCACGTTAAACAGGTGTACAGGATTCCAGTTGAAGGAGACGAAAAAAAATTATTTATTCTTAATATTTCGTTCTCGAAATGTAATGACATAATTTTAATTTAGCAATTCCCACTGCGTCCTAATTTCGGTTACGTCATCAGGAAAGATAGTTAAGGAAAAAATGCTACAAGAATATAAACTTAGTATATGGAGTGAAAACACACTACAGCACTTCCACACCACACTGATGTCAGTTATGTCTTTGTACACAGAACACAGTAACTGAGTGAGATGAATAAAATTTAAAATTAAGAATGTGTTCCGGGTTTTACTTGAAGTTACCATCACGCTCCCCCACGTGCATGTCACGGTCTTAAAGTAATTGTGAACAGGGTATAGCTCCGATGGAAAAAATTACAGGAACCATCACAGCGTTCCAGAGAAATCTAATAAGCTGTTTTTGAATTGAGGACAGAAGACTGAAACATCTGGAACCACCTCACTTGTAGCGCCTACCGATCTGAAAAGGTGTTGATCTCTCAGAATGTTATTGCCATACGTGAAGTAGTGTGTTGATCCCTAGTTGTTCCTGTAAAGGCCGGCCGCGGTGGTCTAGCGGTTTTCGGCGCTCAGTCGGGAACCGCGCGACTGCTACGGTCGCAGGTTCGAATGCTGCCTCGGGCATGGATGTGTGTGATGTCCTTAGGTTAGTTAGGTTTAAGTAGTTCTAAGTTCTAGGGGACTGATGACCACAGACGTTAAGTCCCATAGTGTTCAGAGCCATTTTTGTTCCTGTAAGCAATTTCAGTTTTTATTTCCTAGTTTTGTTGAAGTAGTTGTGTGTCGACTCATCGTTGGTTCCGTAATCAATTGCAGTTCTTCTTTCCCAGGACTGTTCCTCATTCGTACGAGATCGATGATGATTGGTGGTGAATGTCCGTGAACAATGAACGACATTTCTGTAAAGTACGAGCAGACAACTTCTTCAAAATCGTTCTGAATATACTGCGACATCGTAATATCAAATCCTAAAATTACGAAAATAAGATGTTTTGGTTATATTGCAGGATTTCACTCCGTCCGCACCCCGAAGATGACTGTGCACCACAGACGCAGCGTCAGTTATTTTATTATTTTACTCCTCTTACATGATGATGAGATAGTATATCGGTAAGTATTTTAATGAATTTGTAGGAGTTGTAGGAGGAGGCAGTTACTAAAGCATTAGTCGCTCGTAGAAGGTCGTAGATTTGTTCGATAATAGCAACATTTAGTGGATTATCATGTCATGTGGACAACTAATCTGATGGAAAATACAGTTACAGGTGTGGGGGTGGAAGAGGCTACAGACTGGTTAAACGTATGTATTTATTAATCAGAAAGTAGCCGAGACCAGGCTAAGGATCATAATCAGCTGAACACAGTGTTCAATTAATTCTGTTACACAGAATCCACTCATATGGCTGTAGTACTTGTCTACTTGTAAACGATAGTACTGTGTCTACAGGTTATAACAGACCTCAGTCGTTAGACGTTGCGGCTGACACTGCATTAAAAGGCGCATTGTAATGCTGATGCGAATATTATGAACTACAAATTAAACTTACCATTTATTAAATAAATATAATCAAAAGAACTATTTAATTTCAAGAGAAATTAGAGAGCTAGGTTAGTTGTAAATATGCGTAAATATTTGGACTAAATGGGATTCCCTTTTGTGAGTCCCAAATGACATTCGCAGGAGACAGTTAAAGCTTAAGAAGTATCGTCTTCAAATGTCACAGTGCTTTACGTGCTTTCGGAAATTCGAATCTCAGTTTGTGATTATGAAGTATACTTCTTAACAGTTAACTTTACATAAAGTTTCTTAACAGCAGTTGCAATAAGCCGCCTCTTTAGAACGCCATTGCCCGAACACAAGATGATCAGCAGTAGCAGTAAGGCCGCTCCTTAGAATTCCAATACACGAACACAAGGCGATCAGCATAACTCGCAAGTACTCTCGTAGTCCCGGCTTCTCTACTGACAGAACTTTATCGTCTATGTTGACGCCTGTGTATACTCCAGAATAAATTTCCCTTAATGGGGCTCTATTACCAAGTCGATAAACAAAGAATATATCCGGCGAAGTATTCTTCATGTTTATAATAGCAAGACAGGGGCTTACCTTCCCTATGAATTATGCATGAGAATATATTTATGACAGTTAATTTAAACTTCCGGAATTAAAACGTAGTAGAGATTTACTTATTATTCATGAAACATTTAATCTGGTACGAAGAAACATAAACGCATTATTTCCACTAAAACGTGTAACCCTGCTTAAAATTCTAATATCCTCTGGAAAATATGAAAACATTTCGTATCATATTTGAAAACGTAACAACGGAAGTATTATTTCGCCTATAATCTCAAATAGACATGTATTTCCAGAGCCTGCAATCTTGCTAACAACCTCGCTATAATGGTGTGTCCGTATGTATAATATTATATCTTTAGTTGCCGGAGCCTTAATAACCTGTGAAACGAAGGCTCCTTGTTACAGAGTGAAAAGCCGCGCGGGATTAGCCGAGCGGTCTAGGGCGCCGCAGTCATGGACTGTGCGGCTGGTCCCGGTGGAGGTTCGAGTCCTCCCTCGGGCATAGTTGTGTGTAATTGTCCTTAGGATAATTTAGGTTGAGTAGTGTGTAAGCTTAGGGAGTGATGGCCTTAGCAATTAAGTCCCATAAGATTTCACACACACACAGAGTGAAATTCTGTTTGCTTGCCTTAATATAGGAAGATGAAACTGCCTTTCCTTGTGGCTGTTGATAGCACTGGAATATATCGCAACAGTGTCAGTAAAATGGTGGCTCAAGTCTGACACATGAGTCACTCCTAACGAACTTCGATAGTCAACCAGGCAAAAAAAAGACACTTTTCAGCATGTCTTTTTTCTTGCTACAAACATGTATCCGCGTTCAGTAAATAAATAAAACAAGAAACTCAGACGAAACCTCATTTTTCGCAAAAAATTGTTTAGAATTTAAATTCATTCACGAGGTCTTTCTCGGCAGTTTTCTGTATGTAAAAGGTTCTTCTATCCTTGGCAGCAGAACTGGCGCTTAAGGAAGTATACACAGTAGCAACAATAGCCAGCTTTATTCCACGAAATGACTATGGAGGTAATGGTAGAACAGTTATGTGTTATCATATTTGGCGTTAACTGTACAAATTATTTATTTCACAACTGCAATTTCGGCCTTTGGCCCATTTTCAAGTGGTTCTTCAAAAACTGAAAAAAAAAATACACAAATGAAGCAGAGGGTGTATATACAAACCTGCAGTAGTCTACATGACATGGTATAGGTTACAGTACTAAGGCAGAGATGAAGAAGAAAACTGCACAGAAGTTGAGATCATAAGAAGTACAACAACTAAAATTTATTGATATTCAAGATCTGTCAACATTAGTGTTACCGAACTCAGAATAAAAGCTTTCTGTTCCTGACTTCTCTGTAACGTCTTTTAGGCCTTGCAGTTGACCCTCTTCTTACTGTTATTTATGACATGGATTGATTTCGATTTCGTTGCTTATAATATAGTGTCTTCTCTAGAAAACTTTGGAGAATTTTGAAAATAAAATATGTCTGAGAAATATTTATACGGCTAGACTATTTATACTACTAAAACTAATCGACTTGCTGTTTCCAACGTACTCTCCATTACCTTCGTTGTAAACTAACATTATCCCGGCGTTATCCCAAAAAATTAAGTATCAGCTTCTTACACTGACATTCTTTGAAACATATGGTAAGTTTCATTTACTGAACTGCTCATGTTAATTTCGTCAATCTATTGCTATCCCGTAATTACCAAGAACTTTTACTTACTGTGTAATCTTAATAGTTTATTTGCTTCTGAAAATATTTATGGACCATATTTCTTAAATCGGTATTACCTACATATCTGTTTCACTGGATGAACTATACAGTAAATGAGATAATTAATAATTTAAGCATCCTATCTGGAATACCAGAACCAAATCGAGAAGCTTAATTTACGGAAACTGACCGTATCAAATTCGCAGATAATAGCACTAACTCTCTAAGCACACCATGATATTTGTGACACTCATCAGTACCCGACTATGTACCTCACCATTGTTGCTCTCTGGAGCTACATAATTCGTTACTACGTCCCTACAAGAAAACTTCTCTTTTGTTATGATCCTCTGAAGAAGAAGGCCATGCCACAGGCTTAGTACAACCTATATATCGCACATTGAAGAGACAATTAAAATCCAAATTTATAAAAAGTCAGTGAAAACATACCTCTTAAGTAATTCATATTAGGATTATTTAGATAACACAGAGTAGGGAATGGTAAAAAATTAGTCTTATTTAATGATAAACAGCTGTATTCAACAGTAAACTGTTATATTTCTATGAGTGTTACTGCAAAATCCTGTGCCCAGAATCTGTAAGGGATAATTAGGCGTATTATCCACATCTACATCTACATGATTACTCTGCAATTCACATTTAAGTGCTTGGCAGAGGATTCATCGAACCACGATCATACTATCTCTCTACCATTCCACTCCCGAACAGCGCGCGGGAAAAACGAACACCTAAACCTTTCTGTTCGAGCTCTGATTTCTCTTATTTTATTTTGATGATCATTCCTACCTATGTAGGTTAGGCTCAACAAAATATTTTCGCATTCGGAAGAGAAAGTTGGTGACTGAAATTTCGTAAATAGATCTCGCCGCGACGAAAAACGTATTTGTTTTAATGACTTCCATCCCAACTCGCGTATCGTATCTGCCACACTCTCTACCCTATTACGTGATAATACAAAACGAGCTGCCCTTTTTTTTTGCACCCTTTCGATGTCCTCCGTCAGTCCCACTTGGTAAGGATCCCACACCGCGCAGCAATATTCTAACAGAGAACGAACGAGTGTAGTGTAAGCTGTCTCTTTAGTGGACTTGTTGCATCTTCTAAGTGTCCTGCCAATGAAACGCAACCTTCGGCTCGCCTCCCCACAATATTATCTATGTGGTCCTTCCAACTGAAGTTGTTCGTAATTTTAACACCCAGGTACTTAGTTGAATTGACAGCCTTGAGAATTGTACTATTTATCGAGTAATCGAATTCCAACGGATTTCTTTTGGAACTCATGTGGATCATCTCACACTTTTCGTTATTTAGCGTCAACTGCCACCTGACACACCATACAGCAATCTTTTCTAAATCGCTTTGCAACTGATACTGGTCTTCGGATGACCTTACTAGACGGTAAATTACAGCATCATCTGCGAACAACCTAAGAGAACTGCTCAGGTTGTCACCCAGGTCATTTATATAGATCAGGAACAGTAGAGGTCCCAGGACACTTCCCTGTGGAACACCTGATATCACTTCAGTTTTACTCGATGATTTGCCGTCTATTACTACAAACTGCGACCTTCCTGACAGGAAATCACAAATCCAGTTGCACAACTGAGACGATACCCCATAGGCCCCCAGCTTGATTAGAAGTCGCTTGTAAGGAACGGTGTCAAAAGCTTTCCGGAAATCTAGAAATACGGAATCAACTTGAGATCCCCTGTCGATAGCGGCCATTACTTCGTGCGAATAAAGAGCTAGCTGCGTTGCACAAGAACGATGTTTTCTGAAACCATGCTGATTACGTATCAATAGATCGTTCCCTTCGAGGTGATTCATAATGTATGAATACAGTATATGCTCCGAAACCCTACTGCAAACCGACGTCAATGATATAGGTCTGTAGTTCAATGGATTACTCCTACTACTCTTCTTAAACACTGGTGCGACCTGCGCAATTTCCAATCTGTAGGTACAGATCTTTCGGTGAGCGAGCGGTTGTATATGATTCCTAAGTAGGGAGCTATTGTATCTTTACATTATCTTGTGTTCCAGAGAGAGCGCGCGCGCGATAGAGAGAGAGAGAGAGAGAGAGAGAGCGATGTGTATGT
This sequence comes from Schistocerca gregaria, assembly GCF_023897955.1. Lineage (NCBI taxonomy): Eukaryota > Metazoa > Arthropoda > Insecta > Orthoptera > Acrididae > Schistocerca > Schistocerca gregaria. Next base: position 223,637,034 of record NC_064925.1, on the reverse strand, counting down.
GTATGTATGAGTGTGTGTATGTGTGTGATCGAAGTGTCCAGCGAAGAAAGCAAATCCTATGTTTATAGCACTTCTAGATTTTGAGGAACGTTTTGACAATGTTGATTGGACTACACCCCTTGGGATGTAGAAGGCAGCGTGGATAATGTAAAGGATGCAATAAATTATTTAGAACTTGATACAAACCAGATAGTAGGTGTATGAGCTTAAAGACATGGGAGGGGAGCAGTGATTGAGGAGGAAGAGAGGTAATACAAACATTATAGCATATACCCAGTGTTATTTGGTGTTTAGACTGAGAAAATTTGACGAAAAAGAAATACAGACTTTAAGGTATGCCGATGACTTTCTAATTCTGTCACAGATGCTAAGGGATTTGGAAGAGCAGTTGAACGGAATGGATAGTGTCTTGAAAAGAGATTATAGGATAAAAGCCAATAAAAATAAAAGAAAGATAATAGAAAGTTGTCGAACTATTTCAGCTTATACTGAGAGGATTATATTAGGATGAACTCGCTTGGTTACCATCCGGCCTCTACGTTGTCCACAGAACGCCGTTTACGAGAAGCCTGGAGTGCTTGGGGCAAGTCAATAGCGTCAGTTGTGAACCGCCAACGTGGTGTACGGTAGTACGGCGTCGTAGTATGGAGTGTTAAACGTTTTTTTTTTTTCCTTTGGGAGCACAGCGTTGACCGGAAATAGTGAACTGCCAATTTCACCTTTGAACTATCCATTTAAAGGAATTGTTTTATTACGTCTGTAGTGATGATAACGCAAAAGCGGACATTATTTTTCTTTTTAACGTTGTAGTTGACTTGTGTCGGTGAAAGTTCTTAACGCCGTTGTAGCAGTCCGACGGATGTGTCGATGCAATCCTTCTAAGGTGATACCGCTAGTCATACTCCACTTGCGTCGGTGATATCGACGCTCGTTTGGTCTTGTATCTCTGACTATTCCGCCTTTGGCTTTCCGGGGTCTGCCAGGGTCTCTCTCTGGTCGGCGTTCAAAGAGGCAGCCCCTCGTTTCGATCTGCTGTGTCGATCTGCTGTGCCTCGGCCTCACCGCCCTTGCCGTTTTGCCGCGCGCCCTGTGTACGGTGCTGATTGGTCGACGCGTTTGCATGCGAAACGGTAACGGGTCCGTCATCTCATGCTGGACATCTTCTTGTCGCGTAACTGGTAGCATGAAGTTACGTATGATTCATATTCTGCTGTTAACCTGTGAAGATTTATGAAACTTATGGTGACATGTTGTATCTCCCGGAGATGAGTTAAGTATGGTTCTGAATAAGAGAGTGTTAAATGGAACTTATGAAGTCTAAGGCTTCGAAGAGTTGTGTCCGCGGAGCGGAGTCTAATTATTTCGGCAAATACAAAAGGGAATAGAGTTTTAAAGACTCCCTGCAGTGTTAATTTGATGTAGTATGTCAATTAGTGTGCTCTTCGCCCAGTTTTGGTTTTAGACTTTCTTTTAATGACGGGCAGAGCTTTTGTTAAGTCAGTGTAATTTTAATTATTCTTTTATTCGATAAATGTCTCAGTTTGGTTTTCAGTTATGTTACAGATAGTCACATAGTTACTAAGCCTTGCATGGTCTTGGAAAAGGTGAATCACGAGTGTAATTTGTCTGCCGCGTGAATTATTTGCCGTTGCAGAAATGGTCTGGTATGTGGGGCAGATGGAGTTTGTCGCCCTGGCGGGCAGGCTGAGATCGTGTGTGTGTTGGGCGTGTTTTCAGCTCTGGCTTGCAGCCTGATCATCTTGGAAATTGGTTGGCGGTTTCTTTCTACTCGTTCGTTCCGAGTACTACCGTGTATAAGCCGCGCTTCCGTCCTCTACTTAAATATCCGGCCTGTCCGGAGGGACAGACAAGATCTTTTCATAAGTAACTCAAGGGGAATCATTAGTGTTGTGTAAAGTTTGCTTACGTAAGCAATGAACTTAATAGTGCTTATGGTGGTGACGGTCTGTGATCCTTTTGCAATCAGATCTAATTATTATCTTTAAAATACTGTTTGTGAAGGACAAGCGTCAGAAATTTAAAGACTTGATCTTAAGTAATTCCATTTGTATCTTAAAAAAATTAAATAAAAGGGGCAGACGGCTAAAGTCAGTTGTTCATTTTCTTAAGAGGGCAAAGGTTCGAATTACATTTTTATATTGTTATTCTGATTCTGTAATTCTATAACAATGAAATTTGTTCTTTAGTTGAAATTAAAATTGTGTACCAACCACAATTGTCCATCAGCAAAGATCCCTAGCTTCCTATCTCCTTTGAGTAGCTGTGGTTAAATTACAATTTTGTTTTTTTTTTTAGCATGTAACTTGAGCAGTAATACAGTTCAAGTACATTGTCATTTCTACTGAAGCCTTTAGTCCTACAGTGTCTCCAAGAGTTCACTTTTAGTGTACAATCGCGATCGGTAGAGCAAGGTGGTCTGACTGTACAGGTATTACCAACAGCCAATGCTGAGAATTGCTTAAACTGCTGGGCAGTCGGCACTACAGAACAAACACTGCTGGGTGCTACGGTTTTTGTGCAGCACCTATCGGCGCGGAGCGAGGTTAGTTTTGTCTGAGTCTGATGAGAAGCGCCATCACGAAGTGTGGCCCTTTCAGCTGTTCCGTCGCTGTCGTGTCACTTGGTGCTACTGGTCTGCTTTGCCGAGGTTATCGAAAGTTGTGGTTTGTTCCCTTCCTCTACTTTGTTCACTGCGGTAACGGCTGGCAGTGTTGCTTTACGTAAGGATTGCAGGGATTAAACATTAAAGATGTGATAGTGATGTCTCGCATGATTCTGACCAGTGGAACACCCCATCGCCTGTGGACATACCGCCAAAACTGATCACAGATAAAACATTGAAACAGGAAGATGGTGTAATGAATCATGAAAAAAAAAAGCAAATTAGAAACAGTGGAACGCCAAGAACAAGAAGTGCAGTATAGAGCAGGGCCAAAAAACGTCAGCGTCCTGGTTGAGTGGTCAAGGTGTAACACTACCAAACGGGCGAGGCGTGTTTAAACCTTCCTTGTGCAAGTATTTTTTTTTCCACTATGCGCTATATTCAAATTTGTGTCGGTATCGTTATGTAAGGTTTGTTTGCAGCGGAAAGGAAGTGGTTTTCGAATGGGAACCGCAAACGTTTGATGACCAGCCGACAAGTCAACCGAATCCTCCACCGAAAAACACGTCTGATGTGTCATACAAAACAATACGTGTGTTATATCACAGGAATCTCTTATCGAGGCACTTTATTTGTACGACTGGTGAGTGACATACGCCTCCTTGCCCGATTTAGTTGTTCATTCGAATGTGACTGTGATCACTCTTAAGGAAATGATGAAAACATAATAGTTCCTCTCATAAGCTGCAACAAATGATCTTAAATTGAATTTTCCCTGAGACATTTAAGTCTCTAATTTATCTGCGATAACGTTGGAAGCTGAAGAAGTGAATTAAAATTTGTGCAGCGGCTGGGACTCGAACCTGGGTATTTTTGCTTACTTTTTTTATCTTATTTTTTCTATAGTGTTCGTTGAATTTGTTCTAGGGCAGACGTACGATTACATCCGTTTAGGTTTTTCGTCGATCCGTTCACTCTGTTTTTTATTACAGAGAGTAGTTAACCCTCTGATCGAACACGTTGAGCTACCGTGCCAGTTTCACGCAGTTTTTTTTTTTTTATTATTGAAGAGGGTAGCTAACCCTCTGACTGAACACGCTGAGCTACCGTGCCGGCATTACCAGGCAGATATGCTGACCATTACATCACCACAGCATTATGGTCGACATAGCTGCACGAACTATCCAAGTTAAACGCCTTCCCCGACAATGGCGCTCTGTTGACAATAATGCTGTGGTGGTGTAATGGTCAGCATATCTGTCTAGTAAGCAAGAATAGCGGGGTTCTAGTTTCGGCCGCGGCAAAAATTTTAATTCACTACTTCAGCCTCCAACGTTGTGGTAAATAAATTAGAGACTTATATGTCCCAGGGAAAAGTTAATTTAATATTATATACGGTCACATGTAGTATAGCACTTCCTCATTACGTCCAATGCGGGGGTGCTATTCCTATGTCGGAGAGGCCAGGTAATAGAACAACAAATGATCGTAAGTTTCTCTGTGCTCTGTCAAAACTTACGTTTTAACGTCTGTGACGTTGCACTCCATTCTTGGAAGTACTGACTCTTTAATTCCTTTGTCGTAACACAGTTCACACCCGTTTATTCGTTGTTTTCATTTCTGTGAGACATATATGTGGTGCCTCGCCTACTCACACTAGTCATCACATTACTTCTGACGGTAATGTATTCTTACCACATGACTCATTTTCTGTAAGCAATGTATAGTACGAACAACTGCCAAGACTATAAAAAGGGATCAAACATTTCAATGATGGGACGGAAAGTTCATAACGTTGTGAAAAAAAAGACAAGTGTATTTGGAACACGGATCGTCCGCTGTACAGTCCAACACCGTGACCATTAATCCACAACGCAGCGGCAGCTTGTGTGCGCTCAATATTATACTTTTTAGGCTTCGACCGTACACTGTTTCTATTTTGCCTTCTTTACACAGTTCAGTACGCCTTCTTCAGCTTTTCACGCTTGATATGTGTCGGAAAACAAGCAAATAATCAAAAATGGTTCAAATGGCTCTGAGCACTATGGGACTTAACTTCTTAGGTCATCAGTCCCCTAGAACTAAGAACTACTTAAACCTAAATAACCTAAGGACATCACACACATATCCATGCTCGAGGCAGGATTCGAACCTGCGACCGTAGTGGTCACTCGGCTCCAGACTGTAGCGCCTAGAACCGCACCGTCACTCTGGCCGGCTGCAAATAATCGACACTTGGTAAAAGAATTGCAAATACCAGGAATATACGGTTATTGTTTGATGATACGATTGTCGATCAATCATTTGGAACAACCACATCCGTTAAATAGCTGCGAGTATGTGTATGTATTTAATCTGGAATGACTACATAAAACTAATCGTAAGAAAGTTAAATGCTCAGAGGCATGGATAAAATTGGATAAAATTCTCATAAGGTGTAGTACGCTCAAGAAGGGCGTTACAAAATATAAGAAATAGAGAAGGTCCAAAGAAGAGCAGCGCTTATCGTCACGGATGTGTTAAGTAAGAGGGGAAGGCCACGAGAGTGCTCATCCCATTCCAGTAACAGATGCCGCAAGAGGGGCGTTGTGCATAACGTGCGTTTTGCTGTTACATTTAGACTGATAAGAAGCTGCGTCAAAATGATTTATTAATCACGACCTGTTTCATGGCACTGTAGTCACAAATTTAGGTAACAATGTGTTAGCCTAAAGAAGGCACAAAAACCGTAGTTAGATCTATTTAAAAGCAGGAACAACAGAATTCGTATAATTATGGTTGCCATGTGAGAATATATGGACCTTTCAATAGATAACGTCCTTAAAAACTGCGTAAGGGTACATAATACAAGCATCCCGTCTTCCAGCACAAAATATGTGTCACGTAGTACGCCACCGTAACGACTAAAATTACCCGTGGAACTAGAAAACAAGGTAATCCTAGCAACAATAATAGTTGAACAAGAACCGACATCATAAAACGAGGAAAAGAAACCCACAGCTGAGCGAGATTACCGGACATATGTGGTACGTCTCCTCAGGGAAAGCGGAACATAAATTGAATAAGCAGACCTTTCCTTGGAAGACCGCACAGTAACTCATGCGCGGAACCAAGGGAACCAACATAGCGGGCCAGGGGCCACAAAAGGGTGTGAGAAGCAATGGCATTATGTATCACTCTGTACTCAGAGGCCATAAAATTTAGCGCACAATTCAATATTGCCTCCACAAGTCATAACCATCTGTAATTCACATTAAAAAATCAGATCCTGAATAAAATTAAACCAACGTCATCTTCGTCTGGACTCTCAAAACCATCCGCTCGTCTTTAACTATCTTCACAAGATAGTCAACCATTACTGTTCTCATCCAGTTCAGATTTTAGGTTTAGCGTCAGTCTTCTGCTAAGTAGGTAAATATAGGGTGCTACCCATTGTCAATAAATCCAGATACAGCGTTGGAAATTCAAGAACAGCCATTCAGTTAACTCAATGTAGATCCTATTAATAGACCATTAAAGGATAAAAGAGCGCTTTCCGCCTTTTGTAAAAATAAGTGCATTTTCGATCGAAGCCGTCGGTCGCTGCTATAATGGCCAGCTACTTCTCATTCGCTAATCTTTGGGGCCGCCGTTGCTACTTGACAAGGAGAAGTCAACTTCACTCCGTGACGGGAATTCACATTACTCACAGTGATTATATACAATAATGGTTTGCATAAAAATATTAGTACAATGTAATTATACAAGACACACTGTACAAAAATTAACCTAAATTATAATGTGTAATGAGGGAAGGCTGAAAGAGAGACCATGACGTGCCAGTAAAAATATTTTAGCACATCACACACACACACACACACACACACACACACACACACATACGCACTTCTTTCCACTACAAAACTGACGATTCCTTGCATCTTCAGGGCCAACGTCCTTGCCACAGAGGTGAAACCAGTTCATTTACATTTACATTTATACTCCGCAAGCCACCCAACGGTGTGTGGCAGACGGCACTTTATGTGCCACTCTCATTACCTTCCTTTCCTGTTCCAGTTGCTAATGCTTTGTGGGGATACCGACTGCCGGAAAGAGTCTGTGCACTCGAATCTCTCTAATTTTACATTCGTGATCTCCTCGGGAGGTATAAGAAGGGGGAAGCAATATATTCGATACCTCATCCAGAAACGCACCCTCTCAAAACCTGGACAGCAAGCTACACCGCGATGCAGAGCGCCTCTCTTACAGCGTCTGCCACTTGAGTTTGGTAAAAATCTCCGTGACTCTATCACGCTTACCAAATAACTCTGTGACCAAACGCGCCGTTCTTCTTTGGATCTTCTCTATCTCCTCTGTCAACCCGACCTGGTACGGATCCCACACTGATGAGCAATACTCAAGTATAGGTCGAACAAGTGGTTTGTAAGCCACCTCCTTTGTTGATGGACTACATTTTCTAAGGACTCTCCCAACGAATCTCAACCTGGCTCAGAAGTTAAGCACTATCGGGCTTGGCTAGCACTTGGATGTGTTACCGTCCGGATGCGAAGAGCTGTTGGCAAGCGGGGTGCACTCAGCCTTTGTGAGGTCAATTAAGGACTGAGAAGTAGCAACACCATTAACGGAAACTGACAACCGCCGGGAGAGCAGTGTGCTGACCATATACTCCTCCGTATCAGCATCCAGTGAAGCCTAAGGGCTAAAGATGACACGACGGCCGGTCGGTACGGTTGGGCCTTCAAGGCCTGTTCAAACGATCTTTGCTAGTTTGCTTCCTCAAAAGATGTCCTATAAAACGATCCCTTGTTTTAGTCAAGTTGTTCCACCAATTTATTTCCCCCAATTTGATTCATAACCTCTTGATTGGTTATCCAATATACCTAACCAATCTTCAGTATTCCTCTGTATCAAAACGTTTCAAAAGGTGCTCTTGTTGTATATATTGTTTGTCGTGTTTCCCTTCTGTACAAGCCTACACTCCAGACTAATACTGTCAGAAAAAACTACCAAACATTTACATTTACGTTACATATTAAAATATTTCGCTTTTTCAAAAGCAGATTTATCGTTATTACCACGCAGATTTTATATCCCTGTACTTCAGTCACTTTGGTGCCCACATAGCAGAAAGCATATACTAGTCTTAAAATCTCGTTTCTATATATAATCCTAACAGTATCGCCTGATTGGACCAGAAAAGAATGGTTCAAATGGCTCCGAGCGCTATGGGACTTAACATCTGAGGTCATCAGTGCCCTAGAACTTGGGACTACTTAAACCTAACAAACATAAGGATATCACACACGTTCATGCCCTAGGCAGGATTCGAAGCTGCGACCGTAGCGGTCGCGCGGTTCCAGACTGTAGCGCCTACAGCCGCTCTGCCACCTCGGCCGGCTCATAACAGTTGCCTCCAGTCCGTTGCTGAAAGAAATGCTACGTTAACTGTACTGCACATCGACACTATTCTCAGCTTACTCTTGTGGACTAAACAGTCACTGATGGAAGATAGAAGTGGCGGGTCGCTTCTCCTAAAATGTAAAAATAGTCTCAGTAGGTACTTCTAAGGGAGGAGAAATGTTGTACAAATTGGTGTGCTACGCTAATAATCATTTATTACAAAATGATTTGCCTTCTTACTTACGGGGCAGTTGTAGATCTATGACAGTGATATGCGGGTTGTGAAGTACCAGAAAAAGGCTACTGAACTATGAACTCAGGCCGCCACGGTTCGAACAGAAAACTTATTTTTATGTGTGCTTGCCAATATCAAGTTAGGGGGCGAATTAGATTAATACAGAAGTTGTACATCTGTTTCTACAAAAAAACTAATTTTTTCCGAATTACAACCAAGAGAATTTGGTGAAATACTTCACCCGAAAACAGTACCGTAGGAAATGCAGCCTTAGATACAGAGCTTCCAGTTACACACGAAATTAACGGCCCTTGGTTTAGGGCTCACCCGTCAAGGAATTACAGAATATGTGGCCGCTAGAGAAAATAATCACAAAAGCATTTTCTCATTCACTTGTAACATTTCAAATATCCTCTTGGTATCAGATTAATTTACGCAGTGAATTGAACCGTTGTGTTGGTTCAGAACATGAAAAAATTACATCTGCCAAATGGCGAAGCCTATCTGACGATATACCGATGGACTAGTCACTATTAAGTAGGCAGTAGTTTACAGGGGTGCATGGCCACATGTCAGTTCTGACCTAGCTGTCAGCAGTGGAACCTTGCTGGCCATCCGATTTGCTCCAACCTGTGAAACTTACCTTCGGTTCAGCATGTGAATTCTTTCAACACAACTGCACTTTAGGATTTTGAATACATATGCCAGAAAGAAGGAAACTAATTGTCGTGGAATTGAACTGCCCAGTATCCTCGGTTTAAGTGGTTGTACATTTTTCATTATATGGAAACAGATTCAAAGAAGGCACCTACCAGAATTCACAGAACCTGCTCAAACGCTTGTGTGCCATTATCACTAAACTTCAATCACGTAAGAGTTTATGTTTTATAAATACCACAGTCCAGCTAATCTATGTTGGGAAGATGCCATTAATGTTCTTCCCCTCGTGGGACTTCTCATTCTCCGACAGAATATTTAGGAAAGCCGTAACTACATACTTTGATACTCTGTAAGTCAACAAATCTCACTAATTGCGAGTGGCGACCAAATGGTCATCAGCAACGACAATACGAGAACACTTGAGTAAAAAATGTTCAAATGTGTGTGAAATCTTATGGGACTTAACTGCTAAGGTAATCAGTCCCTAAGCTTACACACTACTTAACCTAAATTATCCTAAGGACGAACACCCACCCACCCACCCACCCACCCACCCACCCACCCACCCACACACACACACACACACACACACACACACACACACACACACACACACACACACACCCATGTCCGAGGGAGGACTCGAATCTCCACCGGGACCAGCCGCACAGGAACACCTGAGTAGTTAATAGCTCTGCAGTATGCCTCAGTCACTACCTTTACACTCGGGAGTGGTGCATTTTCTACAAAAATAATTATCAAAATGAAATTTTCACTCTGCAGCTGAGTTTGCGCTTATATGAAACTTCCGGGCAGAGAGGTGTCTCCGCAGTATCCTTTGTTCCAGGAGTGCTAGTTCTGCAAGGTTCGCAGAAGAGCTTCTGTGAAGTTTGGAAGGTAGGAGACAAGGTACTGGCAGAACTGAAGTTGTGAGGACGGGGCGTGAGTCGCGCTTGAGTAACTCACGCCGGCAAGGAGCCTCTGCGGCCCGCCACGGTAGCTTATCATGTTAGGAAATATGGTTAGCTAACCTCTGTAATAAAACAACTGAGTGAATGGATCAATGATGGACTTGAACAAGCGTCATGGGACGTACGTCCCTCACAAATACGACCAATAACAAACAAAATACGATTACAAAAAAAAGTCGGTAGATCACTTGCCTGCGAAAGGCAAAGGTCTCGAGTTCGAGCCTCGGTCCGGCAAACAGTTCTATTCTGCCACGAAGTACCATAAAGTTTTCTCATGAACTCTAAACCACAGCAGTTTTTCACCCTCAGAAATACAAGCACTTCCTTAAAGATCTCTGCCTGCTCCTCTTTACTTAGTTGACCTCACTAGCACAGTATGTGCCCAAACGAGGCTTTTAATTGCATGAAGCAACACTCGCTTCATGTCCATCCCGTTCAATCGTCGAACCACGTCTCTCCTAACAATAGTGTGTGTCTCCATTGCTCACGATTCTTGGCGGCAGTGATGTCAGACGCCACACTTTGCTAAATATTACCTCTGCTTGCAGTAACATCATTCCACCGAGCGAGGTGGCGCAGTGGTTAGCACACTGGACTCGGATTCGGGAGGATTACGGTTCAATCCCGTCTCCAGCCATCCTGATTTAGGTTTTCCGTGATTTCCGTAAATCGTTTCAGGCAAATGCCGGGATGGTTCCTTTGAAAGGGCACGGCCGATTTCCTTCCCAATCCTTCCCTAACCCGAACTTGCGCCCCGTCTCTAATGACCTCGTTGTCTACGGGACGTTAAACACTAACCACCACTACACCACACAAGTAACATCTTTCCCTCCGTTTTAGTTGCATGGAGACAAACTCTAACGATATTTTTTATAAATACGGCATATTTTCTCCTGTCTGCCATAAAGAAACTTACTGTAGACTATTTTTCGTTCCGGCTGAGTTCGCTAATGGATTATCCACAAAGACCGTAGTGAAGGGGTGTCCGTCCCCGTGAACTCCATCTTTACTTTTATACTTGGTCCCTTCTCTATACCCCTGCGGCTGCTCCCACCCTTTCCAGCTCTTCTGGCTGTTCGTGCCACTAAGTGACTGATGATACCGGAGGTTGCCGACCGTGCATGCCTTCGAAAGCGCTATCCAACCCATCTGAACAGCAGCCACCTCTGGGTCGTTTCTGATATTTTCTCTTATTTAAAACTTAAATATCTCAATTCTACATGCTCCAGTCGTTATGTCGGTCTAGCGTTATTATTGAAATAAAATACTGTATCATTTTACAGGTTTTCCCCACTAATTACATTTATGAATTATTATTCTTAATTGTATGATTTATTAATTACCAGATAGAGTGTACGCAGTGTTAGGACATCACGTTGCCGTGTCTCACACTGCTAGTGAAGTCCGTAGCTGCCACAGGCCCCAGAGTTAATTGCGCTGACCTCAAGTTTAGGCGGTATGCTTGGTATGGCGAGTAGTGGAGACGTGAAATTAGCGATCACTTTCACCAGCCCTGAGGTTCGTCATTGCCTGCCTGGTTAGGGAACTATAAAGGGTGCTTAAAAATGTCACATATTCCTACTGGAGGCAGTATTGCTTGACACTAGAAGAAAAGTACCTACAAGGATACGTTTAGAATCCTACTAGGAATGGACCGATCTGCCTTTTCATTCTTATCCGTCACATAGACGTAGACACTAAAGGCAGAGGTTACGATGCGTCCTGAAACATCCTACAGTCCTTCGTATGGAAGTACATACTCTCTCAAATATATATGCCTTCATTCGGATTGCGTGACATGCGTTGGCCACACACTCCTATAGTATTTGAGCATTATCGTTGTGTTAGACATACACCGATACTTTTATAAATGTTTATAGCCGGAGATCGAATGGATTCGGGTTCTGTGAACGGGGAGGCCAAACCGAGTCATCGGCCATGAAACGTTGTGGTGTGGTACTGTCATACGATCTGTAGAAAATGTGATGGTGCCCTGTCATGCATAAATCGCAGACGTTGTCACACTCCATGAGTAACATTCTTAATTGCCCTGGCAATTCACCTGGTAAAAACCAGTGATACACAGCGCCTGTTAAATTGCTTGGTAAAGCGTGTGGTCCTATGCGGATGTAGCTGACAATTCTTGCCCATTCACTAATACTGAAAAGATTCGTATTCCTCTCCTTCAAGACTGCTAAACTTCGGTTTTGGGATAATTTACTACGCCATCTCCTGTGAATCTTGTCTGATTTTACAACAATTATAAGGGTCCATACCTCAACAGGTATTGGTTTCCGTACATAATGTTATATGAACTTTTCTTCTAATTTTGCCCAATATTACATCCTATAGAAATATGTGACATTCTTTTTTAGGTATCCTTTCTAGCTTTTCTTGTCCTTGCGTTTAATTTTTAATAATGTGTCCAAAATATAATGGGGGCGATATTTCGCAGTCTATCCGATACAGCACAGAAAGAAATAGAAGGCACTATTTCGAAACACGGGTTAGCGGTGTCTTTACAAGAAGGTTTCCTGCCGCAGAAGTCACATCGCATTTTTCTCTACAGCTTGTACGCCTCCACTCAGGTGCTTCAACAAGAAGCTGCAGAACGCTAATCTCCGTATTTTTTGGCACTTCATTTATAAAGATCGTATCACCCTCTTTACTCTTCTCAAATACAATGTTCTCTTTACTTTCCTATTCACGAGAGTCTAGTCGCGTCTGCGAAGCAATGTGACCTTGCTACGACTTATTCTTTTTTCAACAGCCTCAAATTTTGGGCCCGTGACCCGAAGCAACAATATTAACACCTTGAACACTTTTACATTATCTTCACCGCCTGTTTACCGGACGGAAATTTAATTTAGCTATCGAACTTGTTCTGAAGCGTTTGTCAGACGAACTATTTGCCTGTTGTTATAACAACAAAGTATTCACTGCAGTTCACTGCCTGCCTTGAATTATCATTTTGATAATGCATTCACAACTAGAACAGAGTTTACAGGAAGCCCACCAACACGGACAGGTACCTGCATGCATCCTCCCACCACCATCCTATGCAAAAGAATTCGGCCCTGCGAACTTTAACCAAGAGAGCCTACAGGATCAGCGATGAATACAACCTGCAAGCTGAACTGCAGAACCTCAGGACCATTTTTGGAGCTAATGGCTACGACATGAGGCTGATACGCAAAACCATGGCGCCGAAGGAGGAGGGCAACAGGGAAATACAGAACGAAGCACAGAACACCGCCGTGCTACCGTATGTACAAGGGGTTACTGAACGTCTGGGCAAAATTCTCCGTCGGGCAGGTATTAAGCCGATTTTTCGTAGCAACAACAAAATAAAAGACAATCTGGGCTCGACAAAAGATACAATTGACAAGTTTCATGCCACCGGAGTTTATGAAAGCGAGTGTGAATGTGGACTGGTGTATGTAGGTGAGACTGGGCGTCCAAAAAGCACGAGGCTAACTGAACATGAGAGATATATCCGCCTCAAACAATATAGCAAATCAGCGGTGTCAGAACATCATGAGCAGTGCAGGATGAACATCGAATTTCGAGAGGCCCGAGTACTGGCGAAACAGCCGTTTAGTTTGAGGAGGAAGATTAGAGAGGCTATAGAAATAGCCAAGCGACCCGATAATATGAACAGAGAAGACGGGTACAGACTTCCAGCGTCTTGGCTGCCTGCTGTGACAGCTTTGCGAAAGGACAGCTCGCCCAAAGCAACAGGCGTGCGGTAGGCCACAGCGGAGGATGGTACACAGAGCACTGACGCGGCCTAGTCGATACTAGGCAGTTAGTAAACAACGCTACGCTGCAGTCGCCGCTAAGTCTCCTATTCGCCGATTTCCACCAATGGCAGGCAGTGAAGGAAACTCCAATGGAAAACGCCTATTTCCGCCAATAACAAGACGCAATGCAAACGCCAATAAAATGAACTCCTAGTACCCTTCCTCCTCATCCTTACATCCAATCACAACACTCTTCCATAGTATATATGTACCCACACTTGCGCTGATTCAGCAGTTAGCAACACACCCTGAGGAAGGCGTCTTGCAATAGACGCCGAAACGTTGGAATTTTATAAATGACAATGCGGTCTCTAACCCAGAAGAATTTTATTGACAGGGACTGTAATCAGTTACTATTGGTTCCCTTTTGCAATTACACACATTTATTTTAACACATTAATTCCATACTCAGCAATAAATCAAGATATCACACGTTATTAATGAAGCAATAAACAACTGTGTAATTAATTGTGCTTTCGGCCATTAGAATATACCAAATGAGCATAAAATACAGACACAGCAAATAATGTTTTCACTACCACCAGAGTAGAAGGAGGGCAAGGTGAGGAAACATACACTGCCGTTACATACACTAACCCCCAGGGGAGGTAACTGGGGCGTTAACGGCCACAAGGCAGCAAAAATACCTCTAGTTGATCTAAAAAAAATAGTAATAAACTGAACGTAGTAAACAGTAATTAGAAGTTCAGGAAAGCTAATCAGATGCGCCTTCCCCAAGCACTCCACTCGCTGCTCTTCACCTCGGCAACACTATGAACAGAAACACGAACCCAAGTCACTGGAGAATCGCAAGATCTCAGAGAGGTGGAAGTTTCTCTACTTGAATATAAATGCACTCAAGCTTGCAGGACCCTGTTTACGACGAGGTCGGGCACCCTCGTGACCACAGGCCTTCTATCCGGAAGTCCCTGCGCGCCGCCAGCGGTCCCGGCGTGTTCCTCCACTGTGCGGATCTGTCTCCTCCTACCGAACAGCACACTGACATGACCAAGAAGAACCACGACGTCGCCCCAAAGTTAGGACCACAGTTACTACATATCGATAACCGCCGCTGCTGCCACTAGGAGACAGGCAACCCTTGTGAAACCAAGTGGCGTCAGTCAACACGAGAAGACAAACAACCGCAACCATGTCAACTAAACAATACGGTCTGGCCTCCATCAGAGGACGGAAACCTACAAACAGCACCAACGCAAACCGCAGCACGGCTCACTCTGTTTTACCAAACTAAGCTGTCACATTCGCGATGATAACTTTTAACAAAGGAATTATGTAAAATGGAATAGGTATCTGAAATGAAGCAATAACAAATTTTAGATGTAAAAGCCTCTATATTGACCAAAAAACTATACTTCCTCACAGTACGTGTTGAATTAAGTCTGGCTCTCCTTTTAAAAGAGAAAAAAACAAATAGTCTGTAGATTGCCTCTGTAGACGCTGTGCGTTGAGAATATGGTGCCAAAACCACTTCTGCAGATTTTTCACAACTCTGATTAAAATGATAAACCAAAGGCATCATAATGTCTACTCCTTGTAAACCTGCTGACAGCAACACCACAATAATTCAGCCTGGTGAGTCTTACACTTACCGTTAATAACTACCAGAGATGACTTCTCAATACAAGGTGTTAATAATCGTATTCTTCAAGTAATATGTGCATATTTTAGCACAAGTAATAACGTCCTGCAGAGCGTAGCAAAACGCTACCTCTGACGATCACTCCGGATACCCACTGACACTGGACTCGCATTCGGGAGGACGACGGTTCAATCCCGTCTCCAGCCATCCTGATTTAGGTTTTCCGTGATTTCCCTAAATCGTTCCAGGCAAATGCCGGGATGGTTCCTCTGAAAGGGCACGGCCGATTTCCTTCCCAATCCTTCCCTAACCCGAGCTTGTGCTCCGTCTCTAATGACCTCGTTGTCGACGGGATGTTAAACACTAACTACCACCACCAACACCACTACCCACTGTTCAGTCTGTTTGCGGCATTTTTTTCCACATATGAGGTATTCTCCAATATGGATCGCGGCAATGCCATCTGCTACCCCTGTCTCGATGCTGTTCACCGGGTTTGCCTCCTGCGCCTTTTCCCTTGTAGGGAAGGCGTTCATGAAACTGACCGGGAAGATCAAAAACTTCTCCTTCCTCATGGCGAATGTCTTCATTCTTTCTATGTAATAATTTGATACTGTTGTTAAGAAGGAAATACAAGTTAAGGAGGACCTCAGACTAAACAGAAGCGAAACTCTTAATTACAGAACAATAAAATAATTTTGCATCTCCCATTTTAATCGAACATTTACAGGCTGAATGAAGACGTCATGTCTCAACAGCACACTACAGGCATGGAAATTAACACTATTCCAGTAGATGTGCGGCGGTCAGGTGAGCTGCGACGACTGTAGCTGCAGCGGCGACTGTCACTGGAACTGGCCCTCGCTGTAAATCTCACTGGAACCTCGCTGGAACTCCAGAGCACACTCACGACGACCATCAGTAGGAACTCTGTCGGTTAAACCGCGGAGCACGACTTATCTACTTTTGTGCAGTGATAGTAAGCTCCGTAGTATTTGTTTCACGTGATGCGTGACCTGAAACATAGTTCCGCACTGCCAACCTTCTCTACAACCGACAGCTAGAATTTACTGACGGGCTTGCTTCGCCTGGGTGCGCCAGCTATCCCGTTCACCTTCCGTTCCTAGAGGGAAGTCTAACATGCCAGAGTTGCGACTAGCATTCACGACATGAAACGCAACAATAAAAAAAAAGCTGTAGGGTATCAGGGTGGTAATATACCAGCAAATCCCTGATTATTTAAAGAATCAAATTCCCTTGTATAAAACAGCTTTGCATGTCTAAATACTTTCCATGTAACTTAATGTGTTAAATATTTGACGTTAGGTATGTAAGCCTGAAAAAGTTTAGAAAAGATTTGAAATTGTGCTTAACTGTGTTCGGTGGAAGCTTGTTTGTTGTTGTTGTTGTGGTCTTCAGTCCTGACACTGGTTTGATGCAGCTCTCCATGCTACCCTATCCTGTGCAAGCTTATTCATCTCCCAGTACTTACTGCAACCCACATCCTTCTGAATCTGCTCAGTGTATTCATCTCTTGGTCTCCCTCTACGATTTTTACCCTCCACGCTGCCCTCCAATGCTAAATTTCTGATCCCTTCATGCCTCAGAACATGCCCTACCAACTGGTTCCTCCTTTTTGTCAAGTTGTGCCACATACTTAGATTCTCTCCAATTCTATTCAATACTTCATCATTAGTTATATGATCTACCCATCTAATCTTCAGCATTCTTCTGTAGCACCACATTTCGAAATCTTCTATTCTCTTCTTGTCCAAACTATTTCTAGTCCATGTTTCACTTCCATACATGGCTACACTCCATACAAATACTTTCAGAAACGACTTCCTGACACTTAAATCTATACTCGGTTTTAACAAATTTCTCTTCTTCGGAAACGCTTTCCTTGCCACTGCCAGTCTACATTTTATATCCTCTCTACTTCGACCATCATCAGTTATTTTGCTCCCCAAATAGCAAAACTCCTTTACTACTTTAAGAGTCTCATTTCCTAATCTAATTCAATCAGCATTACCCGACTTAATTCGACTACATTCCATTATCTCCGTTTTGCTTTTGTTGATGTTCATCTTATATCCTCCTTTCAAGACACTGTCCATTCCGTTCAACTGCTCTTCCAAGTCCTTTGCTGTCTCTGATAGAATTACAATGTCATCGGCGAACCTCAACATTTTGATTTCTTCTCCATGGATTTTAATACCAACTCCGAATTTTTCTTTTGTTCCCTTTACTGCTTGCTCAATATACAGATTAAATAACATCGGGATAGGCTACAACCCTGTCTCACTCCCTTACCAACCACTGCTTCCCTTTCATGCCCCTCGACTCTTATAACTGCCATCTGCTTTCTGTACAAATTGTAAATAGCCTTTCGCTCCCTGTATTTTACCCCTGCCACCTTCAGAATTTGAAAGAGAGTATTCAAATCAACATTGTCAAAAACTTTCTCGAAGTCTACAAATGCTAGAAACGTAGGTTTGCCTTTCCTTAATCTTTCTTCTAAGATAAGTCGTAAGGTCAGTATTGCCTCACGTGTTCCAATATTTGTACGGAATACAAACTGATCTTGCCCAAAGTCGGCTTATACCAGTTTTTACATTCGTCTGTAAAGAATTCGCGTTAGTATTTTGCAGCTGTTACTCATTAAACTGATAGTTCGGTAATTTTCACATCTGTCAACAACTGCTTTCTTTGGGATTGGAATTATTATATTCTTCTTGATGTCTGAGGGTATTTCGTCTGTCTCACCAGATGGTAGAGTTTTGTCAGGACTGGCTCTCCCAAGGCCGTCAGTAGTTCTAATGGAATGTTGTCTACTCCTGGGCCTTGTTTCGACTCAGGTCTTTCAGTGCTCCTTTAAACTCTTCAGGCAGTATCATATCTCCCATTTCATTTTTATCTACATCCTCTTCCATTTCCATTATATTGTCCCCAAGTACATCACACTTGTAAAGACCCTCTATATACTCCTTCCACCTCTCTGCTTTTCCTTCTTTGCTTAGAACTGGGTTTCCATCTGAGCTCTTGATATTCATACAAGTGATAGGTCTCTTTAATTTTCCTGTAGGCAGTATCTACAGGGTGTTTCAAAAATGACCGGTATATTTGAAACGGCAATAAAAACTAAACGAGCAGCGATAGAAATACACCGTTTGTTGCAATATGCTTGGGACAACAGTACATTTTCAGGCGGACAAACTTTCGAAATTACAGTAGTTACAATTTTCAACAACAGATGGCGCTGCAAGTGATGTGAAAGATATAGAAGACAACGCAGTCTGTGGGTGCGCCATTCTGTACGTCGTCTTTCTGCTGTAAGCGTGTGCTGTTTACAACGTGCAAGTGTGCTGTGGACAACATGGTTTATTCCTTATAACAGAGGATTTTTCTGGTGTTGGAATTCCACCGCCTAGAACACAGTGTTGTTGCAACAAGACGAAGTTTTCAACGGAGGTTTAATGTAACCAAAGGACCGAAAAGCGATGCAATACAGGATGTGTTTGAAAAATTTCAATGGACTGGGAACGTGACGGATGAACGTGCTGGAAAGGTAGGGCGACCGCGTACGGCAACCACAGAGGGCAACGCGCAGCTAGTGCATCAGGTGATCCAACAGCGGCCTCGGGTTTCCGTTCGCCGTGTTGCAGCTGCGGTCCAAATGACGCCAACGTCCACGTATCGTCTCATCCGCCAGAGTTTACACCTCTATCCATACAAAATTCAAACGCAGCAACCCCTCAGCGCCGCTACCATTGCTGCACGAGAGACCTTTGCTAACGATATAGTGCACAGGATTGATGACGGCGATATGCATGTGGGCAGATTTGGTTTACTGACGAAGCTTATTTTTACCTGGACGGCTTCGTCAATAAATAGAACTGGCGCATATGGGGAACCGAAAAGCCCCATGTTGCAGTCCCATCGTCCCTGCATCCTCAAAAAGTACTGGTCTGGGCCGCCATTTCTTCCAAAGGAATCATTGGCCCATTTTTCAGATCCGAAACGATTACTGCATCACGCTATCTGGACATTCTTCGTGAATTTGTGGCGGTACAAACTGCCTTAGACGACACTGCGAACACCTCGTGGTTTATGCAAGATGGTGCCCGGCCACATCGCACGGCCGACGTCTTTAATTTCCTGAATGAATATTTCGATGAATGTGTGATTGCTTTGGGCTATCCGAAACATACAGGAGGCGGCGTGGATTGGCCTCCCTATTCGCCAGACATGAACCCCTGTGACTCCTTTCTGTGGGGACACTTGAAAGACCAGGTGCACCACCAGAATCCAGAAACAATTGAACAGCTGTAGCAGTACATCTCATCTGCATGTGAAGCCATTCCGCCAGACACATTGTTAAAGGTTTCGGGTAATTTCATTCAGAGACTACGCCATATTATTGCTAAGCATGGTGGATATGTGGAAAATATCGTACTATAGAGTTTCCTAGACCGCAGCGCCATCTGTTGTTGACAATTGTAATTACTGTAATTTCGAAAGTTTGTCTGCCTGAAAATGTACTGTTTTCCCAAGCATATTGCAACAAACTGTGTATGTCTATCGCTGCTCGTTTAGTTTGTATTGCCGTTTCAAATATACCGGTCATTTTTGAAACACCCTGTGTCGGACCCCTAGTGAGATGTGCCTCTACATCCTTACATTTGTCCTCTAGCCATCCCTGCTTAGCCATTTTGCACTTCCTGTCGATCTCATTTTTGAGACTTCTGTATTCCCTTTTGCCTGCTTCATTTACTGCATTTTTATATTTTCTCCTTTCATCAATTAAATTCAATATTGCTTCTGATACCAAAGGGGTTCTACTAGCCCTCGTCTTTTTACTATTTGATCCTCTGCTGCCTTCACTACTTCATCCCTCAGAGCTATCCATTCTTCTTCTACTGTACTTCTTTCCCCAATTCTTGCCAATTGTTCCCTTATGCTCTCCCTGAAGCTCTGTAGAACCTCTGATTCTTCCAGTTTATCCAGGTCGCATATCCTTAAATTCCCACCTTTTTGCAGTTTCTTCAGTTTTAATCTACAATTCATAACCAATAGATTGTGGTCAGAGTCCACATTTTCCCCTGGAAATGTCTTACAATTTAATACCTGGTTCCTAAATCTCTGTCTTACCATTATCTAATCTATTTGATACCTTGTAGTATCTCCAGGATTCTTTCATGGAAGCTTAATGCTCTCATTATGAAACACTGGGTAAGTCGCGCTCCGTTTTAAGTAAATGCTTGTTTTCTCATGCATCTCAATATTTATGAACTCTTATCTCCTAAACTGTATGTCGTACATTGATATAATTTCGCAAGTACATTATCTGATATTTGGAACAGCCTGTAGTAAAGAAGTAGTAAATTAAATCGTCATAACTGTAGTTGAAGTTTCGCTGCATTAAGAGCGAAAATGTAGCAAATCTCTATTTGCTCTCATTATATTGCGGGAGGTGTGAGAGGGGAAAATTTTCGAAATGTTTGAAATTATGTGTAAAGTTTGTTGGTGGTCCCCAAGTGCCCTTACTCTTAAATACTTGATTTTTAAAGTCCGGGTACTTGCACGCCGTCAGTTACGCTGCCTCACGACAGACACATAATTTCTAACTGTAACATCTGTCTTATTGTATTAAACGTCTAACGTTATTTAAACTTCTTAATAAGCAGATTATGAGAACACTTTAAATTTTTTTCAGTCGCTCAGTATCAACGCGAAATATTGCATGTCAAAGTTTTGCTGTCCTTGGAAGCTGTTAGCTCGGCAACCTGCAACTGGTATCGGATTCTGGGATAGTCTCTCAGCAATACATATGTGTGTATGGCACAACCTATATATGGAACTGCGCCAGTTTCTCTGAAAAGTATGGAATGAAATGATTTTTGTCTAGCACACGATAAAATTTTATTTCGCAATTTGTGAAATTGACAATATAACCTGTATATTGTTATCCCTCAAGTGTTTAAAGAGTGATTGATAACTGGTTTGCTTCCCTGTGTTCTGTCGAGCTGTTGTTTCCATTCTATCCACAATATTTCAACAACCGATGCGGCGTCTTCTTCAGATGCTGCGAGTATAACTGTTATCTGAACTCCCTGTCCAGCCAGGGTGTGAACTACCATGAGCGCCATGAAGTAAGATGACATGGTGCAAACTCCAACTTTCTAGAGGAGCATAATTAAGGAGTCGATCGCAATAAAAACACAATGCAATCCTAATAAAGTGGGAAGAGCTTTCAGCTTGAAACAAGACTTGGTGTCCAGCCCTGAATTTATAATCTCACCGACGATGACATAAACTAGAGCTAGAAAACACTTTGCAGTTCACGTAGTTACAAGTTCTGCCATGAAGCCAACAACAGTTGCAATGCAATCATTTAGTTCAGAGTGATGGCCATAGAGGAGCTATGGGCAAAGTCTAAACAGATTGTAAAGTATGTGATTCGTAAGTGGATTAAGGACGCAAAAGACTCATCGCGGTTAAATCACAGGACGTGCAAATGACGACAGGCAAAGATTAGTAAAGATACGCGCGTCTGTGGAAAGGTCTATACGCGAAGCATACAAGAGCTACCACTGTCATACGTTGGCTAAAGATCTGGCGCAGAACCCGAAAAAATTATGGTCCTATGCAAAATTGCGGCTTCCGTTCAGTTCTCTTTGACCAGTCTGGTTTGGCAGGGGAAGATAGCAAAAGAAAGGCAGTCGATTTAAATTCCACGCTTAATAAAACATTCATGCAGGGCTATCGTACAAACATACCGGCGTTTGACCATCGCCCGTATGGATGACATAGTAATTAGCATCCCTTGCGTAGAGAAACAACGGAAGGGTTTGGAAACCAATAAGTCGCCAGGTCCGGATGGAATTCCATTTCGGTTTTACATTGAGTAGTCTACGTCATTGGCCCCTTACTTAGTTGGCATTTACCATGAATTTCTCGACTGGAAAAAATCGCAGGTGACTCCTGTATAGAAGAAGGGTAAAAGAACGGACTGGCAGAATACAGGCCAATGTTCCTAACTTCGATTTGCTGCAAAATTCTAGAGCACATTCTGACTTCGAATATAACAAATTTCCTAGAGACCGAAAGGACCGTGTCCACGAATTAGCAATGCTTTAGAAAGCATCGCTTTGGAGAAGCCCAGCTTACAATTTCCTCACATAATATACTCCGAACTATGGATGAAGGGTAACAGGCTGATTGCATATTTCTAGATTTCCAGAAAGAATTCGACACGGAACCCTACTGAAGATTGTTAACGAAGGTAAGTGCATAAGGAATAGGCTCCCAGATATCTACATGTACATGGATACTCTGCAAATCACATTTAAGTACCTGTATCTTTCCGTAAGAGTTATGATTTCCCCGATTTTATTCAAAAATGTTCAAATGTGTGTGAAATCTTATGGGACTTAACTGCTAAGGTCATCAGTCCCTACGCTTACACACTACTTATCCTAAATTATCCTAAGGACAAACACACACACACCCATGCCCGAGGGAGGACTCAAACCTCCACCGGGACCAGCCGCACAGTCCATGACTGCAGCGCCTTAGAGCGCTCGGCTAATCCCACGCGGCCCTCATTTTATCTTGGTGATCGTTCCTCCCTATGTAGGTCGGTCTCAACACAATATTTTCGGATTCGGAGGAGAAAGTTGGTGATTGGAATTTCGTGAGAAGATTCCGTCGCAACGAAAAACGCCTTTCTTTTAATGATGTCCAGCCCAAGTCCTGTATCATTTCTGTGACACTCTCTCCAATATTTCGCGATAATACAAAACGTGCTGCCTTTCTTTGAACTTTTTCGATGTACTCCGTCAGTCCTATCTGGTAAGAATCCCACACCGCGCAGCTGTATTCTAAAAGAGGACGGACAAGGGTAGTGTAGGCAGTCTCCTTAGTAGGTTTGTTACATTTTCTAAGTGTCCTGCTAATAAAACGCAATCTTTGGTTACCCTTCCCCACAACATTTTCTGTGTGTTCCTTCCAATTTAAGTTGTTCGTTACTGTAATACCAAGTATTTAGTTGCATTTATATATGACAGACTCGAAGAGTTTTTAAGTAACACAACAGAATATGTTGTCCTCGACGGTGAGCGTTCATCGGAGACGGGTGTAACATCAGGAGTGCCCCAGGAATGTGTCATAGCGCCGTTGCTACTTTCCATATGTATAAATGACCTGGCGGACAGGCTGGACATCAATATGATGATGTTGTGGTTTCCAGGGAGGGGTCGAAGATAAGTGACTGTAGGCTGATGTAGATGACCAAGACAAAATTTCTAGTACCTTGTGATGAATGGCATCTGGCTCTTAATGTAGAAAAATGTAACTTAATGGGGATGAGTAGGAAAAAAAACCAGTAATGTTCGGGTACAGCATTACTAGTATCCTTCTTGGCAGTCACGTCATTTAAATATCTGGGCGTAATGTTGCGAAGCGTTGTAAAATGCAACGAGCACGTGAGGATTGGTCGACTTCAGTTTACTGGGAAAATTTTAGGAAAGAGTGGTTCATCAGTAAAGGACACAACACATAAGATGCTGATGAGACCTATTCTTGAGTACTGCTCGAGTGTTTGGGATCCGCACGAGGTCGGATTGAAATATGACATCGAAGCAATTCAGAGGCGAGCTGCTAGATTTGTTACCAGTAGGTTCGATCAGCATGCGAGCTTTTCGGATATGCTTCGGGAGCTCAAGTGGGAATCTCTGGAGGCAAGAAGACATTCATTTCGAAAAACACTACTAAGAAAGTTTAGAGAACCGGCATTTGAAACTGATTGCAGAACGATCCTACTGCCACCAACATACATTTCGCGCAGGGTCCTCGAAGATAAGATACGAGAAATTATGGCTCTTACGGAGCCATATAGGCAGTCGTGTTTGCATCACTCTATCTGCGAGTTGAACAGGAAAGGAAATGACTAGTTGTGGTACAGGGTACGCACCGCCACGCTCCGTACGGTGACCTGCCGAGTATGTTTATGGATGTAGATAGCTCACAGAACGGTAGCAATCATGGCAGCGCTTCTATTTAACAGCAATATTGCTCGAGAAGTGTGATTATTGGCTAAAAAGCCTTGGGTACCACCGATGGGCCATCGATATTGGGCACAAAGAGAAGTATTTCCGCGCAAATGCAGAAAAAGGGGGTTATTGGCTAAAACTCTTATGGCTACCATTGGTGGGCCCAGGTTATCGGTCAGAAAGGGGTTTTTCCCTGACTTATGCTGGAGAAGAGTTATTAGTTAAAATTTCTCCCACTTCGTTGAATAGAAGTGGAACGGGCAGATCATGAAGGGGAGAATGTTTATCAAAAATATTGTTGTCCGTAGAAGAGGCTTCCAAGGCGTTGTTTGTATTGCTCGCACGCCGCGCCGCCTATTTACTTCCTCGGTGGCGGAGAGCCACGACGAGGGAAGCCTATAGCCGTCTTCTCTATTGAAGTTACACACGGTCTTAGTAATTTCAGTCGCTTCTCGGACTTCCTTCTATAAATGTTAGTTTCCTTAGCCAGCATATGTATGTTATTGAAATCGATTCAAGGCCACAGTTCTTGTAATGCTCCGCTACCGCCAATTTTATAGTTTGTTTCAGCGGTGTATGGTATGTCCCACAGAACAGACACAACACATGCGTATGTGCGTCCGTGCGCGCGCCTGTGTGTGTGTGTGTGTGTGTGTGTGTGTGTGTGTGTGTGTGTGTGTGTGTGTTTGTGTGTGTCTTCAAAGACGCTATGCCGTTGCTATATTGCATTCTGTTCGGCTTCGTATGAGCTCCAAATTCGTTTTAGTTGCAAGTCGTCCTTCACCGCCGTCCGTCGCATGCGATGTTATACAGTGCAAAGCCCAGCATCACCAGTAATGTAGACACCTTCACAATACATAAAGAGTGCTGTGTTGCCATTGTTTTGAATATAATTACAAATAGCTGCTTGAAAAAAATTTTCTGCGTTGGGGCTAAAATATATAGGAAGTAGCTCAACTTAAGTCTAAAAATATTTCATTAAAATATGATTGTCAGTATTTGTAATTAGATTTAAAACATTTACCACAAGGAATTCTGTACGTATTATTTAGGTGCCTATATTATTATATTAGTGATGCTGGACGTGGTTATATAAGTCTTCTGCGGAGCATAACAAGGCATGTAATGTTAACTAACGCTCGACACTGAAGGACGAGTTGCAAATAACGCAGGTATAAAGAATGCGGTACTGCTGCGGTATAGAATCTTTGACTGCTACTGATAAGTCTTCAGTGTTGTTAGATAGACAGTGGCATCCCGCAGCCCATCTATGGTGAACGCAATGTCCTGGAGTGGGCAGCCACTAACCGGTGCCATTGGCCTGTCAATTATATTTTTCACCTTTTATTACGTCAAATTTAAACTGTATAACATATAAAATATTATTTAGATATAAGTGACGACAGTTTCCAGCATGGTATTAAGGTTTATATTCATGCTGTCCGACCTACATCGTGTACGTTGTATCCTCTTGGCGTAGGGTGACGGGCAACGGGCGGTGTATCTGCTATTTACATCAATTACTTCGAAACATAGTCTGTAGTCAATATCAGTGAGCGCTAACCACAGTTCCTGCTCTGTGACATCGTCAGGACACATCGGTAAAAAATCGTATGATTTATTTTTAGCTTAACGTTCCCCTCTTGCCTGTCGTACTCTGAATTAGATTATAGTCCGAAGATGATCCACATCGGGCCAAAAGCGGTCACCACTTAAGAATAAAAGTTTTTCTGGGATTAAGATCTGTATAATATTTTATTACTGTTCGTTGTGATCGCTGCTATGTCCAATTTGTTTACAAAAATTGTCTACCTATATACACTACTGGCCATTAAAATTGCTACACCAAGAAGGAATGCAGATGATAAACGGGTATTCATTGCACAAATATATTATACTAGAACTGACATGTGATTACATTTTCACGCAATTTCGGTGCATAGATCCTGAGAAATCAATACCCAGAACAACCACCTTTGGCCTTAATAACGGCCTTGATACAGCTGGGCATTCAATCAAAGAGAGCTTGGATGTTTTTACAGGTACAGCTGCCCATGCAGCTTCAACACGATACCACAGTTTATCAAGAGTAATGACTGGCGTATTGTGACGAGCCAGTTGCTCGGCCACGATTGACCAGACGTTTTGAATTGGTAAGAGATTTGGAGAATGTCCTGGCCAGGGCAGCAGTCTAACACTTTCCGTATCCAGAAAGGCTCGTACAGGATCTGCAACATGCGGTCGTGCATTATCCTGCTGAAATGTAGGGTTTCGAAGGGATCGAATGAAGGGTAGAGCCACGGGTCGTAATACATCTGAAATGTAACGTCCACTGTTCAAAGTGCTGTCGATGCGAACAAGAGGTGACCGAGACGTGTAACCAATGGCACCCCATACCATCACGCCGGGGTAATACGCCAGTATGGCGACGACGAATATTCGCTTCCAATGTGCGTTCACCGCGATGTCGCCAAACACGGATGCCATCATCATGATGCTGTAAACAGAACCTGGATCCATCCGAAAAAAATGACGATTTGCCATTCGTACACCCAGGTTCGTCGTTGAGTACACCATTGCAGGCGCTCCTGTCTGTGAAGCAGCGTCAAGGGTAACCACAGCCATGGTCTCCGGGCTGATGGTCCCTGCTGCAAACGTCGTCGAACTGTTCGTGCAGATGGTTGTTGTCTTGCAAACGTCCCGATCTGTTGACTCAGGGGTCGAGACGCGGGTGCACGATCCGTTACAGCCATGCGAATAAGATGCCTGTCATTTCGACTGCTAGTGATACGAGGCCGTTGGGATTCAGCACGGCGTTCCGTATTACCCTCCTGAAAGCACCGATTCCATATCCTGCCAAAAGTCATTGGTTCTCGACCAACGCGAGCAGCAATACGATAAACCACAATCGCGATAGGCTACAATCCGGCCTTTATCTAAGTCGGAAACGTGATCTTACACATTTCTCCTGCTTACACGAGGCATCACAACAACGTTTCACCAGACAACGCCGGTCAACTGCTGTTTGTGTATGAGAAATCGGTTGGAAACATTCCTCATGTCAGAACGTTGTAGGTGTCGCCACCGACGCCAACCTTGTGTGAATGCACTGAAAAGCTAATCATTTGCATATCGTAGTATCTTCCTCCTGTTGGTTAAATTTCGCGTCTGTGGCACGCCATCTTCGTGGTGTAGCAATTTTAATGGCCAGTAGTGTATTTACCTGGAGAAAGGAGATAAGGAACAAATTTAAAAAAAATCGAGGATTGTGTATCATCCCCCCTCTCCCCCCTTCATGAATGCTGTTGGTGATTCATTATGAACCTCTGGCGAGCTGAACTGTTTCAGGGGTTACAAGTCGCCTGTCAGTTTGAGGATGGCGGCTGTAATGGATACGTGAAAGGCGGCGGCATCCGCGCGCGTGGCACAAAAAGCTCTCTCGCGTTCCCGGAACGTGCCTCTGACACACATGATGGACGACCGGGGCGAGAGTAGGATGCGTTCTCCGCCGAAGCAAGCCAAATACCCTGCCGTTCCCTTTACAACGACCTGCGTGCCGCTAATGTGATTCGCGTTCTCCCCGAAGCCTCGAAGCGGTCCTCACTTCCGGAGAATACAGGAAGAGGAAGGCCTTTTGATTTATTAGTAAACCACCGTACTGGCAGCACTATAGCTACAAGTGAAGAACATGTCACGAAGACATATGAGTAGCTATTTATCCAAGTTTCATTTCGACGTGTGCTACGTTTTCTGTTGGCCTCATACATGGACTTTCTTCTTTATTTCCATTTTTTCCTTTCGCATACGAATTATTTATATGTGAGCAGAGAGAAGGAAATCAAATTTAGAAGGAAAGAGAATGTCATTGTAACATGTTTATCTAAGTGACACAGGCCACATTCAGTCATTGCTGATATTGTATCATTTACAGTTATTCCCGAATTCGTTTTACTTATTTCTAGCGCCTTATTGTTGAGAAACGCCTGTTAAAAAGCCACTTTCAGTATTCTATAATATTCTTTCCTTTTCAAAATAATCAAATGTGAGTGAATTCCTAAGGGACCATACTGCTGAGGTAATCGATCTCTGGACTTATACACCCACTCCCGAGGGAGGATTCGAACCTCCGGCGGGAGGGCTCGTTTTCTAGCAAGCTACTCTTTGCTGATACTTCTGTATCTAACTCCTTACTGCGCAAGTGTGGCTGAGGGCATTTTGTGTTCAAATATCATTACCCATTTTTCCTGCTCCAGTAACGTATAGTTCGCGGGAAGAACGATTGCTAGTAAGAGTGGGCTCGAGTTTAGTTTTACCTTCATGGTCTTTTGGAGAGATGTCCGTAGGAACGTTCACTCTTGGAACTTTAACAATAGACCATTCCGTGATGCAGAATGCCTCTCTTGCAGAGCCTGCTACTAGAGTTGGCCGATCTCCTTGACGTTTTCGCACTCATTAAATGAACCTGTAAACGAATCGTGTTGCTCTGCTTTGGATCTTGTCTAGTTCCTCTATAAATCTTGTCTGTTACGGAACCACACTGATGGGCTGTATTCAGCTATCGCTCGAACGAGTCTTTAGTAAGCTGCTTTCTTTGTTGACGGATTACAGTTCCTGAGAATTCTTCCGATGAATCTGTCTGGCATCTGTCTTACCAGAGATTAATTATGTGTGACAGTTCCCCTTCATACTGCCCCGTATGCACACTACGAAATATTTTATGCGATTAACTGCTCCCGGTGATTGTTCTGGACTCGTGTAATCATACAATAAAGGTTCTTCCTATCGATGTACCCACAATACGTTACACATGTTTATGGTGAGGGTCGATTACTACACCCTGCACCAAACGTCGATTCTCTTAAGGTCTTCCTGAATTTCGCTACAATATGCTACACTTACGACGTCTCTGTAGGCAACAACAACATCTGAAAAAAGCCTCTTGGCATTTACAAAGTCATCTTCCAAGTTTATATGTTTTATGATTCATAATGCTGTCATAATACTTCCTTGGGGCTCAACCCAAGTTACTTGTACATCTTAAGACCTGTCTCTGTTCAAAATGACATGCTGTGCTCTGTTTGTATTGTGTACTAAACCGGGAACCTAGAAACGATGGAGAGGCTTCGTCCCGACGTAACCATCAGTGGTTCAAAGCTCCATAACAGGCCACAACAGTCCACCCACCCCATCGCCGCCTCACACCGAACCAAGGGTTATTGTGCGGTTCGGCCCCCAGTGGAAACCACGGAACGTCTCATACCAGACGAATGTAACGCCATATGTTTGCGTGGCAGATTAATTATCGTGTACGCATATGTGGAGACAGTGTTTGCGAAGCAGTCGCCGACATAGTGTGGCTGAGGCGGAATAAGGGGAGCCAGTCCGCATTGGCCGAGGTAGATGGAAAACCGCCTTAAAAACCATCCACAGGCTGGCCGGCACACAGTAACTCGACACTAACCCGCCGGGTAGATTCATGCTGGGGACCGGCACGTTTTCACCGCGCGGCTAACCGGGCGGGCTTGTGTTCTATTTGCTAGAATAGAAACTCCTCTACCATCTCTCAGCTGGTCTGATGTTCCGTACGTTCGTGTTTTGTTCGTTAGGTGGCAGTCCAGGGCTGTATCAAACAAACGCGAACGCATTACGGAAGGAACACAACAGCTTCCAAGGTGCCTGTATTCACTGCTTGCTGCGTCTATTGGACGAACTGAGCGAGATGAGATTCACAAGATTGTTGTTTTCGGACGCCATGTCGCTTCCTATAGAGGAGATTGCCGGTCTCTAGAAAATGTGTTCCAAAATTTTACAATAGTTCGGCGTCAGATATGTTATCCTACAGTTTTGTCCGTCTGTTCTAAAAGCCGTCTAGGAAAAGGGAATGACCTGAGCTTTTTTTCAATGCTTAGAAATCCTAAACTCTTCTAGAGACATACGGTACACTGCTACTAGAAGATGGGCAAGTTGTTTCACGTACTCCGTGTAGAATCTAACTGATATCCAGTGAGATCTAGTGACCTTTCCTCTGTTGCTCTTCTATCCCTTAGTCTCTTATTTCGATACCCGTCATTTTGTTGTTGGTGCGTCGATTGAAACTAGAACTACAGAGCGATCGTCCTCTTTTAAATAGTTTTGTGAAAATACATGTAGTATTTCGGCCTTTTCTATCATACTCCTTTTCAGTGCCACTGTGTTCACAAAGCCGTTGCTGATTTAACGTAAGATCGAAACTCCTTAGGATTTTCTGTCACGTCGGTAGATAGTGTTTTACTTTAGAATTCGTCAAACGCTTAACTAATAGCTCTCTACATCTATCCATCTATCTACATCATACTCCACCTATTGGTGTCTGGCGGAGGGTTCTTTCGGTACCACTATCTGATTCCTCCAACCCTGTTCCACTTGCGAATAGTGCGTGGGAGGAATGACTGTCGGTAAGCCTCTAATTGGCTTTAAATTCTCGAATTTTCATCTCGTGGTCAATACGAGAGATGTATGTGAGGGGGGGGGGGGGGGGAGTAATATGTTGTCTGACTCTTCCTGAAAAGTGCTGTCCCAATATTTCAACTGTAACTCTCTCCGCGATGCACAACGCCTCTCTGGTAACGTTTGCCAATGGAGTTTGTTTAGTATCTCCGTAACGCTCTCTCGCAAGGTAAACGATACTGTGACGAAACGCTCCGCTCTTCGATGGATCTTCTCTATATCTTCTATCAGTGCTCCCAGTTGGATGAACAGTACTCAGGAATCGGGCGAACAAGCGCCTTATAAGCCACTTCTTTCGTTGATTTCCTTAGATTGTTTCGATGAATCAAGAGTCTGGTGGCTGCTTTTCCCACTATCTAATGTATACTGTCTTTCCACATAAGGTCGCTCTGAGCAGTTACGCAGACGCTGTATCCAGCTGATTGTCATCAATAGTGTAGCTGTGCAGTAGTGGATTTCTTTTCCTATGTGTGAGTATAGAGTCAACTGCCAGATTCTGCACCATTCATCAATTCTCTGAAGGCCTTTCTGAAAATTCTTACTATCTCCTGGCGTTGCTACCTTGGTACAGACAACTGCATCATCTGCGAATAGCCTTAAAGACCGTCCGACGCATTCTACTAGGTCATTTATGTATATTATAAACAGCACCGGTCCTATCACTTTTCGCTGTGGTACTCAGGGGATTACCTTTCCATCTGTCGATTTTGTTCCGTTAAGAGCGACGTGTTGAGTTCTATCTGCAAGAAAGTCTTTAATCCAATCGAAAGTCTGCTCCGATACACCGTAAGCTCGTATTTTTTTCATTAAACTACAGTGCGGGACGATGTCAAACGCCTTACTGAAATCAAGGAACACGATATCAACCTGAGCGTCGTTGTCCACTACGCTGTGAATCTTATGGAGGAACAGGGCGAGCTGAGTTTCATAGGATCTCTGTTTCCGGAATCCATGTTGATTTTTATAGAGGAGATTTTCATTTTCCAAAAAGTCATCACTCTTGACCATAAAACATGTTCCATAATTGTCCTTACGCTTATTTGGACTTTGTTTGGTTTTTGTTTGTCTCTGCTCCTTTGGCTACTTTTACATTTGCAGTAAAACTTCCTACGCTTTCCTAACGACTTTCTAACACGGTTACCGAACCACGACGGTTCTTTTAAACCCACCACAATTTTGCTTTGCACAGTTCTGGCTTTGGCGTATTGCAGTAGTCTCTAGAACTTCGTCCACTCATGTTCAACAATGTCAGCAATGGAGACGAAATTTTCATGTTGACCTGTCAGCTACCTGAAATCTATCTCTTTTCGCTCTTGCTAAACAGAAATATCTTCCTACCTTTCTTTGTATTCCTGTTTACATTCGTACTCAGTGATACTGTAACAGCCTTATGATCACTGATTGTCTATACTACCCCATTTATTCGGGTCGGTTTCTCACAAGCGGAACTATAATGTTATCTTCACAAGTCAGTTGCCTGAATAACTGAGCAAGGTAATTTTTTGAAAAAATTCGTTTTGCAAACATGTTTCTTTAACCAGGATCAACTACCGTTATGATCTTTGGTGTCTTTGTGGGATGTTCTTTTGACCACGAGATTCCGGCGAATTGGCGAATCAGCGTTGAGGCTGCTTGCACGCATGCTGGCTAGTTGCGTTTGGAGTACATTTCGTTCCTGGCGTTTGGGGAGGCTGCCGACGAGTTGAATGTGATTACCGCGGCTTTGCAGTTCTTGGCAAGATTATTCGGCTTATTATGTATCAAAATATACCTAATATTCTTCACACCTCACATGAAAAACTCTTCATAAAGCATTTTTACATCTTTTTAGTATGAAAAGACCCCAATTTTTACACATAGAGCAAATGAAGCCGGAATTCCGAAACCAACGATTGTTGGCTTGCTGGTACTGCTTCTTGAGCCTTACTTTTTCAGCTTTCCACTCATATGCACCACATCATTAAGGATCACTTTTGCAAAAAAAAAAAAAAAAAAAAAAAAAAAAATTACATACATCTTCTTTGTTAGCCCATAAACGTGAACAATGAGGAAAGAAGCAGGGCGTGCTATCGCAAGAAACAGAACTGCATAGATATATACCTCCCTGCAAAATAGAGATTGTTTCATTAGATTGTCAGTGTTTACTGTAGTTGACACATCTTCTTGATTTAAAATCTTACCTATGATGCGTCATTCAGTATGTGGCCAATAATAGCAATTTACAGGGTAAAAAAAAGACACTACATTAAAAGTAAACGGTGCAACCATAATTCATGTAAGCAAAAGAAATTATCGCTTGAAGGTCTCGATTCTTTTAAACCTTAGATTAGGATAGACTCAAGCTGGTATTTTTGATGAAACAATAACGTCTGCGCACAATCAAAGCACCAGATGCTATTTGTGATTCGACCACGAAGGCGACAGATATCCACAACTGTCGAAACTGGGCACGGGAACTTGAAAGCCTCGTCAGGGGGAAGCACCACTGCGGTGAATCATGGAGGTATAAATGTGGTGAACATAACGTTTTGAGCTACATAAGATGGAGGACGTCGGCTTCAAGTTTGTGACTTAATGATAACTCCATTTTAGGCACCATGCTCTTTGCACTACGACGACGATTTTTTAGAAACTAAACAGACTGAACAATTCTGATGTACAGGTTGGTCAGAAGCAGTCTGAAAAGCTTGTAAGGGAGTGGCAGAGCAGGCTGTGCTGAGAACTAACTGTTAAGAAAAAATGCGATAC
The DNA here is from genome assembly GCF_023897955.1 of Schistocerca gregaria. NCBI lineage: Eukaryota > Metazoa > Arthropoda > Insecta > Orthoptera > Acrididae > Schistocerca > Schistocerca gregaria. The sequence goes on along the minus strand of NC_064925.1, from coordinate 223,603,455 downwards.
TTTGCACCGATTCCGAGTTAATTAGTATTGAAGTCAGCCACTCATGCCAGTCCACGCGAAAAATGCAAGCGGCTCGCCAAAAAAAGTGTCGCCAAACGTTTTCTTCGTTTGGTTACCTAAAACCCAACAAGAGAGAGATACAGAAACTGGACGTTCTACGGTGGTAAGGATCGAACCAGAGGCAAAGGCTGACCACTCTCGTGTCCTATCATCTACTCTATGACAACAATTACACTAACTACATCTAGCGGGCCGCTTGAATTTGCACGTGCAGTAATGTCATTGGCTAAAGTCAATACTAAATTTTTCTTAACAATTATTTCTCAGCACACTCTGTAGCATCCTTACGAAGTTTTCAGTCTGTTTCTGTGCACCTTGTGTGGTGTCACCGCCAGACACCACACTTGCTAGGTGGTAACCTTTAAATCGGCCGCGGTCTGTTAGTATACGTCTGACACGCGTGTCGCCACTATCAGTGATTGCAGACTGAGCCCCACCACACGGCAGGTCTAGTCTAGAGAGACTCACTAGCACTCGCCCCAGTTGTACAGCCAACTTTGCTAGCGATGGTTCACTGTCTACAGACGCTCTCATTTGCAGAGACGACAGTGAAGCATAGTCTTCAGCTACGTCATTTGCTACGACTTAGCAAGGCGTCATATTCAGTAACTATAATTACTTCAAGAATTTATTCTGAACAGATAATATTGTGAATCATGTACCGTCAAGAGCGACGTTCATAATTAATGGATTAAAGTTAAGTATCAAACTAATTACGTCAGATTTCTGAATTCTCATTCCTTGTCATGTTCCAGACCTCACGTCAGTATAGTTCTTTCCTCCTCACGCTAGCCTGCTTGGGGTAAAACGCGTGCATTTCGGCCTCCACTCGTAACATGGTGTTGGCTCTTCTGCTGCCCCAAAACCTTGTATACAAGAAAAGCTTAATTCGGTAGTACAATTACTGTGTACTATGCAAATGAATATAAAATGGTAAAATGGCTCTGAGCACTATGGGACTTAACATCTATGGTCATCAGTCCCCTAGAACTTAGAACTAGTTAAACCTAACTAACCTAAGGACATAACACAACACCCAGCCATCACGAGGCAGAGAAAATCCCTGACCCCGCCGGGAATCGAACCCGGGAACCCGGGGAATAGATATAGTTAACACATATTTGATTAATACTCTTTTTATTGCCAATTTGCTGCGTCGGAGGAACACCGATGAATCACTTGCCAGGATACCATCCGTACGATGAAAACGTTTCAGTTCACAAGTCATATAAGGAAAATTGCATGAATTAAATCCACCCTCTATTAAGGCCTATTTGATGTCGCACAAGCGGAAAATAAGTACGGAGAAACTCACTGAACTCTGCTGCACCACAAGGTAGTGCATTCGACTTGTATTTTTCACCGGTCTTTCTGAGGAGCAGAGTAACATGTTACCACGTTCGTACGACATTGAATTAATTACATAAATTTAAATTCAGCTACTATTTCTATCAACTTCCTTCATTCATTACCGAGTACCTATGTGTGGACTGTCACAATCTTTTGTCCGCCACCATTTCGTAACCTCGTGTTATGAGGCACTATTTTCCTTTGAGTTAACTGTTGATTCTGACAAATTTCATTAAGTGTTGCGTGTCTTAGATAATATCCCATACTCTTAGCGATAAGTATCCTCATTGCAATGTACGTTTTTGACGACGGACGCTGATTGGAATGATGCCGTGATTGATGCTGAAGAAGCATTTATTCATGTTGGACAAGCATTCTCAATCAGCGCATTAGCCCGAGACGACTTGGCTGAGTGGAAAAATGGAGGAAAAAACAAATAAACAATATTGTCCATACCAAAAGTTAAAACGGACATAATAACAGGTAAGAGTGAATAGAACAGTTTTCAACTTTTCAAGCAAGAAATGTGAAAATCCAAATTATATCGGCTTGGAGGTCGGGCACCTAAATTTAAACTTATCATTGAATTTGGGATCTAGCTGAAATTTGGGAACATAAAAAATAAAAACAAATCATTGGGTGCATAGGGACATGTTAAAATTAGTTTTGGATATAGGACAATTAGAAACAAAATTTATCTGATTCAAAAATCTGATACACAAACAAAAGAAAAATATTGCATGACTTACGTTTTTTTTCTACAGTCAAAAAACTATATATTTCTTATTACTTTATTACAGCATCAAACTAATAAACCTGATTTGTTTGCTAACATGTTAAGTCACTGTCATATGTAAAAACGTTGTCTTTTAATTTACGAGTTGTACCCAAAAAGTAACGAAAAACTTTCCAACAACATCTCCTTGACTAAAAATGGCTCCTCTCATGTTAGAATAAACGTCTTTCATCGTTCTTCTTTTTCAATAAACTTCAGTATAACCTTCCCTTTCTAAGTAATAAGCTTTTTATGTAGACAATATAGATGATTCCTTACTTTTCCCATATACTTTAGTCACAACATAACCTCCTTGTTGGGAAAGTGCCATGTCAAACTCTTGATCTTCCTCTGGAGAAACATTGATTACTGATTCTATTCAGCTTACAAATTACAAAAATACAAGCCTACGTTTTTCAGTTAGCCGAACTATAAGTCCGATTTAAAGTGTGCTTTAAAACTGAACTTTTGGTTAATGAAACATACCTGTAAATTTACTTACTATGTACTTAAATTAAAAGAACACAGTTTAGACTGATATTTGCAAACAACGTTCGAAGTAAGGAAATTCAGCACAACATCCGATGTTTTTCATAGAATGAAATAAACATTAGCTGATAATGCGTAATAATACTGTTTCTGACATTAACTTGTATATTTCAGACACACACTCTCAAAACATAAAGGCTCAGCATAATGTTTATTCGTGTACCTGTTAATTTCAATTTTTTAATTAAGTTTCACGTGTTTTTGAAGTACCTAAATAGACCTATCTGTTGATAGTGTAGCCAATTGTATGTATAAAAATATTAGACTTTCAGTTCAGTTCATGATTAGTTCTATAGTTTGCATGTGTGACTGTCTGCATGATTACCATATTTATTATGACTCTACGTTACTATGTGATTCAGTGCTACAATATATTACATCATTAGAAAACCTACATAAACTCTCCGCTTATCGTTAAAGTATACTTCCTTTCTAATATCACTTTATCGTTTACCGCATGTAATGCTATTACCGCGAGTAGTTACAATTTCTTTATAGCACGGGGTTGTGCAGTTCTTTGCTCATGGTCATATGTTTCATAAGTTAGGATAAATGAGTAGCATATTCCTACGACCCTGTTGTAATTGTCGCCAGCTTTGAAATTCATGATATTTCTGTTAGACTGAGTCAGGATTCGTCCATTATCAACATAGACAAACGACCTTTTGAATCAAACAAAATTTTTTAATGCTTGCTGCTTTGCAGCTTACAGATATTTATTAAAGGACATCTTCTATATACTATGAGATGCACTAGAAATGTTTATTTTCTAAAACCAATTTTCGGGTTTATAACTCATCATCAGTTATATCTGATACAGAGAAACAAGCAGCTGAATGTACATTGATTCCTATAAAGCGACAACTGTATATACATAGTATAGTAATATAAGTCTACTTATATTATGTACCTCTATACCAGTGACATGTATGTCATCTATACGATAGGCTATGAAATATGTCCCATCACATAATGTACAGTTTGTCATATATGTTGCTGCTGTCGAATCTTGAATGATATTCCAATCTATTTTCTGATGCGATGGCATAGAACTTTTGGAAGTTTCGTTGCTATTCATCCCATCGTTTCTGTTCGTCCGATCTTACTATACAAGGTCTGTGCGAATGTAAACATCAACAAGCGTTTTGAACCGTTCCGCAGTAGCCTGCAGTTGAGTTATTCCGTGTTCACGTCGATTGATTGTTCAATACACAAAAGGTGACAAAGTTATAGCTGCTATTTGACATGAGCATTGTACCTCATAATGTAAGCTCATAATTTTAACGTAATGTATCTTAGTACAATTTTTATTCCATGCACTTCACTTCAATATTATAATGTGTTCGCTATTTTAGATTTTTATTTTGTGATATACACACACCAATAAAAGTTTTGCATCACCTCGGTTCGGAGAGTTCCGGAATCTGTAAAGAAAACTGGAATAGATACCAACATAAACATAATATCCTCAATTTTTATTGCTCATCAAAACCACACATTGCATGTTATATCACCATGCAGCGAAGCCTTCAAGGTGGTGGTCCAGATTGCTGTACGCACCAGTTCCTCTAATACCCAGTAGCACGTCCTCATGAATGCATTGATGCATGCCTGTATTCGTCGTGGTATACTATCCCCAAGTTCATCAAGGCACTGTTGTCCAGATTGTCCCACTCCTCAAAGGCGATTCAGCGTAGATCCCTCAGAGTGGTTGGTGGGTCACGTCGTCCAAAACAGCCCTATTCGATCTATCTCAGACATATTTGATAGGGTTAATGTCTGGAGAACATGCTGGCTACTCTAGTCGAGCGATGTCGTTATCCTGAAGGAAGCCATTCACAAGATGTGCACGATGGGAGCGCGAATTGTCGTCCATGAAGACGAATGCCTCGCCAATATGCTGCCGACATGGTTACACTATAGGACAGAGGATGCATTCACATATCATACACTCATTACGGCGCCATCCATGACACCAGCGGCATTCGTCGGCCGCACATAATGCCGCCCCAAAACACCAGGGAACCTCCACATTCGCTGGACAGTGTGTTTAAGGCGTCCAGTCTGACCGTGTTGCCTCCAAACACGTCTCCAACGATTGTCTGGTTGAAGGCATACGCGGCACTCATCGGTGAAGAGAACATGATGTCAGTACTGAGCTGTCCACTCGCCATGTTGTTGGGCCCATTTGTAGCACGCTGCATGGTTTCGTGGTTGCAAAGGTGGACCTCGCCAAGCACTACGGGAGTGAAGTTCCGCATCATGCAGCCTATTGCGCACAGTTTGAGTCGTTACACGACGTCCTGTGGCTCCACGAAAAGCATTATTCAACATCACCATGTCAGGGTTCCTGCGAGCCATAATCCCTAGGTAGCGGTTATACCCTTGGGTGACCTGAGCGAGGCATGTCATCAACAGTTACTGTCTCCATGTATCTCCTCCATGTCCGAACAACATAGCTTTGGTTCACTCCGAAACGCCTGGACACTTCCCTTATTGAGAGCCTTTCGTGGCACAAAGTAGCAATGTGGACGCAATCGAACTGCGGTGCTGACCGTCTGGGCATGGATGAACTGCGGACAACACGAGGCGTGTATCTCCATCCTCGTGGAATGACGGGAACTGATCGGCCGTTGGACCCCTCCGCCTAATAGTTGCGCATGTATGGTTCTTTACATCCTTGGGAGGGTTTAGTGACATCTCTGAACAGTCAAAGGGACTGTGTGTGTGATACAATATCCACAGTGAACGTGTATCTTCAAGAGTTCTGGGAACCAGGCCTTCTGAAGAAGGTACTCTTAGTAGTACTGAAACCCGAGCAAAGCTTATTGCAATAAACTTTTTGCAAACGATTGACTGTATACATTTATCGAAAATTTACCAGTTTTCGGCTAAAAGAGGACCAGTAGATAAGGAACAGAAGGCAAAGCCTCAAAATGACCTTTGTGGAGATGGGAAGGAAGTAATGTTGTAGGCTTAATGTAATTATTCTCTACATTTAAATCAATGGCCTTCTGCTAAGTTTCAATGGTCGATGGAACCACGCCAGCAGTAGGTAGGAAGTGAGCATACTTAATGGGTTGCGTTCTTTGTCTCACGGCGTGACCATGTTCACTCAGTAAGGAAGAAATATTGTGTAAGTGGCAGCATGTGTTCGGCTACGGGATATGGTAAAATTGAAGCGTGTGTCACAGGCAGACACACTTTCTGTTTCCAGTCTCATTTTTGGGTGGTTCAATTTAGTACTTTCGCCGAGTGTCGTAGTTGAGTATGATTGTAACATCGCGTGAGGTTGCTATACTGTGGAGTTTTAGCGAGAGATGAACTTCATGCAGGCAATTATCTGTAACATATGCGGGATCCTGTATTCTCATAGAGGGATTTGGACTTACACTCGCAGGCAGAAAACAAAATCTGTGAATTCCATGGAAACGAAAGTTCCCAGTAACAGTTCGTTTCAATTTTATTTATTTAATTTTTTTTTTTTTTTTTTTTGCTTTTTATGTTTCTTCCGAATAGTTTCGGAGTCACAGCCTCCTTCTTAATTGCCGGAAGATGGCACTGAGACACCAAATCAAGATGCGAAAAACACGACGCGTGGAATCTAAACAAATTGTAGCTCAGAAACTTTTGTTTCCGTAACAAATACTTTACCTGCTAAGGAGGCGAAAGTAAATGGTCCGGTCATATTAATGTGAACACCTACTATGCTCGATGTCAACCTGCAATGGCCACTCTAGACGGAAAGTTACGGTACTATCGGTGGAGGGTGTATGAACCATTTAGGGGGGACGTCGAAAACAATGCAGTCCTTGTCGTAATGCGGAAACGGAGAACTTACCTGACGTCCAAAACGGCATAACCGTTCCCTTTAGATACAACAGTGGAAGCACTTCCGAAATAGCTAAATTTGTAAACTGTTCGCATGCCGCCGTGGTTGGAATAAATCGTACATGGGAAAATGGCGCTATCCAAAATCGGCGCCGATGCATCAATGATGCACCACCGGCCATAGATGTCAGGAGTGAACGTCGGCTTGCGGAGATGTGTACCGGCGAACAGACGTGGAAGTGCTGTGCAATTGACCGCTCAGACGAACCAAGGGGCTACCAACAGTGTCTCCTCAACAACCGTTCAGCGAATGTTGCTTCGTATGGGCCTCGGCAGCGGGTGCCTGCTTCATACTCCCAAGCTGGCTGCTCAAAATACGGTTCAAATGGCTCTGAGCGTTATGGGACTTAACATTTCAGGTCATCAGTCTCCTAGAACTTAGAACTACTTAAACCTAACTAACCTAAGGACATCACACACATCCATGCCCGAGGCAGGATTCGAACCTGCCACCTTAGCGGTCGCGCGGTTCCAGACTGAAGCGCCTAGAACCGCTCGACCACAGCGGCCGGCCAGCTGGCTGCTGTTCATCGGCGACGAAGGCTGGAATTTCCACGCCAATACCGCAACTGTAAGTCCACTGAGCGGCGCCAAGTGGCCTTTCGGATGAATCACACTTTAGCGTACAGATGGCTGCTGGCGTGTGCGACGTGAACCGTATGAAAGCAAACAATATGCAACAATCGTCCGAATGGTCCAGGCCGAAGGGCATTGTCTGGGTGAGCCCGTCAATCTGCAAGGAAGAATGGATCGATACAAGTGGGCATCTATCCTTGGGGACCATGTTCATCCCTACCTGTAGCTTGCTTTTCCTCGGCACGATGGCATCTACAAGCAGGACAGTGCAATGTGTCACACAGCTCGCGTACGTGGTGCAAAGAGCACCAGGTTGACTTTATCTTACTCCCGTCGCCACCAGACTACCTGAAGTTAAAATAAATCAAAAAAGTTTGGGATCACTTCGATAGGGCTAGCCTGTTGGCACCGCGACATTGGGTCAGCACCGCTCCACAGGCATGCGGTACCTTTCAGAATCTCACTGACACTCGTCCTGTACGCCTCGCAGCGATCTGCGCTGAAAAAGGTTGTTTTTCTGGCTTCTGACTTGTGGTCACATTTATGTGACTGGACGGTGCAGAATTCTGTAGAATAATGTAGAACGTGGCTTCTTAGATGCTAATAGGTGTATTGTACAATGTGCACCGGTGCAAGTGAACTTGTGCAACACTTGACATTAAGCTCTGGTCTCTGACCACGTCAGAAAATTTACACTTTGTTACAAAACTGACGCTCGCTGGGTATTTTCGAATACGTTTGTGTAACCGTAACTTAATATAATCCGACCAAACAACTTACAGACTTGCAACCAAATATACACTCATGCTCATAAATTAAGGATTAATGCAGAATGTGGTGCCACACAACGTGGCACTACACAAAATTGGCGCAAGTCCACGGTATTGGTGATAAGTTGAGAAAATAGTCCAGAAACACATTTGCTACAAAATGCCACTGTTTCCTGTGCATTACCCCGACATAAATATGGGATATTATCACCATGCACACGTACACAGGCCGCAAAACGGGTTGGCATACTCTGGATCAGCTTGTGAGGTATAGCCCCCCCCCCCCCCCCCCATTCTTGCACCAGTGCCTGTAGGAGCTCCTGAAGTTGTCCTAGGGGTCTGAAGATGTGCAGCGATACGTCGACCGAGAGCATCCCAGACGTGCTCGATGGGGTATAGGTCTGGAGAACAAGTAGGCCACTCCATTCGCCTGATATCTTCCGTATCAAGGTACTCCCCCACGATGGCAGCTCGGTGGGGCTGTGCGTTAGAATCCATCAGGAGGAAGGTGGGACCCACTGCACCCCTGGAAAGGCGGACATACTGGTGCAAAATGATGTCCCGATACACCTGACCTGTTACAATTCCTCTGTCAAAGACATGCAGGGGTGTAGGTGCACCAATCATAATCCCACCCCACACCATTAAACCACGACCTCCATACAGGTCCCTTTCAAGGACATTAACGGGTTGGTATCTGGTTCCTGGTTCACACTAGATAACAATCACTGTTCAGACTGTACCTGGATTCGTCCGTGAACATAACCTGGGACCACTGTTCCAATGACCATGTACTGAGTTCTTGACACCAGACTTTACGGGCTCTCCTGTGACCAGGGGTCAGTGGAATGTACCTTGCAGGTCTCCAGGCGAATAAACCATGTCTGTAGAGTGTGTGTCTGGAGACAACTGTTCCAGTGGCTGCGGTAAGGTCCCGAATAAGGCTACCCGCAGTACTCCGTGGCCGTCTGCGGGCGCTGATGGTGAGATATCGGGCTACTTGTGGTGTTGCACACTGTGGACGTCCCGTACTGTAGCGGCTGGGCACATTTCCTGTCTGCTGGACTCGTTGCCATAATCTTGAGATCACACTTTGTGGCACACCGAGGGCCCGTGCTACGACCTGCTGTGTTTGACCAACCTCCAGTCGACCTAGTATTCTACCCCTAATAACGTCATCAATATGTGTTGTTTGAGCCATTTTCAACACAATCACCATTATCACGTCTGCAAACGTCTGCATACTTACTCACTGCACCGTACTCTGACATGCACCAACACACCTCTAAGTATGTGGACTGCTGCCAGCGCCACCGTGCGCCGGTGAGATGCACCGCATGGTTGTATCCCGAGGTGATTTAAACACGCAAACCGCCTACCAGAGCGTTGTTTCACTATGTATCAGATTTATCCTTAATTTATGAGCATTAGTGCAATTAATGACATTTATTTGATTAGAAATTGTTTGCTGCGGTACAAATTACGAACGAATTCGATTATTCAGTCTAGCGTTTCACGCTGTGCTATATGCGCTAGTAAGTTGTGTGCTGTTATTTATAGAACATACATTATGTAGTGCAATCCGACCCTATGAAATCATTTGCGAGCCATCGTTACTAAGGATCACACAAGCTACCCAAAATTGTGTAGTGGCGTTACAACTGTAGATAAAACTTAAGAAAAGCTATATTATTTGCTATGCCGGTTAGAATTTTCAAAGAAAACATCACATACACTTCACTCCTGGGTTTATCCTGCAAACTGGAAGATTAAAATACATTGACAATAAAATTCTAAGGCAAAAAAGGAAACAAGGACTTAAAAGTTATTTTTCGGGTAGTTAACTTGCAGGAGGCAAAGATTTTCAGGAGAAAATTTCTGCAACGTAGCAACAAAGTTCCTTGATTGCTCAGCTCTAAAAAGATGGTGTGCACCAGGAAATACCGCAGATGTGTTACGTGTACGTTTATGCGAAGATAATTAACGGACCTGGCTGAAACTGCTGACCCTGATCAAGCTTCCGTTAAAATAGCGCCATGTCTTACACACTTCGTTATGAACCACAAGCTAGCTGTTCGTTTTTCGCGCTAATGTAAGTAAATTCAGTCCCATTTGAATTTGTAACATGTAATATATTTTGGCTGTTAAAGATAGTGGTGGTCTTTCTCATCTTGACGAATAATCTCAACGAATTAGTGTAATAAGCAACTTATTTCGTAACTTGACCACTCATCGAGATAAAAGCTTCCTTGTTTCGAATGGAACCATTATTTCCTTTAACACAAATTTAAAGTCGTAACAGCTTCACAATAATAACTAATAATTAGAATAAGAAAACACGTCTAAAATTACTATACTTCTGTTGTCCTTGCCACCTGCTGCATATGTGCATCCGATAATGTATGCTACTCCTGATTAAAGTGTTATGTTATTAGATAAGAGATCAGTTAGAAATTTCCCATTTAAGAAATTGAAAGAAGCACAGTGTAATCTTCAAGATCAAGTTTACTATAACGTATACGGCGTTAGTTCATATTATGTTCGTAACATCTATAAACCATCAAAAGTAAAAACGAAGTTCATCTATTCGTATCCTCACCTCTTGAAGGCTTTTGTGAATACGCTTGTGCTTACGACTGTATTTTTGTTGTGGCAGACGTTCTCACAATGGACTTCGCCCGAAATGCGTCAACGTACCAAAATTTTTTTGGAACAAGGTACACCTATTGAGCATTGACGTAAGTCTTCTCAAGTTCACGTCATAGTCGCAGACCACCTGTGTGATTTTATCTCTACTTAAGTGTATCATAACTTAATTGATCATTACCATTAATTACTAGATAATTTTGTTCCTTGAGTTTCTATTTTCCCTTGAGAGTAATCTCCTTGTTTCCGCTGTATTTTTAAAATTACTATTTCTAGCGTAACACTTATGCTTTTTCATTTTAGTAGTTATTTCCATTAAGAAACAGTAGTTTCTATAAAGCGAAAGCTGTTGGTTACCTGAGCTTATATTAACCACTTTGTGTAGTTCTCTCTTCCCGTTTCATAATACTCTAACGACTTTTGTTAGCTAGAGCTTCTTTGAAATACTAAAAGCGCCATGTTTAACACTCTTCACTGGATAAACGCTGTTACTTGTAGTAAGGAATTTACTTAGAAATATATTTAATTAAAAGTTTATATCCACTGTATGAGAAAGCAGTTGAGCTCATATAAGCGGGCGGTAATAGCCCAATCGGGATCTATCGCAGCATCTTGATGGCGGAAAGTCGTGGAGCTGTTTCGATGAGAGAAACCCCCAACTCGAGCAACGCGTTTGTACAGTGTTCGCATAGACAGATTTTTTCACGCTAGTTAGTCAATAACCACGCTTGAGTGTTTATCTAGGAACATAATATAGCCTAATGTCACTGTTAACATCTGGTTGTTTGAGGGTGATGGTTTCACGTAAACTCGATATTTTATTGAAATTTTGTATCGGCTGCAGAACAAATATAGAACAATCAAGTTCTGGATTCTGCCTTCGAATCACAAGAAAACATCAGTCTAAATTCAGTTTACAATACATGTACAATTATATAAATTATAGATTTTTCTGAATTTTGTCTCAAACCGTGCAGATTAAGTATCATTTTTCGTAGAATGCTTTAATTTTGCCACACTTGCATTCTCCGTTAAAATTTGCGAATCTCATCCCTACATTTCAGAAATTACAGCCATACGAATTGTTTAAATGAGTAAATTACTAAATACGAAGTTAGGTGTAACATAGTTCATAAAAGTAAGACACGCACATGTTTTTAGGGTGAAGAATTTGTTGACTGCACTGAGTTTCTTCATGAAGTTGTAACATTATAGTAGATTCATTATAGTCTAATCAACGAAAGAAAATTAGATGAAAAATTCTTGTAACAGCTGATTTTAGTGCAGTGGTAGAGAGGAGTGTAATGAATAACATACTAAAAATCCTGACCGGTGGGGTTTGAGTGTGGGGTGGGTTTGGGGGGAGAGGGAGAGGACGTTTAAAGGTCACTTCTTAGGTTTTTGCAGACTACCTAGAAAAATGTTTTGCAGTAGAGAACTAAACTACATTATGAATTTCCTTAAAAAAAGATCTTATTCATTATTTCTCTTTAACTCTGTTCCCGCGTTGCAGGGGAAGGAAAAATGACAGATTATTAAAATAGTTTTAAGGTATAAAATTGATGTATGTTGTTAAATTACATATGTAAAGGACAAATTTTCAATCTTTGTACTACATCTAAGTGCAATAGGACCGTATTAAAGGATAAATTGTGTTCTGGGATTGTAATAGGCCGGAAAGGGAGGGGTGGAGATTAAATTTAAGAGAGATAGTAAAGTCCCTGGATTTTAGTAATGCACTTCCCTCGTACATAGGGCTGCAGAATGAAGATCTAGCAGGCAGTTCCCCGTTTTCTCTGCCGCACTAGGTTACAAAAATCAATTACAGGGTGTTTCACAGAGTTGTAACGACAGTTCAGCAACTCGCTTTCTGAATCACTAGTGAAGCAGTGGCAGACATGCTGGGGGTCTTTATATTCCGCAAAGGTCGTTAAAAACAGAAACCAGTTATGAACTGGTAATAACACTAACGCAAAAAACGTGTATGAAGAGAATCTACTCAAATTTCTGCATACTGTTCTAGAATGCTGAAGGGAAATAGATTCTTAGTCATCCTACACGGGAGCTGTGCCGTTTTCATGGAAAAGGCATCCCCAACAAGAGTGCTGCTGGCTTTTCAGTTTATAGACAGACTTTACGTCACCAGCGTTTCCTGTCCAGTTATCTCACATGAGAGTAGAAAATAACTTGATTGAGCTCGAGTTTATATAATGGAGTTATTTTCAGTTTATTAAGTGGGTATTGATTTGCAGCTGTTAAATGAGGTATTATGGAAGAAAGCTTTACTTCTGGGGCTGTTAACTGTCTATCACACTCAACAGCCTGTCCTAACTGTAACATTCTGTCATAATGTATTGTTCATTATCTCTGATATCAAACACTTGAACACAATAAAGAGCCAGAACATTATGACCACCAACCTACTATCGATATAAACCTGTCCAGGCGGTAGCAGAGTCAAGCTGGTGAGGAATGAGTGCTAGTCAGACACACACACGGCACATGTAGTATCAGTGAGTGTGCTGACCATGTGTAGAATGGGGAAGACGGGTGATCTATCAGAGTCTGACCGAGTTCAAATTGTATCGCCCGGACGCTCGGCGCGAGGATTTCGGAAGCTGCACGACTTGTTGGGTGTTCGAGGACTGCTGTGGTGCGTTTCTTCAACACGTGGCGAAATCATCGTGAAACCACGTCCAGACGTCGTTGGATTGGGCGTCCACCCCTCATTACGAATGTCGAATGTCGCAGGCTGGGAAGACTTATTAAACAGGACAGGCGGCGAAAGGTGGCGGAACTAACATCAGACTCTAATGCTGGGCAGAACACAAGTGTGTCTGAACACACAGTGCACCGAACACTCCTAACGATGGACCTCCGCAGCCGACGACCTACGCATGTTCCAGTGTGAAAACCACGTAATCGGAAACTACGACTGAAATGGACACATGGCCATCGGCATTGGTCGTTGGCGCAGTGGCAGAGCGTTGGATATGGACCACGGCAATTTAGCCCGGAAGTTTTAATTAATGAAGACGCCGGCCGTGAAAGCTTACATGTTAGGATTAGAGCGTTGGATGTTCTGATAAATGCCGATACCTTCTTCGTCATGCCAATATAAGGGCGCGAATCCGTCATCTTCCAGGAGAACAGCTCCTTGACACCTGTACTGCGGGATGGAGACAAACTAGCAACAACTCCATTATACTGTGCGGAACATTAACGTGGGCACCCATGGATCCAGTGCAGCTCGTGCTAGAGCATCATGAAGGCCAAGGAGTATGGTACACTGGTTGAAGACCACGTACACCGCCTAATGTTTCCGTATGGCATTGGCATTTTTCGACAAGATAGTGCGCCATGTCACAAGGCCAGGAGTGTGATGGAGTGGTTCGACGAACACATTGGCGAGTCGAGTTGATGTGCTAGCCACTCAACTCGCCAGATCTGAACCCGATCGAAAAACTCTAGAATGTGATTGAACGTGGCGTCACAGCTCATTGCCTCCCTCCCTGGAATTTATTGGAATTAGGTGACTTGTGTGTGTGTAGATGTGGTGCTAACTCCCTCGAGCAACCTAACAAGGCCTCTCTGCTTCCATGCCACAGCGCGTCGCCGCTGTTGTTCGTACCAAAGATGGACATACCGGTTATTAGGTACCTGTTCATAAAGTTCTGGCTGAACAGTGTACTTCTGGCAGCTCGAGATTATCAGATGCATCATCCCAGTCTCAGTTCTTCCAACAACTGAAGAAGCCCAGAGGCCAAATTGACTCTCGTTGTGAAGGCAGCCGGCTGGAGTGGCCGAGCGGTTCTAGGAGCTACAGTCTGGAACCGCGCGACCGCTATGGTCGCAGGTTCAAATCCTGCCTCGGGCATGGCTATGTGTGTGATGTCGTTAGGTTAGTTAGGTTTAAATAGTTCTAAGTTATAGGGGACTGATGACCTCAGAAGTTAAGTCTCATAGTGCTGAGAGCCATTTGAACCATTTTTGTAAAGGAATTTGGTCACCTACGTGTTATGGAACTTAAGACATGTCACCACAAGTGAAGCATTACAGCAGATTGCTGTTTTAGATTTAAACATGGTCAGTCGTATTACATGAGATATACTGACACCCACTTTGATATATATACTGTGGGTGTGTGGTAAGTGGCTCTATTCATTGCAGCCCAATCTACAAGGTCCAGCAGCAGTTCTTGAATGGAAAAGAGGTGAGAGAAGTGCTGTAACCTCCTGGTCATTCATGAAATCATAAACGAGTGACTACAATATGGTAGCACTGCTTTACAATATGCTGTCAACGACAGACAGCAGCGTCATTTAGCAATCCAATCCCTTTCCCACCAAGACTACATAGGTCAATGACAATAATACATTTACAAATTAAGCATAACTAAGCCATTTTTGTAGAAATGTGTTTTACATAGAAGCTCACTTAATACCTGCCAATAAATAGTCAATAAACTGGAAACAACTCTATGAACATGAGCTATACGGAGCTGTTTTGCCTACTAACATAAATGAACTGCACAGTAGATGATGGAGAAATATAGTCTGTCTATAAACTTAAAAGTGAGCAGCGCTCGTGGAAGATGAACAGTGAAACTGCTATAAACGTACAGGATGACCAAGAATCAATTTCCTCAGTAGCAGTGTAGAATAGTGTGCAGAGATTTATGTAGATTCTCTCCATATGCTTTTCTTGCGTTTGTACATATCTGTATTCCGAATTCAGTGTAGTGTTAACACACTTTGTGGAAAATAAACATTCCCCCCTCACCCCTCTTAGCGCTGTATGCACACTGCGTCACCAATGTTTCAAGAGGCGAGCTCCGGAAGGTTCGGCATAACTTTGTAAAACGCCGTGCAGTTACATTTTGTGACTACTAAGGTAGAGAGAAAGGGGTATTGCTTACTCACTATTCAATTTGCAGACTTTTGAAGGAGGGGTGTGCCTGACTGCAGTCCGACGACGTACATTCACTAAAACACCCCTCCACTACCACCTTTCCACCATGTTACAGTTTATGGCTTAGTACGGTTCTGTTGTACTTACGCGTGGTACAGACATTTCATATTTGTTCATAACCCACTTCATTTGACATTAAACATCACTTTTATGCCATTGAAACTGGGGTTGTAATAATCTGCATATTCCATTCCCTGCAACGCAGAAACTATTAGTCGCAGAGAAAAAATGAATAGGACCTTTTTTGTACTGAGAAACATTTTCCCTAGAATCCACAGTTTTCTAGACAGTCTAGAAAAACTTAAAAAAAGTGACTCTTTAAACGCCTCCCCATCCCCTAGTCCCCCTAGCTCACACCGTGAAGGATTAAATATGTTGGTCATGGCACTCCATACGGCAGTGTACAAAAACTTGCGACTACACGAACTTTTTCCCCCAATCGACTTTTTTACAAGGTTACAAGGTAACCTAGAACAGATATTGATGTCAAGATGCGCCTGAAACAATAAGTTTGTAACGCTGTTTCAGAGACTGCGGCGTTTGTTCTGATGGTGGAGGCAAACCGGACTATCGATGCAGCCGTATTAATACTGGAATGACCATTAAACGAGACACTGACACTCATCTGCATCCACATGCAAACATGTATATCTACTAGCTCAGAGCTCGTTGCTTCGCTCGCGCAAACTGTATGGCCTGCAAAGAATTCTTTTTTGTTTTTATTTAATCCAGTTTTTATGTTGTTCACAAATTGCAACACATTCTAAGCTTTTCATGCTAATTAAGGCCCTATAAGCATGGTTGAGTTCCCAAAAAGGCTGAAACACGTGTTTTTTATCTTCTGACTGAGAAACCAGAAACCAGTTTTCGTAGTTCCAGCTTCAAAATTCCCTTACAGTGACATACTTTGATGAAGCCTTTCGTCCCCTATTTCATCCCCTTAGGAGCGGAATTTCGGACAATCCCTTCTTAAACGATGGCTACAGTATAAGGTCCATACCCTCTGCAAACTTCAAGTTTCTATCCTTCGCGGTTTGGTCTGGGCGATTATGAGTCAGCGAATTAGTCGGATCCCATTTGACCGCCTTATTGGTTGAGTTTCCGAAAAACGTGAAACACGTATCTCTTCATCTGTAAACAAAGTAAGAGCCTATGGTATATCAGACCAGCTGTGTGGCTGGATTGAAGAGCTTTTAGCAAACAGAACACAGCATGTTGTTCTCAATGGAGAGACGTCTGCAGACGTTAAAGTAACCTCTAGCGTGCGACAGGGGAGTGTTATGGGACCATTGCTTTTCACAATATATGTAAATGATCTAGCAGATAGTATGAGAAGTTCCATGCGGCTTTTCGCGAATGATGCTGTAGTATACAGAGAAGTTGCAGCATTTGAAAATTGCAGCGAAATGCAGGAAGATCTGCAGTGGATAGGCACTTGGTGCAGGGACTGGCAACTGACCCTTAACATAGACAAATGTAATGTATTGCGAATACATAGAAAGAAGCATCCTTTATCGTATGATTACTATGATAGTGGAACAAACACTGGTAGCAGTTACTTCTGTAAAATATCTAGAAGTATGTGTACGGAACGATTTGAAGTGGAATGATCATATAAAATTAATTGTTGATAAGGCGGGTTCCAGGTTGAGATTCATTGGGAGAATCCTTAGAAAATGTAGTCCATCAAAAAAGGAGATGGCTTACGAAACACATGTTCGACATATACTTGAGTATTGCTCCGTAGTGTGGGATCCGTACCAGGTCGGGTTGACAGAGGAGATAGAGAAGATCCAAAGAAGAACGGCGCGTTTGGTCACAGGGTTATTTGGTAAGCGTGATAGCGTCACGGAGACTTTTAGCAAACTCAAGTGGCAGACGCTGTAAGAGAGGAGCTCTGTATCGCGCTGTAGCTTGCTGTCCAGGTTTCGAGAGGGTGCGTTTCTGGATGAGGTATCGAATATATTGCTTCCCCCTGCTTATACCTCCCGAAGAGATCACGAATGTAAAATTAGAGAGATTCGAGCTCACACGGAGGCTTTCCGGCAGTCGTTCTTCCCGCGAACCATACGCGACACTGGCACGTAAAGTGCCCTCCGCCACACACCGTTGGGTGGCTTTCGGAGTATAAATGTATATGTACATGTTCATGTAAACGAACCAAATCCAAATTTCCAGAGTTTTAGCTTTAAAAATGCTTTCACAATGAAATAATTTCATAAAAATTTTCACTCCCTATTTCATCCTTTTAGAGGTTGAATTTCCAAAAACAATGACATGCCTATGTTTTATTTCTAACAGAGAAGCCAAATGCAAATTTTGATAGACTTAACTTCAAAAATACTTGAACAAGGAAATATTTTCATAATAACTTTCATTTCTCGTTTAGTTTCATAGAGGCTGAACTTTGAAACACTTTCTTTTTAAAATGAGAAGCCAAATTTAAGTTTTCGTAGACTTAATCTTACAAAAATACTTTCATAAGAAAATATTTTCATAAAATATCTCATTCCCTATTTCAGACACTTAAGGGCTCAGTTTTCAAAAACAATGAAACACTTTCTTTAATTTGTAATCGAGAAGTCAAATACAGTGTTCATAGGTGCAGCTTTAAAAATACGTTTTGTATTTAAAGAAACACCGTCCGAACAGGTCTTGAAGGCCCAACGGTACTGAGCAGCCGCCGTATCATCCTCTTACCTTGGGCGCCGCTGGATGTGGATATGGAATACGTCAGTAGTTCTTTAATAATGATATATTTCCAATAGAAGCTTTCAGCCACTATTTCAACCCAACAAGGTTAAATTTGCAAAAATGCTGAAACACGTACTTCTTTATTTCTAACCGAGAAACCAAATACCAATGTTCGTAGCTTCAAAATTGCCGTAATGGCGACATTTTTCAAAAATACTCTTCATCCTTTGTTTCACCCCGTTAGCGTTCGAATTACGAATTTCTATCCTTAGCGGTTTGGGCTGGGCGATAATGAGTGAGTGAGTGAGTAAGTAGGTGGCTCTGAGCACTATGGGACTTAACATCTGTGGTCATTAGTCCCCTAGAACTTAGAACTACTTAAACCTAACTAACCTAAGGACATCACACACATCCATGCCTGAGGCAGGATTCGAACCTGCGACCGTAGCAGTCGCGCGGTTCCTGACTCAGCGCCTAGAACCGTGAGACCACCACGACCGGCGAGTAAGTAGGTCAGTTAGTCAGTCCAGGACATTGCGTTTTATATATGGAGATCATGCATATTACTTTTAAGTGCCTGGTTGAAGATACCTACCATGCTACCACATGAAAGAGGTGTCTTTCCTCTCCAGTCACGTATGGAGCGTGGGAGGAATGATAGCTTAAATGCCTCAGTGCATACTAATTTTTTATTCAGTCTCTCTACAGAGGCGATACATGGGACGCCAAAGAATATCTCTCGATCTTTCTCCTTATACTGCTTCTTAAAGGTTTCTTTCGTGAAATAATTTGCGTATTGAAACGCCTAGTTAAATCCGCAGGACAGAACAGGTAGTTGGAATTGTGGAAAGGGGCCAAAAATGAGCGGCTGTCAGTTACACTCGAACACATACTTTGTCTATTTGCCCAAACATTACAGCGTAAATTTCCGATCATTACTATCGACTAAATATGTCACACAATCTTATGACTTGCGGGCACAACCTCTTTATTTTTTAAAACCGCTGAAGGCTCGTGATTTAAAACACAACTATAATAAATTTTCTAAAAGCAGAAAGCACAAAGCTTTATATCCAAAATATTTTAAATGAGTCTGAAGTCCCAAACAATCTAAGACTCAACAAGTAAGGAACTTTAATTGGTGAAAGTCCATGACTGAAAAAAAAACAACTAGAATTAATTTTCCAAAGGCAGAAAGCCCAAGCTTTATTCAAAAAATATTTTAAATGAGGCTGAAGGCCCAAAAGAACGTTAGATTTGATAGGTAAGGATCTTTCAATTTTAAAACGGCTTAAGGCCCATTATTTAAAACCTAACTAAAAGCATAAAAATTCAAACCATCGGCTATGAGCTTTTGAAATACAAAATCAAACACCTATAAGAAAAGGCAGTACAGCCAGCGGCGCTCAGAAGTTTCCGGGGGTGGTGTGCACTTGAAATATTAATGTTCGCTTAGGGGAGACAGGTGGTCGGCCCAACTATAACTGATGCGCCGGCAACCAAACCAAGAGACAGTCAACGGACCCACCGACATGGCGACTTGCTTTTCACTCGACCAGTGAACAAGGAATTCCAATGGCAAAACGTAAAAGGCGTAGCCGCCCACAACCAAGTATGCATAAGCTGTCAAAACTACACACACGTGTTGCACAGCGACAACATGGAGTAGAAAGGACACTGGCTGAATTTTACGTCAGCGGCCAGGGCAGGTAACCGGATCGCTAACGGCCACAAGGCAGAAAATTCCGCTGGTGCACTTGGACTTCAAATAAGCAAAATACAGTTAAAGTCCACCGGACGGTGGCCAAACTTTCGCTAACTCGAACACTCGCTGTGCTCACGGGAATACCCCCAACAGCCAACCATAAAAACCAACGGCACAATGTGAACAGACTGGCTTCGGTAATTAAATCACCCCTCAACTTTGATGTCCCGGGTCGGTGAGTTTTAACCCTGTAGCAATCGGAACAGTTCCCACACACTCCGATGCTGCGTAAAGGCCGCCAGCGGGCCCCGCCCACTGCGCCCGCCGAGATTTCCTGGCTGATCCACACCAACCGACCGACTGCCGCACACCGGCCACCCGGAAACCATAAGCACCAGACCATAGACAGTACAACATACGAAAATCGATACACACCGCTGCTGTCATACGTAGAAACAGAAAGAACCACGGCATAATCGCAATAACTGCAGGAAACAAACCCAGAATAACAGTTAAGGTTTAAACCAACACATAAGCCGGGGCCAGCACGCCTCACGTATGTCTGATAAGTCTCCCAATTCAGGCTTTTTCAACATTCCATGACGATCTCCCGTAATTCAAGCAAACCCCTGATCATTCACATCACTCTTTGCAAACTCCCATCACTAATTTGAACCTCCTTGCAAGATTGTCAGTCCAATCGCGATTGTGTATAAAGTACTAAGTAAGGATAGGAGTACAGCAATTAATCACTACTGCGACTGATTATTATACTCCTATCCTTCCGAATAGTAATATATAGTAGCTGTGAACAACGTTCCGTGTGGAATCAAAGTTGCTCCGTAGAATGTGGTACCGGCATAGGTGACATATAGTACACTGGCTAAACCTTAAAACTAGTGTGTGAGATTTCCTCCTACCTCTACCCTGTGAGGCTCTTGTAGATGATGTTCCCAAAAGCAGATCTCGAACCGCACTGAATTCTTCAGAAGATGCAAGCAGGCAACCTGTGAATATAATTAGTGGTTTCTATGCGATAAGTCCTGGAATACTATGACCTGGCCAACACCTAAAATAGTAACAGTATAGTATCATGAAACGATTACTTTCGCAAAGTTGGTGAAGGCCAATAAGCAATCATCTGAAAACACTCTGTCGACGAATCTCACACATGAACAGGGAATTTTGGAAATTTTTGGTAAGTCCCTTTGGAACCAAAATGCTGAGGTCATCGGCCCCTAGGCTTACACACTACTTACTCTGACTTAACTTACGCTAAGGACAACACACACATCCATGCCCGAGGGAGGACTCGAACCTCCAACGGGGGGAGCCGTTCGAACAGTGGCAAGGCGTCCTAGAACGCGCGGCTAACCCATTAACAGGGTCAGAGCACGTTCTACCACTGGCTGACGAGACTGGGGTGTAGCCGAAATCACTTGCTTACATCGTAAAACTTCATCGTAGCTAAGTTCACAGTATTCATTTGTTTATATAATTTTCTGGTTTACTGTACACCTTTCTTATTGTAGTGAAACCTTGATAACCCGTAGGCTATCCTAGTACCAGTTATGCCAAGAGGTAACTTTTAGCATTAATATTTAATATAACAAAACCGGCGCTTGACGCCAGAACACCAGTGATTTCCCTACATCTTTACTGTCGAGTAAGATCCTTTCTCAACGCTCGTGTTCCCCTCTCCACTCTAGTGATTTACCATCGCACCGTATGGTCTGGCTGCTACCTCTGCCTCCGTGGAAACTGACTTCCTGCTCACTACCGGCTCATTCTACAGCTCTTCCTAATGCAGCGAATTGATTTCGTCTACCGAGTTTCAATTAATGTAAAATGTGAAAATGTAAGTACCCACCCAAAACAATGGTCGTCTCACACCTTCTTTGTATACTTCACTATCCCTTGTTAGTCTTTTTTGGATGATGTTCTTTTGCTGCATGAAGAACATAATGTTACATTTCTAAACAGCAACCTGCCAATCTCTGCAGCACTTGGACTTGTTTTCAAGATTTAACGGAATATCTATGGAGACTTCACCAGACGATGCTTCGTATTAGATAACTGCATCATGTGTAAAACTTCTAATGTTATTGTTATTTTTATCTGCAAGGTCATTAACATTCATCATGATCGTCAAGCGCCTCAGTATTCCCTGAGGTAATCCCACAGTTATGGGTTCTCATGTAAAGAAGGCGACGTTGTTTCACATAAACGTATGCTTCATGTTGTTGTGAGTGTACCGTGGAAATCAATGTTTCATACTGGACATCGTTTGATCATGCGATGTTAGAACTAAGTCTTGGAAGTGTAGATGATGTGTTCTCAGATTCATTTGTTTTGATAGTCCTTTAACTGTCTTGTATCCTAAATTTCGTGGACGTGAAAAAGCTGTTCTGCTCTAGTAAAGACATACACGATCCACAACATTTGCTAAATAGCCCAAAGCGGCGATTAATTTTCGGTGCGAAGTCTCCACTTCACTATTCAGAGAATTAGTAACATATGCTGTTATCACTTACATCTTCTTCTGACCTTGAGTGCGTCTTACGAGTTGTTATCGTCTTACGAGTTGTTATTTACATGCGTTTTCCAGATCCAACATTGTCCACAGAGTGTTTAAAATCTCTTTGGACATCGTTCGAAGCACCTTCGTACTGCTGATTCAGGGGATGCGTTGAAGACGAAATTTTGTAACGGTTCTTCAATCATTACTCCTGCTATGCAGGAAGTATTATGCACGCCGGTCACGTGGTTGTTAGGAGAGCGTCATGAGGAGAACAAGTAAAAATGTTGCATCATCAAAAGCTGCAAGCACACCATTTGGCGTTGTATATGCAGTGTATCTCAGACCTTTATGATCAAAACCATGCACGTGAAAATGGATCCAAAGTTGATGAAGTAAGGACGCAGTAGTTGTTTCCGAATATTTCAAACTGTACGATTTCTTGAATGGACAATTCTTATAATTCGAGCCAAACAGCTGACTGCCGCAATATCGTTGGTGGTGCTACTCTGAAAAACAATACACATATGCGGATATGTAATGGGGCCAAAATTCACATCGGAAACCTGATCTTAATGTGAATATTAGTTAGAACCGACAAGCTATAAATTTTCCCCTTCCTTTCAGGATATGTGTGGGGTTTGCCGTACATTAATTCACACAAGAGTTGAGCTGATTGTGCGGATCAGTTATATACACTCATCCTCATAAATTAAGGATAATTGCAGAACGTGGTGCTACACAACGCGCCACTACCAAAACTGGCGCTAATAGCATAGGCACATAGGGAACACACACGACACAGACCTCTTAAGTCCACGGTTTAGGTGATAAGTTGAGAAAACCGTCCCGAAAAACATGTGCTACAAAACGCCACAGTTTCCTGCGCAGACCTCAATATGGGATACGATCACCATGCACAAGTACACAGTCCGCACAACGGGTTGGCATACTCTGCATCAGGTGGTCGGACAGCTGCTGTGGTATAGCCTCCCATTCTTGCATCAGTGCCTGTCGGAGCTCTTCAAGTTGTCCTAGGGGTTTGAAGACGTGCAGCGATACGTCGACCGAGAGCATCCCAGACTTGCTAGATGGGGTTTAGGTCTAGAGAATTGGCAGGCCACTCCATTCATCTATCTTCTGTTTCGAGGTACTCTTCCACGATGGCAGCTCGGTGGGGTCATGCGTTATCATCCATCGGGAGGAAGGTGGGAACAAAAAAATGGTTCAAATGGCTCTGAGCACTATTTGACTTAACATCTTAGGTCATCAGTCTCCTAGAACTTAGAACTAGTTAAACCTAACTAACCTAAGGACATCACACACATCCACGCCCGAGACAGGATTCGAACCTGCTACCGTAGCAGTCCCACGGTTCCGGACTGCAGCACCTAGAACCGCAAGACCACCGCGGCCGGCGAAGGTGGGAACCACTGCATCCCTGAAAAGGCGGTCGTACTGGTACAAAATGATGTTCCCGATACACCTTGTAACACCATAGCTGTAATGCTCTACTGATTTATTTTGCCTTTTATTTTATTTATTGTTACATCGTTGAACTTCTGTAAATGTGTTTGATTGAATAGATACCATGAGTGTTTATTCTTTTCTCTGTTATAAACTTGATGTCTTTTAGAATGTGGGAAGTTTGACTTACGTAATAAACACGATATGAGCAAATGATATGTTTATCTTTCTCACATAATGTCTTTGGTTATCGTTGAGATTGAATAATTTTTTTTAAAATAATTTTTTGTAGAAATGTCAATATGTGCAAAGGTTCTGTTTTATTTAAAATGTTTGATGGTGTTACGTAAACTGCTGACCTTCACTTACGGTTCTTGGATAATTTTAATGTAAAAGTTGTTGTGGTTCCCCTCGGGAACGGAACTGTGTAGCGCGCGCAAGTTGTGGTTGGCCTAGGTAGAAAAGGTGGAACAACGGTCAGTCGGGGACGAGCTACCAAACTGTGTACTGCCTATGTAAAAGTTGTATCTTGTGCTGGTTCCGAGAGAGTCTTTTCCTGCCGCTTACCAATGCCTCGGATGGATTGATAAATAGCTGGAACTACTCTGGAATTGGTATCTGTCATCGCCACCAAGAAGGGACAAAGTCCAGCAATTCTGCCTGCAAATCCACCTACCAACATGCAGTTGCCACCACATTGCGCAATCTCTGTAACGGAATACTATAGTAATTACAGTGAAGGATCAGCTCATTGGATGTTTTAGTGTGCACAAATATAAGGTAACTTATAACTGAATTCATGTAGCTACCTTGATTTTTCCCTATCACAACACCTCTCATGTTCCTCCATTTCAACTATGATTAGCGAGTGTCCTAGTTTTTGGAAAAAATGAAAGCCTCAAAGCCAAATTGTTAATCAAATAATGTTGTTTGATCTTTGGTAAGAAGAGAGTATTCAGATTTACTGTGGATTTAGTGAAATTGTGGGAGGTAGTAAATGTAGTCTTGTGAAAGCCTCCCAGTGATGGAAACAGTTCAATTTAAAGTTTGTTTTTTTGGAGTTTCAAAGTCACCTATTTAATCATTTACTTGAAAGTAGAAGACGGTGGTAATAAAGACAATTTGCTGTTTCTTTTAAAAGTTAAAATTCTTAATACTGAGGCTTATAAAGTTTTGCTTAGTTAATGATCATAGTGCTGCCTGTAGTAAATTTCAAAAGGTGAGTCAGTTTCTTGTAAATTTGTCAACATTGTGTCTCACTACAGTAAAAGTCGTGAACTGCAGTTGTGGAAAGTTGGATGCTTGCTAAGCACTTGTTTCTTTTGGGTACTGAAAGTGCATATTAGTAGTGTAATAAGATCCACAGGTTATCCTTTACCATTATTTGTGAAAACAATAATTTCTTTATTCAAAAGACAGTGAGAAGTAACCTGTTAGTGAATTCCATTTAACTTTCATTCTAAATTGAATAGTATTTAGTTGAGAGATATTCAACCTGTGACCTGTTCATAATAATGCAGTGAACTACATTTATAATTTTATGTCAGCTAGGAAAATATTTGAACAATAATACTGAACCTATGTCCAATTCACGATACTGCAGTGAATATTAATAGTAATGTTATAAAGGCCATTTAGTTTGAATACCCAAGTCCAATTAATGATACTGATGTGAATATTAATAGTAATGTTATAAAGACCATTTAGTTTGAAAAGCCCTGAAAGTAATAGTGTGTTCCGTTATCTGTTATATTTATGCAAATAGTTTGTTCTGCTCTGTTAGCTTCCAATCTTAACTGTGAACATATGCAGGTGTCAGAGTTCGATGCACTCGCCTGTGGCAAAAATATAGGTTGTGTTTGTCCGTTAAAGTTACTCATACCTACTTTCTTAAGAACGTTAATCTTTCTCTTGCCTAATTAGGCTGGCGACCGTTTTCCTTATTCTTTAAAAAGTGTAGCTAGGTAAAACGTTATTTGTTACTGTCTGAATATTTACTTAATTATGACTTTTATTGCCGATAAGCCACCTCCGTTAGGTACAACACGGTCAACACTGCTCTGTTGCGTTATACCATAATTGCTTTAATAAATTAGTTTTGTTTCACAATCTGCCTCCAGCTCTAAGGTTATGGCACAACAGTAGCAGACGGTAGTGTTATAACCTTACCTGTTACAATTCCTCTGTCAAAGACATGCAGGGGTGTACGTGCACCAAACATAATCCCACCCCACACCATCAAACCACGACCTTCATAAAGATCCTTTTCAAGGACATTAAGGAGTTGGTATCTGGTGCTTGGTTCACGACAGATAAAAACCCGGCGAGAATCACTGTTCAGAATATACCTGGAGTCGTCCGTGAACATAACATGGGACCACTGTTTCAAAGACCATGTACTGTGTTGTTGACAACAGGCTTTACGGGTTCTTCTGTGACCAGGGGTCGGTGGAATGAACATTACAGGATTCCGGGCGGATAAACCATATCTGTTCAGTCGTCTGTAGAGTGCATGTATGGGCAAAACTGTTCCAGTGGATGCGGTATGGTCGCGAGCAAGACTACCTGCATTACTCCGTGGCCGTCTGCGAGCACTGATGGTGAGATATCGGTCTTCTTGTGGTGTTGTACACTGTGGACGTCCCGTACTGTAGCGCCTGGACACGTTTCCTGTCTGCTGGAATCGTTGCCATAATCTTTGACTCACACTTTGTGGCACACGGAGGGCCCGTGCTACGACCTGCTGTGTTTGACCAGCCTCCAGTCGCCTTAGTATTCTACCCCTCATAACGTCATCAATATGTGTTCTTTTGTTCTTTGAGCCATTTTAAACACACAGTCACCATTACCACGTCTGAAAACGTCTGCACACTTACTCGCTGCACCGTACTGTGACATGCACCAACACACCTCTGCGTATGTGGACTGCTGCCAGCGCCACGGTGCGACGACCACAGTTCAAATGCACCGCATGGTCTTACCCCGATGTGATTTAAACCCACAAACCGCCCACCAGAGCGTTGTTTCACCATGTATCAGCATTATCCTTAATTTGTGAACATGAGTGTACATTGATGAGCAAAACGTAGGGACGAAAGTAACTTTCGCATTATGTGTTACTGTCAACTAACACAGCTGGGTGGAACTTGAACCAGACATAGAAAGCACTGCTACAGTACACTACAACAGGTGAGTGGAAGAAATACGCAATGAGATGAACAGAAAAGATATTTTCATTCAAAAACAATAAATACACTGCAGACACCTCGATTTATGATGGTCCACTGAACATTACAAAAGACTGGATATGGTTCTTAATAGGATATATAATCACCACGAACGTCAGTGCATCCTCACATTCTGGCCATAAGGTCGGCGAGGCGTTCTTATAGTAGGGCGTTCCATAACTGCACTAGCGCGTTTGATAAATACTGGATGGTCGAAGGTGCATATTGGCGTGCTGCAATACGTCTGCCAACCAATTTAACAAGTTCTCTATGGGATTTAAGTCGTGGGAACTGGCAGGCCAGTCCATTCGCCTATAAACTCTCGTCTCAAGAGCTCCTCTACCCGTGCAGTTCGATACGGTAGAGCATGGCGAATTGTTTGCGCTAAGGGTTGGTGTGTGTGTGTGTGTGTGTGTGAGAGAGAGAGAGAGAGAGAGAGAGAGAGAGAAAGAGAGAGAGAGCTTGACCTGCAGGGGGTCGGCAGTGGAGCGTGCAAACTCCCTTCCACGCTTACAAACTCCACACAGAAATGGTATACAATTACAATCTAGTGTACGCCTTGTATAACGTTAAACAAACAAAGTGCTAGTCACAGTAATTGAAATTCTCTGTGATCTCAGTACTGTGACAAATACAAAATGAGAGCAATTCTCATTAATCAGTAGTAATGTAAATGAAGTAAATTTCCTTTCGTGTATTTTAAACGTTCCACGTAGGGCTGCCTGTTTTACGATGGAACGTTGCTACAGTGAGAACACCAGTTACGCTAAAGAAACCGATCACATTTATATTTTTATGAGGGTTGCCCGACCGGTTGTAGGCGGAAAAAATTCATTTTTAAGTTTTAACGTTAGTATAGTTCTTGAAATTGAATTACAACTGGATAACGTACAAGTGACTATTTGTACAAAAAAATGGTTCATATGGCTCTGAGCACTATGGGACTTAACTGCTGAGGCCATCAGTCCCCTAGAACTTAGAACTACTTAAACCAAACTAACCTAAGGACATCACACACATCCATGAAGAGGCAGGATTGGAACCTGCGACCGTAGCGGTCGCGCGGCCCCAGATTGTAGAGCCCAGAACCACTCGGACACTCCGGCCGGCCTATTTGTACAAAAAGTGATTATCTACTCACGTGTTTATACCTCAAAAGACTGCTTATTTGAATCACAAACAAAATTATGTGGTTCAAAAAATTGAATTTACAAATGCAATCTCACAACGGGATGCACGTTGAAGTGCGCAAAAGTACAATAAATGAAACCTTGAGTCAAGCTCATGCAGGTACAGACTGTGTTATTAAAGCTGGTCCATATCTCAGACGGTATGGAGGATTTCTACAGAACCGTGATTGGTTTTCCAAATCTATGCAGCTCGCAAATGACAGTTAAAAATGGATCAAAGTTCCTAAAAAATAAAATCAATGGAGAAGCCACACAACTTCCGGAATAGACTTCGCACATTGTGGTTTGCTCAGAGCAAAGACAGCGCTAACGATAAAAAGCGGCACTTGCTCAAAGGGCTCTGCAATATCGCACCAGGCAGCAGTCAGACGCCTTTGTCTGTCGGTATGACGTCACGGTCACACGTCTCCACCCCGTCTTCTGCCGTCCCAACATTTCTCCCCGCTCTCAGGAATCCATGGCTTGGGGGCGAAGATTTACAATTTTCGCCACAGTGACGAGCAAGAATTTCTGCGCTAAAACGCAGAGGTAGCCACTTAGAATTTCTTCACCATCAGAATGAGATTTTCACTCTGCAGCGGAGTGTGCGCTGATATGGTCCCGAGTTCGAGTCTCGGTCGGGCACACAGTTTTAATCTGCCAGGATGTTTCTTCACCATCGCTTACTCTTTGTCCGTTAACTGACCAGAGGTTATTACTCTGTATCTGCTGTGTCGCCACTCATTGATTCAGACATTCGTGCCACAGCGCCTATCTTGATGATCCGTATGATTGGCCGACAACGTCCGGAATGTAAGATCTGAAATTTCCCCACACTGTAGAAGGCAAAATGGCGGTGTCACGGTTTACATCAGCCCACTGGATGTGCATATTCGTCGGGAACATGCGGTGGCTATGCTCTGATTTCTAAGACTCGTGCCGGTCTGCGGACAACGGAACGTGGACAGTTTCTGCGAACCAGCAGCTTATCATGGGATTCTAAGTCGAACTCTATTCAAACCAAGACCACCCAGGCATGCAGGCGCGAAATTTACTTACAATGGGAATGTGATGTGTGACTGTGCTGTTATAGTGGTCATCCATAAAAATGAAGTCACGGCAAAATGTACCCCTCAAAAGATGCCTGTGGGGACGGAATACAACGTCGCAATAACGTTGAAATTAGATTACGACGAGGAATAATTTTATTTATTGCATCAGAAGTCTAATTCTTGTATCATTCTTCTGAGCCTTCTTCAGTAGTGTTCAAAAATTTGGAGATCAGTAGGCCTATGCAGAATTATTCCTCCCAGTACTATAACACCTGGACTAGCAGACGACCAAGTTCGACAATGCTCATGGGTGCGTTGCGTGTTACCACATATTGCCAGATGTGAGCACGCCCAAAATCGCTATTCAGACTGAATCTTATCTCATTCGAAAAGAGCTCTCGACTCCACTCGTTGATCCAGACCCTATGGTCTTGGGACCATCGTCAACGGTGCCGTCGATGTGCGGATGTCAGAGGAATACAAAGCACTAGTCGCCTGGCAAAGAGACCACCCCCACGCAGTCGCCGAGCCACTGTGGAGTGTGGGATTCCTGTCACATCAAATATGGCCCCAAGTGTAACCCGCTGTTGGATGTGGGTCCTTTCTTGCCTGTTACACAATGTGCCGGTCACCTGCTGCTGTGTTTACTGCGGTCGACGACTTAATCTCCTTCGGGCAGCAGTACCTATAGTTTGGAACGCTCGCCATGTGCGAGAAACGACGCTGTGAGCAATATCAAACTTTTGGTATTAAGAAAACAGTCTTAATCGCGTTTTTTGTTTATTTAGTGCCGACCGGTTTCAGCCCATCGTAGGGCCCATATTCAGGACGAACATAGATAGAAATTAGAATATATGTCTTAGACTAAACTAATGATAACCATGTTAAAAGATTAGATTATGTAAATATAATGTTTTACCCACTGGGCGACTGCTGGTGGCGTCACGTCTTCCAGGGTGTGGCAGGAGACTGTAAGGAATTTGCCTTATGTCTGGGTTTATATAGCAAGCTATGAGCAGGTGAGCGTAAGCAAAACCTCCAGCGGTGACCAATGGTACACGTCTAGGCTTAAAAATTCAAGTATAAATACAATCTGTGATAAGATTACAATGTAAAGAAACCATGTTTATTTTTTAAAAAACGCTGTTAAATAAACATAGGAAGTACGAGAACTTTTCAAGGTCAAATTTATAAAACAAGGTTAGTAAGTAACCTTATCTTCATTCGTAATATACTATGGGAGAAGAATACCAATTTCCTGTCTGTACTCTATTTACTTTATGCTTATTTATTTCCTGTATCTATTATTTAATAACGTAACAAGTTCAAGTGTGCGTATCTGTAATCGTATATACGGAGCCGTCTAGTTCAGGTACTATGGACGCCGTTGCCATGGTAGCGGCCCAGCATGGCTGTCCTCTCTGCTACAATGTTATCTGTTGCCTTGTCCAGGCCCTATGGACGCTGTTGTCATAGCAGCGGCGCATTATGGCTGCCACCTTTGCCACGATGCTGTCCGTCTCCTAGGCAACGATAGGATCGATATACACTTCTGAGGGAATCCATCGTCATAGTGCAAGAGGCGTCCGCCATAAATACAAACATTTTTGCCTTTATATTTAAGATTGTATAAACGATATTTAGTGAATGACGATGTATTGATTTTTTTAACGAATGTCGGTTGTCGTATTGCTGTTAGCAGCATAAAAGAAAATATTTTCTTAGCAGTTGTGTAGTTGTACAAATTGTGCATTCTGCTGAGAGAAGTAGCAGATACGTCCAATACTGGTTTTTGATATGGATATCATCATTAGGGCACGGTCGCGCTGCATGCCATAGAGGATTATCATAAAACTATGTAAAACTTAAAGTAAATGCCTTACGGTCATAGTTAGATGTCATGTAACTAGAAAACTTGTGGACGTCAGTTAGAAAGGAATACATAATGGTAACTGTCATATATATAATATGCTTTTTTAAATAATTAAAATCAAATTTATAAGAAAGGAAAAAGTACCATCTTTCGAAAAGCTCGGAAAATGTTCTATCGTGAAACTCCACTTTCTCATTCAGTAGAGCTGTTGGTTTCTTTTTATGATGTATAAAGATCTCCAAATTTTCTAAAATATCCACCATCGGCCCTTTTTGGACTATATGAAGTATCTTTAAATCTTCATCAATATTTATTTCAGCGTGTTTTTCTGTATCCAAACATCAAACATCAAACTTTTGGTCTACACTCGTCACACTTTAACCTTTTCCTACTTTTCTGATGATTCGGTTAAGTGAAAAGTCATCCAAATGCTGTCTCCAGACCATGCTGTAATGAGCACCAACACAGTGAACCGTCACTGCTCGCTGATTGAAACACACTGTTTTCTCCCGCTCCTTCAAATGTCAAGTGTTGCAGCGCCAGCTCTCTTCGGCGCTAATCTCCTACCATATGATGTCCAGCTTCTTGTGCATGACTTCGATACCTACAGCAACATGCTTCAGCACTACCATTCACTTCCAACGACTTAATAAATTATGTAACTTCATCCATCTCATACTGAAGATTTGCAAAGCTGTGTAAATCAGGATATAAGTTATGAATTTTCCGGGCCGTGCACAGTTGAATAGTCATTGCTACGAAAATATGAAATGTGCAACGAAGGTGGGAATTGTCTGTTTAAAAACCTGTTGTAAAATTATTTGAGCACTTTATATCCTCAGACATCTCAGCTGTCACCTCATTTCCGTTAACGGACATTTGATAATTGTTTAATGTGCAAATTAATGTCTGAATATGTCCCTGGCCTAAGTATCTCTTTATTTCTTGTGTTGCAAATGTCGTGAAGAAAAGAATCCTCCAGAAATCTGTTGTGCTCATCAGACATCGTTTGAGAAACGCATTTTCGCCACTGGTGTTCCATGGTGTTTGTGTATACTCTACAGCAGAAAAATCGGGCCACCATTGAAATCCAAGGTGTACGTCACACCTGACTGTATGCAACCAACATAGCATAGCTGTGTCGCAGGTCATCTAAATCCTCGGCAGTACAGTTATTTGACTATACACAATGGGTGCCACAGGGGACCACTAGAGAACACTGCTCTTTATGGCAGTCAGTCAGGATGTAAACCAATACTATCATGCAACAAATATTAGAAAACACATTATTAGAGATGAGACAGCCCTTAATGCCTGTAAATTAAAATTTGTTACAGAAGTGACACTATAGAATTCTTGTTACGCTCGTTAAATGATGTTATGTGTTGTTGTTTGTGTCTGAACTTGAGCCCACTGTTAAACAAACAAAGCTTGTATGTCTGATCCAGATTCTGTTAGGCATAAAGAGATGTAAAATATCGAACTGTTCACGGTATCAGCTTACAAGGCCGAATATCCGAACCTGGAAATAAATGACACTACATTTAGCACTACACAGGGGACCCCATTAAGCTCATATAGTTCTGCACATCTGTTCGAATTCCCTTCTTGAAAACGGAGATGTCCTGTGCCCTTTTCCAATCCTTTGGAACGCTACGCTCTTCTAGAGACCTACGCCACACCGCTGCAAGAAGGGGGGCAAGTACCTTCGCGTACTCTGTGTAAAATCGAACTGGTATCCCATCACGTCCAGCGGCCTTTCCTCTTTTGAGCGATTTTAATTGTTTCTCTATCCCTCTGTCGTATATTTAGATATCTACCATTTTGTCATCTGTGCGACAGTCTAGAGATGGAACTACAGTGCAGTCTTCCTCTGTGAAACAGCTTTGGAAAAAGACATTTAGTATTTCGGCCTTTAGTCCGTCATCCTCTGTTTCAGTACCATTTTGGCCACAGAGTTTCTGGACATTTTGTTTTGATCCACCTACCGCTTTCACATAAGACCAAAATTGCTTAGGGTTTCCTGCCAAGTCAGTATATAGGAATTTACTTTCGAAATCATTGAACGCCTCTCCTATAGCCCTCCTCACAATACATTTCGCTTCGCGTAATTTTTGTTTTTCTGCAAGGCTTTGGCTATGTTTATGTTTGCTGTGAAGTTCCCTTTGCTTCCACAGCAGTTTTCTAACTCGGTTGTTGAACCACGTTGGCTCTTTTTCATCTCTTACGATCTTGCTTGGCACATTCTCATCTAACACATATTGTACGAAGGTTTTGAACTTTGTCGACTGATGCTCAACACTATCTGTACTTGTGACAAAACTTTTATGTTGAGCTGTCAGGTACTCTGACATCTGCTTTTTGTCACTTTTGCTAAACAGAAAAATCTTCCTACCTTTTTTAATATTTCTGTTTACGGTTGAAATCATCGATGCAGTAACCGCTTTATGATCGGTGATTCCCTTTTCTGCGTTAACTGTTTCAAATAGTTCGGGTCTGCTTATGTTATCGCCACTAGTCGGTCCTATGTTTAACTGCTCAAGGTAGTGTTTAGATAAAGCACTTAAAAAAATTTCACTGGATTCTTTGTCTCTGCCAGACTTTATGAACGTTTGAGTCTCCCAGTCTATATACGGCAAATTAAAATCTCCACCCATAGCTATAACATGGTAGGGAAATCTACTAGGAATATTTTCCAAATTATCCTTCAGGCGCTCAGCCACAACAGCTGCCGAGCCAGGGGGCATATAGAGGCATCCAGTAATATGTCTGAGCCTGCTTCAACCGTGACCTTCACCCAAATTATTTCACATTTCGGATCTCCGTCAATTTCCTGCGATACTATTGGGCTTCTTATCGCTATAAACACGCCTCCCCCTTCACTGTCCAGCCTATCGTGTAGCATATGCGAGATTCACAAGATTCACATCAAGTTAATGTGTTCTCCCCTTTTCTTCTGCGAAAAGACTGTTACAGGATACACGTATCTGGGCATGCTGCAAAATTAGCTCATGCCACAAATGGAGACCGACAGTGTGGACTTCATCTGCCAAGAGGATGGTGCTCCACCGCACGTCCATCACGATGTTCGAGAATTCTTAAGCAGGTTAATTGAGAAACCTGTGGATCGGTCGTGGTGGGGTTAATGAAGAGCAATTCGTGTCCTGGTCTCCACTTTCTCTCTACCGAACACCTTGCGTTTTTCTTTTTTTGTATGAAGTGATATGAAAGATTCAGTGTTCACGCCTCCTCTACCAACAAACCTACCACAACTGCGAGCTTGCATCAACAGTGCTTTTGAACAGATTGATACGAACATGCGGCGGCGAACATGAGACGAACTTTGATTATCGACTTGATATCTACAGATTCAGTAGGGAGGCATATTTGGAGGACTTTAAATATGTCAAACAAAATTTTTGAGCCTTTATATTTATACATCCAAAGCCCTGTGACAATATTCAAATAACATAGCTACAGAAAATATGTGAAATTGTTGCAGTTATTTAAAATTATCTTGTAAATTAACAGTTCGTGTCGAAAATTTAAGTGATTAATAACAATTCTTAATAAAAACGAATACATACAATATATCATCAAAACCATCCGGACACCCCTAAAACATAAATTTTTCATATCAGGTGCATTGTGCTGCCACCTACTGCCAGGTACTCCATATCAGCGACCTCATTAGCCATTAGACATCGTGAGAGAGATTAGAAAGTGGTCAGGTGATTGGGTGTCACTTGTGCCATACGTCTGTACGCTAGATTTTGACTCGCCTAAACATCCTTAGGTTTACTGTTTCCGATGTGATACTGCAGTGGAAACTTGTAATGACACGTACAGCACAAAAGTGAACAGACCGACTTTGTCTGTTGAGTGACAGAGACCGCTGACAGTTGCAGAGGGTTGTAATGTATAATAGGCAGACATCTATCCAGACCATCATACAGGAATTCCAAACTGCATCACGATCCACTGCAAGTACCATGACAGTTACGTGTGAGGCGAGAAAATTGGATTTCATGGTCGAGCGGCTGCTCATAAGCCACACATCACGCCGGTAAATCCCAAACGACGCCTCACTTGGTGTAAGGAGCGTAAACATTGGGCGATTGAACAGTGGAAAAACGTTGTGTGGAGTGACGAATCAAGGTACACAATGTGGCGATTCGATGGCAGGGTGTGGGGTATGGCGAATCCCCAATGAACGACATCTCCCAGGGTGTGTAGTACCAACAGTAAAATTCGGAGGCGGTGGTGTTATTGTGTGGTCGTGTTTTTCATGGAGGGAGCTTGCACCTCATGTTGTTTTGCGTGGCACTATAACATCACAGGCCTACATTGATGTTTTAAGCACCTTCTTACTTCCCAATGTTGAAGAGCAATTCGGGGATGGCGATTTTATTTTTCAACGGGATCAAGCACTTGTTCATAATGCACGGCCTATGGCGGAGTGGTTACGCGACAATAATAGCCCTGTAATGGAATGGCCTGCACAGAGTTCTGACCTGAATCCTATAGAACACCTTTGGAATGTTTTTTCTGCATGAGCTACGTGCTGCGTGAAAGCGCACAGCTGGGATTTTACCATTACTGAAGCCGCTGAATGTATTGGTCAGTCGTCTGGTAATCTCTGAACTTCGTCCATATCGGACACCGAGGAAAGCGGCAAATTTCAGTACTGCTACGATGATATTAAGGCGATCAGTGACAAAATCCGAAGCCACCAAACAGTCCACATTTCCTCCTCCTTCCATTTTATGACGTGCTATTCCGCATTGCGCCATGGTTCGGCAGTGACATGCCACAAAGCTCCGTGCATTAGTTCTAGTAAGTTTTTCAGCTTAAATGTCTTATTATTTCTCGCGACAAATCCCTTAACGTGGCTCCAGATCAATTCCAATGGGTTCAGATAGCAATGGTACGGTGACAACCGCAAAAAATGCAGCATTTGTACAATGTACTCGACGCCGTGAAAATTGTTTTCAGTGTTTCTACGATGCTTATTACTCTGTTTTATACGATAGATGTGGTCTCACGTGAGCCAGTGGGCATATTCAAAGAAAGAGTATTTGATTTTTCATTTTTCTCCAAAAAATGTGTAATACTTTCTTAACTTCAAAGTCTGTAACAATCTTTTATAATTTATCGATAATTAAGAATGTGTAGTTACAATAAAAATCAGAATTCTGTCCGTGATATGTAATTAGAAACAAGAAGATCTGCATTTTTCTTGAAACAATGATTGTATCATTTTTATTGATAAATTTCATATTTAAATAATTTAAGTATTGAAATGGAACAAAAAAAATTGTTTGTTACTTTCGGTTTCGAACAACCGCGCACCAGCGGCCCCGATCAGCGAGCAACAACGCTAACTATGACGCCACAATTGCAATTGCAGTCGTTTTATTTATATTTAGTACATAGTGTTACTCAACAACCGTCAAAGCTCATTTTTGTCTGTAACATTGTGGAAAACATCAAGAAAAACTTGTTTCTAGCGATTAAAGGTGTTCCACGCACGTGTTTCACTACGAAACAGGAAGCAATGTCATCCATTTCCTCGGTACATATGAACAGTGAGATCATGGGAGCACAAGTAGCGCTTACATGGACTGTGACTGTACAAGATTTTTGAAACAAAAATTACGTAGGTAAAGTATGATTAAAAAAAACTTTGATGGCTGTTAATACATCAAAATGTCTTAAAGTTTCATTTACAGTGAAATAGTAACAAAATGTCTAACAAAGAAGTTGGACCTACTTCCAAGAGCGGAACGACACCAGTGTACTGCAGATACGGCTGCTGACCAATCATCACTCAGGAGTTATTCCCTCCGGTGATTTCATACGATTTGTTACGATCACCATCGGCAATGGTCAATGATCAAGTAGGTCAGTACGTGGGGTCTGCCTGGTTATGGTATTGCTTCACGTTTCCACTTACAGTCACATGACAAACAGTCGACTTTTGCAACTTCAGAAGGTTTTAAATGTCTCTGATAGATTTATAACTCAAGTGACATCCAATGACTATTGCACATTCAAAGTCTTTGACCTTTCCTGATCGACCTATTCTGCGGTTACTGCTTCTCTGCTGGCATCACGATACTCCTCGCCTCATTTTATAACGGCGGGTCTGTCTCTAGAGACGCCTAATGCTCAGTTCTGCATTACGTCGAAATGTCCGGATGATTTTGATTATATAGTGTAGTTATTTCATGAACAGAGAAAGCAGTAACAGTATACACAGTTTATATGGATTTGCGAAAGGAAGAATAGTACACATAAATTACAGTCAGGTAGAATTAAACTGTGAGCGCTGTCAGCAATGTACGTGAGGGAAGGTAGGGGGACGTAGGAACTTGATAAAACACAAGTATTGCCGAGAGGGGAAAAGGCAGTTGTTCATCTCACTGAGTAATGAAAAGAACCAGAAGTGTATCTGGAAAGAGAGAAAAATATTTGATTCACTGTTCGACTGATGGAAGTGGCCGTATATTTTAACATTTTTAGGAGGAAGTTATGAGGATGACAAAAGGTAATGATTTACAAAAAGGTTGATTTGTGTGCACAGCACAGGATAGCGTGTTCCAGAGACAAACAGTAACGATGTAGAAGAAGTTAAAATGTTTTTTTGTTTATGTATGTGCTCTGATGGGGTACTAAATAAGCGAGATATATTGCTGTGATTATGATGAGTTGATGGTACATTATCCGTGACGTACTGGGCGGCATGCACGGTGAGAAGCCAATGAAATACAGAAACGTATAGTTTTGATCTGACTTGCCTGGCCGCAAAATGTTTTACAGTGTATTGGAAACTCTGAATTGGTCAAATAGACGATGTAGCTAATATAGTGCACACAATATGAACTGGTGTACAGCAGTTAATAATTATCAGCAAATTATGGTCGTCTCATGCATTTAACTCATAAACGGTGGATCGAAATGTATATTTTACTTAACAAAAATGTTCTTATGTTCTTCGTAATTTTTAGATGAGGGTCTGAAATAACCTACAGCTACTGTCAGTCACTACTCACTGCCAACAGCGATATCTAATTATTCTTCGGCAACATATAAATATCCACTAGGAATAAAATCAAAATGAAATACGCTCTCTCAGTTTTCTCAGTGCTATGCAAGTGTCACATTTATCACCGTTATCTGCTTGTATCACTGACTGCCCATAGGCTTATAGTCATTCATATCACAATATGGACAATTTATCCTAATACTGACACAACAGACGTTATAAACATAATTGTTGCACTGTGTAGTGGCAATTACCCTACTCTAATCAGCGTACCCGTGGTCTAGAGGAGCCGGCACGGTAGCTCAGCGTGTTCGGTCAGAGGGTTAGCTACCCTCTGTAATAAAAAAAAAAATACTGAGTTAATGGATCAACAACGAACTTAAATGGATGTCTTACGACGTCCGCACCGAGCAGATGCAACGAACAAAAGCGAACAAAATGAGATTAAATCAAAACGTCTTCGGTCCCGGGTTCGATCCCCGTCACTGCCTAAATTTTGATAACATAATCAGCATTGGCGGCCGAAGACTTCCGGCATAAGAAGTCAGCGTCATTCTGCCAACGGCCTTGTCAAAGAGGGCGGAGGAGCGGATAGAGGTTCAGGGCACTCTATTGTCCTAGGGGTGGGAAATTGCCCCTAAAGGCGGAAGAATCAGCAATGATCAACGACATGAGGATGCAGAAGGCAATGGAAACCACTGCATTAAAGACACGTAACGTGTATCCACAGGACATGTGGCCTGTAGTTGAAGAAGTGTCATGATGATCTCTCCATTGGCAAAACATTCCGGAATAGTCCCCCATTCGGATCTCCTGGAGGGGACTGCCAAGGGGGAGGTTACCATGAGAAAAAGATTGAATAATCAACGATAGGATAATGTTCTACAAGTAGGGGGTGGAATGTCAGAAGCTTGAACGTAGTATGGAAACTAGAAAATCTGAAAAGGGAAATGCAAACGCTCAATCTAGACATAGTAGGGGTCAGTGAAGTGAAGTAGAAGGAAGACAAGGATTTCTGGTCGGATGAGTATCGGGTAATATTAACAGCAGCAGAAAATGGTATAACAGGTGTAGGATTCGTTATGAGTAGGGAGGTAGGGCAGAGGGTGTGTTACTGTGAACAGTTCAGTGACCAGGTTGTTCTAATCAGAATCGACAGCAGACCAACACCGACAACGATAGTTCAGGTATACATGCCGACGTCGCAAGCTGAAGATGAACAGATAGAGAAAGTGTATGAGGATATTGAAAGGGTAATGCAGTATGTAAAGGGCTACGACAATCTAATAGTCATGGGCGACTGGAATGCAGTTGTAGGGGAAGGAAAAGAAGAAAAGGTTACCGGAGAATATGGGATTGGGACAAGGAATGAAAGAGGAGAAAGACTAATTGAGTTCTGTAACAAGTTTCAGCTAGTAATAGCGAATACCCTGTTCAAGAATCACAAGCGGAAGAGGTATACTTGGAAAAGACCGGGAGATACGGGAAGATTTCAATTAGATTACATCATGGTCAGACAGAGATTCCGAAATCAGATACTGGATTGTAAGGCGTACCCAGGAGCAGATATAGACTCAGATCACAATATAGTAGTGATGAAGAGTAGGATGAAGTTCAAGACATTAGTCAGGAAGAATCAATACGCTAAGAAGTGGGATACGGAAGTTCTAATGAATGACGAGATACGTTTGAAGTTCTCTAACGCTATAGATACAGCAATAAGGAATAGCGCAGTAGGCAACACAGTTGAAGAGAAATGGACATCTCTAAAAAGGGCCATCACAGAAGTTGGGAAGGAAAACATAGGTACAAAGAAGGTAGCTGCGAAGAAACCATGGGTAACAGAAGAAATATAGTTCAGTTGATTGATGGAAGGAGGAAGTACAAACATGTTCCGGGAAAATCAGGAATACAGAAATACAAGTCGCTGAGGAATGAAATACATAGGAAGTGCAGGGAAGCTAAGACGAAATGGCTGCAGGAAAAATGTGAAGACATCGAAAAAGATATGATTGTCGGAAGGACAGACTCAGCATACAGGAAAGTCAAAACAACCTTTGGTGAAATTAAAAGCAACGGTGGTAACATTAAGAGTGCAACGGGAATTCCACTGTTAAATGCAGAGGAGAGAGCAGATAGGTGGAAAGAATACATTAAAAGCCTCTATGAGGGTGAAGATTTGTCTGATGTGATAGA
Organism: Schistocerca gregaria; assembly: GCF_023897955.1. NCBI lineage: Eukaryota > Metazoa > Arthropoda > Insecta > Orthoptera > Acrididae > Schistocerca > Schistocerca gregaria. The sequence continues at coordinate 223,562,918 of NC_064925.1, read as the reverse complement.
AGAAGAAACAGGAGTCGATTTAGAAGAGATAGGGGATCCAGTATTAGAATCGGAATTTAAAAGAGCTTTGGAGGACTTACGGTCAAATCAGCAGAAGGGATAGATAACATTCCATCAGAATTTCTAAAATCAGTAGGGGAAGTGGCAACAAAACGACTATTCACGTTGGTGTGTAGAATATATGAGTCTGGCGACATACCAACTGACTTTCGGAAATGCATCATCCACACAATTCCGAAGACGGCAAGAGCTGACAAGTGCGAGAATTACCGCACAATCAGCTTCACAGCTCATGCATCGAAGCTGTTTACAAAAATAATGTACAGAAGAATGGAAAAGAAAATTGAGAATGCGCTAGGTGACGATCAGTTTGGGTTTAGGAGAGACGGGTCATAACAATATGTACAACAACCAAGAGGGAATAATAAGATCAAGAACGAAGTGCTCGTATTAAGAAGGGTGTAAGACAGGGCTGTAGCCTTTCGCCCCTACTCTTCAATCTGTACATCGAGGAAGCAATGATGGAAATAAAAGAAAGGTTCAGGAGTGGAAATAAAATACAAGGTGAAAGGATATCAAGGATACGATTCGCTGATGACATTGCTATCCTGAGTGAAAGTGAAGAAGAATTAAATGATCTGCTGAACGGAATGAACAGTCTAATGAGTACACAGTATGGTTTGAAAGTAAATCGGAGAAAGACGAAGGTAATGAGAAGTAGTAGAAATGAGAACAGCGAGAAACTTAACATCAGGATTGATGGTCACGAAGTCAATGAAGTTAAGGAATTCAGCTACCTAGGCAGATGACATTGTAATTCTGTCAGAGACGGCAAAGGACTTGGAAGAGCAGTTGAACGGAATGGACAGTGTCTTGAAAAGAGGATATAAGATGGGCATCAACAAAAGCAAAACGAGGATAATGGAATGTAGTCAAATTAAATCGGGTGATGCTGAGGGAATTAGATTAGGAAATGAGACACTTAAAGTAGTAAAGGAGTTTTGCTATTTAGGAAGTAAAATAACTGATGATGGTCGAAGTAGAGAGGATATAAAATGTAGACTGGCAATGGCAAGGAAAGCGTTTCTCAAGAAGAGAAATTTGTTAACATCGAATATAGATTTATGTATCAGGAAGTCGTTTCTGAAAGTATTTGTTTGGAGTGTAGCCATGTATGGAAGTGAAACATGGACGATAACTAGTTTGGACAAGAAGAGAATAGAAGCTTTCGAAATGTGGTGCTACAGAAGAATGCTGAAGATTAGATAGGTAGATCACGTAACTAATGAGGAGGTATTGAATAGGATTGGGGAGAAGAGAAGTTTGTGGCACAACTTGACTAGAAGAAGGGATCGGTTGGTAGGACATGTTTTGAGGCATCAAGGGATCACAAATTTAGCATTGGAGGGCAGCGTGGAGGGTAAAAATCGTAGAGGGAGACCAAGAGATGAATACACTAAGCAGATTCAAAAGGATGTAGGTTGCAGTAGGTACTGGGAGATGAAGCAGCTTGCACAGGATAGAGTAGCATGGAGAGCTGCATCAAACCAGTCTCAGGACTGAAGACAACAACACAACAGGCAGTAAAATAACCAATGACGGACGGAGCAAGGAGGACATCAAAAGCAGACTCGCTATGACAAAAAAGGCATTTCTGGCAAAGAGAAATCTACTAATATCAAATACCGTCCTTAATTTGAGGAAGAAATGTCTGAGGATGTACGCCTGGAGTACAGCATTGTATGGTAGTGAAACATGGACTGAGGGAAAACCGGAACAGAAGAGAATCGAAGCATTTGAGATGTGGTGCTATAGACGAATGTTGAAAATAGGTGGACTGACAAGGTAAGGAATGAGGAGGTTCTACGCAGAATCTGAGAGGAAAGGAGTATGTGGAAAACACTGATAAGGAGAAGGGACAGGATGATAGGACATCTGCTAAGACATGACTTCCATGGTACTAGAGGGAGCTGTAGAGGGCAAAAACTGTAGAGGAAGACAGAGATTGGGATACGTCAAGCAAATAATTGAGGACATAGGTTGCAAGTGCTACTCTGAGATGAAGAGGTTAGATCAGGAAAGGAATTCGTGGCGGGCCGCATCAAACCAGTCAGTAGAATGATGAAAAAAAAATCATACGAGTATTTCAATCTAAAATACGTCAACTCATAGGGCAGGTACGGTTTATGCATTCTTAATGTGGCATTCAGTAGAGTCTGCCAATACCAGGGCCGACATATTGCCTAGAAACTCCTAGGAAGTTAACAGGGCCGTTATAATGAAACTTTCGCTACTTTAGATGGGCCCCTATGACAAACGAGTTCTTAGGACAATGCGACTTTGTCGAAACATTTGCGATGACATGCGGAAGATAAATAACTGATAAACTAATGAAATAAACATATTTTAATTTCCTCATGAGAGGCTAACATTTGACAATTGCGTTACATGTTTACGTCCCATATTACAATTGGTTCAATGGGCTCTAAGCACTATGGGACTTAATATCTGAGGTCATCAGTCCCCTAGACTTAGAACTACTTAAACCTAAATAACCGAAGGACATCACATACATCCATGCCCGAGGCAGCATTCGAACCTCCGACTGTAGCAGCATCGCGATTCCGGACTGAAACGCCTAGAGCCGCTCGGCCACAGCGGCCGGGTTCATATTCCAAACGTTACTGATTGTCACGGCGATATGTAGCACGACAGCCGGGAACCGCACTATAGATTGCTCTATTGTTGCCGGAGACAAAGCCGGACCATAAAACGTTCAGCTGTCGTGTAGCTCGTGGAGTTCTTGAGGATAGTACGTTGTGTCCAGCGTCCTCAGCCATGGAAACAGTAACATCTTCAACATTTCATGGTGAAATTGGCTGTCGACCGCCACCGGAACAAACCCCGAAATCTCTTGTTGATTTGAATGCGAACGTAACCTCGATGTGGAAAGAGGACCTCTCCCTAATCCTTTAATGCGTCAGTAGTTGTGAAGAGCAGAAAAACTACTGTTTCTGTTGTTTTGGTAAAACAGCTTCACTAATAAGCTACGCTCACCTTGCTCAGACCCATATCTGCAAATGTAGTGCAAGCTGATGCTTGTATTTTAACCCTACGTGGCCGTACCACTATCGGCAACTAACGAAAAATCATGACACTGACACTAATAATGATTCATCCTGCAGCGCACAAACATCAGTCTCATAAAGCTTTATACCCATACCATAGTAGTTTTCCGTCTATAATGGATCAAGTGAGAAAAGTTTAGTTCTACATCTACATCGATACTCTGCAAATCGCATTTAAGTCCCTGGAGAGGGTTCAACGAACCACATTCACAATTCTCTTTTACTCCAATCTCGTATAGCGCGCGGAAAGAATGAACACCTATATTTTTCCGTACGAGCTCTGATTTCCCTTATTTTATCTTGGTGATCGTTTCTTCCTATGTAGGTTGGTGTCAACAAAATATTTTTGCACTCAGAGGAGAAAGTTGGAGATTGGAATTTCGTGAGAAGATTCCGTTGCAACGATAAACGCCTTTCTTTTAATGATGTCCAGCCCAAATCCTGTATCACATCTGTGACACTCTCTCCCATATTTCACGATAATACAAAACGTGCTGCCTTTCTTTGAACTTTTTCGATGTACTCCGTCAGCCGTCAGCCCTATCTGGTAAGGATCCCACACCGTGCAGCATTATTCTAAAAGACGAAGGACAACCGTAGTGTAGGCAGTCTCCTTAGTAGGTCTGTTACATTTACTAAGTGTCCTGCCAATAAAACGCAGTCTTTGGTTTGCCTTCCCTACAATATTTTCTATGTGTTCCTTCCAATTCAAGTTATTCGTAATTGTAATACCCAGATATTTAGTTGAATTTACGGCTTTTAGATTAGACTGATTTATCGTGCTTCCGAAGTTTGAGTTTCTTTTAGATCTAGTGTGGATGACCTCACACTTTTCGTTATTTTCGTTGTAACTATCATGTCTTCTTTTTGTCATCAGCCCTCTGTCGGATGTGATGCGGCCAGCCAAGATTACCACCCCTGTGCCAACCTCTTCATCTCACGGCAGCACTTTTACCTAACGTCATCAATAATTTGTTGAATATATACTAATCCTTATTGTCTATAATAAATCATACAATCTCTGTTGATCTTTATTTTACAATTCCCATTACCAACTTTGGCCCATATAAAAAAGGTACTCATCAGCATTCAATTTCTTCTTCTTTCTAGTACTCAAAACAAACGGCATGCTTGGAACTAGAGTGCCATAAGGCTGTTTAGCCAACAGTCCTGTAGTCTCCGAAATACTCCATGTATTCCAAGTCAAAATGTTAGCATAAGGAAAGGCTTCAAGGCCACCATAATCTGCTTGATTGCCCCATACAGCAGCAAGTGTAAGCCAGTACTCCCTCCAAACACTGCTTGTACATCACAGGTAAAGTTGAGATGGAGTCCAAGAAAAACATTCGGACCTCCAATCAATTGCTGTTTATTAAATTGACCAGCAGGGTCAATATGAATAACCTTCAAGCTGCGATAGACAGGTACACTGTGCCGCCAGCGACGATGCCATGCACGTCGCAGAGGCATTGCTGTGGCACTTTAACACAAGCTTTTATGTCAAGTACCACAGAGGATATTTCTTAATGTATGTGCTACCATCCTATCCCTTTTTCTTGACAGTGTTTCTCTCCCCGCCTATTCTACGGAGTACCTCCTCAGTTCTTAACACTACATATACTGATCAAGCAGAATATTATGACTACCGACCAATTGTCGATATAAACCAGTGCACGCGATAGATGTGTCACCTGGCGAGGAATGACTGCTAGTCAGACACATGCACATCGCATTTACTATCAGTGACGGTGCTGTCAGTGTGTAGAACGGGGAAGGTGAGCGATCTACAGGAGTTTGAACCCGGGCACATTGTGATGGCTCGGAGGCTCGGGACGAGCTTTTCGGAAACTGCACGACTTGTAGAGTGTTCGAGGAGTGCTTTGATGAGTTTCTTCAACAGATGGTAAAACCAAGAAGAAGCCAACTCCAGAGGTGGCCGCCTAGGCCATTCCTTATTACACCCGATCGAATACCTCTGGGATGTGATTGAACGTCGCATAAGAGCTCACTTGTGTGCGCGTATGTGGTGCCAACTCTCTCCAGCGACCTACCCGGGCCTCATTGCTTCAGTGCCACGACGCGTTCCTGCTGTTATCCGTGCCAAAGATGGAAATATCGGCTATTAGCCAAGTGATTGTAATGTTCTGGCTGATCAGTATATAACTTTCAATATTATTTTAAAGCACCACATTTGAAACGTCTCGATTCTCTTCTTTTCCGCTTTTCCCAGGTGCATTATTTATTTTCAGAAAATGCTATGAAGAAAACATATATTCTCATCAATTTCTTTTTTAGATCAAGTCTGATGTTTAACAGTAGTGGATTTCTTTTGCTTAGGAATATCACCTGTACTTGTGGTAGACTGTTTTTTATATCCTTCTTGTTTCGTCCGTCATGCGTTATTTTGCTTCCAAAGCAGCAGAACTTCTTCACTTCTTCTACTTAGTGATCACCAACTCTGATAAGCTCATCGATAACTTCGTTTCTGTTATCCCTCATTACTTTAGCCTTTGGTTCAAATGGGTCTGAGGACTATGGGACTTAACTTCTGAGGTCATCAGTCCCCTAGAACTTAGAACTACTTAAACCTAACTAACCTAAGGACATCAGACTAGAGCGCCTAGAACCGCCTGGCCACTCCGGCCGGCTTACTTTCGCCTTTCTTCGGTTTATTCTCAAGCGATGATGTATGTTCATTAAACTGTTCATACCATTCGAATGATCCTGAATATTTTTACTCGTCATCACCGAGGATAGAAATGGCAGAAACCGATCTTCCTGAATTTTAATCCGACTCCTCACAGTTTCTTTTATTTTCATCATTGCTTCTTCCGTTTACAGATTGAGGAATAGGGGAGAAAGAATACAAGCATGTCTTATGATCTTTCTAATCCTAGTACTTCTTTCTTGGTCGCCTGTTTCTTATTTTATCCTCTTGGGCGTTGTTCGCACTCTACACAACCCATCTTTCCCTATAGCTAACCCCTGTTTTGTTGAGAATTTCGAACTATTTGCACCTTCTACAACATGGCTTTTTTTTAATCGACAAATACGGTGGACGTTTTTGAATTCTTCTTTGTGTTATCAAGTACAACGTTAGAAATTGCCTCTCTGACGCATTTACCTTTCCTAAAGCTAAACTGAACATCTAACAGAATTTTCATTCTTCTGTGTATTGATGGATGTGAAGTCCGCCAGTTATGCAAAACATCGTTTTTGTCAGTACCCAAACATGTTTCAGCACCCCTGTGCCATCATCAGTGGGTTTTCGTTTTTATTTATTCTTTACATTTGGTGTGCATAAAAAACCACAATTGCACTGTGTTCTGGTAAAGTGAAAAGTGCTTTACTACGTTATTTGTGAAACGTACTTGTTATAGTTACGTGTGCATCACAACACCTCAGCATTATGCGGAGAGTAGAAGTACTTGCCTCACGGAAACATTACAAGATACCTGTAGTAATTAACACGCAAGTGATCCAGAAAATTAATGCACACCAAATGTAAAGAATAAATAAAAACGAAAACCCACTGATGATGACACAGTGGTTCCGAAACATGTTTGGGTACTGAGAAAAACGGTGTTTTGCATAACTGACGCACTTCGCATCCAACAATTTTAACTGCAAACACGTCGAATACAAGGAACTGCAAGTCAAAATGATGGATACTTCTGTATATTGTTGCTCTAATAGCAGAAAATGGAATGGTAAAATTCGTCTCTCTCTTAAAAGAAGGTCATCTACATTCCTAGAATAGCACAACAGACAAAAACAGTTGCCATAAACTGTACGTGGCTGTGCTTCATATTTCAGATCGATATAATTCAGTTGTTGCAGTATCACACGAATACAGGACTATAACAGTACCTGTGTATGCAATTAAGCGATACCGCTATTTGCTTGCAAATCTTATCAGATGGAGGCACCTCGTAATTTAGCTAGAGGGCTCAAATGATTTGTGGCAGACAGATGAGTTGCTGCTTTAGGAGACAGTTAGTAAACCTGCTGTAGTCCTGGTATCTGATTTTCCTGTCCGATGCAGCATGGGATAACGTGACGCGTGTGTTTACAAGATTAGCGAACATTGCGGGCGGTGGTCGCAGAGACAGGTGACAGTGACTGATTGTGATGTAGGTGTATGTGTGTGCATGCGTGTGTCTGTGTGCGTGTGTGTCTGTGTGTGTGTGTGTGTGTGTGTGAGAGAGAGAGAGAGAGAGAGAGAGAGAGAGAGAGAGAGAAAGTGAGAGAGCAATAAAGAGAGAGAGAGAGGGATGAGAGAGAGAGAGAGAGAGAGAGAGAGAGAGAGAGAGAGAGAGAGAGCCGCTTGTACTTCATGAAGCATTATACCGGGAATCCGGCGAATGATTGTGTGATTACTAGTGTGTTCCTCTGATGTAATAATATCCTTCACTATTCGTGTTATTGCAATATCGTGTCTCAGTAAAGAATTACATATAGTCGACAAGTGACATTTAGTGATATACGAACAGACACAGAGAGCTATTACACGAAAAAAGGAAGTTTAGAGACAAGCTTTGTAAAATAATGAAAGAGAGGGGCTATTGGTATCATTTTACTATTGCCTATGTTGGCAGTGAGTAAAGGTTCAAAAACAATATGTAATTTTTTTTTACTTTATTAAGTTTGAATCCCCCCCCCCCCCCACCCACCCTCCCGAAGGGGGCGGGCTGGCTGCAGCTTAATACTCCGCTCTTCAGCCTACAGAATTTGTTTTAAAAAGATGAAGATAATAAATAATAAAAGCAGGTAATAAAATCGGTGACTTAAATGGTAAAATGGCGGAAAATTATAGAACTTAAAACATTAAACAAAGGGGTTGACGATGCTGATAAAATACACAGGAAGCAGGCAGGCAAAATAATAGACAGACAATAAAAAAAAACACGGCGTCAGTCTGGTTTGTGTTCGCAAGAGATATAAAATTCACACGCAGCGACAGCATGATTTCTGTTCGCAACACTTTGGAAAGACGGACAACACTGAACATTCACTTGAACACTGAACTAAAAAGTTGGCACAAATATGACATACCACAGCCGAGGGCAGAGGGGTGGGGGGGCTGGACAGATGATGGGAAGAAAAAGGGAAGCAAGGAGAGGAAAAACGAAGTGGGGGGAAGGAGCTGATGAAGGACGATGACCCATAAGAAAATCCTTTTAACATACGCTGGCCGATAAAAAATTATGCACCCAGAAGACATGGTCGAATGCCAATGTAACATCGTACACCTACAGACCATTTACGAGTATGTAAATACGATGGGCCTTCAATAAGTAATGCAAAATATTATTTTTCGGCGGGTTACGATTGGAAACACACGTGATATGTTGTGTGACATCGTGGAGTATTCCCTCTTCAGTTTTTACAGTTTCATGAAATTCCGATAGGTGACGGCCCTATACGTAACCTTCAAATTTGTGTCTGGTAACAGAGGTGTGTTCCAAGCAGAGAACTGTGACAAGCTTCTTTTGGGGGAAAATCAGAACGTCTCATTTAGTCATTGGCACTTGTAGAATAACTACGGAGACCTGGCAGAGAACAAAAGCGCGGTGAATCGTTTGACGAGGAGTCTGTCGTCATTGCAACAAGCTAGAGCAAATCTGTTTGATATACCGCGTGGCGGTAGACGCACACAGCTGTGACTCCTGCAATTTTGGAACGTGCGGACACTCTCATTCGACGATATGATTCGAGGTGATCGACAGATCGCAATCAAACACCTAGCTGCTCAGCTCGACGTCTCTGTTGATAGTACTGACACACTCGTACACCACACACGGAATTCAAAGGTGTGTGCTGGTATTCGAAGGTGTATGCCGTTGAGTTCCTCACCGCCTAGAGCATAAAGAGCAACGAGGGATCATCTGTACAATGAAGAATGCACTCCTCGGGAAGCAGTACGCAGATGATGGAGAGGTTACTAGTGCAGCAAGACGCTGGCCCCGACCAGTAGAGTGGTACCATGCAGGCATAGAAATCCTCCCTGTAGGGTGGCATAAGGCAGTCGTGTTGAACGAAGACTATGTTGAAAAAGTGTTGCATTACGCCCTTCGTAATTAGAGGGGTAATTTTCTGTGACTGGTAGAACGGCCAGCAGATTGCATTAGTGTTGTTAGCGTTTAGGCCCTTAAGTGGCATGAGCAGCGTCAGACGTTGAGTGATCACTGAAGGACGCGGAGTTACTGCGTACTCGTCTGAGACAGCGTTGTCAGCACCTGATAGTTTGAATGGGGTCTCATTCTAGGTCTCCACTTGATCGGCTGCCGCACAGCGGAATATCCAGGTTTGTGGGGCGCACGGATGTGGCGGTTGTCAACGTTGGACTGCATGGGGACGTGAGGACAGACGTATTCGGCGTCAAGGTTCCAATAGACCGTACCTGGCCACCACAATGCAGGATCACGATATTGCAAAATGCATCAGAATCCCTTCACTTGTATGCCTGTCATACGAGTACAAGTAGAGGACTCCCTGCTGAATTTAGTGTTATTACACTAAAGCAGCTTAATGCGGCATTAAGCGGTAGGGCTGGGCCAGGAGGCAAAAAAAAAAAAAACAGCGTTCACAGTTGAAAAGATTCATTATTTTTTATTTAAATAGAAATCAACACTTTAAGACGTCAGTAAAATAGCTTTTTAAAAGCAAGTAAGAAACTGAACAACGTGTCGTATATTAACGAGGAAATAAGATCAGCAATTGACCTCAGGAGGAGAGCTTTCAAACAATTAAGAAACTAAGGAATTTGTTAAACATTAACAAGCATCTGAAGTCAGACGAGCTGTATATTAATAATCAGATCCTTAACATGCACAAAAATATTAAATTAATTTTTAAGTATATCTTTAATGATTACAGTCGATTTGATAACAACAGGAGAACATAAGCAATGCATCATGCCCGTTGGTGATGTACGCTCAGAACCAAGAGTAGTTATACTGCAGCAATTCAGCCCCGCGACAGGCGGAATAACCTGACGGACAGAGTGAACTCGTCACCCACGGGTGTGCTGCTGGATGGGGCTGGTCCCGTATAACGGACTAAAAAGTAACCTAAGGAAACTAGTAACAGTGCACTGATTTACAAAGGGTGGCACCTATTTCCTTACATTACCATTTAAGAGCCAAAAATAACATCTGCGCAATCAGCGAATAGCGAATATGGTGATAAGCAACAAAATACTTAATAGCTGGGTAGCATGTGATTACAGGAATCATAAACTAATAAGGATTACGTACTCCCATAATTAATTGGCAAACAGTTACTTGTACTAATTATGCAGCAGAACACTCATTACACATTACTTTGCAATGGAAGAAAATTCAAACTCGCAAACATTTTTGCAATAAAACACTAGCCATAAGTAACGAATCTGGCAGCTATTACTAACGTAAACTCCACTTTTTCAAGTAGCTAAGCAACCGAATCTCAGATGTCAAACTTTGTTTACCAGGCTGCCCGTAACAACTACAGTGGAAAAGTATATTCTTATTTTAGCAAAGTTTAATATATTGTTGTTGTTGTGGTCTTCAGTCCTGAGACTGCTTTGATGCAGCTCTCCATGCTACTCTATCCTGTGCAAGCTTTTCATCTCCCAGTACCTACTGCAGCCTACATCCTTCTGTATCTGTTTAGTGTATTCATCTCTTGGCCTCCCTCTACGATTTTTACTCTCCACACTGCCCTCCAATGCTAAATTTGTGATCCCCTGATGCCTCAGAACATGTCCTACCAACCCATCTCTTCTTCTAGTCAAGTTGTGCCACAAACTTCTCTTCTCCACAATTCTGTTCAATACCTCCTCATTAGTTATGTGATCTACCCATCTAATCTTCAGCATTCTTCTGTAGCACCACATTTCGAAAGCTTCTATTCTCTTCTTGTCTAAACTATTTATCGTCCACGTTTCACTTCCGTACATGGCTAGTCTTCATACAAATGTTTTCAGAAACGACATCCTGACACTTAAATCAATACTCGATGTTAACAAATTTCTCTTCTTCAGAGACGCTTTCCTTGCCATTGCCAGTCTACATTTTATATCCTCTATACTTCGACCATCATCAGTTATTTTGCTTCCCAAATAGCAAAACTCCTTTACTGCGTAAGTGTCTCATTTCCTAATCTAATTCCCTCAGAATCACCCGACTTAATTCGACTAGATGCCATTATCCTTGTTTTGCTTTTGATGATGTTCATCTTATACCCTCCTTTCAAGACACTGTCCATTCCGTTCAATGACAATGTCATCGGCGGAGCTCAAAGTTTTTATTTCTTCTCCATGGATTTTAATACCTACTCAGAACTTTTCTTTTGTTTGTTTTACTGCTTGCTCAATATACAGATTGAATAGCATCGGGGATAGGCTACAACCCTGTCTCACTCCCTTTCCAACCACTGCTTCCCTTTCATGTCCCTCGACTCTTATGACTGCCATCTGCTTTCTGTACAGAGCTCACTATCGATTTTTTAGTTTACCATAGAAAACCTTATGGCGGATCAACTAACGATCCCATCAAAACGTTTTACAAATACTTTTCTAAAATGATTAGAGTGGAAGGACATTGTGATTAAATTATACTCACCCCACTAAAATGTTTTACAAATGCTTAACAGAAATGATCACAGCGAAAAGGTGCTCTGATTTAATTAGACTAACCCCAGTAAAATGTATTGCAAATGCTTAATTAAAATGATTGCAGTGGAAGGTACTCTGATTAAGTTAGATTTAACTGTATTTGAAAGAAAGAACAACACACAGTTTAGCTCTCAACATGGTACACGGTACGTCACTCGGAACATGGCCAATTTAACTAGGCATTTCTGATTAATGTACCTCCAGTAGCTCTGCAACGCTGACCACGCAACTTCCGCACATTTCAGAAGCAGTTGTGACTAATGTCTATAATCAAGCAGAATTACTTCCATTAAAGTAAACTTCAGTTCTTTCGGAGCGAACCTCCAGAAACAGCAAATACGGAAGACCTTCTGGAGAACAACACACAGTTTACCTCTCAACGTGATACACGGTACGCCACTCGAAACATGGCCAATTTAACTAAGCAGTTCTGATTAATGTACCTAAACTAGCTCTGTAACGCAGACCACGCAACTTCCGCACATTTCACAAGCAGTTGTGACTAATCTCTATAATGAAGCAGAATTACTTACACTAAGTTAAACTTCAGTTCTTTCAGAGCGAACCCCCAGAAACAGCAAACACGGAAGACCTTCTGGGAAGGAGAAACTAGGCGCAGCACTTTAACAAAACAAAGCACAGAACCCACAGACAGAGTCTCTCACCAATATATTTGATGAATTTGTAGCCAAGTGGCACTCTAAATCTCTGCACGCTTGGCAAAGGTGAATTTTTCAGAGTCCCATAGTTACAACAGTCAACCAAAAACCCAAAAGCCGTTTACTGTCAGCTCCAGACAGCGGAAGTAAGCCGGCCTCACACACCGCAAATGCTCCTTCCAAACCGGCCCACCAGGTCTGTTAACCTTCGTGCCAGTCAAAGCTCCTTGTGCGGAGAGCAACTGAAGATTGTGCTCCGCTACTTCGATCTAGCGATCTTCTGATCAATGCAAGCCGGCACGGCTCATCTGCAGCACTCAGTGTCACTTTCCACCACTCGTTGGAGACTAGCAACAGGTATACTAAGGTAATGCAGTCCCAGATGTAGGATGCCGTTAACACCGCACCACAAGCGGTTTGCATTTGGAGTAGCGCCTAGACCGGGAAGATTGACTGCTGATGATGAGGTACTCCCTGGCCAGCGAAATCCCAATAGAACATGTGGGCCAGCTAGGGTGTGAAATCCGTCCAGGACATCAAGGATCACAACAGTTGGGGGCCTGTTTGTCTCATGGGACACCCCTCCAACCGAATCAGTCCGTGCATACAGGTCAGGGGATTCATCATCATACTGATAAATGGGCTCTTACTGCCAAGTTCCTTGTAAATCTGACTCGATTATGGAATCACTGAAATAACATCGTTTACTTTCTCAAGCTGTGCTGTTTCATCTCATTTCCTACTCCCCTTCGAGTTGCTTCACTTTTTTTGTAAGGCACTGTATATGTTGGAAAAATGGTTCCGATTCTCAAGTATTGTCACAGTTACAGACTCTAATTATGAAGCAAACAAAAGAAACCAAAGAATAGTTGAGTGCAGGTTGCATCTTCTTCAGGAACCTAGAACTACTCCGCATTATCGACTGGTCTAGTGCGTCACTTGTCTCGTTGGCAGATAACTTTTAAATCTCCTATATAAATTCCACATTCAGCTGCCCCGAGATCCATCTGACTCAGATGGATTAGTAATCACTTGTCCAGGTTTTCACTGTAATTTTATTTCATGTTCTGTATGTTGCACAGAGTCGATACTCTCAAATTTTCTTTTTTACAATTTCGACCATGCTACCACATTCAGATGAACTTCGTTCTTTGTTAAGCCACAACTATGCTTGGCTGTCAACACCTGCTTTCTCCCCTGGCAATAATCTTATTTATTTATTTACACATCAAGTTCCGTAGGACCAAACTGAGGAGCAAATCTCCAAGGTCATTGCAACATAAAAGTAATAACATATGAAATTAAAATGTTTATGAACTCGAAAATAGTCAAGCCATAAGTGTAAGTCATCAGGTTGTGATAGTGGGTGGAGCAGGGAATAGTTTTGATATGGACGGGGAATATGATGTAGTTGATGAGCTGGTAAAGGTAGCTACTCAAACTAGTGGCACTCATCTTAATGCGGCTGTTTGCGGGCGTTAACATAGGCTGCAGAAGGCACTGATGGTAGAGGACATGGGTCACACTGCAGTGGTGCCAGTTGAGTTTTTGTTTTATTTATTTACACGTCAAGATCAGTAGGAAAAAAATTGAGGAGCAAATCTCCAAGGTCAAGGAACATGTCAGTGCATGGAATTACAACATAAAAGTAATAACAGACAAAAATGATATGTTTATGAACCCAAGAAAGTCACTCCATACGTTTAAGTGAACGCAAGCAACAGTACAACAAGAATCAGTTTAATTTGTGAACGAATTCCTCGACAGAATGGAAGGAGTGACCCATGAGGAAAAACTTCAATTTCGATTTGATAGTGCGTGGATTACTGCTGAGATTATTTAATTCTTGTGGTAGCTTATTGAAAATGGATGCAGCAGTATATTGCACACCTTCTGCACAAGATTTAAGGTAGTCCGATCCAAATGCAGGTTTGATTTATGCCGAGTATTAACTGAGTGAAAGCTGCTTATTGTTGGGAATAAGCTAATATTTTAACGATATATGACAGATAGGAATGTACATATTGAGAGTTCAATGTCAAAATACCTAGACTCGTGAACAGGGGGTCGACAATAGGTTCGTGAACTTGCCACTTATTGCCCGAACTGCCCGTTTCTGAGTAAAAAATATTCTTTTAGAATGGGAAGTTACCAAATGGTTCAAATGGCTCTGAACACTATGGGACTCAACATTTGAGGTCATCAGTCCCCTAGACTTAGAGCTACTCTAACCTAACTAACCTATGGACATCACACACCTCCATTCCCGGGGCAGGATTCGAACCTACGACCGCAGCAGCAGCGCGGCTCCGGACTGAAGCGCTAGAACCACTCGGCCACTGTGGCCGGCCGGAAATTACCCCAAAATATAATACCATATGACATAAGCGAATGAAAATAAGCAAACTAGACTAATTTTCGTATCAAACGATTATTGACTTCAGGTACCGTTCGAATAGTAAAAATGGCTGCATTAAGTCTTTGAATAAGATCCTAAACGTGGGATTTCCTCAACAGTTTACTATCTGTCTGAACACCTAGAAATTTGAACAGTTCAGTTTCACTAATTAACTTTCCATTCTGTGAAATGAAAACGTCAGGTTTTGTTGAATTGTGTGTTAGAATCTGTAAAAACTGAGTCATACTGTTATTTAATGTCAGTTTATTTTCTACAAGCCATGAACTTATGCCATGAACTGCAGTATTTGAAACCGAGACAATGTTAAACACAAGATCCATTACTACCAAGCCAGTGTCATCAGTAAACAGAAATATTTTAGCGTTACCATCTCCCACTTTGTATCACAGAGGAGTATTTCAGACATCAATCTTGGAAAGGCATTTGCCAAGAGAGTTATATGATTCCGTGTAGAAACTAAATATTTATTTAATTCATCAGCAATGTTCGTAAAACGATTGTTAGTAGTGTACATGTATCTGTTTTATCAGTAACAGAAATGTTTTTACTACGAACTTCAAATGGCTCTGAGCACTATCGGACTTAACTTCTGAGGTCATCAGTCCCCTAGAACTTAGAACTAGTTAAACCTAACTAACCTAAGGACATCACACACATCCATGCCCGAGGCAGGATTCGAACGTGCGAACATAGCGGTCGCGCGGTTCTAGACTGTAGCACCTAGAACCGCTTGGCCACTCCGGCCGGCTACTACGAACTGACTTTATATCGTCTAACTTGTGCTGCTGACCAGAAACTTTCTTCACAACTGGCAATATGGTTTTAATTTTATCCTGTGAATTAGCTAATCTATTTGCGTACCACATACCCTCTGCTTTCCTAATAACAGTTTTAAGCGCCTCACAGTACTCTTTCTAATGGATTACTGTAGCTTAATTGTGACTATTTCTAACACTTTGATATAATTCCCACTTTGTTCTACATGATATCCTTATCCCACTAGTCAGCCACCCAGGCTGGCTTTTATTGCTAGTACCCTGTTTAGAACGTCCTAATGGAAAGCGACTGTCAAAGATAATGAGAATTGTTTTAAGGAGAGCATTATATTTGTCATCTATCTTATCGGCACTATAAAGCCGCGATGAGTTAGCCGAGCGGTCAGTCATGGACTGTGCGGCTGGTCCCGGCGGAGGTTCGAGTCCTTCCTCGGGCATGGGTGTGTGTATGTTTGTCCTTAGGATAATTTAGGTTAAGAGGCACGTAAGCTTAGGGACTGATGACCTTAGCGGTTAAGTCCCATAAGATTTCGCGCACATTTGAACATTTCGAACCATAAACATCCTGCTACTCTTGTTCCTTGGCAAGGCTTAAAAAAGAATCTATTGCTGTTGGATTAACTTTCCTACACAATTTGTAATCAAATGTGACATTTGTTTGAGTACAAAGGCCTTTTAGTGTTAAAATTTGTGTATCATGGTCTGACAGGCCATTTAAAACTTTACTAACAGAATGCCCATCTAGTAATGAAGAATGAATAAAAATAGTGAGTAGGGCTGTGCTACTGTTCCCCTCATCCTATTTGGAAGAAACAAAGACTGCATCAGATTATATGAATTTAGGTTCCCTAACAACATCCTTTTTCTTTCACCATCCCATACAAAATTAACACTGAAGTCACCACAGATAACTAAGTTATGGCACTTCCCATAAAGTGAAATAAGAACCCTCCATAGCTTGAGCAGAAATGCTCTGAAGTCATAGTTAAGGGACCTATAAACGACAATAATTAGAAGTCTAGTTTCATTAAATTGAACCGTTCCTGCGTAACATTCAAATATCTGTTCAGCGCGGTGGCATGACCCGTCTATGGACTCAAATGGAATACAGGTTTTTACGCACATGGCCACTCCCCTACCCCACAAAGAACTTCTTGAAAAACAGCCAGCTAATCTGTATCCTGGTAAAGGAAGCCTCTGAATTTTCAAATTATTTATTGGTGCTCGAATATACCAATAATTTCAGAGTCAACATCTACAAGCAGTTTACTAATTTTATCTCTAATATCTCTTATGTTTTGATGAAATATGCTAATTCCTTCTCTACTTGGAAACAGGACTTCCTCTGAAGGTGAGCCCTTAGTTAGAGGGACTTCCTTTAAGCAGGTATACCTATCAGCTGACTTCAGTCCAAAAAAGGAGAAGCTCTAACACCAACTACTAGAAGAATTTTTCCATGAGTGATCCCACCACCACCCGCTATACTATCATCTATAAGTTTTGCCAGTCTCCCATTCCCACATCTACTGAAGTAAAAACCATTTCCTACTGAAACCTGATCTGTGATACAGTCAAGGGGGAGATTGAGTCAATAATTAAGTCGCTGGAGACTAAGGACCCTCATAGTTATGATGGAATACCTAGCTCAATATTAAAGTACTGTGCTGCACATGTTAGCACTGTATTTAGCCACATATATAATTTTTACTTTAGGAATGTACAGCTTCCTGAACGATTAAAGTACTCAGTAATAAAGCTGCTTTATAAAAAGGGAGAAAGGGATAACGTAGATAATTTTACACCTATTTATATGCCATCAGCGTTTGCTAAAGTAAATGAAACTGCTGTGTATGAAAAGATAATTGATCATTTTGTATCACAAGATTTGCTATCAAATGTACAGTTCGGCCTTAGAAGTCGTTTAACAACTGAAATACTATATTTTCTTTTCTCTGTCAGGTACTGGGTGGTTTAAACAAAATGTTTCGAACGCTAGGAATATTTTTTGATTTAACTAAGGCGTTTAATTGTGTTGCACACAATATTGCACCAGAAGTTAGAGCATTATGGAAAATGGGGAGTGGCTCACAATTGGTTTACTTATTACTTTAGCAACAGACAGAAAAAGGTCATTCTTCAGCTTGTTGAGAATGGTTGTGATGTGAGGTCAGAATGGGGTACTGTCAAAAGGCCGGTGCTCCAGGGATCAGTGTTGGGGCCACTCCTGTTTTTTACTGACATAAATGATGTGCCGTCTGGTATTATGGGTAACTGTAAAATATTTCTGTTTGCTGATGACACTATCTTGGTAGTAAAGGATGCTGTGTGCAACATTGGCTCGATTTCAAATAGTGCAGTTCATGACATAAGTTCATGGCTTGTAGAAAATAAACTAACGCTAAATCACAGTAAGACTCAGATTTTACAATTTCTAACACACAGTTCAACAGAACCTGAAGTTTTGTTTCACAGAATGGGCATATGATTAGTGAAACAGAACTGTTCTAATTTCTAGGTGTTCAGATAGATAGTAAACTGTTGGGGGAAGCCCATGTTTAATATGTTGTTCAAAGACTTAATGCTGCCATTTTTACTAGTCGCGTGGTACCTGAATTGAGTGATCCTGCGACACGGAAATTAATCTAGTTTGCTTATTTTCATTCGCTTATGTCGTATGCTACTATATTTTTGGGTAACTCTTCCAATTCTAAAAGGATGTTTTTGGCTCAGAAACGGGCGGTTTGGGCAATAAGTGTTAAGTTCACGAACCTGTTGTCGGACCCTTTTCACGAGGCTGGATATTTTAACATTGGCCTCTCAATACATACATTCCTATCTGTCATTTCTTGTTAAAATATTAGCTTATTCTCAAGAATAAGCAGCTTTCACTCAGTTAGTACTCGGCATAAATGAAACCTGCATTTGGATCGGACTTCCTTAAATCTTGTGCAGACGTGTTTTCAGTATACTGATGCATCCATTTTCAATAAGCTACCACAATAATTTAATAATATTAGCAGTAATCCACGCACTTGCAAATCGAACCTGAAGAGGTTCCTCGAGGGTCACTCCTTCTATTCTATCCAGGATTTCCTTTAAAAGTAAAACGATGCTTGTTGTATTGTTGATTGCATTTACTTAAACTGATGAACTGACTTTTTTGGGTTCATAAACATTTCATTTTTACCTGTGATTACTTTTATGTTGTAATTTCATGTACTGACACGTTCCATGACCTTGTAGATTTGCTCCTCAATTTGGTCCTACAGAACCTGACGTGTAAATAAATAAAACAAAACTTCAAGTGGCACCAATGCAATGTGACCAATGGCCTCTGCCATCAATGCTTTCTCCAGCCCATGATAATTCCCCTAACACCTGCATTAAGATAAGGCCGATCATGACGCTAAAACAGCTGCACGAAATGCACATTGGTGCCACAACTTTGAGTAGCTACTTTTACCAGCTCATAAGCTACATCATATGCCCCGTCCTTATCAAGACTATTCCCTGCTCCACCCACTATCACAACCTGATCACCCTTCATAAAATTCCTATAAAAGTCCCCTATGCTGTAAGTAATCTGGGCCAACCCTGCACTAGGCTTCACAATGCTGTTGACCTGGTACTCACTCCCCAACACTTTCTGCAACTACTGGCCCACATCTCTACTGTGAGAACTACATAGCAGCAGAACCTTCTTCTTTCTCTTAGACTTTGCAACTGACTTAGGCCTCATAACTGCTGAGGACTGCTGCATGATTCCTACACCTGTAGCTGCAAGAGGCTCCACTCCACTCAACGCTAACAATTCGTCAAATCTGTTGCATATACAAAAAGTATGTTCCTTTGTTTCCTCACACGAACTCCGACCACTAGCTCCCTAATCGTTTGCAGTTTCCATATTACAAATTTAAACAGTGCCTCTAAAATATGATTGTTCAGATAAAGTTTTTCCCTAATACTGTGCTGATTACATCTGTATCCTGCAATCTTGGAGCATCCACTGACCTTGACATCTACCTGTAATAAATTAAATTGACGGCTACGGTCAATTAGGGTCTTGAAAAGTTTTCTTCAACTCAGGTCCCAATATGAGACCATACTCGACTCTAAAGAAAAGCTTAGCCAAAGCTTCAAGCGTTTTTTTTCTGTAAAAACAAGCATTTACACTTTGTTCAACCTCTTAGAAGTGCAAGATCCACTTTTCAATTGGATATTTATCGCAACCACTAAATGACTTAAGAGCACCCTGACAGTAACGAAATGATATCGAAAATTTTCGTGGATTTTGTTAACAGGGAGGGAATTGTGTTTTGCTTTTCTCATCTGTTCCCCAGTTGGTGTCTTGTTCATTTTCATCTCCAGTAAACTCATACTTTTTTGTTATCTCGTCTTTATCATCAACATAGTTATCATAAAATTCAGTTTGTCAACCTTCAATGCAACTTTTTCTATTCTGGATAGATAACAGCAAATTTAAGTAGTCATTTCATTTTTATTCCCACTACCCAAACACAATATATTCTACGTTACTCCCAATCCCGCTTAAAAAGCTTTTAATAAATTATTGATGGTGTACAGCAACCAGCCACAAACTCGTTTTGGTTCACTTTGTCCGAGAAGTATCGTTACCGGGTAAAAATTTTGTACAGTTCGTCATCAGACGGTTTCCATGCATTCCTCAAAACAAATTACCAGCGTCAACAATTTATTTCCTACAGCAGCTACCGTCTCCAACTATGTCTATTTGTCAAAACTGCAAACACCAGGTTTGCATTGAAAAGTGAAGCCGGAAAATTCCCTCAAGCTGTTCTGTTTTTTCTTTCATCTGAATTGCTTCGAGAATCAACTTGCGCAATTTTAAAGTCTGTAATCGGTGCCGACAATTGATTTTCATTTACGATTTCACCTAATTCTGCCATATATAAATGTTTAGCAACTGGCTTTGCGCTTTACAACGTACTAAAGTAACTCAAACGAATCTGTTATAACGTCTACAAAATTAATAAGCAGTTAAATCTGCCGTTTCAAATTCCAGCCCACCGTGAAACTTTCAAACTTGTTTCGTCAAATAGTTTGCTGTTTCGCTGTTTATATGTCCTATTCTTCCCAAAGTATAAGATTTCTCTTTGCGTCGTTCTGCTGCTGCTAATTGTCGTTGAGATGTAAATTATGGTTGCAGATTCAGTTTCCAAACAATTACGCGTCGCTGCCTCGTCACAGGCAAAATGGGGCTAAGATAACTTGGCGGTGAACGTTGTAGTTGGAACGACCAAACCTGCGTCGTTATTTGTTTAGTGCCTCGTTTCACACACAAACTATTAATTATCAATACAGATACGCCTTCTACGGATGAACTAGAGAACTAGATAACATAATAATGCAACTTTCGTCTTTTCCAAGAACATAGTTTCTCTAAGAACATACATCTACAAAACACTGCCAAAACAGTATGAACCGTTTTAGAATTAGCAACATGATTTCAAGTAAAAAATTTATATTTTGATGATCAGGTACTACCTGCAAGCAACGAGACTGGCATATAATTGGCTATTCAGGGACACTTGAACTCATGTTTACACTGCAGCGGAGATACATCTTTTAACAAATCTGAAGCACTACTGCCGTTCATGAAAAAAAAACCAGTCTATACAGAGACTTAAATTGACAATAGCGTGATTATTTAGAATGTTTAAATTCTGTAATAAAGATGAAGATATGAGAAATAAATAAAATAAATTCCAACTGATGTAAGGTTGTATAAACAGGTTGCTTACTAACGAAACAAGGACGTTCAAATGAAACTTTGATAGTTAAGTGTAGTGCCTTTGCCGTTACATGGTTATGAGAATTGGTCCCTCAACAGGATGGACAATAGGGCTATTGAAAGAGCGAAAATGGATTCCTGCGAATAATATCTATCGATACCCTTAGAGATGAAATAAGAACTAAAACATCAATCAAGAATTTAAAATATTTCCTGTGAATGGAAAGATAAAATAGTAACGGTACTTTACTTCGTATGAATGGGTCATAAAAGATAGGTGAAAAAGGCTTTCCTCTACAAACCATTTAAACAGAGAGACATTGGATCCATATTTAAACCGAATGGACTGCACGGTACACCATGAAGATAACGATGACAAAGAAGCAGTGGGTATAGTGAGGCGACCACGCGTACCATAGTAGCTTAGATACACCACTGAACTGAATGAATAGGCTTTGAACGTTTTCTTAAGAAATGTTATTCTCTACAGCTGTCATCGGTCGGTGAAATTCAGTTACCCATAGGATCAACGAAAGTCTTCAAGCAGTGAGTTCCCCAAATTCATTGGCTGACGTAGGAACTTAACGAACAGAACATAAAGTACCAATACTTCATGTGCGGAGAAGCCGACTTACATACTTATACAAATATTTACTCATGATTTCAGATTATAGCTAAGATATCGAAGTAAGAAAACACCAGTAGAAATTACGAGATACTGAATTTAACTGATGAAAGAACGAGATAAAAGCAGAAAATAATTTAGGCAAAAGGAAATACACACACACATCCAAAAAAACTATATTGAAAGAATATGAAAAATGGTAAATCAGAAATGGATAGGGAAGAACTGCAAAGTTATGGAAGCATCATGATCATGAGAAAGACAGATGCAGTCAATAGGAAAGTTCGAGAGAGGGAGAGAGAGAGAGAGAAAACAGATGCATCTTGGGAATGTGAAGAGCTCAAATCGCAAATCATTTCTAAGGAAGGCGGAAAAGTTGGAGGATTATACAGAAGGGATCTACATGGGAAACAAATTTGAAGACTCTTGTGGAAAAGGAAGACAAAGTAAGAGAAGATAAGATGGAGATGTGGTATTATGAGAAGAATTAGAGACAGGTCTAAAAGAAGTAATTCGAGACAAAGTATCTGGACAATAAGTCATTCTTTAAAATTTACTGAGGGCTTTGAAAGAGCATAGCCTAATATGTTAATAGTATTCCACCTGGTATTGTACTCGTTTGAGATAGGCTAAACAACTCCAGAATTCGAGACAGATGTAATACTTTCAAATCCAAATGAGGCAGATGCTGACAAGTGAGAGTACTGTAAGCCTCTACACGCATTTGCAATTGAAATGAGCGCATGAACTATTAGACCTCATTAATATGCCCTGAGAATTTCCCCTATTTTTTTTACAGAATTTTGACCCAAGAAATAATTGTTAACCCATTGTGAGCATGTTTTTTATGCTGTTAAAGAAGAGGAGATGCTTTCATTACGCAACGGGAAGAAATGGGGTGTGAACGAGTAGCTGTAATAGTAGTCGTAGTAGTAGCAGCTTTATTCATCTGTAGATCCCTTTTTCAAGGATATAGGACCTGTCAAAGTATTTACAAGTTTAGATCAATTTAAAATAAGCTATACTCCTGGTATACAATACTTTTCTTACAAATAACTTACTAAATAATGTAATGCCTCACTGTTCACTCATATTTCACTATTAGTCACTGCACACACTACACACACATTGTTTCATGACACTTCGCTCACCACACACACACACACACACATACACACACACACACACACACACACACACACACGCACGCACACTGGTGATCTCTGGTCCAATTTCTGTACCGCAACTTCCCGTTTGTTATCCTGAAAAACGGAGTCAGCATCCCTCCATAATGTGTGAGATGTTGAGCTCAGAAAGAGGAAGAGGTGATTGTATTGTGCTATGCATAGCTTGGTGGTACGTATTTCTAGAAAGGAAAGAACAAGGAAAAAAACAAAGTGAAGGTGTTATGTGGAATGTTGGATGTTTTATAATCATTATTGTTATTATTTATTTCTATAACATTTTTTTATCAAACCCCTACTCTGTATTGTCTAATTAACACTTCAGTGTATAAATGTATTGTGTAAGAGGTATTTTTAGTTACCTTTTTAAATAAGTGTATTTTTTCAAATTCTTTAAACTCTTTTGGTAACTTATTGTACACTTTTATTCCTTGGTAGAAAATGCTGTTTTGAATTTTATGTTTATTTTTTCTTGGTAAATATAAGTTGAGTCTATCTCTTGTTGCATGGTCATGGACTGAACTGTTTGTGCAGTAATTACAAATGTTATTTTTGATGTGCACAACTGACTGGTAAATGTATTCACATGGAACACCTAAAATCCTTACTGTGTTTTGAACAATTCTTTACAATGACCTCGACTAGTAAGTTTGAAAATTCTGTTAATTTTTGTGCATTTGTTCCCCAAAAAAGAATGTCATAGCTAAGAATTGAGTGTACATATGAATAATATGTAACTAAAAGACAGTGCATGTAACAAACTGACGATAGGATTCTAAGGGCATAACATGCTGATGACATTCTGTTTGCAGGTACCTTTGTGCGTTCACACCACTTTAACTGACAATCAGTATTCATTCCTAGAAATTTTACATTTGCTACACAGTCAATAGAGATGCCAACTACATTTAATTTAACATGGTCATTTTTCCTCTTCAAACTGAAATTAATGGCATTAATTTTCCTTATGTTCCATGTCACTTTATTGCTTATTGACCAAACATACACTTTGTTGAGAGTTTCATTTGCTTTCTCACAAAGTTCTCTTGTTCCCTATGTGACTATAATATTGCTGTCATCAGCGAAGAGAAGTTTTTCACCATGAGTAGCACTACTAGTAAAGTCATTGATATATATCAAGAACAGTATTGGTCCTAATATGCTTCCTTGTTGAACCCCTATATTAACGTAATTTGATTCTGTTTGGAACTATTTGATGTACGTGTTATCTCTATTCTTTGTACCCTATCTGTTAGGTATGATCGAAACCAGTCATTAGCTACCCCTCTTGTTCCTAATGCCTCTAATTTATTTAATAGAATCTTGTGGTCGACTGTATCAAACACCTTAGAAAGATCCAAAAATATGCCTGTGACACACTTATCTTTATCATGAGCATCAAGTACAACTTTTGTGAGTTCTGCTATGGCTGACTCTGTACTTTTGCCACTTTGGAGACCAAACTGTGATTTTCTTAAAAAATTGTATTTATTCAGGTAATTCATTAATCTGTCTCTCCTAATTGCTTCTATTATTTTTGAGAATGCTGACAGCAGGGAAATGGGCCGGTAATTTTCTGTGTCTTCTGCATTACCTATCTTAAGCAAACATACAACTCTTGACTGTTTTAAGTGCCCTGGAAATATCCCCTGCTGTGAAGGATTCATTTATTATATTTGTTAAGGGTCCTTGTATAATCCCTATGCATTGTTTCAATACGCACATTGGTACTTTATCTAAGCCTACTGACTTTTTATTTTTTAGTGAATGGATTTAGTATCTGGTTACTTATTGTAGTTTCTTAACATGGTTCCTGAGTGTATATGTGCTCCCTCTTGTAGGCAGAATATGTGCTACGTGGATGTAAATCTCACACAGAAAGCCTCTCTTTCGTCCACACAAGATCATGAAACAATCCGGTACGTCACTTGATTGAAAAGTTCTTCCATGTTTGAGGCAAGCGTCCATTCATATTTGGCATGAGATACAATTTTGGAAAAGTCTTGGTAGCAAATTAATTTATCCACCATTGCCAAACTTGCACTTGAATACATTGGCAAGTCTTAGTTTTCTGTGACTACTTTCATGAGCTTTGCTTTGTACTTTAGTCTGTGCTCTGATGATGTAACGAAACGTGTAACAGCGAATAAATTAATTTGCGAGTAAGACATTTCCGAAATCATGTCCTGTGCCGTAATCTGGAACACCATGCAGTTTGAAGTCTACTATTAACGTACGTTGCTCACTGCAAAGGCATCCAAAGAAATAAAAAACTTCAAATACAGAAACAAGAATTTATACAAAACCCCTTGTACAGAGCAAACATACTAATGTTATCATAAATGAGGTGGAGGAAGAGAATAAACGGTAAATGATTTCGAGAAATTCCTGATTATTTATGCTCAACCTCACAAGCAGTAACAAATAGGAGATTACACTTGTCCTATGACGCACCACGCGGTATTCTAGTCCAAGATATACGAAAATTAGAACACAAGAAAACTTTATACACTCCAGCAGACGCTGAGCACATTTGAATTCGTGGGAATGTGACAAAGCCAGAAATCAAACATCACCAAGGAACAGTTGAAATATCGATACTACACCATGACGATGGAGCAAGAATTTTCTCTCTGAACAATGGAAGTTAACTCTGAATTCGAATGACAAGAGATATATAAGCCTAAACATGTGGATAACAAAGTATTACGCAAATTGCACGTGAATGCTGAAATCTCACTGTAATCCACATAGCTTGTAGGATGAGAAGGACTGTCAGAGCGTAAGCTCAGTTCAAAGGTCCATAAGCCAGCTGTGACAAGCGCCGAGAAGCAGCAAAAACCAGTCGTCCGTAGCAAGGCAGAAACAGAACAGAATGAAGAACGCTTTGTGTCCATTTGAATGGGACACAATATTCTGCGCTGAAGACCTCTGATTCGTCCGTACACTATACATCAGAATGATCGCCTAGCAGACTATCTCCGCTTTACCAGCCAACGATTTCAGTACATTTAGGACTCGAAAACATCGTTGTACAATGTGTTTGCAGAGGCTTTGCGATTGAACTCGCCTAAGCATGAAAAACTTGAAAGTTAACTTTTGGCTAACGACTTT
Source organism: Schistocerca gregaria (assembly GCF_023897955.1). NCBI lineage: Eukaryota > Metazoa > Arthropoda > Insecta > Orthoptera > Acrididae > Schistocerca > Schistocerca gregaria. Next base: position 223,536,584 of record NC_064925.1, on the reverse strand, counting down.
CCATTCTGCAGAACGACAAGTTTAATATCATTGTTGCAAAATGCTGACTAGAATTATTTACAGGGACCCATATACGGAAACTCAGTATATTTTCTGAAAAAAGTCGAAGCACACGAGGCAATACTTACCCTAGGACTTAAGTGGTTTAGGGAAATTACGGAAAACCTTACTTTGGGGATGAGAACTTCCACCATTCTGAATGCGAATCCAATGTTTTAGCATTTCACCGTCTCGATCAGTCAGTTTGTGACAAAATAAAATTTTGCATTGTTCTGTCTCTGTTACTATTCGAGTAGTCATCATCATCAACATCTTCACCATCATAATCACCATCAGCCATTTGGCATTCATTCTTCGTTCTCCTCTAAACTTATCCATAAATTACAGTGATAAATGATACATACCACTATAACTCCAACATGTTTTATATCTTTAGCTACACACCTTCCATTTGGTCGTTGCCTTCGTGCTCTCTCTCTTGAAATCTGGAAAGAACTTTTATCAGTTTTTCATCAGTTTGCCTGATCACGTGCCCCATCCACCTCAATTTCATTTTCAGTAGAGTTATTTATACCTCATCAATTCAAGTTCTATTCTTTATGGTAAATTCTGTAGGAGGCCGAGACTTTGAAAACCACTCGGTGTGTGGAAGCGCTACGCTAGAAAGGGAGTATGGCAGGGGTGCTTAATGTAGCAAGCCAACAGATGAAATCTGTCACTCTGGACTAAGCAGGGCTCACAATCAAAAGTAGATTTCGGACGTAAAGGATACATAACCGCCAATGACTGACGATGGTATTCGAAAGACAGAATATGATACAACACCGATCATGTCTGTCGTTACTTTAAGGACAGTTTAACGAGTAGCGAGTGGAGTAATTATTCTTGCATATGAAACATGGGCAAGGAAGGTAGATTTAACGACTACATGAAATAAATGATAGAAATTGCTAAATGTAGAATTGATAGACGACATTTATGTGTCACTGACATAAATGCTAAGATTCTGAAATAGTTTGTGAAGAACTGCAGAAAAAAGTATATAAATAAAATAAAACTGATCACCTTTTAATCTTAGGTCACATGAATGTAAGAAAGCGAAAGTACCAATAGTAGATACTCACCTGTCAATCTACAACCCATACAATTTATCCCCATCATACACAGATGTTCTACACCCAACAATCCAACATTTTCATCCTCATCAAATGCTTCATTCGCTCAATTGGATCCCTTACCTGTCCAGCACAATCAAATTTACTAATCTCCCAATATTCAGGTGCCCCATCGTGAAACTATTATTTAGCCCTGGGTACTCAGTTCTTAGCAACAAAATCATTCTCCTTCTTACTCTCCCATGGTTCACTGCTATCATTATTTTCATTAATCGTATGTTGATGATATAACACAACAAATGTTCTTGCACAAGGGCTCCATACACGCCATTAGCAATGTAATTCACTCCATTAGCATTCAGCGTATACATTCCAGTTTTTACCACTGAAACATCATCTACAGTTAAACTCTACAGTACAGAAACATTACCACCTAAAACACCTAACACAGGATCCACTACTTGCTTACAATTAATCTCAACCACATTACTGCAGCGTGCCCCTTCGTATAAACACTAGATACAGGCCCTACAGTGTATTAATGATGATAAACCCACACTATTTTGTTCAGTATTCTTAATCTTATTACTCTGAAGCGCCAAAGAAAATGATATAGGCATGAGTATTCAAATGCAGAGATATATATACAGGCAGAATACGGCGCTGCTGTCGGCAACGCCTTTATAAGACAACAAGTGTCTGGCGCAGTTGTTAGATCGATTACTGCTACTACAATGGCAGATTATCAAGATTTAAGTGAGTTTGAACGTGCTGTTATAGTCGGCGCACGAACATCTCCGAGGTAGCGATGAAGTGGGGAGTTTCCCTTACGACCATTTCGCGAGTGTAACGTGAATATCACGAATCCGGTAAAAAATCTGATCTCCGACACAGCTGCGGCCGAAAAAGCATACTGCGTTACCTTGTTTCTTTATTTCTATAGTTATTGTTGAATCAGCTGATGTCATACCTACTTGTATTTTTCCGTCTCCTGGTTCTGTTTTTTGCGTTACTCATTGTCCCAAACCAGACTTCAGTTGGAAAAAATTTCAGTTTCCCAAATTCTGTCCCTCTTGTTCTCCTCTATGCACTTCTGCACTCCTTTCCCTATTCTCTTGTATTGGTCTTTCTCCGCTCCTATAATTGTCCTCCCATTGACACCACTTATTTCTGTTCTCTTCGTTAAATCTTGCCCCAATTCCCTCTGCACTTCTAATTTTGTTTGCTGTTTCTATTATTATTCTGTTGGCTATTCCTCCAATTTCTGTTATTACTGTTATACTAATCAGTTCTCTGATTGTTTTTCTGATCCAGCAAAAGGCTTCCTACTTAGTCGATGGGACAGCGTATTATGTTCCACTGTAACCACTCAGGTAATTCCCGTTTTAGTGCGGATATCTCAGTAGCACTTGCAACCTGCGTGTAGTATTATTTTTTTATGTATACAAATCTCTGCCTTACTTTACAGTTTGTACCCTCTACACCTCCAATCGGCTATAAAAGTGCACAAACGTCCTTGGCTCAGACTCATAGTAAATCTGCCTCGACTGTACAGTGTTCTAATAAGAAACTCATTTTTCTTCCTAATTTATTTTTCCTGGCTGCTTGGTCCGTTTTCTTTTTGTTGAGTCATCAGTCTCCTTATTGGTTTGATGTGGTCCCCAACGAATCCCTCCCGTGAACTAACCTTTCCATTTTACAGTAGCACTTGCCACCTGCGTGCAGAATTATTTTTTATGTATTCAAATCTCTCCCTTACTTTACATTTTGTACCCTCTACAGCTCCCTTTGGTATCGTAGAGGTTATTCCCCGATGTCATACCACAAATCCTATCGTCCTGGCCCTCCTCCTCGTCAGCGTTTTTCAGATGTTCCTTTCCTCAACGATTCTATGCAGAACTTCCTCATTCCTTACCTTATCGTCCGCAGCTCGTGGTCTCGCGGTAGCGTTCCCGCTTCCCGCGCCAAGGTTCCCAGGTTCAATCCCCGGTAGGGTCAGGGATTTTCTCTGCCTCGTGATGACTGGGTGTTGTGTGATGTCCTTAGGTTAGTTAGGTTGAAGTAGTTCTAAGTTCTAGGGGACTAATGACCATGGATGTTAAGTCCCATAGTGCTCAGAGCCATTTGAATTTTTGAACCTTATCAGTCCACTTAATTTTGAACATTCTTCTCTAGCATCTAAAAGGTTTCGATTCTCTTTTATTCCTGTTTTCCCACATTATCAGAAATTTATTCGTCCAACTACGGCTTATATTTGATACCAATAGACTTCTCTTGGTCAGGAGCTCCCACTTTACCAGTGCTAGTATGGTTTTTATGTTCTCCTTGCTTCGTCCTTCATGGTAAATTTTGATTTAAGGTAGCAGAATCAATCTATTTCACGATCATCTACTTTGATACTGAGTCTCTCGTTGTTATCATTTCTGCTACATCTCATTATCTTTGGTTTCTCCGCTTTACTCTGAGTCCATTTGCATATTCATTAGACTGATCATTCCATATAAACAGTTCCAGTGATCATTTTTCACATCCAGTGAGTATAACAATGCCACCAGAGAATCTTATCATTGATATCCTTTCACCCTAATTTTTAATCCCATTCTTGAACCTTTATTTTATTTCCGGCATTGCTTCTTCGATGACAGATACCTGCAGGGGCGAAAGACTACATCCATGTTTTAGACCCTCCGAATATTTCATTTTTATTCCATTCTTATTGTTCCTTCTTGGTTCTTGTTCATATGGTATACTGCTTATCTTTCTCTGCATCTTACTCCTATTTTTCTCAGAATTTCAAGTATCTTGCATAATATTACATGGCCGAACGTTTTTTCTAGGTGGATGACTCGTATGAGCGTGTCTTGATTTTCTTCATCCTTGCTGCCATTAGCAAGTGCAAGGTGAGAATTGCCTCTATTGTGTTTTAACTTCCACAAAAGCCAAGCTGATCGTCATCTCAACTATTCCTCAGTATTTCTTTCCAATCTTCTGTATATTGTTCTTGTTAGCAGCTTGAATACATGAGCTTTTCTGGTAGTGCGGTAGTTTTCGCACTTATCTACCCTTGCTATCTTATTTGTGTGGATGATATTGTTTTCCAAAATCTCATAGACTCTACGTATCAACGTGAATAGTTGTTTGGCTGCCACTTCTCACAATGATTTTGGAAATTCCAATGGAATCTTATCTAACCCTTCTGCCTCATTTGGCATCAGGTCTTCCAGAGATCTTTTACATTCGGACTCTAATACCGGATCCCCCATGTCATACATATACACTCAATTTTTTTCGTTTATCACATGAGACAGGTCGTCCCCCTTACAGACGCCTTCAGTGCTCTCCGCTGTTACTTCTGCTTTTGACATTGGGAATACCTGTGCACTCTTATTGCCACCACCCTTGCTTTTAATTTAAGGTTGTATTGACTTTTCTATATGCTGAGTCAGCTCCATCGACGACCATTTCTTTTCAGATTTCTCCACATCTCTCCAGCAGCCAATTAAGCTTGGCTGCCATCCACTTGTTATTTATTTAATTCCTAATGGATCTACATCGCTGTATTTCTATCTTTACCTGAACATTTTTGTAGATCCTTCGTCGATCAGTTGAAACACTTCATCTGTTATCCAAGATTTCTTTGCAAGTACCTTCCTTGTACCTATGTGTATCTGTCCAAAATCTGTGACTTCCCTGTTTGGAGATGTCCGCCCCTCTTCAACTGAACTACCTGCTCTGGTATTCATTATCGCAGTATCCACATTCTTAGCGAACTTCAAATGCGCCTCGTCATTCCTCAGTACGTCCAGTATCCCACTTCCTTCCACGTTGATTCTTTCGTGCTATTCTCTTAAACTTTAATCTGCTGTTTACTAAAATACTCTGACAGCAAAGTGAAGTACCATCTGCATCTCGGAATTGACAGAGCTGGTCGGCTGTTTGCAAGCTACTGTCACGATCATCGGTGGAAAACATTTGGAGGATAGTGAAATTACGAGCAGAAGATGAGGAGTTGGAAGTGCGCTTCTCATCACAGAAAGCTTAGATCGGAAGCTTACCCTCACTAAAGCAGGATAGGTGACGATCTGTAGCGAATCTGACGATTGGCTGGTGCAGCCAAAACTGTCTCCAGTCAGATCATTCAGAGCCCACTGTTGCACACGCGGCGCTGCACCAGATGAGTCCTACGTTTTCCCACACTGTTCCAGCGAAACGACTGCAGTGGGTGTGGCACCACCTTCATTGGACAGTGGATCAATGGAAATGTTTCGCGTGGCTGAATGAATTACTTTTGTTGCTAAACCAAATCGATGGTCATGTCCTGATACGTCGTCACCTCAGGAAACGGCTTTTCGAAACAAATATTGAACCACAGACTCAAGCCAGTGCGAACACCCATTAACAATATAGCGCCGTTTGGTCCTCAATGAGACCTGTGGCAGTAATCTAAGGAGCCCTGACAGTTGTGGACTAAGTAAAAGTTCTTGCAGGGCACCTGCAACTCTTCATGCTTGATGTATTCCACGATATCGACTGTATCTTCCAGAAGGATAACTGTTCGTATCATAAGATCAGACTGGTGCTAAAGTGGTTCGAGGAGCGAAGCAAGCATGATAGTAAAGTCAAGACGATGTCTTGACCTCCGATTTCGTCTGATCTGAACTTTAGGGAAGACATCTGAGACACTGTCGGGGAGTCAGCTCCGTGTACGCATACCACTGGCCCGTAATTTACATTAATTACATAGCCTATGCAGAAACATCTGGTGCCACAGGTCTCTGGAAACCTGTCAGTGAAAAGTCGAATAGCTGCTGTACTGCATTCACAGCTTGACTAAAACTCTGTAATTTATATAGATAAGAATAGTCTTAATGGTTTGGCTCCTTTGTGTAGATACAACTATTTATGACGTTCCAGTTGACATACGTGACCTCTGTTTTCTTTCAACTAAAGGCCAAAGTTTTTGTTCAATGGGCTTACAGTGCACTCAAAGGCACTCAATATGCAACTGTATCAGGCAAAAGCCTGACATCTAGGGCCATGCTATGTACGCCCTACTACATACTTCACTGTGTTTTCCAGAGTATACAGGGTGGTCCATTGAAAGTGTCTGGGCCAAATATCTCGCGAAATAAGCATCAAACAAAAAAACTACAAAGAACGAAACTCGTCTAGCTTGAAGGGGGAAACCAGATGGCGCTATGGTTGGCCCGCTAGATGGCGCTGCCATAGGTCAAATGGATATCAACTGCGTTTTTTTAAATAGGAACCCCCATTTTTTATTGCTGTGGTGTGCTTACTGTAAGACCTTCGGTACACACACCATCAGATTATTTGACTTGTCGCTCTAACGAAGTAGGCGAGTGTCAGCAATATGTCTCGTGGTCTTATTGTGGCGTGTTTATCTTCTGCCGTTAGGTCAGACGATAGAAATGCCACTTGCACGCTTAGTGTAGCAGATTGACGGTGACCAACTTTAAACAGAACTTGATTATTTTTCAAACACATTTATTAAAATAATAACAAGCATAAAAATAACTTAACTTGGTTTTGGATGCTATTTACAATTGACAATCTGAAGCTCCTTTGGTCTTGGTACGTTAATCTTATTCTCACATACCTCTGATACTTGACAAAGTGTCTACACATTTCTCTTCAAGGTTATGTACACTCGTTATAATACCTTGCATGTTCAGGTATCACTGAGCGAGTGTGATCCACGAGGAGAAAAGGTTCTACGTTAGCAGCAGTCTCATTGGCTGCGTAACATATTAATACGCGGATCGGCAGAAGCAGAATTTGGTCCGTCTCTAAGACAGCGGCATCATGTAGTGCGGAGATGGCCGAGCGCTGCGCCTGCACTGTTGTGCTTAGCGGGGCGCGCTCTAGTGGGAAAGTTACGTACTCACTGATTATGTGGAACTATGTACACAACAATTGCATATTCGAGTAGTACGTAAAGAAATATGAATGTTTTAGTTGGACCACTTTTTTCGCTTTGTGATAGATGGCGCTGTAATAGTCACAAACATATGTCTCACAATTTTAGACGAACAGTTGGTAACAGGTAGGTTTTTTAAATTAAAATACAGAACGTAGGTACGTTTGAACATTTTATTTCGGTTCTTCCAATGTGATACATGTACCTTTGAGAACCTATCGTTTCTCAGGACAGATGCTGTTACAGCGTGATTACCTGTAAATACCACATTAATGCAATAAATGCTCAAAATGATGTCCGTCAACCTCATTGCATTTGGTAATACGTGTAACGACATTCTTCTCAACAGCGAGTAGTTCGCCTTCCGTAATGTTCGCACGTGCATTGACAATGCACTGACACATGTTATCAGGCGTTGTCGGTGGATCACGATAGCAATATACTTTAACTTTCCCCACAAAAAGAAATCCGGGGACGTCAGATCCGGTGAACGTGCGGGCCATGGCATGGTGCTTCGACAACCAATCAACCTGTCTTGAAAAATGCTATTCAATACCGCTTCAACCGCACGCGAGGTATGTGCCGGACATCCATCTTGTTGGAAGTACATCGCCATTCTGTCATGCAGTGAAACATCTTGTAGTAACATCGGTAGAACATTACGTAGGAAATTAGCATACATTGCACCATTTAGATCGCCATCGATAAAATGCGAGCCAAGTACACTCCTGGAAATTGAAATAAGAACACCGTGAATTCATTGTCCCAGGAAGGGGAAACTTTATTGACACATTCCTGGGGTCAGATACATCACATGATCACACTGACAGAACCACAGGCACATAGACACAGGCAACAGAGCATGCACAATGTCGGCACTAGTATAGTGTATATCCACCTTTCGCAGCAATGCAGGCTGCTATTCTCCCATGGAGACGATCGTAGAGATGCTGGATGTAGTCCTGTGGAACGGCTTGCCATGCCATTTCCACCTGGCGCCTCAGTTGGACCAGCGTTCGTGCTGGACGTGCAGACCGCGTGAGATGACGCTTCATCCAGTCCCAAACATGCTCAATGGGGGACAGATCCGGAGATCTTGCTGGCCAGGGTAGTTGACTTACACCTTCTAGAGCACGTTGGGTGGCACGGGATACATGCGGACGTGCATTGTTCTGTTGGAACAGCAAGTTCCCTTGCCGGTCTAGGAATGGTAGAACGATGGGTTCGATGACGGTTTGGATGTACTGTCAGTGTCCCCTCGACGATCACCAGAGGTGTACGCCAGTGTAGGAGATCGCTCCCCACACCATGATGCCGTGTGTTGGCCCTGTGTGCCTCGGTCGTATGCAGTCCTGATTGTGGCGCTCACCTGCACGGCGCCAAACACGCATACGACCATCATTGGCACCAAGGCAGAAGCGACTCTCATCGCTGAAGACGACACGTCTCCATTCGTCCCTCCATTCACGCCTGTCGCGTCACCACTGGAGGCGGGCTGCACGATGTTGGGGCGTGAGCGGAAGACGGCCTAACGGTGTGCGGGACCGTAGCCCAGCTTCATGGAGACGGTTGCGAATGGTCCTCGCCGATACCCCAGGAGCAACAGTGTCCCTAATTTGCTGGGAAGTGGCGGTGCGGTCCCCTACGGCACTGCGTAGGATCCTACGGTCTTGGCGTGCATCCGTGCGTCGCTGCGGTCCGGTCCCAGGTCGACGGGCACGTGCACCTTCCGCCGACCACTGGCGACAACATCGATGTACTGTGGAGACCTCACGCCCCACGTGTTGAGCAATTCGGCGGTACGTCCACCCGGCCTCCCGCATGCCCACTATACGCCCTCGCTCAAAGTCCGTCAACTGCACATACGGTTCACGTCCACGCTGTCGCGGCATGCTACCAGTGTTAAAGACTGCGATGGAGCTCCGTATGCCACGGCAAACTGGCTGACACTGACGGCGGCGGTGCACAAATGCTGCGCAGCTAGCGCCATTCGACGGCCAACACCGCGGTTCCTGGTGTGTCCGCTTTGCCGTGCGTGTGATCATTGCTTGTACAGCACTCTCGCAGTGACCGGAGCAAGTATGGTGGGTCTTACACACCGGTGTCAATGTGTTCTTTTTTCCATTTCCAGGAGTGTATCATTCCTCCCATAACCCGGCAAGGTCGCTGATGTTCCACTTGTCGCAGCCATCGTGGATTTTCCGTTGCCCAAAAGTGCATATTATGCCGATTTGCGTTACCGCTGTTGGCGAATGACGCTTCGTCGCTAAATAGAACGCGTGCAAAAAATCTGCCATCGTCCCGTAATTTCTCTTGTGCCCAGTGGCAGAACTGTACACGACGTGCAAAGTCGTCGCCTTGCAATTCCTGGTGCATAGGAATATGGTACGGGTGCAATCGATGTTGATGTAGCATTCTCAACACTGACGTTTATGAGATTACCGATTCTCGCGCAATTTGTCTGCTACTGATGTGTGGATTAGCAGCGACAGCATCTAAAACACCTACTTGGGCATCATCATTTGTTGCAGGTCGTGGTTGACGTTTCACATGTGGCTGAACACTTAAATAATGTAATCCGGCGACCGGTCGCGACACTTGGATGATGTCGTCCAGGACACCGAGCAGCACACATAGTATACGCCCGTTGGGAATTTTGACCACAATAGCCATACATCAACACGATATCGATCTTTTCCGCAATTGGTAAACGGTCCGTTTTAACACAGGTAATCTATCACGAAGCAAATACCGTCCGCACTAGCGGAATGTTACGTGATACCGTACTTATACGTTTGTGACTATTACAGCGCCATCTGTCACACAGCGAAAAAAGTGGTCCAACCAAAACATTCACATTTGTTTACGTACTACACCAATATTTAATAAAAAATGAGGGTTCCTATTTTAAAGAAACGCAATTGATATCCGTTTGACCTATGGCAGCGCCATCTAGCAGGCCAACCATAGCACCACTTGGTTTCCCCCTTGAAGCTAGACGAGTTTCGTTCTTTACAGTTTTTTAGTTTGACGCTTATATTTATCCCGGTAACTATCAATGCCTAAGGTTTCCGCCTGTGGGTGCAGTGTATATACAGCATACCACGATTCTGATGTGGGTGTATAAACAATGACATTTAGGCTAATGATTAGTGTGACATTCGTGTTTTTCCGATATATGTGCAGTAAACAGGGAAATGTGAACAGTTGCGTTGTTACGAAATGCATTCACAAAGGACCAACGTACTGTTACTCTTTCTTTGGCTACCGAAATACAATCACCATTAGACATCCATCGGATAATGGAGAATGTGTATGGCGCAACATGTCTGTCCAATAGCATCTTTGTGAAATGGCGCACCAAGATCCAAGCTGATCGCGATTAGACAAAAGATGCCGGGCGATCTTAGAGGCCATCCTCTCAAGTGGGAGACATTCGAGCACCAGCCCTGTAGTCTTGATCTCCCCCATGTGTTGAGACGTCTTCAGTCCCTTAAAAAATGCTTTCAAGGGTTGCCAATTCCCATCAGACGAGGATGTGCAGCAGGCAGCTATGGTCTTCTGCGTACAGCACGACACGGTATTTTGCCAAATGGGGATGTTCAATCTGGTGCACCGGTGGGATGATTATCTCAATGCTTACGGTGTTTTGCCTATTTGACATTCAGACGGAAACGCTATGATTTCCCCATTATATTATCTTCAAAAACGAAGCGTTATTCAGTTGAAGAGTCTCTATAGAACCTCACAAGGTTTTCATGAGACCTAAGAGACTTGTTCAATTTTATCCATTTTAGCAAATTTTTTTACTGGAGCGATAATTTATCTTCGGCCTTAGCGTTAGTTATTTCTTTTCAAAAGGGTGTTTGAAATAACATTTGATCAATTTAGCTGCCGGCCGCGGTGGTCTCGCGCGGTTCTAGGCGCGCAGTCCGGAACCGTGGCACTGCTACGGTCGCAGGTTCGAATCCTGCCTCGGGCATGGATGTGTGTGATGTCCTTAGGTTAGTTAGGTTTAAGTAGTTCTAAGTTCTAGGGGACTAATGCCCACAGCAGTTGAGTCCCATAGTGCTCAGAGCCATTTTAGCCATCAATTTAGCTTCTGTATGAACATGAACTATTTTCCTTACAATGTGCAGAACGATGTCGCTAAATTAGCCGTGCTTCTTCCTTGTTACAGACGTTGTCCTTGCTGAAGGAAAGCTGTATGGCTTCGACGATGGCTGGCATACTTTGGTTAGCCCTCATGAGTAAGTACCCATGTACCTTAACAACATTTTTTCATTGGCGCAGCAGTTAGTAATCAGTGTACATTTACGTAACGATTTTAGGCGTGGTGGTACTGGGAAGGAGAGGTGTGTATAACAGTTTGATCATAATTTAACATATATTTATTTCCGTAAAACAATGTTAAACTCATGGTCTCTACCAGGAAGAATGACCTCTAGATTAACCTACTATTTTATTAATAATCACGAAACCAACTATCCAGATTCATTAAAATGGTATCAAAGAACTCTTTCTAAAGTTTAAATCGAACATTGGAAACTCCAGGTTGGAATATCAACATTGAATTGCAGACAGGGACTACGAAGAGACAGTTAGACATTTAGTTTTCAGCCAAAGCTTTGTTCAGAAGCCGGCCGGAGTGTCCGTGAGGTTCTAGGCGTTACAGTCTGGAGCCCAGTGACTGCTACGGTCGCAGGTTCGAATCCTGCCTCGTGCATGGGTGTGTGTGATGTCCTTAGGTTAGTTAGGTTTAATTAGTTCTAAGTTCTAGGCGAGTGATGACCTCAGACGTTAAGTCGCATAGTGCTCAGAGCCATTTTTTTCTTCAGAAAATAAACACACATATTCAGTTACACAATCAAGCCCACTTCATGCACACATTACCACCATCTCTTCCACCTCAGATTGGAATGAAACTGTCGCGTAGAACAGAAGCAGCAATCTGGAGGTGGCACGATAGCAGGGATAATTGTGGGGAGACAGGTGTGTTGTCTGGCTGTGCATACAAGGACTAGACTGCCAAAAGGCACTGCGTGGGGAGGCGGGGCTGTGGGGCATTTTGGTGGGGAAGGGTGAGAACGCAAGGCAAAAAAGGAGCGAAAGGTATGTAGACAGTGGGCGGCACAAAATGATAGGGAGGAGATCATAGGGGATGACAAGGCATATTTTGTGGGAACTGTTATGTGGAGGGTGTGGGGACAGTAGGTTACCATAGGCTGAGGCCACTATAATTTCAGGATCAGAGGACGTGTTGTAAGAATAACTCCCATCTCCACTGCTCAGAAAAGCTGGTAGTGGGGAGGAGGATCCAGATGGCTCAGGTTGTGAAGCAACCAGTGAAATCAAACTTGTTATGTTCAGCTGCATGTTGTTAGTAGTATTTTGCTCTTGGTCACAGCTTGGCACATGGACGTTAATTTTGGTGGATAGATGGTTAGTAGTCATATCAATGTAAAAGTTGCGCTCCTAAAAGTTGGCCAGCTGTGACGCAGACATTTAATGAACTTTCTAATAAGAAGCAAAATAGTTTTACAGCAATAAATTACCTTTACTCAAGATTAGGCCTGGAGAATATTAATAGAATGCAACCAAACAGGAACTGAACTCAGGAACCAATGTGCCATAGCAAGTAATAATATTCGAAAACACGAAGAAGTGCTTCAAAGAACAGAAAAATCTCTCTTAGACTAAACAGTAAATAACGTCCACTAATACTGGCCTCACCAGTTGAGTTACAAAACGTTCTAACTTCACAAGCTCGTAAATCACAAAACATAGCAAGTAATTCATTCATCTTCTGATTGAACACATCACTGCTTCCAAGCCATGCAATAACAACTTTTTCTCGATACATGAGATAGTACGAGGGGCTTGTTCATTCAATACACGGGCACACTCATCATCCGAACCCAATGCAGAAACCGCCGTCCTCATTCCAGTGAAATGGAGAAGTTGGTCAGTCCACAGAAAACATTCTTCTGCCACCGGGAGTACAGTGCTGTTTGTCCAGTCCGCGAAGCTGCCTCCCAGTAATTGTGGCCACTGTGTGTTTTATGTTACATCAAATGCTAAAATATGAATGGAATATAGCTATCTATTTATCTAAGATACAAAACCATGGTCACTGTTGTGGTATGGTGGCTTATGTTCTTCACTGATGCAGATAGCCAAGTTGTAGCTGCAGCTACATTTGGGCGCGTGGGGTAGGAGGTGAGGAGAGCGGTTCCTGAAGAGGGGCAGCAGCCACTTCAACAATTATAAAAGTAACAGAGAGGACTGAGTTATCTAGTGTTGTAGCATTAGCTAACTTGGCTTTGCTGCGTTGGAACCATGGAGTGCTGAAAGCGAGGGGAACGTCGTTATACTTTCCGAGAACATTCAGCTTTTCTGGTGATGATGCCATGCCTGGGTGAAATATTTTAGACAGTAAAATAATTTCATATCCCGGTCTTCAGGAGGGGACTACTCAGGAGGATGTTTTCATCAGAAAGGGTAGTTGTTGTATCCTTAATAGGGTAGATACACAGCTACAGAAATTACCGACATGGTGCTTGCGTATGGCAAAGCGGACTGTTGTGGGAGAGCTGCTGCAAGATTTCCTGCGGAACGTGATCCAAACAGATATAGCCCACATCATTCCACTTTCAGGCCCATCGACAGACACCTCAGAGAAGCCATAAAAGTTGAATGTAGGTATTTTCGCCTGAAGTGTGTCCACAGTACAGAAAAGTAGTAGCACTTTGAACTTGTTACTTAAGAATAGTATTCTCTATCTACAGTTTGTCCTCTAGTAGGTACCGTAAGGGTGATGCAGGCTCGGAGCGAACACTACAGTAGGAGGGGGAGGTGCTGATGATGTTAGAAGAGGACCTAGCCACCAGCACTCGCCAAGTGGCTCAGGCACTGCATACGGGTAAAAGTGCCATGTGGCCTCTTCTCCACGAACACCGGCTCCGTCCATACAACCTGCAGTAAGTCCAGGCATTTCTTGAGCAGGGCTGCCCATGACAGACACAGTTCGCGCAATGATATTTCCAGCTACAATTCCCGAGCTTGGTGCTATTCACAGATGAATGCACGTTTACTAGTCATGATATAATAATCACTCACAACAACTTGTGTATTTGGGTGGACAAAAATCCGCCTGCACAGGAGATTCAGAATCACTAACATAGAATCAGTATTAACATCTGGGGTGGAATAATTGGTGACCATATCATTGGATCATATCTACTGCCAAGGAGACTAACAGGACCGATTTATCTTATTTTTATTGGATATAATGTCACTGTATGTTCTGGTGGACACGTTGCTGCAATATGTTGAAACTCCAGTTTAATTTGATCTGAATGTACGAAGCCTCATCACCGTTGCATATTCCAAGTGGTGGATTGCTAGAGGTGGACCAGTTCCATGACCAGCATGATCATTAGGTCTGGCACCTCTCGACTGTTTCATGTGGGGTAGTATGGAGAGTATGATGCATGGCATAGCAGTAACTTCAGGAGAAGACCTTACTTTTAGAATCCACGGAGCGATTTAAATACTTCGGAGACAACAACACGTGTTGGCTCATGTTGGTGAGGGTCTGCTCGCCGCTGTAGACTCTACATTAACGTGGGAGGTACGCAGTTCGAAGCCCGTTTTTAACATAGACAGCGTGATATTCTACTCGTGATAGGTTTATTGACGTAATGTGGAATGCATACCCCTTTCAGACTTCGACGCTGTCGAGCGCCCAAGCCGTGCGGTTCCAGATACGGGTTCCTTCTTGAAAACCTATCCGTATACCTTCGTGCACAACATACTATGCGTTGGCAGTGTTCCTTGGGACACGCTGCACATTAGAACCTGCTAGTGTCTCCTCTTCATTCCAATATTTGCATACTGAGATAATAAAGTAAAGTGCGAGTGACATGTATAAATACACCCACGCATCGTATGTATTCAGTCACCTCTAGTAAAATTACGAGCATATCTGTTCAATGATAGCCGTTACCAGACGTACGTGCTTTGAATGCCACCCGTCGTGCACCAGGCTTGATACCTGATATGCGACACAAGGCAGGATGCTTGATAAAGAGATACGATCGCTGGGCAGCAGCTTGGGAGGAACAAATTTATTAGTCTACATTAGTAATAAAAAGGCGACCAAAACAATAATTTCTCGAATAGGTTTTTAAAACGTTTCTAAATGAGAAATTAACAGATATCGATAAATTACTCACGCAGTCGTGTGATAACTTTCAAAGTTTGACGGTTTTGCCATAGTTCGTTTTTAAAAAAATGGCTCTATCGGACTTAACATCTATGGTCATCAGTCCCCTAGAACTTAGAACTACTTAAACCTAACTAACCCAAGGACATCACACAACATCCAGCCATCACGAGGCAGAGAAAATCCCTAATCCCGCCGGGAATCGAACCCGGGACCCCGTCCGTGGGAAGCGAGAACGCTACCGCACGACCACGAGATGCGGGCAGTTCGTTTTTAGACCACGTTTAGAGTGGAGTAACACAAGTTCACTAATATTTCAAGTTATTCTATACGATTTGCAAATGGAACACAAGCATCAGCAAAGCTCAGCCTAACTAATCTGTTTCCCAAACCTTGAATGCCCTTTGTTTTCCAGTTTAGTTTCGTTGCTAGTTGCAATTAAAATCTCTCAAATTAACCATGGCAAGTCTGTAATACGTTTTCTTCTGTTGTTGATATATGACTGCCATGTTACAGTTCTATATATTTATTCAGAAATCAATAAATGTTCATTAAATAAATCGTTATTACCATAAGTAAACTGATAATTAGCGTGTCTGGGGGATCCCAGCAGCTCTATAAATTTGTAAGGTAATGGGTCAAGAGCTGTGTTGATTTAAAGGACACGTAATTTGCTTGTATAATGCTCACACACGATCTCAATACTGATCGTGCTTGATGAGGTAGAACAATATGAAATACCACTACTCCAGGGAGCCAGCTTTACTCTTTGGAAATTTCGAACTGCGGTACCTTTAAATGAGATGGATGTGATGGAATTTATTCAAATGAAATAGTTCGAAATGGTCGCTTATGAAGGGAATGATAGGGCAGAAGTACGTGCAAAGGAAAAAAGCGCCATCATAAACATTGACGAAACTTGACAACGAATTTATGTCTCAAATCACACGGAGAATCAAAGACAAAGTTATTTCGTTTCATCTACAGTTGTCTCTGCACAGTGTTTATGGCCAAACATAAATGGCACGTAAGATGTCAGTTCACGAAACTTTACTAATGATGAATTTTGACTCGACAAATAACTTTCTTACAGTTCATCTACAATTCAACAAAGTAATTCTAAAGTTACAATAATCTAGAACAACATTAGTTGTTGACAATGAAGCAAGGTGTGATCTTCGAGTCACAGCTTCATCAGATAAGTTAACTCTACATTTCGTGACGAATAGACTTTTGGATGAAGAGACGAAGAGAAAGGATATCAAAGAAAGACAGAATTAAGTCACTGGCGCAATCAGGACAGGAAACGAAGTCTGGTAACAACACTGAGGGTTGGAAGGACACAAAATGTCAAACTGTCGAAAACTAAAGAAAAAGTAAACACAGAAACATAAATAAAATTCTGCAGAGGAATCGTCTAATGATTAAGACGTAAAAACAGTAATTACTGTTTCTCTGTACCTAGGCATGCAGATTCTGCAACATCAACTCATGAAATTGTATTTGGACACTGGAAGTGTAGAGAACTTAATGCACAGTAATATCCAGTTCAAAAACGTGAAAATCCAATCTGAACGAATTAAAATTAATACTGAGAAGTCTGGAACATTTCTCTATGCTAAATGAGTCTGTGAAATAGAAGTTGTCAATTACGTAAATAGCAAGAAAATTCCGAATTTGATTACGATATTATGTCAGTCCGAGGCCTCAGCTACAACCCGCTTTCACTACATACACTGGAATCGAAAAGTTTCGAGTAGTTTTTTTTAGCAAAAAACAACGTGACTCTTCCGGCGACACAGAGAAGTGATGAAAAATTTATATAATAAATTTTGGGCATAAGGAACTTCAGTGTCATGTAGATTCACCAACAAAGGCAATTGCATTATGGCTCGAAAGGTTGACTAACTGAGTTACGTAACATTGGTAAGTTGAAGATGTAGCTTGACGTAATGAGCTTTAAATCTGATAGTCTGATTATTGTTACAATGGTCACATGTAGTTCGATTGGAAGCAGACATCGCAGTCTCATAAAACACTAAGAGTGAAAAAAAAACAGACGGCGAGAACTCATTCATAGCAATCTAAGTGGACCATTTACTCCAGATTCGTATGATAATAAATAGTATGTTTCAACACTTAATGATAACTTCACTCGCGATTGGAGTGTATTGAGAAGTACGACGTAACACAAGAACCTCCCGCTACAGCTTGTAGATGGCAGCACAGCCTGGGCCCAGCGGGTCTCGGCAGTCCCGAATACTGCCTACAGGTGGAATATGGGGATGAGAACGCAGGCTAACTAACTTTAAAGTATAACAGCTGCCCAGTTTTATTTACGAAATACAACGAAACGTTTTGCTGTGTGTGAAAGTTATAGTTCACACGGCTTTCGGTTCCTTGCCATTAACGGCAACGTGAACATTCAGGTGAAGGCAATACGTGTTTCGTGTAATCAAACACATTCTTAAAAACTTGACGGAATTTATAAAAAAAAACTATTTACTAGAAGGAAGGAGAAGGGGCTTTCATAAACTCTGATTAAGTTTAAACCACAGACTATGCGTTGTCCTGAATGGATGCTGATACTTAGTTCGCCTGATATAATCAATTGTTATTGATTCTGCGCACCACCATAATGCCTAGGTTGCAACATCGCTCTTACAAACATCGATGCTGAGATATCGATGTTCCATTGAAAAGTATCGATATTAAAAGAACAATTCTCAGAGCTTAAAAACGATTCATCGATGTTTGACGATGTTTCTATGTATTTTAGAAATTAGATAAAGCAGGCCAACATGATACTACTTTTAAGTAGGACAATAAACAAACCCAAGTTGTGTCTCAGAAATATTTTAAAATAAATAGGTACTGGAAACAGTCACCTATTGCCTTACAGATCTACCTGTCGTTCCTAACGTTGAGAACATTAGGAGCAATGATACCGACCGATGCGATGATTTACTATTTTCATATAAATCAGATAACGAAACTAAATAAACTGTATTTTTCAAGGAAAATTCATTTTTAACCATTAAACAATTTTTTTTAATTTGACAGAGAATTTAGAAAAAGAAGCTTCGGTAATTTACTTTCAAAGCGAGTTTGTTTCCTGGGTGATGTTTGCCCCAGCGTATGAGAATACGAGTTTGTCTGCCATAGACATGGTGACGACGGGAAGGTACGCCTTTGCAATTTTTGCAAGTTTTGGGACAAGTGACTTCGCGTCCTACCAGGTTTCAGTACGGTCTTTTTATTGGTGTAAAAGGGTAAAAGGAGAGGACACTTGCACCTAATACTTCCAGAAGAAGGTCATCATTTATTTGTCACGTTTTTGTGTACCAATTGCTTATGGTGTTTCCAGAGGTTAGACTCTTGTGTATCCGATTCATCACAGATGTGTATGTTAAATTCCCATATACATTCATTTGAGAAATTAATTACCTTCGATTAAGCGACAGAACTATTGAAGACCATGAACTTGAACCTTGGATCAAAAATTGTTGAAATTGCCAGAATGCCGCATGTACTATGTTGTCAAACCTTCTTGTCAGTTATTTACTTATTTAGTTTCCAAATTTCATATATGGCTATCACATTTTCGACTGCGTCTCGAACACAACTGGCTCACGGGATCACTTTGCTTACTGTTAATTGTGTCCTGAAAATTCTTTTGTTTTTCAAATGGTCGCAACAGTTCCGCTATTTCTTTAACACAGTCTAATTCGCTGTTAGAATCCGTTGGGGGAGCCTCAGGTCTAGTTAAAAGTATCGCTCCCATAATGGTCACTAATTCCGGGAATCTTTCTAACATATACGAGCACGAATTCCGTCGTGTGCGAAGTTGAACTATATTTCCTTTTTAATTTGGCCTTCCTTCATCCCCTTATTTACCTGTCCTTTCCATAACTCGTCACTTACATTGACGCCCCCCTTTAATATATTTGACGTTATATCGGACCTTACCTATCAATTCAGAGCAGTTTTTTGCGTCATGTGTTTGTTGAGACTAAGATAATCCTGAGGGCAAAGTAAAGGATAACTTTTTTTTGACCAAACATGTCCCAAATGGCCTTCATAACAGTGATATCACTCCCTGTGACGGTAGCTGAAAGATTTTCAGTTGATATATTCCACCCTGAGAAAATATTTCAGTTTTTCAATTATGTACAGCGATGTGTGGTGTTCTGTCAGCTCAACTACACCTAATGTTCCTCTGAGAAATTTAGTTACGTATGGAAAGTAAATAGTAATGGGAAGAATGATTCATTCTTCATTTTTTATGTCCAAATATTTTAGGAAATGAAACAATGTTAGCATTCTTAATGTATGATTTGAACATATGACTCATTGCCTCATTGTCAGTCCTGATTTTTAATAATTCCTGACTTGATACCTTGTAATGTGTACACTGGGACAATGATAATCACTTATATTATACCCATGATCGTAGCGCATAATTCAACGGAGACTATTTGAAGTAAATGGTAAACTTGTAAACTGAATATTACTTAGTAGTTCAAAAGTACAAAAACTACGTGGACAGCAGTAAATGTAGCACGGCACGAATTACGAGAGACGACACGTTGAAAACTGAGCATCCACGAAAGGAATGAATACCCCGTTGAAGTACGATGTCGACGTTTTTGGACTTCTATCATCGATGCATCGGCGACATATAGCTATTCGAAACAAAGATGCTAACCTCGATAATTATGCACGAAACTTCGATGTTTTCAAAACATTGTTGTATAGTTTACAGCCCTACAAATGGCAATACATTATATGGTGGGCAACAACTTATAAGTGTATCACATATACTGTGTTCTATCTTTTCTTTTGTTGCTCCAGCTGTTTGCTGCCTAATTTACCTGTTATATCAGGGAACTCGGTGAATGTCATTAACGGTAGTACTACCAACGCATTCTGTAAAACGCGTATTATCAAGGGGAGGGGGAGGGGAACTTACGCTCACCCTAAAAATTCTAAAAAAAGCGAAATTCGTTAATTGTGTTGACTTATATTAACAACATACTTTTTAAAGAGTTACTGACGAGTGAGCGGGTTGTAGAAACTGAAAACATCGTTTACCTCACGCTCAGCAGTATCAAGGCACTTTCAGTGATGAGTACTACCAACTGTACGATGAACGCCACAAACGATTTTTAAAAAGGAAGATTTCGTTAGTTGTTACTGATTTTAACTCATAACATGCTGTTCAAAGAAATATTGATATGTAAATAACTTCTTGAACCTGAAAATACTGAATGTGGCTCGTTGTGAACGGTGATATCTACTACTAACACAAACATTTTTATGTTAAGTTTCACTGAAAAATGTAAAACATTTCTGGAACCTGGTACAGAACTCATTAAGAATAGCGAATATAAAAAGTAAATAATAATAAATAAGCAATAATAAATATAAATAAACAAAAACAATAAATATTTTTTCAAAACATTAAAATATGAAAAACTTAGAGATTTTTAACAGATTAACACTTGTTTTAAACATGTCTACTTTCCGTAAAAATTTTAATTTAATGGTGCTAAATCTGGAAACCATTAAATTGACAATTTGGTTGGAAGCCAAATCTGGAAAGTGGTAAAATTGGCTGTAATATTGGTAAATTTTGTGATTTTTACGTAACTGATCTCTTTACCCTGACAACAAACATGACAGCATAATTTATTTCTATGGTTTTCTAGAAATTAGTTACTGTAGAAATTGAACACTGTTATTTCTCTGATTATCTAGAAGGTATGTACTGTTGAAACAGCATCACCACTAATATCAAATGGCTGCAGCTTGTAGAATGTAGCCGGTATATTAACTACACACTGAAAATGTTGTTATACTAATGTTACTACCTGACACTATTCAAACTCAGTGTATGCCTTTCAGGTTTTTGTCAATTAACTAGTAAGTACTTTTGGTCTTAAAACGCGTCGAATAATAGTATAAATTTTAATTACTTAGTGAGAAACACCACACTGAACCGTCTCAGGTTTCTTTATATGAGACGCTGTTTATTACGCAAAGAAGAAATTCGAAGTTCTGTCTTAGGAAAACACAGTGATTAAAGGACATCAGTGTGATGGGGAGCAAATTGTTTGGATTAATCCCTAATCACTGATTTACCTGAACGTCTGTGAAATGAAAAAAAAGACTATCAGCCATTGACTACTTTTGAATCACTACACTCTGACGAATACTTTCTTGTAAATCATTCTAACTCCGCAGGCGCTAAATCGGATTACTCTCTCGCACTTCGCATGTGAAATCAAAACAATCTGCATAGCATGCGGGACTTACTCGTACCCCCAGCTCATGAATATCTGAGATGTTGGAGTGCCAAGAACTGAGAAATAAATCAAACAGCATGAAGTCTTAGCTCACGAATATCTCTGGAGCGCAACTGGGTAAATAAATCAGCAAGATTATAAGAACAGTGGGTAGGCAAATATTGAATTACGTCTTCTAGATTTCCCTCTCGGTGTGGGACTCGTAAATAACCCTTGACAATCCGTGTGTAATAATTACTACTGCTTGCTAATTTATTTCTTCTAGCTATTGGTGTTCTGAACCAAGTTCCTGATCCATGGCATGACTGCCTTTCGAAGTCGTAACGTGAAAACCATTCAGTGAATTTAGAGATTAGTTTTTTTAAATGAGGCTCCAGGCATATGTTTACGTATAGGTTAACAGAAAAGAACCGAATGATTTGGAAGGAGTTAATATGCTTGCCTTAATGCACTGCCTGACAAAGAAAGTGAGACGGCCAAAAGAAACTGTAGCACTTCGTTTCTGAAACGGGTGCGAAATAGCAGTGTACCCTCCACACTTACCAGTCGGTTAATGCGATAATATGATCGTGATTCCATACGCCTTATGAAGTTGATTTTGGATAAAGCTTTCGTCTTAGAAGAAGTTTTGATCAATTAGTGGAGAGTAGTACACGACAAATCGTCCTAGATAACCAACTATTCTACTCCAGCACTTTGTACTTACATGGGTTTTGTATAATACTTAAAACTGTACCATCGCTCACATGAGATACGAAACGAAAAGGGGTACCAAACGACTCAAAGAGTCCACAAGAAAACTAATAATTAATAAGGTCGACAATCCATTTACCTGTAGGCACTGCCTGCCCTCTATCTGATCAACAATGCGGACAGCAATGAATACGTAACCATTCGGTTGCGCGTATGGCAACAGAAAATTGACACACGTATCTAACAACACAATACGTTACGAAACAATGATGAACAAAGAAAGCGATTGTCTTATATCGTTAGTAACTTAACTATGTTAATTTTGAAAATACATTTATACCCGTTACTGAAAAGTAAACGGTTTGCTGGATGTAGCTCTCTTGCTACGAGAATAATTTACGTAAACTCAGATTATCGTTTACATACGTGCACTAGTTTCCTGGACATGTCAAGCTATGTACTTTGAACAGATTGTAATTACTATGAAAATTCTGCTGGATCACATAAGCAACTGTTGGCTTTGAATAGGTAGACAACGCCGAAATGCAAACCAAGCCAGTAGACAATACCGTTATTGCAATAGACACAGACATGAGATACATAAACATTTTTTATTCTTTTCTTTGAATTTAAATTTCCAGAACTACTTTAATTCTAAGTTACTTTACTTTGTCTTCACTCAGTTATCAAGAGAGACGGTATCTCCAAAAATTATTGAACAATACTGCTAATTGACTGAGCCTTCATTATTAATTATTTTCAATTATCTTTATAGCAAAAAAGGAAACTTTTATTACTCTTCTTTTAGCTACTTAAACAACAACACTCGGTTTTCAACAAATGGGACCACAAATAGGTGACAATCACTGACGATAGTTAGTTACCTATAGTTTTTACGTCCTACACTTATTACTGAAATAAAATTAATCGAGATTCTCACTGGGTAATGCCTCACACAGTTTCTAAAGCGAACGAAAGTAAAACAATCTTACAATTCGTTGCAGATGTCAAGCCGTCTTCTTCCTTGTCGTCTACAGTGGCCCAATTGCTCAATGTAGTACTGTGAGCACACTTCGATTAGCAACGACCGAGTCGGTAGTTTCCTTATCCTGCAGTTCCTAATACTTAGCTAAAACGTTCCGTTTATTGTCTGTCTGCTACTCCGCACGTTTCGTGTCGACTACGTAGCTTTGCGTTCCTCCAATTTATTATTCTCAGCGGAGCTAGTCTTTAGCGACACAAAGCAAAGAATACATTTTGTCGATAATGATGTTTTCTTTCCCGCATATAATTCGGCAGTTTCCGTAATACCCAGTTCTTATTTCCAAATACATTTTGGACGTGAACAGACGACATGTTCTGTGGCTCTAATATAGTTTACTTCATCCTCCGTATGTTCTTCATGATGTTTTCACTTAGATTATAAAAACTAAATTCTGATAAAAATGACTGGGTGTTGTGTGCTGTCCTTCGGTTAGATAGGTTTAAGCAGTTCTAGGAGACTGATGACCATAGATGTTAAGTCCCATAGTGCTCATAGCCAGCCAGTCTGATAAAAAGTTATTGGAGAGATTACTTCCATCTTCAGAGAATCTTGTACTGTTTATTTAAGTTCATATTATCATAATTTAGTACATTTTCTCATTGTGAGGTGTGACCACCTTAGAGCTATAAAGAACTCTGGTCTTTTATTCTAGAGAGCCAGGAAACAAAGTGTGACATATGGACGATCATATTCACTCCATAAGGGTCGATATTAATTTTGGAAAGAGGAGCCTTTCGTGCTTTCCGACGTGCATGCGCTATGTGCGGAAACATGAGCTATGCTGATGTTATTGACAAATGCATCGGAACAAGACCAACGTGGACAAACACAAGTAGACATACATAGAGAATGAAGAACGTGTATGGGACAGGATGTGTGTCGAAAACCACCGCTATGGAATGGGTGCAGTTGGTAAATTGCTTACGTTATGAAGGAGTGGTTTGATATATCTATTCACTATACCTTTATAGAGATGTAACAGACACAAATATGGAAGTGTGTAAATGAAAATTTATCCAATCAGTACTTTTTTTAACATAGTGTTTTAGATTGTTAGGGCGACTCGTGACTCTTGTAGCTCTATTTAACGTTATTTTATATTAGAGCAGATTTTTCAGGTTTTAATCACAATGTCGCTTTATAACTTTTGTCACCCATTAATGAAATATGTTGTATTAAACTTTTGATCCATTAGTCTTGTTATAAATTCAACACAGTTTTGTCGCAATATAGTACCACAGATGACGCCTTCTCTCTTTTATGACTTTATCTACATTTAAATTATTTTGTTCGCTTTTTGTGCTGTATATACATCCCCTACGAAATTTGCATACCCCTGATATTTAATGGTAATGGTCTTCAGTGATCTTCAATAAAACTGAGCCATAGCTTCTTGGATGTGTATTCCGATAGAGGCGCTCGATCTACTGGTTGAAAGCAACAGCTTCAGTTATTCTTTTTTTTTTAAGGGAGCACACCACCATTTTATTGTTTAAGTACGATAAAGGTTTAGGTCTTTTGTGACATCATTTTTAAGTATTTGTTTTATGTCTTTAACATATATTGCAGGACACTTAACATGTTGTCAAGCTCAAAGTTGGCCATAAATTACGAAAAATGTTGGCTCCCCACGAAATGCCAGACGAATAATCACCATCTGGCATTCCGTGGGGAGACAATATTTTTCTTAATTTGTGACCAAACTTGAGTTTGATAACATATTAAATGTTCTGCAATATATGCTAAAGGCACAAAATCAAATACTTGAAAATGGTATAAAAGGCTGAAGCCTGGGTTGTACTTAAACAATAAAACAGTCAAATGGCTGGGTGTTCCTTTAATAAATATTGCATGACTGTTGCTCAGCAACATCAAAAACAGTTTAGTGGCTTCAGTTGTGTCTGTGTATCACGGATGTTAAGGAAGGATCTTAAAGTTAGGTTTCACAATATAAAATGACCTCTCACTACTCTTTCGGAGTATTAACTTTTTCGCTGTCTAAGATATATCAGCTGAGTGTGGTCGAGAGACCAAGACTGCGTTCGATACCTTCTGCAATTCATCATAACATCATTCCATAATGGAAGCGGTGTTTCAGTACAATAAATGCGTCACAGAAAAAAATGTTTCATTCGTCGGAGTGCTCAAATTTCGCAGGACTCGTACCACTGTGGAACAAAAATTCCCGTATACAGTTTATGAAAACGTTTGGATGTCAGCGGTTATAATTTGAGAATGCAAGAAAAAGAATGAAATTTCACGGAAGATTAAGCTGTATTCCCAGCGGGATTCTTTCGCTAGGACTGCAGTTACCGCCTTTCTTTTATACTGTTTTTATGATTTGTTGCTGTGACGGATCTTTTATACTGGGTAAATAAACTTTATTGTTCTGCCACTTAATTATTCCTTCTTTTTCCTAACATCTGCCTGTGAACTTTGTTTTGTGTATTATGGTGTTTAATTGTTTGTGCCTCGCATTTTGTAAGACGGAGGAGGGCTGGCCAAGAATATGCGCGGCAAACTAGCTACAAATCACATTCAGAATGAGCGCTGAACGAGACCAGAGGTCTTCAGTCGGTCACGGAGATTCAATACGGGTTTGACTGAAGTCCCTATCTTGAAAGCTAGCGCTCTGCACGTTAAGCTTAATATTTTTAACTAAATTTTTTTACTGTAGTGAAATACAATGAATTATAAAGTTGATGATTTCTTTATTTTTTTATTTATTCGCCCAGGGATCATATCGCAATGATACTGGATTTACCATAACATAAGGAAAATAAACGGCCCAAAAATAATCATAGACACAGAGTATTTATCAAAGCGCGCTGATTCGTAGAGTAGTATGACCTGTTGACACCGAAAAGTAATCTCCCTCTTCCAAATAAAAATCTTAATTACTGGATGTACAGGCAGTCTTAGGCTAACAAAAGTGAGACTTCTATATATTGAAGAAGTTCCAGGTTATGTTTAAGAGATTACTTGTATATACATTGTTTTTATCTGGCTCTACTAAATACAAAATAACTTCAAAGTATTTAGATAATCTACTGTGTACAATGATGTAATATGGGCTAACACAATTTACGGGAATGTGGTAAACCCTTTAAGTACATTCAGCATATAAAATAGTGATAGACATTTAGTTTTTAATATTGCGACATTAACTATACTGTTTCTTAAATGTCTTGAATCACTAGGTTACTAAACTTTGAAATACTCTGTACGAATGCCTACGCAGTCCAAAAGATCCCACCTAGTATTTAATTGCTGTACAATTCGTATTCAAAACTTAATGAAATAGGTACACTAGCATGTGTGCTCCGATATGAGTTTAGAACTATAACCTTTCCATGTAACGGACAAAAAAGTAAATTTATAGATAGTTCATAGCTTATGTAGCCGACAAATTATGTCGCTTAAGCATAACCAAAACATTAATTATATCTCTTACGATGACTCGCGTTTATTTTTTCCTTTTTTGAATCTTTCCACGTTAAGCACTTTGTAAGTCCATTAAAAATGAGATTATTATCATAGACAGAAGACTGATACAGTAATTAACTTGTTACTTACTTTCTTCATTAATGTTCATTAAAACCTGTTATTCTCTATCTTTTGTCCAACTCACTGTTGAACCAAACTCAAAATATCGTTAGGGTCCTGGTGATGCGGATAACTGCGAGTAAAGATCTTGTATATATTACCGAACGCAAATGCGCTTCCAAAGTTGTGGCTAATTAGGTAAATACGGATTGTAAGTTGTGCCTCTTGCCATATTTTACTTGAATTTGACAGGATGATGGTAGAAATGTTAAAGGCCGTCCTTAAGATTGTTTATGTGGTGGATTACGGTCCTTACTAAAATTAACTATATGTTGTGCTAAATTACAGACAAATGTTTGAGGCTGTTATACTTCATTACTGAAAAAATTGTTAATGTAAACCTTAACAGAATAACTGAAACGATACAGACCTTTGAAATATATGAGAGGTTTAGAGGGAATGATTCGTTAATTCTCCTAAAAATTAAAGTCTGGGAAGTCAATGGTAATCCATGTTAAGTGCACCGTATCTGCAAGTAAACAAGTAACCTATGACGATTTTTATGAATCAAACGTGGTTAGAATTTTCCATTTTAAAAATAAGCCGTTACTGTAAATATATTAGAAAAGAATGATTTACCCGAATAAAAAAATCATATTGCATGTATTTGAAGTATCTTATATATATGAGATTTTACTCAAACTATATTGTGCAATTTCTCAAAACATCCAATGTGATAATGTAAATTCTTGTTTGGGTAAGTGTCCAGCGATGCTAATGTTGCGAATCCATAGAGCCTTCTCTTTATTACTATTTAACGTATTTGAGTGACAAAGTGGCCCAGACTTTCGGAGGGCTGAATGACGTGAAAATAAGAGTGAGGAAAACAGTGTGGCATGCGTTCAGTGCATTCGATACTGATGTGACTAAAATTTCTATGGGTCTTATGAAGGATTAGTAAACGGGTCAGAATATTCTAAGCAGTCACTGTTTTCTTTCATTTTTAACTTGACTGGACTTTCGCTAGTAACAATGCAGCCATACAACTGCTTACTATCATTAATGAAGACAGTTAAATCTTAGGTATATTTTATCATCAACTTCTTCATGTGCATGTAACGTGCTACTTAGTTTGTACTTTCTAGATCGTACTCACTCATCACTGTTGTAATATCTGTTGGTAATAAAACGCGTATTTTGTAAGATTTTCCAACACTTTATTTCATTTTATATTCAGAAAGTCCCAAGATAATGTGGTCTAGATTTCCGTCATGTGCCAGATGTTCGCTGTATGAGGGAGAGTCCGTCCCTCCGATCCTCAAGAGGTGCCAGGCGTCGACACGTAGAATAACACAGAGAAGTCGGCAATGCAAATAATTCAGTCATCCGAGATTGTTGACTGGGGAATGTCATACTAACGTCACTTCTGCACAAAACCGACAATGACAGATATTCACATAAAGTGTTCACAGAATAGGAAATGGTCACGATCGTTAAATGTCTATGGTATTTGCGGATTCCACCCCCAAGGAATTCCAAGAAGAGGCTCTTATAAGAAAAGGGTTGACCCCAACGTTTTTCAGGAGCTTTCACCGTTTAATTTCACACACAACTTATATTATAAACATTCAAAAACTACCCAATGTAGTTAAACATTAATTAATTAAAGAAGGTTACTTTAAGCCATCAGTTAATTCTTTATCACAATCAAAGCGATGTAATGTGACTAGATTCACAGGTTGATTAATTCTTAGAATAAAACTGTACATTAAAATTTCTTACAATGAAAAAATCATATTCATTTACCACAGGAAAACAGCCCCTGAGGCAAAACTATGCAAATAAAAAATTGCAGCTTTCAAAAAATTTAAGTGGGTCAAATTCACAAGAATAATTAACATTTCACCTACAATAGTGCGGCAGGGAAATATGAGTCAGAACAACATGTTATCAAGGAAGGACTAGGTGCACAAAATTATTAACTTAGCAACAGACCGTGTACCAGAACGCGAAACAGTACACCAAGCAACTTCAAGCAACATGTTACTTAAACTTTTAGATATTGAATGAAACATTAAAGACCCCGGCCAGTTTTAAACTGCAGTGAAGAAAAAATTAACTTTGCCCGTTAGTTGTGCTGACTAGTTGTAACAGGCACAATACACGGAACTCCTGGGATGATCACACACAAAAGGTATGTCGCCCGAAGTCTAAGTGTCTCTTGGGGTTCGCACGTGTGCGACCTGCACAGTGCGACGATTAACGCACGCAAGCAAGGTAAACTCACACAATGAAATACATACAATTAGGAAGGGAGGCAGACCTAGGCTACAAAAACTTATCAGTCGAGGTACAAGAGGAAAAATTCGAGTTAAGTGCACAGAGGAGTAGGCCAAATTTGAACGACAGTATAAATTTTAAATTTTCACTAGCAAAACCATGCAAGAGGTCACTGTGCTTGGGACTGTCACAAATTTGAGCAATCGTCCGAAATACCTGTCTTGAGACCTCAATAACATAAATGACTCACAAACCCAACAAAAGGCAATTAACCTAATGACCGGACAGCACCAGTAGTTTACAGAAATCTTAAATACAACATTTGCAACAAAATTTTAACTTCATTACAAATTTACGCCACGAAGACGTGCAAAGTTGCAAAATTTCAAAACTTAAAATGAGGCGAATCAAGCTTCAATATCTTAAGTTTACCATAGTTTCAGTAGTGAGCTCACGAGTTGATAGAAGATTAAATACATACAGCAGAACAACCGTGCAATGATATAATCGTAGTGTAAATACTAAAACACACCAAGATTTCCACCAATTTCAATGTAAATACATGCATTTAAAACAGAGCGTACACCTGCAAGCTTAAGCATGTAACACTGCTCATAGCTGGAGCAAAAGTAGGTGAAGGCAGTCATTTAAAATACAATCTCATGCGAGCCCTCAGCCACACTGGCAGTACACATACAGCAGGAAGCAGTTACAATGCTTGGATCCAGAGCTCGGGACAGTAAAACCTCGCTTCCAGAAGATCGTCTCGTTCCCTCCTCCCTCTCCCACCCAGAAGGTTCCCAAAATCAGTTCTGCCCGTCCGCCAACGTGGAACCAAAACGCGGATCGACCATTAGGACACTGCATATGCTGCCAGGCCCCACAGAGCACGGAACTACCCCTGGTGTGCAGCACGCCAAACAGTGCACGATTCCTTGTAAACATTTTTGCCAGGGCGGGTGCACTCGCCTCATGGTCGCTATGCTAACTCTACTTCGCTTCGAATCGACACCTAGCCACACCACGCGACACAGATCCAAAGATACACAAGCAGCAATGGTTCGACTCGGGACGAGCCGGCACAGCTCATTGAGCAGTATGCACCTGGAGCAATGGAAACTGAATTGACCACAGGAGAAAAAAGGATATTCGGAACAATTACAGACTTGAAACTGAAAGTACTGGAATAATTTAGAGAATCGCCCACTAAGAAGCAACTTCCAAACACCCACGGTTGACCGATCCCATGTTATTTCTCGTCACCGTGGCACCATATTCAGGTAGTATTTAATGGGGACATAGAGAAGATCCAATGAAAATCATAGGGTTTCTTCGCAGATGCGTTTGATAAGCGCGAGCGCTTCAACCACTACCACTTTGATATACAGGGTGCGTTCCATAAGTAATACGACCAATTTTTTTCTGACGCAACGGTACACCGCAGCATGTTGTAACCGGCTGGGCTAAGTGGAGGGCGGTGTTAGCTTCGAAACGCTCTTTGTCTCATTCGGCTGCGAGCTGCCGGAGAGTCAGGACTTGCATTTCCGTCAACCCCGTTTTGAGTTTATGTAACACGGCAAAATCTAGCATTCTGTAGAGCAACAGTACGCTGTCAAATTTTGCGTTAAACTTGGGAAGTCCGCCACCGAAACGTTTCCATTACTTCCCCATGCCTTTGGGAATGATTGATTGTCCAAATCACAAGTTTTCCAATGGCAAAAGTCGTTCATGAAGGGCCGAGAGGAGATAACCAATGAACCTCGCAGTGGACGGCCATCAGCAGGACGAGCCGAAGAAAATGTGAGGCTAAATGTTGGAAATGTGTGAAAATGATCCTCATTTTTTAAACTCAATTACCACTGGTGATGAGTCGTCCATTTTTGAGCATGACCGTGAGGCAAAAAGGCAGAGTTCAGAGTGGCACACCCCATCGTCGCTCCGTCCCAAGAAGGCACGCATGAGGAAGTCCAGGATCAAGACAATGCTCATTGCCTTGTTTGACGCCAGAGGCATCATCCTCCACAAAATCATACCTACTGGGACTACAGCTCTCTACTTGGAAGTGCTCAAAAGACTGGAAAGGAGGGTCTCGCACTGCCGAAGCGACATCAAGGAAACGTGGAAAGTTCACCACAACAACGCGCCTTCATTGTCAACGACTTCCTGGCCAGCCTCCCTACAGCCCTGACCTGGCTCCCTCTGACTTTTTTTGTTTCAGGCAGGTCAGTCGAAAGCAGAAATTCAAGCTCATGCACATAATTTATGGCCGTCATTGGAGTATCATTTTGTGGATAAACTAGGTGTGTGTGGGAGGGGGAGGGGGAGGGGGGGGGCAGAGTTGTGGTACAGGAAGTAACATTAACGCAAAGTTCACTTTACACCACAAGGTGCCCAGCAAAGATGTGTATAAGAGTTTACCTGTCTTTCATTATAATTTCTACAAGAGAACTTAGTCGTCTTGTTTCTTGAAGCTTCTATATTCCCTTCTACTGTTGGCAAGTGAAATCATTACATTAAATTTTATTCAAGACAGTGCAAAAACGCTGCACATCAGACTGCCGACTAAAACCGTCCTATATTTTGCTTTGTTAAATGACTACCAACATTTCATTTACAGATGTTCTGCTTGAAAAGAAAATGAGACTGCTTAGGGTAGGCCGCAGCAAGCTAACGATTGGTGCAATATGGATAACCATACATCTAGGCAGCGCCGCCATACCGATATTACTAACGCTTCACATGAGGAGACACAAAATTGCCATGCAGTGAAACATTGCCACCAGTTCAGTCTGCTTTACGTAATTGCAGCGTTCATTGCATGTGGTGTGGTAATTTCAAGGCATTTAAGATAATCTCTTATGGAATAACAGGGCAGATATTGAATTATTCTTTGGTGTTGATGAGTAGCTCAAACAGTAGGCGCTTTACACGCTCTATTCGTTGGTGTTCTGTTATTGTTCAACCTGCTCCAAAAATAAAAGATGCACGAGGCAAGTTGCCGCCCTCATTACATATTGAACACTGGGTAATGCTAAGCAGCTGAAGTTGGTGATGCAATGAACTGGTTCAAGGAATGTGGGATCAGACCTAATGTAAGACTGGATATAACAAGCATGATTTTGCTGCAGTGGAAAACACATCTAGTATTCTTGTTATGCACCGTATCAAAAACTCCTATTCAGATTGTAGCACCTAAGAGTCGACTCCCAGAAACTCCTAATGAGTCACTTGTTAAATATCATCTAGAGCACAATGAAACTATGTAAAGGTAGACTAGGTGTGGCTACAATTCAAAGAAAAGGAAATTGAGAAATTTATGTAGACTAAATTAATAAGTGTTGGTAATGATCCCCTACGTACGAAAAACAGGTTGGAACACCGCCGCAGAAGCTACGAAAAAAGCATGCCAAATTTAAAACAACACGAAATCTCCAAGATTGATGATCTTTTACTGAAATTCGAGACTTAGAGCGCACTCCAATGCGAGATGGTTTTAATAGCTTCTACAACGAAACTCTGTCTCGAAATGTGACAGAAAACAAAAAGGGATTCTGGTAGTATGTAAATTACACCAACGGCAAGAAGCAACCAATAACTCCACTACATCACTGCATGACAGCAATTATTATATTACCGATGACGACGCCACTAAAGCGGAGTTGCTAAACACAGTTTTCCGATATTTCTTCACCAAAGATTTCAAATCAAATAACAGATATCCTCAATTTAGCTAACCAACATAAAGCACTTAATAAACGCAAGTCTTCCACCTCATATAGCATACTAATTAATTAGGTTCCTTTCAGAGTATGCTGATACGATAGCACCATACTTAGCAAGCACATAAAACAGCTCGCTCCATGGAAGATCCGTACCAAAAGACTTAAGTGGCACAGGTCATACCAATATTCAAGAAAGGAAATAGGATTAACTCGCTGAAATGAGGACCCACACATTCAATTTGCAGTCGAATTTTGGGACATACACTGCGTTCGAACATTAGGAATTATCTCGAATAATCTATAAGTACATAGCAGGGATAGAGAAAATATCGTTCTTGTGAAAGACAAGTAGCTCTTTATCCGCAAAAGAAACCGACATGGGATCTCAGATTGATTCCATGTTTGTAGATACTCAGAAGGCTTTTGACACCGTTTCTCACAATGGACTTCTAATCGCATTCCAATCAAGCTTCGCTTCAACTGTGCAACTGAATTCGTGGTTCCCGTAAGAAAGGTCACAGCACGCAGTAATCGACGGAAGATCGGTGCGTAAAACAGCAATGATATCTTGTGCACCCCATGGATGTGCTATAGGCCCTACGCTGATCCTAATCTATACTTAGGGAAAAAGATCGCAACACCAGCAAATAAAGTAGTCAGATTTCGAGAATACATTTGTCTAGGTAACATATTTAAGTGACCAACAATGCAACATCACAAGTTAATATAGGTGCGATATACGACATTTCAGATGTGAAATGCCAGTACATTAATAGCTGGTGTAATCCCAGAATATTGAATGCAAGCATGCAAGCGTTCATCCCTTGTGTTGTACAGATGCCGAAAGTCAGTTTGCGAGATGGAGTTCCATACTTGTTGCACTTTGTCGGTCAATCCATGAACGGTTAATGTTGGTAGTGGTTGACGCTGGAGTTGTCATCGTCCGAGGATGTCCCAGATATACTCGATTGGGGGCAGATCTGGTGATCGAGCAGGCCGTGGGATATGCCGACACTCCGCTGTGCATGTTGGGCTACAACAGCAATGTGGGAACAAGCGTTATCCAGGAAAACTTCCCCTGGAATAGTTTTCATGAACGGCAGCACAACAGGTCGAATCACCAGACTGCAGTCAGGGTGCGTGAGAAAACCACGAGAGTACTTCTGCTCTCATCTGAAATCGAACCCCAGATCTTAACTCCAGATGTAGGTCCAGTGTGCCTAACACGCATAAAGGTTGGTTGCAGGCCTTCAACTGAGTTCCTTTTAATCAACATAAAAACATCAGTCAGTGGCACTGAGGCAGAACCAGGTTTCATCAGAAAGCGCAGTAGATCTCCACTTTGCCCTCCAATGAGCTCTCGCTTGACACCACTAAAGTCGGCGGTGGTTTGGAGTCGGTGGATTGCACGCTAAAGGGGTCTGGCTCGGAGCTGTCCATGAAGTAACTGATTTGTAACAGTTCGCTGTGTCATTGTGGTGCCAAATGCTGCTCGAATTCTTGGTGCAGATGCGGTAAGATGCGCCAGAGCCATACACGATGGTCTTCCCTCTCGGTAGTGTCACGTGACCCGTTCTTCTTGCGACCGTAAATTCTCGTGACTGTCATTACCAGCAATCATGTACACTTGCTACAGTTTTGCCAAGTGTTTCCGCAATATCGCAGAAGAAACATCTAGGTCTTCGTAGTCCTATTACACGACCTCGTTCAAACTCAGTGAGGTGTTGATTATTGCCTCTTTGTCGCCTTAAAAGCATTCTCGACTAACATCAAAAAATGGTTCAAATGGCTCTAGGCACTGTGGGACATAACATCTGAGGTCATCAGCCGCTTAGACTTAGAACTACTTAAACCTAACGAACCTAAGGACATCACACACATCCAAGCCCGTGGCAGGATCCGAACCTGCGACCGTAGCTGTAGCGCGGTTTCGGACTGAAGTGCCTAGAACCGCTCGGTCACAGCGGCCGGCAAATAACATCAATTCACCAAGTCCAATCGCAAATGTAATTAACGCCCAAGACCGGTACAGTGTGTATTTCAAGTAAACCTGCTTCACATTGTTACAATGGCGCTAGTAGCGCCAGCCTTAGACAGCTAGCCAGAAATTTGGATGGACCTCATCTTTTAGATTTAGAAACACACCTACCAACTCCTTCTTGTAATGCGATTCTTTTTACGTCAGAGTATGTAAAGTGTTTAGCAATTTGAGCAGCCCTCTTAGATAGCCTGCAGATGATGGTGTCATTTGCCATCTAGGAAAGTCATCATAAGATCAAAATCTATTGCAGAACAACTTACACTCGATATACCTAAGGTGCGAAAGGTGGCACTTGATCATGAAAAAAAAAAGAAAAAAAGTGTTTCATCCTCATGAGGAAGAAAAGAAATCCATTAAATTTCGGTTACGCGATAAATCACACAAATTTAAAGGCTGTTAATTCAACTGAGTATCTGGGAATTAAAACTATGAACAACTTAAATTTCAATGAACACACAGATAATGTTGTGGAAAAAGCAAACCAAAGACTACGTTTTATTGGCAGGACATCAAAAGGTGCACCAGGTCTACTTCCTATACTATGCTTGTTCGTCGTCTGCTAGAGTATTGCTGTGTGGTACGACTTGTGTAGAGCGCCACGAATTCCTATCCTGGGCCAACCTCTAGATCTCAGAGTAGCACTTGCAACCTACGTCCTCAATTATTTGGTGGCTGTATTCAAATCTCTGACTTTCTCTACAATTTGTATCCACTACAGCTCCCTATAGTTCAATGAAAGTCATTCCTTTATATCTTAACAGATGTCATATTGTTCCGTTCCTTCTGATTGTCAGTGTTCCCATACATTTCTTTCCTCGCCGATTCTGGGGAGAAACTTGTCATACTTATCAGTCCCCGTCATTTTCAACATTTTTCTGTAGGACCACATCTCCAGTATTTTGATTTTCCTTTGTTTCGGTTTTCCCACAGCCCATGTTTCACTGTCTTGAAATGCTGTGGTCCAGACGTACCTTCTCAGAAATTTCTTCCTCGGTTAAGGTCTGTTTGGTAGTAGTAGAGTTCTCTTGACAAGGAATGTCCTTTTTACTAGTTGTAGTCTGCTTTCTATGTCATCCTTGCACCGTTAGTTGTGGATTATCTTGCTGCCTGGGTAGCAGACTTCCTTAACATCAACTACTTCACAATCACCACTTTTAATGTTACGTTTCTGCCCGTTCTCATTTCTGATACTTCTCATTACTTTCGTCTTGCTTCGATTTACTCTCAGTCCGTATTCTCTTACCCTGTTCATTAAGTAGCGTGTAAGCTTCGAGACCGATGACCTCAGCAGTTTGCTCCCATAGCAACTTACCACAAATTTCCAAATTTCTTCCTCACTTTCACTCGGCACAGCAATGTCATCTGCCAGTCTTAAATTGAATATTAATCCCACTATTGAACGTTTCTTTTATTTCCGTCGATATATAGATTGAACCGCAGCGGTGAAAGACTATATCCCTGTCTTACAACCTTTTTAATCCGTGTCCTTCGTTCTTGTCCTTCCATTCATTGCTCCACCTTGGTACTTGTACATATCGTATATTATCCATCTTTCCTTGCATCTTACCGCTATTTTTCTCAGCACTTCGAACACTTTGTACCATTTTACACTTTCGGACGTCTTTTCCAGGCCTACACATCCTACGAATGTGTCTTCATTTCTCATTAGACATGCCTCCATTATCAGCTGCAAAGTCAGAAAAGCCACTCTGGTGCTTTTACATTGTCAGGTAACACTTTCTTAGTTTTTTTCCCATTGTTCTGCATATTATTCTTCTCAGCAACTTGGACGTATGGCCGGTCGCGGTGGTCTACGTTCCGCCTCTACCGTAGCGCAGCGTGTTTTCCTCCTGACAGTTTAGTGCCGTGTTGGTCTCCGTGCGCGTCGCATCGCTGGTTGTCGGCTGGTGTTTGGTGTTCGTGCGGCCCTTCCTGTCGCGGCGTCGTCTCTCGCCGTGATGTCCACCATGGTTCCCACGAAATTTCCGCGTACAGGTACAGTCAGTTTTACCTTTGACAAATCCACGCGTCACGTCCAGCCCGGTTCTTTGGAGATACATGACTGGTTAGTCGATACAGTTAAGGTCACTACTGATCAGGTGCATACCGTATGTTTCGACAGCGAATTATATGTGTTTTTTGTTAAGTTTCTTGACCCCCTCCAGGTTGATAGGCTACTTTCTCGTCATGGCTCTCAGGTACCCTTTACGCACCGTGATGGTTCCACTAGTATGGTTCTCTTGGCAAATGCAGAAGTGATATATACGAATGTTCGGGTATTTAACCTTCCGCCCGAGGTTGACGACTGTTTTCTGAAGTCCGTTTTGCTTCCTTATGGGGACGTACGCCATATTCGAAAGGAACGCTGGTCTGCTCAGCACCGCTTACAGGTATATAGTGGTATTCGGTCGGTGGAAATGGTGGTCAAAAAACCTATTCCTTCTCACCTACAGGTATGTGGTTA
The DNA here is from genome assembly GCF_023897955.1 of Schistocerca gregaria. Classification (NCBI taxonomy): domain Eukaryota; kingdom Metazoa; phylum Arthropoda; class Insecta; order Orthoptera; family Acrididae; genus Schistocerca; species Schistocerca gregaria. The sequence continues at coordinate 223,499,205 of NC_064925.1, read as the reverse complement.
TAGGGTCCATATCACGTACAGTGGCCAGGAAGGAACATGTTATTATTGTAATGAAACTGGTCATTTCCGTACTAATTGTCCGCGGCGTGTGGTGGTATTAAAACCTACATACGAACAGCGTAAAAAATTGACTTTAGCTGATCTTCTCCCGCAAGGATCTCGGACTGAATCGCTCACTGTTACTGAGGGACGCAGTGATCCGTTGCCCGACAACGGCCGTGATTTTCCCCCGTTGTCCTTGAGTAGGGATGTTGCTGCCCTTAATTCCGATGTGCCCGCGCTGATTTCTCACAACAAGCGTCGGCGAACACAGGATGATGCGGCTGATGAATCTTCCTTATTGGCTCGCCCTTCCGATTGGCCTCCGGTAAAGGACTCTCTTTCTCAGTCGGAAATCGTGGATGAGGACGCCACAGGTGCTATCACGCCTTTGCAGAAGCTCCCTGACACCTTATCTGCCGTTGTTCCTGCTGCCGCGGCAGCCTCTTCGGAGACGCCCGTGACGGAACCTGCTTCTGGTTGCCACGTGTCTTCTCCGGTTCTCTCTGACACTTCTCCTATTGACTCTGTTTCGCATCCCCCTTCTGGAATTTCTGTCGCCCCCTCTGGGTCACAGCCTCCTCCCATCAAACAACTGATTGATTCTCCAGAGCCAGTGGATCCCGTTGTTATTCACCAACTGTCCCACCGTGAACCCATGTCTGCGGACGAGTGGGATGTAGAGGCCTCTCTCCCGCAATCTGACACGGAATGTCTACATGATGCTCCCACGCAGCCGAACGCTGCAGCGTCGGCACCGCGGAGCCGCAGTCGAATCCGTAAACAGCCACAGAGAGCCGCGTCACGGCCGAAGAAAAAGCAGTGGGAAGATGAGGGTTCTGTTTCGTAGTTTTTCTCTCTGTGGTTCAGCGCTTGTTTCTGGTATGATTACTTGTATGTTGCTCCGTCAGCTGACGGCTCTCTACCGATCTTTGTTCTTCTTTCTGGGTTGAAGTTCCATGCAAGCATATACATTTCTTACTCTGAATATTAACAGAATATGTTCTGAGCTTCGGCTCGCCGCTTTGCGACAGTTTATCTATCAGTCTGGGGCAGATGTTGTTTTTTTTTACAGGAAGTCCTATTCGACCAGTTTTCCATTCCTGGGTTCTCGCCGTTTTTTAATGTCGCTTCCGAACTTTCTACGGGCACTGCCTTGTTTTATAGAGAAGGCATTCCGTTGATGAATTTCGAAGTACTCGACAGTGGAAGGGGGATCGGGTGCACGTTTTATGATCTCAGTTTACTCCTTCTTTATGCCCCTTCTGGTTCGGGTTGTACTACCGCACGTTCGAGTTTCTATAAAGAAGAAGTCATTTACCTGCTTCATAAATCTCCGACAAAGATAATTTTAGGTGGGGACTTCAATTGTGTTCTACGGCCGGTAGATCAGTCTCCTAATTTTAATTTCAGTAAAGAACTCGACGACCTTGTGCGCTCCTTGCACCTGCGTGACGTGTGGGTTTCTCGCTATCCTACACTTGTGCGACATACCTACTTTACTCCCACGTCTAGCAATCGCCTCGACCGCTTTTACCTTTCCGATTCCTTGTGTGGGCAACTTCTGGCTGTTGATGTGATACCAGCCTGTTTTACTGATCATTGCGCTGTAGCCGTTACGTTTAATTACGAGCGACAACCGGTAAAATTGTTTCGTCCTCCTTGGATGCTCAATATCGCGTATTTGCAAGATACCTCCCTTGGTATCGTCCTGGAGGACATTTGGACTCGTTGTTCTCGTACTATGGACCGGTACCCGTCTATCGTGGCATGGTGGACACTGTATGCAAAACCACACATCCGTAGGGCTCTCATGCGTTTTGGGGCTGCGAAGGTGGCAGAAGATCGACGAACGCAAGAATTTTACTATTCTGTCTTACGTCAACTGTACGATAGTGCTACGCATGCTCCCCTACGGGTTACTGATATACAGCGCATCAAAGCCAAATTGCTGCAGTTCAAACGCATTCAAATGGAGGGCCTGCGGACGAGGTCTCAACCACATTCCCTTCTACAAGAGGAACTGACGTCACTCTACCATCTAGTCCGTTTACGGTCGCGCCGGAAACGTGGGTGCCTTGCCTCCCTCACAACCGCTGACGGCCGCGTGTTCACCTCTCACCGTGACATTTCTGACTTCGTTTACACCTATTTTACTGATCTGTACGATACTCATGTCCCGGCGGAAACCTCTCTTGACGACTTTACCTCCTTGCTGCCTCGCGTCGTCACTCCTCAATTAAACGACGCCTTTCTGCGTCCCTTTCAGAAGGATGACATATATGATGTTGTTGCAGGATCGCAGTCCCGCAAGTCGCCTGGATTAGATGGTATTCCTAAGGAGTTCTATGTTCAATTTTGGCCGCTCATTGGTGACACCTTAACGTCAATGGTAAATGAAGTGATGCGGGGAGTCTCGCTTCCTGCTCCTTTTCAGGAAGGCAGAATGGTCCTCCTCCCGAAATCCACAGGTCGACCTGCAATTGATTCCCTCCGTCCTATTACTCTCCTTAACTTTGATTATAAACTTGTCGCTCGAGCAATTAATATCCGTCTCTCTAAGCTGCTCGATACCATTATTGCCGCCCACCAAAGCTGTGTGCCTGGACGCACGATACTGACTTCCGTTCTCGAATGTCGCGATGTAATCTCGGTGGCGGGTGCCGGTAATATCCCAGGGGCTTCGCTTTTTCTTGATTTCCAAAAAGCGTTCGATCGCGTCAGCCATGAATTTTTATCGAGAGTGCTCACCGCTGTCGGCTTTAATAATGATGCTCGACAAGTCTTAACTAATCTTTTTACCGGTATCAGTGTCTCGGCGATTGTGAACGGTCACCCTACCCCCCGGATATCGATCAGACGGGGGTTACCCCAGGGAAGCCCCTTATCCATGTCACTTTTTGTTCTATCCTTAGACACCTTACTTCGCCATCTCACCATGCAATTACGTGGCTGGAATATATTGGGGGAAATTTTTGCAGTCCGTGCATACGCCGATGACGTCATGGTTTTAGTACGACATGCCGAGGACATACCGCGGCTTAAGGATACCTTGGATTCATTTTGTGGTCTTGCTGGTGCTCGCATTAATGATCGCAAATGCACGTTCCTGCCGTTGAGAGGCTTTGATCATGTCGTCATTCCTTGGGCGACGGTTGTCGATCGCCATAAGACCTTGGGGATCATAGTGGATCGTAATCCGATCAAAATGGCGGCACTAAATTGGCGTGAGGTTACGAGTCGTGTTCACGGGGCGATCCTTGAACATGACCGCCGTTCCCTTAGCCTCCTTCACAAGGCACGGGTTTTAGAGACCTATGTCTTCAGTAAAATATACTACGTTGCGCAGGTCTTCCCGCTTCCCGCGATGATGGCCCGCAGGCTGAAACAGCTGTCTAGTCGATTTCTGTGGCGCCGCCATGTCTTCCGTGTCCGGTATGAAGTTGTGGCCAGGCCTCGGAAGCTTGGAGGATTGGGTCTTTCAGATATCAAAGTGAAGACGTCCATCTTATTTGCCCGCCGCAATGTTTTAACCTGTACGCGGGCTCCGCATTCGGTCACCTCTCGTTTACTTTCCCGCCTCCGGCCGGCCAGTCTGACCCCTCCTGTTGATGTTGGACGGATTAATCCTAAATTGCGGCACATTCGTGAATACTTTGTACTTGTCGGTATTCTGGGTGCTGATATACTTTCTATGACGCATATTACTACCAACATGCTACAAATCCGTTGGGGTACAGCATGTTTCCCTTCTTCTGTTGAACTTGCTTCCCCGTCAACGTCATGTAAAACGGTCTGGTCTCATCTTAGTCTTCCCATTTTGCCGATGGAGATTGTTTCAACGTGGTATAAGGTCATTTACCGTCTGATACCTACTGGTGATCGTCTTTTTCGTATTGGCCTTCGTCCGACTGATCAGTGTGAGGAATGTCATCAAACTGACACCTTACTTCACAGGCTAGTTGCTTGCGGACGGGATCATTGACTCTGGGTCCGCCGTCAATTAGCTTTTCTTACTAGAGGGCCTGAAACCGCATTCCTAGACGACATCTTCTTACATCCGCAAATCTCTTATTTTCCTCAGACGAAAACGAACACGATTGTCTGGCTCTTGGGTTACTATGTCCACTACGTCATTGAAGGCGGTAATGACCCAGATCCCCGCGTTTTTCACCATTATTTGTCAACTGCGCATTGGAAATGGCAGCGGTTACCACAATACCGAACGCTTTTTGCGAATATGCTTTTTCTTGTGTTTAACCGTCAAGGTGTTGGTTAAGTTCCCCTGTGATTCCTGTTTCTTTCCTGAGCTTGAGTCCCCTCCCTTGTTGTATTTTTTCGTAATTTTTTTTCTCTTTTGCATGTATATATATACACCCAAAATTCATACGGGTGGGATAACGGGTTGGTCTTCCCCTTCAGAAGAAATGTTTTATTTGTGTTTCAACTAATTTGTTGATTTTCTTTTTGGAGCTAATATTAAATGATGATTTGACTATGGTTATCTGAATTCTCGTGAAATATACCAAGTCAATCTGATAATAAAAAAAAAGCGGTTCTAGGCGCTCAGTCCGAAACCGCGCGACTGCTACGGTCGCAGGTTCGAATCCTGCCTCGGACATGGATGTGTGTGATGTCCTTAGGTTAGTTAGGTTTAAGTAGTTCTAAGTTCTAGGGGACTTATGACCACAGATGTTAAGTCCCATAGCGCTCAGAGCCATTTGAACCATTTTGGACGCATGAGCTGTTAAGCTGACTGTGCTTTAATTCTCACACATGTCGAACCTTGCAGTTTTGGAAATTCTGTGCATGATGTTCTTCCGATAGTCCGATGGTATTCGTCAGTCTTATACATTCTACATACCAACGTTAATAGTCTTTTAGTTGTCACTTCCCCGAATAGCTTTAGAATTTATGGTGGAATGTTATCCATCCCTTCTAGATTACTTCATTTTAAGTCCTCCAGTGGTCTTCTAAATTCGGTTTATAATGCTAGATCTCTCGTATCTCTTTCCTGTCGACTCCTATCACATCAGACGAATCTTCCCCTTCATATAGGTCCTCAATGTACTCTTTCCTCCTATCCGCTCTCCTCAGCATTTAGCTATGGAAGACTGATTACACTCAGTGTTACCGCCCTTGCTTTTAATTTTACCGAAGATTGTTTTCACCTTTTTGTATGATAGGACAGTCCTTTCGACAATAATATCTTTTTTGAATTCTGCACATTTTTCATGCATCCATTTCGCCTACCTTCCCTACAATTTCCAATTTATTTCATTCCTAAGTGACTCATTTCTTCATTACCATGAACATTTTTGTACACCCCTCTTTCGTCGAAGTGTTTCTTCTGTAACCCATGGTTTCTTTGCAGTTATCTTCCTTTTACCTACTGTTCTGTCTCCACCTTCTGTGACTGCCCTTTTTGAGAGTCCATTCCTTTACCGGCACTGCTTGCTGAGCTATACATTATCACAGTATCGATAACGTCAGAGAACATGACAAGCATCTCTACATTACTTAGTATTTTCGTATCGCACTTCGTTGGGCATTTATTCTTCCTGGCTAGCTCTTAAATTTCAGTTTACTCTTCATAATCAGCAAATCACAATTTGTCTGTATGCACCCCCGGATACCGCTTACAATCCAATATCTGACTTTGGAATTTCTGCCCGATCATGATGTAATCTAACTAAAATCTTCCTGTATCTTCTCTTTCAAGTATACCACCCTCTCTTGTGATTCTTGGACAGAGTATTTGGTATTACCGTCTGAAATTCATTGCAGAACTCAATTCGTCTTTCACCTCCCTCATTCCTACAACCAAACGCCAATGCACACGTAACTTTTTGTTCTATAACCGCGTTCTAGTCCCCCATGACTATTAGATTTTCATCTGTCTTTGTATATTGAACTTTCCGTTCAATATTCTCACATACTTTTTCTATCTCTTCATCTTCTGCTTGCGACTTCTGCATGTATATCTGAACTACTACTGCCGGTTTGGCTCGCTGTCGATTCTCACGAGAACAACCATATCGCTAAACTGTTCACCCTACCTATTCATTTATAACAAATCGTAATCCCGTTTACCATTTTCTGCTGTCGTTGAACACGCCTATACGCGTGTGAACAGAAATACTTGTCTTCCTACCATGTCACTTCACTGATCACCACTATATCTGGATTGAGCCTTAGCATTTCCCTTTTCGGATTTCCTATCTTCCTTATCACGTTCAAACTTATGATATTTCGTGCCCGACACGTAGACCGTTATCCTTTCATTGGTTGTTGAATCTTTTCCTCGTGGTCCCCTCCCGGAGATCCGAATGGGTGACTAGTCCGAAATCTTTTGTCAATGGAGAGATCATCATGACATTTTTTCGATAGAGGTCACGTGCCTTTAGTTTCCATTGCCCTCTGCATCCTCATGCCTTTGATAACTGTTGATTCCTTCGCTTTTTAGGGCAGTGCCACATCCAAGGGGCAAGCCAGTGCCCTGAGCCTATGTCCGCTCGTCCGCCGTCTTTGACAAGGCCGTTGGTAGCGTGGGAGTAACTTCTAACCCCGAAAGTCTTCGACCGCGACTGCTGACGATCTTTATTCAGAGTTTAAGCAATGGCGGAGTTCGGCCCTGGGCCCTAGTTTGTTTTGATACTTATCAAAGACGCTACATTAAAAAAAAAATCTTACAAATTGCTACCCCAAGAAGAAGAAAACAAAACAGGAGTGAGACCTACATTGCTTCCGCCACTGAAAATATAAAAAGAAAGTCACATCTCCTGTCGTTGCCTGCAGAAACTTTATTTTTTTATTAGTGGAAGAAAGATCAAACGAAGAGGGCCACAAAAGTGAAATAAACAGTAACAATAGACCAGCAAAGGGAGCATGACGAGAACACATACACGGGCCGGTTAACTCAGCCGATACCTTGAGGACAAAATGTAAGATTCAACATATTGGCGAATAAGCCTCGATACCGTGGCAGGGGCAAACAATTCCACTATGCCATGGCCACATATTGTTGGAAGTTGAGAGGGCCCCTATCGATCTCTTCATCTATAATGTAACGAACTTAGTGACGTAGCAACCATGCAATGTTATTTCACTTCGCCCTTGGAAAATAGGAGTAATCTGGACGCAATAGGATATCAGCTGAGAGGATGTCTCATGGGATGGATTTAGAAACGCTAATTTTTTTTAAGCCATTGCCATTTCGCTTCTTGACCATGACAGGTGAGTCTAACTTGTAGCGTTGTATTGAGGGACAGCGACTGCGCTGATCGAATGGTTCAAATGGCTCTGAGCACTGTGGGGCTTAACATTTGAGGTTATCAGTCCCCTAGACTTAGAACTACTTAAACCTAATTAACCTAAGGACATCACACAACACCCAGTCATCACGAGGCAGAGAAAAGGACATAACACACATCCATGCCCGGGGAGGATTCGAACCTACGTCCGTAGCAGCAGCGCCTAGAACCTCTCGGTCACAAAGGCCGGCTTGCACTAAACCCAATACGAAATAGGCGCTCACTGGCATGTAGCAGATAGTGTACGACTTGATACTGCGGCAACGCAGCCGCCACTGGTAGAACAGGAAGGCTAAGATGAAACCACTCCTTCCTCCAAGAAGATTGCGGTGTGCCCGTTCAACCGACGCCGTACAGTGAATCCCTCTCCCTCGCATTAACAAAAATGTGGTATTGACATGCTGCCTCTGAAGAATGTCAGTTCCAAAATTACTGACAGAAATATAAATTTCACGGACATATTTTAACTGGAAATTCACTCGACTGTCATCGACAGGGAGATCAAGTCTGCCCGGCTGCAGTCAGTAAAATATCCGATACGTGAGTGTTGCGTGAGAGAGAGTCAGCACGGTGCGCAGAACAAATAACACAGACGCTCTCCTATAAGTCTCGGAAAGTCCCGAACCCCAGAGAGGACTTGCAAGCGCAACCACCTCGTATCGCAATAGAAAAAAGTGATGCTTCAGTAAAAAACGACTAGGCAGCTATTTTAATCTCCCAATCATCAGCGCCGGAAGAGGAGACACCTGAGGGATGTAATATGTTAATATGTTTTGCACAAAACTTGATATATCTAGAATCCGAACTTTCTGAAGCGAACTTTCTGTAACCGAATTTCAATTAAGCGTAGCTATTTGGAGTCGAGAGCGCTCACTTATGATTCCCAAAGATATATAGGTATTGGCCACTGTCGGCTGCGAAATGACAGCATTATCAAAACCCCGCAATCTCATCAATCGACGTTGGCCTTCGTTCATGCGGTCACCAGATAGAAGGCAAAAAGACAGCCCACGTAGACTTGAGTAATGTGATCTCAGCGGGGGAACAGAAAAACACAATCACATCATATGCGATGTGCACACCGAGATTGCCTCGCCTAAGAGTATCCATCCTGTGAACTAAGCGACGATTCTTCGATTCTTCGAAGAAAGGACTCAAGTAACAGAACTAACAAAGGCACTGAAGAAAACTCCTACGGACGGTAATCTGCCAGTGACAGTTACCGAGGTCTGGATACCCGTAAACACATTATACAAGACTGTGCGCACGTTGGCTGTAAACCCAACGTCTTACAGTATTTGCAAGAAGAAGCCATCGCTGACCCAGCCGAACGCTTTGTCGGAAACAAAAAATGTCAGACCAGAAACAGATGTAACAGCGGCTACCGATAAGACATCAAGACATTCAGCGAGCGGGGTCAGAATATTATGACCGGGAACACAACTTTGACAGTCAGCAACTATTTCCCCAAGCAACGCTGACGGTAGGCTTTTCTCCGCCCTCGCCACTGTCTTACAATAAAATTTAATAAGGTAAACGGACGAAGTTTATCATCTGCTGCCTGATCAGATTTTTTTGGAATTAACACAATTTTGCCAACTTTAAGCGAGCAGGGCAAAAAACCTCATCTCAACACTTCGTTCAGAATCAATCTGAAAGTAGTACCCAACAAAGGCCAAAAAAGGACATAAAACTCATTAGGCAGACCATTCAACCCTTGCGACTTACGAGAAGGCGATCTGGCGATAAGGTCGTAGACATGGCCTTATTGAACAGCTTCTAAAAACGCAGTATATTAAGTCAACGATCCAGAGTCTGAACGAATAAATCTGATGACGTATCGACAGTAGCAGGTACCTAATACAGCCCAACACAGAACTGATGTAGAGGATGCAGTGGTGCACGCATGTCGACTAAAAATCTGATGTCGAGTCACATGATAAAAAGAAGACAATTCATCCGTTACCACGGAACGTGGTTTGAATTGCATCCTTAACCCTTTCATTTGACTCTGCTTCAACCTGCACGCCTGTGTATGCAGTCCGTAACGGAGCCTGATGAGTACTTTCATGTACGTCACGTAAGGGAAAGTAGTAAAATTCTTGCAGTCTTCGAAATTCCCGCACTCTTTAAACGCAGAATCGTATCAACGTTTGTCTGATCCTCTCCTTTGCTAGTTGAACCTACGATTCCAAAACAGAGGCGTATCGCTGAGTCGAATTCCGGACCACCTGATCGAGAGAACGATACTCCAAGGGCGCCATATACAGCATCCAAAGCTATCGAAACAGTTTCACTGACTGTAGGGAGTGATTTAAAATAAGAGTCATTTCACAGTGGTAAGTGAAGCTGGCGGGGATAACATCGATAGCCAAAATCCTATCTCACATCCTATGAGCTAAACAAAATATGTCCAGCCCCCTGCTTGAAGTAGCAAGAGTCAGATATTTACAAGCCCAAACATCGTGAAGTTTCAAGGAGGAACTAAAAAATGGTTCAAATGGCTCCGAGCACTTTGGGACTTAACATCTGAGGTCATCAGTCCCCTAGAACTTAGAACCAACCTAAGGACATCACACACATCCATGTCCGAGGCAGGATTCCATCCTGCGACCGTAGCAGCAGTGCTATTCCAGACTGAAGTGCCTAGAACCGCACGGTCAATGCGGCCGGCGAGCGAACTCAAACTTACTGTTCCCAACAGAAATTGAAATTGACAGAGTGATCTACACAGTTAAAAATATCCTCCACATTTTTCCGTAACAAATAAACGACGCTTTCTTAGGAAATAGGAAGCGATCCAAAGTGCGTTCGCTACCGGGCGGTGCATAAAAGGAGAATCAAGGTCAGATTATTCTATTCCTATTCCTCTATCATTTTCAAGAACTTGAATCTCTTCAATGCGAATGGCCTCCCTAAAGAACAAGGCAGTCCCCATGGAACATTCTGGAGACATATTAAACACAGTGTAACACAGGAAGAGAATAGCGAATAAATTGAACTTCTTGTAGGAATACGACGTCCACTCAGCAGCCATAGATAAACTGACTCAACAAAGCACACTGTATGTCCGGTTGCACCCTCTTAATATTCAAAGGAAGAAACCTTAACAACAAGAAATTAAATTCGAGCTGATGACCTGATGACCAACTCAATTACGTAACCAGTGTGCGTCAAGGTGCATTTCTGAGTCCAGTGATGAGTCAGGGGTTGGAGGGCTCCCACACAAGCCTCTGGAATCTTTATGCTTCTTCTTTTTACGACCCACCGCCCGCTCAGTTTGGATGTGTTGTTTACACCGACTGCGTGACAGTACAGCGTCCGCAGTCAGGGACCTAATTAGGTGGCAACGAGCCGCAGAGGCCCACTCTGTAGAATGGGATCCTACCAATCCAGATCGACTTACTGGAGAGGAGTCAGGCCACACAACAGTTGGTTAGACTGGTAGGATCTCACGGCCACCAATCACTTGCACTGGAATAAGAACAGTTGGTCGTTCCGACGAGACCTGACTGGGTGACGTCAAACGAAAAGGCAATTTTAGGGGCGTCTCAGTTTCCTGCTGTTGAATCACTGGAACATCAGAAGGCTGAACGACTTCCCCGCCATTAAGTGGTCCTGGAGGAGTTACCTCAACAGCGGGAGGAATACTAAGAGAAATACTAGAGACCTCAACAGTTGTTTCCTCACCGTCAACCCCATCAGGGATGGAGGACTCAGCATCAGCACTACAAGATACATCAAGCGACAAACTTACTTCAGGGAGGGTGGTGACGAGTAAACGTATGTGACTCCTCAGCATTCTGTGTACGACGTCTCTTATGTTGCACTGCGGACCATTCCGGCTTGGCGATAACAATTTCAAGAGCGTCCTGTGAGGATGAAGGCAGAAAATCGGATGGAGTAAGCGGCGCAGTCCTCTGTTGCTCCATTGCACGCGGGAAAGACGTGGCACCAGTCTTGTGAGTAGCAGAAACGAGACCAGCTAACGTCAATTTACGACGCTGCTCAGATGAGGAGTACAGTACAAATACCCGCCGCAGGCACTTAGATCTAAGGTAGCCACTTTCAGCGCACAGAAAGTATGTCGCCATTTTCAAACTATACGGTATATGAATGCGATAACCTCAAAAACCTGTAGATGAGAAAGAAAATTCTATTTGACTACAAACAACGCTGAACGTATTCAACTGTAACATTGGAACAGACACTGAGTTCATTCGTGTCATAGATCCCTCACATCACAATAAGAGAGCAACACGTCCTTATGTAAACTGTAGTATGTTTCTGGTTTGAGAATGGCCACTCGAGCATTTATATAATCGAGTTCCGTGTTAGCGAGAAGCAACACACTAACTGAACAGCACGATGCTTAAAGGGAACTTGAGAAACAAGACGCAAAAGCCACGTGCCTGCTTGTAGTGGATCAAAAAACATAAAAAAGACACAGTTATCAAAATCAAAATGTGCTTCGGATGTTACATGAATTGTATCAACGGGCCTATCAAGAATTTCCAAAGATCCGGGCTGCACGGAACGCGTGGAAACTGAAGCTGGCTGTACCTTTTCTTGGAACACACTTGGAACACATGGTGGACATTACGGGTGGTTCTATGCCGCTGCCAAAGGACACACGCAACAACTAACGCCACAGAAGAAACAACTACGTGACACACACGAAGACGCAAACGACACTGAGGAAACGTTGTCCAGGCGCGCTTCATGCTGCGGTGAGAAGATAATCTAACAATTTCTCCGCTCGGCGCTCTAGGTGGAAGTACCAACATCGACCACACGATATCTAAAACGATCAAAGAAGGGCAACTCGTTTTGCATTATCCCGAAATAGGGGCGAGTGTCAGGGATATGGTAAATGAACTGTGGTGGCAATTTCAGGTGTTTATCGATGCAGCGAGAGCTTTCCACCAATTTTCAGTCACAAACTTTCTCCTCTGAATGTGAAAATATTTTACTATCGCCGACCTACATAAGGAGAAATAATCATCGTAATAAAATTAAAAAAAAAAGAAAACTTAGCTGGTACAAAAAGTTTTAATTGTTCATTTTTCCCACACGGCGTTAGAGAGGAAAGGTAGAGTCTGAAAGTGATGTTCGAAGAACCATTTGCTAGGACTTAAGTGTGAATTACACAGTATTATGTAGATGTAGATAAATAACCAGCGTCAACAGCGTCAAAGCAGCGCTGAAGGTTTTTTTTTCCACGCCATTGCCTAAAGAAGAAAGAAAAATATCATAGTTCGCAAAGTGCAAGTGATTAATATATTCGTCTGTGAATCAGATGAGTGATTAGCACACAACGTGGGGCAAAAATGTTTAAAGGACAAACACCAAATCTCCAAAGACAGTACACTGATGTGTCCTGCAGGAGGTGAGATCTAGTTGACCTTCCATCTAAGGACTCCACACTGTGCTTTAAGTGTCACATATGGCGGCGTGAGATCTGCTAGAACTTGTATTAATTCCCATCACAATAATACTTTCATTATATACAAATGAGAAATATGTAGGAATGTTTCGCCAACTGAAGTACTACATTCGACTTTTATCAGAATTGTCATCTCGTTCCGCTGTAAAAACCATATTTCCCCAGTACTGAGGCAAGACGTCATCTTTAATTAGTTAGAAAATTTGTCGAGAAAGGGTGAATATATAAAACAAAATTATGAAATTATGTTGAGTAGAATAAAACTCCGTTACATTAATAAAAAAATTAATAAAAAAGAAAAGAAATTGCAACTACCTCAGAAAATGAAATACTTGAAAATGGTTAACTGTTAACATCGTAAACTTGCCAAGATTTTCCCTAAATATGTTATCTACAACTGAGTTGATAGAAATTATAGGCAGATTGTAATGGATGACAGCAAGGTTTTCCTTCAAAGAGAAAAACAATCCAAAATCGAATGATGTGACTAATATGGAAGTACGAAATCTGTGAACAAGTGTAACACCATTAACAAGTGCTATTTCGTTTCACTTCTACAACTCGCGACAGTAACTATTTTGCCTGCCAATATACGTTCATGTTTTGCAGTTGCAGGTAATTACAAAGCAAGTCCAACGACACTGTGTACACATAAATCCTATGGATTTATGTTACTGCAGGAGATCCTAATTTACGGCACAGTCTCGTTAACACAACGAATGACGGATAAGCAACATTGAGTTGTTAGCTCTATAGCTCTATCACTACATCAAATAGGGTCACAATAATGCAGTTATATCCCACTGAAATACAGTTTTGAATAAGACGTGGGCTGTAATTTGTATGCGCTAATTACGGATTTGATGCTCACGAACATAGGAGAAATGGGCTTTCAGAAATTCAGTAGTGGATAGTAATGGATACTGGGACCCTGCCAATTTTTTATTTTTATTTATTTATTTATTGTTCCGTGGGACCAAATTAAGGAGAAGTCTCCATGGTCATGGAACGAGTAAATACATGAAATTATAACACGACAGTAGAAACAGATAAAATGAAATACAAGAAACGTATTCAGGCGATAATTCATAAATTTAAATAAAGAAAATCAACAATGTAACACTGGAATTTGCTTAATTTTTCAGCTCTTCGAGGAGATCCTCGACAGAGTAGAAGGAGTGAGTCATGGGGAAACTCTTCAGTTTGGACTTAAAGCGTTTGGACTACTGCTAAGATTTCTGAGTTCTTGTGGTAGCTTATTGAAAATGGGTACAGCAGAATAGTGCACTCCTTTCTGCACAAGAGCCAAGGAAGTGCATTCCACATGCAGATTCTGCCTAGTATTAACTCTTAAGAATAAGCTAACATTGCTAACAAAAAACGACATTAAAGAAAATATATACTGTGAGGGTAATGTCAGAATTCCCAGACTATTGAATAGAGGTCGACAAGAGGTTCTCGAACATATAGCTCGAACATCCAGTTTTTGAGCCAAAAATACCCTTTTTGAGTCAGAAGAATTACCCCAAAAAATAATACCATATGACATAAGCGTATGAAAATATGTGAAGTAGACTACTTTTCGTGTTGAACTGTTACTTATGTCAGATACTGTTCTAATGGTAAATAAAGCAGTATTTAGTTTCTGAACAAGATAATGGGTTTTCCACTATCCGAACGCCCAGGAACTTGAACTGTTCCGCCTCGCTTATAATATGCCCATTCTGTCTGATCAAAATATCAGTTCTTGTTGAATTGTGAGTTAGAAACTGTAAAAACTGAGTCTTACTGTGATTTAGCATCAAATTATTTTCCACAAGCCACAAACTTATTTCATGAACTACATTATTTGATAATGTTTCAATATTACACACAAGATCCTTCACTACCATGTTGGTGTCATCAGCAAACAGAAATATTTTTGAATCATCGACCCTTGGGGAACGCCCCACTTAACAGTGCCCCATTGGGACTGAACATCACTACCACTATCAATATTGCGGAGAGTTACCTTCTGCTTTCTGTTCTTAAAGTAAGAGGCGAACCAATTGTAAGCTACTCCCCTTACTCCATAATGGTCCAACTTCTGCATTAATATTTTGTGGTCAAGACAGTCAAAAGCCTTCGTTAAATCAAAGAAAACACATAGCGTTCGCAACCTTTTATTGAATCCGTCCAAAACCTCACTGAGAAAAGAGTATATAGCATTTTCAGTTGTTAAACCATTTCTAAAACCAAACTGTACGTTTGGCAGCAAATTATGTGAATTTAAATGCTCCAGCAACCTTGTATATAGAACCTTCTCGATAACTTTAGCAAACACCGACGGCATAGAAATAGGTCTATAATTGTCAACATTATCCCTGTCTCCCTTTTTATAAACTGGCTTCACTACCGAGTACTTTAATCGGTCAGGAAACCGACCACTCCTAAAGGAAAAGTTACAGATGTGGCTAAGTACTGGGCTAACTTACATAGAACAATACTTCAGTATTCTGCTAGATACCCCGTCATATCCATGAGAGTTCTTGGTCTTTAGTGATTTAATTATTAACTCAATCTCCCTCTTGTCAGTATCATGGAGGAGAATTTCAGGTAAGTCAATTGACTCAATTGGGATACTGTTTTACACATACATGGCTACTCCCCCACACCGCAAAGAGCTCCTAGGAAAGCTGCCAGCCAACCTGTATTGTGGTAAAGGAAGCCTCTGAATTATCTCCTTGTTTAAGAAGTGTTCAGCCTATACAAATCAATGCATGTGGCACTCTGGAGGGTACTTGAGCATGTACTGCAACGTGAACGGGCGGGACGGCGATAGTTATTTGTACATAGGGGCACCCTAAGCGTAGTCACTTCGATACTAAAATGTGTGTGTCGTTGCCAATATTAGATGTTAGGAATCTTCATTGAATAACAGTGAATACGACAACGAAACATGCTCATAGAAACTGTGCAGTGACGTCACAACACCTGAAATCATGTGGTGCGAACGCGTTTGCCGTAAACTATTAGGGGCACCGGAAAACAATGTCATTTCCGCACATGTCGATATTCGTTTGTCATTTTTCAGCTCTGTCTACTTTAAAGTCTCGCCAAAGATATTTCAAGAAGTTTCACCCTGAAAGCGACTTGTTTACACGTTAATAATTAAATTTGTAATTTGTTTTCAGTTTTTGGTGAAATGACCAGCCAAATACTAGAAGAGGTGCATATTCGGCATAGTTTGCCTTCTGAATTTCGCAAGGGTAGTTAGGAAACAGTTACTTCCAATTATTAATTTGCGACGTTTATCTATGTGAATTAGACGTTTGTAAATGCTAAAAATGATTTTTTAAGTTCACATCCGGCAATTCGGATCTTTCCGACTCAGAAAGAACAGCAACTTTGGAAAATGACATGTTAAGGACGGAAGTGGAAGTTAAACCGTGCCAGACAATCGAGGAACTGGCAGACACTTTTAACCAACATTGGTCGACCATCCAAGAACGTTGGAGCAGATTGATGTATTCGCGGGGTCGTTCATTTTGAACAAACTGTGAACGCAGGTCTTTGCTGTGGACAGCTAGATCGAGTAAATCAGTCTACAATTGAAGTGTGCCCAGCGATTGTCAACAGGAAAGGCATTATTCTGCAACACGATAATGCAAGACCGCACTGCACAAAACGAACCCAAAATATTCTCCTAATATTGCACCATCGGATTTCCGTTAAATCCTGTGGCTACAACAGCTTCTAAGAGGCAAAATTTAAAAATATGAGTAATGTGTATGATGCCATCTCCAGAGATTGCGCTCAAAAACCAGTTTTTATCGACCCAGCGTTGAATATTTGCAATGTAATTGGAAAACGATTGTTGCTGACGAGGGTAATTGCATCGTTAATTGAAAATGAAAACTTATTATTAATTTGTTTCCTTAAATTTAAAGTAAAAGTTGACACCACTTTCAGGTCCCACTAATATCAGAATCTCGATGACGTAAACATCCAGAAAATCCAAAACCCACATATAACCCGCAATATACAATTACACTGTCATCATATATGCGACAAAAATGCAGTTATGAAAGAGAGTATTGACCACAGCTGATCAACGGAAACCTGGTGCCTGATTTGGCAAAATGAATGTCCAAAGTTTTGAGGACGTAGATGTCAGAGTGAAGAGATCCATACCATTTGCACTATAAACTAAAGCAATAATAAAAATAAACAACTAAAAATCGCGCCTTAAGAAAGGCGAATGGATATATTTTTACGTGCTATTTTCTTCACGTTTCTTTCTCCTCTCCAAGAAGCGGAGCTGGCTGTTTTACATCCAGTTCATTACAGAGTAGTTCTAAATCTGTTCCGAATGTTGTTGACTTAGCATCAGAATTAGGAGAATAGAGCATTTCCAGGGATAAACAAAACGTCACGTAAGACACGTAATTAACGACGTTAGGTTTTTGGCAAAGTGCTATCTAAAGCTGACGCTGGTCCTAATCTGTGGAGGATCACATGAATTGAAAAACTGACGTTTTTCTTTGTTTTTATTGTATAGTTCTGTCAGCCTAATATACTTTGTTGATTCTTTATCCCGGTTAATCCATACATGTCATAAAAAGTATGTATGTGTTACATCTTCTCCTAAACCACACTATAGTTTTCTACGAAACTTTGTACGCAGATCACTTACTGTCTGTAAAGAAGCGCTGTGCGGTAAGAACCACCTTCCTATCAAAGGGCAGGGGTAAAAAGGCAGTTTACTCTATGATCCGTAAATATCGATATTCATTCATTATTTGAGAATGAGAGCAGTTAATGACTTGCAACCATCTTTACACGTAATTTCAAACCTTTACGACACTTTTCAATCTCCAAAAAGTTATTAAAGGAGAAAAGTTCATCTCTTACAACATTTTTGACATCATAAACATTGAGCTGCCTGGAAATGAAATTTCAGGACGAAATTCAACAGATATACAGGTGAAATATGTGTATAGCAACATGTAAAATATATTAAACGTATGTGAAATATACGTGGAAAATGTCTACATGGGCAGAGCTGTGGGTGAAAAGCTCATCCTGGAAAGATTTCTATCAAACTTTGTTCACATATTAGTTATGCTCTGGAAAGAAATACTGTTGTGGGAAGAACCACCAGCCCCCTGTTGTGGGTGGGGTGATATCTTGAAGAGTGAAGAGAGGAGGAGGAGGAGGAGGAGGAATAGGAGATAGGGAGAGAGGAGAATATGGACAGAGAGAGGGGGAGAGAAAAATAGACAGAGAGAGGGGAGGAGGAGATGGACATATAGATGGGTAGGGAGAGATGCACAGAGGGGCAGAATGACATGGACAGAGAGCGGGAGTGGGGGAGGTTGACAAAGCCTGGGGGTGGAGGATATAGACAGAGAGAGGGAAAGGAGGAGATAGAGGGATAGACAGAGAGAGGGAAAAGAGGAGATAGAGAG
This sequence comes from Schistocerca gregaria, assembly GCF_023897955.1. NCBI lineage: Eukaryota > Metazoa > Arthropoda > Insecta > Orthoptera > Acrididae > Schistocerca > Schistocerca gregaria. The sequence goes on along the minus strand of NC_064925.1, from coordinate 223,480,957 downwards.
GGGGAAAGAGGAGATGGACTGAATACATGGAATGAATACATACCTGGGCATCACTGGTTAATCAGTTATGTTTTATACTTCGTAATGTACATGGACCAATGTCCAATTTGTATAATTATGTACAATAATTATATCTGGTGAAATGGACTTCACCTGAAACCAAATAAAATGAAAAATAAAGTAAAATAAAAACTGATGAGAAAAAAAGGAAAAAGATGCACTGTGTCAATGGAGCTTCGTTACGATAATGTTGAGTGTATGGGACCAAACTACTGAGGTCATTGGTCCCTAGGCTTATACACACAATTAAACAAACTTAAACTAACTTATGCTAAGGACAACACACACACGCATGCCCGAGGCAGTACTCGAACCTCCGACCAGGGGAGCCGAGCGAACCGTGGCAAGACCGCTGAGACGGAGAGGCTACCCCGCGCAATGATAAATCTTGTCAAGATATTTTTTCTCATTTATCTGTCTCGGGCGTTGAACCTGTGGCTGCGCTTTGTATTATTACAATGACCAGTCCTTTTTTTTTTGGGGGGGGGGGGGAGGGAGAATTGTGTTATCATTCTCTTGACTAGTTCGACGCAGCCCACTGTGAATTCCTCTCTTGTATCAACCTCTTCAACTCAGAGTGTCAACTGCAGATAATGTCGTCAGTTATTTGTTGAACGTATTCCAATCTCTGCCACTATAATTTGTACCCTCTACAGCTCCCTCCAGTACCATGATCACTATTCATTGATGTCGTAATAAATGCCCTAACATCCTGCTCCCTTCTTCATCTACTATTGAGCAGAACCTCTCCATTTCTAATCAGGCTGCTTGATTTTGAACATGTTTCCACAGCACCACATATCAGGTGATTCGATTCCGTTCCTTTCCGGTTTTTCCATAGGCCTTGTCTGTCTTCCACACAATACTGTGCTCCAAACTTAGATTCAGAAATTTCTTCCTCAGTTGAAGGTGATTACATAATGAAGTCGTTTGGTCACGAACACAGTCTTCGCCTCCGTTACTCTGCTTTTTATGTCCCCCTTGCCTCTTTCGTCGTGTGTCAATTTACTTCCAAAGTAGCAGTAGTCCCCAGTTTTTATGTTTAGTTTATCACTAACCTCATTTCTGCTAGTCTTCGTTACTGCATTTTTCTTAAGTAGTCTCTCCATCCACAGTGGGTACTCATCAGGCTGCTCATTCCATTCAGCAGGTCCTACAATTATTTCTCACTTTCCGAGGAAATAGCAATGTCATCAATGAATCTAATAATTGCTAGTCTTTCAGCCTGAATTTTAATCCCACTCTTGAACCTTTCTTTTAATTTCGCTATTGCTTCTTAGATACATAGATTTAACAGTACCGGCGAAATACTACGTCCTTATCTTAAACGGTTTCTAATCCCAGCACTTCGTTCTAGCTCTGCCATTCGTATTTCTAGCTCTTGGTAAGTATTTTGTTTTAAATATTTACAAGTTGTGTCAATAAAAATGATAAGTTCAAATGTTATATTGTCCATATACATATTTTGTGCTTTATTGAAACATCTTGTATCCGAAAGAGAAAGTCTCATGGCTAGTTATTAGTTCAGTAACTCACCAAACTAACCTTAAAGCGTTTTTGTACTACACCGTACTGTTGTGGCTTGCAAATTAAAGTTATATCGCTAAAAAGTAATCCCGAAAATCTCTAGTTCAAAAGTAACAGAGAATCGGAATGAATCGGCAGCGAATCGCGATTCGTAATCACAGCATCGGTGCATGCAGAACTGGTGGCGCCACGTGCAGAGAGTTTACCACTACTACACGCACTGCGTCGCAGTAATACGTGCACACACAAGCGGTTAGCCACAGCCAAACAAAACTGTCGAGCCAGCGTTTGCCTGGGTAGCATAACGAGCAGGCGCCACCTGGCCACTCTGCATGTTGTGTCGTGTTGGGTGTTCCGGGGCTGCGGCAGCGATGCCGGAACGAGTGCGCGCGAACAAAACAGATGCGCATATATCGGTACTACCGCCAGTGTGATTACGGGTAAAGAAACAGTCTGGAAAATTGTGATGAATATGGTACAATCCTAACGAAAGTTGGGGTGGAATTGATTTCTTCGCCACACTACTTCACATTAGTTTCTTAAGCATTAATGACATTCTGATCACCTTCACATTTTTGTTGAGTACTAGAGTCTCTACCGAAGGAATGGACACGACTGCACTTTCTTACTTATTTAATCTTATACTTTCTCTTCCCATCTCTATAACGTTGCTCTCAATAGTGGAATTAGTGGGTGGTTTTGAATGTGGTTTTGTGAGTTGAGCAGCTATAATGCAAAAATACATGTTTTACTGAAGCTTTTGAAACCTGGTAGTCAAGGGAAGGCAGGATTCGGTTACGATTGTAGACAGGGCCGTAATCAGTTACTATTGGTTGCCTTTTACAGTTACACACAATTTGTTTTAAACCAGTAATTCCAAACTCAACAATAAATTAAAAAACTCACACGTTATTAATGAAGGAATAAACAACTGTGTGAATAATAGTGTTTTCAATGAGTCACAATCTAGCAAATCACCACTAAATGCAGATACAGCAGATAATGTTTTAAAATCAAGCCACTGTGGTCTGGGCAGAAGGCCTTAAACGCCAGGAATGGCAATAAATTAAGGACCGTTTAAAACTCGTTGCAACTTACAAATTACAGGTATTAAAATATTAAAGCTAAGTCGCCACAAACGCAGCAGAAGGAATCAGACGCCAGGAATAGCAGTAAATAAGGTTTTAAGGCTTACTGCTAGAATACAAATACCAAATTGGAATTTTAAGGCAACTGACCACAATCACGGCTCAGGGCCTTACACGCCAGGAAGAGAAAGTTTATACAAAATGGCTCTGAGCACTACGGGACTTAACATCTGAGGTCATCAGTCCCCTAGAACTTAGAGCTACTTAAACCTAACTACCGTAAGGACATCACACACATCCATGCCCGAGGCAGGATTCGAACCTGCGACCGTAGCGGTCCCGCGGTTCCAGACTGAAGCGCCTAGAACCGCTCGGCTACCAGCGGCCGGCGAAGTTTATACAGCCCTATCCTTACAGTATGATACACTATTCGTTTTAGACACACTGGTCAGGCCACCTTCTTAGCTGTATGGTCAGGCAGTGGACTCAGATTTGATTCCTTGACGAGCTGGAGACGTTCTCTGCTCAGGGATCGGGTGCTGTGCTGTCTTCATCATCATAAACACGCAAGTCGCCCAATGTGGCGTCAACTGAAAAAAACTTACAATTCGGTGTCCGAATTTCCCCAAGTGAGGACACCCAGCCATCAGTGCCATAAGATAATCACCACCACCACCACCATCATCATCATCATCATTGTCGTCATCATCAGTGTTCAGGGGCAGTAATAAATACACGTGACATTAATATGGCAATGTACTGTTTCAAGGTTAAGTGTTTCATCTTGTTCAAGTTATAATAAAGTGATCCAATATTATACATGTGTAATAGCATCAACACAACATCCTCCCAAAGTACATCTAAGAACCCACCACTATGTAAACGAATGTTATTTCGTACAGCACAACACCAACTGCGTTCAATATCGAACAGTGTACTCTTGTAAGGGGCTGAGTAATATTTTGTCAGCTAACCTCACTAATACTATCAGTGCACTGTAGGCGCAATTACTTAATTGAGAGAATATAGTTTGTAGGAGAGTTGTAGGTATTTGTCTTTCAGAGAGGTAAGGTTGCGGTACTTGATAATACTTTCTATATCCACTTTTTAGTAAGTCTTGGTTTTGGCTGGCAACTCGACAGAAAACATTTAAAATTGGAGGTACAACACTATAGGAAGATTTAAACACAGAACCAAGTGTTATTTCTATTTGAAAGAAAAACTGTGAAGCTGCTCATTGTTAATAAGACTGAAATTTCTTAAATTCTACATTTTCATTACTGTGAGTATCTTGGAAACATGTATTTACATTGTCATCATCATCATCAAATGGCTCTGAGCACTGTGGAACTTAACATTCATCATCATCATCATCATCATCATCATCATCACCATCATCATCACTGTTATTATTATTATTACTATTATTATTATTATTACTGTTTTCTATATTACTCTCAGCAGTATGTGTTCACTGAGGATTTGGTTATAAGTAAGAAAGGCCCTAAAGACCATGACCTTAACATCTGAAATAAATTCATAGATAAATCAATAAAATAAAGAGATAAATAGTTTTGAAATTTCACTAGAAATGAATCTGAGTGCATTTGCTACTAGTTAGTATACTTTACATATTGGCTTTCTTACGACTGATCCTGAACCGATTCATCTACCTGTGTGGCGGGCCAATAAATGTCTACGAATAAACTACATTGTTTTTCAAAAAAAATAGTCCCAGAAATAGACTCCACGAGTCAAATGATAGTCATAGTTAGGCCTTTTGTTTATTTTTTGAAGAGAGGAATGTCATTATGCATGAATAAAACAAAGCTATAGATGTGGAACACTGCAACTCTAATGAATAAAGCTTTCCAAAACTAAATTGAACCAGCGACTTTTTGTGATGGTAGAATTTTTATTTTACCATTACCGGCAATTACCATTGGCAAAATACGAAGGAACACAGTTTATACTGATTCTGTACAACATTGTGTGAGCCATGGCAAGACAGAAAAAAAATCGAAACTAGTAAGCATTGCATATACTGAGGTATCGGAAATTATTTACAGCTCTTGCGGCGGTGTGGGGTTCGAGGAACTCGTTCCGCGATTTATTTCATGTCCACCTACTTCAGTGTAGCGTCCATTCACCACCCGTTGCTCTATGTAGACGATGAGAAAAGCAGCGCCGAAGAAAACCACCGTCCATACTTACGATTACAAAGTCCGCGTAACTCCAGTAACAAGATAAACCTGTAAATCTCAATTAATAACGGGCAAAGTGGGTGCTTCCTCCCTTCATTTAAAATGTTTGTTTGTAGATACTGATGTTTTATTACGGTCCTTTTCATTTATTGTGTCACCAAGTCCACGTTTCCGTTGGTGGTACATCTACTACTCGTTCGTGCAGCTTATGTCACACGTAACACAGCCAGAAATGTGCTATTTCCAACCCGAAATATTACGAGATTCACACAGGCAACACACTGTTACAAAACGAGTTCATATTCGGTCTTTTTCAGTGGATTCTTAGAAAGAATATGCTCGCCAAAATGTTCTGTACATGAATACGGAACACGCCACGCAGAATATTCACAAAGGCCGATAGTTTCACACGTGGTTTATTCTGCAACAAAAATTCCAAAACCTGTCAAAGCTTCACCGAAATGTCCGTAATTACATCTGCTAGCACGGCGATATAAACCGAGCGCGATTTAACTGCCATTTCTTCATCTTAGAGATAATTTTTTTGGACACATTTAACATGACCTTCTCGTCCGACAGTGAGTCCACGACAGACTCAGTGCCGTCGCTCACAGCTCATATAACTCATTCAATTACGCAGGAAAGACTTTTCTCTCATTGGTTGATCAAAACGATCATCCAATCAGATTAACCTTTCATGATCAATTTCGCGCGCAAACAGCTTTACTGAAATCAGCATTCGCAGATGCATCTACGTCATTTCATATTGCAAAATTTCACAAAATATTCCATAAAACGAAACGAAACGAAAATCAAAAGAAAAATATGTTTGAGATATACTTTGGAACTAAGTATCATCTTACTATCCTTCTGGCTGCCTTATTACAAAAGCAAACGCTCCTGGACATACGTCATCCACCAGTTAGGGGGATCCACCGTCTTCAGGACATCCTGGTTACGTAACACTTGCTGGTTACGGATGGTGTAATACATTGTAAAATTGAAATTTGACGTATGTCCTCACATAAACACTCACATTCACTCTCATCTACTCCCATCGTAATACAAAATATAAATATCAACTTCGAAATTATTATTTTCCTTACGAAAGCAAAATTATTAAAAGTTCTGAATTAAAATTATTTAAAAATAGCTTTTGGGCACTGAGAGTGCTGTTAGTATTTTCAAATGGCGAAGAAACTTAAACTGTCGTGATTCCTATCTGAATTTACGTTACTAAGTGTCCGTTAAAAACTTTTTAATAGGGTTTTTTATTTTCAAAACTATTTAAGTTATACACGCAAAAATTTTACACACTGTTCTTGTAAATTATAAAAGTTCCTGTACCAAATTTCAAAACCAACAGATCATATTTATCACAGTTATTTAGTTTCTTAGGTAATTTGAATAAATGGTGATAGTACGCTCCACACATAGCAGTTCTCACGGTCTGGACACCGCAACATATGCCATTATGACGCCAGGAGCCAACTACACAACGGCCGGAGCTGGAGGCTTCATTGCCAGCCTGCAATACAGCTTGACCTAATGGAATGAAACTTACTACAAAACTCTGGAGCCGTGTGAATAACTGCGACGTTACACACTCTTATGTCATTACATGCACTTATTTGAATGGGTGGCATTAATCTTGGTGCACCGATCACTTTGAAGAAAAACATCAGTGATGTTTATGATTTATGTTACTTACACAACGCAACACACGCTTTGCAACAGGTAATAGTCCCCTATGTGCTCTACCCAATCCAAAGAGAATGACTTAAGATGGTAATGCAAAATCTTTGAATATCAGCTTAAGTTTATGTAGCAGCTGCTGGTGTGTATAAACATGTTTTTCATTAAATTATTACAGCTGTGCGGCACGACCAACTAAATATACAACATCTAGTCTAAAGTATCTCTATACCTATTGATGGGGCGTATCCACTCTTCGCCTTCATGTCGTCTTGAATTCTCCAGTAGGCGCTTTCAATGAGGTGTCCGAATATGTGTGGAGTAATGGCACCCCATTTCTCCTCAAGAGTTAAATTCAAAGAAGGTAGAGGTTGGATGCTGCAGTCTAGAGCAAAGTCGACGTTCTGACCCATCCCATAGGTGTTCCATTAGTTTCACTTCGGGATTCTCGACAGGACAGTTCGTTTCAGGAATGTTGTTATTCAAAAACCACTGCCTCAAAGATACAGCTTTATGACTCCGTGAATTGTCATGCTGAAACAAACAATCATCGTCACTAAACTTTCCGCCTACTGTGCACAATGTACAACGCAGTAACATGTGTTTCTATTCCACCACATTCACCGTTTTCCAACCACAATAATGGTACAACACCCTAATCATGAAAAGCACCGCCTTACCATAACGCCACCTCTTTCATACTGTTGGCACTGCACATGATTGCATGTAATGTTCTACAGGCATTCACCAGACTCTAACACTTCCATCGGACTGTCACAGGGTATAGCGTGATTCATCACTTCAAATAACTTGTTTCATGTCATCCACTGTTAACCACCTCAATCTCGCTCAGCATCGACTACAGAAACGTGTTATTTATGAGAAGCTGTTCGGCCATTGTATCCCGTTACCTGCCCAAGCACAGTCGTTGTGCTACAGGACTGATGGTACACTTTGGAACACACGAGTGATTTCTTCTATAGATTTCTCGTGACTACATACAGTTACCCTTGACAATCAATGGTCCACAGTCCCTGTTCGTCAGTATATGAGCTCTGCGTGCTCTGCGATTAGCTTTCGTTGTTCCTTCACGTTTCCACTTCACAATCACAACGGCAACAGTCGACTTGGGCAGCTTTAGAAGGAATGATAATTAAATGAAACCCTCAGCTGCCGAGAGGTGTTATTGATATACCTCAGTGGGGACAGCTAAAAACGAGTGCCCGAACCGGGACTCGAAGCCGGGATCTCCTGCTTACAAAGCAAACGTTCTATGCACCAGAGCCACTGAGAACACAGATGAACAGCGCGACTGCAGGGACTTACAACTTGCACGCTTCCCAGGAGACCCACATTCCCAGCTCTCCACAATCTACATACGTAATGTTCCTAATAGTAGATTGGTAGTGTGCGCGAGTAATGAGTGGATGGGCAAATATCTATTAGGAACATTACGTATGTAGATTGTGGACAGTTGGGAATGTGGGTCTCACGAGAAGAGTGCACGTTGTAAGTCCCTGCAGTCGCGCTATTCATCTGTGTCCTCGGTGGCTCACATGGATATAGTGTCTGCCATGTAAGCAGGAGATCCCGGGTTCGAGTCCCGGTCGGGGACACATTTTCGGCTGACCCCATTGAGATACATCAACAACACCTGTCGGCAGCTGAGGGCTTCAATTAATTATCATTTGTTCTAGAGAAGCTGCACGGTCATCAGTGGTATCTGTTCTTTCGAGAACAGTTACTATCTTCATATACAGTTTTAGAAGGGATGGCATGTCTCTGTTGGATTTGCGACTCAGGTGACAACCAATGACTGCTCCACACATGAAGTGTCTCAGCTCTTCTGACCTATCCAGTCTGCTATCATTGTTTCTTTTCTCAACACAATACACTCTCCTCTCCCATATACTGATCGGTCAGTGATCAATTCTGCATTACATGTTGGAATCCGGATACTTCTGATTAGCGTATGTCGCAACAATGAAGGGTTGCGGTGCTACACTATGTTACGAGCTTTCCTTAACAGGACAGAGCTGAGGGGCTGGTTTGCGATTCATAGCTCGTGAAACGATTTCTTCGTAAGTTCTTAAAGAGAGCATATCTCCGGAAAGCGCAGCGCATTGCACCGCTCCAGACTGTGCTTCAGTAGCAGCAGATAATCACCGCTACCTTTCCGTTCGCGCGCCCCTCTGAAAGCTTCGGTCGGGCTGACCTGGCTAAGCGCTGGACGCCCGCTATCAGGCCCGTAACTCCAGCGCTATCTCCGCTGGAGCCCCTTGCCAGAGTCCAGGTACAACTCACCTCACTGTGACTGCTGATACCCCGCAGCCACGAGGCCCGTTATGCACGGCGACCCACTTCTTCCCTCTCTATCTTTCCTGCAACCATCTACTTCATCATTCCACTAGCCAGATTGCACTGTACATTTGTACCATGCCCTATCGAGAGAAGTATAATTTTTCTTTCAATACTTGTTGTCTTCTAACTGATTTGCTACAGCCCTCCAATGTTTCCTCCCGTTTCAAACTATTAATCTCACGAGGAAACGTCACCAAGCTTACTTCGTATTTTGAGGAGAAAAAAGCACACTTGCGCCATAGTTCTGATACTACACAGTTATGACTAACTGAAAGTACAGCGTTTAAACTTTCACGACCACTGCTTATCAATCCTCCCGCCACACTGCAGCCAACTAATGTCCAACGCAGATATCTTTATATTTGGTAGCTTAATGTGTACATATATCAGGGTGTTTGTTTTTTTTTCTCTGCATTGAACAATCTTTACGCAAAGACCTCACAAACTTTACAAGCTGATGTTTTCTGCACAGTTGTAACTGCACTCTAATTGAACTACACCTGTCGGTATAGGCTAACCACTTTGCGTCCATGTGCTCACACTTCACCATCTGACCTGCTGCCTACCAGAAAATAAGCAAGAATGACTTAATCTTGCCACATATATCTGGAGATAGTACTGAACCTAAAAACATACGATTTGTAATATCTATAATTATTAGTCTGCAAATGATCTAAATAATAAGGTAATGTAATTCTGTATACCATCCTCAGCGAACAATAGAAATGACTGCACTTACATGCTTTACATCCTGTATGTGAATCTCATGCACACATACGAGGGCTATCCACAAAGTACATTACGTTTTGTAATTAAAAATAAATAAAGTATTGGAAATTCTTTTTATTATATGCAGATGAAAGCCACACTTAAATACTACTTTTCTACATAGTTGCCATTTTAATTAAGGCACTTATCGTAGAGATGGACGATCTTGGAAATACCTTCGTCGTAAAATTCGGCCGCCTGCGATATATTTTGTTAAGAATACATGCCCACTAAACCCCAGTCACTTTCTATTTACACCGTTTGCTGTGCACATTCAATTTCCTCTCTCTGTGTTGAGAGGATAGTGGGACTGAAATAAATGAAAATGGCTGGTACTGTTTTGTTGGGGTTGATATTTCGTCTTCATCTCCCTATTATGAACTTTTAAAACCATCAATAATTTCGTCCTTGATATACTAATCAGACGGATAAAATATACTTGTATTGTACATAGTCGCAGTTTACTTTAAATAATGAGCGGCAATTACAATTTTAGATTTTAACTAATAAAAATGTTACTATCCTTAAATAGGCACATATTAATTCGCAGGATGATGAAAATAACAACATGATTAAATCATATGAAAATAGGACGAGCCGCCAATATAGTGTTTAACGAACTCACTATATCAAAATAAGTAAATTAAGAAACAGCTAAAAAGTGTTCATAGCGTAACTAAAGCCCAATCTGATATAACTCATATCTAATCGGGGTCCAACCAGCACACAAAGCGTTAATTAGTAACAGAAAATATCTCTCATTGGTAACCTGAGCTAAAATCCAGATCTAGTGCAAGAATAAAAATTGCCAGACAACTTTACACACAAAAATATCAGTTTTGCTACACTGGGAAAAGTAAATCAAGATTCCTGAAAACAGCAGAATAATTCTTAGTCGCGACGAATCCACAGGACGTATTTTAAGTGTCGCTGATGTCGATGCGAAAGCTCTCTACCAAGGAAAAAATATACAGCTGGTTCACGGCTCAGACTACCACAGACGAAGCCTCACTAACTTGTACTGAACATTATCCATCTGCAAGACAGCCGCCGCCGTTTTTAGACCTCTGAACTCATCTCCATCGGAAACCCTGCGTCTCTGTCACTTAATGACTTACTTTCACCAACCTTACTCACAACTCCGTACCCAAAATATGGCCCCACCAGTAGCTGAACATTGAACCTAAATCAAAATTGGTGCCTTACACTTAATTTTATATACAGTAGTTCGACGAGAATTAAAATTTAAACAAATGACAAGTTTTGTTGCGGTACTAAATATCAGTTCATACACTCCGTTCTGTGAAATACTACAATAAATATAAGTAGGGCACAGCTTTCTTATTGGATTATTCCTCCTCTTTCCAATTCCCAGTTACGATAGCTACAACAGTTTTCACTCAAATTTGAAAACAGTTACGTAAAAAGCACACTAAAAATACAGATCTTAAGAATAAAATGAAAAACACAATGAAATATAAATGTTAAGAACGAAACGCTGGATGTAGTGTGTAATAACGTCTGGAAGTGCATACTGACTTCCTGATTGTATATGTGCTGCATCGGATTTTATATTGATTTTTAACGAAAGTTTGATTAAAAACGCCTCACAGATTAATTAATTTTCTTAATCTATGTGCATCACTGAGAGCTACAATTTGAGCGTTTGATCTGTTTTGCACCTTAGATAATATAAAATTTACTAAAGATTTACTTAATTTCTAGGTGTTTTATCTTCCCTAGACACATTAATTAAAATTTATATTTGCTTACTGGCAGAATTTTGTTACTCCCCTCCTTAATTTGATGTATTTGTCCTTCACTGCATCTTATTACGGTTTGCGCTGCAGGTGTGAAAATGCTAGCGATATACAAATGTATGTACATGCGCTAGTAGCGGACCTGACTTTCCCTTCCTCTGGTTTGAATCTAACAGCAACACATTGCTCGGCCGTCTGGCCGCCGTGGGACAGGTATGTGCGAGATGGACCCACCGCATGCATTCTGGCACGCCCTTCTCAGGTGCTGCCAGAGACACGCTTGCCCAAAGCCCATATCTCGGAGTGCTCACAGTTCGAACACCTCTTGCAACCAAAGCCGATCACCCATGCTCAAATAGTCTGTCATATCACAACGTACACATTGAATAAGATCGAGGAGAGGCTAACCCTTTGTCTCGCTCCTTTATCAACTACTGCTACCCTTCCTTGTCCTTCGACTCTTGTAAGGGTGTAATCCGTCCTCTGTACAAGCAGTAGATTAAGTTTCTTACCCTGTACGTTACCCCTGCTATCTTCAGAATTTCAAGTAGTGCACTCTGAACAACAGATCTCTTAATCTTCAAGTACTACAAGTGTTGGTTTACTTTTCTTCAAACTATCTACTAAGATAATATATGCTGTCAATATCACAAGAAAATACTAATGAATCATATTATAGTAATATAGAGGGTGATAATAATTAAACTTTCAAACCATTGTAGAAATAACACCACTGGTTAGAATGACGTCAAATTGCAACTGAATATTATCGGAGAAGGGGGAAAACGTATTGTAGAAGAAAAATAAATAGTTAAAAACTGTAGCAATTGATGGCTTTGGAAGCATTATAATTTAATAGTAGTCGACTATAAATGACAAAGGAATTGTACAACAATGCCTAAGGTGTACGTTTGACGTTAAACAAATTGTACTACTGAGTGTGTATGGTTCTACGGGTGTGATACTCTTAGGTACGTAAGCTTACCCACCACGGAAAGGTCACATCACATCACATCACATCAAATCGGTTTTTAATTGTCCTGAGTCCATAAACCGGATAAAAAGCATCAAATAAAATCAGATCGATTTATTAATTTCCGCGTGAAGCGCAAAACATATTCAATATGCTGTCACAACAGCAACAAGTTGAAATCTAGAAACAGTATGTACCACAACTGATCGATGCGTTTCCGGGGTTGTGTTCGGAATGTGTTACGTAATGCGTGCCTTCAATGGAGCTAAGTTTGCAATCGGAACACTGTACACAACATCTTCCAGATAGCCCAACAGCCAGAAGTGACAGGATTAAGATCAGGTGATCGGGACGCGACGCTGTAGGGATATGGCGGCTGGTAAGTCTAGCATTTCCGAAATGGGGCTTCAGCAGCTGCTTAACTGGATTTGCATTGTACGGAGGTGCTCCATCTCGCATAAAAATGATCCTATCCACACATCCACGATGGTTGCGCAAAAGACACTCATAGTTCTTACCAGTAACAGTACAGGAAACATGACCAGAAGCACCTGTCTCTTCGACAAACAAAAGGCCCATAATAAAGATACTGTAAATCCGCACCACACAGTGATCTTTTCAGGATGAAGTTCAAATGGCTCTGAGCACTTTGGGACTTAACTTCTGAGGTCATCAGTCCCCTAGAATTCAGAACTACGTAAACCTAACTAACCTAAGGACATCACACACATCCAAGCCCGAGGCAGGATTCGAACCTGCGGCCGTAGCGGTCCAGACTGTAGCGCGTAGAACAGCTCGGCCACTCCGGCCGGCTCATGATGAAATGGTACTTGTTGATTTGCGTGTGGAATTTCCGTTGCCCATATTTGACAATTCTGCGTATTGACATGTCCTGTCAGATGTAAGTGGGCTTTGTCCGTCCACAAAATCTTCCACGGCCAATCATTGTCCACTTCTATGAGAGCAAGAAATTCGGAAGCAAACGTCTCTCTTGCTGACAGGTCAACAGGAAGCAAGTCGTGCAGATGGGTAAATTTGAATCGATACCAAGGAAGGATATTTCGTAGGATTTTATGCACCGTGCTCACTTGTATGTCCAATATTCGGGCAATTCTCCATGAACTACACGTTTGCACACCAGCACTCGTCTCATCTGCACTGTTGTGGCCACTACTTCCACTGACGTCGAATCAATTCATTTCCTCCCTCTTCAAGGGTGCACGCCAAAAAACCAGTCTTTTCGAATTTCTCCGCACCCACGGCAGTTATCGAACCAACGCATTTTTTCAAAGCCCTCAGTGTCCGGAACTTCTGCAGCGCGACGTGTGCTCAGTCATCATTCTTGTAATACAGCTTTATAAGCAGCGCGTGATCCTGCATCTAGACAGTCAAGGCGAACGTCGCAGACGCGAAAGGAGGAAAAACTGTGTACCCGTCATGTTCATACCAATTTCAATGGGCCATGCGTATGACAGGTATTTTCATTTACGTATGCTGACACATACAGCACCATCTATTGATCAATTTTCACACTATCTTTTTTCTTTTGGTATGCGTTTTTCCCCTTCTTCGATAATATTCCGCCGCAATTTGACGTCATTCTGACCGGTGGTGTTATTTCCACAACGTTTTGAAAGTTTAATTTTAATTATAATCACGCTGTGTATTGCGAAGGTAAAAAAGTATACGCGAGTATATGGTTAAAGCTAAAGAAAATCAGCGGAAAAATGCCCCGCAAAAAGGGCATTTATCTGAGCACTAAAAAGGCGAATATACCCCTCTTTAAATGGAAAAATGGGGAACCAGCCGCTTCAATGGCCATTCTGCTATCCTCACCAGAAGGTTTGGCATGCTTTTCTCTACAGAGAGCGTTTTAAATCCTTTTATCCAGGCTCTTGCTGTAGCTAAGCCTTCATACACATCATCTCCCTCTAAGCAGCACTGCCTTTATATGTCCCTCTTCTATTGTGTCCTTTTTCTTCCATTGGCACTTTCTCTTATGTCCCTGTATCACTCCATCCATACCTTTCTCTCGCCCTTCCGTACCACTGTCTACATCTTGGCACAACTTTCACTGTCTCTCTGTTCTCCTGTCATTGTTTTTCTCCCATCTTCTTTCTTGTCATTATGTCTTTTGTTCACTATAGTCTGCTTTCCGTTCAACTACCATAGTGTCCACTGCATACATGTCCTTGGAGGGGATTTGCTCGGCGTTTTGACCCCTATACCGGGAAACTTTAATACATGGGTATAGGAGATAGGCGAATTGGGCACCTTTTCTTAACACGTGGGTGTAGGGCGATGGGGTAAAACTGACGAAAGTGAACCTCTACCCAACCGGTGATAGGCAGACATGTAGGCACCTCTCTCTTTCAGTGCCAGTGCCCACACTTGTTTCCTTCTCTCTCACTATCACTGTCTCCTCTCTCACATTGACTCATTTTGAAATTCTCTTCCACTTTCACTGTTTCCTATTACCCATTTACACTGTCTGTTCTATTTATAATCCATCCCACTGCCACCACCCCGTCTCTCATTTACAATGTCTCTCTTTCTTACTGCCAATGTCTCCACCATACTGAAAAATAGTGTGGGTGTGTCCAGGGGGGGGGGGGAGGGGAGGGTGCAACTTATTTCTTCGCTTGTACCCATGTGTTTAAAAGTTTGGTCCTGAATGCGCACTCCCCTATACCCCTATACCTACATACTGAAGTTCGCCAATCTTGGGTGGGAGGGGGGGGGGGAGGAGCAGATCATCATTCTCCTTCCCACCATCACTCTCTGTCATTGTCTTCCACTGTCCCTGTCTCCTCTCTCTTCCAGCGTCACTGTCTCCTTGCTGCTCTCTTTCAGCACAAAAAAAGCGTGAATGTCTTCACAATCATTACATAAAAATGCATAATATTTTTAGGCTATACCTACAGTATACCATAAAACGTGCTGTTTGATTTGCAAATACAAAAAAATTCGTATGACAAAATAGCTTTTTGTAAGGCGCTTACTCCGCCAATTGGTACCATGAAATAATTCGCAGGTTACGACATCCTGAACAGGTGTCTTGTTCTATTTATACATCGACACAGCGTCATACAGTTTTATTACTGAAAAAATACTGACTGAAAACAGAGTATTGGTGATCTCAGAAAACTGGGAATGTTCCCAGAATCCTTGCCATGTGTTCACTAAATCAGTTAGAAGTACATTTACACCGATGACCGGATATTACGTGCTAATTTTCATGCATTCAGTAACTTTGAACCTCTGGATCTTGGAAATGGGTAATGATATAAAAAACAATTACAAAGCTCTCCGAGAAAATCATCTTAAGAACAAGTGGCAACAATTTCGACGATTTGACATGAATATAACTTATGGAAGCGATCTTCCCCTTAATTGGTAATTTTGGTACCCAAACATCACTGTTTTTCGTGTGTATCGCGATAAGGATAGAGATATTCGAAAACGGGAAATTGGCGTTGGTTAAGGGATGTCTGAAGAATGTACAGTTGATGTTTGAGCCCTTTGCTATACATAGCTATATAGACAACTGCAGCCCACGCTGCAAAAAAAAAAGTATAAATAGGATTTTTGTACTAACAAACGATGCTTTAATGATGTGCCTAAGCCCACCCTAGACCAAACCTACTGCAGGAGGACCAACGGATTTGCTCAATCTGCCTGGGCTGAAGGAAAGGTGTAACTTTCAGATTTGACCCTATACTGAAGCATAGTTGTGGTACGCCCGTTCTTCCGATAGGTCACTACGCAAAGGGTCATTCATTTCACTGATAGAAAAATGCATACAGAATTAAGAACATGCGCTCGTTGCAAGAATACCATTATATCCTTTTCTTTTGCTGACACATTTGTGTTATTTATCTAACTGATGATGAATTTAGTGATTTTGCGTGAAAAATAGTGTCGGTGCTCTTTTGTCTGAGGTAAACAAAACGTAAGTTAAAGCGTATATATTTGTTTTTAGTTATTTTCTTGAAATAACAAATGATTACACTGCATTATCAAACATCAAATCACTCACTTCAAAAATCCGCGTTACCTCTGTCATCAAAAGAACGCGAGATATTACCACCTGAAAAATGAAGCTTTTGAACGCGGATTTTTGGAGTGAGCGACTGTATTTTTGGATATGCAGTGTAATCATTTGTTACTTCAAGAGAATAACTAAAAACAAATATATACCCTTTAACTAACGTTTTGTTTGCCTCAGACAAAGGAGCATCGACACTACTTTTCACGCAAAATCACTAAATTCATCACCAGTTGGGTAAATAATACAAATGTGTCAGAAAAAGAAAACGATATAAATGTATTCTTGCAACGAGCACATTTTCTTAATTCTGTATGCATTTTTCTATCAGTCTTGAGATCAAAGTGTTTTGCAAGGAATTTTAAAGATACAGTTTTTAAAATGTGAGCAGGACATTTAGTAACATATGCACTGCGCCTATTAATTAAATGATAGATGATTATATATATTTTTAGTGATTTAAATATTCCACCGGCTCTTGGAATGATGAGAAAATCTCAGTATTTTTAAATATTCCGTCGCCTCTGGGAACCACGAGAAGAGAACATATTGAGCTGCCATCATGTCTCCGCATACGCCTTATTTTAAACACCAGGCCCTCTTAAATCACCGGAGCTGAGCGGAAGTGAAATCCGATGGCTAAAGCGATCTGCATTTCGTTTCGTCTCTGCGCTCAGCGGCTGAGAGGAATTTGAAGATGAGGTGGGTGGTGGGGGAGGAGGGAGGAGGGGTAGTTATCTCTGCCTAATACGAGCAGAGCATAAAAGAAAAATCCTTAATTTTCTTTGCTGATAGGTAATCTCGCAATTTAAATTTTTTATAAAATTTATCGTCAGTTAATAAAAAATTGAGATTTCTGTACGTCAGCTTATCGCATGAAGAGAGCACGACCTCTGAGTGTCAATTTTTTCTGTTACAATTAATCCTTTACGCCATAATGGACTACCACACTTACCGAAGCAATGCATTACAATGTCTGTGGGGCTACGACAGTTGTGTGTGGTCAAGCTAAGTCAGCTCGCTTTAGGTCTCCCCACAGAATTTACGAGTAAAACTACCGCAAACTGTTGATTACTGATGGATATTGAGGACTAAAGCACAGTGCATAATTCCCGCAGGATCACTAACCCCGTTAGGGTTTGGAAGATGCAGAGTGAATATCTTCTTCTTCTTCTTCCTTGGCGTTTGTTCCGCGTGCTGGCGGGGTCCGCTGTTTTGTCTCGTTGTCGCCACTTTTTGCGATTTTGTGTCTGATCAGGTTGAAGGTCTGAGAGCCTGAGGTATTCAGCAAAGGTGTCGAGCCATCGCTGCCTTGTTCGACCTGCTGGTCGTTTCCCATTTACATTTAGGTTGAAACTAGTCTTTTCTACTCGTCTGCCCCTAAGGATATGCCCGTACCAACGTAGGCGGCTTTCTCTCATTTTGTCTACGGTTGGTGCAACACCGTATAGCCAGCGAACTTCATTATTTGTAACGTAGTCATGCAATGTTAATCCCGATGTCCATCTAAGCATTTTCGTCTCCATAACAGCAAGTCCTTGCTCTACGCCCTTTGCTGAAGGCTAGCATTCAGCCCCATACAGTGCAACTGGACGGATTACCGATCGGTATGCTTTTTATTTGAGCCTGTTTGGAATTTTCTTGTCACGTAGTACAGAAAGACATTTGAGCAACGTGCTGCAAAGGCGGTTGGAGATTTCTGCACTGAGATTTCCATCGGCAACAATTCTCGAGGCCAGGTACTTAAAAGTTCTTGGTGTTGGGAAATCATCAGCATTGATTCTGATGATTACAGGGCCATTTAACTCTGTGGAAAGGTAATATGTTTTCAACACATTGAGCCGTAGTCCTACATCTGCAAGGCGGTCATTTCAGGCGTGAAGTTTTAGATCATTCTTATCTTCACTGGCCAGTAGCACATCATCAGTATACAGTACCGTCCAAGGCGAGGTCTTCTGCAGGTTTCTTGTGATGGTATCCATTACCGTGATAAACGGGAATGGCGAGAGAGCAGATCCCTGATGAACTCCCACGGAAATAGGGAAGTCGTTAGATAGTCCGGCAGCTGACTGTGTTCGGCTCTTCAGGTGCTAGAAGAGCAGTCTGACGCACCTAAAGAGCTCTTCAGGTACTCCGTGCTCTCGCAGGGCAAGCCAGATTAACTCGTGTGGCACTCGGTCAAAGACCTTTTCGAGATGGAGAAAGGCAAAGTGTAGATGTCGTGACTCCTCACGGTGCTTTTAGATAAGCTGGCGAGCTGCATGGATAGCATCTAACGTCCCACAGCCCTTCACGAATCCACATTGATTGATGGAGAGACTGATAATTTGTCAGATCCTTTTATCGATGTTGCGCTCGAATACTTGCGTAACAGAAGGCGTATTGGGCAATAGTTGTTACATTCAGCTGGACCTCCCTTCCGTTTCCAAACTGGACCTGTTGTGCTACATGTCGAGTCAGCTGGAATCTTTCCCTCCTCAATGATCTTTTGAAAGCAATCCGTCAACCATTCAGCTGAATCCCAGTGTTTTGATTTCCGCAAGGCTACAGGAAGATCACCTAGCCCCGTTGCCTTTCTGTTTTTTATTTCCCGTAATGCTTGGACAACCTCATCCTGATGCAATGGGTCGCTCTACTGGAGTTAACACTGGAATTGGAGCATGTGGAAACTTCTCATTGTAAACTTCCTCAAAGTATTTCCTCCATCGCTCTACTACTTTGTTTCTGTTGGTAATAAGTTTGCCTTCTTCGTCACTGATTCCACAGAATTTTTCGTCTGCAGTTCGTTTATGGCGCTGTATCGCCAGTCGACAATTTTCTCGTTCTCCAGTAGGTGTTTCTAGTTTATCGCAGACTCAGCTGACATGGGCTGATTTGGATGCCAAATCTGCCTCCTTTGCTTCAATCCTAGCTTTATGGTAATCCTTCCAGTTTTCACCTTCTTCACCTCCTAAATCTAGGGCATGTTTGGCGATCGATTTTACGTCGGTCTGGTTTTGTGGTGGCTAATTTTTCATGAGCCACTGTTGTGCCACGGTTTTTCACAGCATCGCAAGTTGTTGCTACGTCAGAAATGAGGGAAGAGTGACGGATTAAATAATGTTTCTTTCTGCTTCTTTGAGCCACCACCATTTAGTACGCGCTGGGCCATTGCATTCTCTCTTCCTTTGATTTGGAGGCTTGATGCGCAATTTGACAACTAACGGGAGGTGTTCTGTAGCAATTGTTTCGTATGGAATAGCTTTTGCATCCAACACGAAGTTTATGTACAAGAATGAAATCTATACCGCTCATGTTGTTACCACTGTAGTAAGTCCACAGGTGAGACATCTTCTTCTTGAAGTAGGTGTTCGCAATGACTAGTTCGTGTGTTTCTGCAAAGTTCAATATTCTCTTCTCATCCACATTACTATTTCCAGCCTCATTACTACCATGGCATCGGTATCCATCTGTATTTGAACCAACATGATCACTGAGGTCACCAGAGATGATGAGAGTATGTTCAGGTGGCACTTCTAAGATCTTATCATCAAGCAACATCAAAAAGTCATCTTTTGTCTTTTGCATGTAGCCTGCTTGCGGAGCGTAACACGAGAATATATGAATGTTCCTCTCGTCCGTAGCCAGCACAACTTTTATCAAACGGTCGTGAAACCGCTAACAAATATCCCAACTCCTTTGACTGATTTTGGGTTGCCCTTATAGGTGATTTTATATCCATTCCTGATTTTGCTCCACCTCGTCTCCTGCACTGTGCAGATGTCAATATTACAGAAGAAAACTGAATATAATGTCTGTAACTTTTTTCTTATTTCGTTCAGAACACTGAAACACACTTTAAAACAAAAAAAAAGACCCACCACAAAGGAAATGTCCGAATTAGACGGAAGTCGGTAGGTGTGATGTACATATGCAGATAAACAAGTGATTACAATCTCAGCGACAGTGGATGATTTATTAAGAGAAAGAGCTTAACAAATTGAGAAAGTCAGTAACGTTTTAGCTATATATGAAGGTAGTATTTGATTCCGAAAGAACAGATACCATTGATGTCAATGGTTAATATAGTTAAAACATGGTTACCCGGCTATTGACCTTGTTGTGCGAACGCACACTTTAAGCCTCAACTCGTACGGGATTTGGTAGATTAATCTATTAATCTCCCACGAGTAATGAGTGTGATGGGTAAACATCTATCAGGCGCACTACGAGTGTAGTGGTGTGGACATGTTGGGAATGTGGGTCTTATGGGGAGCGTGCAAGGGATAAGTCCCTGCAGGCGCACTATCCTCTGTGTTCTCGGTGGCTCAGTTGGATAGAGCGTCTGCCGTGTGAGCAGGAGATCCAGGATTCGAGTCCCGATCGGGGCACACATTCTCAACATGTCCCCAGTGATGTATATCAACGCCTGTTTGCAGCTACGGTGTCGATTTGATTATCATTTCAATAACGTATGTTCCCCCTCTGGCTCTTATGAAAGCCGGTATTCCGCTCGGGCTTGCCTGATAATGTTAGATGTCCTCCTGAGGAATATCAGACCAAATTCTATCAAATTAGCGCTCTATATCTGACTGGCTTGTTACCCGTGGTCTAGGGGTAGCGTCTCTGATTCATAATCAAAACGTTTTCGGTCCCGGGTTCGATCCCCGCCACTGCCTAAATTTTGATAAATAATCAGCATTGGCGGCCGAAGACTTCCGGCATTAAAAGTCAGCCTCATTCTGACAACGGCCTTGTCAAAGAGGGCGGGGGAGCGGTTAGAGCTTCAGGGCACCCTCTTGTCCTAGGGGTGAGAAATTGTCCCTAAAGGCGGAAGAATCAGCAATGATCAACGACATGATGATGCAGAAGGCAATGGGAACCACTGCATTAAAGACACGTAACGTGTATCCACAGGACGTGTGGCCTGTAGTTGAAGAAGTGTCATGATGATATCTCCATTGGTAAAAGATTCCGGAATAGTCCCCCATTCGGATCTCCGGGAGGGAACTGCCAAGGGGGAGGTGACCATGAGAAAAAGATTGAATAATCAACGAAAGGATAATGTTCTACGAGTCGGGGCGTGGAATGTCAGAAGCTTGAACGTGGTAGGGAAACTAGAAAATCTGAAAAGGGAAATGCAAAGGCTCAATCTAGATATAGTAGGGGTCAGTGAAGTGAAGTGGAACGAAGACAAGGATTTCTGGTCAGATGAGTATCGGGTATTATCAACAGCAGCAGAAAATGGTATAACAGGTGTAGGATTCGTTATGAATAGGAAGGTAGTGCAGAGGGTGTGTTACTGTGAACAGTTCAGTGACCGGGTTGTTCTAATCTGAATCGACAGCAGACCAACACCGACAACGATAGTCCAGGTATACATGCCGACGTCGCAAGCTGAAGATGAACAGATAGAGAAAGTGTATGAGGATATTGAAAGGGTAATGCAGTATGTAAAGAGGGACGAAAATCTAATAGTCATGGGCGACTGGAATGCAGTCGTAGGGGAAGGAGTAGAAGAAAAGGTTACAGGAGAATATGGGCTTGGGACAAGGAATGAAAGAGGAGAAAGACTAATTGAGTTCTGTAACAAGTTTCAGCTAGTAATAGCGAATACCCTGTTCAAGAATCACAAGAGGAGGAGGTATACATGCAAAAGGCCGGGAGATACGGGAAGATGTCAATTAGATTACATCATGGTCAGACAGAGATTCCGAAATCAGATATTGGGTTGTAAGGTGTATCCAGGAGCAGATATAGACTCAGATCATAATATAGTAGTGATGAAGAGTAGACTGAAGTGCAAGACATTAGTCAGGAAGAATCAATACGCAAAGAAGTGGGATATGGAAGTTCTAAGGAATGACGAGATACGTTTGAAGTTCTCCTACTCTATAGATACAGCAATAAGGAATAGCGCAGTAGGCAACATAGTTGAAAAGGAATGGACATCTCTAAAAAGGGCCATCACAGAAGTTGGGAAGGAAAACGTAGGTACAAAGAAGGTAGCTGTGAAGAAACCATGGGTAACAGAAGAAATACTTCAGTTGATTGATGAAAGGAGGAAGTACAAACATGTTCCGGGAAAATCAGGAATACAGAAATACAAGTCGCTGAGGAATGAGATAAATAGGAAGTGCAGGGAAGCTAAGACGAAATGGCTGCAGGAAAAATGTGAAGACATCGAAAAAGATATGATTGTCGGAAGGACAGACTCAGCATAGAGGAAAGACAAAACAACCTTTGGTGACATTAAAAGCAACGGTGGTAACATTAAGAGTGCAACGGGAATTCCACTGTTAAATGCAGAGGAGAGAGCAGATGGGTGGAAAGAATACACTGAAAGCCTCTATGAGGGTGAAGATTTGTCTGATGTGATAGAAGAAGAAACAGGAATCGATCTAGAAGAGATAGGGGACCCAGTATTAGAATCGGAATTTAAAAGAGATTTGGAGGACTTACGGGCAAACAAGGCAGAAGGGATAGATAACATTCCATCAGAAATTCTAAAATCATTAGGGGAAGTGGCAACAAAACGACTATTCACGTTGGTGTGTAGAATATATGAGTCTGGCGACATACCATCTGACATTCGGAAAAGCATCATCCACACAATTCCGAAGACGGCAAGAGCTGACAAATGCGAGAATTATTTCTGAGGATGTACGTCTGGAGTACAGCATTGTATGGTAGTGAAACATGGACTGTGGGAAAACCGGAACAGAAGAGAATCGAAGCATTTGAGATGTGGTGCTAAAGACGAATGTTGAAAATTAGGTGGACTGATAAGGTAAGGAATGAGGAGGTTCTACGCAGAATCGGAGAGGAAAGGAATATGTGGAAAACACCGATAAGGAGAAGGGACAGGATGATAGGACGTCTGCTAAGACATGAGGGAATGACTTCCATGGTACTAGAGGGAGCTGTAGAGGGCAAAAACTGTAGAGGAAGACAGAGATTGGAATACGTCATGCAAATAATTGAGGACGTAGGTTGCAAGTGCTACTCTGAGATGAAGAAGTTAGCAGTACACTGATGACAAAAAAAAAATCTGATTGGAGGACCCTGCCCATATGCTCCACATGTTCTCTATTTGGGTGAGATCCAGCGACCTTGCTGGCTAAGGCAGCATTTGGCAAGCAGTAGAAACTCTTAAAAGTGCGCGGGCCGGGCTTTATGTTGCTGAAATGTAAGTCCAGGATGACTTGCCATGACTGGCAACAAAATGAGGGGTGGATATCATGGATGTACCGCAATGCTGTAAGCGAGACACATATCACAACCAAAGGGGTCCTGATAGTGTGAGAATGCACTCCAGAGCATCACTGTTGTTTGTCGGGCCGCATGGCCAGCGACAATCGGGTTGGTACCCCACAGCTGTCCAGGGCGTCTCCAGACAGGTCCTCGCTGATCACCGGGGCTCAGTTCCAAGCGGGTCTCGTCAATGAAGACAATTCAACTACTGTCAGTTACATTCAAGGCTGAAGCCATGTCTGGATATCTCCCCAACTGAGAACTTTTGCAAGATTATGGGCTGGGCCCTCGAGCAATTTCGAGATTTCAACGATCTAACGCATCAAGTGGACATTATTGGCATCATATCCTTCAGGAGAACATCCAACAACTGCGTTAACGAACACCAAGTCTCTACCTGCTTCTTGGTACGCCCTGAAATAGAATATTTGATTTCGGATTCTGTCACCATAATATAATCTACTTGAATCTCCGTGTGGCTCCAGGTCTCTTACAAATATACTTCATGCTCCTGTGATTTTTGAACAGTGTATTCGCTCTATCAGCGGAAATTTATTGCAGAATTCGATCTTCTTTCATTCCTATTGCAGAACCGAAACTCTTCCTTCCCCTACTATAGCGTCGCAATCGCACGTGATTATTAGATTTAGTTTTCCCTTAATGCATTGTGTTACGTTTTCAATACCGTCATAAAGTTATTTCTTCTTTCTCATTCTCTCTGTGACGTCGTATATATAAACGAACTGTTATTGATGGCATTGGTTTACTGTCAATTTTGTCCGCCCCAATAGCACTGAGAACACAGTTCCGCTACGAGCGCCGAGCGGGAAGGTTCTTGTTTACTTCAATTGCGACAGCGTCGCTTGTGTGGAGTTTTCCTCGTTAGTGTTTGTTCTGTCTATCGAGTGAGTCGTAGCACCTCCGCTCCTCTTTGCAGTCTGTTTGTGTTCGTCTACTTGCAGTGGCGTCGGCCGCTCCACTATGACTTCCATAATTTCCACGAGTATTCCACGAAAAGGTACAGTGGGCTTTACTTCCGATAAAACAACGCGACACCTGCAGCCTGTGTCTCTAGAAATACACGATTGGCTTCTCGATACAATTGTTGTGAACTCTGATCAGGTCCACACCGCTTATTTTGATGCCGACGAGTACTTGTTTTACATGAAATTTATGGATCCCCTTCACTTTGAAAGATTACTGTCGCGACATGGTTCTCAAGTGCCGTTCAAGCATTGTGATAATTCCGTTAGTATGGCGTCACTCTCAGATGCTGAAATCAATTATACCAATGTTCGAATGTTCAACCTTCCGCCGGAAGTTGATGACAGTTTTCTAAAGGACATATTGACTCCTTATGGTAACGTGAAAAATGTCCGTCATGAACGCTAGTCTACTCAACACAGATTACAGTGTTATAGTGGAATTCGTTCCGTGGAAATGCATGTCAAACACAATATTCCATCACATTTACAATTGTGTGGTTACCGTGTCCTGTCATGTATACTGGTCAGGAGAGAACCTACTTCCTATGTAATGAAAGTGGACATGTTCGGTCTAATTGTCTGCGGAGGGTTCGCAGCGGCGCACATTGATAGTTGCAGATCTTGTTCCTCCTACTCCCCCCGTCCACCCTACTTCTGCTTCGAATTATAATGAACAAACAGTTCTGATAATTGTGTCAATGAATTTCCGCCTTTACCTCCGCGACAGGTTCGGAATCCTATTGGCCCCAGGATAGAATTTATAACAGCGACAAAGAAGCGTGGTCGCTCTCAGGATGGTGCTGGTGATGATTTGGCTGTACCTTCTGCGCCAACCTCCTTCGCATCGATAGCGTCCCCTGCTCCTCTCGATGCTAAGACGCCTCCCGTCCGTAGTACGGTGAGTGGCATCCCTCCTGCTCGCGAAGTGGCTCCTTCTGAGCTGCCTGTGTGTGAAGAGTGAAGAGGGAGTGCAGTCCCTTCCCCCCCCCTCCTCCCCCCTCGTCTTTGTCTCCTTCGTTACAGTCTTAGACGATTATATGTCCTCCTCTTCATTCGTCTTCAGCCGCCGACGGTTTCCTGCATTTGCCGAATACAGTAACTCCCCAGGAGCATAAAATTAGCGGCCAGGTATCACCTGTTGTATTAGTAGTTCAACAGCATGCTTCCGCCTTAGTACCTGAACTGCACTACATTACCCCAGTTCTGGGGGAGGAAAGGAAGCTGTGCCTATGACCCCTAGTATGCCTCCACCTGCAGAGGCAGCCAGGCCACGTAGCCGACAGAAACAGGGTATACAATTTCACCGTGCGGTGGCACGTAAGAAATTTGAGAAAAAAGGTGGCAATGACGGGGATTCTGGTCCCCCGATGTCTGATTCCTCTGTGGGTTCCGCAATGGACCTTGACTCTCAGCTGTCTAGGTTCCATACATCCCTGTCCAGCTGTGATCAATGACCCAAGCCTACACGTCGCTTTCCTTAAACGTTAATCATGTGAAATCAGAATTGAGATTGGTTTCGCTGCGTCAGTTCGTTTATGATTCTTGTGCTGAAAAAGTATTCTTGCAGGAGGTGTTATTTAGTAATTTCTCCTTACCTGGTTTGCGTATGATCTTTAATGTAGCACCAGAATATTCTACGGGGGCCACCTTATTCTTTAGCGAAGGCATTCCTATTGCTGAGGTGGAATTGTTGGATTCTCGCAGAGGCATAGGTTGCCAACATTTTGATCTTACCTTGGTTCTTTTATATTCCCCTTCTGGCACTGGTCGCGCAGTGGATCGTTCGCGTATTTATAAAGTGAAATGGTTCAAATGGCTCTGAGCACTATGGGATTTAACATCTATGGTCATCAGTCCCCTAGAACTTAGAAAAACTTAAACCTAACTAACCTAAGGACATCACACAATACCCAACCATCACGAGGCAGAGAAAATCCCTGACCCCACCGGGAATCGAACCCGAGACCCTTGGCGTGGGAAGCAAGAACGCTACCGCATAAAGAGAATATTGTTTATCTGTTCCGTAAGAGTCCTCCGAGTATTCTGTTGGGTGGTGATTTTAACTGTGTACTGCGTCCTGAGGATCAATCTCCAAACTTCAATTTCTGTCGCGAATTATATGAGTTGGTCAGATCGTTTCACCTAAAAGACGCCTGGATACCTAAATACCCGACGTTAGTTAAATTTACCCACTTAACTGCGACTTCTAGTAGCAGGTTAGATAGATTTTACTTATCGGACTGCCTAAGCGATAATATTTTTAATGTTTAAGTTATCCCAGCTCCCTTTAAGAATCACTGTGCTGTGGCCACAACTCTGTCTTGGACGGCAACCAGTCAAATTGTTTCGCCCTCCGTGGATGTTAAACGTCGCTCACCTAGCTGACCCCTCTCTCGATGACGTGATGCGAGTAGTGTGGGAGCGTACTCTACGGTGCGCTGGGAAAAACTCTTCCACCCTTGACTGGTGGACACATCTAGCAAAACCGAGGCTCAGACAAACTTTGATACGTTTCTGTGCTGCCAAAGCCAGAGATTTTCGGAGAACTTACGAATATTACTATTCCATCCTGCGTCAACTTTATGTTGCTTCGGATCAAGCCCTTCCGCGAAATGCGTGTAAAGGCAAAATTGTTAACCTTGAAGAGAATGCAAATGGAAGGTTTGAAAATCCGATCGAAGCCGCATTCATTGGTGACAGAAGAACTGACTTTCTCATATTATTTGCTTCGGCATGAGACCCGTCTCCTTCGCGCTTGTATTCATTCTCTCACGAAACATGAAGGACGTACCGAAATGGAGCAAGCTGATATAGTGCGTATCTTACGCCAGTACTATGCAGACACATACGATATCGATGAGCCCAGTGAAACATTTACGACCCACTTGTCAGCATCTTGGATAAGACAATTACACCTGAACATAATGAAACGTTCTTAACTGCCTTTCAGCCTGAGGAAGCTTACAAAATTATTTTGGAATCGCCTTCTCAGAAGTCCCCGGGTCTAGATGGCCTTCCAAAGGAACTTTGCGTGTGCTTTTGACCGTTGTTGGGTAGTACCTTTACCTCCCGTTTGAATGAAGTGATACAGAGTAGAGTAGTGCCGCCCTAGTTCAAAGTGGGAAAAATTGTTTTAATTCCGAAACGCACTGGATCAGCTGCCCGTAATCACTTTCGCCCACTTACTTTGTTAAACTTTGATTATAAGACTGTGACCACGGAATTTATAGTAGGATGTCGGCTCTGATGGATACGATTGTTGCAAAACATCAAATCTGGTTACCTGGTCGTACCATTCTTATCCCTTTAGTCGAGTGTCGTGACGTGGTTTCGGTTGATGCTGTAACGACCGTCCCTTGTGCCCTTGCTTTTTGAGACTTCAATAAGACATTTGATCCTGTTAATCACGACCTTCTGCTTCAAATTCTGGAGGCAGTTGGTTTTACTGTTGACGCACGGCGAGTGCTCTCAAATCCGTTTACGGGTATTTAGGCTTCGGTGGTTGTTAATGGCCAACTGACGCCCTCAATAAATATCCGTAGGGGAGTGCCTCAACTTCGCTGGCAATAACTTTGTGTTGTCTCTGGAGTCCCTACTTCGGATACTAGCATCCAAGCTGACAGGTTGGACGCTTTCCGGCAGGACTATACCTGTTCGTGCATACGAGGATGACGTGATGGTTCTACTTCGCAGTCCTGCTAGATACCTCGACTGAAGGCTGTCATCGATGATTTTTGTCGGAGTTCAGGTGCAAAACTTAATGAAGGTAAATGCAAGTTTCTCCCATTGCGAGGTTTTGATGATGCGGTTGTTCCATGGGCTACTATGGTGGATCGGCATACGTTTCTCGGTATCATCATTGATCGTTGTCCACTGAAAATGGCCGTGCTCAACTGGAAGTTTGTTAAGGAAAAAGTTCAGGGAGCGATATTAGAGCACGAAAGGCGTTATATTAGTCTGCTCCGGAAAGTCCGAATAGTGGATACTTCTGTCTTGTGCAAAGCTTCGTAAGTGGCCCAAGTTTTTCCGTTTCCCTCGTTGATGGTGAGGAAACTACAACAGTTGTCTGGTCGTTTCTTATGGGAAAGACATATATTTCGCTTGCGGTATGAGGTGATCGCGAAGCCTCGCTCCTTTGGGTGGCTGGACCTGACTGATATACGCAAGAAGTCACAGTTGCTATATGTGCGTCGTACTATTTTGACGATGACTCAAGAAACTCACACATTCACGGCTTGTTTATTTCTCTGTGTCCGTCCTGCCAGTCTTGAACCCCTATTGATTTTAGTCACATAAATTATAACTGAAAACACATTCGTGACTGCTATCTGACAGTGAGCTATTTCGGGGCTGACATCTTATGGAGATCTGCCCTCACAATGAAATTCCTACTGGCTCGTGGGGAAGCGGTCCCTTGCCCGAACCTCGCTGAAATAGACTCGCCGCAAACAACCTGGACGACAGTTTGATTCAATATCAGTCTTCCGATTTTACCGAAATGCCTTGCGCCCTCGTGGTATAAGGTAGTAAATAACTTGATTCAAACGAACGAGCGACTTTTCTGTTTTGGGCTTAGTGACACGGATTTATGTAGTCTTTGTACATCTCCCGATACGAAACGACCTCGCCTTACTTGTGGAGGTCAAAAGTAAACTGGTCTTGGATCAGGACACAATTGGCCTTTCTTACTCGATCTTCTGAGACTGCCTGCACTACGGACATCATATTGCCTCCAGATTCTTCTTTCTCTCCACGGCCGAAAACACATATCGTTATGTGGTTGCTGGGACACTTCTTTCATTATGTTTTAGAAGTCAAGGGGACGATCACATGAACTGCATGCAGTACATGATCACTGCATACTGGACTTGCCTAGATATGCCTAGATATCGAGATTACATCGCCAACAAGTTGAATCTTTTTTCCGTCTCAAGGTAATGGGTAATTTAATTTATTTTGATGATAAATGTTTTTCTCTGTTAAGTATGTTCCCATCTGATCTGCTTCGGCTTGTCCTGTCCGGGTTTACCTGTTCGTTCTGTTTTGTGTTTTGATTCAGCATCGCTCCAGTTCTATTGTCAAGTGTTTATAGATGAAGTATAGATACACGTGAGCGTATACAATCCTTGCACTCAAGTTGGGATTTTTCTTAGTTTACATATTTCGCATGTAATCTTGTTTCGTTTTCCTTCTACTTTTACATTCAATTACAAAAAATAAAAATATATCAAAGACACAAAATGAAAAAATAAATAAAAAATACTAAAAACCATATGAAAATAATTGTTGATACGTATCTTGCGAGCTTGGCAAAGAAAAAGCGAAATGGTCAGCGCGTTGTAATGCCACGCACGGGGGCCCGGGTTTGATTCCCGGCTGGGGTGGGAGATTTTCTCCCCTTAGGGACTGAGTGTTACACTGTCCTCATCATTTCATCCCTTTTGTCGACGCGTAAGTCGCCAAACGTGGCGTCGAAGTCAATAAGACTTGCACTTGGCGGCCGAACTCCCGGCCGCTGACGCCATACGCTTATTTCCATTTCCACTGTCGATTCTTATGACATCAGTCCTCTTACTTAAACGTCGACACTACTTAACTCTCTGCCCAGCTTCCTGTTCTTAAAGAGTACTACTCCCATTGCACCATTTTCTGCTGCTATTAATATTACCCTATACTTATCTGACCAGAAAACCTCCACTTCTTTCCATTTCACTTCATTGACCCCCACTATATCTACTGAGCCTTCCATTTCCATTTTTAGATTTTCTAGCTTCCCCATTCCATTCAGACTTTGACATTCCATCCTCCGACTCGTAGTATGTTGCCCTTTCGTTGGCCATTCAGTCTTTTTCTCGTGGTTACCTCCTCTTTGCCAGTCCCGTAGAACTGTGGACTGGGTTATTTTGCCTACGGAGAAAACATGATGATATATTTTCATTTACAGTGGATACATATTATGTGCCTTCAATACAGTGACTTCCATAGCATTCTGCTTCCTCGTGATGTTTATCATTGCTGATTCTTCCGCCTTTTAAAGGTAGTTTCCGCAGGGCAAGACAGTGCACCTAAACTCTGCTAGTGCCTCTGCCTCTGCGCTCTATGAAAAGACCTGTGTTAGAAGTCTTCAGCCGCCATTGCAGATACGTTTTATGTGGTGTCACCGCCAGACACCACACTTGCTAGGTGGTAGCCTTTAAATCGGCCGCGGTCCGTTAGTATACGTCGGACCCGCGTGTCGCCACTATCAGTGATTGCAGACCGAGCGCTGCCACACGGCAGGTCTAGAGAGACTCCCTAGCACTCGCCCAAGTTGTACAGCCGACTTTGATAGCGATGGTTCACTGACTACAGACGCTCCCATTTGCAGAGACGACAGTTTAGCACAGCCTTCAGCTACGTCATTTGCTACGAACTAGCAAGGCGCCATATTCAGTTACCATGTCTTCTGAACAGGTAATATTGTGACTCATGTAGCGTCAAGAGCGACGTTCAACATTAAAGTTATGAAACCAGCTACGTCCGTTCTCTAAATTCTAATTCCTTGTCATGTTCCAGACCTCACGTCAGTATAGTTCTTCCCTCCTCACGCCAGCCTGCGTGAGCTAAAACGCGTGCATTTCGGTCTCCTCTAGTAACACGGTGTTGGCTCTTCTGCCAGTAACAACATTTTACATGTTTAGATGGGGCTGGGATTCAGTCGGAGACACAGGTTGGTTAAGTCATTACACGAAGACGCTACCCCTAGATCAGACCGATACTACACTGAGAGGAGAAAATCGCAAAACCAAGGAGGAATTGAGAGACGAAAACTAAAGTTAAAAAATAACATCCCTTCAAATCTCGTGTTAGTCGCATAAGAGTGGCGCTAGTGGCTCCACCATCAAATCAGGGTTGGTTTCCATACACGATGTAAAGGCCGTGAGCATTAGTTACCTTTGAGATTGGACGTGGTGAGCTGATGTTGGCAAGTATGGCGACGAAGATGCCATTATCACCTCACTCAGTTTGAACGAGGTCGTATAATAGGGCTACGGGAAGCTGGATTTTCCTTCTAGGATATTACAGAAACAGTTGGAAGGAATGAAGCCACTGTACATGATTGCTGACACCGGTGGTCACAGCCACAAGACGATCATCCGGCGCTACTGAGAGGAAAGAAAATCGTGCTCGTCGTTCGGACAGAACTTGTAGAATATCATTAATAATTCTCCTGACCATGCCGTTGTAGTAGTTGGTGATTTCAATTTGCCAGGTATGGATTGGGAGTGTCATGCTATCAAAACTTGTGCCGTAGACAGAGATTCGTATGATTGTGCTGGATGTACTGTCCGAAAATTACCTTGAGCAGATAGTTGGACAACCAACTAGTGGGGCTAATGTCTTAGACCTCCTGGCAACAAACAAACCTGAAGTTATCGAATCAACGTAGGAGAAGGAATCAGTGATCATAAGGTTGTGATACCATCTACGAGAACGGGCCTTACGGAGAATGTTAAGAAAGGTAAGAAGATATTTCTGCTTAGCAAGAGTGACAAAATACAAATTTGAGAATATCTGAGCTGGCAGCATCAAATATTCGGTGATGAGGACGAAGATGTGGAGAACAGATGGAAAAAATTCAAAAGCATCGTGCAATATGTCCTTGATGGGGAAGACCCACCGTCGGTTAATAGTCGTGTTAGGAAACTGCTTGTAAACAAAGACAACTTCATCTTAGAGTCAAGAAAAGTAAAAATATAGCTGACAAACAAAAGCTGAACGAAGCGAAAATAAGCGTAAGGAAAAAAAATGACAGAAGTGTTCAATGACTTTAAAAGTAAAATTTTGTCAGCTGATCTGAGTAAAACCCCTAAGAGGTTTTGGTCACATGTAAAATCAGCAAGTGCGTCAAAATCATCTATTCATTCTCTCAGTGACCATGTTGGTACTGAAACGGAAGATGACAGAGATAAGGCCGACGTACTGAATTCGGTCTTCCGAAACTGTTTCGTCGCTGTTCCTCCTTTCAGTCGTTGTATGAAAGTCTAAGTGGCAGACATTGAGATAACCGATCGTGGTACAGAAAAACAACACCACTCGCTTAGTAGTGGAAATACGCCGGGACCAGCCAAGACACGAAGATTCTGCAAAGATTGTGCGAAAGAACTTGTTCCCTTCCAGCAATAATTTATCGTAGATCGCTTGAGCAATGAAGGGTACCTAAGGAATGGAAGAAAGCGCAGGTCATTCCAGTTTCTAAGAAGGGCCGTAGGTATTGTATATCGTTGACTTCAATCTGTTGTAGAATTATGGAACATGTTTTATGGTCAAGAATTATGACGCTTTTAGGAAATGGAAAAGAAATGAAAATCTCCTCTATAAAAACCAAAATCATTTCCGCAAACAGAGATCCTTCGCAACTCAGCTTCCTGTGTTAATCCACGAGATCCACAGTGCCTTCGACAACGCGCTCGGGTTGATGCCGTGTTTGCTGACTTTAGGAAGACATTTGACACCGTCCCGCACTACTGGTGAAGAAAATACAAACTTATAGAGTATCGGAGAAGATTTGCGCATAGAAACCAATACGTTGCACTTAACGGAACGAAATTGACAGATGGTAATTTCCGGAGTACCTAAAGACAGCGTGATGAGACCGTTACTGTTTACAATATATATAAACGATCTAGTAGAAAGCGTCGGATGCTGTCTAAGGCTGTACACAGATGACTCGGTTGTCTGCAATGAAGTAGCAACGCCAGAAGATAGTAGCGATTTGCAGAACGACCTCCAGAGAATTAATGAATGGTGCAGGTTCTAGCACTTGTCTCTGAACGCAAATAAATGTATAGATACACTATTGATAACAAACCGCTGGAAGAAGTATCTAATGTAAAATATCTGGGAGTAGCTATCCAAAGCGACCTTAGGTGAAATGACCACGTCAAATAGTGGAAAAGCAGATGCCTGACTCAGATTCATACAAAGAACACTAAGGAAATATAACTCATCCACGAATGAGGTGACTTATAAGACGCTTGTTTGACCAGTTCTTGATTATTGTTCATACATATAGGACCCTTACCAGGTAGGACTGATAGGAGAGAGACGAGAGAAGACCTGTTTCGTCATGGGACCATTTAGTCGACGCAAGAGCGTTATATCGTGTGCTCAACAAACTTCAGTGCCAGATGTTAAACAATAGGCATTGCCCATCACGGAGAGATTTACTATTGAAATTTCGAGAGATTACTTTCTGGGAAGAGTCGAACAACATATTACCTCTCCCACATACGTCTCGTGTGATGACAACGTGGAGGAAATTAGAGCCAATACAGTGGCTTACCAACAGTCATCCTTCCCAAGCGGCAATCGAGAGCGGAAGGCGGTTTGAGGGCTCACGCTTACCACTCAGCTATCGGCGCTGGGAAGAAAATTCTCAGTGGATTTATAATGCAGAAAGCACACCTGGATGCTGCGAAGGTCGTATTATTGTTTTCGTGTAAGAACGAAAAAAGTCAGGACTGTGGCACGATCTTGGCCTATCGCGAATGCCTTTCCTGCGCCAACCTCTTCATCTCATAGTAGCACTTGCAAGCAACGTCCTCAATTATTTGCTTGACGTATTCCAATCTCTGTCTTCCTCTACAGTTTTTGCCCTCTACAGCTCTTTCTAGTAGCATGGAAGTCATTCCCTCATGTTTTAGCAGATGTCTATTATCCTGTCCCTTCTCCTTATCAGTGTTTTCCACATATTCCTATCCGCTCCGATTCTGCGTAGAACCTCCTCATTCCTTACCTTATCAGTCCACCTAATTTTCAACATTCGTCTATAGTACCACATATCAAATGCTTCGATTCTCTTCTGTTCCGGTTTTTCCACAGTCCATGTTTCACTAACATGCAATGCTGTACTCCAGACGTACATCCTCAGAAATTTCTTCCTCAAATTAAGGCCGGTATTTGATGTTAGTAGACTTCTCTTGGCCTTTGCCTATGCCTTTTTTGCCATAGCGAGTCTGCTTTTGATGTCTTCCTTGCTCCGTCCGTCATTGGTTATTTTACTGCCTAGGTAGCAGAATTCCTTAACTTCATTGACTTCGTGACCATCAATCCTGATGTTAAGTTTCTCGCTGTTCTCATTTCTACTACTTCTCATTACCTTCGTCTTTCTCCGATTTACTCTCAAACCATACTGTGTACTCATTAGGCTGTTCATTCCGTTCAGCAGATCATTTAATTCTTCTTCACTTTCACTCAGGATAGCAATGTCATCAGCGAATCGTATCATTGATATCCTTTCACCTTGTATTTTAATTCCACTCCTGAACCTTTCTTTTATTTCCATCATTGCTTCCTCGATGTACAGATTGAAGAGTAGGGGCGAAAGGCTACAGCCTTGTCTTACACCCTTGTTAATATGAGCACTTCGTTCTTGATCGTCCACTCTTATTATTCCCTCTTGGTTGTTGTACATATTGTATATGACCCGTCTCTCCCTATAGCTTACCCCTACTTTTTTCAGTATCTCGAACAGCTTGCACCATTTTATATTGTCGAACGCTTTTTCCAGGTCGACAAATCCTATGAACGTGTCTTGATTTTTCTTTAGCCTTGCTTCCATTATTAGCCGTAACGTCAGCATTGCCTATCTCGTGCCTTTACTTTTCCTAAAGCCAAACTGATCGTCAACTAGCGCATTCTCAATTTTCTTTTCCATTCTTCTGTATATTATTCTTGTAAGCAGCTTCGATGCATGAGCTGTTAAGCTGATTGTGCGATAATTCTCGCACTAGTCAGCTCTTGCCGTCTTCGGAACTGTGTGGATGATGCTTTTCCGAAAGTCAGATGGTATGTCGCCAGACTCATATATTCTACACACCAACGTGAATAGTCGTTTTGTTGCCGCCTCCCCTAATGATTTTAGAAATTCTGATGGAATGTTATCTATCCCTTCTGCCTTATTTGCCCGTAAGTCCTCCAAAGCTCTTTTAAATTCCGATTCTAATACTGGATGCCCTATCTCTTAGAAATCGACTGCTGTTTCTTCTTCTATCACATCAGACAAATCTTCACCCTCATAGAGGCTTTCAATGTATTCTTTCCGCCTATATGCTCTCTCCTCTGCATTTAACAGTGGAATTCCCGTTGCACTCTTAATGTTCTTCGC
The DNA here is from genome assembly GCF_023897955.1 of Schistocerca gregaria. Classification (NCBI taxonomy): domain Eukaryota; kingdom Metazoa; phylum Arthropoda; class Insecta; order Orthoptera; family Acrididae; genus Schistocerca; species Schistocerca gregaria. The sequence goes on along the minus strand of NC_064925.1, from coordinate 223,445,105 downwards.
AGCTACCTTCTTTGTACCTATGTTTTCCTTCCCAACTTCTGTGATGGCCCTTTTTAGAGATGTCCATTCCTCTTCAACTGTGTTGCCTACTGCGCTATTCCTTATTGCTGTATCTATAGCGTTAGAGAACTTCAAACTTATCTCGTCATTCCATAGAACTTCCGTATCCCACATCTTAGCGTATTGATTCTTCCTGACTAATGTCTTGAACTTCATCCTACTCTTCATCACTACTATATTGTGATCTAAGTCTATATCTGCTGCTGGGTACGCCTTAAAATCCACAATCTGATTTCGGAATCTCTGTCTGACCATGATGTAATATAATTGAAATCTTCCCGTATCTCCCGGCCTTTTGCATGTATACCTACTCCTCTTGTGATTCTTGAACAGGGTATTCGCTATTACTAGCTGAAATTTGTTACAGAACTCAATTAGTCTTTCTCCTCTTTCATTCCTTGTCCCAAGCCCATATTCTCCTGTAACCTTTTCTTCTACTCCTTCCCCTACGACTGCATTCCAGTCGCCCATGACTATTAGATTTCCGTCCCCCTTTACATACTGCATTACCCTTTCAATATCCTCATACACTTTCTCTATCTGTTCATCTTCAGTCTGCGACGTCGGCATGTATACCTGAACTATCGTTGTCGGTGTTGGTGTTGGTCTGATGTCGATTCTGATTAGAACAATCTGGTCACTGAAGTGTTCACAGTAACACACCCTCTGCCCTAACTTCCTATTCATAACGAATCCTACACCTGTTATACAATTTTCTGCTGCTGTTGATAACACCCGATACTCATCTGACCAGAAATCCTTGTCTTCGTTCCACTTCACTTCACTGACCCCTACTATATCTAGATTGAGCCTTTGCATTTCCCTTCTCAGATTTTCTAGTTTCCCTACCACCTTCAAGTTTCTGACATTCCACGCCCCGACTCGTAGAACATTATCCTTTCGTTGATTATTCAATCTTTTTCTCATGGTAACCTTCCCCTTGGCATTCCCCTCTCGGAGATCCGACTTTGGGACTATTCCGGAATCTTTTTGCCAATGGAGAGATAAACATGACACTTCTTCAACTACGGGCCACATGTCCTATGGATACATGTTACGTGTCTTTAATGCAGTGGTTTCCATTGCCTTCTGCATCCTCATGTCGTTGATCATTGCTGATTCTTCCGCCTTTAGGGGCAATTTCCCACCCCTAGGACAAGAGAGTGCCCTGAACCTCTATCCGCTCCTCCGCCCTCTTTGACAAGGCCGTTGTCAGAATGAGGCTGACTTCTTATGCCGGAAGTCTTCGGCCGCCAATGCTGATTATTTATCAAAATTTAGGCAGTGGCGGGAATCGAACCCCGGACCGAAGACGTATTTGATTACGAATTAAAGACGCTACCCCTCTTTTTTTTTTGTAATTTCATTTTGTTCGTTATTGTTCGTTTCAATTGTTCGTGGCGGACGTCACCTGACGCCCATTTAAGTTCGTTTTCGATCCATTCACTCAAAGGGCAGTTCACCCCCTGACCGATCACGCTGAGCTACCACGCCGGCCCCCCTAGACCACGGGCTACTATCGTTCACCATTCCGCGATTCTGCTTTCTAGGTTGTGTTCGGAATCCCACAACTGTCACGGGAATATTAAATGGATGGGTCCAGACATACCTTACTCGAGAAGCGGATCTCAAAGGCCTGACGTGACTAATGTCTGAAAGGTGGCTTGTAGTGTTCACTCATCCACTCACGATCATACAGCCATGTCATGCACCTTGAGTCAAGAAATGATGTAGCATGACAGGTGGATGACGACCGACGCACTATGAGTCCATTGTTCTCCAGTCGTCAACATGGCGACGATTGCTATGTCTTCTCTTGATGCAGAAGCACAGAAAGGCGCATCGACAATGGGGCAATGGTGCACCCAAAGGCAACACTGGCTACAGGAATGGCACTACCCTGTATTTTCCGACGAGACTCGCGTCTGCGTACAGCTTCACAATAGACGTGTTTGCTGTGGGATCTCAGAAGCACACGAGCATTGTAAGATAGTAATCGTCATCGTGATACAAACCCATTATCTTACGAGATTAGTGATGTCATCACCTGTCACATAGCCGGTAATTTGAACAATAGAGGTTACTGATTTTTAAGCACGGTGGCAGTGCCTTAGGTTCGTTTCTCTGTGACGTTATCTGTCAAGAGAGTAACTCAATCCAACATGTTGCCTGTGTCGTCTTGACCCACCTTTCTACAGAGAGTACTCAACCGTTGCCTTAGCCAGACATTCTCCAGCTCTCTCCCCCATTGAAAATATCTGGTAATGGATTTCTCAGGGATCGGCACACCACTCTCCGATAACAACTACGTGTGAAGAACTATGACATAGAGTTTAAGTGGATCTGAACCATTGTTTTTACCAGAAGCGGCAGCTCTGTGCACTATATTTTGCACCATTTAATCGCGCTTAGATCAGCTATCTACACTTACTAGCCTTTGCCCAGCAGTTTCACCCGCGTATGTGCTCCACACATACATGATGAACGTTAATAAAACCTACAACCGGCAGGTACGGACTCCTGACTGGAAATGGAAGAAGAAAGGTTGGATGAACATGTGCCCAGAAACTCATAGTCGGTGCGGTAGATGACGCTGACGAAAGGAAATTCGTCTGACCATGTACCGCGTATTCGTTGTGTGTCGCAGGCTGTGTGAATGATGCACCGTAATGTAAGCAGCAGAATGGCCCGGTATTCATATCAGCAACAAGCCGAGATGGTGTTCATGTACTACCAAGCAGATGGAAACGGTAGAGAGGCAGGCTCCCAGACTCCCGCCGCATTATACAACATTTCAAGTCTCTTTTGGAAGTCTGTGTAATCGTGTGTCCTTTCAGACTAACGTGAGACGGGACTGTGCTTACACCAGTTCTGAAGGACTGGGCTCTACAGGACATTGAGACGAACCCTAATAAAAACTCCAGGCAAGTGGCTCGTCAACTTGGTGTAAGTGGAAGTACGACTGCGTGTCCTACATGACAGTCGGTACTGTCCGTATCTCCCGTAGCCAGCCGAACATCGGTTGTGCCATGGATGCGCTGCAGCTCTGTTCTGTGTTCCAGAACATACATATATCATTTTTTTCCACTGTGTACGAACTCTAGGAAAAGGACAGAGACCGTTTATTCAATCATACTTTGTTACAGAGACTGCGATCTAATACAATTATGAAATGTGGCCACAGCTATGGTATGCTTGGTTCCTTCCTAGAGGGTCGTACTGTTCCTTATGCCCTACTAAAATACAAGTTCCAGCCTTTAGCACGTATGTCTGGAAGGAAACATCATCAGAGTAACTAGGCATACGTGCCAAAGAGTGGAACGCGTTTTATTTTAGTTTTTGGCTTGAGCATGTCTGCTTTAAACTCTGACCACTGCCTTCTCGCAATGAAATTTTACTGTTTTCTCATAATTTTGCTCTAATGAAACCATCCTTAGAGGTGTCAAAACCTAGGTTAATGTACCAAACACTTATTTGCAACTGGCAGGACATGTGTCTCAGATTGCCCTTCTGCAGCACAGCATTCTTTGGTGGAGAATCATGGACTGTGGACTGCGGAAAAACAGGAACAGAAGAGAATGAGAGTTTGAAATGTGGAAGGCTTACTGGAGAAGGGTTGACTGATAAGGGGCAAGAAAGTTCGCTTCAGAATTAACCAAGAAAGTAAGATATGGAAAACACTGAAAAAAGAAGAGGTGAAATGATACGACGTACGACGTAAATTATCAGAAAATAACTTCCACGTAAAAATGAAAAGGGAATAGAAAATAGTGGACCTTCACAAGAAATAAAAGCTAGTTATTTCGTGTCCATCATGTTGTAGTTTTAATGGACAGATCTGCAGTATGGCCTAAATCTGAATAGGATTAGGCGAACACGATGCAAACCGGAACAGTTTTTGAAATTGTGTGCATTCTTCCGTGCCCTTCCGTCCCTCGTTTTATCGCGTAGGTCGCCTGACCGCCGCTGCTGCTGCCAGCGCCACATTAGTTACTACTTGAGTCAAATCTTCTCGGGGGACCGTCCGACCATCGCTTCGGGAGGCGAGCGAGTTCTGCAGAAGAAGCTGTCGATAACAGAACAGTTAACAAGGCGGCGGTCTCGAGAGCAGCCACACCGCAACCGCAGACGCAGAACTGCGGCAGCTGAAAAGTCTAGTCTTGCGGAGTGCCTTCCCGCTCCGGTGTTGCGATTTCCAGCTGCGGCGTGACTGTACGTCTGCAGCTCACGGGAAGAACAAGAAGCAGAGGCTGCCATCAGCACAATTCTCTGTTTCCCTTCCATATAAAGCATATTCTCTCACTGCATAGCCAAAGCAATTCTTTGTTCACAGTTTTCCGATATCTTTGCGGGAACCGTAAAGTTGTAAAACGAAAGTAAGGAGATGAAATACTCGTATATGTTTTGCATTTGCACGTAAAATAGGGTATGGTATACATGGTAGGCAAGATACTGTGTACAAACTAATAAAACACTTCAGCAGAGTGATATACATAAATAAGATGAAGTATTTCAAGAAGACTGCTCAATATCTGCTTACAAGTTGTAATCTCCCTACTGCTACATTTCTACTGAAGAAACTGTTTTCTTTCGGAGTATCTGACATGGGTATAGGAAGGTTAAGAGAGAGAACGTGCTTCGTACGAAACCTAGCAGCGTTCAGGAACCGAAAACGTCTCTTTCCTTTGCGAATACTGAAGTCATAATTTTTTCAATTAAAGTGAGAATGTTGCATTGGAAAGATAACATTTCGTACCGTTTACTTGTTTCATTGTCCTTGTAAGTACCACACTTCCTAACAGTGGCTAGACGCAACGACATTCATAACAGCACCTAAATTTAGTTCTGTTTTCACTCTGAAATTTGTCATTAATGTATTGGTTTACCAAATTATACTACTACATTATGAAAGATCGTAGTCACTTTAATGACTGTTGATGTGAAAACAAAACCTGACGACGGATGCCTACAATCGAAGAATAATGATATGTATACGTATAATTACTAGCATATCTGGGAATATACCGAATAATTACGTTGTATAATTACTAACATATCTGGGAATATACCGACTAATTACGTTGTCTTACCATTTGCGGACAGTTTCAAAAACATGTTTTTATTAATCTGCAAGCTACTAAGTTGCATGGAGAGTGTTGAATTCTTTCTGAGATGATGAAACTAACAAATTCTAGATAACTATAAGGTAAGGAAGACAGTAAGATTAACATGTAGATGGTGTCTGCTTCCTGGCAACAGCATGAGAAAACTGTGTGTTTCGATAAGGAATAACTGCGGTCGATATTGACATAAGCGAAGGGTGCATCAGAAGGTGTTGGAATAAGAATCTTGAAAACAGCCAATATCCTTGATGTGGAAGACGTGGCAATGAACTAAAACATTGTTTCCCATTCAAAAATAAAATGTGCAATCTTCTGTTCGTTGACATAGAATGTTCTGATTATGTTTACAAGCGTTAGTGGAATGATCGCTGACACGGTTTCAAAAATATGAGTAATACTGTGTGTTATTTACTTCAACAGTCTAGACAGTATGGAAATGAGCAACTGAAATAGTTCAGTTGTGGGTTCCACTAGATCTGCAATGTATGAGCGAAATCGCTTGGAAGACGTGAGATTTAATGACATACATACATTCCATGATAAATTTTTGCATTTGGAAATGGCACCCTTTTCCGTCTGAAACATAGTACACCTTATGCACCATCGGCGTCACATTTTTGCACCTAAAATTTCCATGTCTAATTAGTAACAAAGCGTAATTTATACTAATTTTCAGGATTATTTCAAGTGGGTGGAAATCTTTACCAAGTACGCTTTTGACTCAAATCACAATCAGTATGATAGCCAACAATTACATCAGAAACCTACACAATGGCGATAGTTATCCAGTAATGTACGTTACCTTTATTGTATAGAAGTATGCTCTCAATGGCAGTGATTGCAAGTATACTGAATATGTTGTGAGGTGTTTGACTGTAACGTCGAGCAATTAGGATATCAGGCGTAATTAACCACATACGTCCTATAAAGAGACATGGTACCCATTCTCAATGCACACGGCTCTTACCCAATCCATCTTCATCGAGCGCACATCGACTGAGGAAGAGTGTATTCCTTTGGTGAACCAGGAACCCATAAACATACACTACTACATTGTACACGACACCTACGGATTCGACAAACAAACTTCACACATGACTAGCTATACGAATCTGGACCAGACAAATGACAAGACACAGGCGCTGAAATTACATCATGTACACTGTACAACGAAATTTCTGAAAAAAGACTGTACAGATAGACAAGAGTGGCAAAAACCAGATGTGAACCTGACCTATGGGAAGCATGCAACACAGAACAGAACGAAAACACAGGCCCTGACAATGATTATTTGCAATTAATGAAAGAGACATTTGGAGAAAAATAAAGCATACAACATAGGTGACAGATTGACATCTAATTGCCCGTAAACTAATGACACCAAATATCATCAGTAGACTACCAACAGTTACATTTGTGCCAGACTGTGGCCTAAATAGGCACGTTGAGCCTGTAATAACTACAGTGTGGAAGTAATTCTAAATCTAGAATGTAAATCAACTAAGTCATAGATGCCGAAGTCACAGCTGTGCCGGGCTACGGCCATAACAGGCAGGTTAAACTGAAAACAGAGCGCATAAAACGTAACAGCGCTCCTCTTTACTAAAAGAATGACTGAACAGTGGGTACCATCTCCTCATTCTACCTTCCTCAGCACCTTAAAAATTGTATCATAAATTTTGGCACTCTAACATACTCGAGCACTTTTTAATACGCATCTCAAAATTGCCCTTTCTCACTCACTCAATTAGCCCAGTTCATTATTATCTCTTGTATTTCTCTGTCACTGTCTCCTGTCTCAGAGACATAGTGTCCTTCTTTCTGTCCTACTACTACTGTCTGCTCTAACTGTCACTGCCTCCCTCTTGCCCTCTCATACTGCTACTATCTCATTTATTCTTTCTCACCGATGCTGTCTCTTTTCACTGTCACTATCTCTCTCTTTCTCGTTGTCGTTGTTATAGACACTTTCATTATCACTGGCTACCACTCACTTCTACTTTCTCCTCGTTATTCCTCTCTCACTGGCACTGTACCCTTCACTGTTTTGTTAGCAGTTTTCTGACACTTTCAACTATTTCCCTCTCTTTCCATCACACTGCCATTGTCTCCATCTCTTTTTCTATACCGCAATCACTGTCGACTGCCTTCCAGTATTTATTAATTTTCCGTGTTTTCCTACCACCACTGTCTCCTCTCGTAACATAAAAACGCGAAAGCATTTGCATGGCAAAATTTTTGGCAATATTTTTAAAGGTGCTGAGGAAGGCAGAATGAGGCAGCTGGTACCCAACTTTTCAGTCACAGGCTATTAGGAGCATATTCTCCTTTTTTGTGCTCCGATAGAAGCATTTTTCCGTTGATTTCCTTCTTTTCCCTGATATAACAGGACATGTTATTCATATGAAAAGAATTTTATGGGGCAGTAAATTTTTGACAGTTTACTTATGTGAAACTGAAACAACGCAAAACTAATTTTACACCTCACACCGTATTTTATGTGCTTCGGTACTACAACATGGGGTTCCAGAACCCTTCTGATGATGACAAACAATTTACAGCACACTTCTCCACGGTCGTCAGTTTATATACTATGTTTTCGCCTCGCACCGGTTTTTACGGGTGTCCTTTATTTGTACATGTAGGGTAAACTTTACATCTCGGAAAATGGAAAAGGTACGAAGAAAATTTTCAAGGTTGTTGGTGGTCGGGATCTTTGGAGTATATCGTAAAAATTCAGTACTTTTCTGTTCATAACCATCTTGGCATACAGGGCTTGGTATTGGTACGCAGAAACCACGTTTTTGGGTTGTTTCTCGGTAACGAACACGCGTTTTTGAAAATGGGAAGATGACACTTCTAGCTGAATCCCAAGAGAATATACCAATAAACATCGAACAGTTTGCATCCGTTAGTTCTACATCTACATTGTACATCTACATTTATACTCCGCAAGCCACCCAACGGTGTGTGGCGGAGGGCACTTTACGTGCCACTGTAATTACCTCCCTTTTCTGTTCCAGTCGCGCATGGTTCGCGGAAAGCCTCCGTGCGCACTCGAATCTCTCTAGTTTTACAATCGTGATCTCCTAGGGAGGTATAAGTAGGGGGAAGCAATATATTCGACACCTCATCCAGAAACGCACCCTCTTGAAACCTGGACAGCAAGCTACACCGCGATGCAGAGCGCCTCTCTTGCAGAGTCTGCCACTTGAGTTTGCTAAACATCTCCGTAACGCTATCACTCTTACCAAATAACCCTGAGACGAAACGCGCCGCTCTTCTTTCGATCTTCTCTATCTCCTCCGTCAACCCCATCTGGTACGGATCCCACACTGATGAGCAATACTCATGTATAGGTCGAACGAGTATTTTGTAAGCCACCTCCGTTGTTGATGAACTACATTTTCTTAGGACTCTCCCAATGAATCTCAGCCTGGTGCCCGCTTACCAACAATTAATTTTATATGATCATTCAATCGTTCCGCACGCATACTCCCAGATATTTTACAGAAGTAACTGCTACCAGTGCTTGTTTCGCTGTCATATAATCATACAATAAAGGATCCTTCTTTCTATGTATTCGCAATACATTACATTTGTCTATGTTAAGGGTCAGTTGCCAGTCGCTGCACCAAGTGCCTATCCGCTGCAGATCTTCCAGCATTTCGCTGCAATTTTCTAATGCTACAACTCCTCTGTATACTACAGCATCATCCGCGAAAAGCCGCATTGAACTTCCAATAGTATCTACTAGGTCATTTACATACACTCCTGGAAATGGAAAAAAGAACACATTGACACCGGTGTGTCAGACCAACCATACTTGCTCCGGACACTGCGAGAGGGCTGTACAAGCAATGATCAAACGCACGTCACAGCGGACACACCAGGAACCGCGGTGTTGGCCGTCGAATGGCGCTAGCTGCGCAGCATTTGTGCACCGCCGCCGTCAGTGTCAGCCAGTTTGCCGTGGCATACGGAGCTCCGTCGCAGTCTTTAACACTGGTAGCATGCTGCGACAGCGTGGACGTGAACCGTATGTGCAGTTGACGGACTTTGAGCGAGGGCGTATAGTGGGCATGCGGGAGGCCTGATGGACGTACCGCCGAATTGCTCAACACGTGGGGCGTGAAGTCTCCACAGTACATCGATGTTGTCGCCAGTGGTGGGCGGAAGGTGCACGAACCCGTCGACCTGGGACCGGACCGCAGCGACTCACAGATGCACGCCAAGACCGTAGGATCCTACGCAGTGCCGTAGGGGACCGCACCGCCACTTCCCAGCAAATTAGGGACACTGTTGCTCCTGGGGTATCGGCGAGGACCATTCGCAACCGTCTCCATGAAGCTGGGCTACGGTCCCGCACACCGTTAGGCCGTCTTCCGCTCACGCCCCAACATCGTGCAGCCAGCCTCCAGTGGTGTCGCGACAGGCGTGAATGGAGGGACGAATGGAGACGTGTCGTCTTCAGCGATGAGAGTCGCTTCTGCCTTGGTGCCAATGATGGTCGTATGCGTGTTTGGCGCCGTGCAGGTGAGCGCCACAATCAGGACTGCATACGACCGAGGCACACAGGGCCAACACCCGGCATCATGGTGTGATGAGCGATCTCCTACACTGGCCGTACACCTCTGGTGATGGTCGAGGGGACACTGAATAGTGCACGGTACATCCAAACCGTCATCGAACCGATCGTTCTACCATTCCTAGACCGGCAAGGGAACTTGCTGTTCCAACAGGACAATGCACGTCCGCATGTATCCCGTGCTACTCAACGTGCTCTAGAAGGTGTAAGTCAACTACCCTGGCCAGCAAGATCTCCGGATCTGTCCCCCATTGAGCATGTTTGGGACAGGATGAAGCGTCGTCTCACGCGGTCTGCACGTCCAGCACGAACGCTGGTCCAACTGAGGCGCCAGGTGGAAATGGCATGGCAAGCCGTTCCACAGGACTACATCCAGCATCTCTACGATCGTCTCCATGGGAGAATAGCAGCCTGCATTGCTGCGAAAGGTGGATATACATTGTACTAGTGCCGACATTGTGCATGCTCTGTTGCCTATGTCTATGTGCCTGTGGTTCTGTCAGTGTGATCATGTGATGTATCTGACCCCAGGAATGTGTCAATAAAGTTTCCCCTTCCTGGGACAATGAATTCACGGTGTTCTTATTTCAATTTCCAGGAGTGTATATTTTGAAAAGCAATGATCCCATAACACTCCCCTGTGGCACGCCAGAGGTTACTTTAACGTCTGTAGACGTCTCTCCATTATCTAGATATCCACTTCTGACGGTGAAAAAGCGGTGAAAACCCTTTTTTGGCGGGGTGGGTGTTCCAGAAACCTCTTGATGCGTCCGTAAGCCCCTTAAAATGCACCATTGACAACATCTAATGCAAAAAGAACCAAGTGATTTGCTCCATTTGCCTAAGCTGGAGGAACCGTGTAATGTACAGACTTCGACCCTATACTGTAGGATTGTTACATTAAGACGAGCGTCCTGTTGGGTACACAAATGGTTCCTAATCCAAGGGATATCCAAAACACTTGCCCCTATTTTTCATCACCAATAGAACCCCAGGATTGAGATTCGAATAAAACTGCGTTTCTATGCGCGGCGTTTTGGAACATACGCTAACCATTCAGACAGATTACATCACAATAGAATGGCAGAGTTCATAGGGTTATGACAGCGATTCCACGTTAATTCAGAGTTGCACTCAGCCAGTCACTTGGATTAGACATCAGATAACACAGACGTGAGAGACTCGTTGTGTAGTACTCTGGCTTCGGGAATGCCAGCGATTGTTGGATCTCGCACATTCTACAGTGTTTTCCTTCTTGTTTTCCTTCTTAATCAAATAATCTTAATTAAAATTATTCCAGCTGGTTGGTCTAATACTATTTTTAAGCTGTTATGTACTTGTTATGTCATAAGTATGTACCGAACATTCCAAGATATAGCTACTTGTTACAGAAACGTAGTGTTGAAAACCATCCATTTATTTCGTTAGCTACAATATGAACCATCAGTAAAGTTAAACGTAAAAAAGGCCAACAACCTGAAGTAATAGAAAACTATCGTACTACTACAGGTTGTTGTAGTTTATTCAGTTTTCATTATTTCAGTAAAATTGACACTTTCTATGATTTATTGTCATTTAGCCTTTCGTGTTAGTCACAGGACTCTGCAGTGCTGTTTTGACAGAGCTTTTCTTTACTATTAGCTGAAGCCTAGAATACTGAGACATGTTTACTGATGCTACAGAAAGTTCTTTGTCGTTTAGGTCAGCCAAATAGTCCTGGGATGTCATTCTACCAGAGACGGCACTCTTTACGTAAGCTAACAAGTCCAGCTTAGAGTATCCTACACTCTGATAAACTGTTAGCGATGAAGAGAACAACGATGTATTACATATGAACGCGGTTTGCTAGTTCTTCACGTAATTTTTATCAGAGTAGCTGGAATTCGAAATGAATTTCTTTCGGAATGAGCACCGTAAGTTGTCCTAGTGTTTGGACCAGAACGCGTGGACGATTCCAGCCAGTTTCACGATGATATATTTTATCTCTGCCACACATCATGGCTAATGCGTTCTCCATGTAAAGCAGACCTCACTGGCACAGAAGACCTAGCCATTACTCGCAGCTCATGCTCTTCCTAACTCCCGACCGGCCAACGGACAGCAGTGTGCACTCACTCATTATGATCTCACATTTAAGCGGAAACAATTTACTTAACGTGTCACTGTTTGGTTTCCAGAAGGGCTGCTAAGCTGAGAATGCTATTTACATATTCACTCGTCAAACAATACAAGCCCTAAATAATAAAATATCGCCAGTTGGTACTTTTTTGTGACATTTCCAAGGCGTATGATTTTGTAGATCATGTAACACTCTTAAAACCACTCATGTACTATGGAATTGATGGCTTCACATACAGCTAGTTTGAATCATACTTAGTAAACAGAGTGCAGAAAGTTGTCTGAATGATTTAGACCATGTGGGAATGGTAGAAAACTTCAGTGACTGAGGACAAAGCAAAAACGATGTCCCATAGGATAGAGTTTTGGATCCACTCCTTTTCCTCATGTACATGAAATACCTATTTACCATAAAACAAGTAGAATTGGAACTTTTTGCCGACGATACTTTAGTAAATTCCATAAAAGATAAAACAACAGAAAATATAGTTAATGACGTTTTTTATAGAATTATCATTGTTCAGCAACATTTTTGTCGCATTCTTGTCAATAGTTGTTCTTACCTTAACTAAAGGCGCTGATTTCAGATCCCAGGTCGGTTTTTCTCTGAAAGCTACAGCTTGTTTTGCAATCGCCAATTGTAGTATTTTATGTTTTTATCATTAAGTCATAACGTCGATGGATAAATATTTGATTCAAGTCTCTTGAAGTTAGCGGAATGTTAAAAAAATTATTATATTAACATAAATAAAGATTAAATAGAAACACAGTCTAAATATATGAAGTAGCACAAATTGAAACTCATACCATTAAGAAGATAGTTACAGAAAAGTGATTTATAGCTAACAAATTGTATTATCGTTTCAAGCCCTTCAGTTTCTTAATTACTTCAGGAAGATTTCGTTTAACACTCCAGCAACAGTCTGCCATCATATGTTTGGCTCCTCTCCCTTAACAAAGTTCTTCCATAGTGTTGAGATCATGGTTGAACCTTTCGCCTTTTTTCCTCACTGAATCTCCTAGGTTGTTAGGTAATTTATAAGGACGACTGTATGGGAAATTGAGTTTGACCCTGATACTGCATCCAGGGCATGAATTGCTGACATGATGACAATGATATCAGCTATGAAACTCTCTTAGGTGGATTTTTTTTTCTACCAAGAAAGTTTTCCATTGCTGCCACGAATGACACCCATGAAGCCCTTTACTTGAAGTTCATCTTTGCGATAAATTCTTTTTCACGTACAAGTGCCAGAATCTGGGGTCCATTAAACACTCTTGCCTCGATATTTTTAAGGAATAAAGAAGGAAGAGCACTGACTGTATATTGGAAGCATTCACCATCTCTGTCTAACGCTTAAACAAACTGGTTAATGAAACCCAGTTTGATATGGATTGGAGGGAAAATTAGTTGGTTTACTGAACGAATTTGGCATACCGGCTTGCAGAGTCTCAGGTATAGACCTCTCCTTGTGGTTCATGTGCCTGTCTCGTGCTTGGCTGTCCCATAAGAAAAGAACGCAGGAATAATTTGCAAATCCTCTCTGTTGGCATAGCAGCAAATTAATCATTTTGAGGGCTACACATAGTTTCCACTTTTGATCCTGAGATTTTGGTGAGTTAGAGTGTTCGTCTCATTACGCTCCTCTCGTAAATGCTCAGAATGACGAGCTGGAACAGGTGTACAGACATTCCCATTATGTAACAGAACACACTTCAGACTGCGTTTAGAACTGTCTACAAATAAATGCCACTCATCTAGATTCCTAGAGGAGACCTGACACATTGTGGCAATAAACAAATATATTTTCCTCTGTAAAATATGAAAGAATGAGCTCTTTCTGCATTCAGTAAAAAACACTTTTACAGTATCACTCAGTACGCATTTTTCTTGCACTCTGCATTCTAATAGTTGGCTGCAAGTTTGGAAAATGCCAAATCGCACGAGTTTATTTAGCTCTGACTGATTAATCCCTTAACTTACAATGTCGTGTGAGAGACGTAGGGTGCCGACCTGGCCAAACATCAACTAGACGTATCAGAGACGTGGTACGTTTACCGCGCCGAACAAGCGCATGTCGTGTGAGACGTCGTTGGTCTGCCGCGCCAAATGTAAACAGAACGTCTCTGACACGTTGCGGAGCTGATCGAGTACACGAGGCAGTGAGGAGTTGTAACGGAATATTGGCACTAAAATGGAAAGATGAACGAGACGTTTACATGCTTTCTACAAAACATTCAACAGCAGGAATGATTGCCATAGACACACCTCTCCGCAATGCGTCGTGGAAACCGAAATGTGTCGTGAATACGATAAAGGCATGATTGGAATTGATCGCCATGATCAGGTGCTCACATGTTTCCCTGTGATCAGAAAATGTATGAAAGGATACCGCAAGATATTCTTTTACCTATTTTATGTTGCTTTATTTAACACGTACATTTTGTATTACAAAATACATTGCGGCAAACGACAGAGCTACTACGCAGAATATGGGATACACATTGCGGAATCATTGTTGAAAACTACACCTTTACCAGAATATAATCGGAAGGCACGATTAGCATCCGGCGATATACCACAAAGACTGCACACGTCAACATTGGGCACATTTTCCCAAACATACTCATCCAGCACCATCAAAAGTAAATCCTGCGAGAGCTTGTGTAGAGTGCGGAAAGCATAAACGACGCAGCGAAACAACGTGGGAAGGCAAAAAGTGCAGGGTTGCATTACATGTGCCAGATTGCTTTGAACGATGTCATACAATCGAAGACTATTAAATTCGTGTTCGTGTCATTGTGAAGACGTTGCGTTTGAAAATATGTTTGCCAACGCACTGACGTATCAGGTCCCAGAATGTTTTGAACAAAATATTATACAGTCTTAGATCATTGCATTGTTGTGAATATTATTATTAAGATGTATTTCATCAATGTGTGTTTGCTTATAAAGGGAAATAAAACGTTTGTGCATATATCGTTGCGTTTGAGACAATGAATGTTTCGTTTCCAAGGGGCAACTAATCGTCATTACTTATGGTGCCTGTAGAAATGTCACGCTTCTGGTATCTCACTCACGTACTTACAAATCCCGAGGGCGTCTGCACGACTTTGGACGCCACCAGGAGTAGCGCACCGCAGCCTTAAGCTGTCGCCACACGGACCGTGCATCCGAACGTTGAGCGTGCCGAGTTTCTGACGTCATATCGTGGAATAGCAAGCTCGGGAGTCTTTCCGAACGTGCAGAACAATATCTGGCATGTCAGATATTCTGAGGGTGCGTCTGAGCGTTGACCAATGAGATGGCACAACGTCACCTACGTCACACGCACGCCGTCTCCCTTCAGTACAGAGTTGTGAGGCGCCATATTGGCATTCATTTCAAGCATATATATATATATATATATATATATATATATATATATATATATATATATATATATATATATATGCCGTTTCTGAGCACCAGAAAATTGAGAATCACTGCAAAACCCGTTGTTACGTATGCGATTCGATCCAATAAAATAATGAGAAACATCAGATTCGTGGCAAAAGAATTATTGTAAATTGCATATTGTGAGAGTAGGCTATTTGAAGGCAGCGACACACTGAAGACTCACCCAAAAGCCATTGTTCTTGGTACAGTTTGTTATAATTCAATTTCAGTCAGTAACATATGTACGATTAAGGTTTTCAGCAAGGGGTAACACATTATGATTATATTCAGAAGATGTGACATTGGTTTAGCGCAATGAGTAGAGTCACTGTGCTGAATAGATCTGTTTGTTGGGGTGGTGCTTCGCGTCTTGACACTCTCAATGTTTTTTCCCTAACATTCACGGTTTTGTTAGGTTCTGATACTTTATTATTAGTTTAATATAAGTATATACTATAATATTTGATGTTATGTAAATATAAGTTCACCTTTTTTGAGGGGTGACTTTGTTCGATTGGCTTAATCTACAGGACAGCTTGCGCTACTTGTATAAAGATATTTTGCTCCTTTTTCTTTTACGCTTCGTAATTCACATGTTGCAAAGATTCTGCTACTGGGTAGGAACAGTGATCATGTAAGACTGACCTTGGGGTTGTACTAAAGTGTGAAAATCATGAAATAATGTTTATCTTATGTGGAGAAGTATTCCAAATTTGTAACGCACTGTTTGTAATGGAACTTTTATAAGCCTGTGTCCTTATTGATTGGATATGGTACTTTCCTTTTCGTGGACGATGGAGGAAATGTGCGTTTTAATATAGCTAACGTGGGAATTTTACGCGCGCCCGTTGAGTAAACAGTGTGATTTACGAATTACAAACATCCCTCAACTGCCGCTGGAGTGCGTTGCGATCGCGTATACCACGTTGGGGCCCACGTACCGTATGCACAAGTAGGATCGTCGCTGAGCGTTCAGCAGCACGCTCAACGTTAACGTTCGACAGCACGGTCCGTGTGCCGACGGCTTTAGGATGTGTAAGCGCCGGGAATCGTAAGGCGCAGCCGTACCTTGGATTCACTTAGGGCTCAAGCTAACGGAACTGAAATCGTACGGCGAAGAGTTAAACTAATAAGGAATTGACGACTGTGAGAGAGTAAAGGAATAAACGGCGTAAAAGTCACTGCCTTCACCTGTCTCCGGGTTTTAGTCGCTATCATCATCTGCAGATGGAGTGAACCCTGCATAGCACCTGTATGTCTCATGCCTGAGGGCGTATTAGGATATGATATTTGATGTCTCCTTTTCGTACCAGTTCCCTTTGTATTAACAATACAAAAGGTGCAGTCACTTGTGTGATCTATTGATTCTGACCAAGGCAATGGGAATCCAAAAGCTTTACCTTTTCTTTAGTCCAGTCACGCAACGTTACCTCATAGTTTTGACATGAAGTATGTGAGGCCTATCTCTTGTCTTGGTAGCAAAGATTAAGTCCAAAGTATGCTTCACAAGCTGGCCTTACAAAGGCTATCATATTGTATCTTTGACGAACAAGGGTGTAGTACATACAAATGGAACATAAACTGTCACGACGATTGTTACATTGATGTCTCTTGATAACTGTCATGGTGTCTCGTGAGATATGAAAGTAAAAAAGATACAATATCACAACCTTGTCGATAGCAGAAACATGTAAGTAACTAACCGTACAGCAAACCGCTGGAATGAAAAAGTTCGAAATGTATGAAAACCAATCTCCAGATCAAAAACATTAAGGATAAGTAAAACAAAACAATAAAAACCCTCCCATGCAACTGAGAGTCGGAAAAGAATTATTGACCATTATTGTAAAGTGATGTTTCGAAAATGCACTCTCCCTAAATCTGGAAAAACACACTATACTCAGCTCTGTACAACATAATAGTCATACCGACAATTGATGCAGCGTGTGAACAAGGAGTGTGTAGGTAGGGTAGAATGCTCCCAGTTTTTGGGTGTTCATGTTGAGAAAAACTTGCAGAGAAGGTAACGTAATACTGATCTTGTCGAACAATTAAGTTCAGTTACTTTTGCTCTTCGTACAATCTTTAGTCTTGGTACCAGACGAATTAATCTGCTGACAAATTCTGCGTATTTTCAAACAATAATTTCTCATGGAATAATAACAGAAAGAAAGCATTGAGTGAACAAAATATGTGGTTTTGACCCACGGATGACATGTAGGTACCTATTCAAGGATCAAGGCACTTGCATTGCTCCGTCGCAAAAATATATTCGCTAATGAAATTATAAATCATGAACATGAACATGAACAACCCACAATTTGACAGTATATAATGTGTGTGTGTGTGTGTGTGTGTAACTTTTGTCTGTACAAATGTTTATTATTACCGCATGATGAACAAGTCAGCACCGATCGGTAACATCTACATCTACATGGTTAATATGCAATTCACACTTAAGTGCCTGACAGAGGGTTCATCGAACCATTTTCATACTACTTCTTTACCATTCCACTCTCGAATGGCGCGTGGGATAAAGGAACACTAAATCATTGTGTTCGAGCTCTGATTTATCTTATTTTATTGCGATGATTATTTCTCCCTATGTAGGTGGGTGTCAACAAAATATTTTCGCATTCGGAAGAGAAATTTGGTGATTGAAATTTCGTAAATAGATCTCGCCGCAAAGAAAACCGCCTTTGTGTCAGTGACTACCACCCCAACTCGCGTATCATATCAGTCACACTCTCACCCCTATTGCGCGATAAAACAAAACGAGCTGCCCTTCTTTGCACCTTTTTCGATGTCCTCCGTCAATCCTACCTGGTAAGGATCTCACTCCGCGCAGCAATATTCCAGCAGAGGACGGGCATGTGTAATGTAGGTTGTTTCTTTAGTGGGTTTGTCGCATCTTTTAAGTGTTCTGTCAACAAAGCGCAGTCTATGTTTCGCCTTCCGCACAATATTATGTATGTGGTCTTTCCAATTTAAGTTGCTCATAATTGTGATTCCTAGGTATTTAGTCGAATTGACAGCCCTTAGATTTGTGCGACTTATTGCATGACCAAAATTTATCGGATTTCTTTTAGTACCCATGTGGATGACCTCGCACTGTAACTGGATTATGTGACGTACAGGTGCAGACAAACAAATGATTGCAATTTGCGAGAAAACTGAATGATTTATTCAGGAGAAAGAGCTTCACAAATGAGGAAGTCAATAACGCGTTAGTATACCTTTCGCTCTTACGTGTACATTTATTCGGATTGGTTTGATTGGCAGATTTGTTGCATGTCCTCCCAAGGGATACCATGCCAAATTCGGTCCAACTGGCTAGTTAGAGTGTCAAAATCCCGAACTGGTAGGAGGGCCCAGCCCATGATGCTCCAAAAGTTCTCAACTGGGGAGAGATGTGGCAACTTTGCTGGCCAAGGTAGAGTTTTGCAAGCACAAAGACAAATAGGAGAAACTCTAGCAATGTGCGGGTGGGGATTATATTGCTGAAATGGAAGCCCTGTTTTGAAGTGCACGAATATTGGGCGAAGAATATCGTCTACATATGGATGTGCTGTGAGGGTGCCGCTGATGACAACCAATGACGTCCTGCTACGAAAAAAATGGTATCCCAAACCATCACTCCTCGTTGTCGGCGACATTCAGGTTGGTATCCAGCCGCGGCATCTCCAGACACATCTTCACTGGTCGTCGGAGCCTAAAAACTAGTTGACTGGCGTACAAATGTGTTCAATAGTGAATCCCGTTACGAACTGCTCCTCGTGTAGCTCCATGAGTAGGACTAAAAAAATATGTCCATTAATGTTAAATGATCACGCATACATATCTTATGAACTTACTCTTTTCCGCTTCATTTCGATAAAATAACCTTTTAGATAATCGACGGAACATGTAACTATCTAACGTCAGCCTCAAACAAACTTTCTAACACACTCTTATTACTCCATACATTTCGATTAATTTCTCACATTATAACCATTTTTTAGAAGATTCAGTCGCAAAGTACGTAGAAATTAATTCATAATTTCTAATTAAATATGCCACATCAGAAATTATTATCCACATTTATTTATGGTAGTAACAGATAATACCTGTAACACATATAGCAACCAGACAGTCCTTTTTTAAAAACTTTATTAATTTATGAATAGCCGCTCTAGTTGATAATATGTTCTTTATTCCACATACGGTTTCAGCTTTTACATTTAGTCTATTTTCCAATGGATTTGAAAATCGTGCTGTGGTGAAAGTAGACCTTAAACATCGAAAATTAATATATTTTTTCAAAAAAATAGTTTTCATCCCCAGCCTCCGAAGCTCCAAAGATAGACGGTTCAGTTCGAGCAATGGCCCGTCGGAAAATCAGTAACCTTTCAGTAAAATATCGGACAGCCTGGTTGTGGGGGACAAGAGATATTATTAGTACTATTTGGGAGGGGAGTTCCAGTTCCATCATTTGGCTTACTATCTAGGGGAAACTAACGAAAACCTCGGACAGAACTGAGGGATGGGTTCTATTTTCATTTTAATGCTGGTCCTACATGTACCAGACAAAAATATGAAATCTATTGTTGTAGTAAAAGCTACTCATCTTCATCTGAAGACGTGTGAGTGAATGACCGATGCACATTTTCCTTGTATTTCTGTTGGTATACTGTCAACTCCATCAAATGGACGAATTATTCTACGCCGGATACCTGTACTGTGTGAGGAGAGTGAAAGTCAGTTTCTTGTTACGTTTTTAATATTTGCGTGGGTGGTAGACTGCAACACGTTTATAGTCAGGTCTTATGTTTTGCTGTTCATATCTTCGTAACGAACAAAGTTACAAGAGAGGCAATCATGCAGGTTAATGTCCTCCATTTAACTGAACAACATTTGCTTGGTACATTTTTTATTTTGCTCTGGATAAAATTTTATTTGGGATGGTCAAAGTTAACGGGACACACTGTATACACAGTAAATAGTTCCCTTTTTTCTGCACTTTTCATGTCCTCTCCAGGGAATAGAGCGGGCTGTCTGAGGTCCGGAACATAGTCGCATTTTTTTCAGCCTGTTACCTGGCGAATTGATCCTGGAACAGAGTTGTTCCCAAAGGGCAATATATGGGACTGGCCTAGCAGTTCAGGTATTTACCTTCCGCAAACTTTGACTGAAACCGGAGGATTGGCAGTAACTGCTCTGCAAAACTCAAGGACAAGATCCATAAACTACAACAACATATTTACGATTCGGCGAAAATAAATGGAAGTGCTGGTTGATGTTGACATATGTGTGTCGGTCACGCACAGGAAGCTGGATGTCAAGCAACACAACGTACTGGTCGTCGAGCAGAAAGGCCACCCCGCTACAGTATCCGGAGCACTGTCAGCTACAGCAGCAGATGACCGCTACAGTGTGGAACAGGGAAGAAGAGATGTACGTCAAACAGCGAGTACAACTGCAGCCATATTTAACAGGACTAAACCGTTTGCGATGGTGCCAGGACCATAGGGACTTGACCAGCGAGGAGTGGGATCGCGCGCTCTATTGATAGCAGATTCAGTCTGAGACGTGATTCTAGATGCATCCTCATATAGCGAGAGATGGAAAGACGCAGAGTACCTAGGAACGTTGTAGAACATGAATGTTTTGGTGGTAGAGGTTTTATGGTGTGGGGAGACATAATGTTGCATGGGCGCACTGTCCACCAAATCTCTGAACACGGTACACTCATCGGTCAATTTATTGTGCCCTCATTCCCCTGGGCGTCTTTTCAGGTGTGCTTTCGGCCCTGACTACGACTTTATGAATGACACTGCGTGACAACCACAGTGATGGGGGTGGAACCCTTTTAATGAGAGCGTATTCGGCGAATGTACTGGCCTGACCGTTCCCCCTACTTAAATCTTATCGAGCACGTTTGGGATACATCGGGGAGAAGCACTATAGCGTGTCCACATCCACCAATGACGATCCACCACTTGTCAACAACGATGGCGGAGGACTGGAACGCAAGTACCTCAATAAATCCTTACCAGTCTCGTGTCCAGACGAGAGGACGTCGCAGAGCACTCGTTGCTCTCCGTGGTGAGCCCAGACACTATTAATAACTATACAAGAAATGTATTCGCAGTTGCTTATTGGATTGACGACAGTGAAAACTTGTGTCGGACTCTTGAGTCGAGCCCGAAGCTCCCGCTTATTGCAAGAGGTCGCCTAGTCATTAGGCTACCGAGCACGACCTACGGCCAGACCCAAACTTCCAAATGTCGTCAACCACGCGTCTACAAACTTTATTCGTACATCCATTAAGTATTTTCCTGTATAGGGGAGTCGTCATACTTGAAAGTCTTCTTGCCCGATATCGGCGGATAAATACGATACTGCAGTGCCTGTATTATTTCAGGCAACGGCCTTGCCGCAGTGGATACACCGGTTCCCGTGAGATCACCCAAGTTGAGCGCTGTCGGGCGTGGCCGGTGCTTGGATGGGTGACCATCCAGGCCGCCATGCTCTGTTGCCATTTTTCGGGGTGCACTCAGCCTCGTGATGCCAATTGAGGAGCTACTCGACCAAATAGTAGCGGCTCCGGTCACAGGAAACGACCGGGGGAGCGGTGTGCTGACCACACGCCCCTCCTATCTGCATCCTCAACTGAAGATTACACGGTGGTCGGATGGCCCCGATGGGCCACTTGTGGCCTGAAGACGGAGTTAGTGCTGTATTATTCCGAATTACGATGCAGTTTCCTTCGGGAATGCAATATATAACTGATGGTTGTCCATATTCGCAATTGCGAATACATTTCTTTTATTTCATGATGCCTGTAGTTGACGTAGAACCTTTGCAACGTAATTCGAAATAATACAGGCACTGCATGTCCTGGTTTTTTAAAATCCAAGAAGCCATCAGAAATCGCGGTGATTTCAGCGTAATTATTGCCTTTGAGTAAAAGTGTCACTTATTTTCGTTTCTTTACACATTTGTTGCTTACGTTCTGTACTGTACTGTACAATTTCTTTCCGTGTATATACCAAGTTTCATCGAGCTAGGTTCGTTGTCAGTGACTGATCATGCGAAAGTTACTTTTGTCGTTAAGTTTTGTACACCAGTACGTTGTAATTTATTTTGGCTTTCTGTTGTGGTCAATCGTGGGAATGCAGTCATGTGATGAATTGCAATTATAAATAAACTACCGTAGCCGGTAGTGTTTCGCAATTACTAAATAAGAATGGAAACTGAAAGTATGTAGTGATCTCCTTGTGCCCCCCTCCTTGTTCATCGCTTCCTCGTCTCCCACTCTGTGTCCATTAACTCCTTCTCCTGCTTTCTGTACATCACACACTCCCCCACCGCACTATGTGTACCTCCTCCTACCCCCTACCCCTATACATTTGCTTCTTTCCCATTCTCTCCCTTCCCTCGCTCTTTGTCCACCTCCATACCCCCCCCCCCCCCCTCCGATCTTGGCCCTCGATTTGGGATTTGAAGTCGCTTAAAATTATTGGCACGATTGGCATACGAAGTATGAGAGGGTCCTCTCCCGCCGCTGGATGTGAGAGGATAGTAGCTTCAATGATAGAATGTCACATAGATTTAATTTGCGAACGCGAAAGATTACGTTCAGACGATTCCGGTTTCTTAACAATATTCCAATGATAATAAATACAACGTCACTGTTTTCTGTTTCAATGGGCTGTAAGAAAGAAATCATAACAACATATTGTTGTGTATCCAATTTTTGTTTAAAAAGGCAGCAGCAGCCGGCCGAGGCAGACGCAGATGCAAAACAGGATTTTGTGTTTTTTTACGAGTTCCCAACCAGGAGCGAATTTTATAACATTACTGTGCGCTTTATTAATCTAGTTTCTTCAGTTTCTGTGTGTTAATTTAATATCTAATAGCCACAGTTCTCGCGTTTTCGTTTGCGTTGGAAACTAAACCGATTTTGTGACATGTTACAAATTCCTAATCCGGGGCGAATTATTTAGTGTCACTTAATTGCTTCGGTAGTGCGGTTTTTGAATCTCTTCGTATGAATCTAATTTATTAGACACAGTTCCTGCATTTCGTCAGTGTCTGTAGTAGAGTTCCGCAACTCGTGCCGATAGTC
Organism: Schistocerca gregaria; assembly: GCF_023897955.1. Taxonomy (NCBI): domain Eukaryota; kingdom Metazoa; phylum Arthropoda; class Insecta; order Orthoptera; family Acrididae; genus Schistocerca; species Schistocerca gregaria. The sequence continues at coordinate 223,421,667 of NC_064925.1, read as the reverse complement.
CGTTTATCTGGATAGTTTAGTTTTCAACAGTCTTTGGTATCCATAGGGACTGTGTTGAGTGCGGATGCGAGCCGAGTTGGTGATACTTCGCTTCAGCTCCAGGCTCTGATGGCTTTGGCTACACACCTTGACGCTGCAGAGGATGGGCACCACTGTGTGGGCCAGCCGTGGGTATCCAACGGACGTCCAGCACCTCTGAGTCCTCCGATCGGTCCTCACCGGTGGCCAGTCCAGTTACTGCTCGCACTGAGGTTAATCCCTCACCTGTGGTCGAGTGGAAGGTCGCCCCGGGGCGTATCAGGCTGCGAAAGACTTCCCAGGGAACCGCACGCAAGGCCTCCCCAGTCAGTCTGACAAACAGGTTCCAGGTACTGTCTGTAGCTGACACAGTCGCTCAGCCAGATGCGGTCGCCTGTCTTGTTTCAGAGGAAAGATCTCGGCCTGCAAGATCCGGAAACTCATAGAGGGTGGGATTGTTGATAGTTGGGAGTTCCAACGTTATGCGCATTATGGGCCCCGTTAGGGACACGACTGCCAGGGAAAGGTACATACCGAGTGGAGTAATTCCAGACGTGGAAAGGGTTCTCCCGTATACCATGAAGAGCAGAGGGTGCAGCCAACTGCAGATGGTGGCTCACTTTGGTACCAACGATGTCTGTTCAAATGGCTCTGAGCACTATGGGACTTAACAGATGTGGTCATCAGTCCCCTAGAACCTACAACTACTTTAAACCTAACTGATCTAAGGACATCACACACATCCATGCCCGAGGCAGGATTCGAACCTGCGACCGTAGCAGTCACGCAGTTCCGGACTGAGCGCCTTAACCGCGAGACCACCGCGGCCGACAAAGATGTCTGTCATTTCAGATCAGAATATGCTTGTCTAATTCCGGCGGTACGAATAAAACATCATCGGAATTTGTGCTAAATGCATTCTCTCTAAGTTATTTCGAGCAGTTAGTTCATGAGCCCACGCGAAAGTGAAATATTGTCAAAAAAAAAAAAAAAAAAAAAAAAAAAAAAAAAAAAAAAAAAAAAAACACCACTTGATTCTTAGCGACACATAATTCTGAGTTAATAACGAGCATCAAAACGGATACAGGGATTAGTGAAAACAGGGTTGTCGTAGCGGGATTGAATATTGTAACCCCCAAATAATCCAAAAATAAACGAAAAACATTCCTATTCAAAAAATTAATGTAACTGTAGACCAGATGTGGCACGAATTCAAAGAAACAGTATCTTCAAAAATTAAGAGATTTGTACCAAATAAATTAACAAACGAAGGAGCTTATCCTCATTGGTACACAAAACGGGTCAGAACACTGTTCAAGAAACAGCGGAAAAAACATGCCAAATTTAAACAGACGCAAAATCTCCAAGATTGGCGATCTTTTACATAATCGCGAAGTTTAGCGCTGACTTCAACTGCGAGATGCTTATAACAGTTTCCACAGCAAAACTTTGCCTTGAAACCAGGCAGAAAATCCAAAGAGATTATGTAAAGTATTCTAGCGGTAGGATACAATCAATGACTTCTCTGGGCGATAGCAATGGAGATACTAACGAAGACAGTGCTATCAAAGCAGTCTCACTGAACACAACCTTCCGAAACGCCTTAACAAAAGAAGATGAAGTAAATATTCAAGAATTCGAATCAAGAACATTTTCTAACATGAGTAACGTAGAACCAATCTAAATCACTTAATATGAGTAAGTCTTCTGGTCCAGACTTTATATCAATTAGGTTCCTTTCAGAATATACACGAACAATGATCCGAACCCAAAGACTGGAAAGTTGCACAGGTCACACCAATATCCAAGTATGGTAGTAGGAGTAATCCACTAAATTGCATTCCTATATCATTAACGTCGATATGCAACATGATATTGGAACATATATTGTGTTAGAACATCATGAATTACCTCGAAGAAAATGGTCTGTTGATACACAAAGTCAACAATGCTTTAGAAAACATTGTTCTTGTGAAAAAGCAACTAGCTCTTTACTCGCATGAAGTGTTGTGTGCTATTGACAATGGATTTCAGATTGATTCCGTATTTTTGGATTTCAATAAGGCTTTTAATACTACCACACAAGCGACTAGTAGTGAAATTGCTTGCCTATGGAATACAGTCTCGTTTGTGTGACAGGATTCATAATTTCCTGTTAGAGAGGTCATAGTTCATAGTGTTTGACGGAAAGTCGTCGAGTAAAACAGAAGTGATATCCGATGTTCACCAAGATAGTGTTATAGGCTCTTTGCTGTTCCGTATCTATACAAACGATTTGGGAGACAATCTGAGCGGCCGTTATAGGTTGTTAGCAAATGACGCTGTCGTTTACCGACTAATAAAGTCATCAGGAGCTCAAAACAAATTGCAAAACGATTTAGAAAAGATATCTCTATGATGCGAAAATTAGCAATTGACCCTAAAGAACGAAAAGTGTGAGATCATCCACATGAGTGCTGAAAAGAATCCATTAAACTTCAGTTACACCATGAACCAGTCAAATCTAAAGGCCGTAAATTCAACTAAATATCTAGGAATTACAATTACGAACAACTTAAATTGGAAGGAACACACAGAAAATGTTGTGGGGAAGGCTAACCAAAGACTGCGTTTTATTGACAGGACACTAGAGAAAGTAACAGACCTACTAAGGAGACTGCCTACACTAGGTTTGTCCGTCCTCTTTTAGAATACTGCTGCGCGGTGTGGTATCCTTACCAGATAGGACTGATGGAGTACATCGCAAAAGTTCAAAGAAGGGCAGCATGTTTTCTATCATCGTGAGGTAGGGGAGAGAGTGTCACTGAAATGATACAGGATTTGTGGTGATTAAATATTTGGTCGTAACATTTCAGAGCGATATGAAGTGGGACAAGCATGTAATGGCAGTTGTGGGGAAGGCGGATAGTCACCTTCGGCTCATTGGTAGAATTTTGGGAAGATGTGGTTCATCTGTAAAGGAGACCGCTTATAAAACACTAATACGACCTATTCTTGAGTACTGCTCGAGCGTTTGGGATCCCTATCAGGTCAGATTGAGGGAGGACATAGAAGCAATTCAGAGGCGGGCTGCTGGATTTGTTACTGGTAGGTTAGATCTCACGCGAGTGTTACGGAAATGCTTCAGGAACTCGGGTGGTAGTCTCTAGAGGAAACGAAGCGTTCTTTTCGTGAATCGCTACTGAGGAAGTTTAGAGAACCAGCATTTGAGGCTGGCTGCAGTGCAATTTCACTGCCGCCAACTTCAATTTCGCGGAAAGAACACAAAAATAAGATAAGAGAGATTAGGGCTCGTACAGAGGCATATAGGCAGTCATTTTTCCCTCGTTCTGTTTGGGAGAGGAACAGGGAGAGAAGATGCTAGTTGTGATACGAGGTACCCTCTGCCACACACCGTATGGTGGATTGCGGAGTATTTATGTAGATGTAGATGTAGACATTATTAAAATAAAGGCGTTTTTCGTTGCAGCGGAATCTTCTCACGAAATTCCAATCACCAACTTTCTCCTCCAAATGCGAAAATATTTTGTTGACACCTACCTACACAGTGAGAAACGATCACCATGATAAAATAAGGGAAATCGGAGCTAGTACGGAAAGATATAGCTGTTCGTTCTTTCCGATCGCTATACGGGATTGGAATAATAGAGAATTGTGAAAGTGGTTCTACAAACCCTCTGCCGGGCATGTAAATGTGATTTGCACAGTATTCACGTAGATGTAAATATAGATGATGTAGAAGGGGAAAGTACATATGTGGGAGAAGTAATTAGGCCAATAGTTTAAATGCCGTGAAGTCGTAATTATATATATATCTCAGAATATACAGCCTATATCCGTCGACATATTTATTAGTGTGTTTTATAAAATTTGAAGAAATTCGGCAAAGAGTTTCTCGAGATTTTTGCTAAAAACAATATGGCGTCCTGCCCACTACTTTCGTTTAGGGTGCCTAAACGGTGCTGCGTTCTCGGAATGCTATACAATAATTCAAGCAAATCACATTAATAATTTTTATTTCAATAAAGCGGACGAACAATACTTAACTTTGAATTTACACCGGTGTCCCAAGCGATGGGCGACCTGCAAACAATCCAAGTCTTTTGCTGTATACAAGGCCCATGTAAGCAACAGATGAGGATCACACTGGCTGGCAGCTAGACTCGCTCGTGGGATAGAAGCAGAGCTAGCGTCGAGCAGAATCGCTTCCAGGAAACAACATTCTCTTCCAGTTTGTAGCCGAATGGATGGCTTAAACCAGGGGCTCAGAAGGCTCTGTGACGATGTTTTATGCGACTTTCTCGGCCTCCGCTATCGGGAGGAGAATTGTAAGGCCCCCTTCTTGGGTCACGCAGTGTCTAGTGTCGTAGTGAGGTACGCATAGGTTTTTAGGATGGCTCCGCTAAGATACATTCTGATTTCAGACAGGAAGAATACTCTCCCTCTCTCTCTCTCTCTCTCTCTCTCTCTCTCTCTCTCTCTCTCTGACGCACTCTCTCTCTCTCACACACATTCTCTCTCTCTCTCTCTCTCTCTCTCTCTCTCTCCCGTTTTCTTAATTCATCAATTTTCTGGCTTGTTTGATGTCGCCCGCCACGAAATCTCGAATTCCCACGTTTGACCAACCACGTTTAGGAAATGTGGTTACAGGTTCATAGTGCGCTGAATACAAAATTTAATGAAAAAATGAAAATAACACACTTTCAGTTTCGGTTCCCGTCGTAATCCTGCACCCTGGCGTGGAAAAAATAGAGAAGACGCAGTCAGGGGGAAGACACACTGCAGAACTTGATAATGAAGGGAGGTCTGACTGATGCCTTTCAAAGGGAATCCTGTGAAATCGTTCTAGACGCTTATCCGAAAATCACTTTGGTTAGCTAATCAGAAAGCCATTGTCTGAAACTAACATATTAGATCTGCTGACCACCAACAGACCTAAAACTTTCCCCTCATTCTGGATTAGGGAATCTTTTATTGTAAGGCCATTCCATCATCACTATATACAGCTGTAAATAGAAGTACAATGAAATGTAAGAAGACATTCGTGCTCAGCAAGACGAGATGAAAAATGTTAGATTACCTGATAGGGCTACATGAACGTTTCATGACAATGTTGAACTTGAATACACAGAGTTGAAGAGTATTATTAGCATAACACACTTTAGACAGGTGTGTGCCGGGCAGACTTTTGAGGGTGCGAAAGACCCTCCGTGGCTAGACAGCCCTGTTAAAAAGCTGTTATGAAAACAAAGAGAGCTTCATTGCAAATTTAAGGGTGGTCAAAGCCGCACGGACAAACAAGAAATGAATGAAGCCAAAATTAGCGTAAGGAGATTCACGCGTTCCACCAGCCCGCTAGTCTCTCTTAGTCGTTCGCGCGACCCGCTTTTGCCTTTGCCCTGCATCGAGCTGCCCCGCTGTTACACGGATACAGGCAAATTTTAGAGGATGAAGCACGTCTTCTTTGCCTTCGCTCCACATGGTATTTAAGATATTCACTGAATAGTTAATTATGAGTTGGAACGAAGTGTATTCCCATGATTATTTAACGTAGTTGCACCTGATGAAACGGTTTTAAGTCACGAAACCAGTTATGTTTTAATAAACAACAATTTCACCAGCAATAAGCGGAGTTCTTTTTAACATAATGCCCCTTAGCAGCCAGTAATATAAAATAGTTTGTGTCATATAAATAATACGCAAAATGTTTCAAAGAAAATTTCTCCCCGACTTTTGGACATCCTCAAATAGATATATGTAGGAGATGCGAGGAGCTGTCTGTGAAAATTATTACCCTATGTTAAATGTTTTGGTCAGGTGAATGCAGGTTATAAATACAAAATCAAATAGGGGTAATACAGGAGTAGGTTTAATAATGAATAAAAAAATAGGAATGCGGGTAAGCTACTACAAACAGCATAGTGAACGCATTATTGTGGCCAAGATAGACACGAAGCCCATGACTACTACAGTAGTACAAGTTTATATGCCAACTAGCTCTGCAGATGATGAAGAAATTCATGAAATGTATGATGAGACAAAAGAAATTATTCAGATAGTGAAGGGATACGAAAATTTAATAGTCATGGGTGTTGTGGTTGGCAGGAGAGCCAACACCGTGTTACTAGAGGAGGCCGAAAGGCACGCGATTTAGCTCACGCAAGCTGGCGTGAGGTCTGAAACAGGAAAAGGAAATTAGAATTTAGAAACAACGGAAGTAGCTGGTGGAATACTTAACTTTAATCCAATAATGACGAACGTCGCTCTTGACTGTACATGATTGACAATATCAATACAAACTGATAATGTCGCCTTGCTAGTTCGTAGCAAATACGTAGCTGAAGGTTATTCTGACTATCGTCTCGGCAAATGAGAGTGTAGAAGTCAGTGAACCATTGCTAGCAAAGTCGGCTGTACAATTGGGGCGAGTGCTAGGAAGTCTCTCTAGACCTGCCGTGTGGCGGCGCTCGGTCTGCAATCACTGATAGTGGCGACACGCGGGTCCGACGTATACTACCGGACCGCGGCCGATTTAAAGGCTACCACCTAGCAAGTGTGGTGTCTGGCGGTGACTTGAATTCGAGAGTAGGAAAAGGGAGAGAAGGAAACATAGTAGGTGATTATGGATTGGGGTTAAGAAATGGAAGAGGAGGCCGCTTGGTAGAATTTTGCACAGAGCACAACTTAATCATAGCTAACGCTTGATTCAAGAATCATAAAAGAAGGTTGTATGCATGGAAGCATCCTGGAGACACTAAGAGGTATCAGATAAATTATATAATAGTAAGACAGAGATTTAAGAACCAGGTTTTAAATTGTAAGACATTTCCAGGGGCATATGTGGACTCTGACCACAATCTATCGGTTATGACCTGTAGATTAAAACGGAAGAAACTGCAAAAAGGTGAGAATTTAAGGAGATGGGACCTGAATAAACTGACTAAACCAGAGGTTGTACAGAGTTTCGGGGAGAGCAGAAGGGAACAATTGACAGGAACGAAGGAAAGAAGACAGTAGAAGAAGAATGGGTAGCTTTGAGGGATGAAGTAGTGAAGGCAGCAGAGGATCAAGTAGGTAAAAAGACGAGGGCTAGTAGAAATCCTTGGGTAACAGAAAAAGTATTGAATTTAATTGATGAAAGGAAAAAATATAAAAACGCAGTAAATGAAGCAGGCAAAAAGGAATACAAACGTCTCAAAAATGATATCGACAGGAAGTGCAAAATGGCTAATAAGGGATGGGTAGAGGACAAATGTAAGGATGTAGAGGCATATCTCACTAGGGGTAAGATTGACACTGCCTACTGGAAAATTAAAGAGACCTTAGGAGAAAAGAGAACCACTTTTATGAATATCAAGAGCTCAAATGGAAACCCAGTTCTAAGCAAAGAAGGGAAGGCAGAAAGGTGGAAGGAGTATATAGTGTCTATACAAGGGCGATGTACTTGAGGACAATAGTATGGAAATGTAAGTGGATGTAGATGAAGATGAAATGGGAGATACGATACTGCGTGAAGAGTTTGACAGAGCACTGAAAGACCCGAGTCGAAACAAGGCCCCCGGAGTAGACAACATTCCATTAGAACTACTGAAAGCCTTGGGAGAGCCAGTCCTGACAAAACTCTACCATCTGGTGAGCAAGATGTACGAGACACGCGAAATAACCTCAGAGTTCAAGAAGAATATAATAATTCCAATCCCAGAGAAAGCAGGTGCTTACAGATGTGGAAATTACCGAACAATCAGTTTAATAAGTCACAGCTGCAAACTACTGACACGAATTCTTTACAGACGAATGGAAAAACTGGTAGAAGCCGACCGCGGGGAAGATCAGTTTCGATTCCGTAGAAATGTTGGAATACGTGAGGCAATACTGACCCTACGACTTATCGTAGAAAATAGATTGAGGAAAGGCAAATCTACATTTCTAGCATTTGTAGACTTAGAGAAAGCTTTTGACAGTATTGACTGGAACACTCTCTTTCAAATTCTGAAGGTGGCAGGGGTAAAATACAGGGAGCGTAAGGCTATTTACAATTTGTACAGACACCAGATAGCAGTATAAGATTCCAGGGACAGGAAAGGAAAGCAGTGGTTGGGAAGGGAGTGAGACAGGTTTGTAGCCTCTCCCCGATGTTATTCAATCTCTATATAGAGCAAGCAGTAAAGGAAACAAAAGTAAAATTCGGAGTAGGTATTAAAATCCATGGAGACGAAATAAAAACTTGAGGTTCGCCGATGACATTATAATTCTGTCAGACACACCAAAGGACTTGGAAGAGTAGTTGAACGGAATGGACATTGAAAGGAGGATATAAGATGAGCATCAACAAAAGCAAAACGAGGATAATGGAATGTTGTTAAATTAAGTCGGGTGATGCGGAGGGATTAGGTTAGAAAATGAGATACTTAAAGTAGTAAAGGAGTTTTGCTATTTGGAGAGAAAATTAACTGATGTTGGTCGAAGTAGAGAGGATATAAAATGTTGACTGGCAATGGCATGGAAAGCGTTTCTCAAGAAGAGAAATTTGTTAAAATCGAGTATAGATTTAAGTGTCAGAAAGTCGTTTCTGAAAGTATTTGTGTGGAGTGTAGCCATGGAAGTGAAACATGGACGATAAGTAGTTTGGACAAGAAGAAAATAGAAGCTTTCGAAATGTGGTGCTACAGAAGAATGCTGAAGGTCAGATGGGTAGATCACCTAACTAATGAGGAGCTACTGAATAGAATGGGGGAGAAGAGGAGTTTGTGGCACAACTTGACAAGGAGAAGGGTTCGGTTTGTAGGTCATGTTCTGAGGAATCAAGGGATCACCAATTTAGTATTGGAGAGCAGCGTGGAGGGTAAAAATCGTAGATGGAGACCAAGAGATGAATACACTAAGCAGATTCAGAAGGATGTAGGTTGCAGTAAGTACTGGGATATGAAGAAGCTTGCACATGATAGAGTAGCTTGGAGAGCTGCATCAAACCAGTCTCAGGACTGAAGACCACCACAACAACAACAACAACAACATGTTAAATGAAGTTGCGAAGAGGGTTGCTATGGCGGATAAAATAATTCACCTGAGACGAGCAGATATATAAAATTGGTAAAAGAGATGTGTGAAACGGACGGTAATGTAACAGGAATTGTCACGAAATATATGCAGACTCTTCCGTTGCTACACAAACCAGTGCAGGAAACATTGTAGTTGCGACAATTATGGGTTAAAGGTGTTCAATATCCGTGAATTAAAAAGTGGTAAATCCTTTCTTTGTATGTTGTATGAAGGACAGGCTCAGTAAGGACCAAAGGTGGTATGTTTTTCCTGCTACGTAATATGGATTCAAATATACGGCGTGAGGGTAAAGGACTACATATTTTCAGATGGGTGCCCAGGCCAAAACAGAAATGACACAGGTTTTTGTGATTTTTTACAGAGACCGATTTGTGAAAATCGTCCAGTGTTTTCTCATTCGAGGGCATTCATATTTTCAGTAGCAGAAAGTGCCTAACAGAATAAGCAGTGTGAAGGAGTATTTGGGAGTTAATGTGAACTCTTTTGAGAAAAAAAAATGATTTTAAAAACTGATGGCCTGCTGTATGTAAGAAAACAGTTATCTCCCTAAAAAGGGAGGTACCAAGAGACAGAAAGGAGCAGTTTGCTGTTTCCAAATACAACCAATTTCTGTACACATCTGATGTCACAGGAACTACTGAGGAACCTGCGTATCTAGAAGGATTGATGGGTCATACTTTTCATCTTCCTCTTCCAGGAAAGAACTATCCAATTTCAATGGCAGCAATCAAGGCCAACATGTCAGGAAAAGTTGCCATTACAAAGGTAAAACTGGAAGGTATTACAAAGTGACTGCAGTACACTACAGGGAATGATGAAGCTATCATGTTGGCACAGTTATGCATGACAAATAATAATCTCTCTAGAAATTTATCTTCACTCGAAAATGGTACAAAGCTCTGCAGTTTGAATAATTCGGAAAAATATATAAATAAATAAAACATATTACAAGTGAACAGCAATACCATGTGCTTCACTGGTGCTGAACCACAAGAAATACTACCATACGTGCAAAAAAATTATACCACGAATCTTAGGAAATAGTTTTTATTGTTTTCTTCATATTTGCTATTTTTTGACTTGACCCCTTTTGCAAATTCGTGATTCAGTTGCAGTTTGTTTCCTGTGACAGATTGAGTGGGTATCTGTTGTTCATTGCTCCTTACAGTCCACACAAACAACTTGAGGTGAGAGCGTTCGTGATTATATTAAAATTATTATTTATTGGAAAGTGAATTCACTGATAAGTATTGATTTAATTACGTTGTAGGTTCGCCCCAGTCTGAGAAAAACTAAAGGTCGGAAGGAGGAGGTATTCCAAGTCAATTTAAATTATAAGCTGCATTAATGTTCATCACCATCAAAACAATCAGATATAATGTTTAAGGGCTGACTGTACAGGAATATAAGCGGTAAACCTCAACTGAGTTATCCACTGTATACTGATTATGTCTGGCAAAAAAAATAAAAAAAATAATCGTTTCATTAACACGCAAATATCACTTCCCCATGTATATCAAGTTGTAATTTCAGATGAATAAAGAAAACATTTACTTTTCTATCCACAAACAGGAAATAATTTTCATGGACAAAAAACTGGCCAGATGCGAGAAGGACTCGCGCTTTAAGGGTCCCGAACGAACTTAGCTATGTGTATAGACAGCTCATCCATACCGCGAGTCGGGAATCTCGACGATTACTTCCTATTATCGACATCTACAGGGGCGTGATAGCGGTCCCAGGAATTCCAAGATTTTCGAAACTCTTAAACTTGAAGTCGGATAAAAATTGACAAAAGAGGTGCAAGTGAAAATTTACAAACCTCTGATTTTTTCCTTCCCTTCATTGTGAAATCCTGCTTGTTGCCAAATTTATGGCATGTAAAGAAACCTTTAGTTAAACTGACACGTTCCACATCATTACGAAGTGTCGTATTGATGAACTATGGAATAAGTATTAATCGAATCTAATTTCATGATTCTAGCTCAACGTGAAGTATCTTACCAGTTCTGATGACAGAGTTTGCAGGTGCCGCGCTGGATTAGCCGAGCGGTCTATGTCGTTGCAGTCATGGACTGTGCGGCTGGTCCCGGCGGAGGTTCGAGTCCTCCCTCGTGTGTGTGTGTGTGTGTGTGTGTGTGTGTGTGTGTGTGTGTGTGTGTGTGTGTGTGTGTGTGTGTTCTTAGTATAATTTAGGTTCAGTAGTGTGTAAGCTTAAGGACTGATGACCTTATAGTCCAGTCAAATAGTAGATATACCTTGTAAAAGGTGGGGGAGAAGATTTTATTTTTTTAACTCGTTCATATTGTTGGAAGGGTTACAAAACCAAGTTTTGCTAACAAAATTTCTCTTGGGAAAACTTTCTGCAGTCAAAAAACTTCGAAAATTTCGGACTTTTTTCAGTTTTTTCAAAATATCTGTTTCATTTACTCCTACCGCTTTAACGTCTAGTTTCTTTTTTAAAGAGCACAAAATTCTCTACAAATTTGATTCTTACCATTTTTTCTACTCCGAATATCTGAGGCGCTACAGCGCCTCAAAAAATACCAATTTTTGAAATTTTGAGCATAGTGGCAAGATACCTTATTTTTGAACATTAATTTTTCAGTTTCTGTTAGTGTAGTATAAATACATTCTATATCATGTTATATGTTGGAATTTACCACCTCACTTTCAGGTATTCAGTTTCTCTGTATGCAACAAGAGTATTGCTGAGTCTTAAATCACTACCTGAAGTTCACTATGGGCCACCTTAGCCCTGGTATTTGTAAAACTATAAATATAAAAATACATCATTAAGAGATACACACACACACACAAAATAAATTGTCTCAGTAAATTGAACTATTATTAGCTGAAATAGGCAACCTAATTTGGTAGGTAATTATTCTTGTCTATAAAAGCCACACAGTTGACATTAAAAATAAGTAGCTTTATTACAATTAAAATGCATTGCCAGTTACTAAAAAATGTTGACAGTTCCGGGTGTGTAATACTTGTAATATCGCACTTTAGCGCACTTGAGACAGATATGAGCATCACTTTCAACGTTTTGATGGGCCAGGTTCCTCAGCGTCACCAGAAATACCTTGAATTACGGGCTCAGGGTCGGTACATAGAGTTGATCCCAGATTGACCTCTTCTTTAAACAGCGAGTCAGCATCAGCAAGTTCGTTGATTTCTTCATCGGTTTCCTCAACATCCTCCATAACATCTTCACTGTCTTCATATAAAAATTTTGGCACGTTTTCACAGTTGACCCCAATACATTTCTTGCAAATTGAAGAACATTTCAAACCCGCTTTTCTGCAGGAGCACGCTCCGCCACAGTTTAGCTTGCATGAGCATGAAACAATGTGAAGAAGTGCTTCAGGTGCTGGATCTTGGCTCATTATAACGGGTATTGGAACGTGGTCACTGTGATTCTAGCCCCATTTCTCAGGAGGTTTCCAGTTTCCCATCCAACTTTGGACTTGTTGGTAAGTCCGCAACGAATGATGTTGTGCAGCATCTTGTGTAGGTGGCAACCGTGCAAGATTGTTTGCTTTTTGTGGCAGAGATGTCGAATAGCTGGTACCGCAAATGGTCTAGTGTGTGGGAACTGCTGACACCTCCACTATACAATGCGATAGTAACCTGTTCTCGTGCTGTTACTATTTCTTCACGGGTAGCATGTGGTTTATTGAACGTGCAAAGCGCTGAGGTTAGGTGTTAATTTTTCTCAACAATATTGCAGCACTTAATTTTTCGTTGACCAAAAAAAAAAAAAAAAGCGGATGTTGTATCACATCCGCTAAAGGCGTGAGTGAACAGAATATATTCACTGTCAAACTTGTAAGATGCAGTGGAAAGCCACTTGTCTTCTGCATTTCCTCTTCCTGGCTTTAAGAAAAATAAGTTTTCAATGCCTTGCCCAAAACCGGTCATGAGCACAAGCAGGTCAACATCTTCTCCTACAATGACAACACTTCCAAAATCTTTGGTTCTTGGAGTGGCAGATGTTACAATCATAACGTCAGCATCTTCTAGTGCCTGGTGCACTTCAATGCTACACTCCAGAAATTCCTTTTTAAGAAGTGTGATCAAGCGCATCTTGTTTCGTGCGTTGCGCAAGAACTTGTCCTGAGGGACTTGGTTCACCATCTCTGACTCAACCACAACGTCAACCGAAGAATGTTTTTTGGACCTACGAATCCTCTCAGCACTCTTTGTGCTACATTTGTCTCCCTCACATGGATATCCATCAAATATGATAGCAAATTGAGATCCAAATTGATGTTGCAGGTAAGAAACATAGCTCTGGGCTATTGACTTGAAGCAAACATTTCGAGTCAAAGTCACTTTGTGGATAAGGTACCCTCCATCAATGACAAAAAATTTACTCGGTCCACCTGACTTCACATCTTCCACTGGAACGAAGGCATTGTAGAATGAAGATTTTGTTCCTTTTCGCATGCCTTTTTCTGAGAATAGGGACATTGCGTAAGGAGCAAGTTCATATTTCAGAAAGGATTTTAACTCTTCTTCACTTTGTTTCATTAAACAAATCCTTTGGAAAAGAGTTAAAGGATCAACAAGAGTAATTTTAGTGCTCCCGGCTTTTACAGAATTGAATGCAGAAAGGAGAGTCACAACTTTATCTTTTCTACGGAACTTTACGTCGTGGAAATGGTCACCAACTATTCTTTTCATGCCTTTTTCCCCCTCTTCATGACACATATGACAATTAACATCCTCCGTTCTGACAACACCACTGCTGATAGACATTATAAAATCACTTTTAGGGAAGGGAGGGTGCACTGAAAACCAATCGCGCAGCTTACGCAAGTCTATGCCATCTCGTTCGATGCGACAATTTCTTGCATCTACATGCTGTTCTGATGTTACTGCGCTCACTTCGCAATACGACTCAATTTCTTCAGAAATGTTATGCATGTGAATCATACCCAATGTCCATCTGGTTACTGCACTATCCATAATTCCTCGACCAGAAGTAAGTCCTCCAGAACTTTTCATGGTTCTCATCAATGTTTGTTCTATAGTCATGTCAGAAGGAACCCCTGACCAAAACGTTTCTGATCGCCGGATTGTAAAATGTCCTTTCGTTGTGAAATTCTCATTGATTAATCCATTTTTTCCTCGAGTCTCAACATATCCTGTAAGTAGAGGTAGCCACTTTTAGCGTACATAAAATGTCCACCTGAATGGAAGTAGGGAAGCATTTTTTGCACGCTTTCAAGATGAAGTTTCCAATTGCCTGATCGATCCGCTTCAATAAATTGTTTCATGAGAGTGACCATCTTGAAGTACTGAACCCATAATTTTGCTGTGGGTTCCTTACTTTCAATCGTTTTCAGGTCAGTTACAATTTTTTTATTTCTTGTTCCCTGATAACACTGGTATCCTGGCCAACTGACAGTTCTGACTCACCACAAGGAGAAGACAAGTCATTCAATGTCCCACGCTCATCTTCTGTTAGCTCAATACGATTCCGCACTTGACAGGCCAAAGCAAGGTGACACAATAAATGCGCTCGCACAGCCCTGAAATATGCATGTCCTGACAAAATCTGTTCAGCGCTGTTTTCAGCGAATATTACACCAAATAAGTCCTTTAATCTATGTCCACCCATAATCATACCGATACATCCCATGAATGACATAAAGAAATGGAAACCTCCAAGTCGGACCTCCACATTATGAAATTCAGGAAGGTCAATCTCCACAATATCCCTTGCCTTCCAATACAGAGGCTGATCAAATGTGACAAAGCATGTACCCTGATTATGTCTTTTACATGCAACTCTAGGTATCATCAGAGCAGTATATATGGTGTCATAATGGGTTGGTGATGAATTAAGAAATGGAAGACACTTTATTTTAGAACGTTCATATTCTTTGCCTGCCGTCAAGCGTTCCATCCTGAAACAACTGCATTCTGAGACCATTTGTAATATAACCATGCAATTACCGCTGTTGAGATGACGATCTCACCTTTTTCAGGAGCAATTATGTCCAAATCTTCAAATTTTATAGCCTTCAGCCCTCCAACTTGTGTTCTGTGGAATGTCTGTATGTCATTTTTCCGGCTTCACTAACAAGTTGAGCTGATGGACGATGATTCAACTTTTTAATATTTTTCCGAGGAAGCAAGGCATCATGAGGAGTAACACACATTATACCTCCCATTGCATGAAAAGTACCAGTTTCACCTAGGGTGTTTACATTGAAATCTGCTTTATCAAACACAAATTGGCAAAATGCGTCACTTCGTTGTCTTTCGTTGTCAAGCTGAAGGATTGAAGACACTTCCAATAGGGCACCTTCCATATAAGATGCTGCAAAGCCAAGGGAAGACAAAACCTGGATGAGATGTTTTGAGCCAATCTTCCGGTACAAGTATGCACTAATAGCGGTCAAAAGTTATGAAATAAATGAAAGTGGCCTCGCAGCACTTATGAGTGCATGAGCAAGAGAAACACATTTTCCCCCATTTTCTGGGAGACCGCTTGTGTTTCAAAATTATAGTTTCAAAGCGCAATCTTGTAGATTCTGGTATGACAGACTCTACATCACATAAAAAATTATCAGAGGGAGGGTACTGTTTTACATCGTACACTACTGATCTTATATCGTCTAATACGATATTTGCAGCTGCTTTGACGATTCGTAGTCTTTCTTGCTGAGGATCTGAATTTCTTTTGGTGTACCAATTTTCACTGAGTAGTTGGTGCCCAACATTCTTGAAACATACGACTGCTGGCTTTGAAGCTGTTTCAGCTATCACCACAGCGTCACCATATTTCTGGAAAAGGTGAGCCTTGACAGTTCGAATATCAGGAAGAGGTGATGTGGGTATTTGTTCTAACAGGTCGTCCATAGAAAACTGACATTCTTCTGTATTGGTTTCCAGGTAGGCAAATGTAGCCTCCATGCCTTCATCTACTTGTGTTGCAGGTCGGTAACCTAGTTTCTGCCCAGTAGCTGAAACACGGTGAAAGGACTTTCTGTAGCAAAATCTGTGGTATCACCCATCTGCAGCAACCAAATCATTTACATTTTGAATCCGCTCTATCACTTGTTGACCAAATTCATCACCACGTCGTTTAGCCTGTTCTAATACTGTCGATTGCACTTCCAATGTCGTTACTTTGTAAACAAAATTTCGTTTGGCATATGGCAATCTTAACTGCTTGGTTAAAAAGTCATCAGAATTCCCTTTTGCACATAAGAAGCATTTCTCTTT
Source organism: Schistocerca gregaria (assembly GCF_023897955.1). NCBI lineage: Eukaryota > Metazoa > Arthropoda > Insecta > Orthoptera > Acrididae > Schistocerca > Schistocerca gregaria. The sequence continues at coordinate 223,405,344 of NC_064925.1, read as the reverse complement.
GAAATTGAACTGACCTTTTTCCTGCGACCGACGTAGCACGCAGGCCTGTTGGTTCCTGAGGATGTCGAAGGGTAGCTGCTATCATTCTCTCATTAATGTACTTCTTGTAACATGCTTCATGCACCATCACTTCATTGAGCGTTTTCAAAAAACGTGTGTGAGCAGACTCCCTGCGTTTAGCACTACAATCGATAAGTATGCTCAGTCCTTTCTTTTTCACATTGCGTCCACCACTCACCACAGTTTTTTCGCAAATGAAACACAAATTCATGTCAGACATACACATTTTCAGCACCACAACATATACGGAATGGAAGTGACTCCAAACTGTAGGACCCTTATTGTTTTGTGCTAATAGCTGTCAGCGTGCTGTGAACAGTCACCAGAGACAATCGCCTTCCGCCCGACAAAGAATAAATACGCTTTTGTCCGCTAAAGAACAATTCCTACATACTTTTTCTTATAACTGATCATTAACGTCAATTAATTGTAGAAAATGCACGGCACCTGCATGCAATCGTGTTACACATTGTAACACAAATAAACTTCACGTAATCCGACGTGAATGTGTTCGTAGTTACTGAATACGATGCTGTTTGTCCTGACCCAGCAGCAGAGTGAGATGGTAAATTCCAATGAATAAAATGACGAGTAATATGTTTATACTACACAAATAGAAACTGAAATAACAGTGTTCAAAAATTAGGTAGTTTGCCACTTTGCTCGAAATTTGAAAAATTGGTATTTTTTGAGGCGCTGTAGCGCCTTAGATACTGGAAGTAGAAAAAAATGGTAACAATCAAATTTGTAAAGAATTTTGTGCTCTTTAAAAAATAAAATAGGCGTCAAAGTGATAGAAGCAAATTAAACTGAGATATTTTGAAAAAAAAAATTGAAAGTCCGAAATTTTCGACGTTTTTGACTGCAGAAAGTTTCCCCAAGAGAAATTCTGTTGGCAAAACTTGGTTTTGTAACCTTTCCAACAATATGAACGAGTTAAAAAAATAAAATCTTCTACCGCACCTTTTGCAAGGTGCAGGCTTTTTTCCTAACAGTTTGACTGGACTATTAGCAGTTAAGTCCTATAAGATTTCACACACATTTGAATATTTTTGAGTTTGCAGGTATCAAAATATGTGACTTAATTTTTCGTACCTCTTATCTGCATTTACACAAGCTTATGTGTTAGATTGCCGAGGCTGCGTAGATATTAGTGTATGACATAAATTTTAACATGATACGACAATTCGTACTGAGGAAAAGGGATCTTACATTATATTACCAAAAATAGCAAAATTACTTTGTTTCGTTTGATATAATTATTGATCAACCATTTTCGGGGTTTCTTCCTTCTATTCTACTGTGAAACCTTGCTTCTTTCCTAATTTCATTATTCTAGGTCAATGGGTAGCACCCTACAGATTGTGGTGAGTGAGTTTGCTACTGTCAAAATATCTTTTGATTACATTGACTAAGAACCTTTAATGTTTCACATCACCAAGAGAACGTATACCTTAATATGCGACAGAAAGTTCGTAAGAAGAAGGGTTCTTAACAAACGGACACAAAGACTGACACACGGACAAAATACCCATCATGTAAGGGTTTCGCTTTTACGAATTGACGTACAGAACCGTAGAAAAGAACGGGGTTTCTCTTCATGAACAAGAACATTAAATTATCCCATTCTGTTTCTTCTACTCGTTGCCATATATCGTGTAGGCACCAAGTACATCTGCGAAACCCATCCGGTTATATGTCACTACGAATTATAAATGTATTAGATTAATTTAAGCAAAACTTTATGTTCAGTTTAGGTGCTTAGATGACCAATGAGCAATTTTTACATGAAGTTTTAAGCGTAAAAACATTTAGTCGCACTGCAAAACTACTAGACATCAGTATAACACCTATAGTCCGTGTTGCGACCGTTTCTGTTGTTAACCAACAAAATAGGCTATATAATGACACAGCTATTTAACCTCGCTGTATAGCAGGCTCCTAAATTTTTTATTTATTTTATGTTTTAGAACATTCGTATACATGAAGAGTTGCACTATTCGCCGGAATATAGTGATGTTACAACCAGTGATCACGATTTGTCGGGGGTCTATTCGTTAGCTAGAGGGTCATGTTTTCCTTCTTCAAAAATGTCAGTGACGCTGACTAGGTAGCAGTTTAGTATTTAGTTATGTGTTTTCCGCAGAACGATGTCTCACGCAAAAGTCGGTACTTAGAGACAGCATAACAAGTAAAAAGACTCGCTGCAGACGCATCAACGAATAGGACATGTCCCCATGGCCGTCTGGCCATGCTGGGCTTGTTGTCGCCACGGAAGGTACGGAATCCAGTTAATTTTGGCCCGCTGCATATGATTCTGTTCATCGTACATGAAAACTTGTCGATGGCAGGTTACATTCGTGGCCTGAAGCTGACAGCTTGTGGTGTCGAAACTGGTAACATGTGTTAAAAAGAATAAACGACGTAGGATTCAAATACAGCCGCTGGTTTTGTTGTTATTATTCAAGTACTACGTGTCCGGCTGCAGTTCTACTTCCCTTGATGGATCACCAGAGATGTCTCCGTGTGTTTTCTTAGGCCACGGCAGCCGGAAAGTCCGAGCGCTTAGCCGCCCAGTCCAATCTCCACGTATGCAACGACCACTTGTAACCGTCGCTTACTATAGCAGTAGCATGTTAACAAAGATCCGGATACGTGCTAATTGAACAGTTGTCCAGAACTTTATATCAGGTTACAGACAATTGTACTTCGAAATGAAACTATCATTGTGCAATTACTGAAATGCCAAATGTTATAAATGTTAGCGACAGTATGAAATATTTATCATTTGTAAGGATCAATATTCTTGTTAAGTATTTCCCATGCTCATGATTTACTTATAATTTGTGTGTGTGTGTGTGTGTGTGCGTGTGTGTGTTTGTGCTTTATGCTATATGCTTTACCTTGTCCTCAGGTAATCTACACCTGCTACAGTACACCACGTAGTTAGTTACATGTTCCATAGATAATTTAAATTATTATTTTATCGAAATTACGTGGAACGAGTGAGTTTACATGATATGTATTACCGTTAACGCTAATCTAGCATGATTAATGGTAACGTTAGTGAAAAGTATTATATGTTTTTGGGCAAATGATAAAAACTTTTGTTGCTGCATGTTGGAGTTCATTCTGAGCCACTGACAGCTATAATGATGCATAGCACTCCGTCATCAGGCCACAAGTGGCCCATCGGGACCATCCGATCGCCGTATCATCCTCAGATAAGGATGCGGAATTGTGGGGGGGGGGGGGGGGGGGGGCGTGTGATCAGCACACCGCTCTCCCGGCCGTTATGATGGTTTTCTTTGACCGGAGCCGCTACTATTCGGTCGAGTAGCTCCTCAATTGGCATTACTGAATGCACCCCGAAAAATGACAACAGCACATGGCGGCCTGGATGGTCACCCATCCAAGTGCCGGCCACGCCCGACAGCGCTTAATTTCGGTGATCTGACGGGAACCCGTGTATCCACTGCGGCAAGGCTGTTGCCATAATAATGCATAAGAAAGGTAATTTTATCTTCTAGTTTTGTAGCATTTTAACTATTAAGATACATTCGCTGACTCTTTGGAGAAGTACCTGTATTTGTATCCCAGACAAGCGGTTGTACGAAAAACAAAAGTATCTGAACTTAATTGTTTGAGAAGCTCAATGACATGATTCATCCACTTCATGTTTTCATCAATATGTACACAATAAAATTTGGAGCATTCAACCCTGATAACTGATTCCTGTTCATGTACTACTTCAGTTGCTGGTATGACACTATTTAATGTTCAGAACTGAGTGGAGCGTATTCCCTCAAAACTCAGGAAATCCATTTCTAGAGAACCTCTTAGCAATGCCATGGCGAAGATCAACGCCAGTGCATAAATGTGGCAGCAGCCTTCTTTTTAACGAAGTAGTTGTGAAAGTGAAGCGGCAAAGACTGTCACATCGAACGATGTACTATTTATCAGCAACATGTCTATGAAGTTCGTATGAAGTTTCCATTTTTCTTTTTTCAGTTACGTGTGACAATTTTTAAAAAGCATGGCAACCACTAGTTTGCCTATCGACTTTACAACAACTTCAGTGGAAGGAAGCCTGCTGCACCTTTGGAACGGCGTGCAACTTCACCATGGCAACCAGTGGATCCAAATGGTTCACTAAAAGGCTTGAGAGGGCAACCCATGTACTGTCAAAACGAAGTTCATTTATCCTACATGTTTAAATATTTATAACGCTTCCTAATTGACAAAAGCTGAAAAATAGGCTAAGTTTAGTGTATGTTTACTTTTATTTCTTGATAATGTTCTTTTAACTAAGAAATTTTAATTTGTTATTCGACTTATGACCAATTGGTTAGTAATGACATCATTCCGTCAGAAGTGGGCGGAGCCTCCATTATATACAGGGTGGTCCATTGATAGTGACCGGGCCAAATATCTCACGAAATAAGCTGATTTCCTACGTAATGTTCTACCGATGTTACTACAAGATGTTTCACTGCATGACGATGTACTTCCAACATGATGGATGTCCGGCACATTGCTTGCGTGCGGTTGAAGCGGTATTAAACAGCATATTTCATGACAGGTGGATTGGTCGTCGAAGCACCATACCATGGCCCGCACGTTCACCGGATCTGACGTCCCCGGATACCTTTCTGTGGGGAAAGTTGAAGGATATTTGCTGTCATGATCCACCGACAACGCCTGACAACATGCGTTAGCGCGTACATTACGGAAGGCGAACTACTCGCTGTTGAGAGGAATGCCCTTACACGTATTTCCAAATGCATTGAGGTTGACGGACATCACTTTGAGCATTTATTGCATTAATGTGGTATTTACAGGTAATCACGCTGTAACAGCAAGCGTTCTCAGGAATGATAAGTTCACAAAGGTACATGTATCACATTGGAACAACTGAAATAAAATTTTCAAACGTACCTACGTCCTGTATTTTAATTTAAAAAACCTACCTGTTACCAACTGTTCGTCTAAAATTGTGAGCCATAAGTGACTATTACAGTGGTCCAGCTAAAACAGTCATATTTCTTTACGTACTACACGAAAATGTTATAAAAAAATTGGGATTCCTATAAAAAAAACCGCAGCTGATATACGTTTGACCTATGGCAGCGCAATTTAGTGGGCCAACCTTAACGCCATCTGGTTTCCCCCTTCAAGCTAGACAAGTTTCGTTCTTCGTAGTTTTTTTCGTTTGAGGCTTATTTCGTGAGATATTTGGCCCTGTCACAATCAATGGACCACCCTGTGTAGTAATACGTGCACTGATTTCTCCAGTAGTGATTCTCCAGCAGGAGTAGGTTCTGACTCATTGGTAATTCATCGTTTTATAGCTTTATAACTTCATGTATTTTTTAAATGTATGTAGCCCTCTAATTAAAGCTTTGTATACGACTTGTAGGTCTGAAGATGACCACAGTAGTGGTCGAAACCTGTCACCGTAATAAATGAATTGTGATCAAGACTTCTTGATGTTAAAAAAAAAGCTATTTGGTATTTAATAAAAAGATAGCCCTGTGAGCTTACTAGACGGAACATATAGCTCTCCCCACCAAATGCCGTGTTGTTCTATTTGCGTGTAGATGCGATGGTAGGACAGGCGTTCGATTCACTATGCCTCTCCAGATGATTCTGGGAGGCTAAATGAGGCGCTGACTGAATAAAGAAGCAGCATTTTCCACCGGAGTCTTTGACGCAATCTGCTTGGGGCATCTTCAGAGCGTGGTCCGTGGAAAAACCCGAGACGTACGACTGCAAAATGGTCAGCTCCAGCATACAATTCCGTTAAGTCTGTTGAGAAGCATTCGTTATTCTAGCTGAACATCAGGTCAGCACATGCAGGTGACCAATACGGCCCGCTTCCTCTTAGCATGATTTGACATCCATAGTGTCTGAACAAACATAAACACAATATGAACCTCTAAGACTGTAGCGGTGTGTGCTCTCTTTTTGACACTTCCTCCTCTATTGAAACTGTGTGTCGGACTGAAACTTTTCCGTTCGCAGCCACCTCAGTCCTTGTTTTTAGTTTGTCGGTATTTTATACCCTCGATTCATGTGGACGACTTGTGGCTCGGAAACGTATCACCCTTCAATCAGTTGGATTTAAAAGTTATTAAATTAACTCAAAAAAGTAATGAAACAGGAGTCAATTTACTTACGGTTTGTAAGTTAAAATATTGATGAACTGCTATCAGTTTTTATTAAAAGATACTGATGATAGTGGTGTAGAATTTGGGACTGATGGAGAGTAGGGACTGGCGAGAAAAGGTAAGTCCGTTTGAGAAACAGGTGAGCTGCAGATGAGACTTTTGTAGGTACGTGTTTGGGAACGGATGTGATATGGAATCGGTAGGAATGAGGGAACTGAATCGAGCTGTTGGAATGGATTGAAAGGGAAGAGTTAAAAATGAGGAGAAGGTAAGCTCTGACACAGAGAGGAAAAGGAATATTTTGTTGAATCTGGAGGAATGGTTAACTTCTAGGCTGATTCAACTGTCAGGTAATTGTAGGTAGTTAAAACTTCGTTAGGACAGAATGTGGAGAGTGTGTATGTGGAAGTTTGAGAGGAATTTTGGATATAGTGCGGCGGTGTACGAGGGTTAATAATTAAGGAAGAAACGATACTGTGGTTTATTTGATGTCCTAGCTCATGTCCTGTCATCGTGTCCCTCTTCTTATCAATGGTTTCCACATGTTCATCTCCACGCCAATTGCGCGAAGAACCTCTTCATTTCTCACCACATCATTGTTTTCAACATCCTTCCATAGCACAACATCCATTGCCTTCGTTCCATTTTCCAACAGTTCACGATACGTTACCATAAAATACTGTGCCCAAAACGCTCATTCTCACAGTCAGACATGTACATTCTCAGAAAGATTATTACTCCGAAAGTAATCCCAATGACTGGTTGGTGGTTTAGTTTTACGACTATATTGTCTGGTAGCTACTGAGCGCTGAATTTGAGCACTCCGGCGTAAATATGACAGAATATACGTACTTGGGCTGCACGCTCTTAACCGTAGAAATGCGCATTGTCTACTGCTGACCTACTGAGGTCTCAGGTGTTTTGCTGTGGAACCATACACCCAGTGCCAGTTTGCTTCGCGCATACAAAGATCAGAGCCAGTTGTTTATTCTACACGCGGCTCTACGAGAGGTTTAAATCTCTGTGGGGTGCGTCACCGCTATCATTTTCTGCTCGGCAGCTCCAGGAAAACAGGGCCATTTCCACGCTGCCGCTTTGTCGTCGTTAAAACCCTTTAAGAGTGCTGGACTCGGCAGAAATGGGGGAGAGAATAAAGATGTTTTCTGCCTCTATCACACGAGCTTCTTTGAAACAAAGGTTTCCCAGGCTGTTGCCCGTACATTTATTGCTCCCGCTAGTCATAAGAACTTGGAACGCGAGGGGAATCGACACATCGAAATTACTGGAAACGTCATCAACTACAGACAAAACACCCTAACGACGTTGTGGATTTGTACCATCTATCTAGAGAATGTGTTTATCTTTTCTAAACACTACTTGAAGAAAATTTATGATTCAGGTTGAGTTTCTAGTGCAGCTCTCAAACTGCTTTCTGTGACCTATGGCGATAGTAATGGCATAACGGAATATGTGATAGCTGTTAAATTTTGTACCTTATGATATTTATTTTCGGCAGTAACGTAGAGACGTTTGCTGTCAGCCGGGGAGGGTGCAGAAAAAACCGAGTTTACTAATTACAATGATCACAACATCTTATTGTTAAGACCGAGCGAGGTCGTACCACTGTTAAGACATCATAATCTCGTTCTGGACGGGCGATTGAAATCTCCTTCCATCTGTGGACATTTTAGATTTCCATGAATCCTTTACTCTGTTAAGGCAAAAGCTGGAATGAGTCCTTGGGAGAGGAGATAGTTCTGTTCCATAAATTTTTTTGGCGTGCAGTCGCATAAATTTGACTTCTTCTTCTTCTAATGTTTCGGCTGAATACCGTCCAGCTAGCTTCAGAGTGAGTCGAGGTGACTGACGCTCCAGCATTTGATCTGTCCTTTTAAACCCGCGGACCGCGCTATTGCGCATGCGATCAGAGATACAGAAGGCGCCAGAGAAGTTGATCGGCGGCAAAGAAGTATGACATACGCATGGAAATATATCTAAGGCTGCGCAGTCGATCCACACGGCACTATCGATTTATCACAGCGAGCTGCACTGTCGCGACGCCTTCCTTCCTTCCTTCCTTCCTTCTTTTGCAAAACACTAAAACCCAACAAGACTAATGCATTGTCGTACCGGTTTTGCCTGTCACAGGAAATTCGAACTCTAAATCATTGACGTACGTTCTGATGGTCGGTATGTCAAAGAAATTACATTGATATCTGGCTATGTCTTTTGCTTGCTTCAGTTCTTTTGTCAAACAGTATAATTTCCAAAACCTAATTCACTTATTCTTGCTTACTGATATGGAGATACCAAATCTGCATGATCTGTCGAATCTGATAATGTTACTCGTGTATTCAGGCTGTAAGCACCGAAAAGCGTTTGAAGAAGCTCTATATTGCCATTCTGGTTACTTCTGGGAATAGATTTACATTACAGAACTATAGTTTCACAACGGAATGTACCGTTCTTGTTACTTTCGTTTACCTGATGTGGACTGCGGTAACAGATATGACATGATAATGGTCTAGCAACTTTTAGCATTGTATTCGATAATGGTATAAAAGCCGAAGTCTAGATAGTACAGAAGATAAATAATGTATAAACGTTGTTGTAGTATAGACACACACCCAAGCCAAATTTCTAGTTTCTTTCCATAGCGGTTTGGATGTGCAGCGATGAGTCAGTGAATCAGTCTGGTTCTATTTCACTTCGTTAGACGTTATGTTTCCTGAAACTGTAAAAACATTTTTTCTATTTCTAATCAAAAACCCAAATTCAAATTTTCATAGATTCAGCTTTTAAAATGCTTTCTTAATGAAAAATTTCATAAAACCTTTCATCCCCTATTTCATCCCCTTAAGGGTTTACTTTGCAAAAGCACTCAAATACATACTTTTTATTTGTAACCGAGAATTCAAACACCAGTTTCCATATGTGTAGGAATGTAAACTCTTTAATAGTTATTTGTTTAAAAAAGAATTTTCACCCACTATTTCTCCTTCAATAGTGTTAAATTTCCAAAACTGCTGACACGTATTTATTTATTTCTGATCGAGAAACCAAATACCAAATTTCTTAGGTCTAGCTCCAAAAATGTTGAATAGCGACATATTGTAAAAGCTTTTCGTCCCGTATTTCACGCCCTTATCGGTGGTATTACGAAAAAACCCTTCTTAAACAACACTTACAATGTAAGACCAACATCCTCTCCAAATTTCGTTTCTATTCTTCGCTGTTTATGTTGTGCGATGATCAATCAGTGAGGAAGGACTTAGCCTTTCATATACTGACAGCAGTACCAAAAAACATTAATGTAGAGTAATGAAATTTAGATTATAAGTTTGCATAGACAACACATTGCCGGCCGGGGTGGACGAGTGATTCTAGGCGCTACAGTCTGGAACCGCTCGACTGCTACGGTCGCAGGTTCGAATCCTGCCTCGGGCGTGGATGTGTGTGATATTCTTAGGTTAGTTAGGTTTAAGTAGTTCTACGTTCTAGGGGACTGACGACCTCAGAAGTTAAGTCCCATAGTGCTCAGAGCCATTTGAACCATATACAACACATTTAAACGATGAACTTTGCAAGATCACAGGCTAATGTAAGTGCGAGGTAAGCCATTGCACTTATGAAACCCTGGTACAGCGCTGTAACTGTCAGAATGTTGAATGCAAGCACGCAGGCATGTACGCATTGTGTTGTTGCACAGGTGCCGGATGTCAGTTTCTGGAATGGTTTTCCATGCCTGTTGCCCTTGGCCGGTCAGTACAAGGACGGTTAATGCCGTTTGTTGGTGAAGCTAGAGTTGTCGTCCGATGGTGTCACAGTGATTGAAAAGGCCAAGGAAACATATCGATATTCTGTGGAGCATGTTGGGTTACAATAGCGGTATTTGGGCGAGCGTTATCTTGTTGGAAGTACTGTTTGGTATGCGGTTCATGAATGGCAGTACAACAGGTCGAATCACGAGATTGACGAACAAAGTTGCAGTCAGGGTGCTTGGAATAACGACGAGAGTGCTCCTGCTGTCATAAGAAATCGTACCCCAGGCCATAACTCCACAGATAGGTAAAGTGCGTCGAGCACGCAGAGAGCTTGCTTGCAGGCGCTCATCTGGCCTTCTTCTAACCAACGCAAGGCCATCACTGGCACCTAGGGAGAGCCAGTTTACAATAGGAAACACAGCAGTCCTCCATCCTGCCCTCCAATGAACTCCAGGTTGACACCACAGAAGTCACAAATGGCGGTGATTTGGGGCCAGTGGAATGCACTCTACAGACAGTATGGCTCGGATATATCCTTGAAGTAACTGATGTGTAACAGTTCAGTTCATAATGTCACTGTGGCATCACCTGCTGCTCAAATTGGTGCTGCTGATGCGGTCAAGATGCGCCAGAGACATACGCCGAACAACACAGTCTTCCCTCCGGTAGTGCCTCTTAGCTATTAGCAGCCCGGTCTTCTTACCACCTATCGTGGTCACCGCTCTCAGCAGTCATTACAGTGCCTACATCCCTGCACAAGTCTTTCTGTAATATCGCAGAAGGAACATCCAATTTCTTGTAGGTGTGGAACGATTCTTTGTGTGTTTATAGATAATAATGTAGGTGATGATTAAATCCAGTTTAATATGGTAATACGAAAAATGTTAACTTATTATGCATTTAAAGATGATATTATATGAACTGATTAAAGAAGAAGTATTAAAAGTTAATATTCAGATGTGAATAATAAGAGTCGGTAATTTCAATTGAGAAGTTTCAATAAATATCATGCTGTTACGCTGCAGTTTTTTTGAAACTGCTCCATAACATAGTTAATCACGCACTATCTCAAAGTAGACTACCAATTGGATTTATATTACCTGAAAATATGAATGCAAGTGAGAGGAACACAATTGCATATCTAATAAGTACTTTAAATTACGTTTCTACCCGGGGAAAGATGCATATAATGTTTTTCTGAAAGTCGGTAGGCTGTGGTGAAGCAAAGGACGCAGGGGTCCAACTGCAAGCCTGTGGTAAAAATATTGCTATCTGAAAGACCGACTCCTGTGCCGGGTTTATTTATTTATTCGTGTCAGAAGCATTTACGATGTATAAAATAATGTACAATATTTACATATCGTGTGTATATACATTTACAAGACAATCAGTTATTTACACTTTTGCCGCCAAGAAGTTAGCGACCTCTATTGCATTTGGCGTTGCATGTAGCAGGTCTTTCGTTGTGCATGTTGCTGGACATTGGGTACGCTGGAGCAGGTTGAAGGTCGTCTGCGTTGCTCCACACTCACAGAGTAGCGGTTCCTCTAGGAAACCCCATTTAGATAGATTGCGCTTACATTTCGTGACACCCGAGCGTAGTCTGTCGAGGGACTCCATGTACTCCAGTACTCTGTTTAGCTGGGTGGTAGTCTTTCGCTTGGTGTAATCCATCCCACAGTATTGGTAAGCCTTGCACGCCATAGTTCGATTCGGCATTGCTGTGGTGCCACAACTGGTGCCTCGGTAGATCTGAGGAAGTTCTTTCCGGATATTAGTCGTGGGTTTGCTGGTTGATAGTTGTGTGGAGGGTGAGCTTCAAAAGGTGTTCTGGATGAATGGGCGTGGCCAGAGACAATGTGCCACATTACGTTAAAAGCCTCACAGAGGCCTAAGGCTGATTTTCACCAGGCTGTAAACTTTCATTGTGATAGGCCTCTTCCCGGGTTCGATTCCCGGCGGGGTCAGGGATTTTCTCTGCCTCGTGATGACTGGGTGCTGTGTGATGTCCTTAGGTTAGTTAGGTTTAAGTAGTTCTAAGTTCCAGGGGACTGATGACCATGGATGTTAAGTCCCATAGTGCTCAGAGCCATTTTTGATAAGCCTCGTAAAAAATATTTTCGAAAAAGATACAAATCGTCAAGGGAATGACGCAAGTGGGGCAGGAACGATCTGCAGGATTGAATGGACGTAAATAGCAGTTGATGTTTAAATTCTGTAAGACAGTCCCAACTTGGTTCAGTATAATTATTTTTTTAGCAGGCCGAAAGACTCGAGAATGTGTACGTGCAGCCCCCTATCACTGATTGAAATGTGAAACCGCGCTCATGGTGGGAGAGTTCTGCTTTCTGCTCCACTTTGAGAGACAAAAATGTGTCACTGGTTAATCATAGCAGATTCTTTAGGAGAAGAGAAACTGTTGTTATTCTTATAAACTTTTTATTGGTATGAACTTGTAAGGTCTACGCCGATTGGCTAAAGGGGATCTGGTGCTGGCAGAAGCAGCAAGATTTTTGAGTAGGAGGGTAGATGGACACCTCAACATAGAGCTGAATAGAGGCAACACTTGGTGTTCTTTTATCCCCGGAGAATGAACACTTCGCCTTAGATCTCCAAGGAGGGAGGTCTTCATCCTGGAATTGATCACAGATGCCGGTGCTGGTCTTACAACTCTGAGCTATCACTACAGCGATTGTAAGCTAAAGCCATATTTGTCCAAATCGCGACAAAAAGACCACGAAGATGTTTGTTTCGAAAAGAAGGAAGACTGGGTTTAACGTTCCGTTGACATCGAAGTCTTTACAGACGTAGCACAAGCTTGAATTGTGTCAAGAATGGGAAGGAAATCGGCCGAGCCGTTTCAAAGGAACCATACCGGAAATTGGCTGGAGCGATTTAGGGAAACCACGGAAAATCTAAATCTGGATGGCCGGACCAGGGTTTGAACCGTCATCCTTCCCAATATGAGTCCAGTACGTTTCGAGTTAGAGCCATGCTATTATAAATTAATTGGCACAGTCTACTATTTAAATTCAACATTCACATGCACTCTTCTGGGGCTCTTGATATGTTGACTAATTTCGCAGTCATTATGGTTTTATGTGTGCATAACCTCTTTAATTTCCAGTTTCACTCCCTTGTTCAAAGGTCTTACCGTGTTTCTTTTGCAATTCATTTGAACCTTTGCGATTTTTATTTTTAATTGTTTTGTCTATTGGAAGTTAGTTAATGCATATATGTGTGGGAATTATGGTAACCACATTTCATGTTTAATTGGGCCAGCTCTGATTAAAATTAGATGTTTATTAGTTTTCGTTGCGTGAATTTTTTCTTAATGATTAAGATAATCTTTTGGGGGGAGGTCTGTTCGCTGTATGGGTCTCAAGGGTATACTAAATGCTCAACCATAGTCTCACAATGAAACTTCCTGGCAGATTAAAACTGTGTGCCGGACCGAGACTCGAGCTCGGACCTTTGCCTTTCGCGGGAAATTGCTCTACCAACTGAGCTACCCAAGCACGATTCACGCCCCGTCCTCACAGCTTTACTTCTGCCGGTACCTCGTCTCACAATGTTCACAATGAAACGTTCTACAAACGGTTTCCCACAGCAAAAGTTTTATTTCCGGCGCAGACAGTGGTTGCAAACTTGAACTGTTGATTTAGAGATGCATGTCAGATAAATTGTGACTACTTTACACACTGCGATCATTCTGAATTATAGAACGTAGACCGTATTTCTAGAATAGATTATTTGCATTAATGCTAGTAACGGCTTATCACGTTTAGTATTTTATCTTTCTTCAGCAACTGTAGTTGCATCTGTAGAAGTAATACGCATCCAGTTGTACATTAAAAAATATTTTCTTAACCAGTACCGAGCGAGGTAGCGCAGTGGTTAGAGACTGAACTCGCATTCGGGAGGACGAAGGTTCAATCCCGCGTCCGGCCATCCTGATTTAGGTTTTCCGTGATTTCCCTAAATCACTCCAGGCAAATGCCGGGATAGTTCCTCTGAAAGGGCACGGCCGACTTCCCTCCCCATCCTTCCCTCATCCGATGAGACCGATGACCACGCTGTCTGGTCTCCTTCCCCAACCAACCAATCATCTTAACCAATTTTGGGCACTTAATACTTTTCTCCAGAAAATTATAACTGTATATATATTCTGCCCTCCGAAGTTACAGGGTTACGATAGTTAGTTACGAAAACTGACTCAGCTCATAGTAAATGAGAATAGAAGCAGAAAAGTTTACATGGTCCGACAGCGCGATTTGTGTATGTCTCTTACAGAAAACAGTTCTTGGAGTGATCTCCTAGTCTTCTGCAGCTCGATCCCGTGCCGCTCGAAACAAATCAATGTTGCTCGGCTGTACGAGTTGTAACAGAAATAGCCGCACTAATTGTGTCTATAGGCTGCATCAAGTCTTCTAATATCAGGTTCATTGAAAACTATTAAATGAAAGTTATGCCTTTGAATGAAAAATTAAACCATATTCTCTATTTGTTACAGAATAACCGACAAGTCCATACTAGTCTGAAGTTACAATTTCGACGCTCACACGCAATCTCAGTCATTCATATAGACAGCTTATATATTTAACCGAAACAGTTACCAGGAAGATTACGAAGTGGAACATTTGTGAAAGAATTCTCGTTTGATGTTACACAAATTGATCAGTTAAAACGTTCACTTCTCGGTCACAATTTGTATAGCATGCAACGAGGATTTTTGTTGATTCAAAAGTCACGATTTACACATAGAAACCGAGATAACGCGCTCTGTTCTTTCTCGCTCGTTCGCGATTACTTTACAACGCTTCACGGTCAAATTTAATTCATAATTCCGCAACATTATTACATGTATTCAGGGCTCCTAATGCACACGCCCTATGGTCAGGGTGACTGAGCTCTAAACTCCCTCTATACTTTAAAAAAATTCTGTAACCAACATAATACGAGGGAATGTACTGTCCCCTGACTGGCTGAATTACGACGGTTGGAACTTTAATAGTGGCAACTCTTTATTTACAGCTCGTACAAAATATATAAGTGTTTCAAAGTGTTACTGACCTTCAAAGTAGCCACCAGCATTGTGTATAACCCGTTGTCAGTGATTTGGAAGTCGTAGGATACTCTTAGCAGTGCCAGTTGTGTTGACAGTTGGAGCGGCGCGGTCTATTCAAATGGTTCACGTGGCTCCGACCACTATGGGACTTAACATTTGAGGTCATCAGTCTAGAACATAGAACTACTTAAACATAACTAACCGAAGGACTTCACACACATCCATGGCCGAGGCAGGATTCGAACCGTAGCAGTCGTGCGGTTCCGGACTGAAGCGCCTAGAACCGCACGGCCACAACGACCGGCGTGCGGTCTATTGCCCGACGAATTTGTAGCAGTTCTAAGCGAATGATTTGAAATGTTGCCTTCGGTTTAGAAATCGAGTTGAACTTACGAGGGATTAAGGCAGGGGAGTGCAGTAGGCGGTACAGCACTAAGCAGCCCCATCAATCAAATCAGTAACAGCTTGCACTGTGCGTGCTTGAGCATTGTTCTGCAAATTGATGGTCTGGTCCTGCTCAAAGTCTCATCACCTCTGTCTCTATGCTATTCATTTTTGGAACACAACCTACGACAAGGTCAGTAAAACTTTGAAAAACATATCTATTTTGTACGAACTGTAAATAAATAGTTGACCCTATTAAAGTTCCAACATCATAACCAATAACTTGTCTGTATAAACCTGCGCTCTCCCGCGTCCTTTACTATGAACTAATAACAACATAGTAGTTTTTCAGAGTAATTTATAAAACTAATAAATTTAGGAACCTGCAAATGTACATATAACTGACTTTTTAAATAACTGAACTATCGTGATATGTTGCTCGTTTCCTCGCACCATCAGTTGGCTAATTGCAGTTCACAAATCTTACCCTGAGCACTTACCCTGAGCATTTGACTCACTCTTGTTGTACATATGCACTTCTTACGTTTTCATGTATACCTTTAGCAGACGTAACAATATTCATTTATCATACTACTTCGCATTCACACGATCATTCACATATAACTAAACACGGTAGCTTAGCAATTCTTAGTAAAATACATAGTATTTATAGAAGATAGTTTTGTTTCCAAAATATACAGTTCATATTTCATAAGCCGTAAGATGCTTACACCTTGCAGCCACAGCTGTATGTACTTGGAACTAACAGGTTTGCTCGATCGTAAGCGTACGTCTGTCTGTCGTGCTAGACCCATGATTCATCGTTTGTACGAACATATCTAATCTCGTCTGACTTCTACATTCGCGATGCAAAAGCACTATGCCCCAAGCCCTTTAAATGCAAAAATTTCGAAACAGGATTAATAAAGAAAAAAAGAGAAACTTTAATATGTTGGTGTCACTGTGTTCGTTCGAGAGTCATGGTGTGATGGGAACAAACCTTGCTTAAACTTTTCTCTTCTTCAAAATATTCTGTAGAATGTCTTAACTACTTTAGTTAGAGATGTTTCTTAATTTTGATTTGTGACATACCACGACCATACGTTCACTACTTTACACTGCCTGCTCACAAGAGCTCATCTGTTTAGAGTTGCTAGTTCAAGTTGCCACCGTAGCTCCGCGCTGACGTCTCTTATAAGCCAGGAGTACAATCAGAATCTGATGTTTCGGATGGACGGTGTATGTGATTACGCATTTCTACTGACATCAGCATGAAATATTATTATAGTTAGCACAAATATATTAGAAATACAAACTTACCGATTAAGTCCATTTAATTGGGCTGACGGACCTTAACAAAACATTCGTAATTATCTGGCAAACGGATAGTTAGAAGATCCGTGTTCCCTGGAACCTTTTTGCTTATGTTATATTCTTTGACCGGTATCAGTTATCGCAACTAATTATTTATGATACACCTTGTACATCGGGACCTTACATGTCATGTAAAGGTAAAGATAGGAAGGTTAAAGCTATTACCATATGTTTAGTACCTCTCCCACGTCCCTATTTAGACTTAAATTCAGTTTGAGCAATTCTTATATTAATTGAAATAACAGTTTTATTTCATAAAAATGTTCTACCATGTACAACTCAGAACGAACATAGCATATACATTTGACAACCACACAAACACTAACAACTGACGTTGTTACAGTACCACATTCAATATGGTCAACTCCCTTCCGCACTGTTCGCCATGATTTTTTTTCTGATAGAAACTAGCTCTTAGACACGTATCAAAATATACTCGAAACTTAGTTGAAACAGAATTTAGTGCGCATGCGCCAAGCACGGTTGCGCAAGTCACAGCCGAAACTAAATAGTTGCGGCTTGTTCCAACTTTGGCGACACGAAGGTAGTAGTCGCCTGTCGTTGGAGTTTAGGTATCGTGTCGGAAGTTCTTGGATACCTGTGCTAGAGATATGTGTTTCTGAACTTTCGATGATATTGAATACAAAAATAAATAAATAAAACAACGGCATGTTTTGCGCTTGAAGCGGTCCCAAGCGAATTATACGTGGATGCATTGAAGATATATTAGCCGAAAAGCAACATTCAGTTCACTAGAGATACATACACAAATAAATTACCAAAAATACAGGCAAGTAAAGCATCTGAATATGCAACGGATAACATATGAATCTCCACTTGCCAAAAAAGTAATGTGATCTCTTGTTCCACTTCTGTCGACAATGCTTCGCTATTTTTATATCTGTGTTTCTTGTCGCATCGTCCTTATCGTATCACTGACACTATTAAGAAGAAATGTTTTCTGATGACGTTCTTGAATGGGTTAATTAACTTCTCGAATGTTCCACTGTCTTCTTTTAGGAAGCTCGCTGAACTGCCATAATCCAGTTACGAATCCAAACACGTCCCTAGTTTTTGTTACGAATTGATTTCATGTAGACAAGTATTATTTCCACCACTACTCGTGCAGCTGTCAAAAGCGTCATTTCTGTGGCGACTCCGGTATCCACAAAACGACGAAGCGAAACGAGCACAGGTGTTTTTTGGGTGTACAGACACATACGTAGCCAATTTCGTGAAAGTAATGTCCTAGTGTAAACTGGCTGGTACGTGGTTCCCTTTTCGTACTACACTTACCCACCATATCTTAGATACCATAAAAGAGGAAGCGGGATGGAATCATTGTTGGCAGTCACAATTTATAATTAAGACAGTTTATTGACATTATGCCTTTTAAGAAATTTGACACTTACAAATTGTGGACGAGGCAGTAGATGAAGCTTTGCAAATACAGTTAGAAACCCAATATACTCAGTACTCAAATAAACAGTCCCTTAAGAGAAAGTTATAAACTTAATGTGCCAAGCATTTATAGAAACCTTAAGCATAGCAATTATGAAGTACTTCACATGGCCACTTCATCAAACTCCTTAAAACCAGTTATTACATTAAGATGGCCACACTTAAAATTCTTCACTAAAATACCCCTATAAACTTACCATTTCAATCCGTTAAAGAAGCACTTGTTGAAACGTCAATTACAAACTTAACATTTCCGGCCACTAATATACTTCGCTTTATTTTCTGTTATTAAGAAAACAGAATTACTGAAAGACTTCAGCATTTAAATTCCCATATAGGATTCCTCTCAAAATACATATAATGAAAACAATTACCAATAAAGGGTGAGTTAATGACACTTCAATACTGGTGCCAAGAACAAATTACGTAACATTATAGAACCACTTAGATAAAAAAAAGATTACAGCAGAAACACTGATCATTAAAAATGAATGTTAACGGGCTCAGACCTATTAATACAAGACTACTAGAAAGAGCTGCGCAAGGAACTCAGCAGAAGATGCAATGCAATTTAAAGTTCAGCCAGTTGCCAGTCGCTAATATTTAAGAAACAGGTTCGTATAAGAACAGATTACATACAATATAAATTTATCTATCTACCAGCTAAACCCGCCTTGGCGGAAGGAAGATAAATACCAAATTTTGGAAGGCGATATGTGAACAACACCCGGCAGTGGACAGGTTCTTAAAGACTGCCAGGCCGAGACCTCGGATGACATTTCACTCGCCGCCAAGGCGCTGGCACAAACAAAGGTTTTTGTGAGAATCACAAAGACATTCCAATAACTCTGTAACATTGAAACACTCGGCAGAACCTTTGACTCGATTTATATGGGTAAGCGTGTTAAGGAACACGTTACACTACTGACGAATTCGCAACTTTGACCTTAAGCATTTTACACATGAACAACTGTATTAAGAGAGTGCAGGCTTTGAAAAAGCCAACATAAAATCATTTGATTACAAGAAATACAGTGCACTAGTAAAACTTCTGAGAAAAACTTTCAAATTACGTCCACCAATTAATAAGGTCAACTGAACTCTTCCATACTATCTTAAGGTTCGACTATGAAAGTCTCACCATAATAATGCCTCTGAGTGCGTCGGCCAACAAAACACAATTACGACCACTTACTCATATCACGTACACAAAATGAAGGAGCGTGTTCCACAGCTTCACCACTTCACTGCAAATTTTTTTTCCCAGCGAAGACACGAACTTGTATCTCCAAGCTGCCCATGTCACCAAAACGCCAACCAATTTCACACCACAACACATAACGGTCATTACGCTCGTTCGGCAGCCGTTGACACTCGTCTCCCAGCGAATGTCACGAGGTCTCGAGGGATACGGCTCAAAGACTAACAACCCCTTCCCTTCGCCCGCCAACCCGGAAGATAAGACACGCGAAAAGCAAAGATAGCTTAGCTCAACCACAATCGATCTCAGCGATATATGAACAAAATAACACTGGCGACAGCTCGCCACAGCTCACTGGCCTTTAGCTTTAATTGCATGAGCCACTCTTGATGCGAACTCACTTCTTTATCGGCTCCCTATAACAACCTCTTCACCCTCGTCGTTACACTAATCCTGTAGTATTCGACGTTACCTTACTTAGCCATGAACTAAGTTTGTAAAAAAAAATAGCTACTAAATTATGTATCCTATCTCTCCGGTTTTGCCGAGATGCTTACCCTTCACAAAATACTTGTTGCTTGTTACGTTTGTTACTATTTTTACCCATAACTGGGTTTCTGAAAATTGTTGTGCACACTCTTCTGAGTATGAATATTGACACGTTGTTTTATTCATTGACTCTTTTCTTACAGAAATTACACCGTTTTCTTCTCCCTCCATTTACTTCAGATCACAATTTAATTTCACAATATAATTGAAAAAATTGTAATAAACGGAATTGATGAAGGAGGCACACAGTTCCCACGACTTATGGTCGCCAGACGATAGTTGCTGTAATCCGGTCACTTGCCGCCGCTTGTACAAGCCTCCATTTAACGCTATGGGCATTTGATACGAGTTTGGCACGAATTGCGTTAGGAAAAGAAAACAAGCGACTAACAGAACGTTCTAAGCAATAGTGAAACGATACTTCGAGCCTCCTGCCTACTCATTACTCACTAATGCTATAGCTCCAGATCTGTCCCACTCAGCATTCACTGAGTTTCTGCATATTCTTCTTTTCATGGAGTAAACCTAAGCTCCCTTACGTCTTCACCGAAGCCGTGTGCCACTCGACGGTCGTTCAACGGCCCTTCCTATTGATTACTTTGTTAACTAATCCTTCTTTCCTCATTCTATTGATAGGCTATCCGATCGGATATATTTTGACACCTATTAGTGGACATTTATATGGAGCGTGTCAACAATACACATTTATGACTGCTTGAACTTTGCCGGGAACACTTTCAATCAGGTGTGTGAATGTCTGCAGAGGAATGGCAAGCTCGTTTGTCCTTAGTATCCGAAATGGACGCTGGGTCCGCAGTACATTAGAGGTTCTGACTTATCCCAGAGATTTCCATTGGGTTCAGGTCGGCACTCTGGGTGGACCAGTTCAATTCAGGAATGGTATTGTCCACCAGCCTCACGTATGCTGCTTTACGACAGGTTCACTGTTCTGCAGGTACAAACAACTGCCCTCGTCTACTGTACGCAGTACAGAATGTTCTAAAATATGTTCAAATCCTTCCGCATTTAGCGTTTTCTTAAGCAAAATAAGAGTACCACATCCTAACCACGAAAAAACCTGGCTCAACACGCAGTCCCCTGTGTCCTTCATCGACTCGCAAGTCGCCGATGTGGCGTCACCTAAAAAGGGATTGCAATAAGGTAGCCGAACTCCCCCGAATCGGGCCTCCCGGCCAACAATGCCATACGATCATTTCATTTCACCGTCCGTTCTTCACTTTTGGCACTACACAGTGACAGGTAACTTTCTCCAGGCTGCAGGGTATAGCGTAATTCAACAATCCAAACCAGTCGTTTAAATTCATCTGCTGTCGAGTACATTCGCTCTTTACACCGCCTCAAACGTCGCTTTGTATTGACAACAGAAAATGTGTGACGTAGTGCAGCTATTCGATCATTGTAGCCGATCCATTTTAACTCCCTACGCAGAGTCATTGTGCTAGCTGGGCTGTTGGTAGCGCTCTGGAACTGACGAGGAATCACTTACGCTGATTTCATGCGATAATTTACAACCAAAGTCCGCCATGTCCGACGGCCACTGTCCGTCAGTACATTAGCTCTACCTTGTCTTAGTTTAGCTGTGGCTATCCCTTCGCATTTTCACCTCACAATCACTTCACCGGCAGTCGCTCTTCGTAGCTTTAGAACGGTTGAGATCTCCATGAGGGATTTTTTATTCTGATACATCAAGTGAGTAGCAACTTTTGTAGCAACTGAGCATACTTGACCAAACGATTCTGCTGTTACAGAATCTCTAGTGACAACGCAATGTTTCCCACCTCATTTTTATACTGGCTGGATCACCTATCATGGGATGTAGTGGTCAATTCCGCATTACGTGTGGGTGTCCAAACACTTTTGAGAAGATTGTGTACTTTCACGATATTTTATACATCCTTAAACTTTCTTCAAATTTACTTTTTCGTCAGTCTTTTGGCTGGTTTGATGCGTCCGACCACGAATTGCTCTGCCGCACCACCCGCCAATCTTTTCACCTCAGAGTAGCGCTTGCACCCTACGTCTTCAGTTCTTTGCTGGATATATTCCAATCGCCGTCTTCTCCTGCAGCTTTTACTCTCTACAGCTACCTCTAGTACCATGAACGTTCTTCCCTGATGTCATAACAGATATCCTATCATCCTGGCCCTTCTTCTTGTCATTGTTTTCCATGTATTTCTGTCCGAATCTGCGGAGACAACCTCATTCCTTACCTTATCGGTCCTTTTAATTTTCAACTTTCATGTGTGGCACCACATCTCAAAGGCTTCGATTTTCTTCTGTTCCCGTTTTCCCACAGTCTGTGTATCACTACCATATAGTACCATGCTCCAAATGTGCTATATTATCAGAAATTTCTTCCTCAAACTAAGGTCTGTATTTAATACCGGTAGATTTCTCTTGACTAGGAGTGCCCTTCTTTCCAGGTCCAGTCTGCTTTTTATGTCCTCCTTGCTCCGTCCGTCATGTGTTACCTTGCTGTCTAGGTAGCAGAATTCCATAAATTAATCTACTTCGTGATCAGCAGTTCAGATGTTAATTTCCTCGCAGTTCTTGTTTCTGCTATTTGCCACTATTTTCGTCTTTCTTCGATTTGCAGCTAATCCATACTCTGTACTCATTAGACAGTTCATCCCGTTCAACAGATCTTGCTATTTCTCTTCATTTTCGCTAAGTGAAGCAATGTCGTCAGCGAATTTTATATCGATATTTTTTCAGCTTTAATTTTATTCCACTCTTGAACCTTTGTTTTATTTATATCCTTGCATCTTTGATTTACAGGTTGGACAGCAGGGGCGAAAGACTGCGTTCCTGCCATACATGCTTTTTAATCCGAGCACTTCGTTCTTGGTCTTCCAAGTATTGTTCCCTCTTGGCTCTTGTACGTATTGTATATTACCCGTCTTTCCCTTCAGTTTACCTCAATTTTTATAAAATTACAATACTTGCATCATTTTTTTACCTAATCCCAAATATCTGCTTCCACATATTAGATACTGATACCCACTACTTTCTCAATTTTCTCGTATTTCTTCGGTGTTGGCACATAGTGTACTGTGTATTGTGCCATATATTATTATTATTGGGTTTCGGGTTCCACTGAATAGTCAGGTGTCCACCATGCACAGGAAGCGGCTACACGGGTAGCAGGGGCTGTGTGGCGTGGTATGGGTGGTTTTTTACGTTAGAGAGTCTCGGGAAAACAGGAGAAGGGCTTCAGTCACAAAGGGTGCAGGTTGAACACAGCAAGAACGTCGATACAGGAACCATTGGTATAACAGTTGTAAATTGTCGTAGCTGTGTTGGGAAAGTACCAAAGTTACAAGCGCTAATAGAAAGCACTGGTGCTCAAATCGTTATAGGCACTGAAAGCTGGCTAAGCCGGATATAAGCTCTAACGAAATTTTTGCGAAGAGCTTAACGGAGTTCCGAAAGGATAGACTAAACACCGTTGGCGGTGGAGTGTTTGTTGCTATGAGAAGTAGTTTATATTGTCCCGAAATTGAAATAGATACTTTCTGTGAGTTAGTATGGGCAGAGGTCATTACTGACAACCGGAATAACTTAAAAATTGGATCCTTTTATCGCCCTCCAAATTCAGATGATACAGTTGCTGTAAGGTTCAAAGAAAACTTGAGTTTGATTTCAAACACGTACCCGACTCATACGATAATAGTTGGTGGTGACTTTAATTTACTCTAGATATGTTGGCGAAAATACATGTTTAATTCCAGAGGTACACATAAAATATCACCCGATATTGTGCTGAACGCATTCTCTGATAATAGTTGGTGGTGACTTTAATTTACTCTAGATATGTTGGCGAAAATACATGTTTAATTCCAGAGGTACACATAAAATATCACCCGATATTGTGCTGAACGCATTCTCCGAAAATTATTTCGAGGAGTTAGTTCATGAGCCCACGCGAATAGTAAACGGTTGAGAAACACACTTGACCTCTTAGCAACAAATAATGCTGAGTTAATAACGAGCATCAAACCCGATTCAGGGATTAGTGAACACAGAGTTGTCGTAGCGAATTCCCAAATCCTCGAAAAATAAGCGAAAAATATACCTATTCAAAGAAGCAGATGAAAAGCCACTTGAGGCCTTCCTAAGCGACAATCTCCGCTCATTCCAAATTAATAATATAAGTGTAGACCAGATGTGACTTAAATTCAGAGGAATAGTATCGCCAGCAATTGAGAAATTTATGCCAAATAAATTAACAAACGACGGAACTGATCCCCGTTGGTACACAAAACGGGTTAGAACACTGTTGCAGAAACAACGAAACAAACATGCCACATTTAAACAGACGCAAAATCACCAAGATTGGCGATCTCTTACAGAAGCTCAAAATTTAGCGCGGAATTCAATGCGAGATACCTATAAAAGTTCCACAACGAAACTCTGTCTCGCACCTTGCAGAAAATCCAAAGAGATTCTGGTCGGATGTGAGGTAAGTTAGCGGCAAGAAACATTCAATGCCGTCTGTGCCCGATAGCAATGGAGATACTATCGAAGACAGTGCTGCCAAAGCAGAGTTACTAAACACAGCCTTCCGAAATGCCTTCAAAAAGAAGACGATGCAACTATTCCAGAATTTGAATTGAGTATAGCTGCCAACATGAGTAACGTAGAAGTAAATGGCTATGAGCACTACGGGACTTAACATCTATGGCCATCAGTCCCCTAGAACCTAGAACTACTTAAACCTATCTAACCTAAGGACATCACACAACACCCAGCCATCACGAGGCAGAGAAAATTCCTGACCCCACCGGGAATCGAACCCGGGAACCGAGGCGTGGGAAGCGAGAACGCTACCACACTACCACGAGATGCGGGCTAGAAGTAAATATCCTCGGAGTAGTGAAGCAACTTAAATCACTTAATAAAAGCAAGTCTTCTGGTCCAGACTGTATACCAGTTAGGTTCCTTTCGGAGTATGCTGATGCATTAGCTCCATACTTAACAATCATATACAACCGTTCGCTCGACGAAAGATCCGTACCCAAAGATTGGAAAGTAGCACAGGTCACACGAAATATTCAATGTTTTACTCATTTTTTTATGCTTTTTACATATTTCATCTAAGTAATGTACTGCTAACTGGAGGTAATTTTCTGTCCTCTAAATAATTATTAGAACAGTGACAAAGAGCAGAGTTTTTTGTGTATATGTGTGTGTAGTTCAAAAATGGCTCTGAGCACTATGCGATTTAACTTCTGAGGTCATCAGTCGCCTAGAACTTAGAACTACTTAAACCTAACTAACCTAAGGACATCACACACATCCATGCCCGAGGCAGGATTTGAACTGCGACCGTAGCGGTCGCTCGGCTCCAGACTGTAGCGCCTAGAACCGCACGGCCACTCCGGCCGGCTTGTGTGTGTGTGTGTGTGTGTGTGTGTGTGTGTGTGTGTGTGTGTGTGTGTGTGTCCTGGTCTTAATCCAACACCTTGTTTACCTTTTTTAAATTCCCATTTTCACTGTCCAATAATGTTGTATAATTATGCAGGGTGTACCTCTTAAGAGTCACCAGGTGAATTTTCTATGGTGTATCGGCAGATATTTCCAATTTCGTTTTTGCAGCGTGTAGCTGGAGTCATCAGCAGCAAAGTGCACATCACGTCTTTCATACGACGCCCTGTTAAAGGAAATAAAATGATTTTGAAAGTGGGGTTTTACATGTCCATTCGATAGTACGTTCCCATATTAGTCTAGTGCGTCATTTGTTACTGTTATAGTAGCAGTAAAACAGGAAGAATAACAAGCACCACATCAGCGACAGCAACGCCCTGGAATTGGAACACAGAATTACAATTTAAAAACCATTTTTGTTTATAAAGGAAAACAAATCGACGGTTGCGTCGACGCTGGACGTCGTATGTTAGACATAAACAGGATTTGTTTGAGATGACTCCAGTTACACCTTACAAAAACGGAATATCAAATATCTGCCGAGAAACCAGAGAAAATGCGCCTGACAGCCCATAGAAGAGATACCTGTCACCCTGATATCTTGCCACACCTCTCTGTTGACATTTGTTGCTCCTGTACTCAATTTCCCTGTAATTATTTTGATGTTGCGTGCTGATATATTCTTTACTACTTTTCTTACATGTCTGGAATATCCTCATTCCCCCATGATATTCTAAAAAGCTTGCTTGCTTTTCAGTCTGCTAGAAGCCTTCTCATAATCTCTGAAAGCCATGTGAGTCTCCGAGTTATGTACTTTTCGTCTCGTTTGGATTTCGCAGTCGATGAGGGGATTGTTCAGGAATGGCGAGGTTCTAAAATGCTATTTGTGTTTTATTCCTCTCGGGAAAATGAATCAAATTTCGTAATGTGGAAGACGCGAGCTGGCCGGCCGCTCTTCGAACGGCGCAGCGGGCTGCGCGAGCAGGCTAGTGGGGTCTGGTGGTGGGGGAGCGGCGCGACACGCCATTGGCTCGCCGGGGCGCCGGTGCGCGGCGGCTTCAACTTGGCGGCGCCGGCGGCTGCGGCGACGGCCGGCGTCAGTCGCTGCGCGCAGCTCCACAGCCATGGTCGACCCGCTGAGGATCTTCTGGGTGCTCGCCAACAGCTCCTACCTAGGTAGGCGCGTGAGCATGCGGTTCCACTGTGCACTAACGTTCTCCAGTAATTTTCGTGCACAGTAGCCATTAATTACCGAATGATAGCTCTTGTTCTTTCATTTACATATGAACACGTTATATAGTCTGTTTCCATGTTCACACGTTCAAAATGAGAACCCTACACTGTACGTACTCAATAATGCTACTCCTCAGAAATGACGTAATGTAACACCTGAAGCTGCTGTGTGATTTACCTTTCTTTATATGATCGGTTTCAGTAGTAGACCGTTTTCCAGTAGGGTACCTGCCCCGTTTCACAGAGTTATGGATACAGGACAAGTTTCGTAAAAAATTAATATTCGAAAAATATAATAAAATATACACAATATGTACAGTCTTTTTAATAGCAGGTGTTACATAGATATCAGAAAACGTAATTCAACACATAACATTTGTAAATAATATTTTGTTATCCGAAGAGGGATACATTGAGTGATAGTTACGCAATTGTGCAAAGCATATGTGAAATAAAATGGGAAGGAGTTGCCGTTACAATTAATAATAGCTTTGAAATACAATATCACGGAAATGTTCAACATATTTTTCGTTTTTCATTCCCAATTGTTCATTCAAAGTGAAAGTTCAGTCTTTAGCATAAAGAAAATACACACAAAATTTTTGTGATGCATTACGTAGATAATACTACTCACAATAGCAATTCTTTGCTATTTTATTTTAAATCTACTTTGGAAGATTGTCTTATTCACACTCTACACATCTAACTTTGCAGAACAAAACATTTCGCAGGTTCGAATCCTGCCTCGGGCATGGATGTGTGTGATGTCCTTAGGTTAGTTAGGTTTAAGTAGTTCTAAGTTCTAGGGGACTAATGACCACAGCAGTTGAGTCCCATAGTGCTCAGAGCCATTTGAACCAACAAAACATTATTTACAGCTGTTATCGTTTGTCATATCTATTACGATGTACCGCTATTGACAAAAGTTGTAAGTATTGTGTGTATTTTACAGCAATTTCCAAATATCCTTTGTGCGTGTAAATTCGCCTGTATCCATTACGTTGTACAACAGGTACTGGAAAATGGTCTGTGACTGAAACCTGTCGTACAATTAACAATACATTATACGGCAGAGTCACGTGTTACAATATGCCATTTCTACGATTTATCAAAGCTGTGGAACACACCTACAAACATCTTTTAATGTTTTTCGTTAGTCTTCTTTAGACTAGAAAACTATTGACGATCTTTAGCTGTCTGTGTATTGTTAGATCTTGTAGACCATCCTTCCAATATTCTATAGCTTACCATGTACAACGAATTGACGCTATTTTGAGATTAGCTGATGGGTTAACATAATGTTGTTCTACGAAAATATTTCTCGACTACGTCTTGTGATTACTTACAATTATTTTCCGAGCACCTGCCTTCTTCTACAACAAATGAGCGTGCAGGCAAGGACGGTTTCCGCCTAAAGAACTGTAAGTGATCGCTAAGTTAAGTCCACAGGTGAAATGATTTTTTAAAAAAAATATTTGATAATCTTAACTGCAAATTGTCATCAGTTGTAACTGCTTTGAATCACTCAATGATCATCTTCAGATGTAATTCATCACAAGTTGTGAAAGTAAAAAAAATAATTGCAAAAGCTTTAAGATAACAGGATTAGCCCTATATCTGACTTGTAAAAGGATTCATTTATATCCATAAACTTACAAACCTGATACAGTGTTGTTTTATTTTAAAGATTATGACTGAGTGCTTTTGCGAAAGTTTTTCACTTTCCAAAACTCGTGATTAATAAAATCTAATCATTAAGTGATCTAAACTAGGTGTCATTTGTGACAATTTAACAAACTGTCAAAATAAATACATTTTTTAAAAATATGTCGTCCTTGGACTTAATTACGTAGGGTGAAATTTTTTGGCGTCTATATTTTTTAATTCCTTACAGTTATTTGGCAGAATCTATCTTCATCCTCATGAAAATATTTGGCGACACTATTTTTTTTAATTTCTCGCAGTTATTTACGCAGAATATGTTCTGATCTGCATGATCAGCTGTCGTATAAGACGACAGATGCTGCGTGACTGTAAGGAATTCCAAGACCTAGTCACGAAATGTTTTTGCGCAACACAATTACGTTTATAGACAGAATTATTTATTAACTCGCCAACTGATCTCACAGTAACGTCATTTGGTTGTAGGTGGTAAGTTATAGAATAATGAAACGATGGTATTACAGTATGTATCAATCTACAAATCAGTAAAATTCACAACAGACTTAAGATGTTCTTATGTGTAATTTGTTTTTACAGTATTTATTACTAAAGACATCCACTGATGGTGATACAAAGGTGCAGAAACATTTTTGGTGGAAAACGAGTAATTAAACAATATGCTGACCCGAATTTCCATAGTTTGATCTGCAATCTGGCATTCGACAGAGTTTCTGAACCAAATGATAACGATGCAATGTTGCAGAGAGAAAAGGAATAGAAAACTGTTTAAAATAATTAGAATGAAATTTAAAAGTTCTTGGAATTTCGGTATTGGTGGATTCCCTGTGAACAACGCTGTCTAGCTCAACACCAAAACAGTCACGTGATAATAGATCGAACCCTTTGAAGTACTTGGCTACTGAACAATCAGATTTTTGTGAACGGTTACGTTGTGCTCATTCTAAGGTTCATTATTTATACAATGAAAGTCAATTTCATTTCTGCAATATTTTTTATTTTACTTCGACGTATAATTATATGGATACATCTTCAAGGAAACAGTTTTCACTGGAATAAGTAAATAACAGCTGATAGTTCATAGCCGATTTCACGAAAATCCTGCAACAACCGGACAAGTAAATAGTTCTGTTGACCTGTCACATCATTTTTACATGCTAATCGTTTGATTGGTTGTTTAAAAGCGCGTTCCTGGCAACCGAAAGGTCACGTAATCGAATGCCATTCGGACCACGTAACGTTTCAGTCTGCTTTTCTCCTAGCCTTCATCTCTCAATGATGTGAAGGATATTCAGTAACGACACGTGGTTCGGATTCCGTATAAATCTGTAGGTCTCCCTCCACTCTTAGGATTACAGAGGTAGACTCGGGTCACGAAGGTCGCAGATATGTCGTCCATTTGAAAGACTTTCGCCAGGCCGTTGAGCCACACGGTAGTATTACAATCTACTCATCTTTGAACACAATCGTGAAACTTACACATTCTTACTACTACTGGTTTGCAAGCGCTTCACTTTACATGCCAAGTGTAAGTTCACGTAAACGCTAAGTGATCGAAACATCCGGACACCTATTCGTAAACATTAATATGAGATACGAAAGCTTGAAATTTTCTGGAGGCACATTCAATGAGGTGACTGAATGTCTGGCCGGCCGCGGTGGTTCTAGGCGCTTCAGTCCAGAACCGCGCGACTGCTACGCTTGCCGGTTCGATTCCTGCCTCGGGCATAGATGTGTGTGATGTCCTTAGGCTTAGTTAGACTAATGGCTCAGAGCCATTGGAATAATTTTTTTTACATTTTTTTTACTGAATGTCTATGGAGGAACGGATACTCCTTCTTCCTCAGAAGTCGGAACCAGGGATGGTAGTGATCCAGGACTCTGTGATCTGTAGTTAAATTAAGGTCCAATTCATCCCGAAAGTGCTCCGTTAGGTTCAACTCGTCACTATGATCTGGCCAGTCCGTTGAACGAATGTTATTGTACATAAACTACTGCCTCGCTTTATGTCAGAGGCGCTGTCATCGTTAGACAACCTTCGTCTCCGAACTCTTCTTCAATAGTATGTAGCACATAATCCCTTCCATAATTAGCGTTTCCTCAAACGCAATAAGGGTTCACACTCCAACCACGAGAAACATCTCTGTAATAACACCAGCTCCTTTGTACTTGACTGTTGGCACTGTATTTGATTGTAGATAAATTTCTCCAGGCTCTCGCTAAACCCAAATCCTACCATCGTGTTGTCACAGGGTACAGCTTGACTCATCAAATCTCTCGTTTCCAGTCATCCACTGCCCAGTAGCGTCACTCTTTACTCCCTCAAGCATCGCTTAGCGCCGACTAGAGCTATGTATGCCTGCCCGATCACTATACACCATTTTTCTTAACTCCATATACACAGTCATTGTGCTGGTAGCACTTTAGACTTCACGAGTTATTCCTTCCACCGACTTCATACGATTCTTGCGACCACGGTCCATAGTGTTCGACGGTTTAACTGTGGTCGTTCCTCCGCGTTTCCACTTTAGCAAACGTCATCAGTAGTCGACAATTGGCAGCTTCATAAGGTTTGAAATGTCGCTGATGGATCTATTGCTCAGTTGATTAGTCCACGTTCGAAATTACTTAACTGTCCTTACCTATCCATTAAGCTGTTTCTCCTTCTCTACTTACAGCACAATACTGCCCGTTCCCTGTTATATTTTCGGGTCCACCTGTCGTGATATCTAGTGCTCCGTTCCGCGTTACATGGGCGTTCTATGATATTTTTGATCAGGTGGTGTATAGGTCCATGTATACGCACATCAAAAAAAAGGTTTGCATGACCTAGGTTCCGAGAGTTCCTGGACCTGTACAGAAAATTGGAATAGGGATCAACATAAACATTATTTCCCCCATTTTTATTGCTCATGAAAACCACACATTGCATATTCCATGCATGAGACCTTTAGAGGTGATGGTCCAGACTACTGTATGCACCGATACTTCTAATACCCAGTTACACTTCCTCCTGTATTCGTCGTGGCATACTATCCACAAGTTCATCAAGGCACTGTCGGTCCAAATTGTCCCACTCCTCAACGATGATTAGGCGCAGATCCCTCAGATTTTTTGTTGGGTCACGTCGTCCATAAACAGATCATTTCAATCTATCCCAGACATGTTCGATATGGTTCATGTCTGCAGAACATGCTGGCCACACCAGTCGAGCGATGTCGTTATCCTGAAGGAAGTCATTCACAAGACGTGCACGATGCGGACGCGAATTGTCGTCCATGAAGATGAGTTCCTCGCCAATATGCTGCCGATATGGTTGCCCTATCGGCCGGAGTATGGAATTCACGTATTGTACAGCCGTTACGGCACTTTCCATGACCACCAGCGGCGTATGTCGATCCCACATAATGCCATCCAGAAGCAGCCGGGAACCTCCATCTTGCTGCACTCGTTGGACAGTATGACTAAGGCGTTCAGTCTGACCGGGTTGGCTTCAAACACGTCTCCGACGATTGTCTGGTTGAAGGCATATGCGACACTCATCGGTGAAGACAACGTGATGCCAATCCTGAGCGGTCCATTCAGCATGTCGTCGGACCCATCTGTATCGTACTGTATGGCGTCGTGGTTTCATGGATGGACCACGCCATGGACGTCGGGAGTGAAGTTGCGCATCATTTAGCCTCTTGCACACAGATTCGTAACACAACGTCCTGTGGTCTTGCACGAAAAGCATTATTCAACATGTTGGCGTTGCTGTCAGGGTTCCTCCGAGCCATAATCTGTAGGTAGCGGTCATCCACTGCAGTAGTAGCCCTTGGACGGCCTGAGCGAGGAATGTCATCGACAGATCCTGTCGCTCTGTACGTCGTCCATGTCCGAACAACATAGCCTTGGTTCACTCCGAGACGCCTGGACACTTCCGTTGTTGAGAGTTTTCCTGGCACAGAGTAACAATGCGGACGCGATTGAACCGCGGTACTGGCTGTCTAGTTATGGTTGAATTACAGACAAGACGAGCCGTGTACCTCCTCCCTGGTGGGATGAGTGGAACTGATCGGCTGTCGAACCCCCTCCGTCTAATAGGCGCTGTTCGTCTCTGGTTGTTTACATCTTTGGGCTGGTTCACTGACATCTCTTAACAGTGAAACGGACTGTGTATGTGATACAATACCCACAGTCAACCTCTATCTTCATGAGTTCTGAGAACCGGGCGATGCAAAACTTTTTTTGATGTGTGTAGAACATTTTAGCCAGCATACAAAAAGATTTATTAAAAGTTTCAACTTACAATGTCACAACTTTCACTACGTAGCCGAGGGCCACAAGTTACAAATATCATACATAAACTGGAACAATGTGAAACATGTAAAAATAAAGGAAAATTTACATGTGATTTGTGACCGTTCTACAATTTTAAATTCAGACAGTCTTTGTTCATCTGCAGACAAATGCTGGAATTAAAATGGGCTTCATATATCTAAGAATTTATATTTAAAAATCCTGTAATATTTATCAAAGGGAGATCCATTATAAAAGGGTATAATTACATGTCGCACTACCTGGAACAGGATGCTGCATTTCAAGCATGAGGTATAGGATCAGTATCAGGCTGCAAATGTAGCAATGGTGTATGAAATTTGTTTAAAAACCGCTTATGCATCATCTGCCTGTCACTTTAAAATATCTTCCGGGTAGTTACAGTAAAGGTAATAAATCTCGATCTCTTCCAAAATATTTGTCGGACGCCCCTTATCCACCTGACGTAACACGTGCAGTTTGTCGTCAATATCTCTAGCCACATGAGTCTCTCTAAGCAAATGGCCAATACTATACTTCACTTTGGTTCAGGATATAAAGCGACTTTTGATAAAAGTGTATCCGAAATTGCAATATTGGAAACTGTTTGTCAGTAATAACTTACGTACATCCACCGCGCAATTACAAAACAATAATAAAATTATTTCGTGATTGTGTGTGTGTTATCAGAGCTGCACCACATTTTGTGGTTAGTCTTCCTATTTACCATGTCTAAAATTTGTAATGAGCGTCTATTTGACTGACCGCTGTTATTACTAACGAAATAACATGCACAGGCAACGTTATCGGAGAGAAAATCAGTATACTGATTCATTTACGGTACTTCAAAGAGGCGTTTATGTTCAACATATTACATTCAAGGAATAGCACCGGTTACAATGCCTCAATTTCAGACACCACTGCTAGCCCAACAAACACTACCTTTTTTTAAAAAAAAAAAAAAAGAAAAAAGAAAAATAGGAGTGCATACGTTTAGTCACTCAATCCTGCCTACACTGTTATTTAGCTTCATAGTTGCAAACACAGGCAACAATTAAGTAATAGTATCATCTCAATGAATAAATTTAATCAGTCTCTATTAACTGCGATTGTGCTACGCCACTGTTTCATTTCCTTGTAAGCTCCTCTGTGGGAGATAGAAAATGTGTTTTTGAGATTTTTATAAATTTTGCCAATGAATTTAATTATTTCTTGTACAAAAGTTGAATCTGGCAATGCCTTTCTAGCAGTTGTTAGATTTAAAGCTACATATTAGGACCGAGGGACTACTTGTTGCATTAAATATACCAGTTTAGGTGAACAAATGTTTCACTTCTTTAAAGTAGGAGCTCATATATTATTCAGAGTTTTTACAGAGAAAATGGGTGGCCATGTTGTTAAGCAAAGCCCCTGTCCCGGAAACAGTAGGGAGTGGACTCATTACAGCAACGTCACTGTGATGAACTTGCAGTCCACGCTGTCGGCAACTCAATTAAGAGCACACTGCCACTCATATACATTCCTGTCTCCATACGGTTGAACGTTTCGCTCAGAGAAACGAAATTACTTGCTAACCGCAGCACATGCACATTGTTCGCGTTTCTATAAAAAAGATCGCAAAATTATTACGAAACTGTACTGAAACAGGCCATTCCAGATACGCATCGCAGCACTGTGTTCGAACCAAGTTTCGAGACGTTTGTTGGCGATCACTGTGTCAAAGCTTTTCCCATCACACATGTGCCGTACTGCCCATTGTCCCGTGTCTGACTCTTACCTGCACGCATCGAATTAACAATAACAAAACGACAACACTACACCAATTCCACGAACATTTTAGTTCCATTATGGTCCATAACCATAACAAAGACTAGTTGAACTAACGGATTTACAGCGCCACGGAAGCAACAAGAGCCCAACAGATAACCCCGTCCGCCCGACTTTATCATATGGTTACTTGCTCTAAGGATTTTCCATAAAAGTGTTGGTCGGCTACTGCGGGAGGCAGCACGGACACAAACAAGGAAGGAAAGAAGTTGCGATGCTCTGTTCGCAGAATTTTCAAAATATTAGAGAACTTTATTTAAAAAACAGGAAAAAGAATTCTCTTATGAAGTGGCTTCCTGTCCTTTCTATGCCTCCTCCGCCACACACCGTCAGGTGGCTTGCGGAGTATGGATGTAGATGTAGATGCAGAAAATAATTTACACGCTACTTCTACTCGTGAACACAGACTAACTATCGTCTTCCTTTTACTCAGAACTGATTTTCTCGAAGTCTGCGACCGAACACGGGCCGACTAGCGATGGGTGGCTGGTTATGTCAGAGCTGGGAGATGGCTCTGAACTGTCTTCCTGGAGGTGTGGCGGTGCCCGCTCTTTCCATTGGCACTCGGGTCAGAGCCTTCTTGATGCCATTTCGCGGCCCTGCACTGTTCTGTGTGCAGTCGATAGTTTAGGACTGCACAACAAGAACACACCACAAATTAGTTTCATTTGTGTTTTTGTGCACTACGGTTTTCCTGCTGTACACTCATTTTGAAACAAAATATTTGAACTATAATCATACATGTTTTGGTTACATATTTCAATGCCAACTGTCAGGTCGGGCAACCAAACACCGCCCATGAAATTATATTGGTGTGACCCAGAACATATGCGTTTAACAGTTTAAACGTTTTGGTTTGGAATACCCACACAGCTCAAACATCGCAATATACAAAACAGAAACAATATGTACGTAAAAAACAGCTAATACAGGAAACTAATTTCTTTTAGTAAGTTCTGAAAATATTATGGACATAGTCAAGCTTACTACAGTTTCCAATATTAACATTTTTAACACTAATATTGATAGTTCACCTTCTGAAGTCAACAACTTAACTGCGAACCAAAGCTTTGTCCAGTAAAAATAAACCATTCCAGTTACTGCATTCAAGTACAAGACCTCAATTACGTCTCTAACTGTTGTGACATAGTAAGTCATTAGCTGTCATTTGAAGCTGGAGCTGTGTGTCCGTTCGCCAATACTGTGAAGGATTTCATTTCACTGCTGTGTTCCTGATATGGAAAATCTGCTAGAACAGGCTGCTGTGATGAAGTGGGGCGGGTGGACTTGTCTCTTGTGGTCTTGTTGCTTCCGTGAAGCTGTGACATATTTTGTGACTACCCTCATACCACAATTCAACTCAGTTGTGCTTATAGCATTGTTCTATCGAAATCATCAGCAAATGTATTAAAGCAATTAAAGACATCTGAGTGCAAAAATAGAAAGAGAATTACTTTTATTTTCCATAACAAAATATTGTTGCTCTGACAAAAAGGAGTATCATGTTTTCAGATCCGGAGAATATGGCTGCCAATCGAGACCTATGCCAGTGGCCTCTGGGTACCCCAGAGACAGAATGCGATCCCCAGAGTGCTCCTCCAGGACATCAAACACTCTCTTGCTTCGATTTTGTCGAGCTCCGCCTTCCATGAGCCACATCCTGTCGAAATGAGGGTTACTGTTGATAATGGGGATGAAATCATCTCTCAAAACCTTCGCGTACCTTTCGGTAGCCACCGAGCCATCAGCGAATATCGCACCAATTATTCCGTGATGGACATTACACACCACACAGTCACCCGCTGAGGGTCAAGAGACTTCTCGAAGGCGAAATGAAGACTCTCGGCCACCAAATTCGCCAATTTTGGTTACTGACGAACACGTCCAAAGGTATGTGGGGTTCGTCGCTAAACCAAACAATACAGCGCATACTAGTTCCCTCCAGCCCCGCGGCCAACCGAGAGGTTTGAATGCCCTAATATTTCGTGTAGTTCAATAATTGTCACTCTATATGTGGGCCGGGTACTTGAGTATGTATCAAGCTCATGAACAGCGATATATCGAAAGCAAGTATCTATTAAAAATCCTGAAAGTAGGTAGGTGGTTTGTACTTCTAAAGTCCTTGCAGACCATTGCAATGTCTAATTCTTGTTTTGACGAACGATTCCTTCAAGGATATGAGAAATGTGTTCTCCGTTTTACTTTTGTTACTGTCGCGTTTTATGACACAATCATAACTTGTTTCAGCCAACATTTTGCCATCTTGAGATACTACAATAAAATAAAGAGGAGTCTATATTACTACGCAGGAATCAGATAAAAATATGTAAACACCGCGAGAAATGTATGCTTAAGCATAAATGTGCATGTTAGGCGATTCTGCAGATTGTGGTGTTGTATTTTACCTCGAACAACGCATGCGTAATGTACTCAGAGGAGTCGTGTGTACATTACGTCGGAGCTATGTGAATTCTAACGTGGGTAAATTGTTACTGCTCGTTGCGTGTGTGCTTCCGTAACGTAGAGAGCAGAAGTCTTTGATGTTTCAAGAGGCATCGTGTCGGAGGTTTATATCGCATACAGGGAAACCGAAAAAACATCTTCCGATAAGTAACAACGTGAAAGTGTGTTTGACAGACGATCATTTAAGAGGACTGTGACGAAAAATAAGAGGATGACAGCTGCAAAAGGCACTACAGAAGTGAATGTCGCACCCGCGACATCTGTAAACACCGAAAGAACACGAAGGGCGCTCCAGAAGCAGAGAATTTCAGGGTGTCCTGGAACTCAGGAAACACTCATCAGGGACGCAAATTCTCGCGGCAGGAAAACGTGCTGCGGAAGCCATAAAAGCTGTACTAAGAAAAATTGTTTCACTACTGCCACACATATTTCGACTTGTCATTCTTACACTCATACATAATACTAGTCTTAATTATAAATAGTGTGTGGTCTCTTAGTTACAACCCACAGCAAGCTGCCCTGACTTGACCGTGTCCCATCACGTGGAGGTGGACCAGTGTGTCCTCTGTTCTAAATATTTATCTGCAGCTTACCCAGCTCATTTGAAAAACAGAAGTTAGCAAATTATTGAAAATACAAGTTAATTAGATTAAATAATTTAATAGAATAGACTAGGACTCGAGTCCTGTGATCTTGAATTCTTCCCAATTGTTTTATCAGATCCAGTCTTGAATTTACAATAGTGAGTGCTTTTCTGGCATGGGCTCAGATTAAGGTTTTTATTAGATACAATTTCTGAGCAAGTATTTTGACTTTAATTTTGTTGAGAGTAGAATTCTACTGAATCGTTCTCATGGATCAGGTTCTTCAGATTGCTCAGGTGTTTTTATAGCTTATTTTTTAAGCTTATTATAATTTTTGGTTCTACTGATGATAACAGTTCTACTAAGATTGTGGATCTTAAAATGTCAACGTCTTTCTCTTAGGTTTGACGTTTGTTAGATCAATTTTGCTAATATGTTGTTAAGCCTTGTTTACCCCATTATACAAGGGAGTTGGAGAACTTAGTAGTCTAGATTTGAAAGCGCAGATTAAAAATGTAAAATTCGACAGTTTAATGTTTATAAAAGTGCAATCCTTGCTTTCTGAAATAAAATCTACAAACCGTTTAAGACCTTATATTCAAATCACTTTGATACAGTGAATATTAAATACCATAAATGAAAGTATTATGCATTATTGAATTAAAATTATTTCAAAAATATTAGTTAATCCAACAATGTGATGCCTGAAGCGCGCAGTCCTTGCTTTCTTTAATAATATCTATGTATCATTAATATCTTTTTTTAACTTTAAAACCTAGATGCTGTAAGCGTGAAGTATTACCCGTTAACGGATTACGCTTAGTGATCTTAAAATCATTTCCACATTGAAATATTATGAACTGAGACCTTAAAATTATTTAAAACGTTAGTAAATTCAACTGTGTTACGCCTGATAAACGCAGTACTTCCCTTCTTTAATAATAATCAATATGTATTATAAAAAGGATGCTGCTAAAGCGCAGAAATGGGTCCGGGTATCAGGAAGGGCGTTATTTGGTGCGCTAACCCTCTACCCTTCATGCATGAAGTTCCGTTTTTACATGAAGGGCGTGCATTGGCAGATGTAAGTGTTGGGGAGTTTCGCTCCCTAGAAATTTCTAGAACATTCTAGAGCATTCGAGAGCATTCCACAACATTCCAGAATGTTCCACAGTGATCCAATACGATCTGGAATGTTTGGGAATAGTCTGAAACATTCGGGAAGATTCGGAACATCCCGGAACACTCCAGAACACTCCAGAACACCTCGAATGTAGTGAAACAAGTGTTGTGGAATGTTCTGGAACATTGTGGACCATTCGAAGCCCTTTTGGTATGTTCTGGAATTCACCACTGGTGGGGCTACCCATTGGTAGAGGTATATAAAGCAAGACCAATTGTCGGTTCGAACGTCATTTTCTTATCAGTGACGAAGGGAGGAACCGGAAAAGTAGTGCAACGAGTG
Source organism: Schistocerca gregaria (assembly GCF_023897955.1). Taxonomy (NCBI): domain Eukaryota; kingdom Metazoa; phylum Arthropoda; class Insecta; order Orthoptera; family Acrididae; genus Schistocerca; species Schistocerca gregaria. The sequence continues at coordinate 223,366,314 of NC_064925.1, read as the reverse complement.
AATAAAAACAAACAGTGTAGTGTGAGTAATCAAAGCGACACATTGAAGGAATATAAATCGAAAATAAACTGTGAAATACCTTATTTTAAAATCCTTAAAACTTCGATTCAGTTAGTATCACGTAGGCATCATTAAGGGATTGTGTATCGTGATCTTAAAATTATTTGTTACACTAAAATCATTTAAACTAATAAAATAATCTTAACATTTATGAATCATAAAAGTAGTTTACAAGATTTTATTAAAATTCCCAATTATTTACACGTAATTTAGTTGCTTAGCTTTTACGAATCTCCTTTTGTTGATACTGTTTATATTGATTCTTCTGAGCTGCTCCCGTTTCTGCTACTATCAGTTCTGTCCAGTTGCTGTCATCCCTGTGTCTTGGTGTTGCTGCCTTTGTTGCTTAGCTCCGTGTTGATTTTCCCTTCCAGCTCTTCTTCGACGGCACATAAAATCTTATCCGCTATGTCGTTTAATTCTTGCCATCTCTCTGGATCGCGTAAAGTTTCTTTTAAGTACTCGTGTGACAGCAGAAGTTGTCTTCGTCGTTGATGTCTACTGGATGTTAAAAGACATGCTGCGGTGTACCTAGGTGCTCATATATGTAATTTTCTCCTCGGCCCACGTAAATGAGGTTTAAGTATGTGGGTTATGGACCGTGGTCCGTGAGAAAATGAATAATACCTCTGCCTGCGTCTGTATGTTTCACCGAGCGATGTGGCGCAGTGGTTAGACACTGGACTCGCATTCGGGAGGACGACGGCTCAATCCCGCGTCTGGCCATCCTGATTTAGGTTTTCCGTGATTTCCCTAAATAGCTCCAGGCAAGTGCCGGGATGGTTCGTTTCAAAGGGCACGGCCGACTTCCTTTCCGTCCTTCCCTAACCCGATGACCTCGCTGTCTGGTCTCCTTCCCGAAAACCAACCAACCTCTATGTTTCATCCGTAAGCGTTCTTTAAGGTGTTAGAAGAATCGACAGATACACACTCCTTACACTGGTGTTCCATTGCTGTTGAAATGTATTCTCCCTGAATGAGATTTCACTCTGCAGCGGAGTGTGCGCTGATATGAAACTTCCTGGCAGATTAAAACTGTGTGCCCGACCGAGACTCGAACTCGGGACCTTTGCCTTTCGCGGGCAAGTGCTCTACCATCTGAGCTACCGAAGCACGACTCACGACCGGTACTCACAGCTTTACTTCTGCCAGTATCCGTCTCCTACCTTCCAAACTTTACAGAAGCTCTCCTGCGAACCTTGCAGAACTAGCACTCCTGAAAGAAAGGATATTGCGGAGACATGGCATAGCCACAGCCTGGGGGATGTTTCCAGAATGAGATTTTCACTCTGCAGCGGAGTGTGCGCTGATATGAAACATCCTGGCAGATTAAAACTGTGTGCCCGACCGAGACTCGAACTCGGGACCTTTGCCTTTCGCGGGCAAGTGCTCTACCATCTGAGCTACCGAAGCACGACTCACGACCGGTACTCACAGCTTAACTTCTGCCAGTATCCGTCTCCTACCTTCCAAACTTTACAGAAGCTCTCCTGCGAACCATGCAGAACTAGCACTAGCACTAGCACATGCAGAACTAGCAGAACTAGCTCAGATGGTAGAGCACTTGCACGCGAAAGGCAAAGGTCCCGAGTTCGAGTCTCGGTCGGGCACACAGTTGTAATCTTCCAGGAAGTTTCATATCAGCGCACACTCCGCTGCAGAGTGAAAATCTCATTCTGGAAACATCCCCTAGGCTGTGGCTAAGCCATGTCTCCGCAATATCCTTTCTTTCAGGAGTGCTAGTTCTGCAAGGTTCGCAGGAGAGCTTCTGTAAAGTTTGGAAGGTAGGAGACGGATACTGGCAGAAGTAAAGCTGTGAGTACTGGTCGTGAGTCGTGCTTCGGTAGCACAGATGGTAGAGCACTTGCCCGCGAAAGGCAAAGGTCCCGAGTTCGAGTCTCGGTCGGGCACACAGTTTTAATCTGCCAGGAAGTTTCATATCAGCGCACACTCCGCTGCAGAGTGAAAATCTCATTCTGGAAACATTCCCCAGGCTGTGGCTAAGCCATGTCTCCGCAATATCCTTTCTTTCAGGAGTGCTAGTTCTGCAAGGTTCGCAGGACACCATCTGTAAAGTTTGGAAGGTAGGAGACGGATACTGGCAGAAGTAAAGCTGTGAGTACCGGTCGTGAGTCGTGCTTCGGTAGCTCAGATGGTGGAGCACTTGCCCACGAAAGGCAAAGGTCCCGAGTTCGAGTCTCGGTCGGGCACACAGTTTTAATCTGCCAGGAAGTTTCATATCAGCGCACACTCCGCTGCAGAGTGAAAATCTCATTCTGGAAACATCCCCCAGGCTGTGGCTAAGCCATGTCTCCGCAATATCCTTTCTTTCAGGAGTGCTAGTTCTGCAAGGTTCGCAGGAGAGCTTCTGTAAAGTTTGGCAGGTAGGAGACGGATACTGGCAGAAGTAAAGCTGTGAGTACCGGTCGTGAGTCGTGCTTCGGTAGCTCAGATGGTAGAGCACTTGCCCGCGAAAGGCAAAGGTCCCGAGTTCGAGTCTCGGTCGGGCACACAGTTTTAATCTGCCAGGAAGTTTCATATCAGCGCACACTCCGCTGTAGAGTGAAAATCTCATTCTGGAAACATCCCCCAGGCTGTGGCTAAGCCATGTCTCCGCAATATCCTTTCTTTCAGGAGTGCTAGTTCTGCAAGGTTCGCAGGAGAGCTTCTGTAAAGTTTGGCAGGTAGGAGACGGATACTGGCAGAAGTAAAGCTGTGAGTACCGGTCGTGAGTCGTGCTTCGGTAGCTCAGATGGTGGAGCACTTGCCCGCGAAAGGCAAAGGTCCCGAGTTCGAGTCTCGGTCGGGCACACAGTTTTAATCTGCCAGGAAGTTTCATATCAGCGCACACTCCGCTGCAGAGTGAAAATCTCATTCTGGAAACATCCCCCAGGCTGTGGCTAAGCCATGTCTCCGCAATATCCTTTCTTTCAGGAGTGCTAGTTCTGCAAGGTTCGCAGGAGAGCTTCTGTAAAGTTTGGCAGGTAGGAGACGGATACTGGCAGAAGTAAAGCTGTGAGTACCGGTCGTGAGTCGTGCTTCGGTAGCTCAGATGGTAGAGCACTTGCCCGCGAAAGGCAAAGGTCCCGAGTTCGAGTCTCGGTCGGGCACACAGTTTTAATCTGCCAGGAAGTTTCATATCAGCGCACACTCCGCTGTAGAGTGAAAATCTCATTCTGGAAACATCCCCCAGGCTGTGGCTAAGCCATGTCTCCGCAATATCCTTTCTTTCAGGAGTGCTAGTTCTGCAAGGTTCGCAGGAGAGCTTCTGTAAAGTTTGGCAGGTAGGAGACGGATACTGGCAGAAGTAAAGCTGTGAGTACCGGTCGTGAGTCGTGCTTCGGTAGCTCAGATGGTGGAGCACTTGCCCGCGAAAGGCAAAGGTCCCGAGTTCGAGTCTCGGTCGGGCACACAGTTGTAATCTGCCAGGAAGTTTCATATCAGCGCACACTCCGCTGCAGAGTGAAAATCTCATTCTGGAAACATCCCCCAGGCTGTGGCTAAGCCATGTCTCCGCAATATCCTTTCTTTCAGGAGTGCTAGTTCTGCAAGGTTCGCAGGAGAGCTTCTGTAAAGTTTGGCAGGTAGGAGACGGATACTGGCAGAAGTAAAGCTGTGAGTACCGGTCGTGAGTCGTGCTTCGGTAGCTCAGATGGTGGAGCACTTGCCCGCGAAAGGCAAAGGTCCCGAGTTCGAGTCTCGGTCGGGCACACAGTTGTAATCTGCCAGGAAGTTTCATATCAGCGCACACTCCGCTGCAGAGTGAAAATCTCATTCTGGAAACATCCCCCAGGCTGTGGCTAAGCCATGTCTCCGCAATATCCTTTCTTTCAGGAGTGCTAGTTCTGCAAGGTTCGCAGGAGAGCTTCTGTAAAGTTTGGCAGGTAGGAGACGGATACTGGCAGAAGTAAAGCTGTGAGTACCGGTCGTGAGTCGTGCTTCGGTAGCTCAGATGGGAGAGCACCTGCCGGCGAAAGGCAAAGGTCGGGCACACAGTTTTAATCTGCCAGGAAGTTTTGTATTCTCCCTTCTTTTAAGTCGATTAAGATAGGGATTTCTCCATCCGTTATTTTTCATACTTTATCTTGCCTACCAAGTATCAGCCAATACCCCAATGCTCTACACCTAATCATTGAATCGCTTGGATACTTTTTTCATTTATTATTCATGATGACAGTCTACTTTTGCAAAGCTAAAATAGGCCATATAAATTATATTTTTTTATATTAAAAATTATGTATTAACTATTTATTTGTGATATTTAATTAGGTCTATTGAATAGGTAGGAAGTATAGGACTTTTGTGGATGTGGTATCAGAAGCCCCTATCGATGTTATCTCCGAGGTATATAATGGGGTTTCGCTGTAAGTTCCCTTTCATCACCAAGCACAGTGTTTTGTTTGGAGTTATGGTTAGCTTATATCGTTTCCACCATGGTCCATTGTAAGCAGTGTATGACCGTTCTTGAATTTCCTAAGACTACCACTGTTAAGTCGTCAGCGTTTCCTACGATTCCGTTCATATTGGCCTCTCTTCCATAATGCTGGGAAGTGTTTCAGATATATATTAAAAATAAACAGACCCAAGGATTGGAACTTGTAGGCAACCCTTTGTGACTTTCGCGGTTTCTTCCCCCCATTGCGCCACCCAGTCATGTTAGTAGTCTTTTAGACTGTGATACAAGGTTTCTGGTACGTGCAGCTCTCTAAACCGGGCAAAAGATGCCGACCACCGCATGTTGTTAAAAGTTGCTTCCACACCAATAAACACGTTCTACTTCGTCGAGAAATGGAAGTATCTGTTTAATGGTGCCATCAATTGATTGGTTATTTTTTAAGCCGAACTAATTTTCGCTCAGAACTTTTAGTTCCCTATGCGATTATAGACGGCCGCACAATAGCCTTCGTTAAACTCTGGCTAGGTGACATATCTGTATCGCCTAGGGTCTGCAGACCCTTGATCTGCGAGCTTTCGGATTGTGAAGTCATTTGGTCGGATGGGTCTTGCTTCACTCTGTTCTAACTTCTTGTCAATTTCACTTTCCACGAATAAAACATGGTGGGGATTCGGTGATGGTTTGAGCAACCATATCGTGGTATTCTATGGGCCTAATGGATACTCTGCAATGTCGCTTCATCTTGGGCGATCAGCTCCAGCCCATGGTACAAAGGTTGTTCCCCAATGGTGATGCTATGTTCGAAGATGACATGACCCTACCCATTAACACAGTATGCATCGTCCGGGACCATTTCTATGAGCATGAGGATGAGTTGCTGCATCTCCCCTCGCCACCACATTTACCAGATACCAAAATTGTTGAGCTTTGTGGTTTGCTTTAGAGGGAAGAGTGCGTTATCATTATGCACCTTCGTCATCGTTACCTGGACTTGCTACTATTTTCCCAAAAAATGGTATAATATTTCCAGGAAAATCATACTAGATCTGTGTTTGTTCATTCTGGGACGACTAGAAGCATGTTTCCTACACCATCTTAGGAATGGTATTGGGTTACGTTTTTGGTGTTACCATATTTTTTGCCTACCTCTGGTATCTTAAAATCTTCAATAAAATTTTGCCACTTCTGCTTGGGGGAGTCAATTTCGTTCTGCTTGCCAGGTAGGTAAAGTAAAACTGAAACATATGTCTTTCATACCTGTTAACCACTGAAAGCATGTCGTGAACAAATTGTACACGGCGGATTGAGATCTATTAGTACTTATCGTTCATTTCAAGTGGAATTAATTCGAGTCTCCACTAATAACGCAGATTCTCATATCCACAACTCCCATGGATATACTTGCTTTTAAAACTTTTGGGATGCAGAGTTGCAGATCCATGGCCTTATATGCAGGGTTGAGGTGATCTTTTAAGTTTCTAAATGACAAACAAAAACTTCGAATCATCTTGGCGCATTAGTTCAAAATGGTTCGAAAGGCTCTGAGCACTATAGGACTTAACAGCTTAGGTCATCAGTTCCCTAGAACTTAGAACTACTGAAACCCTTCCAACCTAAGGGCATCAGACACATCCATGCCCGAGGCAGGAGTCGAACCTGCGACCGTAGCGGTCGCGCGGTTCCAGACTGAAGCGCCTAGAACCGCTCGGCCACCACAGCCGGCAGAGGGGCATCAGTGATCGTTACATATGTTCGATTGGCTTAAATGTCTTCCTGGCTCACAAAGTCAGTCACTTTCACCGTAGGCAGAAGGAAATCGTCTATGTTTTGGAAATATTCGTAAATCTCATCTATAAAAGTTTTGCCATGGCTCTCACCAGAACAACCGCCCACACAAGCTCTACTTCAGCGAGAACTGCTGATTTTATTCTAGTGTGTAGTGATTTCCTCTTCATGACTTCAGACAAGCCTTGTTTCAGAATTACACTGTCCAGTTACATTAATGTCACCTCCTGTCAAAAATCTAAATAAGTACGTTCTGCTGCGAGACGTGCAGGAGGGGCGGCAGTGACGTTCTGTAAAGTACAGACTGCGATGTGAAGCCATGCCCACTGCAGTGCCGTAGCTAGTTACCTCGTTTGAGGGCTCAAGGTGCAAGCAGCCCAACCAAGATGGGCCTCCAGATTCTCGTTTGGGTTTTAATCTGGGGAATTTGGTGGCCAGTGGCGTACAGTAAACGCATCCTGATGCCCTTCGAACCACTCTCGTGCACTGCGACCTGTGTGACAAGTTGCATTGTCCTGGTGGTAGATACCATTGTGCTGAGGAGAAACAAACTGCATGTAGGAGTGGGCATGGTCCCCAAGGATAGATGTATACTTGTGTTGATCCAAAGTGCCTTTCAGAATGACGAGATTACCCTTGGATTGCCACGAAAACATTCCCCAGACCATTGTGCACCTTGCTCCGGCCTGTAACTTTCCCATGATTATTGCAGGGCCGTATGCTACAACGGTCATTTGTCCGATGAAGTGATTCATCTGAAAAGGTCACCTGCCATGCAGGCTACACTTTAGCCAGGGTAGCATGTGAACGAACTTAGCCGTTTCGGAAATGCTTCCATCCTTGGCCCGAATATGATAATGCCCTTCTGAATTTCTGACAGATCGTTCGGTTTCCTCGTTATGATAGCGACTACGCTTTCATCCGCGCCGCCCCGATAGGCTTTACATACTCTCCACTGCTAGCCCTGCGGCCTGACGTTGGATATAGGCGGTTGGCACATTAATGTAACTGGGTCATACATGACACACTTAATATTTCAAATTAATTGTTATGGATGGACGGAAAGAAGAAAGATTATGGTTTAACGTCACGTACACATCGAGGGCATTACAGAAGTTATGCTGATAGCTAATAGCTCAAAGCAGATAAATGACGGAAACCCGTAAAAATAGCCTTGCCGCATGAAAATTACGTTTTTTGCGTTTTTCCTGAAGCAGGATGAAAGAATCTTGAAAGGTTATAAAAAAACCAATCATCACGAGAACAGTTCGAAAATAAAAATAAAACTGAATATTCCTGTGATCTACACAGATCAAAAAACGTTTAGCATCACCCCGGTTCTCAGAACTCCTGAAGATAGACATTGACTGTGGATATTGTATCACAGACACAGTCCCTTTGACTGTTCGGAGATGTCACTAAACCCGTCCAAGCCGGCCAAGGTGGCTGAGCGGTTCTTGGCGCTTCAGTTTAGAACCGCGCCACCGCAGGTTCGAATCATGCCTTGGGCATGGATGTGTGTGATGTCCTTAGGTTAGTTAGGTTTAAGTAGTTCTAAGTTCTAGGGGACTGATGACCTCAGCTGTTAAGTCCCATAGTCCTTAGAACCATTTGAACCATTTTGAAAGCCGCCAAAGGATGTAAACAACCATGCATGGGCAGCGCCAATTAGACGGAGGGGGACCGACAGCCGATCACTTCCACTCATTCCACCAGGAACGAGGTACACGCCTTTTCTCTGTAATTCAACCATGCCTAACTTTCAATACCACGGGTCGATCGCGTCCGCATTGTTACTTTGTGCCAGGAAGGGCTCTCAACTGTGGAAGTGTCCAGGCATCTCGGAGTGAACCAAAGCGATTTTGTTCTGACATGGAGGAGATACAGAGAGACAGAAACTGCCTATGACATGCCTCGCGTATGCCGCCGAAGGGCTAATACTGCAGTGGATGACCGCTAACTACGGGTTATAGCTCGGTGGAAACCTGACAGCATCGCCACCATGTTGAATAATGCTTTTCGTGCAACCACAAAATGTCGTGTTACGACTCAAACTGTGCGCAATAGGCTGCATGATTCGCAACTTCGCTCCCGACGTCCATGGCGAGGTCCAGTTTTGCAAACACGACACCGTGTAGCGCGGTGCAGATGAGCCCTATAACATGCAGTGGGTCCAGTAACATGCCGAATAGACCGCTCAGGATTGGCATCACTTTATCTTCACCGATGAATGTCGCATATGCCTTCAACCAGACAATTGTCGGAGACTAAATGTCTTCTTCCAAAGCTGTTTCACAGAGGAAGACTGCACTGTGCTTCCTTCTCTAGATTGTCGCACAGTTGACAAAATGGTAGATATCGAAGTAGACGACAGAGGGATAGAGAAACAATTAAAATCGCTCAAAAGAGGAAAGGCCGCTGGTCCTGATGGGATACCAGTTCGATATTACACAGAGTACGCGAAGGAACTTGCCCCCCTTCTTGCAGCGGTGTACCGTAGGTCTCTAGAAGAGCGAAGCGTTCCAAAGGATTGGAAAAGGGCACAGGTCATCCCCGTTCTCAAGAAGGGACGTCGAACAGATGTGCAGAACTATAGACCTATATCTCTAACGTCGATCAGTTGTAGAATTTTGGAACACGTATTATGTTCGAGTATAATGTCTTTTCTGGAGACTAGAAATCTACTCTGTAGGAATCAGCATGGGTTTCGAAAAAGACGATCGTGTGAAACCCAGCTCGCGCCTTCGTCCACGAGACTCAGAGGGCCTTAGACACGGGTTCACAGGTAGATGCCGTGTTTCTTGACTTCCGCAAGGCGTTTGACACAGTTCCCCATAGTCGTTTAATGAACAAAGTAAGAGCATACGGACTATCAGATCAATTGTGTGATTGGATTGAGGAGTTCCTAGATAACAGAACGCAGCACGTCATTCTCAATGGAGAGAAGTCTTCCGAAGTAAGAGTGATTTCAGGTGTGCCGCAGGGGAGTGTCATAGGACCGTTGCTATTCACAATATACATAAATGACCTGGTGGATGACATCGGAAGTTCACTGAGGCTTTTTGCGGATGATGCTGTGGTGTATCGAGAGGTTGCAACAATGGAAAATTGTACTGAAATGCAGGAGGATCTGCAGCGAATTGACGCATGGTGCACGGAATGGCAATTGAATCTCAATGTAGCGAAGTGTAATGTGATGCGAATACATAGAAAGATAGGTCCCTTATCATTTAGCTACAAAATAGCAGGTCAGCAACTGGAAGCAGTTAATTCCATAAATTATCTGGGAGTACGCATTAGGAGTGATTTAAAATGGAATGATCATATAAAGTTGATCGTCGGTAAAGCAGATGCCAGACTGAGATTCATTGGAAGAATCCTAAGGAAATGCAATCCGACAACAAAGGAAGTAGGTTACAGTACGCTTGTTCGCCCAATGCTTGAATACTGCTCAGCAGTGTGGGATCCGCACCAGGTAGGGTTGATAGAAGAGATAGAGAAGATCCAACGGAGAGCAGCGCGCTTCGTTACAGGATCATTTAGTAATTGCGAAAGCGTTACGGAGATGATAGATAAACTCCAGAGGAAGACTCTGCAGGAGAGACGCTCAGTAGCTCGGTACGGGCTTTTGTTGAAGTTTCTAGAACATACCTTCACCGAAGAGTCAAGCAGTATATTGCTCCCTCCTACGTATATCTCGCGAAGAGACCATGAGGATAAAATCAGAGAGATTAGAGCCCACACAGAAGCATACCGACAATCCTTCTTTCCACGTACAATACGAGACTGGAATAGAAGGGAGAACCGATAGAGGTACTCAGGGTACCCTCCGCCACACACCGTCAGGTGGCTTGCGGAGTACGGATGTAGATGTAGATGTAGATGTAGACGTGTTTGAAGGCAGCCCGGTCAGGCTGAACACCTTAGACACACTGTCTAGCGAGTGAAGCAAGGTGGAGGCTCCCTAGTGTTTCGGGGTGGCATTATGTGGGACCGATGTACGCCGCTAGTGGTCATGGAAGGCACCATGATGGCTGTACAATACGTGAATGCCATCCTCCTACCGATAGTACAACAAAATCGGCAGAATATTGGCGAGGCATTCGTCTTCATGGGCGACATTTCGCGCCCCCATCGTGCACATCTTGTGAATGACTTACTTCAGGATAACGACATAGCTCGACTAGGGAGTTACCAGCGTTTTCTCCAGACATGACCCCTATCGAACATGTCCGGGATAGATAGGAAAGGGCTGTTTATGGACGACGCGTCCCAGTAACCATCCTGAGGAATGTACGCCGAATGGCCATTGAGGAGTCGGACAATCTGGAACATCTCTGAAGTGAAACCAGCTGCCAGAATCCTATTGTGAGCTCCTCCTTCGAGTGAAATATATGGAGCGAGGTGGCACAGTGGTTAGAACACGGGACTAGCACTCGTGAGGACAACAGCTCAAATCCGCGTCCGGCCATTCTGATTTATGTTACCCATGATTTCCGTAAACCGCTCCAGGCGAATACCGGGATGCTTCCTTTGAAGGGGCTAGGTCGATTTCCTTCCTCATCCTTAACACATTCAGCGCTCGTGCTCCGTTACTAATAACCTCGATGTCGACTTGACATTAAGACCTTGTCTTTCTTTCTTTCTTTCTTTCTTTCCTCAATTGAAATATAATTAATCAACAGGAGCCTTTTTTTTAAAAAAAAATGCCAAAATCAAATTGGCACTATTCACATAGCTGTCTCCGTAGAGTTAGTTGGTGCAAGCTGTCCCCTGCACTAGCCACAATGACACCACGAAAACGAGGTGGTCTGTCTTCCAGTAAAGCTGGGGATTGTTTCTAGAAAAGAAACCAAATTACGGAAAGTTGAAAGACACCACGAACATCGTAAATATAAATGAGAGGATCAACATGAAAACGGACGAATAATTTCAAGTAATTTTTGCACACATTCCAGCACGCTGAATGTTATGGGACAGCATCTCTTATTGAATTAAATTTCCTTTACTTCACGTCTACGGTTTTATTGGATTATTATGGAAAAAGTCGCCAGATCTGCGAAAGATGTAGATGGATGTTTATTTAATAGGTGACCGGTTTCTGGTTCATACCCATTTTCGTAACAAACAAGGACTGCAAAGTTAGATGTGGATTCGGAATAGCATTAAATAATGCTCACGCGTATAAGTCCGGTCCCAAGTGAATATATCGGTATGTTAGATGTCTCGCGACAACAGCAATATGTGCCGGTGCTCCAACATGCATGTCCTACATCTTCTTGCGCTGCTCTAAGAGAACATCCTCAAGCAATCCTGCAAGATGACCCCGGAAGAAACCGAAGGTGATTCCGTCCATTGAGTTTGTTTGGTAAAACGGACCACCCAATAAGACAATCACCTCTTATCCTTACCAAGCATTCAATTAGATACGTCACTGACGTAGAGACATATGGGTTGGAGACTAGATAATTCCGAACGTGAGAATTGTGATAATTAAACACACCACGAGTGAATCCAGCTTCATCTGTGTTATGCCGGAGCCAAGGTAGCCCCTGAGGGCCGGCAACCCTTATTACACCACAGAGGACGCCGATGTCTATGCCGAAGGAGTTCCAAACGCACCATGGTAAACACTGACTATTTACATACAAGATAATGGAAACAGACATTCCGAGCACTGCTTCTTGCAGGGGGAGCCAAGGCATGCAGGAGGTATCACTACTTCAAAACCTGATTGGCTGGAGACAGCTATTTAAGGGCTAGAACCAGCCCCAAAGTTCAGTTCACTCCGGATGCTAACCTCGTGTACATCGGCCGCTGAAGATTACGTCTTTGTATCTGAATTGGACTCTTACGGGTGTGTGTGTGTGTGTGTGTGTGTGTGTGTGTGTGTGTGTGTGTGTGTGTGGTTATTGTTACCTTTTCGTTTGTTGTTCAGTCATCCACCTTGTGAACTTATCTCAATAAAAGTTATGTCTGTGAAAAATTACGAAGTATCATTCACAACAATATGTAAGTAGAATTTTGTTATCAAACGTAGCGTTGGCTACAGCCCATCGTTGTTAAAAAAAAATGGTTCAAATGGCTCTGAGCACTATGGGATTTAACATCTGTGGTCATCAGTCCCCTAGAAATTAGAACTACTTAAACCTAACTAACCTATGGACATCAGACACATCCATGCCCGAGGCAGGATTCGAACCTGCGACCGTAGCAGTCGCGTGGTTCCGGACTGAAGCGCGTAGAACCGCGAGACCACCGCGGCCGGCCATCGTTGTTGCATCTATTAACAGAATATTAGTCTAGGACCAGAGTTCGTCTCACTAAAACACTGAACTCGTTGGATGTGGCACAGGAACACCGCACTGCGATGAATTATGTTCCAGACACCACTATGGCTCATTCCAGGAATTTGTATGTCAATCACAGAGCGAGGTAGTGCAGTGCTTAGCACGAGGGACTGACATTCGAGAAGACACGGCCCAAACCGCTCAAGACAAATGTCGGGGTGGTTCCTTTCACAGGGCACGGCCGGTTTGCTTCCCCACCCTTGACACAATCCGAACTTGTGGTCTGTCTCTAATGACCCCGATGTCGACAGGACGTTAAATCCTATTTTCTTCTTTCCTTTTTTCGTAGCAAGTTTCCTGGTCGAGATTTCTGGGGAGCATTCGACTATTTTCAAAACCTCATCTTCAAGCACAGGTGTAGACTGTGCAGGCATGTGCAAAGTTTCCAGTTTCTCGGGGACGTTGATGCACCATTGCAAACTTTCAAGTCGGGGTGCCTTCGTAAAGGTATGTTTTCTGGTACAAACGTGTAGCCTCCTGTGCATTGTCGTTAGACCTAACATGTGTGAAGTGCAGATCCGAAAACTCTTCGTTACTATGATGTCCTATGTTATCTTCAACTCACGCTCCGACAATCGATGATATGAATGACACTCTGTGTGTGGACTGTACTGTTGTTTCAATTCTGTTTACAACTCCAAGTTTCTAAAATGACCAAAGCTTGCAGAAGCAAGCGATATTAACAAAAAATCGTGTCGGCAGTACCCGTTAATCTCAAAGTCACAATTACCTCGGAAGCAGGTTCTTTTTGGTCTTATTTTTACTGAGGCTCTCTTGCTTCTAGTATTGTGTAATATCAACCTTATGCTCTTACTCCATTAATTATGATACGCCTTGTGCACTGTATACAATCGTCTACTATTCACTACCCTCTATATTTTCTGGTATATTGCATAGATATATTTGCAGACAGAAAGGAAAAAAAGGACGGAGCATGAGATGCTAAAGTTCGCAAAAGCTGCGCCGCTACTACGTTGGTAGTACTTCCAACCATCCCACTTCTGACATCAAACGCAGAAGCCTTGAGTGGCAAGCCGTTGTTCTGATCTTAAGTGCGACATAGTTGCTGTCTCACCTGGCCGTTGTGGTTTTGATGCAGTAGGAAGTGAAGATTTGCCACAGAAAGATGGAGTTCAATAAAACTAATACTGAATCTAGTGTAGATACAGGTGCATGCCGTTATCCAGGATGTGCAACCTGGTGTCGATCTACGTCCTCTCCGTATCGGTGCAGAAGTGTCAGATGTCCCTGAAAGCCACACACAGTTTCAGTCAGCGATGAACCTCTTCAGTTCTGTTTTAAAGACATGGAGCGATAGCGACATCGTGAAAAGGTAAACACAAAATCAGCTTAGCGTCATCGCACACATGTACTGTTGTGGTTGGCAGGGGAGCCAACACCATATTACTAAAGGAGGCTGAAATGCAAGCGTTTTAGCTCATGCAGGCTGGCGTGAGGTCTGGAACATGACAAGAGAATTAGAATTGAGAAAAACGGACGTAGCTGGTGGAATACTTAACTTTAATCCATTAATGACGAACGTCGCTCTTGACGGTACATGATTTACAATATCAATAGAAACTGATCATGGCGCCTTGCTAGGTCGTAGCAATTAACGTAGCTGAAGGCTATGCTAACTATCGTCTCGGCAAATGAGAGCGTAGAAGTCAGTGAACCATCGCTAGCAAAGTCGGCTGTACAACTGGGGCGAGTGCTAGGAATTCTCTCTAGACCTGCCGTGTGGCGGCGCTCGGTCTGCAATCACTGAAAGTGGCGATACGCGGGTCCGACGTATACTACCGGTCCGTGGCCGATTTAAAGGCTACCACCTAGCAAGTGTGGTGTCTGGTGGTGACACCACGTGTATAAAATATGGTATAAACTAGAGTCATCTTGTTAACAGTGATACTGTTTGTTAAGAACAGTTGCGCTGTTAACGAGAGGAGTCTAGTACCTATCATATTTTATATTTCCATTTGCAGAGTGATTTTGTGTTTCCTTACGATGCCACTCTCACCCTATTATGACATATTTGTAAAACACATCTGAAGATGGTTATTGCTGACCGAAACCGGTACTCTGAGGACTCAACATGTTTATGATCATAGAGGGAAATAAATTTATTCTGCACTTTCTAGATCACTGCTCTATTCGCGATCATGCCACAGTTTGTAAAAGTATTTTGTTTGTAATTCTTGTTACCTGCATTTTATGAGATCATTTACTGAATTTTTCAGAAGGTACTTATTTAATAATATGCATCTAGCAACTAACAGCTGAAATCAAAAACGTCAGGTAATTTTGAGTGATTCTTAAGAGCCTAGTTTTCCTCCTCAGTAACACACAAACCTATAGAAGCAGGTATATTTTAAGATGAGCTTAAATTGACGTTAATGATATCGGCCGTGGGCTAAGTAAAGTTGCCTACTTACCTCACGCGCGAGATCGGTAGGCTGCTCGGCCACAGCCGAGTTAGAGGATGTGAGAGGTGGAATGTTTTATTGTTTGCCTTCCAGTACTGCGAACCCGTACCGATCAGTTGCTACTGTACAAATTTTGAGCGATAGTAATATGGATTCGTGAATGTGCATTATAGAGGCGATGACCTAAAAAGGTGGTAAATATTTGTAGTAAGGAATATGGAAGTAAATTAAAACTGGTGTAATACAACACAATGAGTAGAAGAAAAATGCCGCCGGGGTGGCCGAACGTTTCTATACGCTTCAGTCTGGAACCGCGCGACCGCTACGGTCGTAGGTTTGCATCCTGCCTCGGGCATGGATGTGTGTGATGTCCTTAGGTTAGTTAGGTTTAAGTAGTTCTAAGTTATAGGGGATAACACCACAGCTATTAAGTCCCATAGTGCTCAGAGCTATTTTTAGAAGACAAATGGCATTCAAAGCATTTAGTAAACATCTGCGATCGTGTCTCATATTGCACAATGCATTTAAGTGTAAGTACAATTACCTGTTATTAATTAACCATCTGCTTACACAGACAACACGCAAAATTTCGTACCAGCTTTGGGCTCACTGAAGGTGGCAGTAATCTGAAACAGAGAACAGGCAGAAGGAGGCGTTTCAAATGGTGCCAATTTTTAACGATCATTACTTGGGGGTCGGTAGCCCACTTTTCGCCCCCCTTACTGTAAATATCAGTTTTTGTACTTCACCAATAATAATAAGATCGGCACATATTCGGCCAGGAGTGCCGCCCCACAATGTCAGTACTGGCTCTCGAGCAAAACCGTTCTACTACCGCTGGCTTAGCACAGCCGGCGGTGGCTAGACGAAAGATTCACTGGATTCTTTGGGCTTCCCGGTGGCGTCGAACGTCGGACCTTAAGAAGCGCGGCCGGTGGTGGGCTGAGGCCGGCTGTCTGATCTGACACACAGGTCCTCTACGCTTTTCGCAAACCCCTTCACCGCTGGTAGACGGATAATTGGTGACCATTCTGCCGAAATGTTTTATTCTGGGTCGGTTGTGGCACGCGCAACCGATTGACTCAGTGTTGCATCAACACTTCATTACTGTAGTCTGGAACACCCTGATGACGTAACATTTGAGGCCGGAGGTCGGTTGGCTGTTTCAGCAGTCGTGTACCTGCGGGACGTGAGGACGATCGGTGTGTCCTGAAATTCCTTGTCGTCGCGGTATTCCATCCGCACTGGAACAGTATGAATCACAGCCGGATAGCTCCTGTTTTCCATTTTTACATAGACTATATTCAGCGTTAGTATGATTTTATTAACTGTGCAACTTTTACGAGCGCTGATGTGTAAGACAGTTTCGCAGTAACCGTGTCGGGAAATTCAAATTTCGGCAGCTGTTATTTTCTGTGTTGTCGAGCTTGCTTTCTGGCGAGCTGTGTAACAGAATTGTTTGACATCCTTTTTTCACATAACTCTTTTCTTCCTAAGTGACGTTTATTTTAGTTATTCTTTGCTATGAAAATACACGGCGGGACATTAAAATTGCAGAGTCAGGAAGAATAGCAAACAACGAAATTTTACTTACCGTGGGTATGCAGAACGGATGTGCAACGGTGGCAGGCCGAAGAAATTCGTGGAACAGGGAGAGACCGATGCGCTCGCACTGTGTTCCGTCCCTGACGCATTTTAGGGATATTCTCTGGTCTGTTCGCATTTTTCCAGTTTGTCTTCTGTGTAATACAGTCTATATAAGTTAAAGCGATTTAGACTCTTAAAAGTTTTAAATGAACAAAGAAGTGACTGCTTAAATAATGCTATGGAAAAAGCCCATGTCTTTGTTGTCAATTATCGAAAGTAATTTTGGCCAAATATTTAAATGCTTACTAATAATGTTTGTAGGTATTAGTAACTAAATATCAAATACTCTAATGACCTATCTGTGCCCAAAAATCTGAATGTTACTCCTAATGGCTTGTCTAGTTGGATTGCCTCTGACATTGCTGCATCTTGCTTTTCTATCCTTTTTCGTATTAACATTAATAAATAATTCTTGTCCATTGTTGACTTATTAGGACATTGCAACAGTTGAAACTCAATGTAATTTATAACCACTTCTGTGCAATCAGTTGTAATGACGTTTCAAATTGGCGACGATACCATTTCAGCTGTTTATATTAAGTGACGTGAACATTATTCTTCACTAACGGCGTTGGCGAATTTCGCAGTGGAAGATTTTGCGACAGCAGTTGCTAAACGTCGCAAGTGAAGAAACAGTGTTCACTACCCATGAATTAATGTAAACGTCTCATGGTTGTCGAGTTGCGATATATTTTTATTTATGCTTCACAGCCATTCAGGAAATACTTCTATTTTCAAATAATTTACGGGTTGGCAGCCGGGTGACGTCTTCGACCACCGCCGATATTTCGACAGCAGCACACCCTGTCATTCTCAAGGCACAACTGCAAGGAGGAAGCAATGTGCAAGGGAATTTAATACCTCGTTTCACAGAAGAAACAAGGAATATATCACACGCAGAACAAATAACAGCAGAGTCACACACAACCAAAGATAACCAACATCAGAAAAATCGATAGTGACTATTAATCAACAGGTGAGGGAGCATTAATTCTGTCCCCCTGTTTTTTGATGAGAGACAGAGCCGGATTCCAAGCAGCATTTATACAAAATCCACCATCTCTGTTTATAAGGTTGCTTGATAGTTTGATTTCAACAGCTTCCTTAATAACACTATCCCAATAGCTGGACGTGCAAGCCAGAATCTCCGTGTTGTTGTATTTTATAGGATGACCGGTGTCAAGGCAATGTTCTGCAATGGCGGATTTGCTCGGCTGTTGTAAGCGTGAGTGACGCTTATGTTCAATTCTCATCAAAAAACAGGGGGACAGAATTAGTGCTACCTCACCTGTTGATTAATAGTCACTATCGTTTTTTCTGATGTTGGTTATCTTTGGTTATGTGTGACTGCGATTTCTTGTTCTGTGTGTGGTATATTCCTTGTTTCTTCTGTGAAACGAGGTATTAAATTCCCTTGCACATTGCTTTCTCCTTGCAGTTGTGCCTTGAGAATGACAGGGTGTGCTCCTGTCGAAATATCGGTGGTGGTCGACGATGTCATCCGGCAACAAACCTGTAAGTTATTTGAGTATTCAATTCGCTGGGAAAAGTTAAGGTCTCGCAATACTTGTATTGTTATAAATCCTGTCACGGTTCACGTAAGTTTATTAACCAGGTAATTAATTTTGGTAAACGATGACCAAATCTGAGTAGATCATGTAGTATGTACGTTCACCGAAATTAATTACTAGTTAATAAACAAAACAAATCTGAAGATGGAGCTAACATAAAAGATTGCTCTCTCAAAAGCTCGAGATTTGAGGCACAGTTTGCTGGTGTAGCATGTCGAGTAAGGGGTGACATACATATTGGTGACCTACCCCCTAAAAATTGTCACTGGCGCTACAGTTTTGGCTTTATGCGCTCGGAGCGTTGCTGTCAAGTCACTAACGAGTCGGCTGTGTTGTTAACTACACGATTCAGGCTCGCGCGTCACCCAAGTTTCACTATGCCTGGTATACAGTATTGGGAGAATAATACATGATTGAATTTGCAGATCAGTTGGGTGTATGCACAGTACGAACATGCAGTGAAACGAAGCTTGGATGACAGATATGGATTCGTCACGTGCTTCAACTCCATACTCCATCGTAGAGGTTAGCGCGTGGTGACGCACCATTTTCTCTGCAACCCACTACCATTCCAATGGCTGGCAACTGTGGAGAACTTGCTCTCCAGGTAAACAGTTGAAAACCGTCTGCATGGAGGTGTGTCAGAAGAGCACGATAACATGCGGTCTTGCCTTGTCTTGTTCAACGAAATCGACACTTATGTCTCGAATTCAAGGACCAGCCATCAGCCTTATCACGTCGGGAATGAAACGCCTGCTATCCTAATTACCAGCCTACGAGAGGGAATAAAATGAATTTTTTAATTTTTTTATTGAACAAAAGTGGATCACGATGAATAAGTTTTCAACGTTGTCTCACTGTCATTCTACACACTTCCTCCAGCGCGTAGGAGGTGCTTGGATTCTGCCGCAAAAAATTTCTTTGGACCTGTGCGCAGCCGTTTGTGCACTGCCTGCACCTCCTCTTCATCGGAACGAAATTTCTTTCCTCCCATTGCCTCTCTGAGTGATCGGAACAGGTGATAATCACTCGTTTCGGACTTTGGTGAGAATGGCGAATGTAGCAGAAATTCAGAGTCCAAGCCATCGAAGGTTGCAAGTGTTTCACGGGCAGTAAGAGGCCGAGCATTCTCTTGCTGCCAGATGATACCAGAACCCCAGATCGCTTTATCTTGTTGCAGGCCGAAGCTGATTTTTTAACATACTGCAATACAGGACTGCGATGGTGTTCAGAAGTCCACCTCGTTTTGATCTTATTGCAAGCCGAAGCTGTAATGTTCCAAGATAACGTCTCGTTCATTCCAAAACAGAGTTACCAAACCTTCCCTGCAGATGGCTGTATCCGGAACAATTTCGGTTTTTGTTTGTCCAACCTTGTAATGATCGGTTACCAGGACTGTTTAATGTGAAATGAAAATTAAAACACCTCCAGTCAACACTTTTGCGTTTATTTATGCAACCAGTTTTGGTGTTTCTTCACACCATCTTCGGTCCCCTTGACCAACGTAATTGGTAGGAATCCCAACTTTTGTGCAATTATAACAGGAGCCAATATTATGTAACTAGTGTTCGTACATCTCTGGTTTGCACGACACTTTCCTTTCCTTCATCAAACGAGCGCTCTGAAGGTGTTTTAATTTTCATTTCTTCTTGGGTTTTAGTTCTGAGCAAAGGCGCCATTTCACGCTTATTCTCCTTGTTTCGGGTTGGTGGCAGTCTGCCTATGTTTCGTCTTCTATAACGATTCTCGCAAAGAAATTATCATCGTCTGCTTCAGAGCGCTTCTTATCTTCCGCACAGACGTCATACGCATCGCTCTTTCAGTTCTGGAATGAGCTGCCATGTCATCCACCTTGCAGACACTTTGTGAAACCTAAGCACTTCATCAATTACGTGACGTGCTGAGAGATGATTAATATTAAGCTTTGCAGGTATTTGATCATGCGCCGTCACGATGCGATTTTCCATCATAATGGCTTCAACAGCTGCTGTAGGCTTTCGTGTCTGAACTTTCTAGTCCGCTCTCACCCTTGCTGCAGTGATAGACATGCATCACATAGATATGCATCACCATACTGGACCTTCATGCGCTAATGTGTTTCAATAGGTTTCCTACCATTATTGCTGAATGATTTTCTTTCCTGCATCATGTCGCAAGCGGGGTCTGTCATTTTGAACAGGCATTGTGGCCGGGTTTCATTTGTCTGTAGTTGCTGCCACCTGTAGGGAATTCCTTGCATCACTGGTAACGGTTCCGCCAACTCAGAGAGTATTTTTTTACAACCATCAAGATCGCTCCCACATGAGCACAATGTGCTCCCTACAAAATTAAACTGGTAGCCAAGATCGCAGGAATTCTTTTTATTCCGTGAGGACACATACAGTGTCGTAAGATACGATGATGGCTGCTTTAGTTTCGCCGAAACCGGTAATCACGGAATAAAAAGAGTTCCTGCGATTTTGGCTAGCAGTTCATTGTTTCAGAGAGTAACGGTGGGAAATATAGATTTTTAATTACACTTTTAAAGTTTTCATTTGACTCCCCCTCGTAATGTGACTGTTTTATGTGCCCAGTGGTACCCAGTATCATCATGTCAGCTGCTGGAACCCATACAGCGATGGCGAACACAATCTGTTCATTCTCCTCGGAGCCTCTGCACACGGATACGACTACAGCTACACTCTATACAGAAACGGAATACGTTTTAAGAAACGGTACAGTGCCACTCCTGTGTCTGGCGTCAACAGCGATGGCGAACACAATATGTTCATTCTCCTCGGAGCCTCTGCACACGGATACGACTACAGCTACACTCTATACAGAAGCGGAATACGTTTTAAGAAACGGTACAGTGCCACTCCTGTGTCTGGCGTCAACACTGGGAGTACCAGTGTCGGCGCACTTCTCCGCTGCCGCCTCTAGGGAAGCCGCAACAATACTCGCTTTCTCGACAGTCCATAGTGGTCCAAACATCGTAGCACTGTCGATAGCGACGTCGTGCAGCGAAGAAGCCCTTTTCGTAGCAGAGGTTGTGTTTTGAAGCGTTACGATACAGCATATCCTAGCGAATAATGTGTCTGCCACTCGGGAACTATTCAAATGTTACAGATGGCTCTGAGCACTACGGGGCTTACCATCTTAGGCCATCAGTCCCCTAGAACTTAGAACTACTTAAACCTAACTAAACTAATCACACACATCCATGCCCGAGGCAGGATACGAACCTGCGACCGTAGCTGAAGCGCCTAAAACCGCTCGGCCACCGCGGCCGGCGGGAACTATTCGTGTGGAGGGGTTGGGACCCTGCTGAACTCGATATCATAATCGCAGGACAGTCATGCAGCACAGCACGGGGAGAAATGGTGCGAAACGTTAAACTGCCGTTTCTCTACGCCACGATCAAGTTGTATGTATGTATGTATGTATGTATGTATGTATGTATTGAGCTGGGGACCTAGAAACCAGTGGTCCACAACCCCACAACAGGCGACAGCAGTCCACCCACCCCACCACCGCCGCACACCGAACCCAGTCCCAGTGTTATTGAGTGGTTCCAACCTTAATGGACACCCCCTTCCCTCCCACCCCCCCCCCCCACCCCCTACCAAGGGAACGTCTCATACCAGACGAATGTAACCCCAAAGTTTGAAGTTTGCATAGTAGAGTAATTATGGTGTATGCGTACGTGGAGACAGTGTTTGCACAGCAATCGCCGACTTAGTGTAACTGAGGCGGAATAAAGATAAAGGGAACAATCCACCATTCGCGGAGTCAGATGGAAAACCGCCTTAAAAACAGTACACAAGCTGCCTGGCACACCAGATCTCGACACTAATCCGCCGGGCGGATTCTTGCTGGGGACTGGCACGTCTTCCCATTCGGGAAGCAGCGCGTTAGACCGCACGGTAGGCGAGTGGGCACGATGTAGTTACTGGCGGTTTCCAGCACGTGCTGGAAAATGTTTCTCATAGCGAGGCATATGTTCAAATGTGTGTGAAGTCTTATGGGACTTAACCGCTAAGGTCATCAGTCACTAATCTTACACACTACTTAACCTAAATTATCCTAAGGACAAAAACCCACACACCCATTCCCGAGGGAGGACTCGAACCTCAGCCGGGACCTAATGAGGCATAACAAGAGCTTCTCACAGCGCTCGCATACGATTTGTGAAATACAAACTTGCTGCGTAGTGTTTCCATAGGCAAGATGATGTAGCTAAGACAGACCATCCCAAATTCATTCAGAATGGATAAATCGATATAGGACGAGTCAGAAGAAAAAAAGGCGTGCTCGGAGGAGTGACAGATTTGGGGATTCTGAACAAAAACTTCGCGTGGACATATGCCCTATTCCGGATGATTTCCGAGACAGAATACATTCAATGTACTTTCTTATTTATTTTCTAGTTCAAAATGGTTCAAATGGCTCTGAGCACTATGGGACTCAACTGCTGTGGTCATTCTCTAGAACTTAGAACTACTTAAACCTAACTAACCTAAGGACATCACACACATCCATGCCCGAGGTAGGATTCGAACCTGCGACCGTAGCAGTCGCATGGTTCTGGACTGCGCGCCTAGAACCGCGAGACAACCGCGGCCGCCATTTATTTTCTGTATTGTTCAGTATTTTCTCATTGTTTCCAACGTACAGCGTAAAAGGTACCACGTGTTGGGTCCTGTCGACTTGTCGAATATGGGGTGCCTAGGATACCTGTTTTCTCGGATCGCTAGACAGCAATTCAAGCAAATTCTATTACTGTATCTTTATTACAGTAAGATAAATGACAATACTTGACTCCGAGAGTTTGCAATGGTTTGTCGCAAGCAATGGGCGACAGGTAAAATAAGAAAATATCTTCAGTATACACAGATCCTAACACAACCGAAACAATGTAGTTCCCAAGTCGCTGCTGTAGAGCTCGTAGAATGGCAGGTCTTCAACTGGGGCCGCAGCCAGGTGCGTGGCGCTTATGTTCTCTTCGCCTGGAGGCCGCTGCAGCCTGAGTGTCATCCTAGAGAGGGATCGGCCAGCGAACTATTGGCTGACGTCTTCTACCGTTCCTGCCCTCGTGCCGACGCTTGACTTCTACGTAGGAACACCACAGTAGTGTAGAAGAATTCGAGACGAATAATCTGATTCGGGACACTTGTGTCTATGAAGTCGGGGAACTACCTGAACCTGGTCTACAAAACTACATAAGATACAACTCATGGACCTGGCGCAAGGTTTTCAATATTTTATCCGTCTATTCAATCAAACTATTAGTCGTAGATAAAAAAAAGTATGAATAAGGTCTTTATGTAGGAAATTTAATTCAGTTTAATTTTGTACTGCGACAGGTTTTCGCTAGAGGCAGCGGTTTTCCAGTTATTAAAGGAAAACGGACAACACTAACATTAAAGTTGTTCTATCTCGGAAACCATTCGCAATAGATCGTATCTCCATATGAAATCACCAATAATAGTGTCCCTCAAAACATGTACCTTTCCTCCTGAGTCACACAATGTATAGAAGTGTGGTTTTCTCCAAGTTATAGTGGAGAAGATGGCAAATTTCCCGATTTCGCAAGCAATTTTTATCGTTTATACGATATTCAAAGACTTAATATGCACGGTACTTGATCAAAGCGTCAAGATGACAGCGCCGCAAACCGTGGTCCTGCCGTCTAGAGAAAATGTTCCACAGACGTCTGCTCTATTATACACAATGTAAGCAAACACGTAAGTGAAGTATGGTTCTTGTGTGCGCATGAGACCTATCATTCTGTCTTCTGTTGCTGTTTCAATACGATAACTTGGTCGTGGAGTTATTGACAACCACAGTGTATACGACAGTCGAAAACGAGAATATACCTTATGGAGAAAATCACCAGACTATTAGAGCAGCTGCACGGTTGTATGCTGAAAAGCATCCAGATCGTGCAAGGTTTTCACGGCCTGTCTTTGCAGACATTGTAAACTTGTTCTATAAACTGGAAGTGTGGAGAAAAAGAGACGCCAAGGAAAAGAACAACAAACGATAAAATTAAAGTAGAATTTTAGCAGCAAAATACACTCCTGGAAATTGAAATAAGAACACCGTGAATTCATTGTCCCAGGAAGGGGAAACTTTATTGACACATTCCTGGGGTCAGATACATCACATGATCACACTGACAGAACCACAGGCACATAGACACAGGGAACAGAGCATGCACAATGTCGGCACTAGTACAGTGTATATCCACCTTTCGCAGCAATGCAGGCTGCTATTCTCCCATGGAGACGATCGTAGAGATGCTGGGTGTAGTCCTGTGGAACGGCTTGCCATGCAATTTCCACCTGGCGCCTCAGTTGGACCAGCGTTCGTGCTGGACGTGCACACCGCGTGAGACGACGCTTCATCCAGTCCCAAACATGCTCAATGGGGGACAGATCCGGAGATCGTGCTGGCCAGGGTAGTTGACTTACACCTTCTAGAGCACGTTGGGTGGCACGGGATACATGCGGGCGTGCATTGTCCTGTTGGAACAGCAAGTTCCCTTGCCGGTCTAGGAATGGTAGAACGATGGGTTCGATGACGGTTTGGATGTACCGTGCACTATTCAGTGTCCCCTCGACGATCACCAGAGGTGTACGGCCAGTGTAGGAGATCGCTCCCCACACCATGATGCCGGGTGTTGGCCCTGTGTGCCTCGGTCGTATGCAGTCCTGATTGTGGCGCTCACCTGCACGGCGCCAAACACGGATACGACCATCATTGGCACCAAGGCAGAAGCGACTCTCATTGCTGAAGGCGACACGTCTCCATTCGTCCCTCCATTCACTCCTGTCGCGACACCACTGGAGGCGGGCTGCACGGTGTTGGGGCGTGAGCGGAAGACGGCCTAACGGTGTGCGGGACCGTAGCCCAGCTTCATGGAGACGGTTGCGAATGGTCCTCGCCGATACCCCAGGAGCAACAGTGTCCCTAATTTGCTGGGAAGTGGCGGTGCGGTCCCCTACGGCACTGCGTAGGATCCTACGGTATTGGCGTGCATCCGTGCGTCGCTGCGGTCCGGTCCCAGGTCGACGGGCACGTGCACCTTCCGCCGACCACTGGCGACAACATTGATCTACTGTGGAGACCTGACGCCCCACGTGTTGAGCAATTCGGCGGTACGTCCACCCGGCCTCCCGCATGCCCACTATACGCCCTCGCTCAAAGTCCGTCAACTGCACATACGGTTCACGTCCACGCTGTCGCGGCATGCTACCAGTGTTAAAGACTGCGATGGAGCTCCGTATGCCACGGCAAACTGGCTGACACTGACGGCGGCGGTGCACAAATGCTGCGCAGCTAGCGCCATTCGACGGCCAACACCGCGGTTCCTGTTGTGTCCGCTGTGCCCTGCGTGTGATCATTGCTTGTACAGCCCTCTCGCAGTGTCCGGAGCAAGTATGGTGGGTCTGACACACCGGTGTCAATGTGTTCTTTTTTCCATTTCCAGGAGTGTACATTGCAAATGTCACTAAGAGGCATCTTGCAAGTACAAGAGGAATCAACCAAAGGGGTATTTTGCGATCAATACAGTCCATCGCATTCCATCGTCTTCACATTTTGCTGCACCTACATCTTTATGGCAATGGCTCCCAAAAGAGGTTACAGTTATCCCAGAGTTAAATGCGAAAACTGCAAAGTAATGCGGCAAAGCTATGCAATTTTTTTCCAAATGCCACAGAGAAAGTACGTAGTTCCATCAGAAGAAAATAAAGACGATGTCGTAATTCGGCAACTATGAACGATAAAAATTACTTGTAAATGTCAGGAAATTCGCCATATTGTCCCCTCGATATACTGGATGAGTTAGGAGGAAAGCGTCGTTTACAAATCACGGCCAATTCAATATTCGCAATATGTGCTAGTCGTTGGTTGAAAATTCACGCTGACTCAAAGAAGTGAATAAAAACAACGCTCATAGTCGATCAACGTTTGGTGTGGCCCTTTCAAGCCCCACATCATTGGTTCCTATTTTTTAAAGAACATCATGTTGCTCTTGGTCTATCAACGTTTGGTGCGTTTCTTAGAAGCACCACATCACTGGTATTTGTTACGTCTTTGACTGCAGAAATTATTTTCTTTCGATTTCGGCCTTCGACCTATTTTCGAGTGGTAATGCAAAAAATTGTCCTTCAGCACATGTCAGACTTTAAAATTCTCCGACGTGTGTATATGTAATCGTCAAAACTAAAAATTTTTACTGTAAAAATACGGTAATATCAAAAAGATTGCGAAGCTCTGCGCATCATGGCCGGCCGGATGGCCGAGCGGTTCTAGGCACTTCAGTCCGGAACCGCCCGACCGCTACGGTCGTAGGTTCGGATCCTGCCTCGGGCATAGATGTGTGTGATGTCCTTAAGTTAGGTGGGTTTAAGAAGCTATAAGTTCTAGGAGACAGATGACCTCAGCAGTTAAGTCCCATAGGGTTCAGAGTCATTTGAACCATTTTGTACATCATGAAATGACATAAATTACTTAAACTGTTACTCATATTAACATCCATCACATAAATCAAAATAAACTCAATTATTTCGAGTTTCTAAGATATGCTACTAGCCCAGTTATTGGAAGATATCTCACTGGATATAAGGCAATGAGTGTGGTACCAACATTACGGATATCCCTCCCATTCCGCAGATGCAATGATGAACCCGCCTAAAAGAATATTTGGAGAGCATTGGAACGGTCATTCAGAATACGCAAAATCGTCTGTGCACTCATCAAAGTTAACTCCTGTGTAGTTTCATCTGCGGCAATAATTAAAACAAGAAGTCTATTAGGAAATATCTACGACTCCCGAAGATATGAAATGCCCCTTAGTACGGGCCTGTGCTGTTTTTGACTCCAGATGAAATTTAGTGTACAGTATTGTTTTCCAGAATCTCTTTTAGCATGCAGTAATGATCAAGGTCAGTATTTTGAGCTCTCGGTGTACCAGCCGGACGTGAGTTACGTGGTTGCTTACATTTGATATAACACGGCAGATGTCTGTGGATCCTCTTCTGTTGACGGCGGGACAATGGTATGCAGCACTTTTATCATGATACTCTTTTAGAAGCTTCTTTCGAATGCCTCAGAAAAAGGTATGTTGTTGCATCAGGGAAAAAATCAAAGTCGCTGTTGTAGTGCGGCGACTTCAACTGGCAAAAATTACTTACGAGTCAGGAAATTCACCATATTGTCCGCTATAACTTGGCGGACATCGTATCCCAATATACTTACTCATTCAGGATATACCGGGTGATCAAAGTGTCAGTATAAATTTGAAAACTGAATAAATCATGGAATAATGTAGATAGGGAGGTAAAAATTGACACACATGCTTGGAATGACATGGGGTTTTATTAGAACCAAAAAAATACAAACATTCAAAAAATGTCCGACAGATGGCGCTTCATCTGATCAGAATAGCAATAATTAGCATAAGAAAGTAAGACAAAGCAAAGACGATGTTCTTTACAGGAAATGCTCAATATATCCACCACCATTCCTCAACAATAGCTGTAGTCGAGGAATAATGTTGTTAACAGCACTGTAAAGCATGTCCGGAGTTATGGTGAGGCATTGGCGTCGGATGTTGTCTTTCAGCATCCCTAGAGATGTCGGTCGATCACGATACACTTGCGACTTCAGGTAACCCCAAAGCCATAACCGCACGGACTGAGGTCTTGGGACCTGGGAGGGCAAGCATGACGAAACTGGCTGCTGAGCACACGATCATCACCAAACGACGCGCGCAAGAGATCTTTCACGCGTCTAGCAATACTTTTGTTTTGGTTCTAACGAAACCCAATGTCATTCCAAGCATGTGTGTCAATTTTTTACCTCTCTGTCTATATTACTCTGTGTTTTATTAAGTTTTCAAATTTATACTGACTTTTTGATCACCCGGCATTTGGGATGAGCGCCCTTAGCTGCACTACCCCATACACAGAATGCAGACGGCGTTCCTACTATTGTGGGTACTACGCGACGGTACGCCGTAATGTTGAGCATCTGCATGTCCAAGCATTTAATATACTATACGTCACTTTGTCGTTTTCTGCATGCCGTCTCCATATTGGAATTTAAATGACGAGCACTAGACAGTAGCTTTCAAAGTACGAACTGTCACCGATCGCGGGAAGAATTTGCGATAATTTTCATTCTACGCTGCTGAAAATGATGTAGTCAGATTCGTTTCCGGACGGGATTGCTATTTACTCGGCATAACGGACTGCGCTTCCTCTACTGATTCGTTTACACATGCTCGTGATGGGCGAGCGCTTGGACTGAATTATTCAATCTGCGAGATGAGCCTTCCGTGTGCCATATTTGCTCCTCTCGCGCGCCGAGGATTTGCCAACTACCACCGACGCGGTAATGGGACGGACTCTTTTCGATACGCTTTATGAGAAAAGACAAGAAGCTGCAGCAGCGACTGCTATCCGTTTTAAAATATGCATCCAATGAAACGAAATCTCTTAGTGTGTGTTCGCGTGCGTGCGTTTGTTTTGCTAATGTACAAGTGTGCTTGTGAGTCAGGTAGAATGAATGGAAAGTTGAAACAAAGATGATTGTGCAATTATGAGATGCTAAGAAACGCCACATTATCTTTGTACTGTTAGACCTCTGCATTTTCTGGGACTAAACTACTCGACCTGTTTATCTCGCAGCGATATGATTTAAACTTCCAAGCAGATTTAAACTGTGCGGCGGACCGTGATTCTAACCCGCAATCTTGCCTTTCGTGAGATGATGGTCAAAAAGAGGGGGTGGAGAAGTGGCCAAGATAGACACGAAGCCCATGCCTACTACAGTAGTACGAGTTTATATGCCACAACTAGCTCTGCAGATGAAGAAATTGATGAAATGTATGATGAGATAAAAGAAATTATTCAGGTAGTGAAGGAATACGAAAATTTAATAGTCATGGGTGTTATGGTTGGCAGGAGAGCCAACACCGTGTTACTAGAGGAGGCCGAAAGGCACGCGATTTAGCTCACGCAAGCTGGCGTGAGGTCTGAAACAGGAAAAGGAAATTAGAATTTAGAAACAACGGACGTAGCTCGTGGAATACTTAACTTTAATCCATTAATGACGAACGTCGCTCTTGGCGGTACATGATTGACAATATCAATAGAAACTGATAATGTCGCCTTGCTACGTCGTAGCAAATACGTAGCTGAAGGTTATGATAACTATCGTCTCGGCAAATGAGAGCGCAGAAGTCAGTGAACCATTGCCAGCAAAGTCGGCTGTACAACTGGGGCGAGTGCTATGAAGTGTCTCTAGACCTGCCGTGTGGCGGCGCTCGGTCTGCAGTCACTGATAGTGGCGACACGCGGGTCCGACGTGTACTACCGGACCGCGGCCGATTTAAAGGCTACCACCTATCAAGTGTGGTGTCTGGCGGTGACACCACAGAGGGGATGGACAGAGAGTTGGAGAAGGAGATGGCCAGAGAGCTAGCCAGGCACGATCACGATCCATGCTCTAGCCTGCCAATATCCCTCTCCCAATTTCCGAACTTCACTGAAGTTCTCCTGCATATCTTGCGATACTAGCACTAGTGGACATTGTGAAAAAAATGGCTTAGCCAGAACATACGGGAATATTTCCACAATGTTTCGGTCAGGCACACGTGATCTGCCAGGAAGTTTCAGTATAGCGCACACTCCAGTGCAGTCCCACTAGTTTCTAAGTAATCTCACCTCAATATCCTTTCGCCCTCAAGTGCTATTACCGCAAGGTATGCAGGAGTACTTACATGAAGTTTGGAGCAGCGCGGGATTAGCCGAGCGGTCTGAGGTGCTGCAGTCATGGACCGTGTGGCTGATCAAGGCGGAGGTTCGAGTCCTCCCTCGGGCGTGGGTGTGTGTGTTTGTCCTTAGGATAATTTAGGTTAAGTAGTGTATAAGCTAAGGGATTGATGACCTTAGCAGTTAAGTCCCATTAGATTTCACACACATTTGAACATCTGAAGTTTGGAAATGAAAAGAGGTACAGGTAGAAGTGAAGATGCAAGGGGAGGTCAGGAGTCGTGCCCAGACAGCATAGCTGCCAGTAGCATTGCTCGCTGAATGCAACACTGTGGATTCGAACCCCAATCCGGTACACATATTAAGCCAGTAAGTTTCAAAATACGACGTATTTTCGCACGCGTTCAAACACATATTTATATCTCACTAAAAATGTGAGTGAGTGATGTTGTTTGGATTTAATGATAACACAACTTTTAATTTCTACATCTGCACGGTATAATGGTTTTTTATTCACGTGACCATTACGTCACTCCAACCCCAGTTCTCGATACCAGTAATATCGTACTACTTTTCTGCGAAGTATCAGACATATTTTTGTGACAATATTCACATATGGTTTTATTAATGTATAGGAACTCCGATGTATCGATATATTACAGTGCTATGGTTCTTGTGTGTATTCATTTCTGTGAGAGGGTCATAATCTTTGACATACTTGTAACCGTTTTGGCGCGAATGCGCACAGAGCAGTCTTTGTTTCACTTTGCAGAAGTTAAGTTGTTATTTCGCTTTGTAAAAGAACAGTCAAGTCTTGTGTTTGGTTAAAGTGGAAATTAAATGTATGAAGATTGACACAAAACTGTTTTCTTGATGATGTGACAGTTAAGAAGAAGTATATGTGAATTTACAAGAAGTTTAATAAAAATGTGGATCGTGAACACCAAGTCAAAAATGATTTCTACCATACCATTGTTCTGATCTGGGACTGTTTGATCATTAAGAATTTCCTGAAAAACGTATTTGTTAGGTCTTCAAATATTGCTAAAATACAGATCTGGACCTTCTAGCAGTCAAAGTGGAATCAATCTAGAATCAAGAAGATGAGCCGTAACAACTTCGACGAAATCTACGTGGGAATCCATTCAAGATAAGTGTCAAAATTAATGACTTTGTACAGTGACTTCATTATTTCCATTCTGACGATACCACCCACAGTCAATGACTTTGTTGTTGCCCGATAAAGCGAAAATATGCTGCGTGAGCAACATTATTAGTCTGATTTCTAACCTACTTTGCAAGTGGTGGTATTGTTTGAACGGGTTTTCTGACAATCACACTTAAGTGTCTGACAGAGGCCTTCATCGAACCAACTTCACAATAATTCTCCATTTTTCTACTCTTGAACGACGCGCGGAAAAAACGAACATCTGTATCTTTCCAAGTAAGCTGTGATTTATCTTATTTTATTATGATGATCGTTTCTCCACATGTAGGTTGGCGTCAACAAAATATTTTTACATATTTTCGCACTCGGAGGAGAATGTTGGAGGTTGAAAACTCGTGAGAATTTCCCGCCGTAACGAGAAACACTTTTTTGTTTTTAATGATGTCCGTGACAATCTATCCACTATTTCTCGATAATACAAAACGTGCTACTCTTCTTTGAACTTCCTCGATGTACTCTGTTAATCCTATCTATTATATTAAGGATCACACACCGCGCAATTGGAGTGAAGGCAATCTCATTAATCTGTTACATCTTTGAGGTGTTGTGCCAACAAATTGCGGTCTTTAGTTCGCCTTCCCCCACAACATTTTTATGCGTTCTCTCCAATGTAACTTATTTATATTCCTAGGTATTTAGTTAAATGTACAGTCTTTATATTTGACTGATTTATCGTGTAACAGAAATTTAACGGATTCCTTTTAGCACTCATTTGGACGACCTCACACTTTTCATTATTTTCAGTCAATTGCCAATTTTCGCACCAAACAGGCGTCTTATCTAAATCGTTGTGTAATTAGTTTTGACCTTCTGTATTAGACGATAAACGACGGCATCATCTACGAACAAACTAAATCGGCTCCTCGGACTTTCTCCTAGATCTATTACATAGATAATGAACAGCAAAGGCCTTTAACCCTTACTTGGGAAAAGCCAGAAATCACTTCTGTTTTACTCGATGACTTTCCACCAGTTGCTACGAACTGTGACCTTTGTGACATGAAATCATGAACATTCTATAAGCAGGCAATTTGATTACAGGCCGCTTGTGAGGTACAGTACCAAAAGCCTCTCGTAATCTAGAAATACGTTATCCGTTTTAAATCCCTTGTCAATAGCATGAAACACTTCGTGTGAGTAAAGGGCTGGCTGCGTTTCATAAAAATGATGGTCTCTAAATCAGTGTTGACTGAGGGTCAATAGTATTTTTTTTTTCGAGGTAATTCTTAAGGGCCGAACACAATATATGTTCCAAAATCCCGATGCATATCGATGTTAACGATATCGGCCTGCAATTTAATGGATTACCCCTTTTGTATTTCTTGAATACTGGTGTGACATGTGCAACTTTCCAAACTTTGGGTACGGATCTTTCATCGAGCGAGCGGTTGTATATGATTGTTGAGTGTATGACCTCGCCGTTGGGAGCCCATAAGATCCCAATACACACACACACACACACACACACACACACACACACACACACACACACACACACACACAGTTCTGTTGAGTATGGAGCTATTCTGCCACAGTCAGCATACTTTGAAAGGAACCTAATCGATATACACTCCTGGAAATGGAAAAAAGAACACATTGACACCGGTGTGTCAGACCCACCATACTTGCTCCGGACACTGCGAGAGGGCTGTACAAGCAATGATCACACGCATGGCACAGCGGACACACCAGGAACCGCGGTGTTGGCCGTCGAATGGCGCTAGCTGCGCAGCATTTGTGCACCGCCGCCGTCAGTGTCAGCCAGTTTGCCGTAGCATACGGAGCTCCTTCACAGTCTTTAACACTGGTAGCATGCCGCGACAGCGTGGACGTGAACCGTATGTGCAGTTGACGGACTTTGAGCGAGGGCGTATAGTGGGCATGCGGGAGGCCGGGTGGACGTACCGCCGAATTGCTCAACACATGGGGCGTGAGGTCTCCACAGTACATCGATGTTGTCGCCAGTGGTCGGCGGAAGGTGCACGTGCCCGTCGATCTGGGACCGGACCGCAGCGACGCACGGATGCACGCCAAGACCGTAGGATCCTACGCAGTGCCGTAGGGGACCGCACCGCCACTTCCCAGCAAATTAGGGACACTGTTGCTCCTGGGGTATCGGCGAGGACCATTCGCAACCGTCTCCATGAAGCTGGGCTACGGCCCCGCACACCGTTAGGCCGTCTTCCGCTCACGCCCCAACATCGTGCAGCCCGCCTCCAGTGGTGTCGCGACAGGCGTGAATGGAGTGACGAATGGAGACGTGTCGTCTTCAGCCATGAGAGTCGCTTCTGCCTTGGTGCCAATGATGGTCGTATGCGTGTTTGGCGCCGTGCAGGTGAGCGCCACAATCAGGACTGCATACGACCGAGGCACACAGGGCCAACACCCGGCATCATGGTGTTGGGAGCGATCTCCTACACTGGCCGTACACCTCTGGTGATCGTCGAGGGGACACTGAATAGTGCACGGTACATCCAAACCGTCATCGAACCCATCGTTCCACCATTCCTAGACCGGCAAGGGAACTTGCTGTTCCAACAGGACAATGCACGTCCGCATGTATCCCGTGCCACCCAACGTGCTCTAGAAGGTGTAAGTCAACTACCCTGGCCAGCAAGATCTCCGGATCTGTCCCCCATTGAGCATGTTTGGGACTGGATGAAGCGTCGTCTCACGCGGTCTGCACGTCCAGCACGAACGCTGATCCAACTGAGGCGCCAGGTGGAAATGGCATGGCAAGCCGCTCCACAGGACTACATCCAGCATCTCTACGATCGTCTCCATGGAGAATAGCAGCCTGCCATTGCTGCGAAAGGTGGATATACACTTTACTAGTGCCGACATTGTGCATGCTCTGTTGCCTGTGTCTATGTGCCTGTGGTTCTGTCAGTGTGATCATGTGATGTATCTGACCCCAGGAATGTGTCAATAAAGTTTCCCCTTCCTGGGACAATGAATTCACGGTGTTCTTATTTCAATTTCCAGGAGTGTAGTTTGGACCGGAAGACTTGCTTTTATTAAGTGATGTAAACTGTTTCGCTACTCCGAGGATATCTGCTTCCAAGTTACTGATGCTGGCAGGTGTTCTTGATTCGAATTCTGGAATATTTTCTTCATCTTCTTTGGTGATGGAATTTCGTAAGGCTTTGTTTAGTAACTCTGCTTTAGCAACATTATTATCTATAGTATTACCATTGTTATTGCGCAGAGAAGGCATTATTTGTCTCTTGCCGCTAGCGTACTTTACGTAAGAACAGAATATCTTCGGATTTGCTACCAGGCTTCAAGACAAAGTTTCGTTTTGGAAACTGTTACAAGCACATCGCGTTGAAGTCCGCGCTAAATTTCGAGCCTTTGTAAAAGATCTCCAATCTCGTGGATTTTGCGTTCGTTTGAATTTGACAGGTTTTTTCCTTTTTTTCTGACCTGTTTAGTGTATCAAGGGAGATTCGGTCCGTCGTTTGTTAATGTATTTGGTAGAAATCTCTGATTTTCTGTCAGTACTATTTCTATGAATCAAGCCACATCTGGTATCCAATTAAATGGTTCAAATGGCCCTGAGCACTATGGGACTTAACATCTATGATCATCAGTCTCCTAGAACTTAGAACTACTTAAACCTAACTAACCTAAGGACAGCACACAACACCCAGTCATCACGAGGCAGAGAAATCCCTGACCCCGCCGGGAATCGAACCCGGGAGGTATCCAATTACATTGTTAATTCAGAAAACGTGGAGATTGTCTCTCAGAATTGCGAGAAGCGAATATTTATCTCCATTTTTGAATTGGTATATTTTTCGTTTATTTTGGGGGAATTTGTGAGTTAAGATATTCAGTCTCGTTATGAGTTCACTAATCTTTGTATCCGTTTTCATGCTCGTTATTAGCTGAGAATTATTTGTTGCAATCTGGTGTGTTTTTACAAACTTTTACTATTCAAGTGGGTTCATGAACTGATTGCTCGAAATAATTTTCAGAGAATGCATTTAGCACAATTTCAGATGATGTTTTATAGCGCGTCCTGATTTAAACACGTATTTCCGGCAACGTGTCGATGGTACATTGAAGTCACCACCAACTATAATTGTATGAGTGGAGTTTGAAATCGGATTCACGTTTTCTTTGAACCCTTCAGCAGTTGTATAATCTGAATTGGGAAGTCGGTAAGAGGATCCAGTTATTGTCTTATTCCGGTTGTCAACAATGTTATCTACCCATACTAACTCACAGGAACTATCTATTTCAATTTAGACACAAGAAAACTGCCTCCGACAGCAACAAACACACCACCGCCAATTGCATTTAGCCCATTCTATCTGAACATCCTTAGGTCCTTCGTAAAAATTTCTGCTGAACACGGTGTACGATTTGAGCATCAGTACTATCAACGAATAGAGCTCTGGTACTTTTCCTACACAACTACGAGACTTTACAACTGTTATACCGATAGTTCTAGACTTTGAAGTCTTTTTTTGTGTTTTCCCCACAACCTCTAACCTAAAAAACCTCCCAGTTCCAGCCACGCAGCCGTTTCTACCCTTGACCCTATTTAGCGGAACCCGAAACGCCACTGCCGCTGGAGTGGCCGAGCGGTTCTAGGCGCTACAGTTTGGAACCGCTACATCCATGCCCGAGGCGGGATTCGAACCTGCGACCGTAGCGTAAGCACGGTTCCAGACTGTAGCGCCTAGAACCGCTCGTCCACTCCGGCCGGCAAACCGGCACAAGAAGTGCGTCTAATAAATAAGACTGACACACAGAAATTCAAAACCTAAACTACCAAAGCACACAGTAAGACTAAAGAACTCACACAAAGAAAAACGAGAGAACTGTGTCTATTACACATTCACACACAGAAATTCAGAAACTAAATAACCGAAGCACAAAAATGAAACTATATAATTCGCTCCTAGTTAGGAACTTGTAAAATGTCACTGTAGGTTACCTCCCTGTTGCTGCTTGTGTCTCAACCGACTGCTACTGGATGATTGGATGTTCATGTTCTCCTTTTCGGAAGTTCCTGCCATACTGCTAGTGATTCATTATCCACTAGTCTTTCCCCATGCTTTCGCCCACACATACAGTCAACTTAATAGTGCCCTCATCTCCTTCTCTCATCCATCACTCCAACCATCTCATCCATCCAACTCCGTCTATCCTCCTGTCCTCCCTGTCTGTTCATCTCCTCCCCCTCCCACTCTATCTCCTCTTCCTCTTCTCTGATCATCTCCACCTCTCCCTACATTTCCTCCTCCCCCTCTCTACCCATCCCCTTGTCATTCCACACTCTATCTTCTCCTCCCACTTTCTCTGGCCATTTTTTCCTACCTCTATTTCTGTACATCTATCTAACCTCTCTCTAGTCCTTCACCTCCTCACTCCTGTCTCTGTGCATCTCCTCTCACTTTCTCCATGGCATCTGTCTTCTCATCTGCCACAGTGTTTGCCTCCTCCTCCCCCACTCCCTGTCCTTCACCTCCTCTTGTCTCTGTCCTTACTCTCTTACCCACTTTGTCTATCCTCTCTTGTCTCCATCGCTCCCTATCCATACCTCCATCCAGGCTGATACTACTACAACACAACATGCTTGATAAGCAGGGCACCTTGACTGTTGTGGCTTGGAAAACGGTTTCTTGCTCCTGACATGTAGAATGCCCCACAAAGCTGGCCAATCAGGTGGCCATTTTTCTTCTTACACAATGTGCGGGGCTTAAATCCCAGGGGCCGAAAAGAAATATGTTTCTGTTTGTATTTCTGTTCTGTTCGAGACAGGACGTTATAAAACCTGCAGTGCTGATATTCATGAGGCCTGCTGTTTCTATGCCAGATTTGGTTGGAATCGGTCCAGGGGTGGGGAGCCCAGACTTCCACACATACATGCTTTATACATACATGGAGAGAGAGAAAGAAAAGCCTACAGTTTTACAGTTCCAGTTTTCATACTTGTCTAACTTCATTATGAAGGCATCTCTATGCAAAATGTTGTACTCAAGACAGAATTGTAATCTACTACACTTGTGGTCTTCAGTTGGAAGACCGTTTCAGTGTAGTTCTCCATACTGCTCTATCCTGTGCAATCATCTTCCTTTTGAATAACTACAGCAACCTACATCCATGTAAACTTGTTTTCTGTATTCGTCTTTCGGTCATGCTCCACAATATTTTTCCACCTCCCCTGTTCTCTCAGCTACCCACACTTATTCCTTCCAATACTAGATTCATAATATCTTTCTTTAGTGCCTCATAATGCGTATTTTTTAGGTATGCTGTCTCAAATTTCTTTTCTCCTCAAATCTATTTAGTGCCTCCTCATATGTTATTCGATCTACTCAATAATTTTCACTATTTTTCTGTAATATCACATTTAAAAAACTTCTATTCTAGCTTTGACTGAGCTTCTAATGGCCCATGTTTCACTTCAATAAATGGCTACACTCCAGACAAATACTCCCAGGAAAGATTTCCGAACACTTACATTAGCATTAGTTGTTGACAAATTTCTTTTCTTAACAAACGCTTTTCTTTTTTTTTTTTTGCTTTCTAAATTTTGCAACCTATCTACTATCACCAGTTATTATTGTGCCCCAATAACAAAACTGAACTACTAATTTTAGTGTCTTGTTTCCTAATCTAATTCCCTCAGCATCACCTAACGTAATTACACTATCTTCCATTACCTTTGTTTAACTTTTGGTGATTTTCATCATCATCATCCCCCCCATTCAGTGCTAACATTGACAACCACCACCACCACATTGGTGCCTCTTCTGATTTTAAACCTATTACTTCAAAATCATTCTTAACCGAATCCAGGTACCTCCTCCTTGGTCTGCCCCGACTCCTCCTACCCTCTACTGCTGAACCCATGAGTCTCTTGGGTAATCTTGCTTCTCCCATGCGTGTAACATGACCCCACCATCTAAGCCTGTTCGCCCTGACTGCTACATCTATAGAGCTCATCCCCAGTTTTTCTTTGATTTCCTCATTGTGGACACCCTCCTGCCATTGTTCCCATCTGCTAGTACCTGCAATCAAATGGGTTCAAATGGCTCTGAGCATTATGGGACTTAACATCGATGTTAATCCACCCAGCTTTCGCTCCCATACAACAAAGTTGGTCGAAAGATTGAACGGTGCACATGTAGCTTAGTCTTGGTACTGATTTCTTTCTTGCAGAAGATTTTCATCTTAATTCTTTTATTGACTATCCATTCCATTCAACTGCTTTTCCAAGTCCTTTGGTGTCTGTTATAAAATTTCTATACAGTCGGCAAAACTCGAAGTTTTTCTTTTCTTTTCCGATTTTGTACTTTATTTCCTTTACTGCTTGCTCAATGTACTGACTCAATAACTTTTGTACCTTATCCTCAAAGTTATTGAGCCAGTACATTGAGCCTTTCATGTCTGTCGACTGTTATATTTTGGGTTCTGTACAAGTTGTAAATACCCTTTCGGTCCTTCTGTTTTACCC